>NC_060141.1:129083445-130480945 GCF_021461385.2 Schistocerca piceifrons | reverse complement strand
GGCAGGATTCGAACCTGCGACCATAACAGTCGCGCGGTTCCGGACTGAAGCGCCTAGAACCGCTCGGCCACAACGGCCGGCTATGTAGTATACATAAATAAAAACTTCAGTATGCATGAACATGTAACATGACAAAAAAGAAAGATACATTTCCAGCCAGTAAGGACATCATCCCATAAAAGTTTACAAAATCGAACAAACTCACTTCTGACAGAAAGCGCATTTTTATTTATATAACAACGAATATTACGGAAAATATTTCTATTAATCTATTAAGAAGGTCGCACAATGATCTAGAAAACCCAAAAGTGAAAAATAAAAAATACTTGATACAGCAGTACGTGAATCCGCTACTCAATGTATCACAGTATGGGGCCCCTACCAACTACTCTACGCTTAAGTTCTACAGTGAACGACTTTGTATTTTGTGTTACGGTCTTCTGAAGGCTTCAGTCACCGCTATGTTACTAGCAGACATTTAATTACAACAAATCCTACCTAGAACATGTTCTTGTTTGAATCTTCAATGTGCTATTGCTGTAAAACGACGTACTTGAATAACTCACGAGACGTAACACGAAAATGCTTTAACCACTCATATAGCGTACCGCGTCGTTTTATTATAACTACTCGTACCAACAACGACGTTTTCTCGAGATATTGAATGTGCTGCTGCTTGGTAATAACATATGGTAATACAGTGCAAGTTGTAACAGGAAGTCCACAATATGAGCTTCAACTGAAAACGAACAACACAATATGGCGTCTTATAAGTTCTGCTTGTTACATTGAGACTGATCTTGCATCTTTTTGGTACTAGTTACGTGGCACGTTGCCAAAATATCGCATAACTTATGTTTTCACGTGACGAAATGGCTCCTCAACGTGAAACAGGAGGAAGTGACGCTACAAAACACTTAGAGCATCACGTTCGCCATAGCTAACTCGTCCCGTATGATGACGGCTTAACACAGAGTACCTTGCCTGAAGGCCCGCGCTGCAGCTGGCCCGCTGTGCCAGAAACAAAACAGGTGAGCTCCTTAAGCTTCAAAGACTGTACTAGCCAACCAAACAGTTTCCAGTCGATCCTTGGTACAGAATACCATCTTTTCACAACTCAGCAATAACTGATTCGTGAAATAAAGTGATAACATAAATGAAAACTGAAAGTGGCTATCCTACAGACAACATCCAACTGTAACGCTGTAGGATGTTCGCGGATCTGAAAGCTCCAGCCGTTCTCGTGACTACATCTGGAGTCCAGTCAGCACGCAATCAGGAGAAAGCCGCGCGTCCGTCAGACCTGCTGACCGCCCGACGCCTCCAATATGTCGCTCGGTTGGGTACTATTGTCAGGGATAGCAATCGCTTTCTCCCTGCACATGGTGCCGGAGCAGCGAGCGCAGAAATTGAAAATTGAAAGCAATGAAAGCATTTGTGGCTACAACCGGAAGGTTGCACGAGTGAGTTTCTCCACTCTTGAACAGCCTCAGCAGCTTAGTAGTCCAAACATGTATGCTACAAAGCAGGCACTCTCTGTAAAGTCACATTTTAAATCCACTTCTCGTACGTAACCACTGAATACGTCCACTTCCCATATTTAAAGACTGGACTACTTGGCTTAGATTAAGTGATGTGCGCTGGTGAGGCACACCTATATGAAAACTGATAAACTGTCACTACTAATCGTGTTTGCTGTTACCATGACTACAGACAGTAAAAATCAAATGTGCATAGGTTTTCAAACCAAGAAGGGACAATTAAGCAATTGTACTCTGCACACCACCTAACGGTGTGTGACAGGGGATGCTTTCCTGTTCCATTCGCAAACGGTGCTTGCGAAGAACTAATTCCTCTGGCTGCTCGTCGTGATTATTACACACGACATATTACGAGCAAAGAAGTATTATATTACCCAACTCGTCCTGGAATTACACCAGTAGAACTCTCTCTTGTATCGTCTGCTGCTGGAGTTTGTTGAACGTCACCGTAATGCTCTCGCGCCAAATAAACTATGTGCTGACGAGACGCACCACTCTTCGATGACTCTTCTTTATCTCTTATTTTGATCTGCCTTGTTAAGAGTCCCAGACCGATAGGCAGCACTAAAGTGTTTCGTTAGCCACTGATTTTGTCAATGCGGTACACTTCCTTCAGATTCTTCCAATGTACCTCAGTCTGGCATCTGCTTACACTTAGTGTTACGTGAACATTCCGCATTACGTAGCTGGTTATTGTTTTCAATAGTCTATTACCCGTAGTACAATCGAACTGCAATGGCTCTCCTCATCTTTTTATGCTCTATACATAACATTTATTTACGTTTAGGGTCAACTGCCAGTTCCTGCACTAACCATCGATCCTCCGCAGGTCTTCCTGTATTTCGCGTCTGCTGGCGTTGTTTCCAAAATGGCGTATTTGCGGCGTTAATAGTTTGACTGTGTGAAAGCGTATTACGACTGACCAAGTGGCGCCTCCGTGAATAGCAGTCTTGGAAGCCGCGCATTTCCACGAACTGTTAATGTCAGAGGTGAACGCCGGCGAGAGTCATGCGAGAAGACAGCGAACGTTTCACAGTGGAAGACGTCGTCGTTTAAATAAACCGAGGAGCCAAGAGATTTCAGTCTTCCGGACTACACTGCTGTGTATATAGTTCGAAACCAGGGTGGATTGTTTGTCTACATCGGTGATACTTGTGCATCGTGGGGAAAAAATGGCATTAGTTTCCAAAGTTTCGAATTTTCATTTCAATTACTTTTTCTGCTGCACGAAAGGCGTGTATTCTCTACATACCGGGTGATCAAAAAGTCAGTACAAATTTGAAGACTTAATAAACCACGGAATAATGTAAATAGAGAGGTAAAAATTGACACACATGCTTGGATGCTTGGAATGACATGGGGTTTTATTAGAACAAAAAAAAAGTATTGCTAGACGTGTGAAAGATTTCTTGCGCACGTCGTTTGGTGACGATCGTGTGCTCAGCCGCCACTTTCGTCATGCTTGGCCTCCCAGGTCCCCAGACCTCAGTCCGTGCGATTATTGGCTTTGGGATTACCTGAAATCGCAAGTGTATCGTGATCGACCGACATCTCTAGGGATGCTGAAAGACAACATCTGACGCCAATGCCTCACCATAACTCCGGACATGCTTTACAGTGTCGTTCACAACATTTGTTGAGGAATGATGGTGGACATATTGAGCATTTCCTGTAAAGAACATCATCTTTGCTTTGCCTTACTTTGTTATGCTAATTATTGCTATTCTGATCAGATGAAGCGCCATCTGTCGGACATTTTTTGAAGGTTTGTATTTTTTTGGTTCTAATAAAACCCCATGTCATTCCAAGCAAGTGTGTCAATTTGTACCTCTCTATCTACATTATTCCGTGAATTATTCAGTTTTCAAATTTATGCTGACTTTTTGAGCACCCGTTATTTACCTGTTTGAGAAGAACTCTTTAATAACCGATTTGGTTAAGAATTTTCCCCCATAGTTAACACCGACAGAAAGGAGAGGATTAATGTCGCTGAATAGAATAGCAAGTACCAGCAGTATGATGGGGCTATCAGTAATATCCGGAAGACCATGACTAAGATTTCACAGTACTTTCAAATTTCAGTTTACTCTCAATCCCAGATTCCCCGAATCCTAACCCAGCTGAAAATCTGCGAGACCACGCCGATTGTCACATTCTTCGTGAGAGTCCGTCTGCCTCCTTCTACAGCTGAGGGGCGCAGTACTCCAAAGGGACAAACAGTAGACAGTCGTGGAGACTTGGCTGCGTACTGACTGCTTCCAGCTCGTCTAGTGCTGTAAATGCATACAGCGACTCTTCTGAGTACTGGCGGTGGTCATTTTATCTGGTTCTGTAGTTCAGTCCTATGACTAATGTGGCAAGAATACGGAAACACCAGAAACTCACCACATCAGCGTGCCTAATACGGTGTAGGAAAACGGTTGGCATCCAAAACAGCTTCCGGTCATCTAGAACTGGATAAAAATAGGTCCTGAATTGTTTTGGAGCGCATCTTATACCATTGTTCTGGCAACATAGTCGCAAGACTATGATGATGGAGGTGGATAGCGAACACACAGTACTCTCTTCTCATGGTTGACCACAATGGCTCAATAATACTGAGATCTGATGACTGTGGTGGCTAGGGGAGATGTGACAATTCATCCTCGTGCTCACCAAACAGTCGTGGAGGACATCGTCTGTGTGGACAGGGTGCAGTGACTGGAACACAGTATCACCATTGGAAAACAAATATTCTACTACGGCATGTACTTGCTCAGCCAAAACAGTAACATAACACTTGATTGTAATGCGACCTTGCATAGAAAACATAGGCCCATGAAATACCACCATATACCTGGCCAAATCGTCACTGAACCGCCGTCACATTTCACTCTTGGCAGCAAACAGTCTGCATCGTAGGCGTGCGAGAGCACAGGCCACACGTAAACTCAGCCACAAAATGGCAGCAGTGTGAAACAAGATTGATACTGTGGTGTCACCGCCAGACACCACACTTGCTAGGTGGTAGCCTTTAAATCGGCCGCGGTCCATTAGTATACGCCGGACCCGCGTGTCGCCAATGTCAGTGATTGCAGACCGAGCGCCACCACACGGCAGGTCTAGAGAGACTGACTAGCACTCGCCCCAGTTGTACAGCCGACTTACAAGGGGAGGCCGCCAATTGTGAAATTCAGATTCGATTCATACTGCGCATAATAAAAGCTCATGGCCAGAGGTGTAATGTGGCAAAGCACCAAGATACACTTCTCAGCCGTTGTCGAGAAAATCGACAGTTAAAAGAAACCGTTGCGGTGTAATACTCTCTACGATTACTAATTTTCTACACCGTCGTGGCGCAGCGGTAAGCGCTCGGGTTCGTAATTCGAAGGTCGTCGGTTCGAATCTCGCGCCATGCAATTTTTTTTGTTATTAGTTTTATGTAATTCAAATATATATATATATATATATATATATATATATATATATATATATATATATATATAAACTATTAATGAATTGCTTATGCATGTTGGTAAAGGCGGATCGCTCTCCAATTGTACCGCCTCCATTTTTCCGTTTGTTTAGCAGGGTGTACCAAAGCTCTCCCGTCCACACTGATTTTCGACGATGTTATAAGTTGCGCTAGGGACCGCATCTACCTTCTTTCGAAGTTAGCAGGCAACTACGCTGTTATGCGGCGGCTCGTTTCGGCCCATTCAACATCTGTCCTTCAAGTGTAACGAGCGAGTAACGGAGTTTATATTTCATACCTGCCACAGCAAGTTTGTGTTCGTGGGATCTCTATTCTAATTCGAACGTTTGACTTACGCTATACGTATTCGTTTCGGAATATCGTTTCTACGTCTTCCGTTAACTATACGTGGTTAACATTATGAAAATAATTAATAACATTTGTGAAATACAACTTTGTTTGCGGAAAACATAATGATGTTCGAAGTCGCCAGTTTTTCCACGACAAACGACTTTCAACAACTTATTATATGCATAATTGTTGCAACTGATTGCCGGGAATTATATATATATATATATATATATATATATATATATATATATATATACTCCTGGAAATGGAAAAAAGAACACATTGACACCGGTGTGTCAGACCCACCATACTTGCTCCGGACACTGCGAGAGGGCTGTACAAGCAATGATCACACGCACGGCACAGCGGACACACCAGGAACCGCGGTGTTGGCCGTCGAATGGCGCTAGCTGCGCAGCATTTGTGCACCGCCGCCGTCAGTGTCAGCCAGTTTGCCGTGGCATACGGAGCTCCATCGCAGTCTTTAACACTGGTAGCATGCCGCGACAGCGTGGACGTGAACCGTATGTGCAGTTGACGGACTTTGAGCGAGGGCGTATAGTGGGCATGCGGGAGGCCGGGTGGACGTACCGCCGAATTGCTCAACACGTGGGGCGTGAGGTCTCCACAGTACATCGATGTTGTCGCCAGTGGTCGGCGGAAGGTGCACGTGCCCGTCGACCTGGGACCGGACCGCAGCGACGCACGGATGCACGCCAAGACCGTAGGATCCAACGCAGTGCCGTAGGGGACCACACCGCCACATCCCAGCAAATTAGGGACACTGTTGCTCCTGGGGTATCGGCGAGGACCATTCGCAACCGTCTCCATGAAGCTGGGCTACGGTCCCGCACACCGTTAGGCCGTCTTCCGCTCACGCCCCAACATCGTGCAGCCCGCCTCCAGTAGTGTCGCGACAGGCGTGAATGGAGGGACGAATGGAGACGTGTCGTCTTCAGCGATGAGAGTCGCTTCTGCCTTGGTGCCAATGATGGTCGTATGCGTGTTTGGCGCCGTGCAGATGAGCGCCACAATCAGGACTGCATACGACCGAGGCACACAGGGCCAACACCCGGCATCATGGTGTGGGGAGCGATCTCCTACACTGGCCGTACACCACTGGTGATCGTCGAGGGGACGCTGAATAGTGCACGGTACATCCAAACCGTCATTGAACCCATCGTTCTACCATTCCTAGACCGGCAAGGGAACTTGCTGTTCCAACAGGACAATGCACGTTCGCATGTATCCCGTGCCACCCAACGTGCTCTAGAAGGTGTAAGTCAACTACCCTGGCCAGCAAGATCTCCGGATCTGTCCCCCATTGAGCATGTTTGGGACTGGATGAAGCGTCGTCTCACGCGGTCTGCACGTCCAGCACGAACGCTGGTCCAACTGAGGCGCCAGGTGGAAATGGCATGGCAAGCCGTTCCACAGGACTACATCCAGCATCTCTACGATCGTCTCCATGGGAGAATAGCAGCCTGCATTGCTGCGAAAGGTGGATATACACTGTACTAGTGCCGACATTGTGCATGCTCTGTTGCCTGTGTCTATGTGCCTGTGGTTCTGTCAGTGTGATCATGTGATGTATCTGACCCCAGGAATGTGTCAATAAAGTTTCGCCTTCCTGGGACAATGAATTCACGGTGTTCTTATTTCAATTCCCAGGAGTGTATATATATATATATATATATATATATATATATATATATATATATATATATATATATATATATATATATATTTGAATTACAAAAAACAAATACTAAAAAAAAAAGGTAGCATGGCGCGAGAATCGATCCGGCGACTTTCGGATTACGAATCCGACCGCTTACCGCTGCACCACGACGGTGTAGAAAATTAGTAATCGAGAGAGTATTTCACCGCAACAGTTTCTTTTAACTGTCGATTTTCTCGACAACGGCTGAGAAGTGCATCTCGGTGCTTTGCCACATTATACCTCCGGCCATGAGCTTTTATTATGCGCAGTACGAATCGAATCTGAATTTCACAATTGGCGGCCTCCCCTTGTTAGCCAGAGATGGATCACTGACAACTACGCTCTCATTTGCCGAGACGATAGTTAGCATAGCCTTCAGCTACGTCATTTGCTACGACCTAGCAAGGCGCCATAGCATTTGATAATTAATATTGTGAAGCATGTACCATAACGAGAGATGTTCTACAATTGTGGATTAAAGTTAAGTATTATATCAACTACGTACTTTATTTGCTACTATTAATTCCCTTAACTGTTCCAGACCTCACGCCAGTCAGCGTGAGCTTAACGCGTGCCTTTCGGCTACCTCCGAGTGGCTTGGCTTTCTTGCCACGCCACTACAGATACGACTAAATGACTTTCTTCCATTGCTCCATAGGTTTTATGATTTCGGCGTCACGTTCTCCTATTGCGAAAATTGCATCAGTGATGAGTGGTTTTGGTTCTCCAGCTGATGGTGTGAGTGCGACTTACAGTTGTGCATTGTCTTTTGCAGCTGTCGTGCTTTTTTTTTTTTTTTGTCACAATCTGCTTTAATGACGATGCGTCACGATCACTCAACACCAACTTTCGCCCGCGTTGTGGCTTAGGCGACGATGTTTTCCGTTTTTCCCGTGTGCGTTATAAATCTTTGGTACGGTGCCTCTTGAGACATGAAACACTTCAACTACCTTGGTTACGGAAGCACCCAACACAAGTGTACCAACACTTTGTCCACATTCAAATTCATTCGCGTGAAACTGCCACGGGCGTTTATGGAAGGTGGTCGAAGGACGGTGAACCACTCGTAGGCGACAACGTGTTCAGCTAACCGTGAGCACCACAAGATACTGAAGAAGACCGGGAAGAGGGGACGGAACGTCTATCGTGTAGGAGAAATATGATGCTGCCTAACAATACAGAAAATTTTATCTTCAGAATGCTGGACGTCCACGCCTCACCACAGAAGGTGGATCTACATCTACATCTGGATGGTTACTCTTCAATTCACACGTAAGTGCCTGGCAGAGGGTTCATCAAACCGTTTTCATACTACTTCTCTACCATACCACTCTAGAATGGCGCGGGGGAAAAAGGAACACATAAATCTTTCCGTTGGAGCCTTGATTTCTCTTATTTTATTGGTTCAAATGGCTCTGAGCACTATGCGACTTAACTTCTGAGGTCATCAGTCGCCTAGAACTTAGAACTAATTAAACCTAACTAACCTAAGGACATCACACATCCATGCCCGAGGCAGGATTCGAACCTGCGACCGTAGCGGTCACGCGGTTCCAGACTGAAGCGCCTAGAACCGCACGGCCACATCGGCCGGCTCTCTTATTTTATTATGATGATCATTTCTCACTACGTAGATGGGTGACAACTAAATATTTTCGCATTCCGAAGAGAAAGTTGGTGATTGAAATTTCGTAAATAGATCTCGCCGCAAAGAAAACCGACTTTGTTTCAGTGACTGCCAACCCAACTCGCGTATCATATCAGTGACACTCTCACTCCTATTGGGCGATAACACGAAATGAGCTGCCCTTCTTTGCACTTTTTCGATGTCCTCCGTCAATCCTACCTAGTAAGGATCCACCGAACGAGGTGGCGCAGTGGTTAGACACTGGACTCGCATTCGGGAGGACGACGGTTCAATCCCGCGTCCGGCCATCCTGGGTTAGGTTTTCCTAAATCGCTCGAGGCAAATGCCGAGATGGTTCCTTTCAAAGGGCACGGCCGACTTCCTTCCCCGTCCTTCCCTAATCCGGTAAGACCGATGGCCTCGGTGTCTGGTCTCCTTCCCCAAAACAACAACAACAACATAGCAAGGATCACACACCGCGCAGCAACATTCCAGCAGAGGACGGACAAGTGTAATGTAGGATGTCTAGTGGGTTTGTCGAATCTTCTAAGTGTTCTGCCAACAAAGCACAGTCTTTGTTTCGCCTTCCCCACAATATTATCTATGTAGTCTTTCCAATTTAAGTTGCTCGTAATGGTAATTCCTAGGCATTTATTCGAATTGACAGCCCTTAGATTTGTGCGATTTATCGTATACCCAAAATTTATCGGATTTCGTTTGGTACCCATGTGGATGACCTCGCACTTTTCTTTGTTTAGTGCTAATTGCCACTTTTCGCACTATACAGAAATTCTCTCTACATAATTTTGTAATTGGAATTGATCGTCTGATGATTTTACTAGAAGGTAAACTACAGCGTCATCTGCAAAAATCTAAGGGCGCTGCTCAGATTATCACCAAGATCTTCTATGTAAATCAGTAACTGCAGAGGGCCTATGACACTACCTTGCGGAACACCAGATTTCACTTCTGATCTACTCGATAATTTACCGTCTATCACTACGAACTGTGACCTCTCTGTGAGGAAGTCACGAATCGAGTCACATAACTGAGACGATACTCCATATGCTCGCAAATTGGTTAATAGTCACTTGTGAGGAACGGTATCAAAATCCTTCTGGAAATCTAGGAATCGATCTGAGATCCCTTGTCGACAGCACTCATTACTTCATGGGAATAAAGAGCTAGCCGGAGGTCGGATGTGTATCCGCTCCATGAAATAGGACACGCGACGATCTGCGGCAGATCTGACAGTGCTACTGAAGGAGCAAGTGTTCACGGGTAAACCGTTCAGCGCGTGTTGCTGAACATTGGGCTCTGCAGCAAACGATCGCTGCGTATTCCCACGTTGACCCACCGACATCGTGAGTTACGGTTTCAGTGACCACGGGATCTCCTAGATCGCAGCGTGTGTCGGTTAAAAGGGTCGGTTGCTCGGATGAATTCGGTTTCTTGTCACAACTCCTCGACGGCCGTGTCCGGATACACCTTCATCAAGGCCAGAATACAATGGAGACACAGTGGTCATAGGATCATGATAGTGAACCAACGTTGAAGTCTTACTGTCCAAATTCGCCTCTTCGGAACCCAACGAAACTCGTTTTAGACTGTGTCGGGCACCAACTCCGCACCCACAAACGACCTGCCCCTAATTTACGGGAATTGCGTGACATGAGCCTGGTCGCGTAGTGAATCATACCTCCAGAAACTCACCAAGAACTTGTAAAATGGATGCCACGCACATTTGCTGGACTACTGCGTTCCATAGGTGGACCAATACACTGTTAGGCAAGTTTTCAGGACGTTTTGGATGCTCAGCGCGTGTGCACATACCGGGTGGTTATAACTGAAGATGATGATGTTTGGTTTGTGGGGCGCTCAACTGCAGGGTTATCAGCGCCCATACAAATTCCCAACCTTTGCTCAGCCCAATCTCGCCACTTTCATGAATGATGATGAAACGATGAGGACAACACGAACACTCAGTCATTTCAAGGCAGGTGAAAATCCATGACCCCGCCGGCAATCGAAATCGGGACCCTGCACTCGGGAAGCGAGAACGCGACCGCGAGACCACGAGCTGCGGACTGTAACTGAAGAGCACTTACCCCTGGTCGTGGTAGTGCTCATAGAGTGCTACGAGAAATGTCCATCCCATGGTCAATAATACGGAAAACTTTGTGGCCTATTTTATACTGGTACGAGTACAAGATTCAGACGCTGCAGTAACTGAAACTTCAAAATCCGCAGCAGTTTTCTGAATTTGCTCTTGAATTTCTGGCACAAATAGAAGTTGATTATACGTGGTCGGGCAACATTCTATGTAGTCACGAGGCACATTTTACACTACAGGGTGCAGTGCATACATAGAAATCTATAATTTTGGGGTACTGTTAAAGGGCGTGTTGGGTACAAAGAGCGATTGAACTCACCGCGTGTAACTGTGTGGTGTGAATTCACAAGCACCGTTATTATCGGTCCGTTCTTCTTCGAAAAGAGTACACCTAGGGAGACTGTCAGGTGAACCGTTGACGTCTACACGTTATTGAGACCTCTTCGTACAGCGTGTGATGCCTGCTTTGGAAGAGCGCAAATGTCTGGAAACCACTGTTATCAAGCAAGATGTGGCAACACTTCATGTCGCTCGGCCAGTGAAAGATCTGCTTAATGCAGCCTTCCACTAACGCTTTATTTCCAGAGGTTTTCCAGACGCATGACTTGCAAAGATGGCCTGATCTGAATCCATGCTAATTTTGTCTCCTGGGATATCTAAAAGAATGCGTTTACCAGGAACACGTTCGGTCTCTACCCGATCTGATGGCCACTATTTAGGAACGTGTTGCTCAGATTCCACCGGAACTGACGCGAGCACCCGATAATCACGTCGTTCAACGTATGCAACATCTTGTCGACGTCTCTGGTTCCCATATTGAACAAACTGTGTATGTGGTGGTTGATAATAAAATCAACAATATGCCCTTCCCAGGTGCTTGACTTTTCTATCCACGTTCCGTTCCTAATCCATTTGTATGGAAAATTTTGTATACATATTTCTTGCTTTTACAGCGCCAGATTTGCACCTCGCGGCAAAAATTGCAGGTTCCGCATTATCGATTAGAATATCTACCAAGTTTCGCTGCCATACGCTATTTGCAGCGCACGCTGCACCTCAGTGAATATCTGCACTTCAATTATCACTAGTTCTTATAAAATCACAGCAGTGTACACTGAGGTAATAGAAGTCATGGGATAGCGATACGCATTTATACAGAAGGCGGTAGTATTTTGTACACTGGGTACAAAAGGCGAATGCACTGCCTGGCGGTGCTGTAATTTGTACTCAGGTGATTCATGTGGAAAGGTTTCCAACGTGATTACAGCTACACAAAGGGACCTGACACACTTTGAACGCAGAATGGTAATTGGAGCTAGACGCATGGGACATTCCATTTCGGAAATCGTCGTGGAATTCAATATTATGTGATCCGCAGTGTGAAGAGTGTCCCTAGAATACCACATCTGAGGTATCATCTCTCGCCATCGACAACGCAATGGCCAAAAGCCTTTACTTAACGGCAGAGAGCAGCAGCACATGCGTAGAGTTGTCAGTGCTAACAGACAAGCAACACTGAGTGAAATAACCGCAGGAGTTAACGTGGGACGTACGAAGAACGTATCCATAAGCACAATGTGGTGAAATGTGGCGTTAATGAGCTTTTGCTAACAGCACGACATCGCTTGCAGCGCCTCTCTAGGACTCGTGACCGTACCAGTTGGAGCCTAGATGACTGGATAGCCGAGGCTTGGTCAGACGAGTCCAGATTTGAGTTGGTAAGAGCTGACGGGAGAGTTAGTGTGGCGCAGGCCCCACGAAGCCACGGGCGCAATTTGTCAACAAGGCACTGATCAAGCTGGTGGTGGCTCCTTAATGATGTGTGATCATTAACCATCTTCAGCCATTTGCGGACTTCACGCTCCCAAACAACGATGGAATTTTTATATATGATAATGCGCCATTTCACTGGGCCACAATTGTACCCTATCGTTCAAAGAACGCTAACGGACTTGCCGCAATGGTAACACCGGTTCCCGTCAGATCACCGAAGTTGGGCTTGGCTAGCACTCGGATGGGTGACCATTCGGTCTGCCAAGCGCTGTTGGCAAGCGGGGTGCACTCAGCCCTTGTGAGCCAAACTGTGGAGCTACTTGATTGTGAAGCAGCGGCTCCGGCCTCGGAAACTGACATACGGCCGGGAGAGTGGCGTGCTGACCACAAGACCCTCCATATCCGCATCTGGTGACGCCCGTGGACTGAGGATGATACGGCGGTCGGTCGGTACCGCTGGGTCCACCAGGGTAGGTGGACGGAGTTAACGTTTACATGTACAAAGAACATTGCAAGCAGTTCCAGCTAATGATTTGAACACCCAGATCGGATGATACGAAAAGAATCGAACATTTATGGAACATAATCGGCACGTTACTTCCTGCCCAGAAGCCTGCATCTGCAACACTTTTGCAATTAGGGACGGCTTCCGAGGCAGCATGGCTCAGTATTTCTACACTACTGGACATTAAAATTGCTGCATCAAGAAGAAATGCAGATGATAAACTTGTATTCGTTGGACAACTATATTATACTAGAACTGACATGTAATTACATTTTCACGCAATTTGGGTGCATAGATCTTGAGAAATCAGTACCCAGAACAACCAACTCTGGCCGTAATAACGGATTTGATACGCCTGGGCATTGAGTCAAACAGAGCTTGTATGGCATGTACAGGTACAGCTGTCGATGCAGCTTCAACACGATACCACAGTTCATTAAGAGTACTGACTGCCGTATTGTGACGAGCCAGTTGCTCGGCCACCATTGACCAGACGTTTTCAGTTGGTGAGAGATCTGGAGAATGTGGTGCCCAGGGCAGCAGTCGAACATTTTCTGTATCTAGAAAGGCCTGTACAGGACCTGCAACATGCGGTTGTGCATTATCCTGCTGAAATGTAGGGTTTCGTAGGATCGAATGAAGGGTAGAGCCACGGGTCGTAACACATGTGAAATGTAACGTTCACTGTTCAAAGTGCCGTCAATGCGAACAAGAGGTGACTGAGACGTTTAACGAATGGCACCGCATACCATCACGCCGGATGATACGCCAGTATGGCGATGATGAATACGCGCTTCCAATGTGCGTTCACCGCGATGTCACCAAACACGGATGAGACCATCATGATGCTGTAAACAGAACGTGGATTCATCCGAAAACATGACGTTTTGCACCCAGGTTCGTGCTTGAGTTCACCATCGCAGGCGCTGCTGTCCGTGATGCAGCGTCAAGGATAGCCGCAGTCATGGTCTCCGAGCTGATAGTCCATGCTGCAGTAAACGTCGTCGAACTGTTCGTGCGGATGGTTGTTGTGTTGCAAACGTCCCCATCTGTTGACTCAGGGATCGAGACGTGGCTGCACGATCCGTTACAGCCATGCGGATAAGATGCCTGTCATCTCGACTGCTAGTGATACAAGGCCGTTGGGATCCAGCACGGCGTTCCGTATTACTCTCCTGAACCCATCGATTCCATATTCTGCTAACAGTCATTGGATCTCGACCAACGCGAGCAGCAATGTCGCGATACGATAAACCGCAATGGCGATAGGCTACAATTGGACCTTTATCAAAGTCGGAAACGTGATGGTAGGCATTTCTCCTCCTTACACGAGGCATCACAACAACGTTTCACCAGGCAACGCCGGTCAACTGCTGTTTGTGTATGAGAAATCGGTTGGAAACTTTCCTCATGTCAGCACGTTGTAGGTGTCGCCACCGGTGCCAACCTTGTGTGAATGCTCTGAAAAGCTAATCATTTGCATATCACAGCATCTTCTTCCTGTCGGTTAAATTTCGCGTCCGTAGCACGTCATCTTCGTGGTGCAGCAATTTTAATGGCCAGTAGTGTACAAGGCACGTCTGACGGCTTCTTGAGTCCATATCACGTGGAGTTGCTGCACTACGCCGGAAAAATGTACTTCCGACATATGGCACCGCTCGGTGTTGTTATTCCATGGTTTCTGAATAAAGCCACACATAAAATAATTCTCGTGGGCATACACGCGTAGGGCGCTGGCGTGGACCGCACAAGAGTCCGTCGTTACCAACTGTGACTTCGCACATTACTGAAGGTCTCTCTCCGGTTTGGCCGGTATTCACGACGTGAATGGAGAGAAGTGATATTCTGTTGGCGGCAGCAAGGCCACGGAACAACGGCGTGGCAGGCGCCGCGGCGCGGAGACGTCCGCACCCCGCGGAGCTGCGTATTAATTCGGCCGGCGAACTGTGGCGGCGCTCTTGTGGCAGTAATTGGTGGAGCGGTGCCGCCGCGGCGCTATCAGACAGCCGGCCGCCTCAGCACACAATGGACCGGCGCCACACCACGCCACGCCGCGTCCCAGGACCACGCGGCCGCGGGCTCAAGGTCACGGCGCAACAGGCGTGCGCGCTCTGCACGCGACTTCACTAACCAGAACTCGGCAAGTGCCATAAAGAGGGGCCAAAATAACCGAACACGTGTTGAAAGGTCTCCGTATTAACCCCTTTAAGAGGTTTAAATAAAATCTGACATCATTTCAAATGTCCCTTAGCACCTTATGCTTGTGGTGCGTTCAGCAAACATTCCAGGAGAAATAACCGGCAGCTGAGCATCCTCCAGGCAGCCACGACTGCATACGTTCACTAAATTATTATTTATACTAAGTCTTTTCTATTTTCATGTATTGATTTGTTACGCATGTGTGCTTCCTATACCATCCCCAGCAGTAATTACAATGTACACTACTGGCCATTAAAATTGCTACAGCGCGAAGATGACGTGCTACAGACGCGAAATTTAACCGACATGAAGAAGATGCTGTGATATGCAAATGATTAGCTCTTCAGAGCATCCACACAAGGCTGGCGCCGGTGGCGACACCTACAACGTGCTGACACGAGGAAAGTTTCCAACCGATTTCTCACACAAAAGCAGCAGTTGACCTGCGTTGCCTGGTAAAACGTTGTTGTGATGCCTCGTGTAAGGAGGAGAAATGCGTATCATCACGTTTCCGACTTTGATAAATGTCGGTTTGTAGCCTATCACGAGTGCGGTTTATCGTATCGCGACATTCCTGCTCGCGTTGGTCGACATCCAATGACTGTTAACAGAATATGGAATCGGTGGGTTCAGGAGGGTTAGACGGAACGCCGTGCTGGATCCCAACGGCCTCGTATTCCTAGCAGTCGAGATGACAGGCATCTTATCCGCACGGCTGTAACGGATCGTGCAGCCACGTCTCCATCCCTGAGTCAACAGACGGGGACGTTTGCATGACAACAACCATTTGCACGAACAGTTCGACGACGTTTGTTGCAGCATGGACTATCAGCTAGGAGACCATGGTTGCGGTTACCCTAGACACTGCATCACAGACAGGAGCGCCTGCGATGGTGTACTCAACGACGAACCTGGCTGCACGAATGGCAAAACGTCATTTTTTCGGATGGATCCAGGTTCTGTTTACAGCATCACGACGGTCGCATCCGTGTTTGGCGACATCGCAGTGAACGCACATTGGAAACGTGTATTCGTCACTGCCATACTGGCGTATCACCCGGCGTGATGGTATGGGGCGCCATTCGTTACACGTCTCGGTCACCTCTTGTTCGCATTGACGGCACTTTGAACAGTGGACGTTACATTTCACATGTGTTACGACCCGTGGCTCTACCCTTCATTCGATCCCTGCGAAACCCTACTTTTCAGCAGGATAATGCACGACCGCATGTTGCAGGTCCTGTACAGGCCTTTCTGGATACAGAAAATGTTCGACTGCTGCCCTGGGCACCACATTCTCCAGATCCCTCACCAACTGAAAACGTCTGGTCAATGGTGGCCGAGAAACTGGCTCGTCACAATACGCCAGTCACTACTCTTGATGAACTGTGGTATCGTGTTGAAGCTGCATAGGCAGCTGTACCTGTACGCGCCATCTAAGCTCTGTTTGACTTAATGCCCAGGCGTATCAAGGCCGTTATTACGGCCAGAGGTGATTGTTCTGGGTACTGATTTCTCAGGATCTATGCACCCAAATTACGTGAAAATGTAATCACATGTCAGCTCTAGTATAATATATTTGTCCAATGAATACCCGTTTATCATCAGCATTTCTTCTTGGTGTTGCAATTTTAATGTCCAATAGTGTATTTATATTGTATCGCTATCTTTCTTTCCTTCCTTTTCTACCATCTTACAATGAAAGATTGAATGAATGCGTATATACAGGGTGATTATCATTAAAGTTAAACTTTCAAAACGCTATAGAAATAACACCACTGAAGAGGATGATGTCAAATTGCAACGGAATATTATAGGATAAGGGGGAAAACTATGGAAGAAGAAAAAAAATAGTGTGAAAATTGACCAATAGATGGCGCTGTATGTGTTAGAATACGTAAATGAAAGCACCTGTCATGCGCACGACTCAATGAAGTTGGTATAAACACGCCGGGTACACGGCTTTTCCTCCTTTCGCCTCTGCGACGTTCGCCATGACTGTCTCAATGCAGGCTCGCGCTCTGCTTGTAAAGCTGTATTACAGCAATGATGACTGTGCACACCGCGCTCTGCAGAAGTTCCGGACGCTGAAGAGTTTGAAAAAAGGCGTTTGTCCGGTGACTGCCTTGGATCTGCAGAAAATGATTCGGGACCTCAAAAAGACGGGGTCTGTTGGTGTGCAACCTGGTAGAGGGAGGAAACGAATTGATTCGATGTCAGTCAAAGCAGTCACCACAGCAATGCAGGAGACGAGAGTGATGGTGTGCAAAAGTATAGTGCACAGAGAATTGCCCGAACATTGGACATACCCGTGAGCACGGTGCGTAAAGTCCTTCGAAACCTCCTTATTTGCTATCCATTCAAAATTACGCATGTGCACGAGTTGCTTTCTGTTGATCTGCCTGCAAGAGAGACCTTGGCTGTAGAATTTCTTGCTCGCGTGGAAATGGACAACAATTGGCCGTGGAAGATTTCTTGGACAGACGAAGCCCACTTACATCTGATAGGATATGCCAATACACAGAATTGTCGAATATGGGCGACGGAAAATCTGCACGCAAATCAACCAGTATCATTTCATCCTGAGAAGGTCAATGTGTGGTCCGGGTTTACGGCATAATTTATCATAAGGTCATATTTTTTCGAAGAGGCAGGTGCCTCCGGTCCTGTTACGTGAACCTTCACAGCCAAGAGCTATGAGTGTGTTTTGCCTCGTCACGTCATTTCAGCTCTCCAACAACGTGGAGATCATTTTTATACTAGATGCCGCACGTCTGCACATTGCAGATCCAGTTACGTAACTGCCGAAGCACCATTTTGGAAATGCTAGAATTACAGGCCGCCATTTCCCTACAGGCTGTGGGGCTATGTGAAAGATGTTGTGTTCAGCGTTCCGACTGCAAACTTAGCTGCATTGAAGGCACGCATTGCGCAACACATTCTGAACGTGACCCCGGAAACACTTCGATCAGTTGTGGAACATGCTGTTTCTCGATTTCAACTTGTTGCAGAAAACGGTGGACAGCACACTGAATACGTTTTGCGCCAGTCACAAGGAAATTAATAATCCAGTTCGATTTTGATTGATGCATTTTTATGCGGTTTTTGACCTCAGGACAATTAAAAACCGATTTTTCCCATCCGATGTGGTGGATGGGCTTACGTAACTAACAGTATCACACCTGTACACCCATGCACACTGAGTAGTACAGTTCCTTTTTTCTCTATGGTCGGCCAACCACCGTCACACTCTGTGTGTTTTAATTTGGTTTGTCTGATCTCTGTCGGAGTATTCCTTGTCCTGTGTCGTCTGCTGTCTTTTCTGTTGTTTGTTTTTTTTTTCTTTTTTTTTGGAAAAAGGGACCAATGACCGTAGCAGTCTGGTCGCTTTAATCCCACAAACCACAGCCACAAACCAAGTACAGTTACTTTAACACCAAACTTATTCCTTAGGCATTGTTATATGATTCATTCGTCATTTTTAGTCAAATGGTTCAAATGGCTCTGAGCACTATGAGACTTAACTGCTGTGGTCATCAGTCCATTAGAACTTAGAACTACTTAAACCTAACTAACCTGAGGACATCACACACATCCATGCCCGAGACAGGATTCGAACCTGCAACCGTAGCAGTCGCGCGGTCATTTTTAGTCGACCACTATTAGATTATGATGCTTACAGCGCCATCTATTGCTACATTTTGTAACTATTTATTTTTCTTCTGCCATACGTTTTCCCCCTTCTCCAATAAAATTCCGTTGCAGTTTCACTGTGACCAGACAAGTGGCGTTATTTCTACAGTGATTTGAAAGTTTAACTTTAATTATAATCACCCTCTATATTGACTTTTCATAATGTCTGATGGCATGTAATCTTCTTGTTTGCTACTGTGGCAACCTAGCCAACTTAAGTGTAAGATTAGAGAAAGGCAAAGCCACCCCTTCCTTCCATCTCCTCGACTTCTATATCACCATTTATGGCCGTCCTATCGCCCTCACCCCCACCCTCAAGTACCTAGGCGTCACTCTCGACCGCCGCCTCTCCTGGACCCCCCATCTCCGGACAATCCAAGCCCAGACACGCTCCCAACTCCGTCTCCTCAAGCTCCTTTCTGGCCTCACGTGGGTCTGGACGCCTCCACCATCCTCCACACCTATAAATTCCTCATCCGCCCTATCCTCTGCAACGCCCACCCTGACTGGATTTCCGCCCCTCCTTCCTTTTACAAATCCCTTCAAATCCTAGAATGCCATGCGCTCCACCTCGCCTATCGCATCCGTCTCCCCTCCCCCACACGGATCCTGTATGACCTCATTCCGTTCCCGCACCTCCTCCTTTTCCTCGAACAGATACGGATCCTCTACACCTCCCGTAAACTTGATCCCCCCCTCAGCCACTTGTCTCTCCCATCCCCGTTCGCTGCCGCGCCTGTATTCCTACGTCCCACCTGCCCTCCATCTCTCCACTCTCCATACCCTCGCCCAAGGTGGCGTCCTCCCTTCCATCTACCCCTCGTACCGACTTTGATCCCTCCCGTCCCCTGTGTGTTTAACCCTCCTCCCTTCCTCCCTCCTCCCCCGGGCTTCTTTCCTCCCCCTCCCATCTGTTACTGGCATCCACACGCTCCCCTCTCCATCCTTTTCCCCTTTTGGCAGGTACCCGGACTCGTACACGTACAGTGAACATTCGCGCGCCGGAGGTCATCGCCTAGTGTTTGTGTGTGCCTTCGTGTTCATGTTCCAGTGTTTCCTCTTTTTTGCTCCATCATTCGCGTGTGCCATTTCTGTCATCTCTGTGCGTCCCCACGTTTCTGAACGTTTTTATTTTGGACACTGCGCCCGTGAACGGCTCCGTGTATTTTTTATTTTTTATGGTTCAAATGGTTCTGAACGCTATGGGACTTAACTACTGAGGTCATCAGTCCCCTAGAACTTAGAACTACTTAAACCTAACTAATCCAAGGACATCACACACATCCATGCCCGAGGCAGGATTCGAACCTGCGACCGTAGCGGTCTCGCTGTTCCAGACTGTAGCGCCTAGAACCGCACTGTTGTTATCCACCATGTATGTTACTTGGTGTCTCCATGTGTATCGCTTATCCTATCTGTGGCCGAAGAGCAGCGTAGTATGCCGCTACCGGCCTACCTGTATCAGGTGTGAAATTAACAATAAAAAAAAAAGAGAGACGAAGTGGTTTCGTTCCCTTCTAGTCGAAGCGCTCTAGTGCTTAAGTAGACAAGGTGCTGTAAGGGTCTTCTCTAACAACTTCCGCTAGATGTTGTGGGGAGCCCGATTTGGTCAGGGTGCTGGGATTTTGAAGAGAGAGTTTGCTCGTGCAATTCATTTGCAGTTGTGAGTACGAGTACGATAACAGAGACTGTTTAAGTTTCAGCCTAGTCGAAGTTCTAATCAATTTGTTTTCTAACTTCAGTCCTCTATAATCATGCAGAATATTTCACTCGGAACGGAAAGTGGTAGATTCTTTTTTTTGTAATTGTTAGATTTTACTAGCAGCTACTTTGTTCAACCACAACTTAGAAATGTGGGAGAGTGGTGTGCGATCTCTGCTTAGCCTCAATTAGAGTTCGTGTTTCTCAGTGTGAGTGTATTTCTGTTTCTTATATTATTTCTTCTTCTGTTTCGTTAGTTTCGTCGGTACTCCTAATTTCCGTCCGTTAGTGTGTGTGCCTTTGTCTGCTCAATCCCACCCGTCGCCATTGTTCTGGAGAACCTTCAGATCTTGGAATCTGTTTCATCTTCCAATTATTCCTCGATAATTTACTTATGTGGGTATTTCCTCCCACAGATTAACTGCCTTTCGAACCTTTTATTTTTTTGTTTTCTGAATTCGTGTGGCTACGGCAACGAATTTCAGAAACGAACGAGACTTGAGCTCGTCGGTTTTCCGTTCTTAATTTATATTTTGTAGGGCTTAAATTACGTTGCCTGATCTGCATTTCGGAACGTAATTCTCGTTCAGTTCCACGCGTTGAAGTTTTCGTGTTTTGCGTTAGGCCGGTGGAGCAAACCTTTTGCCAATTGTATGTGTTAGTGATGCATGTTGTAGTTCTTCTAGTTCCCTTTCTATCTACTGTGCGGTGTAAGTATGAAGTTGAAGTGGGTGTGTGATTCTTTGCCAGTGAGTAATTCCTATTTTATGAGACTCTAATTATTTACAAGCCCATCAGGCAAGGTATCTGATTATTTGTTGCACTCACGTGGTTATTTAAAGCAGGCACCATCAACCGTTTTGTTTATATTTAAACAACGCTTTTCTAATTTTATTACGTAAAATAAATGACATGCAGCTTTGCTGTATGATTAAATGATGATGGCGTCCTCTTGGGTAAAATATTCCGGAGGTAAAATAGTCCCCCATTCGGATCTCCGGGCGGGGACTACTCAAGAGGACGTCGTTATCAGGAGAAAGAAAACTGGCATTCTACGGATCGGAGCGTGGAATGTCAGATCACTTAATCGGGCAGGTAGGTTAGAAAATTTAAAAAGGGAAATGGATAGGTTAAAGTTAGATATAGTGGGAATTAGTGAAGTTCGGTGGCAGGAGGAACAAGACTTTTGGTCAGGTGATTACAGGGTTATAAATACAAAATCAAATAAGGGTAATGCAGGAGTAGGTTTAATAATGAATAAAAAAATAGGAGTGCGAGTTAGCTACTACAAACAGCATAGGGAACGCATTATTGTGGCCAAGATAGACACAAAGCCCATGCCTACTACAGTAGTACAAGTTTATATGCCAACTAGCTCTGCAGATGATGATGAAATTGATGAAATGTATGACGAGATAAAAGAAATTATTCAGGTAGTGAAGGGAGACGAAAATTTAATAGTCATGGGTGACTGGAATTCGTCAGTAGGAAAAGGGAGAGAAGGAAACATAGTAGGTGAATATGGATTGGGGGGAAGAAATGAAAGAGGAAGCCGCCTTGTAGAATTTTGCACAGAGCGTAACTTAATCATAGCCAACACTTGGTTCAAGAATCATGAAAGAAGGTTGTATACCTGGAAGAATCCTGGAGATACTAAAAGGTATCAGATAGATTATATAATGGTAAGACAGAGATTTAGGAACCAGGTTTTAAATTGTAAGACATTTCCAGGGGCAGATGTGGATTCTGACCACAATCTATTGGTTATGAGCTGCAGATTGAAACTGAAGAAACTGCAAAAAGGTGGTAATTTAAGGAGATGGGACCTGGATAAACTGAAAGAACCAGAGGTTGTAGAGAGTTTCAGGGAGAGCATAAGGGAACAATTGACAGGAATGGGGGAAAGTAATATATTAGAAGAAGAATGGGTAGCTCTGAGGGATGAAGTAGTGAAGGCAGCAGAGGATCAAGTAGGTAAAAAGACGAGGGCTAGTAGAAATCCTTGGGTAACAGAAGAAATATTGAATTTAATTGATGAAAGGAGAAAATATAAAAATGCAGTAAATGAAGCAGGCAAAAAGGAATACAAATGTCTCAAAAATGAGATCGAGAGGAAGTGCAAAATGGCTAAGCAGGGATGGCTAGAGGACAAATGTAAGGATGTAGAGGCTTGTCTCACTAGGGGTAAGATAGATACTGCCTACAGGAAAATTAAAGAGACCTTTGGAGAGAAGAGAACCACTTGTATCAATATCAAGAGCTCAGACGGCAACCCAGTTCTAAGGGAAGGCAGAAAGGTGGAAGGAGTATATAGAGGGTTTGTACAAGGGCGATGTACTAGAGGACAATATTATGGAAATGGAAGAGGATGTATATGAAGATGAAATGGGAGATACGATACTGCGTGAAGAGTTTGACAGAGCACTGAAAGACCTGAGTCGAAACAAGGCCCCGGGAGTAGACAACATTCCATTAGAATTACTGATGGCCTTGGGAGAGCCAGTCATGACAAAACTCTACCATCTGGTGAGCAAGATGTATGAGACAGGTGAAATACCCACAGACTTCAAGAAGAATATAATAATTCCAATCCCAAAGAAAGCAGGTGTTGACAGATGTGAAAATTACCGAACTATCAGTTTAATAAGTCACAGCTGCAAAATACTAACGCGAATTCTTTACAGACGAATGGAAAAACTGGTAGAAGCCGACCTCGGGGAAGATCAGTTTGGATTTCGTAGAAATGTTGGAACACGTGAGGCAATACTAACCTTACGACTTATCTTAGAAGAAAGATTAAGAAAAGGCAAACCTACGTTTCTAGCATTTGTAGACTTAGAGAAAGCTTTTGACAACGTTAACTGGAATACTCTCTTTCAAATTCTGAAGGTGGCAGGGGTAAAATACAGGGAGCGAAAGGCTATTTACAATTTGTACAGAAACCAGATGGCAGTTATAAGAGTCGAGGGGCATGAAAGGGAAGCAGTGGTTGGGAAAGGAGTGAGACAGGGTTGTAGCCCCTCCCCGATGTTATTCAATCTGTATATTGAGCAAGCAGTAAAGGAAACAAAAGAAAAATTTGGAGTAGGTATTAAAATTCATGGAGAAGAAGTAAAAACTTTGAGGTTCGCTGATGACATTGTAATTCTGTCAGAGACAGCAAAGGACTTGCAAGAGCAGTTGAACGGAATGGACAGTGTCTTGAAAGGAGGATATAAGATGAACATCAACAAAAGCAAAACGAGGATAATGGAATGTAGTCAAATTAAATCGGGTGATGCTGAGGGGATTAGATTAGGAAATGAGACACTTAAAGTAGTAAAGGAGTTTTGCTATTTAGGGAGTAAAATAACTGATGATGGTCGAAGTAGAGAGTATATAAAGTGTAGACTGGCAATGGCAAGGAAATCGTTTCTGAAGAAGAGAAATTTGTTAACATCGAGTATAGATTTAAGTGTCAGGAAGTCGTTTCTGAAAGTATTTGTATGGAGTGTAGCCATGTATGGAAGTGAAACATGGACCATAACCAGTTTGGACAAGAAGAGAATAGAAGGTTTCGAAATGTGGTGCTACAGAAGAATGCTGAAGATAAGGTGGGTAGATCACGTAACTAATGAGGAGGTATTGAACAGGATTGAGGAGAAGAGAAGTTTGTGGCACAACTTGACTAGAAGAAGGGATCGGTTGGTAGGACATGTTTTGAGGCATCAAGGGATCACAAATTTAGCATTGGAGGGCAGCGTGGAGGGTAAAAATCGTAGAGGGAGACCAAGAGATCAATACACTAAGCAGATTCAGAACGATGTAGGTTGCAGTAGGTACTGGGAGATGAAGAAGCTTGCACAGGACAGAGTAGCATGGAGAGCTGCATCAAACCAGTCTCAGGACTGAAGACCACAACAACAACAACAAATGACAAATCTAGTTTAAATTAAATTTCACTGTTAATGTCTTATCCCACATATTCCAATCTCATTGTATGACGTTTGTCCCTTGTACAGTTCGCGCAGGCCTAATTATTTAATTGCCAGTTGAGTGAAATTTCAATTTTGTTAACTTTATTCAATATGGACAGATGCAATGAGTGACTGAGAAAAGATGGCACACTCCTGTTGTTCGATGAGGGAGCCTTAGCGTTCGCGTAGTAAATTAAAATCATTTATTGCTCGGGGAATTTTAATACATACAGTTCACGATTTCCACAGATACCCTTCATAATCTATAGAGATACCATTCATATGGCGACCCTACAGCCTTTGTAGTCGGCTTATCCGTAGATACTCGACTGTTTCTGCAAAAACTACGTTCAAAGTTTTCGACGTATTTTCTAGGGTACTTTCTGTGCCTTTTACCGTGTGAAATCTGCAGACTAATATATTTATGTAACGTTGTCCTCATTCGTGTACTAATTGTATGTCAGATAAAGGAGTCGAGAGAGAGAGAGAGAGAGAGAGAGAGAGAGAGAGAGAATGAGAAAATTATTTGAAACTATTTCGATGAAATTCCTGTAGTGTATCTTGATTCATTGTCAATTGCAATCACCAGTGTTCGGAAACTTGATCCGTTGTGCAAGGCGAACCGCGAAATAATTGCCAAAGCGCGAAATCTTCAGCGCTTTAACATTTCTTTCCCGAGTGAGATTCATACGAAGTATTGTCACTGTGGGAAACCTACCTCCGTGGGATGCGGAGTATCTGTGTTTCGAATGTTCCTACAATCGGTACCATCCAAGTGAACGCACAAAAACTTACTGAAGAATGAACATATGAGTAGCACATGAGAATAAATAAAACAAGCGATATAAGAATGAAATATCAGAATATGAGAATTTAAAAGGTTGTAAACCGTCAACATACCATACGTACATATATGTACTCTATAATAAATGTAGAACAATTATTGTGGAATGAGATTTTCACTATGCAGCGGAGTGTACACTGATGCGAAACTTCCTGGCAGATTAAAACTGTGTGCAGGACCTAGACTCGAACTCGGGACCTTTGCCATTCGAGGGCACTTGCCCGCGAAAGGCAAAGGTCCCGAGTTCGAGTCTCGGTCCGGCACACTGTTTCAATCTGCCAGGAAGTTTCAATTATTGTGGAATCTATTTGTAAAGTTACAGTTAATATAAGACCCCTGTATCCCCTAATTTGATAAGAAACATTCGTGTGATAAGTAACCCTCTACAGACATGGGTAGATAAATGAAGAAATTAAAGTAAAATAAATAGAAACAATCGAGTTTTGAACACGGAGCATAAAATTAAGAAGGCGCGACACTGAACACTGAGCCGCCATATTCTCTAAGGATATCGCGCTGTAAAAGGCACATTAAATACCTCGGAGATAGCTTGAAAACTTTGAAGAACTTTTTTTTTTTTTTCAGAAACGGTCGAATATCTACAGATAAGCCGAGATACGTGTTCGCTTATTTTGACTCATCTTCCACTGAGAAAAGTTCCCGGAAAGTCGGGTGATTGCACTTGGCGTGTTTCTCCTTGTAAACAGGTGATCGGAACTCTACATGCAAAATTTCATGGATATTCTCTATTTTCCTACAAGGGACCCGCGTTTTCGTTTGGACATTGCCAGTGACGGCAGTGAGAAAAGATTGGGGCCTAATAGATTCTTCTTACAAACATGAGTGTTAAGAGGAGTATATTTCTGCTGAGGATCTTTGTTGTCCTCATATCTTCAGCAACTTTGGAAACGCCATATTGACTTGCGTGATACGGCAGTAAGCTGTTTTAACGACGCCAACTATGCATTGAAGATGCACAAACATGTCACATGAGGTCTGCCTGGTCCTGGCTTAGTTGTGGTTGTTCCTTTACGTTTCCGCTTCACAACATCAACAACACCGACTCGTACAGCTTTTGAAACATCAACAACAGTCAACTTGTACAGCTTTGCCTGGGTGAAATGTCCCTGATGGGTTAGTTACTGGCTCTAATGGCTCTAAGCACTATTGGACTTAACATCTGAGGTCGTCAGTCCCCTAGACTTAGAACAACTTAGACCTAAGTAACCTAAGGACATCACACGTCCATGCCCAAGGAAGGATTCGAACCTGCGACCGTAGCTGTCGCGCGGTTCCGGAATGAAGCGCCTAGAACCGCTCGGCCACAGCGGCCGGCGGTTTTATACTCACGTGACATTCAGTGAGTAGTCCATGTTCGACCGTAGCTGAGATCTGGTGACTGACCCACTCTGACACTGCTTGTCCATTGACAACACAGAACTCCCTGCGTCCTAATTACGCTGGCGGGTCCACCTCTCGTGGTTTTTTTTTTTTTTTTTTTTTTTTGTTGACTGGTTTGATGCGGCCCGCCACGAATTCCTTTCCTGTGCTAACCTCTTCATCTCAGAGTAGCACTTGCAACCTACGTCCTCAATTATTTGCTTGACGTATTCCAATCTCTCTCTTCCTCCACAGTTTTTGCCCTCTACCATGGAAGTCATTTCCTCATGTCTTAGCAGATGTCCTATCATCCTGTCCCTTCTCCTTATCAGTGTTTTCCACATATTCCTTCCTCTCCGATTCTGCGTAGAACCTCCTCATTCCTTACCTTATCAGTCCACCTAATTTTCAACATTCGTCTATAGCACCACATCTCAAATGCTTCGATTCTCTTCTGTTCCGGTTATCCTACAGTCCATGTTTCACTACCATACAATGCCGTGCTCCAGACGTACATCCTCAGACATTTCTTCCTCAAATTAAGGCCGGTATTTAATATTAGTAGACTTCTCTTGGCCAAAATTGCCTTTTTCGCCATAGAGAGTCTGCTTTTGATGTCCTCCTTGTTCCGTCCGTCATTGGTTATTTTACTGCCTAGGTAGCAGAATTCCTTAACTTCATTGACTTCGTGACCATCAATCCCGATAAGTTTCTCGCTGTTTTCATTTCTACTACTTCTCATTACCTTCGTCTTTCTCCGATTTACTCTCAAACCACACTGTGTACTCATTAGACTGTTCATTCCGTTCAGCAGATCATTTAATTCTTCTTCACTTTCACTCAGGATAGCAATGTCATCAGCGAATCGTATCATTGATATCCTTTCACCTTGTATTTTAATTCCACTCCTGAACCTTTCTTTTATTTCCATCATTGCTTCCTCGATGTAGAGATTGAAGAGTAGGGGCGAAAGGCTACAGCCTTGTCTTACACCCTTCTTAATACGAGCACTTCGTTCTTGATCGTCCACTCTTATTATTCCCTCTTGGTTGTTGTACATATTGTATATGACCCGTCTCTACCTATAGCTTACCCCTACTTTTTTCAGAATCTCGAACAGCTTGCACCATTTTATATTGTCGAACGCTTATTCCAGGTCGACAAATCCTATGAAAGTGTCTTGATTTTTCTATAGCCTTGTTTCCATTATTAGCCGTAACGTCAGAATTGCCTCTCTCGCCCCTTTACTTTTCCTAAAGCCAAACTGATCGTCACCTAGCGCATTCTCAATTTTCTTTTCCATTCTTCTGAATATTATTCTTGTAAGCAGCTTCGATGCATGAGCTGTTAAGCTGATTGAGCGATAATTCTCGCACTTGTCAGCTCTTGCCGTCTTCGGAATTGTGTGGATGATGCTTTTCCGAAAGTCAGATGGTATATCGCCAGACTCATATATTCTACACACCAACGTGAATAGTCGTTTTGTTGCCACTTCCGCCAATGATTTTAGAAATTCTGATGGAATGTTATCTATCCCTTCTGCCTTATTTGACCGTAAGTCCTCCAAAGCTCTTTTAAATTCCGATTCTAATACTGGATCCCCTATCTCTTGTAAATCGACTCCTGTTTCTTCTTCTATCACATCAGACAAATCTTCGCCCTCATAGAGCCTTTCAATGTATTCTTTCCACCTATCTGCTGTCTCCTCAGCATTTAACAGTGGAATTCCCGTTGCACTCTTAATGTTACCACCGTTGCTTTTAATGTCACCAAAGGTTGTTTTGACTTTCCTGTATGCTGAGTCTGTCCTTCCGACAATCATACCTTTTTCGATGTCTTCACATTTTTCCTGCAGCCGTTTCGTCTTAGCTTCCCTGCACTTCCTATTTATTTCATTCCTCAGCGACTTGTATTTCTGTATTCCTGGTTTTCCCGGAACGTGTTTGTACTTCCTCCTTTCATCAATCAACTGTAGTATTTCTTATGTTACCCATGGTTTCTTCGCAGCTACCTTCTTTGTACCTATGTTTTCCTTCCTAACTTCTGTGATGGCCCTTTTTAGAGATGTTCATTCCTCTTCAACTGTACTGCCTACTGCGCTATTCCTTTTTGCTGTATCTGTAGCGTTAGAGAACTTCAAACGTATATCGTCATTCCTTAGTACTTCCGTATCCCACTTCTTTGCGTATTGATTCTTCCTGACTAATATCTTGAACTTCAGCCTACTCTTCATCACTACTATATTGTGATCTGAGTCTATATCTGCTCCTTGGTACGCCTTACAATCCAGTATCTGATTTCGGAATCTCTGTCTGACCATGATGTAATCTAATTGACATCTTCCCGTATCTCCCGGCCTTTTCCAAGTGTACCTCCTCCTCTTGTGATTTTTGAACAGGGTATTCGCTATTACTAGCTGAAACTTGTTACAGAACTCAATTAGTCTTTCTCCTCTTTCATTCCTTGTCCCAAGCCCATATTCTCCTGTAACCTTTTCTTCTACTCCTTCCCCTACAACTGCATTCCAGTCGCCCATGACTATTCGATTTTCGTCCCCCTTTACACACTGCATTACCCTTTCAATATCCTCATACACTTTCTCTATCTGTTCATCTTCAGCTTGCGACGTTGGCATGTATACCTGAACTATCGTTGTCGGTGTTGGTCTGCTGTCGATTCTGATTAGAACAACCCGGTCACTGAACTGTTCACAGTAACACACCCTCTGCCCTACCTTTCTATTCATAGCGAATCCTACACCTGTTATACCATTTTCTGCTGCTGTTGATATTACCTGATACTCATCTGACCAGAAATCGTTGTCTTCCTTCCACTTCACTTCACTGACCCCTGCTATAACTAGATTGAGCCACTGCATTTCCCTTTTCAGATTTTCTAGTTTCCCTACCACGTTCAAGCTTCTAACATTCCACGCCCCGACTCGTAGAACGTTATCCTTTCGTTGATTATTCAATCTTTTTCTCATGGTAACCTCCCCCTTGGCAGTCCCCTCCCGGAGATCCGAATGGGGACTATTCCGGAATCTTTTGCCAATGGAGAGAACGTCATGACACTTCTTCAAATACAGGTCACATGTTCTGTGGATACACGTTACGTGTCCTTAATGCAGTGGTTTCCATTGCCTTCTGCATTCTCACGTCGTTGATCATTGCTGATTCTTCCGCCTTTAGGGGCAATTTCCCACCCCTAGGACAAGAAAGTGCCCTGAACCTCTATCCGCTCCTCCGCCCTCTTTGACGAGGCCGTTGGAAGAATGAGGCTGACTTCTTATGCCGGAAGTCTTCGGCCGCCAATGCTGATTATTTACAAAATTTAGGCATTGGCGGGGATCGAACCCGGACGGAAGACGTTTTGATTATGAATCAAAGACCCTACCCGCTTTTTCCTTTTTTTTTTTTTTTTTTCGTTGCATGGGTTCGGAGCGGACATCGAAAGACATTCGTGAAATTTCATTGCTGATCCATTAGCTCAGTTTTTTTATTACAGAGGGCAGCTAACCCTCTGACCAAACACGCTGAGCTACCGTGCCGGCTACCCCTAGACCACGGTGACTCTCGTGGTCTATTCCGCATTAAAGAACGGTATCCGGTTGCTCTTGATCAGATAGTGTAAATCGCGAAAGGCATTTTCCGGCATCACAAGTGGACAGTTACTAAAGACTTTTCTAGTCGCTTCAGGACGGCTAAGTTGAGGAACTAGTAAATACTCCGGTGGTTCGGCTTCTTTTGAAACAGTGTCTATTCTGTGAGTTCCTTATCGGTTAAAACTAATGCTACCTGCTGTGTCGTCCGAACAAGACACTGCCAGGGCAAATGCAGCACAGACGCAAAGATGCGATCTGATGCCAGTGCCACAGGGACTCGCAACTTGCGCGAGTTCCAACAGCGCCACGGTCGGCGCTGAGGGTGAAGGTAACGACTTCGCCTCGGCCAACTGCCGGCCGACTACAATCCCCCAATGCCTGGCCAAGAACGGACAGAAGCCTACGAGGAAGACAGAAGAGCGGCTTTCGCCCACTTGGTGATAGATCATCGCCCAGGGCTGACTTAGCCAGGGAACATCGTTTAGTGAACTCTTGGAAGTGAACACAGTTGTTGTAAATCGCAGCCGGCCGGTGTGGCCGAGCGGTTCTAGGGGCTACACTCTGGAACCACGCGACCGCTACGGTCGCAGGTTCGAATCCTCCCTCGGGGATGGATGTGTGTGATGTCCTTAGGTTAGTTAGGTTTAAGTAGTTCTAAGTTCTAGGGGACTGATGACCTCAGAAGTTAAGTCCCATAGTGCCCAGAGCCATTTGAACCATTTTTTGTAAATCGCATTTGCTATGTACTGTGAAGTTTACCAACGATTATCTCCACTTAAACATTGAGGGCCTTATTTTTGTGTTATTTTACAAGCTGTGTTTCAGACTTAATCATTCAACAAATCATAAAGATAAGTCAACCTTTTTGACTCATTTGTGTGACTTTGTTACTAATTTATTGGAGTGTTGTAGAACCTTTATTATCCTGTTACCTGACCCTGGGGCATAGCTGTGTACTAGTGGCAGGGGAAAATTGTCTTAGCGGTGTACTGCACCAGAAGCCGTTTCACGAACCCACATACTCAGCCTACATTAAGAACAGTGGCAACTCGGCCTCCACGGCGGTAGTGACGAGACCTTTACAACATTGGCCACGAGGGTTTAAAACACTAGCCACGAGTGTTTACAAAACCACCATTTGTTAACGTTATGAGTGTGGAATTGTAATTACCTGGCACTCGTTTCCCCTGTACTTGTAACGCAACGTGTTCAACGGCCAACCAAAACTGCAACGCATTTTCAGGGTCATACGCATATCTCTGTTTCTAGCGTTCTTTCTTCACAACATCTTATACTTTCCCTCCATGTGTTTTCTCAGTGCATTTTGTAACTGAGATAGCGTGGTTTGTTCTTCATTAACGTGTGGTCAGTAGATTCCGACATCTTTCCTTCCAAAGTTCCCTAAACTCGTAATTACACACTTTCCAACAATTAATGTTACATATGCCGCTGGCAGGAATACAAATGTCTTTTCTTTCCGTGTATAGGGTAAGATCGTCCGCAAAGTGAAGGACAAGTTAACAGAATGTCCGTTGCTAATAATCTAAGCCCCAATTTACAAGGCCTCATTTTCCGAGCATAATTCTGTGAGTGGATTCATATTCAAGTTAGAGTTTAGCCTTTATCAGTAAATAAGCTCAGTTCATGCAGATAAGCCTAGATAAAGTCAGATCAAGTGTTAACTTATACCATTCTCTTGAATTCGAGATTAGAGTTCAAGCATAAACCTTTTAAAACTCTTCTGGGTTCACGTACGACATGTGACGCTTCTGAGAGTTATCTCAGTGCTACCGAATACGACGTCGTATTTCATTAATAACATAAACTCGAAAGCATATACACTACTGGCCATTAAAATTGCTACACCACGAAGATGATGTGCTACAGACGCGAAATTTAACCGACAGGTAGAAGATACTGAGATATGCAAATGATTAGATTTTCAGAGCATTCACACATGGTTGGCGCCGGTGGCGACACCTCCAACGTGCTGACATGAGGAAAGTTTCCAACCGATTTCTCATACACAAACAGCAGTTGGCTGGCGTTCCCTGGTGAAACGTTGTTGTGATGCCTCGTGCACCATCACGTTCCCGACTTTGATAAAGGTCTGATTGTAGCCTATCGCGATTCCGGTTCATTGTATCGCGACATTGCTGCTTGCGTTGGTCGAGATCCAATGATTGTTAGCAGAATATTGGAATCGGTGGGTTCAGGAGGGTAATACAGAATGCCGTGCTGGATCCCAACGGCCTAGTATCACTAGCAGTCGAGATGACATGCATCTTATCCGCATGGCTGTAACGGATCGTGCAGCCACGTCTCGATCCCTGAATCAACAGATGGGGACGTTTTAAAGACAACTATCATCTGCACGAACAGTTCGACGACGTTTGCAGCAGCATTGACTATCAGCTCGGAGACCATGGCTGAGATTACCCTTGACGCTGCATCACAGACAGGAGCGCCTGCGATGGTGTACTCAACGACGAGCCTGGGTGCACGAATGGCAAAACGTCATTGTTTCGGATGAATCCAGATTCTGTTTACAGCATCATGATGGTGTCATCCGTGTTTGGCGACACTGCGGTGGACGCACATTGGAAGCGTGGTTCAAATGGCTCTGAGCACTATGGGACTTAACTGCTGTGGTCATCAGTCCCCTAGAACTTAGAACAACTTAAACCTAACTAACCTAAGGACACCACACACATCCATGCCCGAGGCAGGATTCGAACCAGCGACCGTAGCGGTCGCGCGGCTCCAGACTGTAGCGCCTAGAACCGCTCGGCCACTCCGGCCGGCTTGGAAGCGTGTAATCGTCATCGCCCTACTGGCGTATCACCCGGCGTGATGGTATGGGGTGCCATTCGTTACACGTCTCGGCCCCCTCTTGTTCGCATTGACGGCACTTTGAACAGTGGACGTTAGATTTCAGATGTGTTACCACATTTCAGCAGGGTAATGCACGAACGCATGTTGCAGGTCTTGTACGGGCTCTCTGGATACATAAAATGTTCGACTGCTGCCCTGGCCAGCACATTCTCCAGATCTCTTACCAATTGAAAACGTCTGGTCAATGGTGGCCGAGCAACTGGCTCGTCACAATACGCTAGTCACTACTCTTAATGAACTGTGGTATCGTGTTGAAGCTGCATGGGCAGCTGTACCTGTACACACCATCCAAGCTGTGTTTGACTCAATGCCCAGGCGTATCAAGGCCGTTATTACGGCCAGAGGTAGTTGTTCTGGGTTCTGATTTCTCAGGATCTATGCATCCAAATTGCGTGAAAATGTAATCGCATGTCAGTTCTAGTATAGTATATTTGTCCAATGAATACCCGTTTATCATCTGCATTTCTTGGTGTAGCAATTTTAATGGCGAGTAGTGTATGTGACTATCAAATGCCGTGAATAAAAAAAGGCGAATATGTAGAAAAGCAAACAATTCCTTCAATGTCATTAGTTTAAAAACAGCTTTGAGTCTTGCAGTGACGTAAGAATATGCTTCCATTCACAGCATTGTAGCAACATTGACATAAAAGAAGACTGGGACCAGCTATTAGATGAAAGAAGTGCCTCAATATAGGTTATCAAAGGGTAAGGAGAGAGGAAGAAGCACTTGCCAGTATACACGGACTGTGTGTATGTGTGTGTGTGTGTGTGTGTGTGTGTGTGTGTGTGTGTGTGTGTGTGGTGAGGGATTGGTACATATACAAGGCAAGAGAAAGGACAAGTGGGTTTACGAGACAAGAGTGGGTAAGCACTAATCATGAAACTTTACGGCGCGAAAGGACAACGAGGAATTATTGTTGCAGATAAAGATCGGCTGGCTGATGAGAGCTTACGGTACATCGGCGCACGGTATCCAGTCTGTGTCTTTGTGAGATAGGATCGGCTGAAAGTACATGAAACCCAAAGGCCTTCCGTAGCTGCATGAGCACTCACTTACATGTGGTTTCCTGGAATTTATATTTCTGTTGTGTCCACCTTCAGATGAACATATCATGTTTGAAAATTTAGATGCCGTTTTTGACTTCATATTATGAAGAAGATATGTTCATTACCAGTACAGCTATTATGTTCTTGTTAAAGACCTACAGTCCAATCTTATCATTTTTTTCTGAGTCATCAGTCTTATGACTGGTTTGATACGGCCCACCTCGAAGGAAGGAAGGAAGGAAGGAAGGAAGATTGAGTTCAACGTCTCATCGTCACTGGATACGGAGCACAAGCTCGGATTCTGTGAAGGATGGGGAAAGAAATTGCCCGTGCCCTTTCAAAGGAACCGTCTCGGTGTTTACGTGGAGCGCTTTAGGATATCACGGAAAACCTTTATGGTTGGACACGGGTTTGAACCGTCGTCCTCCCGAATGCGAGTCCAGTGTGTTAACCACTGCATCACTTCGATCGGTTCTCGCCTCGATCTCCCTTCCTATGCCAATCTCTTGATCTCAGAGTAGCACTTGCGCTCTACATCTACAGTTATTTGTTAGCCGTACTCCAGCCTCTGTCTTTCCCTGCAGTTTTTAGCCTGTAGAGCTTTTACCATCTATAGTTCCCTCTAGCACCATGGAAGTTGTCCGCTGATGCCTTAACACTTCCTATCACCCTGTACCATCTTCTTATCAGTGCTTCCCATACTTCCCTTTCTTCAAGAACTCTTCAGAGAACCTCTTTATTCCCCATCAGTCCACCCGCTCCAGACACAGCGCCACATCTCAAAGGCTTCAGTTTTCTTCTTCCCCGGCTTTCTCACAGTCGTTGTCTCACTTCTATGCAATACTGTATTGCAAACGTACATTCCGAGAAATTTCGTCCTCAAATTAATCTTTGTTTGATGCCAGTGCAGTTTATTTGGCGAGCAACGCCCTCTTTTTTCTGTTCTAGTCTGCCGTTTACGTCTTCTTCGCATTGTCTGTCATGTGTTATTTTGTTTCCAAGGTAACACAGTTCTCTAATTTCATCCAAATTACGAGTTCTCGTGATAAGATTATCGGTAATTTCCTTTCCACTGCGCCTCATTACTTTCGTCTTTCTTCAATTTACTCTCGTCCGTATACTATACTCACTGGGCCCTTCAATTCAACATATCCTACATAGCTTCTGCAATTCTTCTTCACTTTCACTGAGAATAGCAATGTAATCAGCGTATCTTATCACTTATATCCTTTCAGCTTGAATTTTAATCCCACTCTTGAACCTTTCATTTATTTTATTAATTCCTTCTTCGTTGTATGGATTCAACAATAGGAGCAGATGCGGGGTGAGGGTAGGCATGAATGTTCAGAACGAGATTTAGAAACCATTTGTTAACCAAAAAAGGTGAAGTCAAGCAGCACTTGGCGAACATCTGAAGACTACTGCTTCATGAGCAAAAAGCTTGATTTGTTGGAAGAGTAGTAAATCCTTAAATATACGTTTACGGACGACGCACAATTGCTGAATGATCAGCTCACTAGTGGGAAACAAGGCAATTATGATTCAGTGATGTGAATTTTCAAATCTTTTACATTAGTTTGGTTATGCTCTTCTAATGGATTCTATTTCCGTTTTGTTGATTTCCCCCCCCCCCCCCCCCCCCCCCCCCGCCTCCACCCAAATGATTCATTCATAGACATTATACTTACAAATCGAGTCGGGACTTGCTGTTTTAAGAATTTGTTTTATCCCCAGTTACCCCAGTTACCGGTATGAAGGTCGTCTTTTGTGGTTATCTTACAGGTCTATTTAGTTGAAGTTGGTCTTGAAGTGAGTTAAAGGTTCCTTTATGGGCGACTGAGTACTGTTTAACTCTAACTGCTTAATTTCATTATAGTGAGTCACCTATTTTTTGCCCTTTTCTGTAAGTATCAAATTTGTTGACGGTCACAAAACTGCTTTGAGCGCCACCTACGTGGGTTCTCTGCGGGCACTGCGCGCAAGCTTGATTCCGTTGCTCGTCTGCTCACCCGCTTGCCGCTCCAGACGTGAAGTTACTGCGGCAACACTGTGTATTATGAATAAATGTGTACACTTCTAGGTGAAGTCTGTCCTACCATTGCACCATTCTGGCCTGCTGGCACGATTTTATAAAGGTATGACTCGTTCAGTGTGATTACTTATTTAGCATTCTATCTCGCGGTCACACGAGTTTATATTAGTTGTTTTTGACTGGGTCTCTGTACGTTCATCTACAGAAGTTGAAAGGTGGCTACACTGAGTCACAGCGGCAGAGATTGCGCCAAAGAGTTTTATTCCGCCGCCTCCACTGGCAGTGCTTGTTCAGAAGTTGTGGTGGTTAGTGCCTTGCTGAGAGGATGTTGGTAGCTGTATTATTTGAGGCCATGTTGTGTGCAGTTGTTTTGATGGGCTAGACAGCAGATGTTGTTCGAATGGAAATGTTGTAATGATCAGAGTACTTTTAGTCAATATATACGGAGGTAAAAAACATTTTTTTTAATTATTTTTTTAAATTTCCTAACTAACAATGCCTCTTGGTCACAGGTTCAGTCAACAAAGCATCTGGCTGATGTTCATGTATTAGACTGTAATTCGGGTTTCTATGTGAAATTATAGTATTTCAGTTCTATTTAATTAATTCAGTGTAAATGGTATTTAAAATATCTTGTCTTATTGAGGAAGAACCGTGCCAGATGTGTACGTTGAATCACACTTCCACACACAGAACAGTTACACTTGTGCTTTGTTGTTCGTAGTTTTTGTTTCGTAGCTTTTACAGTTGCTGGGGACTTAATTAATTAATTGTGGTAACGGAAATTTCCTTTCATTCTTTGTTGTTATTCTATGCAGTCAGATTGCGTACTAATACTAGTCAGGGCCAACCGGTTACGAGACAGCGTAACCGGACAGTCAGCTACTAAAATTAAAAATATTTGCATTCTATTTAATTAAGCCCCCATGCAAAGTTCATCTGATTGGACGCGTACAGCACAGAGCCATTATATGGTTTTCAAAATGTTATAAATGGAAAATTTTAAGGCCGGTAACTATTCCTTATCCACATTTAATATCATAAAAGCTTCTTTTGCTATCCGTTTAGATAAACTGAACAAACCCCCCGAAGGCGAAAATCGTTTTAAATAAATAACTTGCAGCCGAGATTGTTTTCAATTCAATTATTGTATACTACCCGTCTTTCCCTATAACTCACCTCTGTTTTTCTCAGAATTTCGCACTACATCTACATAGACACTCCGAAATTCACCTTATGGTGCGTAGTGGAGGGTACCTCGTTCCACTACTAGTCATTTCATTTTCCACTCACAAATAGAGCGAGGGAAAAACCACCGTCTATATGCCTCCACATGAGCCCTAATCTCTCGTATCTTACCTTCATGGTCCTCATGGCAGTGTATGTTGGAATCATAGATTCGTTCTGCAGTCAGCTTCAAATGCCGGTTCCCGAAATTTTCTCGGTAGTGTTCCTCGAAAAGTATGTCACCTTCCCTGCAGTGATTCACATTTGTGTTCCCGAAATATGTCCGTAGAACCTGCATGTTGTCCGAACCTACCAGTAACAAATCTAGCAGGCCGCCTCTAAGTTGCTTCGATGTCTTCCTTTAATCCAAACTGGTATGGTTCCCAGACACCCGAGCAGCACTCAAGGACTGGTCGCACTGGCGTTCTATATGCGGTCTCCTTTACAGATGAACCACATTTTCCTAGAATTCTCCCAATAAACCGAAAACGACCATTCGCCTTCCCTCCCACGATCCTAAAAAGCTCTTTCCATTTCATATCGCTTTGCAACGTTACGCCCAGATAATTGAACGACGTGACTGTGTCAGTCAGCGAATGCTGTATCCGAACACTACAGGTTTGTTTTTCCTACACAGTATTTCGCAAAGCGCCCACGTTATGTGGACTTACTAATAGCAACGTAGGCGTCTGCCAAAACATTATGCCCGTTGGACACCGAGAACCGGCCGCGAACTGTTGTTACTTTGACATCAATTATTCCGAGAGAAACTGAGGATGTAAGAAGGCTGTTTAGGTTTTTATGTTGGTAACGGCACGTAGTTCTCTGTTTGAAAATCGCTGAGTGCGCTGTGTGCAGTCCGTGGCTGGTTGGACTCACTGTTGGAATATTTGCTTGTGTAGTGTTGGACAGTTGGATGTGAACAGCACGTAGCGTTGGGCAGTTGGAGGTGAGCCGCCAGCAGTGGTGGATGTAAGGAGAGAGATGCCAGAGTTTTGAGAGCGGACGATCTGGACGTGTGTCCGTCAGAAAAAAGGAAAATTGTAAGATGGATGTCATGAACTGATATATATATATATATATAAACTATGCCTATGACTAGTTAGTGCCTTCAATAGTTAGAATCTTATATTCAGCTGGCAGTATTGGCTCTTGCTGTGTTGCAGTGGTTCGAGTAACGAAGATTTTTGTGAGGTAAGTGATTCATGAAAGGTACAGGTTATTGTCAATCAGGGCCATTCTTTTGTAGGGATTATTGAAAGTCAAATTGCGTTGCGCTGAAAATATTGTGTGTCAGTTTAGTGATGATCAGAATAAATAAAGAGAGAACTGTCTCAGTACGTTCAGTTTTGCTCATATGCTTGAAAATCAAATAATGTAGAAGTTTACCAGCACAGTCATTCTTAATTTTTTAAAGGGGAGTTTGAAAGGGGAAGTTTGAAGGAGGTACATTTGCATTCTTTTTCCCTCCCTGTTAACTCAATGTTTCTACGCTTCCTAATGGGACAGTTTCATACTGGAGCGTGGAAAGCAAAAAAACTATATTTTGTTGCTCTAATACGCTAGTGTGCAAAACTTAAGATCGAAAGTAACTTTCGCATGTGTCACTGCCAGTAACATAGCTCTATTAAACTTGGACCATGCATAGAAAGAACTGGAAGTGTATAGTGCAGAAGGGAACTGAAAGAAATGCTCAATGAGAAGAAAAGAAATGGCGGAACCTAGTTCCTTATAGTGCGTGTGCTCACTAAAAACAATACAAGCTCTGCAACGTGCTGCCATGCTAGCCCCAAGGTTAGGAAGTTCTTGTGGTAGGTCGTTCTGCTGATCCACGAGTCCGGTTGACAACTAAACTACTGGATGGTCGTAGGCGCATGTGGACTTGCTGCAGTACGTCTCCCCACGGCATCCGATACGAGCTCGATGGGATTTAATTCGTGGCAACAGGCAGTTCAGTCCATTCTCCAAATATTCTCTGGTTGCAAGAGCTCCTTCACTTCGCTGTTCGATGAAGTTGCGCATTGTAATCCATAAAAATGAAGTACAATGTCGTATGAACATTGACCGGTGAGTGTACTGTGTTCAAACCTGCTCTGGTGCCAGCTGCATAGAGACTAGATGAAAGAGGAGTGGGGCCGCGTGCCCTTGCGGGATGAGAGGAGATTCAGCCTCCTTAGTGATTCCGGACGTAGCCTCATGTGCCGTGAGATGGAAAGACGTAGTACATCTAAGTAGTCCAACGACTATGGAGTGGGAACTCATAATGTTGCAATGGATCGCTGATCACCAAATCATGGCCGAACGCAGCCATGATTTTGCGCAATCGCTTTGTACAACACAGACTGAGGACCTCTTGGAACGAGAGAGTATTCGGCCAATGGATTGGTCTGCCAGTCGTCCCCGACTTAAATCCCATCGAACACATGTCAAATGCGCTGGGGATATACACAAAGCAAAAAAAGTTTTGCATCACCTCGGTCCGAGTTCCGGAACCTGTACAGAAAATTGGGATAGAGATCAACATAAACATCATTCCGCCCTTTTTATTGCTCATGAAAACCACACATTGCATGTTGTACCACCACACAGCGAGACCTTCAGAGTTGGTGGTCCAGATTGCTGTACACACCAGTACCTCTAACATCCATTAGCACATCCTCTTACATTGATGCATGCCTGTATTGGTCGTGGCATACTATCCACAAGTTCATCAAGGCACTGTTGGTCCAGATTGTTCCACTCCTCAATGACGATTCGGCGTAGACTCCTCAGTGGTTGGTGGGTCATGTCGTCCATAAACAGCACTTTTCAATCCATCCCAGGCATGTTCGATAGGGTTCATGTCTGGAGAACACGCTGGCCACTCTATTCGAGCAATGTCGTTATCCTGACGGGCGTGATTCACAAGATGTGCACGATGGGGGTCCGAATTGTCGTCCACGAAGACGAATGCCTCGCCAATATGCTGCCGATATGGTTGCAATATCGTTCGGAGGATGGCATTCACGTATGGTACAGCCGTTACGGCGCCTTCCATGACCACCAGCGGCGTACGTCGGCCCCACATAATGCCACAGCAGGGAACCTCCACCTTGCTGCACTCGCTGGACAGTGTGTCTAAGACGTTCAGCCTGACCGGTTTGCCTCCAAACACGTCTCCGACGATTGTCTGGTTGAAGGCATATGCGACACTCATCGGTTAAGAGAACGTGATGCCAATCTTGAGCAGTCCGTTCGGCATGTTGTTGGGCCCATCTCTACCGCGTGTCGTGTTTGCAAAGATGGACCTCGCCACGGACATCGCAAGTTAAGTTGCGCATCATGCACCTATTGCGCACCGTTTGAGTTGTAACACGACGTCCTGTGGCTGTACGAAAAGAACAAACATGGTGGCGTTACTGTCAGGGTTCCTCCGAGCCATAATCCGTAGGCAGCGGTCATCCACTGCAGTAGTAGCCCTTGAGCGGCCTGAGCGAGGCGTGTATCGACAGTTGCTGCCTCTCTGTATCTCCTCCACTCTTTGGTTCACTCCGAGACGCCTGGACACTTCCCTTGTTTAGAGCCGTTCCTGGCACAAAGTAACAATCCGGACGCGATTGAACCGCGGTATTGACCATCTAGGCATGGTTGAACTACAGACAACACGAGCAGCTTCGATGCATGAGCTGTTAAGCTGATTGTGCGATAATTCTCGCACTTGTCAGCTCTTGCTGTCTTCGGAATTGTGTGGATGATGCTTTTCCTTCCTGGGTGAATGACTGGAACTGATCGGCTGTCGGACCCCCTTCGTCTAATAGGCTCTGCTCATGCATGGTTGTTTGTGGTTGTTTATATCTTTGGGCGGATTGAGTGGCATCTGTGAACAGTCAAAGGGGCTGTCTCTGTGATTCAATATCCACAGTCAACGTCTACCTTCTGGAGTACTGAGAACTGGGGCGATGCAAAACTTTTTTTGATGTATGTATATTGCAACACGTCCACATGCGCCAGTGACCACCCAGCAGTTATTAGTCGCGCTGGTGGGGAAATACATCTGACTACCACAAGAATTCCTTACCAACGTTGTAGCCACTGTGGGAGCACGCTGCAGAGAAAGCGCTGCCGCCCATGGCGATCAGACATCCTATCAAGAACTGTGTCCTGTCCTTTGTAATATCTAGGTTACCATCATGAATCGCGATAGCTTCATTGTTATAAAAGCCTGCGAATAAAAGTTAATTCTGTTCGCCTCAGAATGTATTTCATTCACTCACCTTCTGTGCTATATAGCAGCAATTCTTTCTATGTGCGGTCCAAGATCCATCAAGCTATGTTACTTGGTAGTGACACGTCATGCAAAAGTTACTATCGTCCTTAAGTTTTACACACCAGTGTTTGCGTTTAAAACTTACCAGTTTTCGGCTTATTAGGTTATTATCCGGCAAGCTGTTTCTCGTCGGTAGCCTAATAAGCCAAAAATCGATCAGTAATGAACACAATTTGTTTACTTTTCACAAAAAAATTCAAATGGCTCTGAGCACTATGGGACTTAACATCTGAGGTCATTAGTCCCCTAGAACTAAGAACTACTTAAACCTAACTAACCTTAGGACATCACACACAGCAATTCCCGAGGCAGGATTCGAACCTGCGACCGTAGCGGTCGCGTGGTTCCAGACTGACGTGACTAGAACCGTTTGGCCACAAAAATGGCTCTGAGCACTATTGGACTTAACATCTTAGATCATCAGTCCCCTAGAACTTAGAACTACTTAAATCTAACTAACCTAAGGACATCACACACAACCACGCCCGAGGCAGGATTCGAACCTGCGACCGTAGCAGTCCCGCGGTTCCGGACTGCAGTGCCTAGAACCGCATGACCACCGCGGCCGGCTGCTCGGCCACAACGACCGGCTTACTTTCCACATTTAATAAATTTTTTCTAGTTTTACTCACAGAAAAGCGTAAGGGTTTATCTATCCAATACGCAGCGTGAAAGTAGTGGGGTAAATGTTGTCAGCTTCCTGAACGACAGAGATGAGCGACCAAATACACTGACAGAAAATAAATAGTACACGCGGAAAGACGACGTCGATTTTGATCTTGCCACCTGGGGGAGAGTACATCTACCGATAATGGTTTCAATGTCGCCCTCAAACGGATAGCGTAGTGTCATAGGTAGCAGTACGCCACCTGTCTCTCCCCTGTAATAGGGAATTCTCAGAGACAGAAGAACCAGTGTGGTGCAGGCGGATAAAGCAAGAAGGTAACCATGCCATGGAGACGCATTCGTGGTTCTTAGAGCCAACTGTGCGAATTTAAAACAGGTCATATTATAGCCTTCCGAATGGCGGGATGGTCCTTTCGGAGAACTGCCACACAACTTGGACGTGCTGCGTCAGTTGTGCAGCGATACTGATATCAGTGGTCACGTCACATTCTCACACACCTGGATGAGGTTCTGGACATCGACGCAGCACAGACGCCCGCGAGGATTGTCGTGTTATAAGGGCGTCAGCGGCAGCTCGTACAGCTACTACCACTGCACAGATAAGTGGGCAGACGTGCCAACACGAAGTTTTCTGAAATGATTATTAGCAGTGGGAGTACGGGCACGCACATCTCTATCCCGTCTTCCACTCACACCACAGCTTACACTTATATGGCTCGACTGGTGCGGTCAGAGGATAACATGGAAGTTGAAATGGCGCGCCGTGGTCTTCAGCGATGTACGCGGATTCTCCAAATACGCAAGTGATGGTCGTTTACACATACGATGTAGACCTGGCGAACACTGGCTCTTACAATGTATTCGTCCCAGACACACTGGACAACAGAGGCCTTTTGGTCTGGGGTCTGGAGTGGACTCTAACCAGCGCTCGGTAGAATGTTGTTAGACCCGTTCTTTCATTGTTCTTGTAACAGTGCGGCGGCACGGTTCTTTCCGTCTCTTTACGAATTCCTTCCCTGTGCTAACCTCTTCATCTCAGAGTAGCACTTGCAACCTACGTCCTCAATTATTTGCTCGACGTATTCCAATCTCTGTCTTCCTCTACAGTTTTTGTCCTCTACAGCTCCCTCTAGTACCATGGAAGTCATTCCCTCATGTCTTAGCAGATGTCCTATCATCCTGTCCCTTCTCCTTATCAGTGTTTTCCACATATTCCTTTCCTCTCCGATTCTGCATAGAACCTCTTCATTCCTTACCTTATCAGTCCACCTAATTTTCAACATTCGTCTATAGCACCACTTCGATTCTCTTCTGTTCCGGTTTTCCCACAGTCCAAGTTTCACTACCATACCATGCTGTACTCCAGACGTACATCCTCAGAAATTTCTTCCTCAAATTAAGACAGGTATTTGATATTAGTAGACTTCTCTTGGCCAGAAATGCCTTTTTTGCCATAGCGAGTCTGCTTTTGATATCCTCCTTGCTCCGTCCGCCATTGGTTATTTTACTACCTAGGTAGCAGAATTCCTTAACTTCAGTGACTTCGTGACCATCAATCCTGATGTTAAGTTTCTCGCTGTTCTCATTTCTACTACTTCTCATTGTCTTCGTCTTTCTCCGATTTACTCTCAAACCATACTGTGTATTCATTAGACTGTTCATTCCGTTCAGCAGATCATTTAATTCTTCATCACTTTCACTCAGGATAGCAATGTCATCAGCGAATCGTATCATTAATATCCTTTCACCTTGTATTTTAATTCCACTCTTGAACCTTTCTTTTATTTCCATCATCGCTTCCTCGATGTACACATTGAACAGTAGGGGCGAAAGGCTACAGCCTTGTCCTACACCCTTCTTAATGCGAGCACTTCGTTCTTGATCGTCCACTCTTATCATTCCCTCTTGGTTGTTGTACATATTGTATATGACCCGTCTCTCCCTGTAGCTTACCCCTACTTTTTTCAGAATCTCGAACAGCTTGCACCATTTTATATTGTCGAACGCTTTTTCCAGGTCGACAAATCCTATTAAAGAGTCTTGATTTTTCTTTAGCCTTGCTTCCATTATTAGCCGTAACGTCAGAATTGCCTCTCTCGTCCCTTTACTTTTCCTAAAGCCAAACTGATCGTCACGTAGCGCATTCTCAATTTTCTTTTCCATTCTTCTGTATATTATTCTTGTAAGCAGCTTCGATGCATGAGCTGTTAAGCTGATTGTGCGATAATTCTCGCACTTGTCAGCTCTTGCTGTCTTCGGAATTGTGTGGATGATGCTTTTCCGAAAGTCAGATGGTATATAGCCAGACTCATATATTCTACACACCAACGTGAATAGTCGTTTTGTTGCCACTTCCCCCAACTATTTTAGAAATTCTGATGGAATGTTATCTATCCCTTCTGCCTTATTTGACCGTAAGTCCTCCAAAGCTCTTTTAAATTCCGAATCTAATACTGGATCCCCTATCTCTTCTAAATCGACTCCTGTTTCTTCTTCTATCGCATCAGACAAATATTCACCGTCATAGAGGCTTTCAATAGAGTCTTTCCACCTATCTGCTCTCTCCTCTGCATTTAACAGTGGAATTCCCGTTGCACTCTTAATGTTACCACCGTTGCTTTTAATGTCACCAAAGGTTGTTTTGACTTTCCTGTATGCTGAGTCTGTCCTTCCGACAATCCTATCTTTTTCGATGTCTTCACATTTTTCCTGCAGCCATTTCGTCTTAGCTTCCCTGCACTTCCTATTTATTTCATTCCTCAGCGACTTGTATTTCTGTATTCCTGATTTTCCCGGAACATGTTTGTACTTCCTCCTTTCATCAATCAACTGAAGTATTTCTTCTGTTACCCATGGTTTCTTCGCAGCTACCTTCTTTGTACCTATGTTTTCCTTCCCAACTTCTGTGATGGCCCTTTTTAGAGATGTCCATTCCTCTTCAACTGTACTGCCTACTGCGCTATTCCTTATTGCTGTATCTATATCGTTAGAGAACTTCAAACGTATCTCGTCATTCCCTAGTACTTCCGTATCCCACTTCTTTGCGTATTGATTCTTCCTGACTGATGCCTTGAACTTCAGCCCACTCTTCATCAGTACTATATTGTGATCTGAGTCTATATCTGCTCCTGGGTACGCCTTACAATCCTGTATCTGATTTCGGAATCTCTGTCTGACCATGATGTAATCTAATTGAAATCTTCCCGTATCTCCCGGCCTTTTCCAAGTATACCTCCTCCTCTTGTGATTCTTGAACAGGGTATTCGCTACTACTAGCTGAAACTTGTTACAGAACTCAATTAGTCTTTCTCCTCTTTCATTCCTTGTCCCAAGCCCAAATCCCCCTGTAACCTTTTCTTCTACTCCTTCCCCTACAACTGCATTCCAGTCGCCCATGACTATTAGATTTTCGTCCCCCTTTACATACTGCATTACCCTTTCAATATCCTCATACACTTTCTCTATCTGTTCATCTTCAGCTTGCGACGTTGGCATGTATACCTGAACTATCGTTGTCGGTGTTGGTCTGCTGTCGATTCTGATTAGAACAACCCGGTCACTGAACTGTTCACAGTAACACACCCTCTGCCCTACCTTCCTATTCATAACGAATCCTACACCTGTTATACCATTTTCTGCTGCTGTTGATATTACCCGATACTCATCTGACCAGAAATCCTTGTCTTCCTTCCACTTCACTTCACTGACCCCTACTATATCTAGATTGAGCCACTGCATTTCCCTTTTCAGATTTTCTAGTTTCCCTACCACGTTCAAGCTTCTAACATTCCACGCCCCGACTCGTAGAACGTTATCCTTTCGTTGATTATTCAATCTTTTTCTCATGGTAACCTCCCCCTTGGCAGTCCCCTCCCGTAGAACCGAATGGGGGACTATTCCGGAATCTTTTGCCATTGGAGAGATCATCATGACACTTCTTCAAATGCAGGCTACATGTCCTGTGGATACACGTTACGTGTCCTTAATGCAGTGGTTTCCATTGCCTTCTGCATCCTCATGTCGTTGATCATTGCTGATTCTTCCGCCTTTAGGGGCAATTTCCCACCCCTAGGACAAGAAAGTGCCCTGAACCTCTATCCGCTCCTCCGCCCTCTTTGACAAGGCAGTTGATAGAATGAGGCTGACTTCTTATGCCGGAAGTCTTCGGCCGCCAATGCTGATTATTTATCAAAATTTAGGCAGTGGCGGGGATCGAACCCGGGACCGAAGACGTTTTGATTATGAATCAAAGACGCTACTCCTAGAGCACGGGTAGACCTGCACACAGAGTCTCAGCAAATGATCAGAAGGAAAGCCGAGTGAAACATACTGTACTTCGACATGAACCAGGCTCCAATTTAAGTCACTAATCTACGTTTCGGGAGAAACACGAAATGAAAGTTTGGAAATTTTGTCCTCAGTTAATAAATTCTGAAACTTAGGTGAACAAGTATCACTGCCAAGCCCGTGCTAGTCTTAACACAGTCACTCACAATCCCTTTCACTCACGTTAGCAAGTTTATGGTGTTGCATTTTCCGAAAACGTAATAGCTACAAATATACTGATTGTTTTTGACTGATAATGCTCGCCAAATATTAAGTCTGTCGGTACCAAATGCAGTCACAGTTTTTAGCCACCGACCTGCTCAATACGCCACGCGGAATATATGTCATTTCTCGTCACAAAATTCGCCTAAAAATTCCGAAATTTCTACACACACATCGGAATAAGTATGCCGTCACTTTCCAACACTTTTGATGTATGAAACACTGCTAGATCCGGCAACCTATCGTTTCCATCGGAACTACTACTAAACACGTCCGATCTGTTTCATGGCTAGGCTTCGACTCTTCTCTAGAACACTCTAAGTCTTCTCTACCAGCAGAGAAAAGCGCGCGAAGAATATTGCTTTACCATTGGTCAGTTTACTTAACAGCCAATAGCAAAACAACATTCTCTCCCGTCAGTCCGCGCTTTTCATCCATAACCAATCGCAAAATAGTAAACCTAACGACTGCACTTTTTACCGACGTAATTATCTAATATGCTGAAGTTTTGTTTATGCATAAAGTTATTTACTATTGTTATTTATACCTGAATTAACTTTCCCTTTACCATAAACTTACTTTACAAATCTAATCCATAAAAATCCCCTTTGTTCATATCCATACTTCTTCGAATATCTTGTACTAGAACAGTTTATGAAAAACATTCTATTACTTTTGTGCACTCCAGTGGGCACAATCGAAACTAAAATTACAGTCGCCCTATCCAGTATTGTCCTCTATCGGCTGATACATAAACAACGTGCGCGCCCAGTCTCGCGTCACCATCTGTCACTCTCCAGCTCTGAGTCACATCTCCCACATAACTGCCTCCAAGGCAGGATCGGTACACGGCGCTACGTCTCAACAGGGAAGTCATGTGTTGTTCCAACAAGATAATGCTCTCCCACATATTTCCCGTGAAACTCGACATGCTCTGCAAGACGTGCTGCAGCTTCCCTGAACAGCACGATCTCCGTACTTTCCTCTAATCGACCACGTGTGGGATATGGTGGGACGCCAATCAACAACTCCTATAGAACTACGTGAACAGGTCGAGCAGGCGTTGCATGTCGTACCCCAGGACGGTATTCGCCATCTGAACGATCGACTGGATGCCAGAATCAGTATCTGCATTGCCGCCTGTGGAGGCTACATCAGGTACTTATATGCGTGTTTCAGCGTGGGTCAATACTTAGTGCCGGCCGCTGTGGCAGAGCGGTTCTAGGCGCTTCAGTCCGGAACCGGTGCTGCTACGGTCGCAGGTTCGAATCCTGGATGTGTGTGTTGTCCTTAGTTAGGTTTAGGTAGTTCCAAGTCTAGGGGACCGATGACCTCAGATGTTAAGTCCCATAGTGCTTAGAGCCATTTGAACCATTTTCTTTTCGATACTTGGCACCTCAGAACCACTTGTGCTATTGCTCTGTTGCAACAATAAATCTTGACTGTATTGGAAACCCCTAGAAGGGTGAACTAAGTTTTTTCCGCCTGGGTATTACAGTCCCATTTCCTCCGGTCTGTGTTCTGCGAAACGACATTATTGAGCCGTGCTAAAATTTGCTGTTATGAGGGGCGCGCCGCAGCGCGTAGTGTAAAGCAGTCGCCTTCCATTTCTCGCGGTGGCGCCGCTGTGGCAATCGCAGCTTTGGTGTCTCCCTCTGGTGTGAAAGGCGAAAGGTTGCTTGTTCACGTGTATTTAAGGGAAACGAAGAAACTGGCACAGGATAGAGTAGCATGGAGAGTTGCATCAAACCAGTCTCAGGACTGAAGACCACAACAACATGAACTCGGCAGGGAGTGCAGTCTGAGTCGGTCAGTCTGGGCGAGTCTGGTCAGTTGGTCAGCTGGGTCAGTGTGGGGCAGTCAGTGTCTGTCTGTCGTCCGGAGTGCTAGTATGTGTTAGGCCGCCAGTCTGCTCGAGTTTGTTCAGGCAATAGACATTGGCGGTTGGATTGATCAGTAGGTCGGTCTCTTCCCGGGGCAGGGATGTCGGGTAGCCTGAGGGCATGTTTCCTCTGCAGGGGTGGGGGCGACAGAGTGTTCCAAGTCGGTCTGCCGTCTGGAGTGCGAGGGTGTCTATCGTTCGGATCGACCTTCAAGGCCGGTTGGATCGATCGGTTGGTCGGTCGTGCCTTGTCTGTCTTGAGCGTCAGCGCATGCGAGGTCGCCACTTGGCAGCCAGTGGGCCGCGCCGTATAGCGAGGGGTAGTGGCTTCGCGGCCGACACGAGTGCAGCAGGAGCCAACGTACGACATCGGTCTGCCCGGTGCGAGCTGCGACGCCGTGAGATGGGAGATCGGCGCGCCTTCCTGCGTCCGTTGAAGCGGCTGGCAGCGGACAGTTCGGGAGAGCGTTTTGGGGGTCTTGCTCCAGGACTTCGCCAGACATTGCAGTTTTTAGAAGTGATTTGTGATGTGTTGTTTCATTTATTTGTTAAATTCTACTTGTTTTCTTGGTCAGTCTCTCGTCCCCAGATTGCTCGTCTGTCCCCCGTCCGCATTTGTTACGCAGTTAGTGTCTGTCCGTCTGTCTGTCTGTCGGTCTGCCGCACGTTAATAGCTGCCTCTGTCATGTTTTTCGGATTCGGTGACAACGAATTTATTGCTTAAAGGCCGAATTCCTGAAATATGTTTTTATCTTGCATATCATCTTGCGAGGTTGAATATGTGTAGTGTAGACAAAAATGGTTCAAATGGCTCTGAGCACTATGGGACTCAACTTCTGAGGTCATTAGCCCCTAGAACTTAGAACTACTTAAACCTAACTAACCTAAGGACATCACACACATCCATGCCCGAGGCAGGATTCGAACCTGCGACCGTAGCGGTCTCGCGGTTCCAGACTGCAGCGCCTAGAACCGCACGGCTACTTCGGCCGGCTGTGTAGTGTAGAGCATTTTATGTAAGTCTGCATTTTATGGGTTTTATTTAAATAGCTTACGTTATAAGGTTGCCACCCTTCCACCGTAGGAGTCCTTAAAAAATTGCACTTTCGGTGGCAAACAATTTGAGTGTTGTACCATTCCCATCCCTCTTACGGGGTGCGTAGTTTACGTGTTTGTGTGAGTTGTTAAAACTTTTTTAGTTTAAAGTAATCTGGTGTGTTGCAGATTTGCACCAGTGTACTCTTTCAGAGGTTGTTGTGAGCGGTCATGACTACGGCCGTGTTGAAAGGAAGCAGGCAAGCTTCTCTGCCCGAAGGCTCATACTGTTAATATTGTTCTTTAGGCCTCTAAATAAATTTGTAACTTGATATTTCGAGGTTGCTTTTCTGCTTATAATTTAAAATCTGTTTTTGAAAAGGCTTTTAGGAATAAAATTCCCATTTGTTAAAAGTAGTTTCATTTTCCATCAGTTACTTCCTGGCAACTACTTCCACACTCACCTAGTGTGATTAAATGCGTTAATGTTCTTGATGAATCGCTGTTAAATAGAGTACATTCTTTAAGAAAAGATTTTGAAAATTTAAAATCACGGTTCAATTATATTTAGTGTTCAACGAAGGAGAATAAAGTCCCTGTTCGTAAAGGTGCTCACAGTTCATAAACGGGCATAACGTGGAGAGCTTAATAACTACTCGTTACTGTGGGAATGAGGCGGTTAGAGGGAACGTGTATGGTTGGCCGGCAGTGCGAGCGGTCGGCCGCTAGCGCTGGGGACGACTCGCCTGAGACAATGAGGCGTGCAGCGGCAGGAGGCTGCGTGACCGCTGCTCAGGTGTGCTCTCTTCCCCGTAACACATTAGCCCACAGCCAGTGCCGGGACAAAGGGCGTCGCGCAAGTGGGGCACGGCCGGCTGTCGGACGAGTCCTCCAGGATGCGAGCCCAGGCGTGTCGCTCAGGAACCTCCTCCGGTCGACGTGAGCCTCAAAATGAAACGGACATCCCGTTGGGAACCAATATTACAGGAAAGCGTGTCTGTACCGAGATGACGTCTTGCTTTAGCGAAGTAAGCAAACGGGACGAAAATTAGTCTGCCAGAACAGACATTACGCTAAAGGCCTTGGTAATGGCCCCAATTCCGCGAGGAATAGTGTGTACAAGTTTCTTCAGTTACGCCATACCCAGCTGAAACCACTCATTGACCGTTAGACCTTGTTGAGCTACTGCTCGCTGCTCCACATAAAGCACTCCGTCTTCGGGCCACAAGTGGCCCATCGGGACCATCCGACCGCCGTGTCATCCTCAGTCGAGGATGCGGATAGGAGGGAGCGTGTGGTCAGCACACCGCTCTCCCGGTCGTTATGATGGTTTTCTTTGACCGGAGCCGCTAGTATTCGGTCGAGTAGCTCCTCAATTGGAATCACGAGGTTGAGTAAACCCCGAAAAATGGCAACAGCGCATGGCGGCTGGATGGTCACCCATCCAAGTGCCGGCCACGCCCAACAGCGCTTAACTGCGGTGATCTGACGGGAACCGATGTATCCACTGCGGCAAGGCCGTTGCCCCGCTGCTCCACATACGGGGTTGGAATCGAGTGAGGGAGAGGGCCACTGGAGGTGCTATAAGGTGCCCGAGTGTCACCGTCATCTCATAAACGGTTGGTTGGTTGACCTGGGGGATGGGACCAAATAGCGAGGTCGTCGGTCCCGTCGGATTAGGGAAGGACGGGAAAGGAAGTCGGCCGTGTCCCTTCGAAGGAACCATGCCGGCAGGTGCCTGAGTGTTTCTCAAATTAGGATTGTTCGTGTGCTCCCCTGTGAACAGCGCCGTTGCTATATTGGAAGACTATATTCCTATACTCTTCATGAACTAGTAGAGGAATGTTCCTCGAAAACGTTGAAATCAACAAAGCTCTGTCTCGCCCTGGTACACTACAGGCTTTCATTTCGTCTATAATGATCTTGATGTTGACAGAACACTAAAATCTAGCTTCGCTTCATTTGCACTTAGGAAAGACGATGGAAGAATACTGATTCTCCAATGTTTATTTTTCTGTGGTTTCAGTACTCTTAAACCTCTAAAAGTAACTGGAGAAAGAAAGAGAGAGAACGAAAGCTACACTTACAGATATTTGTAATCGCCATTTTATACCAAAATGGGTCAAAAATTCTGTGACAAGACGTAGCTAAATTATACTTGAGCAATATGGTTTTTCCGACTAGTGAACTCAGTTTCAGAAAGATTGGGTTCAAACCGAATTTGACCATCTAGGTTCACATTTTCGTGGTTTTCCACCCCTGTGTACGTTAACCCGGAATTGAACTGTAATCTTCCTTGGTTGTACGAGATTTACCAATCAGCAGCGCCCTCAGGTTGAAGGTAAACTAAGGCGACTGTGACATGTTTCATTTTGGTCAGTCGACAGTCCCAGCGAAAGAGTACAAATAAGCAGACGAGTTTCGACATGAAAGAAGCGAACTGATCATGGAATCTGCGTACCTACCAGTCACGCAAACATGTGTTTTTAAAGCTTCGTAGCATTTATCACATTCAATTTACAATCATAAATAATACATTAAATGAAAGATCAACTCAAGCACTTTTGTTTGTGTACCTGCGCGCAAAGGGTAAGGGATAGAATGACCAAGAGAAACTGAAGAACGTGTTGCATGAGTGAGAGTCTTTTACACGTATCCTCAAGAAATCAGTTCGGATGAGACGCTTACAACTATTCCTCATCGTTTGCTGTTGTTACAAGCTCTAAACCCTACAGACTACAGTTTATGTGCCAACTTTGCAAACGAAATGGTGCTGCATGACGATGAAGATTTTCTGAATCGTGTCGTCTTCAGTGATGAATCGACAATTCGCCTAAGTGGAAATGTGAACACTCATACTGTATTTATCTAGGTGTCAGTAAATAGCCACTACATGGTACAGCTGTACAGAGACTCTCGTAAAACTGAATGTTTATTGTGCCATTCTCGGCGGAAAGTTTACTGCCATTTCTGTTCCGGTGACACGAGTGTAACTGTTTCTTCTCTTGATGCGCTATAACCATGGATCTTTGCTCAACTGGAAGAAGCTGATCTTTATTTGGCAGCAAGATGTTGCGCTGCCTGACGGGCATAATTAAGTATGCAACTAGTTAAATTACGTTGTACCCGACCGCTGGATTGGCCGAAAGGAGCCAGATGACAGAGTCTGTTTTGCATGACCTCCACGTTCATACGCGATCTGACGCCATGCTACTTCTAAGTTTGGGGGTTCATAAAGGATCATGTGTGTGTGTGTGGGCCTCCGTTATCAGATGATCTACCCGACTTTAGAAACAGCACTGTTGCAAAAGTTACTCCAGACAGACTGATCAACATTTGGGAAGAACTTGCCTATCGACTAAATGTGTGACGAATGTTGCTCACATTGAACACTTGCAAGAAAAGTTTTTCGAGTTGATCTTTCATTTGATGTATTTTTATAATTTTAACTTGAATGCAATAAATGCTACAAAGGCCTTAAAACCCGTATTAATTTTGAAAAAAACCTGTGTTACTCCCTTCCTTAAAAGAGATCATTGGTCGTTTTTGAATGGTGTAGATAGTGTAGAACCGGTATTAGGCGGCCTTGGCTGTGCAGTAACGTGCACGCGCTAAGTTAGGTGGATCGACGTGAAGACATGGCAGAATGGCACAAAGAAGCTATGACGTAAGGGGCGTTCAAAAAGAAACGAGCCGGAGGCATAATTACAGAACCAGTACCTGTGTGTTAGAAGTATTGACCCTGGCTGTTAAGACACTTGTCCCACTGTGACACAAAGCGGTGAATGGCTGTCTCATAAAATTCCCGGGGCTGCGTTGTTAACCAGTTCCGCATGTACAGCTGGACGTCGTCGTCCGAGGTGAATCGTTTGCCCGTCAGGGCCTTTTTAAGGGGACCAAAAACCAAAAACGGCGTAATCAGAGGGAGAGAGGCCCGGACTGTATGGAGGGCGGAAACTCCCATTTGAATTCTGCAGGGGTGCCGCGACTGAGTTGGCCGTATGAGGCTTTGCATTGCCCTAGAGCAGTATGACCCGACGGGTGATATTGCCTGCTCGTTTTGATTTGATTGCTTGGCGAAGCGTGGTCAAGGTTTGCGAGTAACGCTGGGCATTCACTGTTGTCCCGTGCTGTAGTAAGTGAACCATAAGGGGGCCATCTTGGTCCAAGAAGAACGTCAGCATAACCTTTCCTGCTCTCGTGCGGATGGCCTTGTTTTGTGTGTGTGTGTATGGGGGGGGGGGGGGTGGAGACCCTGGATGCTGCCACTGGAGACTTGGTCGTTCTGATTCTGGTTCGAAGTGATGACAAAATGACTCATCTCCAGCCACCGCTCGTGCCAGGAACGCATTTCCTACCCGAGCATAGGGCTGCAGATGAGCAGGACAGTGGGTCATTCGACATGCTTCCTGGTGTGGTTGAAGACTGTGGGAGACTCATTGGGCACACACTTGCATTCGTTCTTTCATGATGGTGTGGACACTTCCGACGCGCAATCCGACCACTGTGGCAATGGCTTTCACTGTTACTCGGCAGTCCTGGGTAATGAATGCATCCACCAGCTGGACGATGTCATGGGTAATGCAGATTGGTGCTCCAGACCGTGCATCATCGGCTAACGACACTCTGAAGCGCTTGTGTCACGCCTTGACCTTTGCAAGGGACATGCAGTATTCGCCATACACTTGTGACATTCGTCGATAAATGTCCGTTCCTCATACTCCTTCCGCTGTCAGAAAACGAACACCATCTCTTTGCTCTTCTGCTGACGCCTCCATATCACTGTTTGCAGTGCGACTGGCAGCGTTGGACGATTGATGCATGCTGCTACTAGCTCTGTATAGACACGTGACGTGCACGCGTGCCCTCTAGCGACGGGCTGTGAACTTCCACGCTCTGGTCGGAACCACACCTCGTTACACACGCCACGATATTACCGTTCTGTCACCGGTTTGCGCATTCCAGACTCCGGCTCGTTTCTATTTGAACTCCCCTTATATTTTGCCATGCTCACCACACCATGAATGCCGGCCGCTGTGGCCGAACGGTTCTAGGCGCTTCAGTCTTGTTCCGCGAGACCGCTACGGTCGCAGGTTCGAATCCTGCCTTGGGCATGGATATGTGTTATGTCCTTAGGTTAGTCAGATTTAAGTAGTTCTAAATTCTAGGGGACTGATGACCTCAGGTGTTAAGTCCCTTAGTGCTCAGATCCATTTGAACTATTTGAACATCATGAGTGGAGTTGGCGTATGAACAAGGACAGTCCATTGCGTTTACATGGAAATGTGTAACACGATCACCCACGTAACAGGGAGTAACAACGGGGGTCGTAAAACGATCCTAACCCATAGGAACCGAAGACGACTTGCCAGTGATAATCGCTTTCAATCCAGACCGGTAATGTTGCTGTCTGTGGATACAGGTCCATGTTAGTCTGTCTCCGAGCGAACACTTAGTGCAATGGACGTCGGGAACTCAGCAAAGGCCAATGCCTACAGCGCCACAAAAAGCTGTGCGTCTTTAGCGGGCAAAACAACACAGAAACTGATCATTAGGTGAGTGGTGGAGCGTATTATGACCTGGCGAATTGCGATTTTACTGCAGTTTTCAAATGATGCATAATGCCGAGCGCACCGACTACCCAACGAGGAGTTTCAATCACAGTGTATGGAGGATGCAGTTCGGGCCGGAGGTGGCTCTGTGATGTTCTGAATGTGTGTTTCGTACCATAACTTTAATACACTGGTTAAAGTTACCTCGAAAATGAACTGAGAGGTTATTTTAAGGGGGTCGCGCCGCCCTTTCTTCTAAATCTTCAAGGTGTGTCTGCTGTAGATACTACCATCGTCCAAGGTGACAGCACCTGCGCCTACAGAGCTGCAGGCATACGTTTGACGAACAAGCAGTCACGCGACACCACCTCAACTGACTCTACCTCAACCCACAGAAAATGTCGGGGGTTTAGGTACAGTGTGTGATACATGGAAACCAACATCCTCGCAATTTGCTATTCTACGATATCAAATCTCTGAATGTGGCATGCCTGAAGAAACCTTTCTAGCCAAACTGAGGCCATTGTTAAGGGTAAAGGCGGTGTTACACAAAAGTAGCGCGTTATCTCTTATTGTGCCATGTTCTAATATTCAGTTAGATCTTGTTGATTTCTTATTTTCATCCATTTGAGTTCACACCTTTCTGAGTTCATTCCTTCCACTGCTCAGACACTGGGTGTCTTTTTTCTTGAGGCGACAGTGGAGGCTTTTAGGGGAGACCAAAAGCACGTCTGTAATACACAGTTCTTCCGTTGCCAGGGAGTTGATGGCATATGTAAGGGCACAGTTCAAAGTCGAAAAACAGAAGTCACACACTATTACGCTACGACAAATAATTAAGAATGTAAACAGTTTCTCTCTCTGCCTCTCTTAATTTCTTTAGTCAGACTGCAGAGTGACAAAAAATAAGAGAGGGAAGATTTGTAGCTCTTCTCATGATTGTAAAACACAGTGGAGGATATTCGAAACTGTTTTCATACAGCCAATATAGACATTCATTAGGCCACCCATTATAGCAAAGGAAGAAAGTAGCTGATTCCATAGAGAACATTTTCGTCAAAGCCGAATTTGAAAACGGCACAGCAAACAACAGACTCCACTTGCGCCATTAGCTGATCGTATCTATCTTCAATACGGACTTAGAAATCCCAATACATTGGAAATGTAATAATTTTCAAACAGCTTGTGTTGCAGGTGTCACGCTATCCAGACAAACAGATAACCTCTATTCATTCGTAATAAAATATATAAAGTATTTCAACCGATATTCAGAACATAAATCGCTGTATTCCATGATTTAAACATAAAATTCCCGTTCAGAATCAGAAAATTTTGTTGCAGATGCAGGAAACTTTTGTAAATTTGTGGTAAGGTCTTATGGGACCAAAATGCTGAGGTCATCGGTCCCTAAGCTTACACACTACTTAATCTAACTTGAACTAACTTACGCTAAGGGCAACACACACACCCATGCCCGTGGGAGGACTCGAACCTCCGACGGGGGGAGCCGCACGGGCGGTGAGAAAACGCCTCAGACTGCGCGGCTACCCAGCGCGGAGCAGATGCGGGAGCAAGGGCATGACAGACCTACAAATCCTACATCGCCTTACTATAAATGTTTTCACAGCTGGTGTTTTCTTCAGTTAAAACTTCCGGACTGAGAGGCGAAGTATAAAAGTATTCACTGACGTTTCGTCCTCATCTGGGGGAGATACACTAGGTGATCAAAAGTATCCGGGCACCCCCAAAAACATACATTTTTCACATTAGGTGCATTGTATTGCCACCTACTGCCAGGTACTCCACGTCAGCGACCTCAGTAGTCATTAGACATCGTGAGAGAGCAGAATGGGGCGCTCTGCGGAACTCACGGACTTCGAATGTGGTCAGGTGATCGGTATCACTTGTGTCATACGTCTGTACGCGAGACTTCCACACTCCTGAACATCCATATGTTCACTGTTTCCGATGTGATAGTGAAGTGGAAACGTGAAGGGACACGTCCAGCACAAAAGCATAAAGGCCGACCGCATCTGTAGACCGACAGAAATCGCCGACAGTTGAAGAGGGTCCTAATGTGTAATAGGGAGACATCTATCCAGGCCATCACACAGGAACTCCAAACTGCATCAGGATCCACTGCAAGAACTATTACAGCAAGGCAGGAGGTGAGAAAACGGCTTTCATGGTCGGGCGGCTGCTCATAAGCCACACTTCATGCCAGTAAATGCCAAACGACGCCGCGCTTGGTGTAAGGAGCGTAAACATTAGACGATTGTGCAGTGGAAATACGTCTTGTGGAGTGACGAATCACGGTCCACAATGTGGCGACCAGATGTCAGGTGTGGGTGTGACGAATGCCCGGTGAACGTCATCTGCCAGCTTGTGTAGTGCCAATAGTAATATTCGGAGGCGGTGATGTTATGGTGTGGTCGTGTTTTTCATGGAGGGGGCTTGCACCACTTGTTGTCTTGCGTGGCACTACCACAGCACAGGCCTACATTGATGTTTTAAGCACCTTCTTGCTTCCCATTGTTGAGCAATTCGGTGATGGCGATTGCATCTTTCAACACGATCGAGCACTTGTTCATAATTCACGGCCTGTGGCGGAGTGGTTACACGACAATATCATCCCTGTAATGGACTGGCCTGCACAGAGTCCTGACCTGAATCCTACAGCACAATTTTGGGATGTTTTGGAACGCCAACTTCGTGCCAGGCCTCACCGACCGACATCGATACCTCTCCTCAGTGCAGCACTCCGTAAAGAATGGGCTGCCATGCCCCAAGAAATCTTCCAGCACCTGATTGAACGTGTACCCGCTAGTGTGGAAGGTGTCATCAAGACTAAGGGAGAGCCAACACGATATTGAATTCCAGCGTTACCGACAGAAGGCGCCAAGAACTTGTAAGCCATTTTCAGCAAGGTGTAAGGATACTTTTGATCACATAGTGTATCTTCAAAGATAAAAATTGGCAGAAAAAAAAATGGTTCCAATGGCTCTGAGCACTATGGGACTCAACTGCTGAGGTCATTAGTCCCCTAGAACTTAGAACTAGTTAAACCTAACTAACCTAAGGACATCACAAACATCCATGCCCGAGGCAGGATTCGAACCTGCGACCGTAGCGGTCTTGCGGTTCCGGACTGCAGCGCCTTTAACCGCACGGCCACTTCGGCCGGCAAAATTGGCAACTGCAATGGTAACTCACGTGGCCCCGAATTTATGGGCGTATTTTGAGCTGTGCAGAGGTTATCATTGATCATCAAGTGACGACAAGTGCATGGTTATCTCTGACGAGTGACATCGCTCTTGATTAAAAGTACTCGGTAGGGCAAACTCGACATCCGTATTTCGTTTCATTTAACTCCTACTACCTACCTGTTACAGTTACTACATAACTGTCTCAGGAAACTGTAATCTCCATTATAATGAACGAAAAACACCGTCTGGATCACTATTTCTCTTACTAATAATTACTGGTATCTTCACACTGTAATGCACGTCCTGCCAAGGGCGCCTCAGCATTATATCCACAGCGACAATTTCTCTTCTGTTCGGATACGAGTGTTTAGTACTTCTTTTTGTGGCTGTTACACACATTTCTTAATTTTGAGGACGTCTTCTGCAGATGGGAACGAAACGTCAGTAAACAGTTTTGTGCATTAAACACGGCCTCTCAGCCCGGAAGACTAAAATAAGAATTGGTTTTCACAGTACCTCGCTGTCACTTTATTAAAAACAACCAGCTTAAAAAAAACAGACACAGGCAAAAAACGAAATCATATAACGACAACCAGTATCTAGAGAAATGGTACAGGCCAACTGCATCAAAATCGTGGAATATAGGAAAACACGAGACTCATATGCTTCTCCGCATTGACACATTACCAATATGTAGACTATGTGAATCATCATCTTAAAACAACTCGGAAGTTTTAACTTAAGTCATACATTGTACACAGGATAAACTAGAATTGCACTGTCAAAATTTCGGAGGTTGTGCACTGACATTTTTGAATATTTTGGAAAAATGTACCTGTGGTCTGCGGTGACTCAATACCGAGTGAAATATGACTATGGTTTATTTCGCTTGTTACTCCAGTTTCCTTTGTGTCTGTGAAAATACAACAATCAAAAAGCCTGACATAATGAAAAATCAAATTGTGAAAACCCACATTGTAGCCCAGCAACTCTGTCGGATGCAAAATTACTATGATTTGGTTTGGCATAGCTGACAGCGTCGTTGTGCCGAGCTTCCACTACATTCAGTGAATCCACGTAATAGGTGCAAGTCAGCCAATTTTACATCACCAAACCTACCCGTGGTCCTGCGAATCACTGTCAGCGTACAGCGAACACTGGCGGAAAAACAAATCCGAGGCACAACCCAGCAGTGCTGAATGCAAATTGTGTATTAATGTTCTCACCAGCAAGTAACGTGACTGAAGGGAAAGATTTTGTTTCCAAAGAAGACATAAAGCACACACTGTAAACATCTGCACTGTCGTACCGATATCTTCAGTGTAACGCGGGTGCGGAGGTAAACGTGTGTGGGAAACAAAAAGAAATGTAATAGAAATTTTAAACATGGCTGCGAATCAGCGACAGCTCACATAGTAACTTGATAGGATTGGAAAATAGCAGCCAACCAGTTGCAGAATTAGAGGTTTATTAAACCTTTACCATGATTTCGACGAAATAAATTTGCTTTCTTAGGAAGGAGAATGGGGTCGTAGAATTACATACTGTCAAAAACGGATGTTGGAGCCAAAAGGTTCTTGTCTAGTACAATATACGTCTCACCACAGATATCAGTCACATCAAATGAATTCGCGATAGGCAGGAAAACCGGGTTCGAGTCCCGGTCCGGCACACATTTTCACTGTCGTCATTCCATTCTACAGCTGATAGTAGCCATTATTCGCAATTGCGAACTCATTTGATGTGTTTTGTAACTGCTGTAGTCGCCGCAGCGCCTGTTGCTTTGGAATAACACAGCCACTGCAATATCGTACAAATGTCTATAGTTAAAATGCATAATTAAAGATAGCAGCCCAGTACCAAAAAAAAAAAAAAAAAAAAAAAGGTTCAAATGGCTCTGAGCACTATGGGACTTAACATCTATGGTCATCAGTCCCCTAGAACTTAGAACTACTTAAACCTAACTAACCTAAGGACATCACACAACACCCAGCCGTCACGAGGCAGAGAAAATCCCTGACCCCGCCGGAAATCGAACCGGGGAACCCGGGCGTGGGAAGCGAGAACGCTACCGCACGACCACGAGATGCGGGCACCCAGTACAATTGGGCTTTATTGTAAGACTTGTAAAATAAAAGACGCATGCCATTGTGGTCGACATGTATATTCTAATAACCCAGAAATTTTTGGCTTCAACACCCGTTTTTGTCAATATGTGTTCCTACGTGTCCATTTTCCGTCTGAAGGAGACAGATTTATATTTGTCGAAATAAGGTTATTAAACCTTTAATTCTGCAACTGGTCTTTGTTGGCTGTCACTTTTCCGATCCTATCGAAATGCAATCGCTCTGTGACTACCCTTCGCAGACCACCGGTCTGTTATCGCTGAACCACCACCTTTGAAATTGAGTCGGCGGAGTTCGTGTCCACCTTGTATATTCATGTGAGATTGAAGAATGTTTCCCTGTACTAGTAAAGTGAAAGCGTGCTATCTAACTTTTCCAGAATCTTCTGGAGCAGGTCACCGTAGAACACTGTGTGACTCAGAGTGCCTACCATTTGGCTCCCAGGGGCAGCGTGCTCGCCTTCTGAGCCGGCGAAATCTGGACGGGGGCGGCTGTCGGCTCCGTACTTTTCCTGTGAGACAAACAAACAGATGACAAGAACTGAGAACAGCTCGTACTACGGCCGCTGTGGATCCCACACCACCTACCATGTTTCCCTTTACACCATACAGCCACCAAGCAACAAAGCAGTTTCCATTTCAGAATTTAACTATTGCACTAAAAAATAAAATCGTTTACACCATATTATTAGTCTAAATGCAGCAGTACGTTATTTGTGAATTAAGTGCAATGAGAGATGCAATTAAGTTAGGACAGGATAACTCTAATTTCCTTCACAATTCAACAGTTATTATTACGAGTAATAAAATTGTAGTGTAATCCTCCATTAACTTCTGTATTCCATTTTTGCTAAACTATTTCTGTATAAGTATGTGTAAATGTTCTACAAGGACTCCAGGTTACCTCTTTTACCCTGACGTGTCGCGGGTAATGACTATAAAAATAATTATTTTTTATGCCCCAAATGCAACTACCTACGAACGTTTAACTGCGACGGAATCAACAACTCTCACCAATGGGCAAAAAAGTCTTGATATTGAAATACTATGCAGTAACACTGGTAACATAATGTTTGATGCAGTATAAAAATCTTCTTATTTACTTCTGAACTACAGGATATAAGTAATTCTTTGGATGATGCTAAGGCTTCGCATGTGAGTAACATTTTTATTTGTTTTTACGAAGTATGCGTATTTACTGCACATATGCGATACATGACAGGCGTGTGGTGCCACCTGTTTGCTGCTCGTGTAACTCTGGGAAATACATAAATACGGAATTTTGTATGATTATATGGAAAATAACTACAAATCTTTGTATCAATAAATCTTTAATAACGTCACATACTTTGTTACAATACGAAATGATTGTCATAGAGGAGAGATACAGCGATAGCCTTCAGTACAAGTGGATATGTTATTAAGAGCTGGAAAACCATTAATGAGTACTACCAAGAAGATAATCTGTACATGGAATAGACCAATACCAGTATTCGTCCAAGACGACTAAAGGAGAGAGGATTCGCTTATTGACGTAACTGGTGGCACCGATGTCGTTTCCTACGACACAACGGCTACAGTAATACACACGTCAAAAAAAGTTTTGCATCACTTCGGTTCAGAGAGTTCTGGAACCTGTAAAGAAAATTGGAACACAGATCAACATAAACATAATTTCCATCCTTTTTATCACTCATGAAAACCACACATTGCAGGCTATACCACTATACAGCGAGACCTTCAAGAGGTGGTGGTCCAGATGGCTGTACACACCGGTACCTCTAATACCTCGTAGCACGTCCTCTTGCCTTGATGCATGCCTCTATTCGTCGTGGCAAACTATCCACAAGATAGTCAAGGGACTGTTGGTCCAGATTGTCCAACTCCTCAACGGCGATTCGGCGTAGATCCCTCAGAGTGGTTGGTGGGTCACGTCGTCCATAAACAGCCCTTTTCAATCTATCCCAGGCATGTTCGATAGGGTTCATGTCTGGAGAACATGCTGGCCACTCTAGTCGAGAGATGTGTTATCCTGAAGGAAGTCATTCACATGATGTGCACGATGGTGGCGCGAATTGTCGTCCTCGAAGACAATATGTTGCCGATATGGTTGCAATATCGATGAGAGGATGGCATTCACGTATTGTACAGCCGTTACAGAACCTTCCATGACCACCTGCGGCGTACGTCGGCCCCACAATATGCCACCTCAAAACAGCAGGGAACGTCCACCTTGCTGCACTCGCTGGACAGTGTGTCCTAAGGCGTTCAGCCTGGCGAGGTTGCCTCCAAACACGTCTCCAACGATTGTCTGGTTGAGGGCATATGCGACACTCATCGGTTAAGAGAATGTGACGCCAACCTGAGCGGTCCGTTCGGCAAGTTGTTGGGCACATCTGTACCGCGCTGCCTGGTGTCGTGTTTCCAAAGGTGGACATCGCCGTGGATGTCAGGAGTGACGTTGCGCGTGCAGCCTATTACGCAGAGTTTGAGTCGTAACACGACGTCCTGTGGCTGCACGAAAAGCGTTATTCAACATGGTGGCTTTGCTGTCAGGATTCCTCCGAGCCATAATCCATAGGTAGCGGTTATCCACTGCAGTGGTAGCCCTTGGGTGGCCTGAGCGAGGCATGTCATCGACAGTTCCTGTCTCTCTGTGTCTCCTCCATGTCTGAACAATATCGCTTTAGTTCACTCCGAGATACCCGGATACTTCCCTTGTCGAGAGCTCTTCCTGGCACAAAGTAACAATGTGGACGCGATCGAACCGCGGTATTGACCAGCTAGGCATGGTTGAAGTACAGACAACACGAGCTGTGTACCTCCTTCCTTGTGGAATGACTGGAACTGATCAGATGTCAGACCCCCTCCGTCTAATAGATGCTGCTCATGCACGGTTGTTTACATCTTTGTGCAGGTTTAGTGACATCTCTGGACAGTCAAAGGGACTGTGCCTGTGATACAGTACCCACAGTCAACATCTTCAGGAGTTCTGTGAACCGGGGTGATGCAAAACTTTTTTTGGTGTGTGTATCAACGGACTGCTGCAGTCTGTGCCGTTCGGTTTGTTGATGGACCAATAAGTAACTCCAAATGAGCTTAATCTCAGTGTACTCGTATAGTGATCGCAGTCAATATTAACTTCGCGGTCCCACATAAATTATTTTGTCACTCCATGAAATCTGCTTGTCTGTCCCAGATAATAGTTGAAGACATTCCTATCATAATTAAATTGCTTGTCTGAAGGATTAGATATTAGAAACTTACTTGCACATTTCATGGTTCAAAAATATTAATCGGAATCGTGATACATTGCATCTTGCAGTTTCTGTTTAAAATTGGGGTTTATGTTAGATCATCGCATTGCGCTCACGTAGCTGGAAGTGTTAATTCTAATTACAGTTTCGTGAGTTCAGTGCTGTGTAACTGAAGTGCATCTGAGTGAAGTGTATTTGTACTGACGTGAATGCGTGAATGAACGTTTGCCCCCCCCCCCCCCCCCCCATGTCCTCTCCATTGCTATGTTTGTTTTAGTGTGTATTGCTGCATCATGTGTCAATCGGCGTTGTTAATCAGCGTTGCAAATACATATGTTCTGCGCATGTTGTTTATGAGAAAGTTGATCAGTAAAATTTTCTTTCCTTTTATCACGTCTGCATGTCTTTTGTGCATAGTTTCTGCGATTGTGTGGATGCGTAGGGACGTTTATGTTAGCTTTTAGCTAAGTGGATTAAGCCACTCACATTTACCTCGCTCGCAGTTTTTGACAGATTAATCTTAACTAAGAAAATCTGGCATATAAAAACGGTCAAATATGGAAAACCGTCTCAGGACGAAACATGTTACCTTTGCCAGAACACCTGCTGTAGTTAACATGAGATTGAAAACAACTGAAAATTAATTTATGTTCTAAGGATTTGGAGACAGTCAGTTAGTGAGTTAGTTATGCTCCGTGGATTGTTTGAATGATTCTCTTAACGAAATAATGTGGAAAGAGTCAGTTTGCAAGAGTGTACACATGATTAGTGTTAACATTAATAAACACATTATTTTTAATCCTACTCATTCACATAAAAACAGTGTCTTTTTTTTAGTAGATTACTAGTTTTTAAACAGAAATTCGTTCATGGAACAGAAGGAGTTGTCCAGAAAAATGATTATAGGTTAAATTTAAAAATTGATTTGCTACGTGTCATACATTTTATATTACTGCGCAAATGATCGAACATTGTTCCTGCATATTGAACTCCTTTATAAGCTACTGACAGCTTGGATAATGGGTAAAAACGTCATTTCTCCTCTAGTTTTGTACGTATGGACATCACTTTTCTTCTCTGGCGCTGTTATTAACTTCTAGCTTTCTGTTGAGTTAGGAGTTTGCTAAGAGAGAAAAATCATAGCAGATGAATAATAAACTATATACTGGTATGCCAATGCAACTGAAGAACTTAAAGAAACAAAGCCGAGCTTTAGATTAAATTAAAATGTATGTCATCTACACTTGTCCAGATAAGAGCTTCAACTATGGTGACAAACCAAGATGGGAAGTTACTGAATTATCTTAAACGTTATAATTTTCCATAAATAAGTCATCTGCCTTTGAGAACAGACCCACAGTAGCCCTTTATGTGCGGAATATATCTGGAGAGCCGAAAAGAAGATTTCTGAGAACCTTACCATTCTAGGGACTAACGTATGTAGAATGTATAAAAGTGCTGTGATTCTTGTACATCACGCGGTAAAATTATTCAACTACAGCCAATTGAGCGAGGTACGAGTATATTCTAGAAGGGTTTTGGTTGACCATATAAAGACACATTACTTGCATATGGTTATGTATAATCTAATAATCTAATACTACACCAGGAAGCAGTTTCAGCCAAAATATATCTTAAATAAATGAGATAAATCCATAATATTGGGAGTGAGATTACCAACTGGAATACAGCATTGATCAGAAGAGTGGATGTGGTAAGCACCGATGGGTTCACGAAAGCGAAAATACCAATGTTCGTCGTCGTGAACTATAATAAATCTCTCTGGTGACAGTGGAACTGTTCAGTACCCAGAGTCAATTTTGTTTCAGCTTATACAGTCGTGCCATGACTCCATATTTCTGTAAGTAAATTCCAAATGTTGTTGGTTAAGAACTAAGACATTCTGGCTGAGTCACTGATTCTGTAGTCTGTCAAGATGTTTGGTTACAATAACTGGATCAGACGCTAGGTTATCAGTAATACTGCGCCACATTTTACTGAGAATTCTATCCACAGCTGTACTCACGTTAAGATTTTGCTCGCCCGCAAATGAGAAGTGTTGATTCCGTCGCAGGTAAACGTTCCAATTTAGCTGCAAATAGGGAATAATTGAGCGCAAAATTACGTTTAGCTGGTGTATTCCCTTTAGATCTAGTTATGTTTTACGAGCATTTGCTGAAAACTAATGCCTCTGAATTTTTTGTGTGAAAACCTTTAAAAATTTTTTAAAAAAAAAGTCATTAACATTCTACATCTTTATTCTTTATGTCTAAATATTTATTTCTCAACATAGTGAAGAACACATTTCCCCCATCGAGAGTCCAGTTTGTTGATACCTTCACTGTAGAATGTTTAACTTTGTTGACGGAGCCTCAACTCCACCTCTGCTTGCAACACGTCATCACTATCAAAGTCCTCTAAGGTGACGTTTATGTTTCGGAAACAGCTGAAAATCGGATAGGGCCAATTCGGGACTATATGAGGATGCTCCTTGTGTGGAAGACCTCTTCGAATTCGAAACTCTATCACAGTACCCTGTTTTTCACGTACCGACACCGTTACGTTACAGACTACAGTTTGGAGCCCTCTAGCGGCAGAGGGCGGAAATATGTAGGCATGATGATTAAATATGCAAATTGTTAATAAAGTTTGTTTTATTTAAAGAGCTGTAAGTGATTTCACATAAAAGTTTCGGAGGTATTAAGCTTCAGCATGGCCTCGAATTTGTTTAGGCGTTTTTGTCGAGTTGCCATCAGCTGAATCTCAAATGTACAACTCTCGTGGGATCAGTTTGTATTTATACTGTTTTGTTTTGTCAGAGTCGCCTGACTTACGGCTTCGTTTGAAGTTGGAGATGTTACTGAGGGTTGGCAAACAGAGAAAAGCTTCGTGTAATCTTTGTTTATTATCATCCACTGTGTTGTCAGTGTTGCCGCCACACCACTGATAAAAATCGGAGGTGATCAGCTGCCACCTGAAGCTGTCGCTCCCAGCTGCCGTAACTCTCAGAAAAACCCTGACTGAACCCTCCGCCTTCAGCTGACACAATTCATTTTGGTTGCTTGCGACGCCATTCTTAAGAAGTCAAACTCTAGTCAGAATTACAGAACATGTTGATAATATATTGACTGAACTGGGTTTACTTAGTGATAGTTTTCCAGGTCAAAGTATTTCGTAAGTTATTGATGTATTTATATCGACATCAATTAACATTAATAAAATCATCTTGTAGATGAAATAAATACCTCTATCGAGGTATTTTAACCCCGCACATCGAATTTGATACCTCAATTACTTCAGCGTGTTTCTTAAGGAAAGTGACGCAAAGTAGGCCTAAGCATAGCAGAGTGCTCATATCAGGCTTTATAGGTTTTCCCAAGGAATTTATCGCCTACAGTAACTATTATCTCAGTGAACAGGTCTTCTAACACATGTTAGTAATTTTCAGCATATATTCTAAAAGGGAAAGCGAAAACCTGAATCACACAGAAAAAACTCATAGTTTAAATACAAGCTAAAAGAGACATTTCAAGAGATTTTGTATTGTAGTCTGTAATGTCAAATTAGAATCGTCTTCTATCACACGAAAATTTTGTTTACGAGGAACAAAGAAGCTGCCGCTTGCAGCAGATCGATTAGGTACAGTCTGATTTACAGAAAGAACGGGGAATTCGACAGAATTATAGCAGACTCTTCAGAATGTTGTACATCACAATATTTTAAAATACGGAAAAGGCAAGTTTCGTGGTTGCGAAATTCCAGAACACAGACTAGTATCCGTACCGAGAAATTGTGGCGATACACAGTTCACAAGAATGTTACGGTTTTGCACCAGCGACTTCCAATGTTAGAAGCTGATGGCAACAGGAGGATTGGAAAATACGAATCTGTGTAACTGGAAATGCGATCAGCGAATGCGAGTAGCTGGCATCACAGCAGGAACAGGGACACACAAAAAAAGGAAGAAAGAAAAGGAGAGACAGAGAGAGGAATCGAGAAAGAGAGCGCAGGAAGATGAGAGGCGGGGTAGGGGAAGTAGGGAAGGAGTTGACGGAGTGGTTGGGTGGGGGGTGGGGGGGGGGGGTGAGGGGAGGCAGCTGTGTCCTTGCGCGCTGCGGCTGCTGCTGCGGCGCGGCGACCTTGAGAAGGACATTGCCCAGCTGCAGCTTGCTCCTCGCCTTGCCTTGCCTTGCCTTCCCTGAAGGCCTTGCGTCTGCCCAGGCCATCGTATAAACAATGCAATACGCAAGGCCCCACACCTCGCTTCATTTCTAAACTACCGGGTGCGGGTTCAACTCTGCGTCTCTTCGTGGTAACTGTGAACAGTGTCCCCGTTTCTGCTCCAGCAGCTTGCATTTAAACATCCACTAGCCACTCGTCACAATATAAAAGAATTAAATAGCAAAATACTTGTAGCACCAATCTGTACTTTTTTGGGCCTATTCAGTCTTTTTTACTTGTATTATGTGGTCTGCCACAATTCCTGTCTTGTGCCAGTGCACTTTCAATTTACGTTCTCAAATCTTTGTTGAGTGTATTTCCAAATTTTACTCTCAAAATCTCATTCATGTACCAAGGACGTTATTCCCTGATGTATTAACTTATGTCTTATATCATCTTGTCCACCCTTGTAGTATTTTCCATATATTTCTATTCACGGCGATTCTGAAGGACTTGTTTATTCACCAGATCAACATAACAGATCTATTATGTAGACCGAATGCATGAAGAAGTCCTTCGAATGTCCACTGGAATCACGTTACAATCAAATATTAGAGATGCAGGCAATGGTTTGGAAACGAAGGCGTGCATTCGAAACTAATCACCATTAAAGATTATACGCAAATATGACAGAAAGGTAAATAAATTGAGTAGCTGGTCCTTTACGCCAACGAGTTGTACATATTTCAGATTTGTCGTTTGAGGCTAATTCTACCACTTGCACGGTTTCTGTAAATTACTAGATACTGTCGAATCACTTGTTCTGTGCATAGAAACAATGTAGAGCGTATTAACGATGTAGAATGTATTATTTTTTACAGTTTATTGTACTTTATTCCAAATTTAATATGACTGCATGCTGACCATATCGCACGGCGTTAAAAATAGTGTCACAGTTTTCGTGCACGTTGCAACACTTCACACGGATTTTTTAGTGAAAGACTGACAACTGCCATTTCTAAACTGGTTCACTTTCCTTGCTATGGTGCGGTATGTAGAGAAATATGCTTCACAGTAAAAAAAAAATTCAGATGAGAAGGAAATCTGTGAAGTTACAGGAAAACGTTATAAATTCCATTAGGAAACATTAGCTACGGTGGTAGGGCAACATAAATAAGATGGATAAGAAGGGACTAACAAAGAGAATCGAAAACTTCAGGTGATCAACAACAAATCAACAACAGAAATAAAAAAAGATTTAAAAGAAAGTGATTATCAATAAAAATTATTCACGTTACTCTAAAATTCATAATCATAATTAAGGAACAAAAACGTTCCGAGATGCCTATTTGATAAAATAAGGGTGAACAGAAGAAAATAAGGAAAAAAACCACAGTGAACAGTTGGAGTGACGTTGGGCGGCAAAGAAAAGGAGAGCCACAAATGGACAAGTACGCACTGCTTTTTCCTTTTTTCAATAAAACGGCGTATGTACTGATCTCTTTTGTACTAATGAAATGAAAAATTTTAAAAAACTTAGGTCTATGCTCAGTAGGTTTTAACCGATCAAATGCCTTCAGCTCGCATACAAACTTAACTTTGCTGTCTGTCTGGCATTTTAAATCATTACACAAATGACCAACGATTTTGGCATCAGCATTATTCACCTTTTCCAAACTGCAGTCAGTCTAAATGAAACTAGTTTCTATTAATAATATAATTTTTGACTGGGTTATTTCTTTACAATATATGTATTACTTCCTGACGTATTTCGTAAATCCATTTTAGTGCAAAATCTCCATGAGAGAAAGATGGGAAAATATACGCTTTCAGTTGTGATGCATCTCGAGTCCTCAATGCCCATCCTCATTTGTATAACAAATTAGAGTGCAGGGTTAGAATTCACTGTTGAACTGAAGTTTGTCACAGTGACTGAATACACGGCTCAAACTAGTCATTTCGACATTTTAACGTTCATGTTGTGGCAAACGTTTAAGGATGGATGTGATGATTAAAATTGGACTTAAATAACGCAAGTATTTGTCATTTAGTACGGTATTGTTGAAAAAGCTGAGTCGTCTTGTGAGATCCTTTCTCTCGTGAGTGTGTGCGTTTTCATGCACATCTTGAATCAAACGTATTCAACAACAGAAGGAATTTGCCTCAGACAGCTGTTGTTACGTCGCTAGTGAGAGAGAACACTTTGTATTAGCCTCTCGGAGACTCATTAACGACGGAGCTTTTTCATGGAGAACAAATCCATTTAACAGCGTAGGATGATGAGGTGGATATAAAAGCCTTTTTTGCCGCTGTCTCAAGACGTTCCGGCCAATGGTGAATGATCCATGATAAGTGAAGTAACTCTCAACTCTAGAAGCAACATATTAAAAAGAAACAATTAATAGCGTAATACAAAAGCAACTCCTTTAAATTGAAACAGGAAGCTAGTAATTGTGTAGCTAGTACTTATGGAGGGTGATGTCTTTGTTTAGATGTATAGTGTGGTGGGGCATTTCGAGGCAGTGTCCACCCCCCCGTATGCCCAAAGATATAGGAAAAGAGACATTCTTCATGTCATTTCAGTGTAGTTATACTAGTATAACAACTCCTAGACAACCGTTTCAAGTCATAGTATTTCGAAGTTTCACAAATCAAACCAGCCTATACTTTCGCCCAGGCAAAAAATTTTGATATCATTTGGTAGACTTCTACGCTTACTGTTCCTGTCCTCTTTCTCCTGTTGCTTCACACAAACGGAGATAATTAAAAGCTAGTTGCCACACAGTTCTTCAAAGCCCGTTTCTCAAGTTGTTTGAACGATAACATTTTACCACAACGCTATGATTCAAAAAATCTGTTGCAACCAAAACTATCTTTGAGATTGTGCGTCCGGCTTTACTTATTACGCCACTTCGCTTATTAAGGTACCTTCTCACCGAAAACCAACTCCAACAAGCAAAAACATACAACTATTGTAAGTTTGGCAAACTTGCAAATGTTGTGGGTTTGGCAAACTTACAACTGTTGTCAACAATTTCAAACTCTTGTGAACACACTTCGGCGTTATTTTTTGTTGCAGAAAAGCAATGGAAATCCATTCTGACTTTGAAGATGTGCCATTTGTTATAGTGGGAGATGATGCTTTTGCTCTTTCAGAGTACATGATGAAACAATACGAAGGATGGCAAGAGAAAGGCATCCAGGAAAGAATGTTTAATTACCGAATATCTCGCTCTAGAAGAATTGAGGAGATTTTTTTTTGGGATATTGTAAGCAGTTTTTCGGTGTCTTAGAACACCTATGCAGTTAAGTTCTGAAAAGGCAACATTAGCGACTTCTGCCATGTGCCTTTGCACAGTTTTCTTAGAAGAGAATAAAGAAAGTTTACCTAACACCTGGCATTCTCGATGTGGAAGGCCCAGAAACAGGCAGAGTTTCGGATGGCAGTTGGAGGATGTCTCCGCAAAATAAATGTCTTCAGAGTGAGGGAGACAACGCAGGAAGAACCGTATGGAATATAAGGGATGAATTTGCACTCTAGTTTGTATTGGATGTTGGTAAAACGAAATGGCAAGAGAAATATAAATAAATAAATATCGAGTGAAAAGGCAAATTTAATTAAAAACTTCCGAACAAAATCTTCATAGCTTTAGTTATTAACAATGTAACCATTAATTTGCAAACTACTTTGTATCAGATGTTGACAAAATGATATAACAAGAGAAGTAAATAGATACAGTTGTAATTGAAAAATTTCCGACCAAAAGTCTTACAGCTTCAGTTACGCTAGTGAATGACAGTTTATTTACGACTGTAAATATTTTTCTCCCTGGCTTGTTCACGCTTACAAAATACTTCATATGCTCATAAAATATCCATTTCGGAACGTAGGTTTCAGATGTCCCAGACCCACTTTTAGTTTTGACCATTTTACAATTCTCGCAATTGTACTGTGTTTTATATTCCTTCCTTTCACACTCCACAAGCGGTACACCAATTTTATACGAAACTTCTTTCAACGGTTCTTTCCTTTTATGTGTGTCTTTATATGCAGAATCAGAAGGATACTACAGAGATATCCTCATTTCAGTTTCTAACAAAAACTGAATTTTTGGATCTATTGGAACACTTTGCCATTGTCGAAAGAAATACAGCAGACGAAGAAAGAAACTGAGCAGACGACACAGCAAATGCGCATGCGCAAGTCACACAATTCTGCCACGTTTTTACTCACTGACCATAAACTACAAACTGGAGACAAAACTTCCGTCAACTCGTTGTTAAGATTCGCGACTTCAAACAACTGTTGACAACAGTTGAAAACTAAGTAAACTTCGAGTTGAAAACAGTTGTCAACCAAGTTTGTTGGAGTAGGTTTTCAGTGAGAAGGTACCTTTACTCGGAGACGCAATTAGATAGCAGGCGATCATTTAACGACTATCAGAAGATTTGACGCATCTGGAGTGAGAGTGAGCATGTCGCCCTGAAATAGAGGTTTACAGATGTGGCTCTGACACTTTACACGTTTGCCGGCCGCGGTGGTCTAGCGGTTCTAGGCGCGCAGTCCGGAACCGCGCGACTGCTACGGTCGCAGGTTCAAATCCTGCCTCGGGCATGGATGTGTGTGATGTCCTTAGGTTAGTTAGGTTTAAGTAGTTCTAAGTTCTAGGGGACTGATGACCACAGATGTTAAGTCCCATAGTGCTCAGAGCCATTTGAACCATTTTTTTACACGTTTTATGAGGTACATCCTGTGAAACGAATTTTATTAGTGAAACCTCATAAACTTGATAAAAACCAAAAGCGTTTTTGTACTTTTTCCGACAGACGATAAAATTAAGAGAAGACTGCGGATTCTTAGCATAGCGACGCATCAGTCGCCATAACAGAATGTATCCACATAAAGTAAGAATTTGACAGCGATGGGATACTGAAAGCTTTTGCTAAAAAAGGAGGTCGGTTGCAGCATGCTTTAACCTAACAAAGGGACGTACAAGATCGGGCAATAGTAGCTATATCAATTGCCAATGGTAAAGTGCAGCAGCCAATTCATATTGGATGGCTGGTTGGGGATTAAGGGACTCGTTGACTGGATCATTTAGAGTTAATGACATCAGTCAGAAATGTAATCGAATTATTATACAATGTGGGAGTGGTAAAATCGAGGCAGTGGGTGGAATATTGATACTAGAGACAAGAAATTTTGCGTGAGACAAAAAATGTGTATGCTTCTGGCCGGTCTTCAAGTTTCAGAGAGGACTCCAGATGGCATCTCCATCACGCCTGATTCTCCGCCGACCTGCCTCGGGGTAAAACAGTTCCTTCTAGCCTGGTAGCTGGACAGACAACAGTAAAACAAATCAGGTTATTGGTGTGTGGGCGGAGTTCACTAGGGCGCAGCATGCAGTGGGAGGAATCCCTCCAACAACCGTCCACCCCCGATGCTGTAGGAAGGGGCATTCCATAGGGTGGGGCACCAAAAACGCCTAACCGCAAGTAAAAGAAATTGAAACAGAGTAAAAGAGGGATGACCAGGGCGACTGGCGTAGGCATTAGTTTGGCGGGACCCTGAGCCCAGCATGTAACTGGAGGTGCCTCAACCCATTAAGCTACCCCAGCCCTGAAAGGAGTTTAAAATGTTAGACCTGCAGGAAGCGGAGAAATCAGTTCAAGTGACAATACGTGGTCCGCTAGCATTAGAAGCAAAGAATCCAGAAGAGTACGCTTGGCGTGGAGACTCACGAGGAGGGGGTCATTGCTCCAGGATGTGAGCTAGTGTCTCTAAGGCTCGGCAACCACAACGTGGCAATGTCCCTTTACGTAAACCTATAGGTTAATTTGGTGTGACCGATGTGGAGGTGACATATGATAATGGATTACTTCCCAGAGTAACGGAAGAAGATACGTCCTGTAGACGCAGACTAATTGATCGAGCGGAAATCTTTTACAGGGCGGAGTAGCCCACCAGGAGTTACTTCTCCGAGTGAGTAGGGGGCTTATCTCAACCCGCAAATCCGTTTCACGGAACGGTTAAGGATATGCTGGGTGAGTAACGGCTTTCCCATCGGCCGATATACTCATCGAGATACAGACTTGGGACTTGGGACCTAGGCAGTACGACTAAGAAGATCGCGAATAGCAGATATCTCAGTGTGACAGGAGTAATCAAGTGCAACATCTATCATAAGCCTAGAGACTGCTCATCAAGTCACGGCAAATTAAAACATGGCCAGGGCGGGGGGGGAATCTGACTGACGAAAAGTAAGGCTTTCTTAGTGGGTATTAGCTCTCACATAAAATACTAAATATTCCTGGCAACTTATCTTATTCTTGACCCCAAGGTAGACCTAAAAGTATATCTCATCCTAGTTCTGGGTTTTAGTGGTGGCCCCTGATACTCATGAAAAACTGAAATAAGCAGACGCCAAAAGATCGTGGAGTTGACAGACTGAAAATGTCTTATTCGGCGTTTCACATCGTCCCTAGAACCGTTACTTTTGTTTGGAACTCTATTCATTCTACGTTCCAAATTGCGGGTGATTGTTGCGAATTAGTCGCCCACTTCGACAGTGCCTATTTTACTTTCTTCTTTAGCGAAGAAGATAACTCACAATACAGCGAGATTAGGCTGCAGCGAAGTCATCCACGTACATGTTCTGATGCAGAAGGACAACTGCCGCAGAGAACTCGGACTGCTAGTTCACGAGCCGGCCGGGGTGGCCGAGCGGTTCTAGGTGCTACAGTCTGGAACCGCGCGACCGCTACGTGAATCCTGCCTCGGGCATGGATGTGTGTGATGTCCTTAGGTTAGTTAGGTTTAAGTAGTTCTACGTTCTAGGGGACTGATGACCACAGCAGTTAAGTCCCATAGTGCTCAGAGCCATTTGAACCAATTTTGCTAGTTCACGAATAGTTGCTGAAAGCAGAAACAGACTGCTTGCGAAGCCAAAAGGAAGAAAATTTATCCTTTTCATTGCACTAACGTGTTCATCAACCTTGTTTTTGTTGGTGTTGTTCCAGAAGCATCTAGTCAGGACGTAGAGAGACCTGCAGAAAATCATGAACGATGCCGCCACTGACTACAAAGCGTCGCTGACGTAATATCAGAAGGATCTAGATCATTTCAGGCAACAAGCTTGGCCCGATATCTAAACTGACATTAAGAAAGGGTGCACCTTGTTCGTGTCATGAACCATCAAAGACTATTCGCTATTTTGTGCTCCCCTGTTTATCACGCCTGACCAAGTGATGGGTCAAATAGAATGAATTTGGAAATTCTTCTGTAAGAGCCAATACGGGGTAGTTGTTTTTAATATACTCAAGCATCAACTTGTCGTAAACGTGTTTCAGACCATCATTTCTTTTCTGTAATGCAGCAAAACACTTCTCGGTATTGTGAAAGTAGTTGTGTAGAACGACAACTGTATTTAGGAGAAGGCGAAACACTCGCAGCTGGTCTGCAAGCAAGCGCGAAACTCTTGCAATATCGTCGTTAATCGTTCTTCATTGTTGCTGATTCCGACTGACTCAATCCCAGAAGCTATGTATAGAGTCCCAGTAGTGATCTGCTCCTGTAAGTAATCGGTAATAAGTGAACTTTCTCCCTCTCGATGTTCGATTTATCTTGACACTCTTGGGCACAGTCGGAAGTTTCGTTAAGCTATATAAACTATCGAAAGGATTGAGCCAAATACGAGCGTTTTCCCATGCGCTGCTTACCCTAGAACGCACAAATCTGTGAGGCGCGGATGTCAAAGAAGATTCGAACGTATCTGCTGACAGAGCCCAGGTTTCGATAACCTGTAGGTTTCGATTATCAACCAGATTTCGGAAAATGGACGTGGACTGGTTGCCTGCATCCAAAATAAAATCTGCGATTCGGCTTTCTTCTGTGGACCCCACTACAAACACCCGTGTCGTCTGAAGCTGCGTGAACCTTTTGAGCGTCCCGCGACTACATAGCCCACTGAACTATTAAAGGACACACTGTGAAACAGACTGATTGTGGCATGGCTTCGGTTGATTCGAATCATCATAAATTTATCGGTCAGCAGGCGGCTCTTCCTTTTTTCAAACAGTCTTTGACAATATGGCCTCGCTCTAGACAAAGAAAACACCTATTTCTCGATCTTAGTAACGTCAGTCACAGAAGTGACAAGACCCGTTCCAAGCAACACTTGCTGTATTTAATTCCCTCTAGCGGCGTGTCATTTGGCAACTCTTCAATTGCGGATACTACACACGTAAAAAGACTTCCCCGCGTTTACTATTCAAGCTTCGTAGCTCTTCAAGAGGAATTGTTATTCTTACCTTTCAACTACTACGTGCGCACTCAGATGTTCCACTTGAAACGTCCCCTTTGAACAATTATACATGACTGTCCTTAAACTGACACACAATATTTATTTAGCGCAACGCAATCTGACTTTCAAAAATCCCTACAAAAGAATGGCCCTGACTAACATTAACCTATACGTTTTACAAATCACTTACCTCACCAAAAATCTTCGTTACTCGAACAACTGCAATACAGCAAGCGCCACTACTACCAGCTAAATAAAAGATTCAAACTACGGAAGGCACTAACTACTGATAGGCATAGTTAGGAAATGAAAGATTTTAGTAGAGAACAAACAATGTATTTACCTTAATAGTCATAATATATATAGCAGTTCATGACATCCAGTTTTACAAAATTTCAAAACTCCGCCATCTTTCTCCCCACGTCCACCACTGCTGGCGGCTCACATCCAACTGCGCAACGCTACGTGCTGTTCACATCCAGCTGCCGCTGCCCAACACTACAATGGCAGACAACAATGCAAACTAGCCACAGACTGCACACAGCACAGCCAGTGATTTTCATACAGAGCGCTACGTAACGATGCCAATAAGAAAATATAAACAGCCTACTTACATAGCCCCCATGCTCCCCACAAAAAATTTTACAAATTGTTTGGGGCATTGGCCAATACAGATTTGAAAAAAAATGTTCATAATTACAGTAAGAAAGATATCAAATGCACACACTTATTAATACAATGTTGGTCAAAAGCTAAAATTTTCTCACAGTCCATAAAGACAGTCCTGATCATTCATCACAGTGAAACTGCCGTTTCTTTTCTCAAAGTCTGAGCAGTAAAAGACAATGCACATGGTAGTGGATTTCCATGCAGTCTTGAAGAAGTAGTGTTGTCCTTCCAACGGAAAGACAGTGCTGACTCTTGACATGCTGACAGGTAATGGGCCACAACAGAGCAAACCCACAGCAGAGTCATTCGAAGTTTTGAAGACTATTGGTAGGTAGGTCGTCACAGAGTAGACCCACTGTAGTCCTGGTAGAGATTACGGTATTGGTGGGCCACCAGAGGTGCAGACCCACTGCAGTCCTTGTAGAAATAATGGTACTGGTGAGTCACCAAAGGTGTAGACCCACTGTAGTCCTTGTAGAAATAATGGTATTGGTGGGTCATCAAAGATGCAGACCCACTGTAGTCCTTGTAGAGACGGCCAGCAGCCATCTGTTGTGACTGTGCAGGTGTACAATCACCATTGAAGAGTCTTGCGGATAATATAGCAAGTCCATAACCACCACTTGTGCACTCACAAAGTTTTTTGGAATTGTCCTTAGAACCAGCAATGCTGTTATCCAGTCCCTTGCTGAATTATTAACACACATGCAAACACTATCAGTCCCTACTTCTCACATATTGTCCATATACTATGACCAACAGAAACGTGTGCAGTGAAATATAACTTAATTTGAAGAACTGGTGTCTACACAATTATAAATTTACAACATGAAAATACAATTACAATGGTACAAAATACATCATTAAAGAACATAATAGTACAGATAACATTTGTAGTAATATGGGCTTTACAAAAGAATCGAAATGACATATACATCAGTGTTACAGGAATTATGACATAAGTACATACATAAAAGGTCTGAATAACTTTCGAAACATCAACTTCACACGTGAGCATTAAAACAAAACAGAATAAATAATGTCTAAACATCTTTACAAAGTAAATAACATATTATTAGAAAAATTCTACAACATAATTCTTATTAGCTAAACACACAAAGACAGGAAAAACATAAATGTACAAGAGTACACAAACACATAGGGAGATAACACAATGGAAAGGACAGGGTTCGTTTTCAGTGTAACATTTGGTACTGCAGTCCAACCCAAAACTTCATTCCATATATCGTCCCTCTTATTTCAACATTTGCTCCAGCCAAAAAAAAAAAAAAAAAATCCTATCCAAGCATGCTTTCTGTATTCTGTTCACATCCTCTTTCAAAAATAGTTTTTCTCCACTGTGCACTACTTTTTTTTGGCCAAACCATTTTCTTATAACTTCTCAATGCATTTCTTCCGATTCATCATAGTTAGTTTCTTATGTAGTCTACCCCATTTTAAGCTAACTCAAATCTACTGAGCTCAGATGCTAAACTAAGGAACGAGGCAATGCATCAGCACAAAACAATTAACACAAATAGCAATGACAAAAAAAAATACAAATGGCAAAGCAATTGCAATATTACAACTAATATAAGGCACTGTGCAGCAAACAAGAAAAATAAATCAGTAGTAAAACTAGCTTAACAGAGTAATACAAAGTGAAATTTAGTAGCACTATGCCTGGCAAACAGCAGCAGTAAATGCTATAACTTATACCTAAGCATGACAAAGCTCAAGCAGAAAAAATATTACACTAAAAATGGCCATGTCTAATACCTATGTCACATGTTAACACTAGAGTGATGCATCACGTGAACTTACACTAGCAGATAAGTTACCAAATCGTAAAGAAATTATTTATGCAATTCCTGTGAAAGGAAATGTCTATTTATGTGCCCTCGTTTTCTTGGAAGTAGATCATAAATTTCTTATTGACTGGATCTGTAGGCATAAAATAACTATATTAGTACGTATATTAAATTTTATTTTAACCAATGCTGCAGTGCAGCTAGAAACTAGATATTAAAGAAAATGAGCAAATATGTACAAAGGACGGCATGAAACATCATTCATTAGCCATATGGCATTTCATAAGGCAGTAAAAATTCTCTCAATTCTCGAGAAAGACGCTTGTCATAATCAGGTGTGCAGATGTAAGTATCTTTCCAAGTAATGAGTGTGTCGTATTTGCGGTGCTTTCCACAAAGGAATGTCAATAGCGAGGATAATGGCCTCCCTTTTTTTTCTTTTCTACCTGTGCCTCTGAAAAGGCACGCACTAATGGCTTTTTCTCCAGGAGTCTGACACAGCTGGGTGCCCACGACGCATTACGTGCAGGTGGTCACTTAACTTTCTTACGGAAATATTTATGACAGCAGTTTCCGCTACAGTGGCAGTCTCTTATAAAAAATGTCAGAGGTCGAGAATTTGCGTTGCAAATGTGTAGATACAAAATCTTATGAATATAACAGTGTCCAAAAAAATTTCCACCGGCATTGTGATACATTCATGCATTTACACACATTTCATAACTCTTAAAGTACGATTCTTGGTTTCCAACATCCTTTTTCACAAGTCAGAGTCCCTAACCACTATTCATTACTCCTTACCTTATTACACATATAAATATTCGTCGACACTTCTTCAATATTTCATCATAACAGATATGTAGCATAATCAAATAACTCATATAGCATCAGCTTATTGATCATTAACATACCGCAACAGCATAATACACATCATCATCATAATAATAACATCATAAAACCTTAGCCAAATCTCAAAATCGTCGTAGCTTCCTCCAATAGTTTCAAAACCTAAAAAAAATTCTCTGCTCATGTCAAAAGTGTCGTCTGCCTCAAACATACTTTAAAAATCATGATCCCATACCAAATACATCATTCAAAGCTCTTATAGTATCACAATGGTTCCGAAAAAATATGAAGAGTTCACACAGTACAGATAAAATACAATTTCATAAGTGCGAAGTTACCCAACTATGTAATTGCGTAAACATCTGTCACTGATGTAGTAAAATAAATATTTGTCTCTCTCAGTTAAATGATCAGATAGCTGTGTAATTCTGTGTTAGAGAAATATGGTACCGATGTATAAAGTTGTATAACCAAATACCATATTAGCTAGGACCCCTTGTGCTTGCCACACACATGGTACACAAAGTAACCGTGTACCCCCCTGAGGATTAATGAATAATACCCTCAGGTGTTACAGATTACAGCAATGGAATGAAATGTATCACGGAAAACTTTCTTTGTAATTCAAAAATCTTTAAAAATAAATGTTTTACGTACAAAATTAATCACTCAAATACGTGTCCTGTAGCGCTAAAGTGTGCGTCTTGTTGTAAGATAATCTCTGTGGAAGTGTCGTAGTTATCGTCCTCCGAAAGCTAAGTTCTGCAGAAGTCAGTGTACTTACCTCATCATAAACGAATGTGAAATGCTTTGCGTATAGATATCTTAGTTATTACGCTTATTGTTGTGATGAAGAAAGTACTGTGCTGTAACGTATTGTTGTGCTACGGAAAAGGCTGTCTCATTGCAGCTATACCACAAAAATTACTACTAAAACATGTTTTACTTTCCAGAATAAAACAGAAAACTGTGCAGATATAAAACAGATACGCCGCAAAAGCAACATTGTAAATTGTCACTCATTAGTAGCGTCGTGATAAAATCGTGTAGCTGTCACATAAACTAACCACTATGTCATCTGGTATCTCACTGAGAGTACTTTAAATCCAGAATGCATTTTCAAGTAAACCAAAATGTTGCATTAAAATCTCATTAGCAGTATATGTTCTAAATATATAAGCCTTATAGTCGTTACGTAATCGAGCAACAAACAAGCAAGAATGTACCCACACAATAACACTGTGTTGTCTGTTCACAATAACAATGCATTCGTAATTTCTGTTTAAAAATGTTCCCTAGGTTCTAGACTGGATATTTAACTTCAAACATTGTTGCATGTTAAGTTTCTTAAGTCTGACAAAGCATACTAGAAATGTGAAGTGAAAAGTTTAATGGCAAAGACAAAGTTAAAAAGCAGATTATCTTTCAATAAACGGTTTTACATGTGAAATGTGGTATAAACCTTTACTCTTCCTAGTACGCAGAGTTTCAACTTCAACGCAATTATCATGTGGTACACGTCGGATTCTGTAAGGTCCATTGTAAACTAGAAAGAATTTGTGACTCAAGTGTTTCTTCTTATGTGACAATGAATGAGCTTTAATGAGAACTTTCTGACCAATATATAATTTCTTTGCATTTGCTTTACCGTGTAGTTTTCTCCTTTTGTCTGCTGCAGATTTTATATTTATAATAGCCAAATCAATTATGTCTTTGTGTCGAAGTTTAAGTGTATTCGGGAAAGGTACAAGCTCTCTGATTCTGTTCGGTGGTTCTTCATTCTTTAGTACAAGAGTAGGTGGTAAAGCAGTGGAGTCGTGAGGCATTTCATTCAGCACGTTTTGAAATAAGTGTAAATATCTGTCCCAATGCTGATGCGTTCTGTGACAATAAAGTATGCAAAGCTTATTGATTTCTTTCATAATCCGTTCAGACGGGTTACAATGTGGTGAGTACAATGAAATGAAAACAGGTTTGATTTTATGATTCTGAAGCATGCGTGACCAAACAGCGGATCTGAATTGCGGTCCGTTATCTGAAATGACTTTACTAACGTGTCCAACTTCACGTAAGAAATTTTTAACAAAGGCGTTGGATACAGACCGTCCAGTGGCTTTACGTAACGGAGTGAAAGAAACAAATTTTGAAGTAAGTTCAACCGCGACTAGAACGTACGAAAATCCATTAGATGTTCTGACAAGCGGTCCCAAGAGATCAACAGCAGCAAATTCTTTTAATTTAGAAGGAATAATAGGAAACACCGTACCACGATGTGAGACAGTAGATGGTTTCGCCTTTTGACAAAGTTTACAAATAGACAAGACTCTTCGAATTCTCTTTTCCATATTGTTAAAATAACAAGTCGTTCGAAGAATATGATAACATTTTCGTGGACCAAATCGTGTGTAGCTGAAATGAATGTACCAAATGAGCTTATTAACAAAATCGTCTGGAATGCAAAGTACCCATAGCTTGTCATCAACAGTGCAGCGTTTGAAGAGTATGTTGTTTCTAACCAAGTAATAATGCCGAATCTGAGTGTGTGTCTTTTCATGCCATTTACTTTTGATGTCTTTCCAAATCGGATCTTTATCTTGTTCATGAGCAATGTCCTTTAAAGATGTGGTGATGAAGTTTTCAAAGGCGACTTTCTGAATGTAAAGAATACTGAAATTTTTCTCGAGGTTGCCTTCTGTGTTACTTTTCTCAAGCCCAGCCGGTGCGCGTGACAGTGCGTCCGCAACAATGTTCTCCTTGCCGGGAATGTAGACTATTGTGAAGTGGAATTCTTGCAGAAACAATGCCCAACGTTTTAACCTGTCATGCTTTAATTTTGAAGACATATGAAATTATAATGCACGATGATCATTGTATACTTTTACGTGCTTACCAGAAAGAAAGAAACGGAATTTGTTAAATGCCCAAACGATAGCTAAAGCTTCTAATTCAGTAATGGAATAATTTCTTTCAGATTTTGTTAGCACTCGGCTAGCAAAAGCAATGGTTTTCTGAACAGTAGTGTCATTTTCTGTGGCTTCTTGAAATAAATGGGCACCAAGACCGACTTTAGAAGAATCCGTGCTAAGGCAGAAATCTTGTGACAGATCTGGATGAGCTAGTATTGGCGCATTAAGTAGCGATTCTTTCAAAGAATTGAATTCCAACTGTGCTTGTTCGTCCCAGTTCCAAATAGTATTTTTTCCAATGAGAGAACAAAGTTTTGGTGTAAAAAGAACTTGAATGTTCAGAAAACGAAGGTAAAAATTTACGAGACCTAGAAAACTGCGGACTTGTCTTTTTGTGGATGGAACTGGAATGGCTCTGATTGCTTCTAACTTTTCAGGATCCGGCTGAATGCCTTCAGAAGAAATAATATGTCCCAAAAACCTCACCTTTGACCTACTGAATTCAGACTTTTCCAAGTTAACTGTAATTCCAGATTCTGCAAAAATACGTAACAAACTCTTGAGTATGCGATTATGTTGTTTCCATGAAGCTTCTCCTATTAGAATATCGTCCACATATAAGGTGATGTGACGTTTTAAGAACTCCGGTAATATGGAATTTAGCCCGCGAATGAATGCTGCTGATGAAATGTTCAAACCAAAGGGAAGTTTCCGAAACTGATAACAAACGCCGAAACAAAGGACAGCTGTGTATTTTCCACATTCTGGATGAAGTTCGATCTGATAAAAGCTGGATCTGAGATCAATGGAAGACAACACTTTTACACCATTAAAATTTTGAAGAAGTTCTTCCAACGTTTGCGGCCTGTCTGTTTCAGGAATAATGATAGTATTGATTTGTCTCGAATCTAAGACAAGTCTGATCGATCCATTTTTCTTCTCAACAACATGTAATGGATTGTTGTATGAGCTTACTGCAGGCTCAATAATGCCCTCGTCAAGCATAGATTGTATTTCTGTTCTAACGCGGTCCCTATAATGTGCTGGAATTACGTATGGTATTGAAATCCCTTGATTGTTCCTGTTTTGTGAGTAAAAACTGTGGAATGTGCTTGAAAAATCTCAAAAAGGTCCTGCCTATCAGTGTCATTACAATTCTCAATTGTTTGAATTTTATTCTGAATTAACTCATTAATTTCAAATATGCCGTCGATATCAGCCCTGTCAGTACTTGCAGAGTGATTGTTAGTGTCTAGTTCTGTAGAAAATTCCGAACTGTTGTATAACAGAAGGTAAAGCTGATTAATTTCCTCGTCATGGTTTGAGAGCCAATCTTCAAATTTCAAAGCTATTGACTTACCTTCTTTCTCTAAACTTATTTCAGCATCGTGAAAGTTTAAGATTGCTTTGTATTCATTCAAAAAGTCTACTCCCAATATAATTTCCATCGACGGTAATGGAACAATAAGAAAGTTCATAGAGAAGCTGTGGCTTTGGCAAAAGAATTCTAAATTGGTTTGTTGGCGTACATCTACACTTTTTCCAAAGATTGCACCTTGTAATTTAATTTTACGTAACGGAAGTGTGGGGCAATCGTTCGATATGTTGCATTTTCTAAAAGCTGTTTCACTAATTACTGAAATGGGACTGCCAGAGTCAAGTACTGCCGTAAATTTTACGTCATTTACAGTAATGTGAATCACAGGATATGCAATGTTGTTATTTTTTACGTCGTGTTCCTGGAGTAAGATGTCCCTAATGTCTTCCATTTTTACGTAATTACTAGTTACGGCAGCTGCGTCGTCAGTTTCATAAGTACGTTTTGTGGCTGCCAGCGGTATGAGTCATTGCCTATTGTGTCTTTGTTGGCGCGCGTCGTTATTGGGATTTGGAGTCCTAACTTCTACAAATTCACCTTGTCGAGAGGGCTCTGCTCTGTTTGAATCCCGCCAGTTCTGATGCAATTCAGGTCTGTCGTTACGATCATATCGTCTGTCGTCATGTCGGTAGATTCCATAGTTTCTTTCTTGTCGGTCACGTGGTGGAGAATTTCTCCCTGAATCGTAACTGCGCGCTGGACCGTTGCATCTGAAGTTATTCTGTCTCCCTTGATAATAATTATTTTGGTTCCCATATTGTCTGTTTCTCTGGTTGTTTCTGTGATAGTCATTACCACGGAGAGGTGATCTTTCCCTTTAATTATTACTACTCTGCCAACGGTTGTCATACGGGTGGTGTCTGTGTTGGTCACGATTTGTGTTGTGAGAATAGCCTTGTCGCGTCCAGTTATTATTTCTGTCATCGCAGAATTGTGACGGATGTGACCTGTAATTGTTGTGCTCCTGTTTTCGCGTTCCCCGATTGTCAGTGTCAATTTCCAGTTCTTGTAACAGTCCCTGAAAAGCTTCAATGTCTTCTTTGCAACGTCCTGCTAAAATAATATGTCGTAAATGTTCAGGTAATTTGATTAAGCAAATGCGGATGAGTTCTGAGGGGCTGTAGGGTTTTGTCAGGTACTGATTCTTGTGCAACATGTCTTCAAAATATTTCACAAGACTGGAAAATTCAGATTGTTCGAAATGTTTCATCATTATGATGCTATGTTTTACTCGGTCTTGTGTAGCTTGAGACCAATATGCTGAGAGGAAGGCATGATAAAAATCTCCTTCATTGTGGCAATCGTGAATGACCGATCGCATTCTTACAGCTGGTTCATTCTCCAAGTAGCCACACATAAATTCTAACCTGTGCTCCAATGACCAGTTGGGAGGAAAACAATGAGAGAATTGATGGAGCCACGCTTGTGGATGAATGTCGTTGCCAGAATTCTTAAATGTTTTGAATTTACGTGTAGTAATGCACAGCTTCTAGTCAAAGTCATCATGTCGGCGAGTCGCTTATCGGTCATTGTTACGTCGTTTCGGCGGTTCCATTTCAAAATTCGGTGCACCTTGCCAGTTTCTTTCATAATTTCCGAAATGCGCTGTGTTATTATTTTGTGGCTGTTCCGTATTTCTATGTCCCTCTTCCCGTATTGGGGCGCGAGTGTCCTCTGAAATACGTAATTCTTGTATTACTTGTGCCAACTGATCTTGCACTTCCCGGATTTCTCTTTTGTACTGTGTATTGATTTGATTTTGATTTTGTTTGAATTTTCTAATTTCTTGATACTCTTCAGTGTCAGTGATGGCTACAGGTGTTGTGTCATTCAGACCATCATCTACCTTTGTAGATAAGTTAGTGAACTGATCTGAAAGTTCGGCTACTTTATCCGATAGTGAAATTATTTCCTCTGTATGTTTTACTGAACCAAGTTTCAGAGTGTCCATTTGTGGTGAAATCGTATCTACTGTGTCCTTTAAGTTTTCCTGAGTTTTTGCAAGTTGCGTAACCGTATCGGTAGATGCAACTGAGTCAATTTTAGCTTGCAAGGTCTCATGATTTTCATGAACAATAATTTGCAGTTCTTTTATGGCTGCTTCGTGATTCTGTAATGCATTTTCATGCCGCGAAAAAATAGGTTGAAAATGCTCACAAATTTGTGTTTTACGTCATTACAGGCTTTTTGACATTTCGATTCAATGTTATGTAACTCAGTAGTTAAATCTTCACGTGTTTGTTCAAGAGTTTGTTCCAATGAGTCTAACTTTTGAAGCTGTTGCTGTGTTTGTCTCTGGTGTTGTTCCATTGTGTCTAACTTTTGAAGATTTTGTTCCATTGTGTCTAACTGTTGCCGTGTTTGTCTCTCATTTTGTTCCATTGTGTCTAACTTTTGAAGCTTTTGCTGTGTTTGTCTCTGATTTTGTTCCATTGTGTCTAACTTTTGAAGATTTTGTTCCATTATGTCTAACTTTTGAAGCTTTTGTCCCATTTGTTGCATTAATTGCAATAACAATGCACTGGTGTCTGAAACATGTTCCTCAGTGCTATTCGGCAATGCATTTGAACCGGCAATATTCGCAGTTTGAAAAGCAGAAAATGTGTCTTGACTTACTTGAGAAAATGGTGAGGACGCAAAACCTGAATCTACAGTATTTGCAAGATTGTGTCCTGTCATTTCGGATTCCTGAGGCAAGCTGTTGCCGACCAATCAATCGATAATGCTTCCCTGTTCACTAATTGTTTCACTGTCTACACCACTGTTTGCAGCCCGCTCCATTTCCCTATGCACAATTACCAAATTACTACTTTGAACATCAGTTAATTCATTACTCGGTGGCGCTAACACACTGCTTTCGTTTTCACTGTCATTTCTCAGTTTACTTTGGAGCCTAGTATTACGTTTTTCACACGCCATTATTGTCACAATATTTCACACTATAACACAGAAAAGCACAATTTGAAGAGCAAAATAAGAGAACACATTAACACAACACTGAAAATAATATCTAGTTAATTGCAGCTGCGAAATACTTGGTGCAAATTTACTGTAGAACAATGAAAGACTGCAACTACAAAGGAGATTTTCTCTACAATTATGCACTAGCAATAAGCAAAAGCTACACTAATTACACAAACTACAAGAAAAAAACAGAAGATTCCAGTGAGGTATCCTAGCAGGGTCGCCTTTGAACAATTATACATGACTGTCCTTAAACTGACACACAATAGTTTTTTAGCGCAACACAATCTGACTTTCAAAAATCCCTACAAAAGAATGGCCCTGACTAACATTAACCTATACGTTTTACAAATCACTTACTTCACCAAAAATCTTCGTTACTCGAACTACTGCAATACAGCAAGCGCCACTACTGCCAGCTAAATAAAAGATTCAAACTATGGAAGGCACTAACTACTGATAGGCATTGTTAGGAAATGAAAGATTTTAGTAGAGAAGAAACAATGTATTTACCTTAATAGTCATAATATATATAGCAGTTCATGACATCCAGTTTTACAAATTTCAAAACTCCGCCATCCTTCTCTCCACGTCCACAACTGCTGGCGGCTCACATCCAACTGCGCAATGCTACGTGCTGTTCACATCCAGCTGCCGCTGCCCAACACTACAATGGCAGACAACAATGCAAACTAGCCACAGACAGCACACAGCACAGCCAGTGATTTTCATACAGAGCACTACGTAACGTTGCCAGTAAGAAAATATAAACAGCCTACTTACACACTGTTTCAAGTGAGCCAAGATTGACTATACGAAACAAGTTGCAGCTGCCCAAAGATGCTAGTGCGTATCGCGTGCGACAACTGCAGAGCGATTTTAAATATGCACAACCATATGATGGCTTTTCGGCTAGATAAGACACTTATTAATATTTTTATAACGACAACAGCAGACCGTGATTACATTCTCATCACCTGCAAGAGCAGACGATGGTGCTAATAAGCTTGCGTGCAGTGCGTATTCCACAGCAGGCAACTGCGCTTCTTCCGTTTGAGGCAAGCAAGTGGCAGTGTCATCTACCAACAGCCCAAACGCTCCCAGTCCCCGTTCCAGGCACCAAAAAATATCGCCGTTGATTTGGGAACATAAGGAATTGCAAGCCGATCACTTTTACAAAGTATTTATTCATGTAACTACGACAATAAACGGACAACGATATTCAACAAGACAGTCAACGGTATTGTATAATACAAAAAAATATGACGAAAAGACGCTCAGGACAACGATGTACGGTGCCGCCAATTTTCTACAAGGATTTTTGTTGGTACAACCATTAACCTCCATACGCTAACGTATGTGACCGGTGCAAAGATGTCTCTCGAAGTGTCTTAAATTATCGACTCACGGAAGTTCACTACTAAACCAGCCAGGATAGCCGAGAGCGCTAACGCGCGGCTTCCTGGACTCGGGTAGGCGCGCCGGCCCCGGATCGAATCCTCCCGGCGGATTAACGACGACGGCCGGTGTGGCGGCCAGCCTGGACGTGGTTTTTAGGCGGTTTTCCACATTCTACTAGGTGAATACCGGGCTGGTCCCCACGTCCCGCCTCAGTTAAACGACTCGCATACATTTGAAAAACATTCACACTATTTCACGATTTACACTAGACGCAGACAGCTGGGGTACACCAGTCCCGTCCCAGGGGGTATGGGGTGGCGGTAGGAAGGGTATCCGGCCACCCCTTAAAATTCACCATGTCAAATCCGTACTTAACCTTGCCGACCCTACACACAATGTGGGATAAAGGCAGTAGCAAAAGAAAGGACGTTCACTAGTAAGTCTTCGCACATGAACAACTTTCTTGTGGCTTGGAAAACATTCATGTAACAGTCTTAGGCTATGTCATCTTAAAAGGAATAGGTTGAAAGTTTTTACGTAGCTCGTTGGCTTCAATACGGCGCTGTTGTTCTTAACGAGTCAGCGCCGTTGCCAGTTTGAGTTAGAGCCCCATCAACATTGGAGATGGGTTATGCAGGAAATCGGCGCTATCGTTTTGAAGGAATGGAGCACCCTTCAGTCGGAAATGTTTTTAGTGAAAATCAGGGCTGGGACAGGGATTTAAGTCCCACTACCTCGAGTGATGATAGAGGATTAGGCCTTGAAGTCAAGTTGGCGAGATGTTGCCAGTATAAGGAAAGAGCAAGAATGGGGAGGGGAGAGGGGATTCGGCTGTTCCTTTTAAAGGAACATGCCATCACTCGCGTCATTTGGTGTGGGGAAATCTGGGTAACTGAAGCCTTGGTTTTGAATCCATCTTCTCTGAAGTACGGAACAGTGAGTTAATCACTGCGTCAACCCTCTCGGTCGTCCAATAAGAGCCCAATATCTTGATGACTGTGTATAAGAATAACATAATGAGTAGCTCTTCTCTGAAGCCACTCTCTCTTATTGCACTGCGTGTAAGAAACACGAATCTCACCAGTTCGATTAAATATCTTCAGATTGTCCTTCAGCAAAAGAACTAAGTACTTACTATATGCAAATAAAGGATGGCTGTATGCCATTCAAACACATTGAGAGGACGCAAAACAATCGTTTCTTCCTATTCAGAGCAAATGTATGATTAGATTATTGCCGTATGCGAGGACTGGATGCTGCCTGGTTTTGTAAAACACTAATTCTTCAGACTTCCCTTGGCCAAATTTATTTCTGAACATGTGTGCCTTTATCAGATGCTCTTTGTTTCTATTAAAAGTGTGAAAATAAGTGTTTAAATTATAATGGCGGTGATGAGGGACTAGGATGGAAGACTTATTTTTGCTCTTTTTTATTTCCGTTCTTTTTATTTTTTTCCTTCTTGACTAATTTGTAGAACACTAATTTGCTCTGAGTGAGAAGCGTGTCCTCAGCAACAGCATATTGTTTTTAGGAAGGTGGTCGGAAATTAATGTGAATCACTTGTTGTAAGGCGGTAAAATTTTTTTAGACGTTATTACACTTATGTTACAGCTAAAACATTTAATATTCTCAGATATGAAAACATGTTTAGGTAAGGGAACAGAATTCGAGTTTTGCATAAACAGGTGGAACTCAGTCCTTCTGTAAACGCCACTAAATGAAGAGCGCCATAAATGTAAGCACGAGGGTCAGTAAAAAAAAAAAAAAAAAAAATGCACATCATTTTTTTTAAATCCATCTTTTATTCTACATGTTTGAAAGTTTTACAGTGTGTAGATACATCCTTTAGGAACAACATTTTCATTTCTCCACATAGTTTTCATCCCTCTCAACTGCCTTACGCAATCTTCGAACCAGCGCCTGTGTGCCCGCATAGTAAAATTCTGGACCAACCTGCTGGAGCCACTGTTTGGCAGAGTGCACAAGGGAGTCATCATCTTCAAACCTTGTTCCACGAAGAGAGTCCTTCAGTTTCCCAAAGAGATGATAGTCACATGAATCCAGGTCAGGACTGTAAGGCGGGTGTTTCAGTGTTGTCCATCCGAGTTTTGTGATCGGTTCCATTGTTTTTTGACTGACATGTGGCCGTGCATTGTCGTGCAACAGCAAAACATCCTGCTTTTGCCGATGTGGTCGAACACGACTCAGTCGAGCTTGAAGTTTCTTCAGTGTCGTCACATATGCATAAGAATTTATGGTGGTTCCACTTGACATGATGTCCACAAGCAAGAGTCCTTCGGAATCGAAAAACATCATAGCCATAACTTTTCCAGCAGAAGGTGTGGTTTTGAATTTTTTTCTTGGGTCACAATTCTTCCAAGAAATTCATCTCCACCATTCTCGTACTGTTCCAAAAGTTCGCTGCATACTGTTTTTCTTGTTTCTTAGAGAGCCACTGTCAGCATCTGGGGAACCCACCTGGCACAAACCTTTTTTTAACGCCAACACTTTCAGTATTCTGCAAACATTTCATTCTCCTATCCCAACGTAGCGTGATTCACTGTGATGCGTCTGTCAGCAGTCACCAATTCGTTAACTCTCTGCACAGTGTCTGGAGTGTGCGCAGTACGAGGCCTGCCGCTGCGAGGACAATCCTCATCATTGCCGCCGGCCGCGATGGCCGAGCGGTTCTAGGCGCTTCAGTCTGGAACCGCGCGACCGCTACGGTCGCAGGTTCGAATCCTGCCTCGGGCATGGATGTGTGTGATGTCCTTAGGTTAGTTAGGTTTAAGTAGTTCTAAGTCTAGGGGGCTGATGACCTCAGCTGTTAAAGTCCCATAGTGCTCAGAGCCATTTGAACCATTTGAACCTCATCGTTGCCGTGGCCGCTTTCATCACGTAAGCTGCTTGCCCACCGATTAACTATACTGCGATCGACAGCAGCATCTCCATACACCTTTATCAACCTCTTGTGGATGTTTTCCACTGTCTCGTTTTCACAGCACAGGAATTCTAGGACAGCATGTTGCTCCTGACGAACGTCAAGTGCAGCAGCCATCTTGAAGACACGCTGTGACGGCGCCACTCTACGGGAACAGGTTGAACTAAGTTTGAAAACAAGTGGGAAGGATGTATCTATACACTGTAAAACTTTCACACATGTAGAACGAAAACTGTATTTTTACAAAAATAGTGTGCATTTCTTTTGGAGTGACCCTCGTATAATATTATAACACAGTTGCAGTTGCCAAGACGCTCTATTTGATACGACGAGTTTCGATTCTTGTTTGCGTTATTATCAAGCGACAGCACTTAAAGTCGCCGATGGTAATGACCTTCGCCACGTTTCTAATCGGTTGTGACAAACAGATGCAACTGAAGTTTCTATGCTTCTCATAATTACGCAGTAAACCGTCGAAATTTCGCACAGTACTCGTCAAACATTCAGCATGCACAGGAAAGGAGTAGGCGCTACGGACATTAATAGTTAGTTATACAGCAGTGAAGTCCACACGACGCACAAGTGCAGAAATTTCTGCTGGCTAGTGCGAGCAAATTTTGTCCGATCTGCAGCGAAGACAAAGTGCGCCTGAATTCTGGCGTGTAGCTGCCAGCTCGGCCGCGTGTGTACACAGTGTTTAATTAAAATGCTAATGAACGGGCAGCGGCCGTCTTGCTCCTTCTCCAGGCGCGTCTATTAACATGCCGCACGCCGTGTCGCGGCTATATTTAGTGCACGGGCTAATTTATACGGCCAGAGGACGAACAGTCCGCCTCCATAAGAGGCCCAGAAATTCAGCGCGCAGGCTCTGCGCATTCCGCGCAGTCACCGTGTGCGCTAGGGCTGTCCAAGCGCCGCGCCTCTGGCTACCTTGTGTTTGTATGCTGGCGTGGAACTCGGAAACTGCCTTCGCTTGTCTCTAGACTCGTGAATTGGGAGGCCTAGCGTCAGACTTCCAGTAAACGTCTCTCAGCGCACTTCAGAAGAAAGCGTGAGTGTGTAAATATCAAAATTATCGAGCAATGTCAGGTCTCACACTTGTATTCTGATGATCAGAACATCGATACAACAATAACAACAGCATCAACAACAATGCAACAAGAGCTGGAGTGGTATATCAGAAAAAAATGAAAAAGAGAACGAACAAATTCTATCGTTGCATTTATAACGAAAGAACAAAGAAAGGATCACCTACAAGGCATATACAGACTCAAAAAAAGCCTTCGATAAAGTAACCTCGTATAAAATGTTTAAAATCTGAGAAGCGAAATAAATTTAACAGTAACGCGTCTTCTAGAGCAACAAAGGGTAGCGAAATACGAATACCAAGAGAGGAAACTTTCTGTAAGGCAAGGCTGGATCTCAACGCCAATGTTATACAACTAAGTTGCCTCGGGAACAGATGCTGGCTCTAGTTTTCGCGTCATTGGGTTATTATGGCCAAAAGAAAAGATAACATAAATCTGTTGAGTGGTTTGAAAAAAAAAATTGCCTACAGCCACGTGCTGCTCCCACTTAAGTAAAAAGATGGAAACGGAACGTTTCCACTGATCCAAAAATTTCGCAAACAGCATATTGAATCAGTTAATAAATTAACTCATGGGCAACTGACAATAAGAAAAATTCAGAAGGTAAGTATTTCAGCATTTCAGTCTGAATGTATGTCACTTTGTACAACAAATAGCTAACAATATTTTAAAACTCAAGTACACATTATAGGTTTCGTTGTTGGCTCCACAATGGAGTAGTTTTCTGGGCGCTTTTGTTAAGGCTCATTCCAAATGAACTCATACGGCTATGTTTTTTTGATACTATACAGCTTGAGATGGAAATTATGTTGGTTACATTGGTTAATTACAGAAACTAAATTTGACTCTGGCATTTGCCACGAATAAGAAAAGAACTACATTGACCAGCTGCAGGAATCTAATTTCAGTAACATCTGATTACTTTTATTTCTGTATAATATATATCACTTTTGAAGTTGCTTATTCTGAAACAACTAAAACCTCAAATTGAGCTGAAAATAATATGTCCCGCGCGTTAATAATTACCTCAGTATTACTTTCCAGGTGTTTGCTACTGTTTGTAATGATAGACTGCCAATCGGGCAATTGATCAGCAGTGTCTCTGTCCACTTATTTAGTCTCTGTCCACTTATTTAGTATAGTAAATTTAAATACATGAAAGGAATCAACTGCCAGTCCCTGTACCAAGCACTGCAGTTCTGCGAATCTTCCTACATTTTGCAATGTTTTTTAGCCTTGTAAATACCCTGTGAAAGTGAAGAAGAGTTACATGATGCGCTGATTGGAATGAGCAGTCTAATGGGTGTAGAATATGGACTGAGAGTAAATCGAAGAAAGACGAAAGTAATGAGAAGTAGCAAAAATGAGAACGGCGAGGAACTTAACATAGGATTTATGGTCACGAAGTAGGAAGTTAAAGAATTCTACTACCTTGGCAGAAAAATAACCAATGACGGACGGAGCAGGATGGACGTCAAAAGCAGACTAACACAGGCAAAAGGGGCATTCCTGGCCAAGAGAAGTCTGCTGGTATTAAACATAGGCCTTAATTTGAGGAAGAAATTTCTGAGTATGTACGTTTGGAATACAGCATTGTATGGCAGTGAAACGTAATCTGTGAGAAAACCGGAACAAAAGAGAATCGAAGCATTTGAGATGCGGTGCAACAGACGAATGTTGAAAATTAGTTGGACTGATAAGGTAAGGAATGTGGAGGTTCTGCGCAGAATCGAAGAGGAAAGGAATATATGACTAGCATTGACAAGGAGAAGGGACAGAATGATAGGACATCTGTTAAGACATAAGGGAATGACTTCCATATACTAAAGGGAGCTGTATAGTGCAAAAACTATAGAAGACGGAATACATCCAGCAAATAATTCAGGATGTAGGTTGCAAGTGCTACTCTGAGATGAACGGACTGGCACAAGAGAGGAATTCATGGCGGGCCGTATCAAACCAGTCAAAAAAGACTGATGAAAAAAAAACAAAACTGTATAGCACCATTCCAAAACAACCTCACGGAAGTCCAACATTATTCATCAGATCATTTATATGCGTTGTGTTAGGGGTATAAGAGCAGATTTTTTATTGGTGACTGAGGACAGTGTACTAAACAATATTACATCAGTTTTTACTTCATTTGCAGACTAATAATTATACCTATTTGCAGTAATATGTTTTTCAAATGGTTCAAATGGCTCTGAGCACTATGGGACTCAACTGCTGAGGTCATTAGTCCCCTAGAACTTAGAACTAGTTAAACCTAACTAACCTAAGGACATCACAAACATCCATGCCCGAGGCAGGATTCGAACCTGCGACCGTAGCGGTCTTGCGGTTCCAGACTGCAGCGCCTTTAACCGCACGGCCACTTCGGCCGGCTAATATATGTTTTTAGATGGGTTAGTACAGACAAGTACATATGCTAAGAGCAAGCCACTAATTCTTATTTTCCCCTGGGCAGCATGTCAGGTGTTGAAGTGTGGACGCCGCGCGGGATTAGCCGAGCGGTCGTGGGCGCTGCAGTCATCGACTGTGCGGCTGGTCCCGGCGGAGGTTCGAGCCTCCCTCGGGCATGGGTGCGTGTGTTTGTCCTTAGGATAATTTAGGTTAAGTAGTGTGTCAGCTTAGGGACTGATGACCTTAGCAGTTAAGTCCCATAAGATTTCATGCACATTCGAAGTGTGGACGCATGGACGAAAAACTAATAGTCTATACAGACAGGCGTAGTCCACTTAGTGGTGCAGCTACGACCGTGCAGAAAACATCAGGTATTCGTCACATGTCTGCTGGAGGACTTAGGTGCAGAGAAAAAACAACGAACATACTGAAGTGTGTACGTATTAATGTACAATTGATCACAATAACCAACACAACGTATATGTTGAAATGTAACATTCTCTTGTGGGCAACCAGAAGTGAATTCATTCCATTAAGAACGATATGTCGTCCAATTTTCTAGGATGGGTCGTTTGTAGACCCAACACATTTCCCTGTGGCACACTCGAATTACTTCTACACCTGTCGATGATTCTCCATACAAGATAACTTACTGCGTCTCCCTACCAAAAAATCTTCAGTCCGGTCGAAAATTATGCCTGGTACGCCATACGACAGTACTTTTGATAATGAGGGTAAATGTGACACTGAGTTAAATGTTTACGGAAATCGAGAAATATTGCATCTGATTGTCTGCCTCGGTCCATGGCTTTCAGTACGTCACATGAGAAATGTGCTGCTTGGGTTTCGCTTGACTGATGCTATCGGAGCTCATGCTGGTTGGCACGGATGAGGTCATTCTGTTCGAGAAGCTTTACACCTCATCTCCTCGAAAACGCTTGAGAGTCGCACCCTGCTAGAGGAGACCTAAGTATGTATCATAGTTTTGTGATCTACTGGGCCTTTGCATCCCGTCGGATTGCCACGGCTAATGCTGATGCCATTTCTTTTGCGTCCAGGTGATACAAAACAGTCGATGGTGTGTGGCTGGTGTCCAACAACCTCTGTAGCGTGACGGTAACAATGAGCTTACGACCGTAGGTTTGCCGACCTCTCAGTTCGTTACAGCGTCGTAATGGGAAAATTTCTCATAGGGTAAATGCTATTTCATTTTACATAATGTCCAGTTCGCAGGTCTTAAAGCTGTTAGACATTCCGCTTCGTATGTTACTACCGGACTTAAGGCAGGGTACACGTGCATCTGGGGTGCTGGTCGCAGTTTATAGCTCTCTACAGTTTCCTGCCCATCACAGCACGTTATCTCCACATTACTGTTATTTACGGCAGATACGTGCAGCCAGTCCGGCCGTGGGGGCGGGGAGGGGAAGCTAGTGATCTTGTCGACAGGCAGTAACACTGTGACCCAGCCACTCGTTAGTTGCGGGACTGCACAGTCATAACTGTGTAACAAGCATTTAACTCCTAGTCCTCCAAGCACTCATAAGCAGCCTCGTTGTAAACTGTACGTTCTGCTAAACTCTGGTTCAAAATTTTTATCGAGCTGATTTTCAAGCTGTTTGAGAAGCAATAACACATTGTCAGCTTCCTGGAGTACCAATGTTAAGGGTTAATATTATGTATATAGTGTACGGTCCTAAACTGAGTCTTTGGGATAAGAAACTAGAGGTCAGAAAAGGTTAATCTTGTTTCTTCTTTTTCCTGATCTCTCTGCCGTATCTTCATGGGATTTTCTGTTATTATGGATTTGGCAATTTTCGTTGTAGAGGGTGACCGGATGCCCTTCCGCTCCGAGACGGAAATTGTGAAGCAGAGAATGTCGTACTTAGTTATACGATTGTTGCCTCTAGCCAGCCCTGTCAATCGCTTAATATATTTTATTATTCCGTTTTTCGATATTGACATTTATTTTTTATGTGCTGCAGTCTTTTTCTGGAACTAACAGAATTACCCCAGGAAATCAAGGCTTTCCAAATGTGACATCTTTTCAAGGTCATGCACCTAGGAACAAATATTCGACTGAAATTTAAAAGCGTTGCTATCGAGTAAATCTTGTCAGTACTCTAGTTAATAGTCTATACGGCACGTTATTACTGTGCGCAAAAAAAAGAGGTCTCAGAAGTACCAACGGGATCGACCGACCACCGTGTCATCCTCAGACAACAGGCGTCATTCTATGCGGATATGAAAGAGCATGTAGTTGACCCGCCATGGTAGCCGAGAGAGCTAATGCACTGCTTTTTGGACTTGGGTAGGCGCATCGGCCCCGAATCGAATCCGACCGGCGGACTAACGACGAGGGTCGGTATGCTGGACAGCCTGGATGTGGATTTTGGGCGGTTTCCCACGTCCCACTAGGTGAATACTGGGCTGGTCCCCACGTCCCGCCTAAGTTATATGACTCCCAAACATTTAAAAAACGTTCACACTATGCCATGTCTTATACTAATACTAGACAAAGACAGCTGGGGTACACTCATTCCATCCCGGGAAGGGGGGGGGGGTTCGGGGTGGCGGCAGGAAGGGCATCCAGCCACCCTCTGAAACTAACACCACCAAATCAATAGTAACTCGGCCGACCGCGCGTGACTCGGGAAAAAGGCCCTAAGAAAGAAGGAAATGGAAGAACACGTAGTTAGCACACTGTTCTCCTGGCCGTTGTCAGTTTGTGTGACCAGAGCTGCTGCTTCTCAGTAAAGTAACCCCTCAGTTGGCCCCACAAGGGCTGAGTTCATCCCGCTTGCTAAGAACTCTCGGCAGTCTTGGACGGACACCCGTCCAATTGCTAGCCACTCCCAACAGCACTTAATTTCTGGTACCATTGTGGCGGGGACGCTGGCATTATTGCTCCACCTCAGTAGGTGAAATAAAATTAAGCAGAAGTATTATGAAAAAATATCAGAAATCAACAGAAATTTACATTTTCAAGACAGGTGAAACAGTTAAGACATTGAAGAAACTCAGTTCATTTCCAAATATCGCATGTTCTCGTTGAAGGATCTTCTGTTACATGGTACAGGAGAGTGCACGACCGATGAAGCATGGCGTAATGGCCCACGTGTTATGTAAGTGTTCTGTGCCTAAAGAATTAATAATATATTCCAAATAGCTTTGATATATTACACATGCTGGGGAAAACAAAATCTCATGTCTAACAATACCAACTGTAGAAAGTAGTGGAAACTGCTTACGGCGGCCTCTAGTGCGCTTTCTCTCATGTCACTCTAAAATCAGTCAGTAGACTGAGGTGCCGACCAAAAACTATCGTGTGTTTCTAGATACAAAACCCTTCCCTACCCTATCTGATAGTGTTTAGTATCACCCATGTGGAACTGTGAGAACGTTTGGGAAATTCTTGCAAATCGTGTAACTGAGGCGGAATGTAGGCATCAGTCCGGTATTCACCTGGTCGGATACAGGAAACCGCACAAAAACCATTTCCGGGCCGTCCAGCACACCAGCCCTCGTCGTTAATCCGCGGAGAGGGGCCGAGGAGCCTCCCCGAATCCCAAAATAGGTGTGCTAACACGTGCAGCTTCTCGTGCGGGGCGTCAGAAATGGTTAATAATTATTTTTATTGCTATAGACAACTTACAATTTACAGAAACTGCTTTTTTGTCGTAGCAGTTGTACAAAGTGGCAGCCATCAGTCTCGTTGCATTAATTACAACATGTAGTGTGAGAAGATATTGCAACTTTCATACTGCTGTTCTTCCCATATAAGCAACAACAGGTAAGAAGACTTAGTAGTAATACAGTATTTTATATGAACTTAAATAATTTTAAGGAAGTAGAGGCACAGAGTCCCATAATAAAAACTAATGGGATTGCGACTGAATTATGTGTGCAATGTTTCCATAGGGTGAGGTTCGACAGCCGAAAAGTATTTTATAAAATGCATTTTGACCATCAGGTGTTTGTTGTCCCATTAACCATCTAACGGTTTCGGTTAGCAACCATCATCCAGGATGTAGGGTACAACAGATTGGTTAAAAACATCCCATATTCTTTTGAAGCTAAACCATATCGAAATTATCCAGTAAAATTGTACAACCAATTTGGCTTAGGATACTGACGGTCATGTTTTATGTCAAACGTACAGTCATCACAAGAGAAACGACGAACAATTACACAAAAATGACTGCTGCGTGTCTCTCCTTCCTTATAGCGGTTACTGATAGAATCAGAGTCGGTTAAATGATTTTAATTATGTAATAGTATATTATATGAAACACATACTTCGCAAATGTTTTTGTTTTTCCGTTTCATGTCGAGAGCGCGAGAGACTTAACATGCCAACGGTAGAATCTTGGCTCAAAAATGTTCAAATGTGTGTGAAATCTTATGGGACTTAACTGCTAAGGTCATCAGTCCCTAAGCTTACACACTACTTAACCTAAATTATCCTAAGGACAAACACACACACCCATGCCCGAGGGAGGACTCGAACCTCCGCCGGGACCAGCCGAATCTTGGCTCCAGCAGCCGTAACACTTTGCTGGCCACCGCATGAGCTTACACGATCGCAAGCAACAACATCCCTCTGTTAACTGCTGCACACCTGTGACTCGAACGTGAATTAGAAAAAGTCATTATTAGGTGCTACAGCACATGGAGACTGGAAATGTCGAACATTCTGATTGCCACATCTCACATTTATCAGGAAGATCAAAACGCAGTATAGGATCTCCCTTTTCGTACATACTTTATTTGTACATAAAAAAGGTATTCTGATACTACAGAATGATTATGCTCACAAAATGACGGCAAAAAATGAGACAATTTCAAGCAGGAAGATAGGGGAAGTCTATTATTTACCTCAATGGAGATATAATCACAATTTAAGATCCGCAGTAATCGCCGATTATTGACACTGCAGCGTTTTGACACAGTTAAGCTAGGCGCAGTTCTAATTGTAAATTCTTTAGGTTCACTTATTTTTCACCTGGGCATGTGACGTAATGGTCACGAAATTACTTGTGACTGGCTGAATAGCAAATGAATTTCTGACAGCTGTTGCGGTTTTATTAGTTGAAACGGATTACTACACCAGTGGATGTCTCACACACCAAGTGTTGTGAAAAAAATTAGAAAATAATTAGTTTATTGAAAATATTTTGGGTGAAAAATAGAAAACTGATGAATTCTAAGGGCCAGTAAGTTAGTTTATCGTTTCATGTGACATTAATACTAAGGCACCACATTTAATTTTTGACAATAAAAGTACAGAAATACTACAGCAATATATTAACTAGTAGAACTGTACTAAACCAAAATTCATTTTTCATTTCTTTAGAATTTTTTACACGACATGAAAAAATTAAATTCAAAGAAAAAATATTTTAGTGAGGATTTCTGTTTCTCACACGACTCCATTTTTCGCATCGTATGTTGCAAAGTATACTGTAGAACTTCCTGTGCTGTTAAGGAAGAAATGGCTTTTCACAATAGTTTAGACACCCATTGTTTTGTCTGTTCACCTTTTTTTCTAAAACCCAAATTTTCTCCTTTCATTACAAAGATGTTTAACTGATACAAACAAAAACGTACGACCACTCTGTTTACCATAAAATCGTGCATCAACCAAATGGAAGAGACCTTGATGCTTGATACTTCGAGCTCCAGACGGAAGTACTGCTTCACACAAAGTCAATGTACCATCTCGTAAGTAATATTTTAAACATTTTATGCGTTTTTTCGCATTTGGAGCAAGTCGAGGGACCTGGTACTGTTTATCGAGAACACAATAGCACTGAAAACGCATTTTGTGAAAAAAATTGCCCTTCGTACACGTGCATCTGTATGACAATATATTATATTGCACTGAGAAAGATCTTTTCTGTGCAATGATGACATATCCTATCAAAATGAAGTGTTTGAAACTGAAGCGTTCTTTTCTGTCTTGGTCCCTATACTCTTTTTATTACTGCTCCTGATTGCGTGTTTCGCTTTGCAGTATCTTCAGATCAGAACTGTGGTGTAGTGGACAACATTACAGAATGAGATTTGGTTGGAAGGTAGGAGACGAGGTACTGGCAGAAGTAAAGCTGTGAGTGCCGGGCGTGAGTCGTGCTTCGGTGGCTCAGTTGGTGGAGCACTTGCCCGCGAAAGGCAAGGGTCCCGAGTTCGAGTCTCGGTCGGGCACACAGTTTTAATCTGCCAGGAAGTTTTAACATTACAGAGTTAAACAAACTGTTACGTAAACAAGTTGATCACAGTCCTTATTATTTGTAAAGATCATCTGAGGAGGCTTCTTCTATTGGCGCGAAACCAGTCGTCACTTTGTATTAGAAGTACTCTACTATAATTGTGGAATATTCCATTCAAAATATGTAAGTTTGGCTGCGGTTGACCGCAGTTTAAAATAACATGCCCTTGTAAATACGTAGTATCCTGTTAGAATCAAAACATCTTAGTCAACATCAGAATCCAAACTTATGCGTCACCACAATTATTCTAAACATTGTATGCATAAACGTTTGTTCTATACGTTGGTGTTGGTTCTCTGTAACACAGATTTAATGTGAAGATACTGTTAAAGCGAGATGCGTAATCAGGAGCAATAATAAAAAGAATGTAGCGACCAAGACGAAAGTGTATTACTGAACTAGACATGACCGCAGACTCACTGAAAAACTTTCTTTGAATGGTAATAAAAATGAAATGATTTTGTACATTGAATGATAATGCAGCTGTTCGCTTAAATGATGTATAAAATATATAAAAAAAGCACGGAAGAAAAGAAATAATTTTTTCGTGAGCCAGTCAAGAAGCAAATAGCATCTCTCCAAATTTACGAAAATACTCATCCTTTCTCTAGCAATAAACCGAGTCGTCTACACGGAACGTACAACGAAATAACGGGAAATTACTTTATTCTCGCCCACAGCTCGTGGTCGTGCGGTAGCGTTCTCGCTTCCCGTGCCCGGGTTCCCGGGTTCGATTCCCGGCGGGGTCAGGGATTTTCTCTGCCTCGTGATGGCTGGGTGTTGTGTGATGTCCTTAGGTTAGTTAGGTTTAAGTAGTTCTAAGTTCTAGGGGACTGATGACCATAGATGTTAAGTCCCATAGTGCTCAGAGCCATTTGAGTCATTTTTACTTTATTCTCATTACTTTAAACGAACCTGCAACAAAAAAGAAAACTATTCTACTCATACATTCCAAATCCTGACAATTAATGCGGCATACATTCTGGTGGCAGTTATTATTTCGAACGTGGACGTAACAAGTCAACCATATCTTAAGCCAGGTTTAATTCCGCCAACAGTATACATAATTTTGCTTCTCAGTATGAAATATTGGTCTTTTCTGGCTGAGAGACAGGACCTAAAAGCCTATAAACTAGCTCCTGTTTAGTTTCTAATAGTGTTTCACACACGAATGTCGTGAAACCCACGGAGAAAAAATCCACAGACCAGGTGGATGCAGCGCATATGGGAATTATGGTGATGTTTCCTCATGTAGAGACATTAACATCGATGCGGCACGCTGTACCACTGTGTTGCAACCTCCTCCTTGCCGAGCGACATGAGGTACAGTCTCCAACAACGGCTAACTTGCGCTATGCAAACGGTGTTGCAGCAAATAAGGCGGTGTTAGTCTTGCGCAGCGCAATACACCACTGATGAAGGTCTGTGATTAGCGTGGCGTAGGGTTCTTAATCACTCCGAACATAGCTGTTGCCGGAGTTGGAAAACCTTCATGCTTGGAAAAAACCAACTGTAGGAAGTTCGCACTGCAGTAGTGCTCTAGATAATATACTGTGAGACGTCTCAGTGAAGCGTAGTGTAATTGACACAGCTCAGCTCTGGATTCAGTATCATTCAGCCGCACTGGATGCACACATTGCTTACGACAGATGTGAGACTGCCACTTCGCCGGTATTCTCTAAACAGCGTTTGTCACAGTGTGTATATTGCGGCAAGTTCCCAGGAGCTTGCAGATGAATCTTCTCCGATACAATCCTACCTATCACCTCAAATTCTCCTGCTCGAACATTTCACTGTCGTGAATCTTTACCAGCTCAGTTTACAAGTTTCTATCCATTGGGATAATTGTATCTCAATCAGGATGAGACACCATGCGAGACTTTTCTCTGTGCATTTTTCCTCTTTGAGGACACTGCATCATGCTACTATACAGATTAAATTCGTCTTACCAAGTATGTGAACGTCGTAGGTACATCGCAGACTACCTTGTATTATTTTTAAAAGGTAATGCACCAACTCCGAGACAGCAAGCAGCTCGTTACTATGATGCATAAGCAGGTTACAAACACATGAATTGCTCACTGAAGACGTGGTAGGGTCTGAAATAATCATTTTCCACCAACTGTTTTCCATTTTTAGAACTTTCAGTTTAGGATACTCTACGATTGTTCAAATCTGGATGTTCATTTACATGATCACTGTGCAATTCAGATTTAAGTCTTTGGCAGAGGGTTTTTAGAACCACTTTCATACTCTCCACCTTTCCACGCACGAATAGCCCGAGGGAGGGAGGGGCACCTAAATCTTTCCGATCGAGTTGGGGATTCTCTTATTTTATGACGATGCTCATTCCTTCCTATTTAGGTGGTAAACAACAAAATAATTTGCCAACTGGAAGTGAAAGTTGGTGACTGAAATTTCACGAAAAGATTTCTCTAAAGATGCCTTTTTTTTCATGATTGCCACCCTAACTCGCGTATCATATCCGAGACACTCTCTTCCCTAATTCTTGATAGTTCAAAAAGACAGTCTCCTTAGTACATTTGTTGTGAACCATTTTAGTGTTCTGCGAACAAAATGCAGTCTTTAGTTCACATTCCCCAAATGTTCTAGGTGATGGTTCCATTTTAAACTGTTCATGACTGTAATTCCTAGGTATTTACCAAGAATTTTATATTCTGGGTATCTGCCGCTGTCGAAAGACATGACGTTGCAAAGAATTTCGCAGACAGCTAATAATTTCTTGTTTTATTAATACACAACAGGTTCCGCGGCCTAAAGCTGCATCATCAGGTGAAGCAGTGTTAAAAGGTCATGGGTGTACCCATCGCCGGCCGGAGTGGTCGTGCGGTTCTAGGCGCTACAGTCTGGAGCCGAGCGACCGCTACGGTCACAGGTTCGAATCCTGCCTCGGGCATGGATGTGTGTGATGTCCTTAGGTTACTTAGGTTTAATTAGTTCTAAGTTCTAGGCGACTGATGACCTCAGAAGTTAAGTCGCATAGTGCTCAGAGCCATTTGAACCATTTTTTTTTCTCAGTAATACAAAACGTGTTGCCTTTCTTCGAACTTTTTCGATGTACTCGGTCACGCCACGCAGCAGTATTCTAAAAGAGGACGGACAAGCATAGTGTAGGCAGTTTCCTTAGAAGGTCTGTTACATTTTCCAACTGTCCTGGCAATAAAACGTAGTCTTTGTTTAGCCTTCCCCACAACATTTTCTGTGTGTTCCTTCCAATTTAAGTTGTTCGTAATTGTAATACCTAGGTATTTAGTTGAATTTACGGCTTTTAGATTAGACTGATTCATCGTGTAACCGAAGTTTGAGTTCCATTTAGCACTCATGTGGATGACCTCAAGATATATTATTTAATGAAAACTGTCTACTATATACTGGCGAACGAAGGATTACAAAGATACGATCCTTTAATGTCGAAAAAATTGCTGGTGGGTGGATCATGTAGTTACAGACCTTGGTCTTAAAATTTTCCTGCTGCGGTGTGACGAAAGGGCAACCCAGTGTTGGGAAGGGCAGAAGCGGCCGGCACAGGCGACTAAGACGGACTGGTGGGCTCCCGATTAGGTAGAAACACTGGTCAAGGACTGCAGTGAGCTGTAGAGAACAGGCGCCGGCACTGCATGATGGGACAGACAACAGATACCGACTTTTGTCTACAGAGGTATCCGCTCTCGCATTGACTCCAACCACCAAAACGCAGTCGTTTTTGTAGCACTCGGCATCCTCTACGAAGAAGAGGGACTTTTTGACTGAGTTTAACAGTTGCCGCTATCTTGGGCAAATAATAAAATCCTCGCAAAACGATCGCATCCAAATTTAGATTCCTACAGACTGCTCCCCTGTATGTCATTGATATATCTTTCACGGCGGTCTCCATTCGCTCTGAGCTTTTAATCAGGGATAAATCTGCGTTTAATGTTTGGAGAACTTCCAGATTAAAAAGTGATAACATAGTAACAAGTTCATCGTTCGTCAAAATGAGGCCTAAATCTGCAATGATGTTTATTGATTTTCAATTATCAGGGGTTTCTTTCTTTGGTAACGACCTATCGCGAACGTACACGGTCCGGGCACATTAATGTTATCATCCGTAAAAAGCTTGAATAACCATCTTTTGCGGCGCAGACGTGCAGGAAGAGAGATGGCGAAGTTCTGGAACATATCGTCAGGGATGTAGAGCGGTGCGACCTATAGTGCAGTGGACATCAGCGCTAGGTTTCACGGATGAGGATGCGTGGCGCGAACAGTAAGATCGACGTGTAACACATTGCAACGTCCTGCTGGTAGAGGCCATCGTGCCGAGGAAAGTACACTGCATGTAGGTGTACACTTGCTATCAAGCATAGATGCTTACTTGTGCTGATCCATTGTGCCTTCCAGAACGACGAGAACACCCACGGAATAACATGAAAACATTCGCCAGACCATAACGCTCTCTCCTCCAGGCTGGACCTTTCCCATGATTGTTGCAGGGTGTTTGTTTTCAGTCCGATGGAGCGAAAAGCATGATAATAAAATCCTCTCAAAAATATTTAAATTCAGACATGCTGCTCATTTGGAAAGTCTACCTGTCGCCTGCGGACGTTCAGTTGCGATACTGGGTTGCGGTACTGGCATGCAAGTTCCAGCCTTTGTCGACGATGAACAGCAGCCAGCCTGCTGCGGAAGCCACTAAACCACAGCATTCGTTTCACCGCTCGTTGAGGAGACACTGTTGGTAACCCTTGGCTCATCTGGGGGGGGGGATCACTTGGTCAACAGTCGCTCGTACACATGTCCGCAGGCGTCGTTCACCCCTATATGTTCGGCCTGTAGTGCACCACGGCTGCATCGGCGCCTGTTTTTGATAGCGCCATTTTGGCATGCACGGTATACTTTAACGACGGAGGCACGCGGGCAGTTTACAAACTTAGCCATTTCTGAAATGCTTCCACCCTCGGTCGAAAAGCAATGATCAGGCCTCTTCTCTTCGGTAAAAGGGTAAATCGCTCCGTTTGCGCATTACGACACCGTTTGCGCTGCTTCCTCGTCCCTTCCGACACGCTTCATTCATCCTCCACTGGTAGTGCTGCCATATAGCGTCTCGACGTCGAACATAGGCAGTGGTCACATTAATGTATTAATATGAGTTGACAGAGTACGTGCACGTGTCCCGACTCCTGACAATCCTTGCCAGGGTCATGACCTTACATTGTGGTCCAGTACAGGGTATATTACCACACTGCCGTAAACTCATCCTAAGGGCATGTCCACCCCCGCTAACTAAGTGTTCAGCGAGACAGAATGTCAATCCTAAGAGCCGGGATTCGATTCCCGGCTGGGTCGGAGTTTTTCTCCGCTCAGGGACTGGGTGTTGTTGTCCTGATCATCATCGTTTTGATCCCCATCGACACGCCAAGTCACCGAAGTGGCGTCAAATCGAAAGACATGCACCTGGCGAACGGTCTACCCAATGGGAGACTCTAGTCACACCCTAAGGGCATCAGTCTAGTCACACCCTAAGGGCATCAGTCTTCTTGCTGCTTCGATAACTTAATTACGATCGCTATGATGTCTGTGTTCGTGAGTAAAGGAGGGGAAACAAGTATGCCATTCTTCTGTGATCAGTAGCGTCAGGAGGTCTTCGAACCCATCCTCTCCCATCGTATCCATCAGCACCTTAATTAACACCACCTCCTCCTCCTTACCCAGCGTGGCTTCCGACCCTCCTTCCCCACCGAAGACCAACTCCTTAACCTCGTCCACCTTCTCCAGCTTAACTCCCATCACTCCGCCATTTTTGTTTCCCTCGACTTCCAAATTGCCTATGACTGCGTATAGCATCTCAGTCTCCTCTTCAAACTATCAATTTTGTCCTTCTGGTCGCTTCCTTCCTCTCACACTGTCCTTCCTGTGTAACACTCCATGACACCAACTCCTGTATCTGTTATCCCACTGCTGGCATCCCCCCAGGGCTCTATCCTCTCCCCTCTCCTCTATCTTCCATACACCGCTGATATTCCCAATCCAACCCCTCTTGTCCACCTCCTCCAATATGCTGATGACACCGCCTCCCTGGCTCTCTATCCTACACTTCAACGGTCCCAATGCACCCTCCAAACCCACCTTGGCCAGTTCGTCACTTGGTGTAACCAGTGGTTCTTTCATATCAACCCTGCCAAACACCAGGTGATCACCACAGGGGGCACCATCCACTCCTTCTGCCTCCACGATTTCTACCTCACCTTTTATGGTTGTCCCATCCAGTTCACCCCCACCCTGAGATACCTTGACCTTACCCTTGAATGTCACCTCACCTGGACCCCTGATCTTCCAACCATCCAGCAGAAAGCCCGTTCCTGCCTCCACCTCCTGAAACTCCTGTCTGGCCGGACATGAGGATTGCATCCTTCCACCATCCTCCACGACCTACAAATCACTAATCCGTCCTATCCTATGTTAACCAGTGTTGCCTGGATCTCTGCCCCACCCCACTTTTATAAGGTCCTCCAAATCCTAGAACGCCATGTGCTCCACCTTTTCTTCTGTATCCACCTTCCTTCCTCCACACGACTTCTGTATGACCTCATCCCCTTCCCCCGCCTCCTCCTTTTCCTCCACCATCTCCGCATCCTTTACACTGTCCACAGGCTTGATCCCCCCCATACTCTGCTTTTCTCCTTCCTTCCCACCCCTCTCCCATTGCTGCATCTTATCTCTGTATCCCTCCCTCTCTCCACCTCTACACCCCACATCTCCTTCATCAGAGAAATTTCCCAAACCTCCCCCTCCCAAATGTTGAACTTTGCCGTGACCTCTACCTTTCCTTCCAACTGTAACGCCCGCATCTCGTGGTCATGCGGTAGCGTTCTCGCTTCCCACGCCCGGGTTCCCGGGTTCGATTCCCGGCGGGGTCAGGGATTTTCTCTGCCTCGTGATGGCTGGGTGTTGTGTGCTGTCCTTAGGTTAGTTAGGTTTAAGTAGTTCTAAGTTCTAGGGGACTGATGACCGTAGATGTTAAGCCCCATAGTGCTCAGAGCCAGCCAACTGTAACCTGGCCTTGTCCCTCCTCATCCCCAGCTCCCCCCTTTTCCTCTCCCCTCCTCCTCACAGAGCGGATTTCCCTCCTTCCCTCTGAGTCTATGCACCTCCTCCTCGACTGTTTTCTTCTCCTGTCCCTTCCTTCCCCAACCCTCCTTCGGCGTCCCCCGCCCCTCCTCATCCCCCTTTCTCTCCCCTCCTCCGCGCCTCCTTTTCCATTTTCCCTTGTCCCCCCTGGCAGATCCTCCCAGGTTTTGATTCGTTACCAGTGTGCTGCATTCGTGTTGTGTTTCGGTGCCATTATACAGTGCCATCTAGTGATGTGGCTTTAATTGTGTGCTCGACCTGTTTATCGTCCATGACTGTTCCGTGCTACGACGTCCGTCACGTGGCTATTTTAATCGCTCTATGACTTTTTATGCTCAGGCCATACTTTGCCTGGTGCCTATTAATCAAGTTTGTGTTTTTTTGTGTAAAATACTTTTTTAGATTTTAATCTCCGATTTACAGCCACCGTTTTGTCTGCTTTCTTTTCTTTTGTTCCACCTCTTTTGTTTCTATATTCCGCCATGTTTTCCTGATTATATTGTTTTAAATGTCTTCCTGTCAATTTATGTCTCTCGGCTGAAGAGCAGCGCTTATGCTGCTGCTAGTCCGCTCCTGATGGGGAATGGAAATTACAATAAAGGAAAAAAAAAGTAGTGTCAGGCACATCACTATCGTGCTTTAGCGGCCTCGATTAAGCAAGCTAGTAGCATAAGATTCCAGTATTTTTCAGTTGGTGAATTAAATCATTCGTTACAATATGCTCTGTTTATAAATATTCTTTCTTACTTAGATTTTACAGGCTAAATTCCGATAGCAAAAACACATATTCTATTTCAATGTACTAAAGAAGAAACAAGGAGCCGAAATTGTGTTGACTTAAAGGTAACTTTTGATCTGATACATGCACACCAGCCGTATTTTTAGTGCAGAATACGGATACAGCTTAAGAACTCAACATTGCACTCACCTTTGTTAAGAATATGCAGAGTCCATTGAAAGCGACGAACTTTAATGACCACGAATGCTGTTATTCAACCAAGTATAAAAAGTACATTCCTTGCTTCATTATTACTGCCGTAAACTGCAGCATTTCATTCTTTTACTTAGATGTAGTCATTTAGAAGCATATCTTATGTAATATATGATTATACTGGACGACTCCCCCAGGTGCATACCCCATTGCTTTTTCCACTTTCCGCTCAGGTCGCAGGTTCGAATCCTGCCTCGGGCATGGATGTTTATGATGTCCTTAGGTTAGTTAGGTTTAACTAGATCTAAGTTATAGGGGACTAATGACCTCAGCAGTTGAGTCCCATAGTGCTCAGAGCCATTTCAACCATTTTTTTCCACTTTCTTACGCACTGACAACATCTAACAGTTAGGTATCTGAGATAAGCGTAGTAGCTAGGTCGCTCATTGGGTAAACGCCAGAAAGGGACCGGTGTTCTTTTACTTTTTGCTTCTTTCACGTCTGCCAATGACTAGTTAATATGAATACTACCAAACTGCTCCGAGGTTCAGAGTCCACGTTAAACTGTAAGCCCTTCTAAAGTAGACTGCTTTAAATAAAATCAGCTTAAATTCCGAGGGAAAACAAGAGCATACCACCTCCAACGGCTCCGGGTTTAGTAAAGCATTGTACTGTGAAAAATCAACATTCGGGTTTATGACATAATTACTTACATGCATTGAGCTGTGTAGAATATTGTACCGTAAAAGTGAGCAACTCTTTCACTTAGGTATTACTTTGTGTTAACATCGCGCTCTAGCTTTTTAATCTTAATATTGTATCTCGGGTTAACATTAAACTGGAGTCTGTTCTCGGATAGCGCTGTCACTGCAGATGGAATGTTCAACTGCGTGCGCTACACTTTTTTTGATTTTCATTTTATTCTTTGGTTTCAAACAGACACAACCACCTCACATGATGATACAAGCAGGACGCTCGTCTGACTACATTGCAAAATATAAAACATAAGTGAACGAAATTTGTTATATCTGAACTGGTCACAATGCCATTTTGTTTGCAGGTGGAAAAACGTCATTGTCGATTTCTCGTAAACATTCTGCTACTGCCGATAAACTTGAAGAGCTGACTATCTGAAGATAAGTTGTTGTGCAGACTATTCTGTGTAACAATTATATTTTACAAAAAAATTCTTCAATCATTGGAATGAGAAAGGAAATTATTTCTGAAAACTGTAAGAATAAATTCGTGACTACACACTCCGACAGAAATAACTGTGCCAATTGAAATTGTCGGAAACTAATTTCCGCGAATGGTTTAGTAAAAAAGACGAAGTTTTATTTCCCGTTATAGTTTTGTTTCTAAGTACACTACTGGCCATTAAAATTGCTACACCAAGAAAAAATGCCGATAGAACTGGCATTTGATTACATTTTCACGCAATTTGGGTGTATAGATCCTGAGAAATCAGTACCCAGAACAACCACCTCTGGCCTTAATAACGGCCTTGATACGTCTGGGCATTGGGTCAAACAGAGCTTGGATGGCGTGTACAGATACAGCCGCCAATGCAGCTTCAACAAGACACCACAGTTCATCAAGAGTAGTGACTGACGTATTGCGACGAGCCAGTTGCTCGGCCACCATTGACCAGACGTTTTCAATTGGTGAGAGATCTGGAGAATGTGCTGGCCAGGGCAGCAGTCGAACATTTTTTGTATCCAGAAAGGCCCGTACAGGACCTGCAACATGTGGTCGTCCATTATCCTGCTGAAATGTAGGGTTTCACAGGGATCAAATGAAGGGTAGAGCCACGGGTCGCAACACATCTGAAATGTAGCGTTCACTGTTCAAAGTGCCGCCAATGCGAACAAGAGGTGACCGAGACGTGTAACCAATGGCACCCCATACCATCACGCCGGGTGATACGCGAGTATGGCGATGACGAATAGACGTTCCAATGTGCGTTCACCGCGATGTCGCCAAACACGGATTAGACCATCATGATGCTGTAAACAAAACCTGGATTCATCCGAAAAAATGACGTTTTGCCATTCGTGCACCCAGGTTCGTCGTTGAGTACACCATCGCAGGCGCTCCTGTCTGTTATGCAGCGTCAAGGGTAACCGCAGCCATGGTCTCCGAGCTGATAGTCCCTGATACTGCAAACGTCGTCGCACTGTTCGTGCAGATGGTTGTTGTCTTGCAAACGTCCTCATCTGTTGGCTCAGGGATCGAGACGTGGCTACACGATCCGTTACAGCAATGCGGCTAAGTTGCCTGTCATCTGGACTGCTAGTGATACGAGGCCGTTGGGATCCAGCACAGCGTTCCGTATTACTCTTCTGAACCCGCCGATTCCATATTCTGCTAACAGTCATTGGATCTCGACTAACTCGAGCAGCAATGTCGCGATACGATAAACCGCAATCGCGATAGACTATAATCCGACATTTATCAAAGTCGGAAACGTGATGGTACGCTTTTCTCTTCTTTACACGAGGCATCACAACAACATTTCATTCGGCAACGCCGGTCAACTGCTGTTTGTGCATGAAAAATCGGTTGGAGACTTTCCTTATGACAGCACTTTGTAGGTGTCGCCACTGGTGCCAACCTTGTGTGAATGCTCTGAAAAGCTAATCATTTGCATATCACTGCATCATCTTCCTGTGGGTTAAATTTCGCGTCTGTAGCACATCTTCGTAGAGTAGCAGTTTTAATGGCCAGTGTATAACGTACAGTTGCCCACAATATCGTATTAATTATGTATCATGACTTTTTTTCTGAAATCACTTAACTTGTAAGCTGGAGTCTAACTAATTACCTTACTTAGACGATATTGTGTAAAATTGAAATATTTACTTTTTTCCCTTTTCATGGTTGCACTGCACGCAATCGTAAATAAGTATGTAAAAGTTTTATTTGATTACCCTGCTTAATGCAGTTAAGCTTTTTTATACGTATTTTGTTTCAATGACGATAGATCTGCAATTACTTGCATTTTAAGAAAGAAGAAAAATAAATCTCAGCAAATAGGCAAACTTTGTGGCAAATGTTTTTCTTCATATTGATACAGCGAAATTTATAAAACCAAGAAAATCTGTGACAAACTTATAACATGCGACTTAAAGAAACACTAGGCCAGTCCAAATTTTTCGGTGATGAATTTAACTCTACTGTACTTGTCTTCTCATGTCACAAAGTATTCCTGAGCTGGGTGGTAACTTTTCGACAATATTCCATATCCTGAATACGTCACTGCACACAAGTTCTTTACTGTCATCAAAATGAAAGGATGAAGATTATAAAATTTCAGATATGTGGAAATAATATGTTTCAAAGTCGCTGACTTGTACGGCATGTACAGTGTGCAACATACACGACAAAATATCTGAAACTACAAGGTCATCAACCGTGTTCTACGGTTGAAAGGGCGCAGTACTGCACAAAATTGGAAAGGGACAATCATATCACGTGAAATCCCATCAGTAGCCCTGGAATAAAGACTGGACAAACACATGAATTTTTCGTTACTGTACTTTGGGCTTTATTTTAAGTAGCACTGATTTACTGCAATAGTACGTGTATTAAGCATACACTATAAATTACACTGAACAGTTTCATATCAAATGATGTCACACATTGTAACCCGTGACCCGAACGGGCTGCATGGTAGAATCGTTGCAACACCTTGTTAGTAATGAAGATTTGTTTAGAGGTAAAAATGGTTCAAATGTCTCTGAGCACTATGGGACTTAAAATCTGAGGTCATCAGACCCCTTGAGCTTAGAACTACTTAAACCTAACTAACCTAAGGACATCACACACATCCTTTCCCGAGGCAGGATTCGAACCTGCGACCGTAGCAGTCGCATGGTTCCGGACTGAAGCGCATAGAACCGCTCGAAGACCGCGGCCGGCTGTTTAGAGGTAACTAAAGTAGTTCGATGCGCCGACACACGTTTTTTCGTAATCCAACTCTTCCGGAACGGATGAGACTACTTCTGATTAGTTAATCTGTTCGAGGGATGCGAACGATACACTTAGTCTTAATTAAGAGCCAGAGATGTTGTTAATGAAAACAGGAGCTACGGCACATGCTCTGAATATTAAAATAGTGAATAACTTTGAATGTGTTGTGACGAAATGAGCGTTGAGAAAGATTCGGAAACGCTACCTCTCCTGGCTTCCTTCCTGCTGTTTAATAATTTTCTTCAGATACCCTAAATACAATATCTATGATAAAAATAATTTAACTTCTAGTTGGTACATTATTTACATAGTAGTGTATACAAAGTTATGCAAGTAACTGAGAACATAAACGACGTTATCGTGGATAGGAACTTACTCGTACTGTAAGTAGGCTGTTTATGTTTTCTTATTGGCAACGTTACGTAGCGCTCTGTATGAAAATCACTGGCTGTGCTGTGTGCAGTCTGTGGCTAGTTTGCATTGTTGTCTGCCATTGTAGTGTTGGGCAGCTCGATGTGAACAGCGCGTATCGTTGCGCAGTTGGAGGTGAGCCGCCAGCAGTGGTGGATGTGGGGAGAGAAATGGCGGAATTTTGAAATTTGTAAGACTGGATGTCATGAACTGCTATATACATTATGACTATATTATGTGTCAGTTTAAACACAGTCATATATAATTTTTCTAAGGGGACGTTTCAGTATGTCTTACGATCTTATGTTTTGGTGTCATGAGATACAAAATCAACCCTCCAGACATCGTCTGATGGCTTACAGAGTACTGAAATAGCCTTGCAGAATGAAACCGGCCAAGTAATGTGGTCGTATTATAGTGGCATACGGATGTGGGAGCTGAGCAGAGGCAGAGAGCACAGTTCTTGTTAGCCATCGCCATCGTCAACAACCACAACAAACAACATTTAATAAATCCCTTCTGTGCAATTTACAATGATTACCATCAGCTGTGTGCATCCACGTTGCTCTCGTACGTTTTCCAGTGTCACCTACTCCCATTAAGTCCTTATCTTTGTTACCTTACCTATCGCGATCCAACAAAGGACGTCCTAGGTCTAACACACATTTTTCTGGATACATTAATTCATATCTATCTAAAATTCTTCTTTGGAAAGCTCGCATCATTCTCTGTCTTTTTCTTCAGCCAATGAGGAACTCTGCCTTGTCACTGTACAGCGCGGCTTTCCGCTTAGAGTTTCTTTACAGGAGCCTGTAGCTGTAGGTTGAAGACCAAATAAACATTGGTTTTCTGCGATGTCCGAGCATTTAGTGGTATCTCCCAGTTTCAAAGGCCCAGGACCGAACATCCTGTATCCATTAATGAGTGCTTATCTTTAGTTTCCTGTGCTTTTCTGGGGGAAACGGCCAGCTTTCCATACAAATGTGCAATCCAGCTAAAGAGTTCTCAATCCATTTCCAGGTCGTAAAACGTTTCTTCCAGGTGCTGCTCTACAGAAAGTTCTATTTGCGTTTCTACACAATGGCACAACTTTCTGTGGCTCCTCTGCATGGAAAACAGCCTGTGTCAGGTGGAGGGTACCTCTCGGACCACCTGCGGAGGACTTTCTAACAACTTGTCCCCGGAGTGTGATTCTCTTATGGATTCGGCCGTGTGTCTTCCCGCTCATCGCCTCATAGTCCTTTCAACATTGCTACATCGCATGCAGGTATGAGTTAAGACGGTTCCAGTTACCTACTGACCATCCCTAGTACTGTGGTATTTCGATTTTGTTGACGTAAATCAGCTTTTCGCATTAAATGAGAGTTTCATTACTCATCTCCGTATGTGGCGAACCTGTTTGTGAGAAACTGTTGTAAGTAGGCTGTTTATGTTTTCTTATTGGCAACGTTACGTAGCGCTTTGTATGAAAATCACTGGATGTGCTGTGTGCAGTCTGTGGCTAGTTTGCATTGTTGTCTGCCATTGTAGTGTTGGGCAGCTGGATGTGAACAGCGTGTAGCGTTGCGCAGTTGGAGGTGAGCCGCCAGCGGTGGTGGATGTGGGGAGAGAAATGGCGGAGTTTTGAAATTTGTAAGACTGGATGTCATGAACTGCTATGTATATTATCACTTTCGAACACTATTAAGGTAAATACATTGTTTGTTCTCTATTAAAATCTTTCATTTGCTAACTACGCCTATCAGTTGTTAGTGCCTTCCGTAGTTTGAATCTTTTATTTAGCTGGCAGTAGTGGCGCTCGCTGTATTGCAGTAGTTCGAGTAATGAAGATTTTTGTGAGGTAAGTGATTTGTGAAAGGTATAGGTTAATGTTAGTCAGGGCCATTTTTTTGTAGGGATTATGAAAGTCAGATTGCGTTGCGCTAAAAATATTGTGTGTCAGTTTAGTGTTGATCAGAATAAGTAAAGAGAGTAATGTCTGAGTACGTTCAGTTTTGCTCAGCTGTTTGAAAAGCAAATATTGTAAGAGATTTACCAGCACAGCAATTCATTAATTTTTCCAAGGGGACGTTACACTGTCCCATCACAGTATACAGACTGAGAGAATGAAAGTCCTTCGATAACCAACTGAAGTCCTGATGAAGTTTTGCTTTGATACGTGCAGCAGCGCAGTAAATAGAGCGTACGCGGAATTTATCATTAAGTTTTCCAATCATTGCTTCAGTTTTGCGAAGATTAGCCACTATGGCTACCTTGAAAATTCTTTTTCAAAATAATGAAGGCAGAAGACATTAAAAAAATTACAGGATTTTCTACCTCCTGACCATAATATACATGTTATTTACTAAAATTATTACCAATGGAACTAAAGATTTTTATTGTGCAAAGGCGTAGGCCCAGTTTAGACGTGGATACAAAATAATAATCTATTTGAAACTCCTAAACGAAATTATAGAGCGTAACGGAACGAATTGATACATTGTCTGGTGTTAACAGAATGGACTTGGAGATTCAAAGTCAGATAAATACGCTACAACAGCTCTTGAAAACAAGGAATTCTGTCGACCTGTGTTAGTATACAGAAGAATAAACAGGATCAGATCAGGAGAATGCGGACATTAGTAGACGGTAACAAGAGGTGAATCCATTCTTCGCCTTTAGAAATGGTAGCCCATTCTTCTTCAAGAACCGAAACCAGTGAAGATAGTGAAGCTGGACACTGGCAACTGGGACGAAGCCAACATTGTAACTCATCTGACAGGAACTCTATTCAATTCGGATCCATTTTAAGAATGCTACTGTCCACAAACTATTGGTTCACAGATGCATTACGACAGAGTGCACTGCTACGCTGATACAAACAATCGTCACCTAAGAACTATTCCTCTAGTGTACGCAGTACAAACTGCTGGGAAATTAATTCGTCTTCTTCCATATTTAGCGAATTCTTAATCGCAGTAAGGAGAACATACAGCCAGCGAAAGCGCCCCACATCGCAACACCACCTTCTTCGAACTTCGCTGCGGGGAGGTAACGTTTCCCAGGCATTCCTTCCATCGGATTGGCATGGAGTAAGTAGGACACAAGACACTGGTTAACTAGTCAGGGGAAGGGGACGAATTTTTGCAATGAGGACTGGAAGATTCAGAGCCAAGTCAATCAAATATTGTTAGACAGAAAAACGCAGCAGTTCGAGGTTTCTTCTTGCTTTGCAATCGATTGCAAATCAGATAGGAAAGCAGAGTTCTGAAATCAAGATCGAGATCGAGATCTAGACCTCTGTCATCTGACTTCTGTGATAAGAGATATCGCAGAGCCTCCTAAGCCGAGTCAGCAGCTCGTGGACTCGCGGTCGCGTTCTCGCTTCCCGAGCACGAGGTCCCGTGTTCGATTTCCGTTGGGGTCAGGGATTTTCACCTGCCTCGAGGTGACTGGGTATTTGTGCTGTCCTCATGATTTCGTAATCGTTCATCAAAGTGGCGAGATTGGACAGAGCACAAGCTGGGAATTTGTACGGGCGCTGGTAACCGCGCAGTTGAGCGCCCCACAAACCAGACATCATCATCCCAAGCCTATGCATTGGAGAGTTACAAACATTTTGGACTAATTTAGATTTAGCTACTAGCAAGGATCGTTGGTTCCACCAATGAGTGATTCTACAGCCGCCTGAACCATCACCTGCAGTACTATGGTGAGACTGTGCCACTGCAACGAGACGTGGCATAGGGAAATTAGAGACATTTTTTCATAATGCGATTATTTCAAGCCTCACTCGAAAGACTTGCAGTTTTGTCAGTAATGAACAGTTTGCTCTCAGCTTAGCCCAAAGTTGCGACGCTTTTTCTTTCTATGGTATGAGTTACTTCCATTAACCTTCGACAAACATTATGCATTCCCTGACGCCTATGTCGGATATTGTCAAGGATGTTAATGTTTACACAGGTTGCCATTCATTTGCGTCTTTACGTATGATTTATCATGTTAATTTCGTCACAGGCTGCCACTGTTTAATATTCACTTCATAGTAGTAAATCATAATCGTTAAAACTCTTGTTTTCATTAACCCTTTCAGACCCTCTGGGTGCAATTAACTTGTACTGTGTCTTAGATGCAACGGAAGCGTTTTTTTTTCTTTTTTTTAACAACGGAAACTTGAGGTACACGTTTGTGAATGTTCAGCATTTTCATTATGCGCAGGTGCTGCCAACTGTTGGGCACCACTATGAAAACATTGGCAAGAGAATGTAACAACAGCTCGTGACCACTTGAATAAACAAGACGAGGTTAGTTTGCTGTTTTCCACAGTGGAATTGAATATTGTTATCGTTATTTTGCATGTTAATTATGGGATGATAATTTCACTATTTATTACAATACAGAATACTTCATAATTAGTTATTTTAATCCATAAATCTAAATGTAGTGCACAAAGTATATTTTGAAAACGGGCACATATTTTTTATATAAATCCTGGATCTAAAATCACCTAAGAACATTACCATATAATGAAAAATTTTCTTTTCTCCAGAAGAAATTCAGAACTGAAATGGTCAATATTTATAGGATGGTAAGTCCGTTATTATCCCCAAAGTAGTTATATAATTTTATTGTAATCAAATAGGAAACTTACAAGAACATCATTTTCCGACGTAGTCTCCTTGCGTTTCAACGCACTTGGTCCCTCGATGTACAAGCTTCCTGATGCCCTCATAAAAGAAGTTTCGCGGTTGAGCTGCGAGCCAGGAATGCACCGCTTCTTTAACTGCTTCGTCCGAGCCAAATCGACGGCCCCTTAATGCCTGTTTGAGTGGACCAAACAAGTGATAATCAGAAGGGGCAAGATCGGGACTATATGGAGGATGATCCAGTACTTCAACTCTGAGTTTTTGGAGTGTTTCAGTAATGTGGGCACCAGTATGCGGACGGGCATTGTCGTGCAACAACACAACACCTTTTGACACCAATTTTTGGCGTTTGCTCCGAATTGCAGGCTTTAGCCTGGCAGTAAGCATCTCACTGTGACGTACACTGTTTATTGTTGTGCCCCCTTCCCTATAATGTTCCAGTACTGGACCTTGTGCGACCCAAGAAACCGTAAGCATCAGTTTTCCTGCGGACGGTTGGGTCCTTAGCTTTGCCTTGCACGGTGAATTTGGATGTTTCCATTTCAAACTGTGCCGTTTACTCTCCGGCTCGTATTAATGGATCCTTGTTTCGTCACCAGTAATGATCCTTCGTTACCATAGCGATCCAAATGTGTTTTTGCAGATGTCCAAGAGCGTTTGTTTATGCAACTGTGTGAGTTGTGTTGGGACCCATCCTGCACAAACTTTATGAAACCCAAGGCTGTTGTGGATGACTTCGTAGGCAGAGCCGTGGCTAATTTGTAGACGATGTGCCACTTCGTCAATAGTTAATCGTCTGTCTAAGAGAATCTTTTCACGTGAACGCTCAATGGTTTCTTCATTTGTGGCGGTAAACGGTCGTCCGGCTCCTTCTTCGTGCGTAACACTTGTGCGACCATTTCGGAATTTTTCTATCCATTCGTAGACACTCTGTTGTGGCAAAACGCTGTTCCCATACTGTACCGAAAGTCTTCGATGAATTTCGGCGCCTGATACCCTTCCGACCACAAAAAGCTGATCACTGAACTTTGCTCTTCTTTGGTGCAAATAGACAGCGGAACAGCCATGATTAACAGCACTGCAGCGATAACGCAACTAAACTAGCAGCTTGAAAATTGCAAAGATATAACAACAAACAAACAAAGCATGCGTCATCAACGTAAAATGACAGTACTACTAAAATAAACAAAAAATATATCTAAATTGTGGATAATAATTGACTTACCCTCGTAAGTTCCTCCATCACAATTTTGGAGAGTAAATTACTGTAGGAATGTCAAAGCTGTTGGTATACTCTTGCAGCTTGTAAATCGCCCAAAGTCAGGGTTATGGTGGTATCGTTCAGTTAAGTTCCACGTGGTAGTAAAACCAGGCACGTGATATGCTATCCCAAGATGGTAATTTTTCTGGTAAGGCCACACACGTTAGACTACATACGGTTGATATGACAAAGTTCGTTATTAGCAAGGTTTACACTTGTCTCGTGATTGAGAATGCTGACGTGAATCTAATGAATAATTTTATGTGACTGGCATAGCCCGCCTTTGAAAATAACGGAAGGTAGGAACGTGTAAGGTTGTTGGAAAAATAAAAGTGTGATCGAGGCGTAAACAAAGTAGCCGGCGGGATTGGCCGAGCGGTTCTAGGCGCTACAGTCTGGAATCGCGCGACCGCTACGGTCGCAGGTTCGAATCCTGCCTCGGGCATGGATGTGTGTGACGTCCTTAGGTTAGTTAGGTTTAAGTAGTTCTAAGTTCTAGGGGTCTGATGACATCAGCAGTTAAGTCCCATAGTGCTCAGAGCCATTTGAACCATAAACAAAGTTTTTAAAAGTGCTTCCAACTGGCCGCGACGTCTCACAGAATTTTCATGCATAATGCAAGGTATGGGTGATTACCTCCACCAAGTGTAGTGAACAGGAGAGTGGTACCACACTATCCGCCGTTGGTGGTGAGGGAGTTTGCTTTCCATCTGATTTTTCGTTGGTATTCCTCTAACCATGCAGTACGGTATCTTTGCTGTTAGGTGAGGCGAATCTAGGTGTTATGCTTGTGTGTAGCCTTTTCCCTTTATATTGGCAGACAAACACCAGTATGAAACTGACTGTAGAGGAGTGAAAGTACCCGGTTGTGGATGTGGCTGGGATTTCCGCAAATGCACAGCTGCTTGCCTGTTGGGATTTTCTGTGGTTTTTATCGCTCCGCGAACGAGTAGCTCGGCACATTTCCACGAGAAACCTAGTCCTTTCTCGCCCAGCTTTAACGTTCAGTTTACACATGAATTTCAGTACTACGTTTGCTCCACAGTAACCATTACACATCCTGTGATTTGCCTCTTCGAATTTGTCCAACGCTGCGCTTCCTGAAGGGCACGTACCTGCTGATTAATTTTACTTTCTGCACTAGTACGAGAGTCCTACTTTTGTCGACGCCTACCAGAATTCAGTTCGTTAACCTGGAGCGTCAGCCCCCCTTTGAGTAGAAAGAAGAATAAAATATAAAATGACCTCCCACAATATATATTCGATAAATTTCGAAAATTTCAATTACGAATGCATCATAAGCTTCCAAAGACAAGAATTTCTGTTGTGTTGCCGCTACAATGAAGTTGGTTCGATAACCTCTCGAAAGCCTGACGATGAAGCTTTGTTTCGAAATGTTCATTGGCGAAGTAAACAGACGATTCAAAAGAATGGATATGGCCTTTTCAAGTTACAACAGACCTGCAACCTTAGAGAACTATGGTACCGCATAGACACTTGATACTTCGTCTGACTTCGATCAGACGCACTGCAGTCTCGTGGTGCCTTTCATTTCTTCACCAGACGAACGGCTTCTCATCGTAATAACTAGGATATGAGCTCAATAATCAGCGATTATTGTTGAGCTGTGTTGCGTTATCCCTGAGTAGTAACGAAAAAAAAAAGTGTTCTCGAACGGGTCCTCCAGACCCCGCTATGCCGATGCGGAATCGAGGAACATGTGGTCAGTTCCCAGCACTTGTCAAGTTTTCTAATCTTCTAGCTGCCACTTGTTATCCAAGTAGCTCCTCACGACGCATCGTGCTCCCTGTTTCTGTCCTTTCACAGAAGAAGAACTGCTGTTACCACCCAAAAGAGAATCCAAGTCATCCTCATAGTAGGCAGATCCTCATATCTGGCACACTGACCGCTCAACTGCGGAGGACGACTGCACCGAGAAGCAGCTCTGGAACTGGTGTGGAGTAGCCTGCGACGGTTACCAACCCGGACGCCCAGCACACGGGGTGAGAGAGTGATTGTTGGTGCAGAGCTGTGGGCGGGCTTGTCGGTGAGCGCAGCTGCCGGCGGAGGTCGACAATGTCTTCATCTGGCCGCGCCTTCCCCCTTCCGCCTCGCAGGCCCGCCTGCGGTCAGTTGCCGGCCAGCCTAGCGTGTAACCGCCCTCGCTCTCCGGCCCCAATTAGCCGACACACCTCACTGGCTCTTCCTCCAAGCACGTTGTCCGGGTACAACCACCCGGCTCACAATAATATCACATCACATTACCGGACTGTCGACACGGTGCAACGCCTCGCCTTCAGCTGCTCTCTGGAATTTGGATTTAGAAGTCCCCCCCCCCCCCCCCCCTCTCTCTCTCTCTCTCTCACACACACACACACACACACATACACACACACACACAAGCACATAAAGGATTACCGATTTTGCTCATTCCAGGCACGACTTGTGTACAGGGTGAAAAGGATTTAAACCGACAAACTCTGGGAGGTTGTAGGGGATATCAAAACAAATATTTTTCCCTAATGTCATTTTTTCCTACGAGGATTATTTAAACTGTTCGAGGCCGTATTACGTTCTTCAGTTGATAGAGGCCGTATTACGATCTTCATTAGTTAGAAAGCGCATTACGCTCTTCAGTTGTAGGCAACTGCTGTCCACCAGTGTAGTACTGGATTGTCTCTGTTTGCTAATGGAACAATACACCTGGAGCGAGTACACTGCTATGGTTGGTGTGTACTACATAACGCACCACAACGGACGAGCTGCACAGCGGGTTTATCAACAACAATATCCTAATCGCCGTATTCCGCATCATACGGCCTTTGACGCTGTGTACCAACGTCTGCGTGAGACCGGGTCATTTAGCAGATTACCTGATCAGGGATGCCGTCGCACGGTAAGAACGGTGCAATTTGAGGAAGCTGTCTTGCAGCATGTGGAGCGGGATCCTTCAATCAGCACTCGTGCAATTGCACGTAACGTGGGGACGAATCAGACGAATGTAAGAACAGTCCTTCGAGAGTAATTGTTACGCCCATTTCGCTTACAGCGTGTCCACAACCTGGAACCAGTTGATTATCCACCCAGAGCACAGTTTTCGCAATGGTACCTGAAACAGTGTGAAATTCATCCTACATTTCCATCCTCTGTGTTGTTTACAGATGAAGCAACGATCGGGCGTGATGGAGTCTTCAACATGCACAATTCGCATGTTTGGAGTGAGGATAACCCACATGCCACAGTTACTAGCGCTCATCAAGTGCGGTTCTTCGTGAATGTGGGGGTCAGTGTTGTTGGAGACTGTTTAATTGGGCCGTATCTGCTACCTAGTTGTTGTCTCTTGGTCATAAACAGGAAAAAATGACATTAGGGAAAAATATCTGTTTTGATGTCCCCTACAACCTCCCAGAGTTTGTCGGTTTAAATACTTTTCATCCTGTATACTTAGACGTAACAAATGTTGCTCTAGATTCCCATTTTTATGAACTGAACAGCGTTTTCAAAACTGACTTTCCAATGCGTCTGAAACGGATAGCTACAATCGACGTAACTTGTGGTGGTGATGAAACATGTTAGGTGATTTCAGATTTCTGCTGTGATCGATTCAGTGGTTTGTTTTCATAGAATGTCTTTGGTGGCATGAAGGAGGAGTGCGAGGTCACGGAGGGAGAGGGAGGGAGAGAGAGAGAGAGAGAGAGAGAGAGAGAGAGAGAGAGAGAGAGACCGTTCGCGGGCAAGGATAGCAAAAGGCTCTGCTAGCGAAGAAGAGTTTGTTAGCGTGAAGCCGTCGGCACACCGACCGTGCAACCGAACGTTGAGCGTTGAGCGTGCCGAGTTTCTGACGTCATGGCGTGGAATAGCACGTTCGGGAGTCTTTCCGAACGTGCAGAGCAATATCTATCATGTCAGATATTCTGAGCGTGCGTCTGAGCGTTTACCAATGAGACGGCACAAACGCCACCTACGTCACACGCACGCCGTTTCCCTTCAGTATAGAGTTGTGAGGCGCAGTATTGGCATTCATTTCAAGCCTATACGTATATATGCCGTTTCTGGGTACCAGCAAATTGATTATCACTGGAAGACCCGTTGGTAACTGTGTGATTCGTTCCAATAAAATAATGAAAAACAACCATATTCGTGGCAAAAGAATTATTGTAACTTGTGTATTATGAGAATAGGCTATTTGAAGACAGCGACCCACTGAAGATGCACCCAAAACGCTTTGTTCTTGGTACAATTTAATTTCAATTAGTAACATATCTACGATTAAGGTTTTCAGCAAGTGCTAACATGCTATGGTTGAGTGTCAATAGGGTGTTTTTGGTTTAGCGAAGTGAGTAACGTCACTGGTCCGTATTATGAAGCATGTTTGGCTACTGGTGCGCGACAAGACACTTCCAAATTTTTTTCCTAATATTTGCGTTTTTATTAGGTTCTGATACTTTATTATTAGTTCAATGTAAGTATATACTACAATATTTGATGTTATGTAAATATAAGTTCACCTTTATTTGAGGGGTGACTGTTCGATTGGCTTAATCTATAGGACAGCTTGCGCTCCTTGTATAAAGATATTTTGCTCCTTTTTCTTTTACGCTTCGTAATTAACATGTTGCAAAGATTCTGCTTCTGGTTAGGAACAGTGATCAAATAAGGCTGACCTTGTGGTTTTACTAAAATGTGGGAATGATGAAATAATGTTTATCTTATGTGGAGAAGTAATCCAAATTTGTATCGCACTGTTTGTAATGGAACTTCTATGAGCCAGTGCCCTTATTGATTGAACACGGTATACTACTGGCCATTAAAGTTACTACACCACGCAGATGATGTGCTACATACGAGAAATTTAACCGACAGGAAGAAGATGCTGTGATATGCAAACGATTAACTTTTCAGAGCATTTACACAAGGTTGGCGCCGGTGGCGACACCTACAACGTGCTGACATGAGGATAGTTTCCTACCGATTTCTCACACAAAAACAGCAGTAGACCGGCGTTGCCTGGTGAAACGTTGTTGTGATGCCTCGTGTAAGGAGGAGAAATACGTACCATCACGTTTCCGACTTTGATAAAGGTCGGATTGTAGACTACCGCGATTGCGGTTTATCGTATCGCGACATTGCTGCTCGCGTTGGTGGAGATCCAATGACTGTTAGCAGAATATGGAATCGGTGGGTTCAGGAGGGTAATACGGAACGCCGTGTTGGATCCCAACGGCCTCATATCACTAGCAGTCGAGATGACAGGCATCTTATGCGCATGGCTGTAACGGATCGTGAAGCCACGTCTCGATCCCTGAGTCGACAGATGGGGACGTTTACAAGACAACAACCATCTGCACGAACAGTTCGACGAAGTTTGCAGCAGCACGGACTATCAGCTCGGAGACCACGGCTGCGGTTATCCTTGACGCTGCATCATAGACAGGAGCGCCTGTGATGGCGTACTCAACGACGAACCTGGATGCACGAATGGCAAAACGCCATTTTTTCGAATGAATACAGGTTCTGTTTACAGCATCGTGATGGTCGCACCCGTGTATGGCGACATCGCGCTGAACGCACATTGGAAGCGTGTATTCGTCATCGCCATACTGGCGTATCACCCGGCGTGATGGTATGGGGTGCCATTGGTTACACGTCTCGGTCACCTCTTGTTCGCATTGACGGCACTTTGAACAGTGGACGTTACATTTCAGATGTGTTACGACCCGTGGCTCTCCCTTCATTCGATCCCTGCGAAACCCTACATTTCAGCAGGATAATGCACGACCGCATGTTGCAGGTCCTATAAGGGCCGTTCTGGATACAGAAAATGTTCGACTGCTGCCCTGGCCAGCACATTCTCCAGATCTCTCACCAACTGAAAACGTCTGGTGAATGGTGGCCGAGCAACTGGCTTGTCACAATACGCCAGTCACTACTCTTGATGAACTGTGGTATCGTGTTGAAGCTGCATGGGCAGCTGTACCTGTACACGTCATCCAAGCTCTGTTTGACTCAATGCTGAGGCGTATCAAGGCCGTTATTACGGCCAGAGGTGGTTGTTCTGGGTACTGATTCCTAAGGATCTATGCACCCAAACTGCGTGAAAATGTAATTACATGTCAATTCTAGTATAATATATTTGTCCAATGAATACCCGTTTATCATCTGCATTTCTTCTTGGTGTAGCAGTTTTAATGGCCCGTAGTGTACGTTCCTTTTTGGTGGACGATGAAGGAAATGTGGTTTTTAATAGAGCTAACGTAGGAATTTTACGTGCGTCCGTTTAGTAAACAGTGTGATTTACGAACTAGGAACGTGTGTGAAGGATGGCAAATGCACAGACTTCCGCTAGTTTGGAGGAAGAAGGCCTTGGTAGGCGTCTTGCGTAGAATGATGGTATGTCGCTTTTGGAACTTTTGAAACTTTTGGTCATTGAAAATAAGGGGACTGGTTTCCGTTTCACCCGATGAAGTGATCTTGTTCTAGAATCTCGTACAACTGTGTTGTGAAGCTGATTTTCTAAGAGGGAGAGAAATATGGACAGCGCCGGTAACGTCTAAGTTGATTAGTTTGGTGGAAATACGGCACGAACTGTAACCTGCTGTGCCGGCCGGTGTGGCCGACCGGTTTTAGGCGCTTCAGTCTGGAACCGCGCGACCGCTACGGTCGCAGGTTCGAATCCTGCCACGGGCTTGGATGTGTGTGTGTTGTCCTTAGGTTAGTTAGGTTTAAGTAGTTCTGTTTCAGGGGACTGATGTCCTCAGATGTTAAGTCCCATAGTACTCAGAGCGACTAGAACCAATTGTAACCTGCTGTATTGGTCGAGAAGGACCTATTGTTCCAGCTCAAATTATTCAAATGGCTCTAAGCACTATGGGACTTAACATCTGAGGTCATCAGTCCCCTAGAACTTAGAACTACTTAAACCTAACTAACCTAAGGACATCACACACATCCATGCCCGAGGCAGGATTCGAACCTGCGCCGGACCTGGTTCCGGATTGAAGCGCCTAGTACCGCTCGGCCACGGCAGCCGGCGTTGTTCCAGTAGTCAGGCCTGAAAAGTGTGGTACGAGTAGTACAAAAGCACGACCGGTCCAAGGGCTGGGCAGATGCTGAGTAATTTTAACTAAAGTTAGCCTGTACATGGTACTTTGATGACAGGTTGTCTTTTCTGCTACTGTAATATCTCACTGTATGCGGTTGTGTAGTAGGCTAGAGTTTTTCTTGCTTGAGGATTGTATGTATTGGTACAGTGCAGTAATTATCGGAAGTAGTGAAAAGCTGTCAGGTTAAAGTGTTGGAACTGTTCTTGGTAAACTGAATTTTATAAATTGTATTTGCTTTGGTTAACTAACTAAAAATGATCACGTCAGAACTGAAGCCGATCATTTTCTGCGTGAGCTTTGGTAAAATAATTTGCTACCAAGCACATTAGTAAATGCTTTACGTAGATTTATTTAACTTGTGGAAATTTAATGACAAGTGTCTTCTGGAATTATTAGTTTTCGGATTGTTGTAAAAAAAATGTCTTCATTAAAGTAGCCGACGCGCTAAAATTTTGGGGAATAACTAAATGTTACATGACCTGATTCTTAATAGTCAAAAGTGATTAAGTGTGTTCTCTACACCGAGTTCCGTTTGCTTCTGGTACTGTGTGACCTTTTATTTTTAAATTTCATCTTAAGGGATTGAAATCCAAATTTTTTCAGTGAACGTTGATTTAGAAAATTGTTTTAATATTGTTGTTTGATTTTTTGGAAATATTGTCTTTGCATAAGCTTTTGCAAGGGAATGTTAGAAAACAAAACAAAAGGTTTTCAGTGTAAGTCGAAACCGATGAAGTAATGATTGTTGGATCTTAAGTAAACGAAGAGACTAACACTTGCCTTTAACAAAACAAATGAAATGGTAGGGCAGGGTGTTGATTGTTCAGCCAATGTACGAGGGCAAGTCAAAAATTATCTATACTTTTGCCATAACGTTTGTTACATTGGGCACGTTGTCTTCTGTCCTCGCACATGTCATTGTCACACTGTTATGGTAATTCTGTGACAGTTTGATCTTATTTGCACCCTTGTTCTTCCTTCAGTTGCAGATATAGCATGGCACCTCCATTAGAAATGTGCACCAAAGAGGAACAACGGGCGGCGATTCGATTCCTCTGGTCGGAGGGTATCAAACGGACAGACATTCATCGCAAACTGTCAGCCCAATATGGGAGAAGTGCACTATCACGTAAAACTGTGTTTTTATGAATCGAGAAGTTTAAAAGTGGTCGAACAAGTGTAACGCATTAAGAGGGAGCTGGACGGGAACCAACCTCCACTACAGCTGACAACATTCAGCAAGATGGAGAGATAGCTCTGGCGAATAAGCGAATCACTAGCGATGAGGTAGCATCCGGTTTGAACATCAGCCATGGCTCTACCCATCACATCATCCACGAAGAGCACGGTTTCCATAAGGTCTTTGTGCGCGGTGGATACCAAGAAAACTTACCGACGACCATAAGCTCACCCTTGTTAGGGTCTGTCAACGCTTACTCACTCGCTTCCGCAACGAAGGTGGTGCACTTTTGAGCAGAATTGTCACCTGAGATGAAACATGGTTACATCGCTACGAGCCTGAGTCAAAGCGCCAGAGTATGCAGTGGAAGCACCCTGGATCGCCGAAGAGGAAAGAATTCGAGACGGGGTCATCCGCAAGAAAGGTTATGTTATGTTTTTGGATCACAGAGGCCCATACTGGCAGAGTTCATGGAAAACGGAACGACTATCGACAGTGCGGGGTATAGTGAATTGTTGGAAAAGAAGCTGAAGCCAGTAATTCGCACCAAACGCCGAGATTTGCAGTCGAAGACGGTGGTGTTGTTGCATGACAAAGCACGGCCACACACGGCCCGTCACTGTATTGAAACCGTCAACAAGATGAAATTTGAGGCATTGGAACACCCTCCATACAGCCCAGACCTTTCTCCAAGTGATTTTCACTTGTTTGGGCCGCTCAATGATGCATTGCGTGGTCGCCGATTTGCCTGAGGTGTGGACGTGCGAAATGCGGTGCACGACCAACCGAAAATCTTTTATTTGGAAGGAATACGTAAGCTCGTTGACCGTTGGGCCAAGTGCATTGAGAAGGAGGGAGTTTAAGAAGAAAAATGATGTGCATTGTGTACCCCTAGCTTCATGTTAATAAACGGTGGAATGAAAAGTATAGATAATTTTTGAGCTGTCCTCGTATAAAGAGGGTTGTTTGGCTACTGAAAATTAATAAACGTTTGTAATAAGGAAGGTTAGACTTTCAGTGTACAACCAGTCCGCTCCACTTCGCCACTAAATCCGTCTCTCTGCCTTTCAGATGAGACATTGACGACTACAACTAATTCTTCCTCTTCTTCTTCTTCTTCTTCTTCTTCCTCCTCCTCCTCCTCCTGCTCCTCCTCCTCCTCCTCTTTGGCTTTCCTCACTAGACTTAGCCGTTGTCTCCTTTTAGAAATCTCGGTTTCTGCGGCCGAAAGCTGTTAGCCCATTGTCACCCACTGCTCGATCATTTTACAGGGTGTCTCTCCTAAAAGCCGCCGGGCGTGTTTCCCCCGCTGTTTCGGCAGGTAGCTGATATGTAGTTACTGCAGTCTGTGCCCCAAATAGAGACTGCTCACCACGTCTTCCATGCGACGCCTGATGTCGACGGAAAGTGTCCGCTTGTTTCCTGTGAAGAGCAAAATTATTTTTAAAGCGGTATTGTACGTGCTCATACTATAAGGTGGCCCCAAATTAATCTGGTGCGATAATCGTCTTATAGATTTGTATCGACACGGAGATTAAAAAACGAAGAATAACGAGTACTCCAGCAGCGAAAGACACGCCATGACCCGCGTTGATTGCTACTGCTATGCAGCAACGCGCTGTTCAGTCGCTGATGGAGTACCAGTACTCGCTAGTCTTCGTCTTTTACTGTCCCTGTCAATACATATAAGTGAGAAGTGTATCATACTAAACTAACTTTCGACGGCTCTATCGAATGGGCACGTAAAATTACGCTTTAAAAATAACTTTGTGCGTAACGGGAAACAAGCCGACACTTTCCGGTGACACTGGACGTCGCATGAAGCACGTTATAGCAGGTTCTGTTTGGGCTTACTACAGCTACGCACTGCAAAAAAGAAATTGCAGTTATCTTCCGAAACACCAGAGAAAATGTGCCGTAGGGCTCTTAGGAGAGATACCCTGAATGATTCCCAAGACAAAGGTGGCCGTCCTCTTCCAATTCTTCTCGGGGCCACATTAAAACCTTTCTTGGACCACTTGATTTTGACTTTAAAAGTGAAAACAAGGCATATCGATCAAAAATTAGTCTCGCGCAGGAGATGCCACGGTAACGCTGTATAACACCGGCTCTGGCATTGTTACTGGTCGCAGTTCGGCGAGGGAGGGAATCAACAAGTTTCTTCAGGTATGCCATAATCATCTGAAGCCAGCCATTGGCTATTGGGTCCCACAGAGCTACCAGTTTGCAGAACATTCAACCGACACGTCTCACCCGTTGTCCCAAACAGTCGCAGATATTTTCTATGTGATTAAGAGCGCGCGATGCACCAAGCTGCCAAGGTTTCTGAGTGTTCATCAAACCAGGATAGCATGCACACACTTTCTGAACAAGGCTGTTAATATCAAATAGTTCAAATGGCTCTGAGCACTATGGGACTTTATATCTGAGGTCATCAGTCCCCTAGGACTTAGAACTACTTAAACCTAACTAACCTAAGGACATCACACACATCCATGCCCGAGGCAGGATTCGAACCTGCGACTGTAGCAGCAGCGTGGTTCCGGAGTGAAGGGCCTAGAACCGTTCGGCCACATAGGCCGGATAAATAACTGTTTAAACAATACTTGAGGACAATCTGTTTTCATTTATCATGAGCGTACTTTTGCAAGAATTCTGGCTTATTTACTTACGGACCAACTATTATTTATATCGTAAATAATCTGAATGTAACCGAATGTATATGACATTTCTTTATTTAAATGTTGTTGTAATACATTAGCTTAGTCTGGGAAGAAGTCAACTTGAATCAAATCATGACTGTAGAACTTCAGAACGGTTTTTCTGGTGAGGATGGTCTTCAGCCAATGGAAAGACACATAGTAGCAGAACACTAAGGAAGTCAAGTGAAGACTGGGACCTTTTGACTGAAGAGCACAAGGGAGCGACTTTGGACACTTCTGGAAGCAGGCAGACCTGGCTATGGTATTCGATTGTGGAGGTGATTGATTCTTGGCGGTGAACGGCCGCTACCGTACTTCTACTTCTGAAGGGAGTTACATTTCGAGGCGTTTCAATGTGCTCCAGAGTAGATCCTATCTTTTGCCACTTGATTTACAGAACTGAGAATAGACAGAGTATGAGTTGCTATTCTTCGCATCACATGTGCTAATTTGTAAATCGTCATGTTGAACTCTGAACTGTTTTGAGCTGTTGAATCTTTAGTGTATTGATATCACGAAATTGACTTAGTTTCCGCGAGTCGTTGATGACTATTTAGTTTGGGGATTTTGCTACCATACTGTATCGCTCTCAACTCCACTTCAACTGGATATCGTGAGACCATTTTCCGTTTATTTGAGATCTCCTTTCTCGAATAAACACTACTCAACATAATTCTATATCGTCTACATCTATTACAGGCATTAGGAAGTAGTACCCTTGTTATTAAACATTCATTTAACTTTTATTTTGTACTTCTTCGTGCTTTATTAACAACTAATTCCTGCCAGTGCATCGACTCTTTGACTCCAGGACCACTGCTACAAGGTATTATTTGCAGCGTATTAGCTGCGAGGCATGAAAGCAGACGTGCGTGGCTCGATCATATGACTACATCGAGCTACTCTTGTTCAACAGAGCCGTGCGTAGGCCAAGAACCTAAAGTGTAACCACAAGTAATGAAAAAACTGGTTTGCTCGTAAGGGATGCTGTTTGGAAGAGCAACTACTCAACAGTAACCGTTAGGTATCGTCGCACCATAGAAGATGTCGCATCGATGGCAGCTGTGAGCAATGGCCTTTTGCAAGGTACGCAACTCCAAACGTCCAATGCAAACAGTTCCCTCCCCAGTGCACGCTTTTACCTCGTGGTGGCTCTTAATTTGTTTAAGTGCATTCGTACTTAATAGAGGACAATATGTCATTCTGAATAAATTCAAAATGGCTCTAAGCACTATGGGACTTAACATCTGAGGTCATCAGTCCCCTAGACTTGGAATTACTTTAACCTAACTAACCTAAGGACATTACAAACAACCATGCCTGGGGCAGGATTCGAACGTGCGACCGTAGCAGCAGCGCGGTTCCGGTCTGAAGCGCCTAGAACCGCTCGGTCACAGCGGCCGGCTAAAGATAAATCCTCAGATGTAAATGTAAATACGGGCGTACCTCAATGGGATCTTATAGGACCAACAGTGTACAAAATACATGTAAATGACTTAACGCAGGGCTTCCCAACCTTTTCAGCTGGCGGACCCTTTCTTCAGTCGAAAATCCATGGCGGATCCCTAGTCAGTCAAGAACACAGTAACTTTAAATTTCAGAGCGAAACCCATGGGAACTGAAAGCTTCTTAATGCAAGTGCCATGTTCCCAATGACCCCCCCCCCCCCTCTCCCCTTCCCCTCGAAGTATCAATAGTCTTTGGTTTAGCGATGAAGGAAAACAATTTGAAATTAACGATCCAATTTCAATTCCCACTTTATCCAGACACTTACTAGTGAATTTACTCCCTGTGTTCAACACACTATAGCCTTATTAAAATTGCTTGGTAATTGAAATTTTGCACGATGGAGCTGTCTTCATCCAAAAGCAATCAACGTCACGTCCAAACTGTTCGCTGTTGACAAGCTGCCGCTTATGGGCTGTTCACTTCCATTATTTGGCTACTGTTGAGTAAGGAGCATGCATATTTCGTAACTGTCGTGTGTGTGTGTGTGTCGTTTTTCGCGAAATTCGAAGAAAAATGTTCAAATGTATGTAAAATCTTCCTTTGATCGTCCTCCGTCCTAATTTATTTCAACTGGAAACTTCCCTTGTTGTGAAGGCGATGGAGAAACTGCACCCTTCTTCAATGATCCTGACTTCAGCCACGGATCCATGTTAGAAGTAATAAACTGGTCAAAAATCGACTTATGAAATAGGTAGTGCACTGACAAAGCAAGTTTAACACTTAATGATGCCTGGGATCGCATATGTGCCAGCAAGCGCTGTGATTGGTCGACAAAGCTCGCTCCGCGCATGCGTAAAAGGTTTCAGCGCATCTAGCGCCGGGAGCCGGCGCACAAACGACCCCTGTATTGTTGCGAAACAGTCGATCAGAGAAGCCGCATTCTCCGGCACTAAACTGTATATGCGTTCTCACTTAGGAACCGCAAAGGCTGCTTGGAAATACTAACTGAAGTAAAAGTACACATGTTTTTCACACGAAAAAAAATTGTTATGAATTTGATTTTCACATTTTTATTCAATAATTTTACTCATTGTTTTACACAATTTGGTAAAAGGTGGCCGCGGACCCCCTAGAATGAGCCGGCGGACCCCTAAGGGGTCTGTGGACCACAGGTTGGGAAGCCCTGACTTAACAGATGGGTCCGGTAAATTCAAGAGGCTGTTCTTGCACGTTTCTATTACATTCAGAGAAGATCCAACGCTAGTAAATCGTAGCGTGATGCAGGAAAATCTGCGGAGGATCAACGCTTGATGCGAAGATTTCCGGCTAACCCTCAACATAAACAAATTAATCACATCGCGAATAAACAGACAGAAACATCCATTATCATACGATTATACGGGTGCCAAACATTCATTGGAGGCAGTCAAATAGATCAAATATCTATAAATATGCGAACGATGTGATTTAGACTGGAACGACTCAATAACGCTAATCGCACTGAAGGCAGATGCCAGACCGAGATTCATGGGAAGAATCTTCAAGAAATCTATGCCACCCAGATATGGGGGTAGCTTACAAAAAGCCGTCGGTGGACCGTTACTTGAGTATTGTTCATCGCTGTGGTACACTTAACAGGAAGGACTGACGTGTAAAAAGAGAAGATCCAAAGATGAGCAGCTCATTTCGTTACAGGTTCATTACCAAGCGCGGGAACCTCACAGAGACGCTCAGCCAAATGCAGTGGCAGACGCTGCAAGGGAGGCGTTCTGCGTCACCGAGTGGTGTGCTGTTACAGTTTCAAGAGCTTAATTTCCTAGAAGAGTCAACCAATATTTTACTTTCCATTACGTATAAGTCTGGGGCAACAGTCCTGCCGCAGTGGATACACCAGTTCGCGTCAGGTCACAGAAGTTAAGCGCTGTCGGGCGTGGCCGGCACTTGGATGGGTGACCATCGGGGCCACCATGTGCTGTTGCCATTTTTCGGGGTGCACTCAGCCTCGTGATGCCAATTGAGGAGCTACTTGACCGAATAGTAGCGGCTCCGGTCAAAAAACACCACCATGACGACCGGGAGAGCGGTGTGCTGACCACATGCCCCTCCTATCCGCATCCTCAGTTAGGATGACACGGCGGTCGGATGGCCCCGATGGACCACTTGTGGCCTGAAGACGGAGTGCCTGCTTGCCTGCCTGCTAAGTACATGAAGGTAAAATTAGAGAGATTTAAACTCACAACAGCAATCGTTTTTCCTGTACACTAATCACGACTGCAACAGGAAAAGGAGGAAGCGACAGTCTTTCACATAGTAACTTCCGCCACACACCATACATTGGCTTGTGGAACAATGGTGAAGATGTAGAAAACACCCGTTGATTATAAAATTTTAGTTATGCTGTAAGCTGGTTCAAAAAATGGCTCTGAGCACTATGCGACTCAACATCTGTGGTCATCAGTCCCCTAGAACTTAGAACTACTTAAACCTAACTAACCTAAGGACATCACACACATCCATGCCCGAGGCAGGATTCGAACCTGCAACCGCAGCAGTCGCGCTGTTCCGGACTGAGCGCCTAGAACCGCGAGATCAGCTGTAAGCTGGAAGGAAGATTATGATAACTATGGCAACTTGGACTCGAGTTTGTAACAGTGCTGTAAATCTATTTGTTCACATCAAGGTTCGTGAAAAAGTTTCCAGTGTTAAGTCTGCCTCCGTTTTTGGACCATGCTAATGACGAGGTCGAATGCCAATGAAATAGATTTGTACCATCTGCAAAACGTAGGATGATGGTACTCTACTTCGACTGTACATAAAGCGGGTTTCCCCACCAGTGCGGCCTCCGGCCAGAAAGGATACCACCAGATGGAACTCTTCAAAATTCGGTTCCGGTCTGTTACCTCCTGTAATTTTCCGATACAAATCGTGAGCCTGCTCGCTTCTCCAACTACTACTAGCACACCGTTTATCTAGTCCGCCATTTTTCTCCGTCAGCCTCCGTCAGCTTATTCTATTTGAAGCTACTCGTAAATGGGAAAAGCATCAGAGACGCAGCTTAGAAGAATCCGCGGAGCGGAACTCACGCCACAAGATTAAAATGATAATGGCACCCCGCACAGCCGTGCGACTGTTGGCTGCTCCAAAAGCGGGCGTTGCTTTGTATTCAGCCTTCGCAAGGAAACAATTTGCGCTATCAGTTCCGATACAATGTACAAAGCTAGATAATTGTATCGACACCTGCCTTACGTGTATGCAACTGGCCGTAGGAATGATTTGTAGAAAATGCAACTTTTCATCTTTTACAACGATAGTGATGGGAAAAAAATCACGGCACCAATATGCAGTTGTGTGAAATAACTAAAGTTGGCAGGCCTGTTTCAGCATCTGTCTTACGTGTATAAAACTGGAAGTAGTAATGATTTGTAGAAAATGCAACTTTTCATCTTTTACAACAATAGTGATGGGAAGAAAATCACAGCACCAAGAAGCAGTTGTGCGACATAAACGAAATTTGGCAGACCTGTTTCAGCATCTGTTTTACATGTACACAACTGGACGTAGTAATTATTTGTAGAAAATGCAACTTTTCATCTTTTACAACTATAGTGATGAGAAAAAAATCACAGCAACAAGAAGCAGTTGTGTGATGAAAACGAAAGTTGGCAACATGTTTCAGCATCTGTCTTACATGTATACAACTGGACGACAGACATGTTTCAGCATCTGTCTGTATACAACTGGACGTAGTAATGATCTGTAGAAAATGCAACTTTTCATCTTTTCAACTATAGTGATGGGAAAAAAATTACAGCACCAAGAAGCAGTTGTGCGACATAAACGGAAATTGGCAGGCCTGTTTCAGCATCTCTCGTACGTATATACCACTGGACGTAGTAATGATTTGTAGAAAATGCAAATTTTCATCTTTTACAACTACAGTGATGAGAAAAAAATGACATCACCAAGAAGCAGTTGTGTGATATAAACGAAAGTTGGCAGACGTGTTTCAGCATCTGTCTTACGTGTATACAACTGGGCGTAGTAATGATTTGTAGAAAATGCAACTTTTCGTCTTTCACAACTATAGTGATGGGAAAAAAGTCACAGCACCAAGAAGCAGTTGTGTGACATAAATGAAAGTTGGCAGGCCTGTTTCAGCATCTGTCTTAAGTGTATTCAATTGGACGTAGTAATGATTTGTAGAAAATGCAACTTTTCATCTTTTACAACTATAGTGATGGGAAAAAAGTCACAGCACCAAGAAGCAGTTGTGTGACATCATGAAAGTTGGCAGGCCTGTTTCAGCATCTGTCTTACGTGTATACAACTAGACGTAGTAATGGTTTGCAGAAAATGCAACTTTTCATCTTTTACAAATGTAGTGATGGGAAAAAAATCACAGCACCAAGAAGCAGTTGTGTAACATAAACGAAAGTTGGCAGGCGTGTTTCAGCATTTGAAAATTGATGCCTATTCAATTCGCGCCAGACACTCGTAGCGCCACTATGAAGATGCAAATCAGGTTTGATTTAAATATACGCTGCAACAGTCGAGAGCATGAGTCACCTGCGGACGTGGCGAGTTGATGTTAGTCGAGAATCCTTCTAAGGCGACAAAGACGCCATTATCTACACATCGCTGAGTTTGAACGAGGTCACGTAATGGGGCTATGAGACACTAGATGTTCCTTCTGCAATGCTGCAGAAAGGTTTGACAGGAATGTAGCCACTGAACATTGATGCTGGCAGCGGTGGTCACAAGAATTTACGGTCGCAAGAAACCGGTCTCCGTGCAGTAGTTGGCACTACAGTGGCACAACGAACTGTTGCAAATCGGCTACTTCAAGGACAGATCGGAGCTGCACGCCTTGTAGCGTGCATTCCATTGACCCCAGAACACCGCCATTTGCCAGTTCTGTGGCGCCAAGCGAGAGTTCATTGAAGGGTCGAGTTTGTTTGTTGTGTTTTCTGATGAAAGATAGTTCTGCCTCGGTTCCAGAGACGGTCGTGCGTTCGTTAGAAAGAGGTCAATTGAGGGCCTGCAACTAAACTGTATGCGGGCAAGACGCAATGGACACCCAGAGTTACGGCGTGGGATGCGATTTCGTACGACAGCAGGAGCACTCTCGTCGGTATCCCAAACACATTGAGTGCGAATTTGATTCAATCTGGTGATTGTCTGGGTAGATGTCTGTCTATTACACATTACGACCCTCGTTCAACTGTCGTCGGTCTCTATCAGTCAACAGACGATGTCGGTGGTGATGGTTAGTGTTTAACGTCCCGTCGACAACGAGGTCATTAGAGACGGAGCGCAAGCTCGGGTTAGGGAAGGACTGGAAAGGAAATCGGCCGTGCCCTTTCAAAGGAACCATCCCGGCATTTGCCTGAAACGATTTAGGGAAATCACCGAAAACCTAAATCAGGATGGCCGGAGACGGGATTGAACCGTCGTCCTCCCGAATGCGGATGATGTCGGCCTGTACGCTTTTGTGATGTGCGTGTCCCTTCACGTTTCCACTTCACTATCACATCGGAAACAGTGGAACTGGATTTCATGGTCGAGCGGCTGCTCATATGCCACACATCACTCCGGTAAATGCCAAACTACGCCTCGCTTGGTGTAAGGAGCGTAAACACAGAATTACTGAACAGTGGAAGAACGTTATGTGGAGTGACGAATCGCGGTACACAATGTGGCAATCCGATGGCAGGGTGTGGGTATGGCGAATGCCCGGTGAACATCATCTAGGCGCTACAGTCTGGAACCGCGCGACCGCTACGGTCGCAGGTTCGAATCCTTCCTCGGGCATCGATGTGTGTGATGTCATTAGGTTAGTTAAGTTTAAGTAGTTCTAAGTTATATGGGACTGATGACCTCAGATGTTGAGTCCCATAGTGCTCAGAGCCATTTGAACCAGAAATAGCTGCACGGCATACATCAGAGATCAACAGAGGTTACTATAAGAACAGGATAAAGGCCAACACTGAAGCAGATAGAAAACATTGACGATCTCAGAAGGAGCGCGAGAAAGAATAAGGATAAAAGAGGAAGAGGTACTGCGAGAGGCAGAAGAAAAGCAAAAGAAAAGCAAATCGTGAGATCCTACAGAGACGATTACAAAAGAGGAAGAAAGTAAGAAGAGGAAAGATCATAACGCTACCCCAGAAAACATTAATGTACTAATTTTGTGTGCTATCTCTTCTGTGTCTGGCTGGCATCTAACGAGAAACAAAGATTAGACTTCTGTGCGTTTTAGTGACCTTTCTACCACTAAATGTACTACAGGTTGTGCAAAATGAAACCGAACAAAAAAGTATGTATAATACTACTACAGAATTATCCTTGTTAATGGACAGGAGAACTGCTAATCACAGAAAATGGTGGGCGTGTTGAGTTCTACCAGTGGTTTCTGAGTGAAACGAAATCTTATTTTATTTATTTTTTTATTTTTTTTATTTCCCGGGATGAAGCCTGGTTTACAACCTGCTAGGGAAAAAAAATTTGGAATGAAAATTAACACAAATAAAACAAAAGTATTGGCAATAGGGGGAAATAAGGAAATAAAAATTGTGCTGAATGGAGAAACACTAGAACAGGTGCAAAATTTTAAGTATCTTGGAAGCAGGATAGACACCGACTGGAAGTGCACCACAGAAATTAAAACAAGGATAGCAATGGCAAACGAGGCGTTTTGTAAAAAAAGGAGAATCTTCTGCAGCGGTCTGGACAGAGAACTCAGAAATAGACTCATAAAATGTCTTGTATGGAATGTTCTTCTATATGGCGCTGAAACATGGACTATGAGGAAAAAAGACAGAGAAAGGCTGGAGGCTTTTGAGATCTGGACATGGCGGAAGATGGAAAGAATAAGTTGGATGGACAGAGTAAAAAATGAAGAGGCACTGAGAAGAGTGGGAGAGAAAAGACAGTTACTAGATGTAATAAAGAGAAGAAAAAGAAATTGGATTGGGCATATATTAAGAAAGAATGACGGACTGATAAAAACAGTTTTAGAAGGTTATGTAGAAGGGAAATGTAAGCGAGGAAGGAAGAGATTCCAGATACTGGATGACATGATGGACGGTACAACATACAGCAGCCTTAAGAAGGAAGCAATGGATCGCAGAAAATGGAGAGGCAAAGGACCTGCTAATATAGCAGATAACCGATGATGATGATGAGGGAATGTGGACTCGTGTGACTTGCGCCATTGCCCATCAGAAAATCCCTTCAATACTTTGAAGAAAAATGGATAATCTCAAGCTTGATGTCCGTATGGTAACATGATTCTTGCACCAAAATATTAATGCTAATCAGTCTGTCCAGGAACTGTCTAACCCACTTGTGGATCAGCTCACAGGAGATGAACTACTGTATGGATATTTTCAGGAAGGCGGATCAACAGCACTCGCCGCCTTGCCAATAGATCACGGGTGCATGAGGTGTTCGCCGAGGAGAGGATAATCAACAACGTAGTGCGATATCCTGGCCACGTCTTTTTTTTTTTTTTTTTGGTTAATCTGGGAGAGGGAACCAAACAGCGAGGTCGTCGGTCCCATCGGATGAGTTAAGGATGGTGAAGGAAGTCGGCCTTGCCCATTCAAAGGAACCATCCCGGCATTTGCCTGAAGTGATTTAGGGAAATCACGGGAAACCTAAATCAGGATGGCCGGACGCGGGTTTGAACCATAGTCCTGCCGAATGCGAGTCCAATGTGCTAACCACTGCGCCACCTCGCTCGCTCCTGGCTATATCGATCGCCTAGCCTCTCTCTTTGTGATTTTTTAGCTATGGGGCAAACTGAAAAGTCAGGTGTACCCAAACAATCCTCACACACTGGAAGATAGACGTAGAACACTGGAAACATTATTGCTGTTTTGTCTCAGGAGAGCTGCTACGTGGTTCATAAGCCGAGCACAACGCAGCATCTCCTGAGATGTTCATCAACAAGTATCAGTCCTGCGTCAGTGTAAACATTTTCCGGGGCAGCCTGTGTAAGATTTCAAGTTGTAAAGCTCCAGCGCTGCATAGTTCCTATAGTTTGCTGCAGCTTTCACCTCCTTGGCAAACAGTTGGAGAGACCAGGTATAATTTTAACTATCGTATAAAGGACAGAGGAAATGAGGAGATTTTAAATTAAAGAAGAAACCTACTTAACGGACACAACTAGTACTATTTCTGTTTATACAGTTTGACGCCCGAGCTGTTTTTCTTTTTTGTATTTTACTTTGTTATTTTTGTGGAAGTGTTTGCGGCTGAGATCACGAGAACAAGTTTTCGACACCTAAAACTGATTTTGTCTTGTGAACTAATATTGTAATAGCAATTGCTTCCATGTACAGAGAATGTAATAGAGCACTTTCAAATGCCCGCTAGTGTGTTTGTGAACCTTTCTCTTTACACGCTGTACCTACCCGACAGTGTCTTCACTAAAGTTTAGGGTACAGCTTTCTCTTTCATATTGTGAAACGTGTCGCGTCTGCTTTCCAGTTTCAGGCTGCACGACGTACGTTATGTCCGCAACAAAGGCAATAGGTTACATAAACTCACGAGTTCCATTCTCCAAGATACTAATCAGTGCCGGGCCGGCGTGCTACGAACCTCTTCACATATGAGTGTCGCTATGAGCGTAGTCGAAACGCTGTGGTCGGTACAACATCGTAAAAGTACTCCATAAGAGTTTCTCTAAAACATTGGTGAATGGTGTCATAAAAACGAAATACCTTTACTTGTCTTTAAAGGAGTTAGTATTGGGCACAGTATACCTTTTTCAACATGTAGGGTGCTTCTAAAATGAAACTTACAGTCTAAAGCGGAATATGAGTTGTTTTGAAATTACCTGGCAGATTATAACTGAGTGCCGGTCCGAGTCTCGAACCTGGAATAATGTTACTGGAGACTATCCGCAATTGCTTATTTTGGAATCGATGGAAGCACTGGTGCCACACATCACACATCCTTAGGTGTCCGTTGAAAAGCTGTGCAGACTGATGTGTGCTGCGACCTTACTCTGGCTCGACATGGTAACACCGAACGCCACAGTAACTTTCTGATGAGATGGATGTCAGTCACATGTTTCAATGAAATCTCCAATAGCGTCCATCTATCTTGCGTTCTGACATCTGCCAGATATAATATTTACTTATCTGTTTCAGTGATGGTCCTCTTACCTGTTTCAGTACAATTTTCTATTGTTGGCATATTCGTTAGTTGTTACTTGTGTGTGATTTGTGTTTTTCTAAATTCAAAAACTCACTTGGTTCCTGTTTTCTTCTCGTACTTTCTCTTCTTGTCATTCTAACTAAGTCCACCGTGATTTCTGTTCAGCAAATCTTAACCCTTTACGATTTCTTCTTATGTTATCCTTAATCTCTGAGACATTTCTTCCCATGATCGTCGGTCCCATATCCGGACCGAGTATCTTTCTAATGTTTTTGTAACTTCTTTTTTCAGTCATTGCTGTCGACTCAACCCCAGATAATACGATATTCTCTGTTGTAGCGTCTGATTTTAGTAGCTACGTCTTTTTTTCTTACAAACATCTCCGCTTCTACGGTATACCATCTCATGATTTTCACTCGCTGCTGACTTTTTGTTACGATTTTCTCTGGCTAGCCCTCATTTTCATTGTTCCTTTCGATGTTTACGAAACTGCAGTGGTATTACATTCCCTTTTTTCTTGTAGACATTCCTTAGCCCGTCTCTTTTAGACATCTTTCTGTGGCTGTCAGCTTGTATCTGGTATCATTTGCTCTTATCTACTATCGCTAAGACAACGGCAAAAACCAGGCAGTCCGTCTATGAACTTTGGCCTCACCACAACCCCAAGCTATGTTTCTGGTATCCCTGCTACTTTTCAGTGAACAGTTGGTCATTTGGTACACTCATCTATGTCAGCTCATCGCACTGTTTAATCCCTGTCCTGATATCATATATCTCTGGACTGAATCTCACGCCTCACTGCTTGTTAGTATCACAGTTATCAGTTTTCTTGTAATGCTCTCTAGTCCTATATTCTTCTCGATTACACAAGTAGACTGGCAGATTACGTGTGCCGGACCGGGACTCGAACCCTGTACACGGTTTTAATCTATTAGGAAGTTTCAAAGCTTGCACACGTTCCGAAGGATTCATTTTGGTTACACGCTGTTATTAATTTTTTTTATTTGCCTGCGTTGGCTACTTGGCGGTGGAGCGAGATAATATAGTCTCTGACATCTTTTCAAGTCGCTCATCATAAATTAAATTTACTTATTACACTTTTTTCCTCACTTCACGCAGATCTCATTGACGCCACCGTCAACACTGTCACATGTTGCCCTGTATGGTGTTATTAATGTAGGTTAAGCAGATATCGTACTGTCATTATTTGTACATTATGTATCGCGTTTCTAAACGCAATCCACGCACAAAATGTTTTCCGTTATTACTAAATATTTGTAGAATACTGTGGCGTGGCAGAGATATTTTATTCCCCTGCCCATGCTCATTACTGAATATAAGATTACGTAACAATGGAAGGTAAAAAAAATTAACTATTTACAAGGATGGAAAATCTGCAGTAGGAAATTTTCAATTAATTGATGCAAGCCGGTTATAAAGAAAACTCATGTTTTGATTTCTATGCAAACTTAAATTCAGTGGAGCAGCAAAATTCAAGGGTGTGAGCGGTAGCCATCTTTCCAAAAGGCGCAAGGAGAAATGGCTGCGCAGGGACCATAGCCGCAGAGAGGACGGTGATGTGTATCATACTGAAGAGCGGAAGTGGCTTCTCGGACCATCTAGAAGGTTAGCGTACAGACACACTTCGAGCGAAACCAGAAAGTAAGACACAGTTTAAGTGGAGAGATACAATTTGGGCACAGTAGAATGGACTCATCGTTATACCAGCCTTGAGCAGCCGCTGGTGAAGTATCAGTGCAGCAGCGAGTCGCATATTTAGCTTTAATATTTGTTTTGTAGTTTGACTCTTAATTTCTTTCAGACTGTTTGTGCGCTTGCATATTTAATTACATAAAATCCTTGCGTATTCTCGTATTTGAGAGGAGTAATATTGCTTATTGATAGCCGTAAAGTATAAATTCGCGGAGTCGTTAGATTTTAGCAGTAGGATGGATAAGGTGTGTGCGTGCTGTGTGCGGGCGCAGGAGGAACTGGCCGCTGTTCGCGAGCAGCTGAGCGTGCTGTTGGCCACAGTCAGCCGCCATCAGGCTGCTGCCTCGAGGTGCAGCGAGGGCGGAGGGTCTGGCGCGTCGCTTGAGACACCCCAGGCGTCGCTTGCTGCGTCCGCTGACTCAGCCGCCGAGGCACCTTCTAGTGTATCCGGCGCATTGGGCCGCCCTCACCTCAGGGTGAGTGGCGGTCTGCAACGCGTTCGCGTCGCTCGAGGCGCAGGGTCAATGTGGAGGCTGGCCGGCTGGCCTCGCCCATTCATCCTGCCAGTGGGCAGGTGGCCGCTGCTTCAGCAGGGCCCGAGCAGGCACACGGGGGCAAAGGCTTGCTGGTTATTGGGAGCTCCAACGTTAGGCGGGTGATGGAGCCTCCTGGGGAAATAGAGGACAGGGCTGGAAAGAAATCCAACGTGCAATCGGTTTGTCTGCCGGGGGGGCCTCATCCAAGATGTGGACGCGGGCTTTCCTGCGACTATCGAGCGTACGGGGTGCAGTCGTCTGCAAGAAGTTGCTCACGTCGGCACCAATGATGCCTGTCGCTTGGGTTCTGAGGCGATCCTCAGTTCGTACAGGCGGCTGGCGGATTTGGTGAAGACCGCTGGCCTCGCACGTGGGGTGCAAGCAGAGCTCTCTATTTGCAGCATCATTCCCAGAGTGGATCGGGTTCCTTTGGTTTGGAGCCGAGTGGAGGGTCTCAACCGGAGGCTTTGTCGACTCTGTGACGGTCTTGGCTGCAGATTTCTAGACTTGCGCTATTGGGTGGGGAATTGTAGGACGCCCCTAGATAGGTTAGGGGTGCACTACACGAAGGAAGCGGCTACTCGGGTAGCAGAGTACTTGTGGCGAGCACATGGTTTTTTTTCGGGTAGCAGAGTACTTGTGGCGAGCACATGGTTTTTTTTTTAGGCTAGGCAGTAATGCGAGGTGTCCTGATGAACACTCACCAGTCGACGTGCAGGCAGGGAAATCAGGACGCGCTCAGTGTAAAGACACTTCAGCTATCAAGATATTAGCAGTAAATTTTCAGAGTGTTTGGAATGAAGTTCCTGAATTTACTGCCCTCCAGGAAGCGTTTGGCGCGCAAGTTATTCTCGGGACTGAGGCCTGGCTGAACCCTGAGATAGGAAGTTCTGAAATATTTAGTGAGGGTTGGAACGTATATCGGAAAGACAGATTAGACACCGTAGGAGGTGGTGTCTTCATTGCAGTTGACAAAAATATTGTTGTCTACTGAGGTCGAAGTAGAGTGTGATTGTGAAGTTATCTGGACTTGTTTAACGGGGCTAGGGGAAATAAAGTTAATTGTTGGGTGTTATTACCGCCGACCAGGTTTCACCGTGACAGTTCTAGAATCATTCAAAGGGAGTCTACATTCTGTATCGCAGAAGTACCCGGATCATGCTATATTAGTCGGAGGCGACTTCAACCTACCTAGTATAGACTGGGATGTCTATGGATTAATTACGGTGGTACAGACAAGCCATCGTGTGAATTACTTTTAAACACATTATCCGAAAACTGTCTTGAGCAGCTAAATCGAAAGCCAACGCGGAATGGAAATATTTTACATCTGGTAGCCACGAATAGACTAGACCTCATTGACGGTGTCAGTGTTGAGACAGGGATTAGTGATCATGATGTTGTCATTACGACTATGGTTACGAAAGTTAAAAAGTCGGTCAAGAAGGCTACGACAGTATTCTTACTAGAAAGAGCAGATAAGCAGTTGTTAGCATCCCACTTAGTAAATGAATCGACTTCATTTACTTCCGGTGCGATGGACGTGGAAGAATTATGGGCAAATTTTAAACACATTGTAAATCACGCATTGGACAAGTATGTGGGTTACGGACGGAAAAGACCCACCGTGGTTTAACAACGCAATTCGGAGAATGCTCAGGAAGCAAAGGCAGTTGCACTCGCGGTACAAGAAAGATCGGGAGAATGATGACAGGCAAAAGTTAGTAGAGATTCGTGCTGCTGTAAAAAGAGCGATGCGCGAAGCATTCAATCACTACCACCGTCATACCTTAGCAAAAGATCTTGCTGAAAACCCAAGGAAATTCTGGTCTTACGTAAAATCGGTAAGCGGGTCGAAGGCTTCCATCCAGTCTGTCTGGCCTGGCAACGGAAGACAGCAAAACGAAAGCTGAAGTTTTAAATTTAGCATTTGAGAAATCTTTCACGCAGTAGGATCGTACAAACATACCGCCGTTTGAGTCTCGTACAGATTCCCGTATGGAGGACATAGTGATAGACATCCTTGGGGTTGTGAAGCAGCTGAATGGGTTGAAAATAAATAAATCGCCAGATCCTGATGGGATTCCAATTCGGTTTTACAGAGAGTACTCTACTGCATTGGCTCCTTACTTAGCTTGCATTTATCGCGAATCTCTTGCCCAACGTAAAGTCCCGAGTGACTGGAAAAAAGCGCAGGTGACGCCTGTATATAAGAAGGGTAGAAGGACAGATCCTCAAAATTACAGACCAATATCCTTAACATCGGTTTGTTGCAGGATTCTCAAACATATTCTCAGTTCGAATGTAATGAATTTCCTTGAGACAGAGAAGTTGCTGTCCATGCATCAGCAAGGCTTTAGAAAGCATCGCTCCTGCGAAACCCAACTCGCCCTTTTTTCACATGATATCTTGCGAACCATGGATGAAGGATATTACACGGATGCCATATTCCTTGACTTCCGGAAAGCGTTTGACTCGGTGCCCCACTGCAGACTCCTAACTAAGGTACGAGCATATGGGATTGGTTCCCAAGTATGTGAGTGGCTCGAAGACTTCCTAAGTAATAGAACCCAGTACGTTGTCCTCAATGGTGAGAGTTCATCGGAGGTGAGGGTATCATCTGGAGTGCCCCAGGGAAGTGTGGTAGGTCCGCTGTTGTTTTCTATCTACATAAATGATCTTTTGGATAGGGTGGATAGCAATGTGCGGCTGTTTGCTGATGATGCTGTGGTGTACGGGAAGGTGTCGTCGTTGAGTGACTGTAGGAGGATACAAGATGACTTGAACAGGATTTGTGATTGGTGTACAGAATGGCAGATAATTCTAAATATAGATAAATGTAAATTAATGCAGATGAATAGGAAAAAGAATCCTGTAATGTTTGAATACCTCGTTAGTAGTGTAGCGCTTGACACAGTCACGTCGATTAAATATTTGGGCGTAACACTGCAGAGCGATATGAAGTGGGACAAGCATGTAATGGCAGTTGTGGGGAAGGCGGATAGTCGTCTTCAGTTCATTGGTAGAATTCTGGGAAGATGTGGTTCGTCTGTAAAGGAGACCGCTTATAAAACACTAATATGACCTATTCTTGAGTACTGCTCGAGCGTTTGGGATCCCTATCAGGTTGGATTGAGGGAGGACATAGAAGCAATTCAGAGGCGGGCTGCTAGATTTATTACTGGTAGGTTTGATCATCACGCGAGTGTTACGGAAATGCTTCAGGAACTCGGGTGGGAGTCTCTAGAAGAAAGGAGGCGTTGTTTTCGTGAATCGCTACTGAGGAAATTTAGAGAACCAGCATTTGAGGCTGACTGCAGTACAATTTTACTGCCGCCAACTTACATTTCGCGGAAGGAAGACCACAAAGATAAGAGAGATTAGGGCTCGTACAGAGGTATATAGGCAGTCATTTTTCCCTCGTTCTGTTTGGGAGTGGAACAGGGAGAGAAGATGCTAATTGTAGTACGAGGTACCCTCCGCCACGAACCGTATGGTGGATGGCGGAGTATGTATGTAGACGTAGATGTAGATGTGTGGGAGATACGAAATAGTGTAACAGTGAAGATACTGCCTGGATAAGAAATATGCGTATTAAAATTCTCGTAGTAGTTGCTCCGAGTGGGTATAAGGGGCAGTCATAGTTGGTGCTAGCAAACATATTTTAATTACGTTTACTATGAAAAGTGACGTATCTTAGGTTACAGGTGTGAAAAAGTTTACAAACCTGGATAACGAGCCTTTGTTTGAGCGAGAACATGACAAGTGTTTACCGAGTGCAAATCTTGTCACCGGTGGCGATCGAATCTCAGTGGCGAAATAAGCTGAATTAGCAGTTTATGTGAAATTGCCAAGTAAAACGTGTACAATCACGTACGATGTGAATTTGATTGGTGAACTATGGTTTTACTTTGTGTAATGTCATTAATAGCCCACCCGGTTGGCCGTGTGGTCTAGCGCACGGCTTTCCGGGCGGGAAGGAGCGCCTGGTCCCCGGCACGAATCCGCCCGGCGGATTTGTGTCGAGGTCCGGTGAACCGGCCAGTCTGTGGATGGTTTTTAGGCGGTTTTCCCTCTGCCTCGGCGAATGCGGGCTGGTTCCCCTTATTCCGTCTCAGTTACACTATGTCGGCGATTGCTGCGCAAACATGTTCTCCACGTACGCGTACACCACCATTACTCTACCACGTGAACATAGGGGTTACACTCGTCTAGTGTGAGACGTTCCCTGGGGGGTCCACCGGGGGCCGAACCGCACAATAACACTGGGTTCGGTATGGGGGCGGCGGAGGGTGAAGTGGACTGCGGTAGTCGTCGTGGGGTTGTGGACCACTGCGGCTGCGGCGGGGACGGAGCCTCTCCGTCGTTTCTAGGTCCCCGGTTAACATACAATACAATACAATACAATGTCATTAATTACAGACATTGAATTGCTTAGCCTAGGTGAACAAAGCTTATTCTCATCTACTGCGTTATTTTTCTCCACTACACTGCTAAGAAGGATTACGCTAACTGTGCTGCTTTGGATATTCTGTGTTGTAAATAATCGCGGATACCTTATACTCGCGACTGAGTGGGATAACGTGATGGGAGTTAAGAATCTTTCTGTGGACAGCGTGAAGTTTTGTACTGTACTTTATGGCCTCAGAAAACGACTGAATGTTGTAAGGCGTTTTTGGAAATAATAGAAAGTGTGGCCAAGACAACTGAAAATTGTTAAAATTTAACTTTGTTCTCGCGCTGTTCTCTTGCTCGTAGAACATAGCTGTCGAACGTTCGCAGCCGTGGATGGCCGCTTTGTTTGTGTTACAGAGACAGGGCGACCGTGGGAACGGCGAACTTGAATAACGTGTGCTGGCCGGTGACGTTGTGTAATGGCCGCCCGGCGCGGAAGCTGCGCCTGCCATCCTTCCGCGGGCCGCCCGCCACCGACAGGTCGGCTGTGGCTGTCTTATTAGCCGGGGGGCGGCGCGGCTGCCGCCAATTAATGTAGCCCTAACGGCCGTTCATGTCCGACGCGGCCACCCGTCAACCTGCCTTCGCTACGTAATAATATTTTGCCTTCCGCGCCCGGGTTAATATTTCGCGGCAACACATTACCCGCACCATTTACATAAATTTGTTCCGATCGCGTTCTGGAACGATGCACCCGGAATTTGTGGGCAGTAAATTACTCGGCGTCAGCCGGTTGATCGATGCTTGCGAAATAAAGAGCTGCTAAGTAGTTTTTTATTTTGCTTTATGAACTCACCCATTACGCTGCAATTTTCAGCTTGTCTTTCTCTGGCAAAAGCTGAACAATATGTCTTGCGTGGGTCATTTGATAGATCAGGTGAATTAATATGGGAAATCGATAACGGTATCAGTATTATTAAACACTTTTCGTACAACGCTTCTCTTGGTAGTTGCAAATTGGTGTAACGAGCTGTTGTATTTTGGCAGTCATGTGAAGTGCAACATCAGCTACGGCTGACGTTTAAGAAGCTAGGTAACTGGGCTACAAAAACAGGTTTTAATTTACAGGCTGATAAAACTGTGTGTGTTGATTCCATCCGCACACGTGCTTGTTTTGATACACGTTCCAGTAGTTTAAGTGAGGAATAAACTTAAGTTTTGAGCATTTGGTAACATTCGTGGGCATCGTACGTCAAAAAAGAAGAAGGCTATCCAACCTAACAGCTTGGAAAGTACAAGAGCCCTTAAGACGCTTGGCCTCGTTTGGATTATGGTTGCACGATTTTGCGATCAGCACGGCGGTCGTATTTAAGACTTCTGGATTCAGTACAGTGTATTAAATTAATAGCGAAATCCGATACGTGTGAAAGTATACATCAATAGCAGCTAAAATGCCCGCAAAAGAGCTTTTGTTACGAACCGACACTGACTTCAGTACGAAATATTGCCTTAGTTAGCAGAAATTTTGAGACTACAGTTGAGCATTTAGGGTGCTCCTGAGATGCTTACAAGATCGAACCCAGTCATATAAAAGGAACCACTCCCTATGAGATCATGTGAAATAATACGACTAATAAGCATATAAATTTAAGCTGGATGGCCCACTTAAACATGAAATATTGGTATCTTAGCTCACATAGATATAATGAAAAGTGTGTTTCATCGAACTACGAAATGAATCCGAAGATAAGTTTGGTTCAAATGGCTCTGAGCACTATGAGACTTAACATCGATGGTCATCAGTCCCCTAGAACTTAGAACTACTTAAACCTAACTAACCTAAGGACAGCACACAACACCCAGCCATCACGAGGCAGAGAAAATCCCTGATCCCGCCGGGAATCGAAGATAAGAACAAAATCCTGTTTATTACTAAGATGCCTACTTGATTCCAATCACTGAATAGGAAAAACAGTTATTGAATGCACGAGGTTCAAATGAGTCACTAAACGTTTAAGATAACACCTTGGTGCAGGAGGTTAGCACTGACAATGAAACGATACTATCAGCTATGTCCATGTAAACCTCTAAGGACTGCTGAATTATCAAATTAGAGAGAAGGCTCAGAAAAGTACGCGTAACACCAGCTCACTTGCCTAAGCGCGTGTTGAGTTTGACTAGCTGACAGCATGAATTTAGAAAAGCAAGTGGCAACCTCTAAACAAATGACTTCACAGTTCCCTCGCCACGATGCTCACAAATGTGTCTCACACTTACCATGGCTCCAGAACTCGGCTGCAGAGGATGGTTGCAGTGACAGCTCAGAGTTGTAAGTTCGGCCCTGGCATCTATAATCAGCTCTAGATGGGAGTCCTCCATCTCTGCAGCTCTAACATGATCTCTCCTTTTGATGATCGAAGACAGAGACATCCACTTTCTGGATATGTAAGGTGTACAGAGTATCTGCTCTCCTCTTCAAAATCTCTGGTTCTGCCAACACCGGATTATCGTTAGCCAGTCACTATAGACCTTCGAAGTTCCGATCAATGAAATATTTATAGCAAAAGCAACAATCTCCCGTCTCCAAAAGAATGTGCTGTGATTAACCAGTAACACTCATTTACCTCTTAGAGTGGAGCGGAAAGCAGAACTCCTCTCCCAAAGTAAGAGAGGTTTCAAGTTTCAGCCAATCATAGTAAATTTTTCTCTCTGCTACGAAAATAATTCTGGTAAACCAACCTGGGACTCCCTTACTGCTTATGACCTCCTTTGAGTCATACAGATTCTTCTCGCTCTGACTGTGTCGTGTTTTCCCACCCCCTTGTAGATTTGTAACTTTTTTGAAAGTGTTTTCATTGCGGCTCACAATTCCAGAGTACAATTTGCCGAGTTTGGCTTAGATCCTCCTGCTGTGGCCGCATCTGGGGAGCCATGGCCGTCTCATGGAACGCTCGTCACCCAGTGTACACCTGCCAGCGACTCTGCCTTCTAGCGAAGCCTCACTTGCTGTTGTACCTCTGCAGTCCTCATTTTTCCACAGACTGCCACTGGACTCAGGTTACAGAAAATCTTAACGCATCTCCTTCTCTGCAGAAATGGGGATGACAACTAGTTATTAGATTAGCAATCATTTGTGTTTGTTTCCGTTGCATCTGTTGTTTTATGCTGATAATTAGCGTATGGCATTGGCGGCCGGGAGACCCTTCGCGGGGCGATTTGCGAGTGAATGAGGATGAAATGATGATGAACGACACATAACACCCAGTCATCTCGAGGCAGAGAAAATCCCTGACCCCGCCGGGAATCGAACCCAGGACCCCGTGCGCGGGAAGCGAGAGCGCTACCGCAAGACTACAAGCCGCGGACAATGGCATGGAAATGATATTTGGCACAAACAAACAGGCATCCGAAACTGAAAGAGTATTCTATTATGTACCACACCTTGACAACATTAATCGGTGGCATATATTAACAACAAGGCTGACAAGTGTTTATGTATCAAATTGTAAAACTCACTGTTTATTCGTTCGCATTCTCCCTTCCTTCACTACTCTGAAAATCCACAAGCAATATGGCGACGTCAAACCAAATTATCAAATGATACTAGACATACTTGTTGCGTCTATTGACTTTTAGCTAAAACCAACGGCTCATTCAGCGGTGCATGTACCACATTTAACCTCGACGAAGAATGAGCTGGTCCTGCAAGCGTAGCGCTTTCATGTTAATGCTCAATTTAAACATAGAACATAACTAGAATTCCACTTCACTTTCAGGTGATCATGTGAACATCTACTATAAATGCTGCCCCCGAACTTCCAACAATGATAGCACTATGCCAATATTGCATAGCCTCCGGTAGAAAAGAGTATAAATCGGTCGTCGATACTCAACAATGGAGAAGTGCTATCTACGCTCTTAGAATCGCAATTATTAATATCTTTGTTCCTTTGTACAAGAAGAATGAGCGTATTTTTTGTTTTCATTATGTTATCGATTCTGATGTTCTAGATGACGGACGCTAATTGTTCACGGTCTGTAACTGATACAATTATCTGTAGCAGTAATAGAATTTTGTTGAATACATATGAAATTAATAATTATAATATGTGTTTTTGTCAGTAGTGAGTACCTGTCCTTCATATGATTCAGTACGTAATGATCAAATCTTGCCTTGGCCATTTTGTGTAGGCTCATTATTCTAGTGACGTCATTGATGACAAAAATTATATAAGTTCTTTTAACAGTCATTTAATACTAAAAGTATTGAAAAGAATAATCTCAATAAACTGAAAACGGAGTCTTGTATGTTGCTGTTGTTGCTGTTGTGGTCTTCAGTCCTGAGACTGGTTTTATGCAGTTTTCCATGCTACTCTATCCTGTGCAAACTTCTTCATCTCCCAGTACTTACTGCAACCTACATCCTTCTGAATCTGCTTAATGTATTCATCTCTTGGTCTCTCTTTACGATTTTTAACCTCCACGCTGCCCTCCAATGCTAAATTTGTGATCCCTTGATGCCTCAGAACATGCCCTACCAACCGGTCTCTTCTTCTTGTCAAGTTGTGCCACAAACTCCTCTTCTCTCCTATTCTATTCAATACTTCCTCATTAGTTACGCGATCTACCCATCTAATCTTCAGCATTCTTCTGTAGCACATTTCGAAAGCTTCTATTCTCTTCCTATTTATCGTCCATGTCTCACTTCCATACATGGCTATACTCCATACAAATACTTTCAGAAACGACTTCCTGACACTTAAATCTATACTCGATGTTAACAAATTCCTCTTCTTCAGAAACGCTATCCTTGTCATTGCCAGTCTACATTTTATATCCTCTCCACTTCGACCATCATCAGTTATTTTGCTCCCCAAATAGCAAAACTCTTTTACTACTTTAAGTGTCTCATTTCCTAATCTAATTCCCTCAGCATCACACGTCTTGTAATATTTTCCAATTCATTTTACGCCAGAGGTACAGTTTTTTTTTTTATCAATAGTGATATCTATAAATGCTTACGCTGCCATTGCGCATTAGCAGCTATCCTGAACCATCCAGCCTCACAGAAAAAACAATTAAGCGTTGTTTAAACGGATTATCTCGTAATATTAAAGAAAGACTTTTAATCCATCGTAAGACGGATGTCTTCACGTTGCGATACGTATGATATTTCTGGCGATGGCGCCCTGAGAAAAATTAGCCGCAGCTTTTAACAAACATAAAAGAGTACTCTCAAAACTATTTCATACAATAGGAATAACGGCACAGTTATCGTTGTATGAAGCAGTATTCAATTTAATTCATTCAAAAAAAAAAAAAAAAAAAATTACGCCATACCATCCATGCGGCATCAAATCCACATGCGAACATTTCCCCCGCTGTCCCAACAGACTCACTAGCTCTTGCATTCGCTAGAGGTGACAAAATCATGAGCCGATCAGCGTACAGCGGTGTAAAGCCTCATCGCGCGACTTTACTGCCGCCTAGCGGGACGCCGGTGAAGGCGTTCTCCAGAGACGTAGCCTCGGTATCTTTGACTATCAATAGGCGATCGTCTAAAACGCAATCACGCTTTCAGCACCAGTTTTGATGTGTGTGTATGTGTAGTTTGCTGACGTATTTTAGATACGAAATACCACAAAGTACACCCTTTATGTAGCTCTGAATAAGTATGTCTGAATGTGGCAAAAAACAAAAAAAAAAAAAAAAAATTCAGATAACAGCCAAGATGGCTGCTCTGGGTGCTACCTTCTGACTGGCTGATTTTATTGCCCGCTAAAATACTGCACTGTGATGGATTGTTTCTTTTTAATACCATGCTGTTATTACCTAGTGAGGAGATGGGGGAGAGGGAAATGGGGAGGAAAGGTATGTCACTTGTCATGTGATAATGATGACGTCATTGATAAGGAGAGTGCTTGTCTTGTGACAGCCAGAGCGAGAGCACCAGCAGCAGCGAGTACTGTTTGTATAAAGCGTTTATTTTGCATTTTGTTTACGACCTTCCACTAAGGAAGGGATTCTATTTGTGTTTATCTGCTCTGCATAGTAACTAACAGTTCTTGATAAAACTTTACGTAGTTTTCGTGTTAGATTTCTTAGTGTTTTCTTGATCGTTTAGAACAGAAAGCGCCCTAAAACCGTCTTTTGTTTGTTTCGCGGCCGTTAGCCACTAGTCACTTGAATCAGCAGTTGTCTTGTGACAGCCAGAGCGAGAGCACCAGCAGCAGCGAGTACTGTTTGTATAAAGCGTTTATTTTGCATTTTGTTTACGACCTTCCACTAAGGAAGGGATTCTATTTGTGTTTATCTGCTCTGCATAGTAACTAACAGTTCTTGATAAAACTTTACGTAGTTTTCGTGTTAGATTTCTTAGTGTTTTCTTGATCGTTTAGAACAGAAAGCGCCCTAAAACCGTCTTTTGTTTGTTTCGCGGCCGTTAGCCACTAGTCACTTGAATCAGCAGTTGTCTTGTGACAGCCAGAGCGAGAGCACCAGCAGCAGCGAGTACTGCTTGTATAAAGGGTTTTTGTACTTATTTGCTGCGCTTAGCTTTTAAATAGTTTTTCTGGGAAAACCTAGCGTAGTTTTCGCGTCTCGTATTTCAGTGAGTGTTTCTTGATTATCAGAGTAGCTCATCAGAAGATTATCTTGGGAATTTGTCACCGTATAGAGTAGGGTAAACATAGTCATGTGTAGGGACTGTGGTTGTTGTGAGCGGACGCAAGGAGAATTGGCCACTCTTCGGGGGCAGGTGGAGGCTTTGTCTGTTAGGCTCATCGAGCTCGAGGCGCAGGCGTCGGCTCGTAGTGGCGTTGGGGCAACTGTGGTGAGACCTATGCCTACTTCGGTGGCCTTGGAATCACTTGGAACCCCTGATGTCGCTGCGTCTTCCGGCAGTGAGCATCTTACCGGTCAGCCATCACTCCAGGGTGAATGGCGGACAGTGGTGGGCTCGCGCGTGCCTGGCCGAAAGGCGAAGGTGGGATCTGGCCGCGTGGCAGCTGCCTTACCCCTTTCCAACAGGTACGGGGTGCTTCCTAGTGGTGATGACATCGTTTCCGAGCCACCACAGGATGCCTCGCCTGTTGGGCCAGTGGCCGATTCTCCGGCAAGGTCCCGACAGTCACAGAGGGCGGGCCTATTAGTTATAGGGAGCTCCAACGTTAGGCGGGTTATGGAGCCCCTTAGGAAAATAGCGGGTAGGTCGGGGAAGAATGCCAGTGTGCACTCGGTGTGCTTGCCGGGGGGTCTCGTCCGTAATGTGGAGGAGGCCCTTCCGGCAGCTATTGAACGCACTGGGTGTGACCGGCTGCAGATAGTAGCACATGTCGGAACGAATGACGCCTGCCGCTTGGGTTCTGAGGCCATCCTTGGTTCCTTCCGGCGGCTGGCTGATTTGGTGAAGACAACCAGCATCGCACGCGGAGTGCAAGCTGAGCTTAATATCTGCAGCATAGTGCCCAGAGTCGATCGCGGTCCTCTGGTTTGGAGCCGTGTGGAGGGTCTAAACCAGAGGCTCAGACGACTCTGCGACTATAATGGTTGCAAATTCATCGACCTCCGTTATTGGGTGGAGAACTGTAGGGCCCCCCTAGACAGGTCAGGCGTGCACTACACACCGGAAGCAGCTACTAGGGTAGCAGAGTACGTGTGGCGTGCACACGGGGGTTTTTTAGGTTAGAGGGACCCCCCCCTTGGGCGAAACGATAAAATACCTGACGGCTTACCAGAGAGGACATTATCATCGTTGATAAAGAACGTTCGTCCTCAGAGACCAAAAACAGGAAAAGTTAACGTAATATTGGTAAACTGCAGGAGTATCCAGGGCAAGGTTCCTGAATTAGTATCTCTTATTGAAGGAAATAGTGCACATATAGTATTAGGAACGGAAAGTTGGTTAAAACCGGAAGTGAACAGTAACGAAATCCTAGACACAGAATGGAATATATACCGCAAGGATAGGATAAACGCCAATGGTGGAGGAGTATTTATAGCAGTAAAGAATTCAATAATATCCAGTGAAGTTATTAGCGAATGCGAATGTGAAATAATCTGGGTTAAGTTAAGTATCAAAGGTGGGTCAGATATGATAGTCGGATGCTTCTATAGGCCACCTGCATCAGCAACCGTAGTAGTTGAGCGCCTCAGAGAGAACCTGCAGAACGTCGTGAAGAAGTTTCGTGATCATACTATTGTAATAGGGGGAGACTTCAATCTACCAGGTATAGAATGGGATAGTCACACAATCAGAACTGGAGCCAGGGACAGAGACTCTTGTGACATTATCCTGACTGCCTTGTCCGAGAATTACTTCGAGCAGATAGTTAGAGAACCAACTCGTGAAGCTAACGTTTTAGACCTCATAGCAACAAATAGACCGGAACTTTTCGACTCCGTGAATGTAGAAGAGGGTATCAGTGATCATAAGTCAGTGGTTGCATCAATGACTACAAGTGTAATAAGAAATGCCAAGAAAGGAAGGAAAATATATTTGCTTAACAAGAGTGATAGGGCACAAATCGCAGAATATCTGAGTGACCACCATCAAACGTTCATTTCTGAGGAAGAGGATGTGGAACAAAAATGGAAAAAATTCAGAAACATCGTCCAGTACGCCTTAGATAAGTTCGTACCGACTAAGGTCCAAAGCGAGGGGAAAGATCCACCGTGGTATAACAATCATGTACGAAAGGTACTACGGAAACAAAGAAAGCTTCATCATAGGTTTAAGAGTAGTCGAATCATAGCTGATAAGAAAAAGCTGAACGAAGCGAAAAAGAGCGTAAAGAGAGCAATGAGAGAAGCATTCAACGAATTCGAACATAAAACATTGGCAAACAATCTAAACAAGAACCCTAAAAAGTTTTGGTCATATGTAAAATCGGTAAGCGGATCTAAATCCCCTATTCAGTCACTCGTTGACCACGATGGCACCGAAACAGAGGACGACCGAAGAAAGGCAGAAATACTGAATTCAGTGTTCCGAAACTGTTTCACTGCGGAAAATCGTAACACGGTCCCTGACTTCAGCCGTCGCACGGACGCCAAAATGGAAAATATTGAAATAAACGATATCGGAATTGAAAAACAACTGCTATCACTTAGTAGCGGAAAAGCATCCGGACCAGACGAGATACCCTTAAGATTCTACAGTGATTATGCTAAAGAACTTGCCCCCTTTCTATCAGCAATTTATCGTAGATCGCTGGAAGAACGTAAAGTACCTAGCGACTGGAAGAAAGCGCAGGTCGTTCCCATTTTCAAGAAGGGTCGTAAATCAGATGCGAATAATTATAGGCCTATTTCGCTTACGTCAATCTGTTGTAGAATAATGGAACATGTTTTGTGTTCTCGTATTATGACGTTCTTAGATAATACAAATCTCCTTCATCATAACCAACATGGATTCCGCAAACAGAGATCATGTGAAACTCAGCTCGCCCTATTTGCCCAAGAAATTCACAGTGCCGTAGACACTGGCGAGCAGATTGATGCCGTATTCCTGGACTTCAGGAAGGCATTTGATACGGTTCCGCACTTACGTTTAGTGAAAAAAATACGAGCTTACGGAATATCGGACCAGGTTTGTGATTGGATTCAGGATTTCCTAGAAGAAAGAACACAACATGTCATTCTTAACGGTTCAAAATCTGCAGATGTAGAGGTAATTTCGGGAGTACCGCAGGGAAGCGTGATAGGACCTTTATTGTTTACAATATACATAAATGACTTAGTTGACAACATCGGTAGCTCCGTGAGGCTACTTGCAGATGACACGGTTGTCTACAAGAAAGTAGCAACATCAGAAGACTCGTACGTACTCCAGGAGGACCTGCAGAGGATTAATGCATGGTGCGACAGCTGGCAGCTTTCCCTAAACGTAGATAAATGTAATATAATGCGCATACATAGGGGCAGAAATCCATTCCAGTACGATTATGCCATAGGTGGTAAATCATTGGAAGCGCTAACGACCGTAAAATACTTAGGAGTTACTATCCGGAGCGATCTGAAGTGGAATGATCACATAAAACAAATAGTGGGAAAAGCAGGCGCCAGGTTGAGATTCATAGGAAGAATTCTAAGAAAATGTGACTCATCGACGAAAGAAGTAGCTTACAAAACGCTTGTTCGTCCGATTCTTGAGTATTGCTCATCAGTATGGGACCCTTACCAGGTTGGATTAATAGAAGAGATAGACATGATCCAGCGAAAAGCAGCGCGATTCGTCATGGGGACATTTAGTCAGCGCGAGAGCGTTACGGAGATGCTGAACAAGCTCCAGTGGCGTACACTTCAAGAAAGGCGTTACGCAATACGGAGAGGTTTATTATCGAAATTACGAGAGAGCACATTCCGGGAAGAGATGGGCAACATATTACTACCGCCCACATATATCTCGCGTAATGATCACAACGAAAAGATCCGAGAAATTAGAGCAAATACGGAGACTTACAAGCAGTCGTTCTTCCCACGCACAATTCGTGAATGGAACAGGGAAGGGGGGATCAGATAGTGGTACAATAAGTACCCTCCGCCACACACCGTAAGGTGGCTCGCGGAGTATAGATGTAGATGTAGATGTAGGCAACCAAGATCTTCAGGTATTTTTTTCAAGATTGGCAAAACACCCTGTTTGGTTAAAAAGCATTGTTGCGTTCCTGCTCAGGTCCAAAATTATCAGCTGCTCTGTATGACGGAATTTTCTATCTGCAGTTTTCCAATTTTGCACGTATAATCATTCAAGTCTGTCTGGTCTTCAGTTCATCACACTCCGCACGTATGCCTGATGATAATAAACTAATTCGACATTCATTTTGACATACGTCGACTACCATAATTTGAGATCACTCCCACGTAATTATTTAAGAATATTTTCATGTGGTTTCGAGGAACAGTGTTTTAAGAAACAGAATGGTACGGCGCACAGAAACCTCTTTGAAACAGTGTCGCTAAACATCAGATATCCGTACATCATATTCCAGAACGTGGAATAATATGACCACATTAATCAACATTATTTTTGAAAAATGTGATGTTATCTCCTTGAGCAGCTGGTAAAATACAGGGTGATTCAAAAAGAATACCACAACTTTAAAAATGTGTATTTAATGAATGAAACATAATATAATCTTCTGTTATACATCATTACAAAGAGTATTTAAAAAGGTTTTTTTTCACTCAAAAACAAGTTCAGAGATGTTCAATATGGCCCCCTCGAGACACACGAGCAATATCAACGCGATACTCCAACTCGTTCCACACTCTCTGTAGCATATCAGGCGTAACAGTTTGGATAGCTGCTGTTATTTCTCGTTTCAAATCATCAATGGTGGCTGGGAGAGATGGCCGAAACACCATATCCTTAACATACCCCCATAAGAAAAAATCGCAGGGGGTAAGATCAGGGCTTCTTGGAGGCCAGTGATGAAGTGCTCTGTCACGGGCTGCCTGGCAGTTTCATAACTAACCTTTTTCGTAGGACTCTCCATACAGTTGATTGTGGAATTTGCAGCTCTGTGCTAGCTCTGCGAGTCGATTTTCCTGGGCTGCGAACAAATGCTTGCTGGATGCGTGCTACATTTTCATCACTCGTTCTCGGCCGTCCAGAACTTTTCCCTTTGCACAAACACCCATTCTCTGTAAACTGTTTATACCAACGTTTAATACACCACCTATCAGGAGGTTTAACACCATACTTCGTTCGAAATGCACGCTGAACAACTGTCGTCGATTCACTTCTGCCGTACTCAATAACACAAAAAGCTTTCTGTTGAGCGGTCGCCATCTTAGCATCAACTGGCGCTGACGCCTAGTCAACAGCGCCTCAAGCGAACAAATGTACAACTAAATGAAACTTTATAGCTCCCTTAATTCGCCGACAGATAGTGCTTAGCTTTTCCTTTTGTCGTTGCAGAGTTTTAAATTCCTAAAGTTGTGGTATTCTTTTTGAATCACCCTGAACTTTACTGACGCAAACAATTTCAGTCGTCTGATCGTCATCGGGTTATAAAAGTATTCATAACATTATGTTAGGCAAAACCTGATTGATGGTCGGATGAGTAAAACTGGTTGTATAAATAAAGTACTTTACCAGCAGCTCAAGAAACTAAAATGAAATTTTTCACCTGTAACAGCTCTGGAGCACCATCTCCTGAAATTATATGGAATATCGCTTTATTTTAAAAGTTCCAGATATGATTGGTAGTATGGCAGGCTATTAACAGACAGACACAAAATACTGTGCACCATATCCAATCACAAAGCAGAAAATCAAACTCTCGCGTTCCTCGATAAGAATATGTTATCGTAACCTCGTCAGTTACTGAAGTAAAATAAATTTTAAGATGTCATAAGCTTTTTTTCTCTCTCCAAGCTGATATAGCTCTCTGGCTATACGGCAAAAAGAAAGACATTACTATTTAAATTACGATAATAGGAATTTATAATTATTTTATGTGTAGTTCTTCTTTCGCACTGAACCACACGTCACCCAGAAAATACTGCCAACACAGTTTCACACTATTGCCAACAGGAATTAAGGTATGATAGGTTCACTATCTGCCTTAATATAGCAAGAGACAGTGGATTTTAAGGCAGAAACAGTTAAGCATTGGTGAAGACGAATATAGAGAGACTGTGTAGTACGATGGTGTTGAAAAGAGATAATACATATATGCTTGTAGCAATTATCAAGATTATCAGACTATAACAAGAGAAATTACAAGCAACAACAGCTGAGAGACTGAGTTACATCATATTCAGATAACTTTCAGGTAATTTTCTTCTAGACATGTCCTGGACGAAGCTGCTTTGTTAGAAGTTGTTTGTTACGTATGAAAGCATGTATATTCAGAGCCAGATTTTAATTTAGAGTGTACTGAAATTTGGTACTCATGTTACTACTATCTTAAACGACGATCATCACAAACATTGTCAAATGCTTGGTCATCAAACGTTGCGATTACATTAGAGTCTTCTCGCTATTGAGCAAGTAGGTTTTACGTGAGCTCCTACTTGCTGACGCCAGTCAACATCGCTTTCAGTTAAGTTGTTACCGTTACCTCAACTACCATTAACGTAGTTTTGTCCCAAGTTACGACGCCGTAACTTTCTAACAGGTTTGCATATCTGCTACAGTAAACAGCGAAGAAGCCATGAAAACGAATGACCTTGCGTGCAGTTTCCTCCTACATGAGGCTCATTACGTCTTGCTCTCGGTTTAGCTAATCTCAGTACATGAGTTTGCGAAGAGCATTTGGTGATACACATGGAATTGAGTTTCTTCATTTTCCATTTCAAATGCGAGGTTGGGGATGGAGAAAGTTGTAATATGCCGTATTTTTATTACAGATATATTATTCTATACTATCCTTGCGGTATAATACGCCGTATTTTTATTACGAATATATTATTCTATACTATCCCTGTGGTACTACAGATACATAAACGTTTTACAGACTATTGCATACCATTCTGAAAGGACAACTACAATGAAGTCTTCAGTGGTTGTACGGATTCTAAAAAATCCTCCCAATTTTCCGCGAAGCTCACATCTAGAGTTCGCGGATAGTTTACAAGATGTGTGTCTGTCATTTTGAAATTGCACCAAGACGACCTACACTGGATGTAAGAGGATTTGATTGTGGGTAGCGTGAAAGTGTTACGAACCAATCGTCAGGTATTCGTGCTAACTACTGCAGTGGGCTTGCGTTGAGGACCGGGTCTTACTTACAGAGAACAGTGGCTGACTTCACCAGCCGTAGATAATAAGAGCTCAGTTTTAACCGTCGTGTTGCTGTACAGTTTACGGTGATCAATGTGAGGGTGGGCTTAGAATGGAGAAAACAGAGTCAGTGAGATTCTTGCATACTGACGGAAGCTATTATGGAGCCTTCTTTCCGAAAATCGTCAATCTTTTCTGTTTCTCGTTCCAATAGTAAGCTACTTGAGACATGCCTATTTGGTTTCCATACATCTTCAAGGGCACACAGACACGTAGAAGCACAGCATTCTAATCTACGCTTTGGGAGGAGGAGAGCGAGAATGGGAGTAGGACATTTAGACAGGGGGAGGAGGAGTGAATAGAGAGGGTGCCTTGGATCCAACTACATTCACTAGAGATGCCGCCTTCATAGGAACGCAAACACTATATGGCACTTTTGTGTCTTCTTAGCGAGAGCTCGGTTCTACGCACCATTAAGATTATAGCGGCTGCCCCAGTGGAAGCTATTCTCACATATTCTAATTTCTTCTGCTTCTTAACAACAGTCCCAGTAGGTACAGAGAAGCGTGGGACAGGATTTTAGTTTGACCAAACATTATTCCGTGTTAATTTCCGATATTGTGCTCAGCAACTGCTGATTTCTCAACTTCTCGATTTCTTTGTCGTTATGTATAGCGGTCGGTAATGACCGGTATAGTTGCTTCTGGACTGACGAAGAATCTTATAAATTACGGGGATTCCGACACTGAGACTGTCCGTAACTGGGCGCGGCATCTTTCTTTCTTAGGTGGTCTCAAAGTAGGTCTTACGCCTCTTCTTCCTCCCAGGACCCCGCCCGTTTTGTTAGACGTAGCATCACAGAATGGAAGAAGCACAATAGAGAGATTGTTAGGTCATTGTTCAGCATCACCTCTTCGTTTCATGTAGATATTATTTCGGAACACGCACTTCAGATGATTAAACATGGAATCCAGGTGCTCCCTGTCACAGGCAGTTGAAGCTCTGTATATTAAGGTAGTTAACACAGCTTTCTTATAGGCTATCTAGTCACTTCAGTGTGGCCACCACATATGTTCGGCTCAATGTGCAATAACCACTCACAGATGGCCGGCGGCAGCACTGGCAGAGGAGTATTTGAAATGTATTGGGGGGAAAACAGTGTAGTCGTTGTCGTATTCGGAAACGAAGCGATATATCTGATGTCCAAAAGGGCGTTACTTTTGGCTTTCGGGCCAATGTTGGGAATATTTCCGAAACGGCTAAGTTTGTAAACTGTTTGCATGCCGCTGTAGGTAAAGTATTCCGTGATGGCAAAATGGCGCTACAGAAAACCGGCATCAAGGCAGGCCAGAGACCACAATGGCGAACGACGGCTGCGGAGATGTGTACAGACGAATGGAGGTGCAACTGTTGAGCAACTGATCGCCCAGGTGAAACAAGATGCTACCAACATCGTCTCCTTAACTACCATTCAGCAAACGTTGCCGCATATGAGCTTCTGCAGCAGACGCTAGGTTAATGACAGTTGGACGTCCACAGAGTGGCGGCAGCTGTTTTTTTTTTTTTTTTTTTCCCAGATGAATAGCGTCTTGAACTCCATCGTACAGAAAGCGAACACCCTGCAGCAATCGTCGGAGGAGTCCAGGCCGGAGGAGGAAGTGTTATGGTCTGTGGAATATTTTCATGACTTTCACTGGCTGATCTCGTCATTCTGGAAGGCACAGTGGTTCAGCACAAGTATTATTTTTTATATATTGACTCCTTGGTATTAACGTTTGTTACATAAATTACGAACGTTGTACTTTTGACTTCCCACGCCAGATGGTGGGTGTTACGTTTTTTAAGATAGACCTGTGTTGCGCCTCTTTTTATGTTGTTCATTTATTATTCTTTGGCATTATCTTTTGCTTTTTATATGTTCTGCACTCAAACAACTTATCATCGATCTATTTTATGTTTTATAGTTTATAAAAAACAATGCCAATGTATTTTAGATATTCTCCTGCGTCTGCTATGTGTTGTACGTACATTTTAAATTTGAATTCCTACACCATTCACAAAAGTGCAAGAGTTATTTAGTGTTAATAATTCGCAAAACCAATAATACTGTGTCTTCACGTGACACATGTCACATAGAGGGCGTGTCAAGCCCCGTCACACCGAGGTCTGCTGAACAAGTGCAGGTAAACAGCGAACTCAATCTATGTGATTGCCGTAAGCTTGGTGACAACAGTGCATCCCAATTTAAGTTATACAATATAGGTTTGTTTCTAACAAGTGTTATGTTCACATGCAGATGTAATTGTGATTTTCTATGTTGTACTCTCTGATCGTAATGTGGAAAAATTTTTAACTTCTAGCACTGAAGATGGTCACTCAGTGACAGAAAATCGATTTTGCATTAGTAAAAAATATACGACCAATGTTGTATCTTTTTTCAAGTATACCTGTTATCTGGTCGTAGTGCACAAGGCAACATGGAGTCGCCAATAAACAAATATGATTGGTTCAAATGCCTCTGAGCACTATGGGACTTAACTTCTGAGGTCATCAGTCCCCTACAACTTAAAACTACTTAAACCTAATTAACCTAAGGACATCACACACGTCCATGCCCGAGGCAGGATTCGAACCTGAGACCGTAGCGGTCGCGCGGCTCAAGACTGTAGCGCCTAGAACCGCTTGGCCACTCTGGCCGGCAGTATGCATCTATCCTTCGGGACCAAGTCCACGCCTACAAGCAGTTTGTTCCTCCTCGGCACAGTGGCATCTGCCAGCAATATAATGTGTCGCACAACTCGCAGTGCATGCATGTGCTTCAAGAGCACCACGATGAGTCTACCGTACTGCCCCCACCCACTACAGTTCCCAAATTTAAACCCAGTCGAGAACCTGTGGGGGCTGCCTCCATCGGGCTGTTCGCGAGACGGATCCTCGACCTAGAAACATCGCAGTTGTCCACAGTATTGGAATCGGCTTCGGTCCACATCCCTGTCGGTAGCTACCGGACCTCAGTGACTCGCTTCCTGCATGTCTCACAGCGGTCTGTGCCGCAAAAGGTGGTTATTCAGGCTTTTGAAAGGCGGTCAAGTTAATGTAAATGGACTGGTGAAGATTCTGTGCGCTCTGAGGTGTAAACAGTGTGTGTCAGTTTGCAATATAGAGACAGGGCGACCCGATCACCTGATTTACGTTTCATCGACACATCTGAAAATGGCAGCTTCTACGTCTACATCTACATGGATACTCTGCAAATCACATTTAAGTGCCCGGCAGAGGGTTCATCGAACAACCTTCACAATTCTCTATTATTCCAATCTCGTATAGTGCGAGGAAAGGGCCGGCCGGTGTGGCCGTGCGGTTCTAGGCGCTTCAGTCTGGAACCGCGTGACCACTACGGTCGCAGGTTCGAATCCCGTCTCGGGCATGGATATGTGTGTGATGTCCTTAGGTTTGTTAGGTTTAAGTAGTTCTAAGTTCTAGGGGATTGATGACCACAGATGTTAAGTACCATAGAGCTCAGAGCCATTTGAACCACTTTTTTGCGCGGAAAAAATGAACAACTAAATGTTTCCGTACGAGCTCTGATTTCCCCTATGATCGTTCTTCGCTGAAGATTAGATGGGTAGACCACATAACTAAAGAGGAAGTATTGAATAGGATTGGGGAGAAGAGAAGTTTGTGGCACAACTTGACCAGAAGAAGGGATCGGTTGGTAGGACATGTTCTGAGGCATCAAGGGATCTCCAATTTTGTATTGGAGGGCAGCGTGGAGGGTAAAAATCGTAGAGGGAGACCAAGAGATGAATACACTAAGCAGATTCAGAAGGATGTAGGTTGCAGTAGGTACTGGGAGATGAAGAAGCTTGCAGAGGATAGAGTAGCATGGAGAGCTGCATCAAACCAGTCTCAGGACTGAAGACCACAACAACAACAACAACGTTCTTCGCTATGTAGGTCTGTCTCAACAAAATATTTTCGCGTTCGGAGGAGAAATTTGGTGACTGGAATTTCGTGAGAAGATTCCTTCGCAACGAAAAACGCCTTTCTTTTAATGATGTCCAGCCCAAATCCTGTATCATTTCTGTGACACTCTCTCCCATATTTCGCGGTAATACAAAACGAGCTGCCTTTCCCTGAACTTTTTCGATGTACTCCGTCAGTCCTATCTGGTAAGGATCCCACACCGCGCAGCAGTATTCTAAAAGATGACGGACAAGCGTAGTATAGGCAGTCTCCTTCGTAGGTCTGTTGGATTTTCTGTGTCCTGGCAATAAAACGTAGTCTTTGTTTAGCCTTCCCTACAACATTTTCTTTGTGTTCCTTCCAATTTAAGTTGTTCGTAATTGTAATACCTACGTATTTAGTTTAATACATGGCTTTTAGATTAGACTGATTTATCGTGTAACCGAAGTTTAACGAGTTCCTTTTAGCACTCATGTGGATGACCTCACACTTTTCCTTATTTAGCGTCCACTGCCACTTTTCGCACCATTCAGGTATTTTTTCTAAATCGTTTTGCAGTTTGTTATGCTCTTCTGATGACGCTGATGCAGCGTCATCTGCAAACAACCTAAGACGGCTGCTCAGATTGTCTCTTCTCTGATACCAATTGTCTGGTAACTAGAGTACTTTGCTGGCTATTAGTGTTGAATGGAAGTATGTGACATAAATTTAAACTTGATACCTCTGCACGTTTATGGGAAAAAGGGTCTTAACAGACAGACAGAAAACAAAGTTATCCTACAACGCTTCCGTTTTTACCGGCTGAGATACAGAACGCTAAAGAAACGATTCAGGTGAGCCGAAGAAAGCGCCGACGGTGAGAGAGAGAGAGAGAGCCATAGGGAAGATCAAGAAAACAAATCTAACTTATCCTGAGGCATCAATGAATAGGCGGTTTGTTTAAGGAGGAAAGAGTGGTGCGTTGAAATTGTAAATGCAAACTAAGACTTGGCTCTTGAGCTATGCAGAGATCAGGAGGCTTGAGGTAGACCTGTTTGGGAACAGATACAAAGTTTAAGAAAATTCAACCCCTGAAATCGAACTCTCGCAACGAATCGTTTTGTCGTAGAGCCGCATCGTCTCAAGAACAAAGCTGCTCAAGTGAGGAGGAACGAGTTTTGCAGTTGTGTTTTATATCCTAATATCGGTCCGCAGGTACGTGACTGGCCTGATCAAGACTGAACTGCTCTCTTACTTTCAATGAACGGACAAACCAATTAACGGCTGCCTCGGCACCGATACGCTTCGCCTGGTCTGCAATTAGCTGTCTGCAGCAGGGGAGAAACTATGAGGAAGTGTCTGCTTTGGCACCTGCACGGGCGGCCAGGGCCGTCTAATTACGACTGCAGTTCAACGAGCCGGGCACAAGAATGTGCGATGGCAGATACGGGGGTGGCGGTTGTGCGCCTCCCCCTCCCCCCCACCCCTCACACACACACACACACACACACACACACACACACACACACACACACACACGGGGCGAGTCAAATGGAAACCTTACACATTTTTTTGAATATTATTTACTGTGCAGAAGTGGCACAAAGATGTATCACTTTTCGACATAATCTCCCCCACGCTCAATGCAAGTCCTCCAGCGCTTACAAAGTGCATAAAATCCTTTAGAAAAAAATTCTTTCGGTGGTCCGCGCAAACCACTCACGCATCGCGTGGTGTACCTCTTCATCAGAATTGAACTTCTTTCCTCCCATTCCGTCTTTGAGTGGTCCAACCATACGGAAATCACTTGGGGCAGGGTCTGGTGAGTATGGTGGATGAGGAAGACACTCAACATGCAGGGCTGTGATTGTTGCAATTGTTGTACGGGCAGTGTGGGGTCTTGCATAGTCATGTTGCAAAAGAACACCTGCTGACAGCAATCCACGTCGTTTTGATTTGATTGCAGGCCGCAGATGATTTTTTAGGAGATCTGTGTATGATGCACTGGTGACAGCGGTCCCTCTAGGCATGTAATGCTCCAAAATGACGTCTGTTTCGTCCAAAAAGAGAGTCAGCATGACCTTCCCTGCTGATGGTTCTGTTCGAAACTTCTTTGGTTTTGGTGATGAAGAATGGCGCCATTCCTTACTCGGTCTCTTCGTTTCCGGTTGGTGGAAGTGAACCCAGGTTTCGTCCCCAGATACTGTTCTTGCAAGGAAGCCATCACGTTCTCGTTCAAAGCTCCGAAGAAGTTCTTCACAAGCATCAACACGTCGTTCTCTCATTTCAGGAGTCAGCTGCCGTGGCACCCATCTTGGTTCAAATGGCTCTGAGCACTATGGGACTTAACATCTGTGGTCATCAGTCCCCTAGGACTCAGAACTACTTAAACCTAACTAACCTAAGGACATCACACACATCCATGCCCGAGGCAGGATTCGAACCTGCGACCGTAGCAGTCGCGCGGTTCCGGACTGAGCGCCTAGAACCGCTAGACCACCGCGGCCGGCGCACCCTCCTTGCAGACACTTTGTGAAACTGGAGCACATCGTGCACAATGTGGTGTGCTGACCCATGACTAATCTGTAAACATGTTGCAATGTCATTCAGTGTCACTCGGTGGTTTTCCTTCACTATGGCTTCAATTGCTGTAATGTTCTGTGGAGTCACAACTCGCTGTGCCTCACCTGGACGAGGAGTATTTTCCACTGAAGTCACACCATTTGCAAACTTCCTACTCCATTCGTAGACTAGCTGTTGTGACAAACATGTATCAGCGTACTGAACTTTCATTCGTCGATGAATTTAAATAGGTTTCACATCTTCACTACGCAAAAAACGAATAACAGAACGCTGTTCTTCCCTGGTGCAAGTCGCAAATGGGGCGGCCATCTTAACTACGACGGTATGTGTGCATCTGCACTATGGTGCCATTCTGCACGATGTTTGTAGCACGCTTACCGCAGGATAACGGCGCGAAATTTCGATTTGTTATTAGAAATTTGTTTTCACTTGACTGACCCTCGTATATATATTGGGTGGTGGCCTACATGTCCTCAACGTTGTTCTCACACACCGACAGTCCACTATAATACAAGGTGATTCGAAAGTTGTGATGCAAAGTTAAAGCTAAAACATCATGGCAGATTAAAACTCTAGGCCAGACCGGGAATCGAACCAGGGTTTTTCCTTCCACGGGGAATTTTTTTGCTCACTGATCTATCTTTTTATACAAACTCAATTCAGTTTCCTTCTGTCGGGAAGCATACTTACACGATGTGAAGTGTTACTTGAAAAAAGTCTTAAACAGAAAAATAATTCAAACTGACTTTCTTACGCGAATGTGCGCTCCTTTTTTAAAGGAAATGTTTCGTCTTGTCTACGAAAAAGGTAATAAAATATGTATGAACTGTGGGTTGAGATCAAAACTGTTAGAAGTGTGTCTGAACACACAGTGCACCGAACGCTCCTAACTATGGGCCTCCGCAAAAGACGACCGATGCGTTTGCCAATGTCGACACGACGATATCGGCAACTACAAGTCAAACGGCCACGTGATCATCGGCACTGGACGTTGGAGCTGTGGCAGAGCGTTGCATGGTCTTACGAACCGTGCCGACAGGAGGGCGCGAATCCGTCGTGTTCCAGGGGAAAAGCTCCTTGACACCTGTTCTGCGGGAAGGAGACAAGCTGGTGGCGGCTCCATTGTGCTCTGGCCGACATTCACGTCGGCATCCATGGGTCCAGTGGAGCTCGTGCAAGGCACCATGACGGCCATATTTGCAGACCACGTACACCCTTCATAACGATCATGTTTCCTGGCGACAGCGGCGGTTTTCAACAAGATAATGGCCGTGTCACAGGGCCAGCAGCGTGTTGGAGAGGTTCAAGGAATACGGTAGCGACTTCTAGTTCATGTGGTGGCCTCTCAACTTGCCAGATCCGGATCCGATCGAACACATCTGGGATGCGAGTGGACGTGGCGTCAGAGCTCACTGCACGCCACCCTGGAATTTACGGGAATTAGGTAGCTTGTGTGTGCAGATGTGGTCCCAACTCCTTCCAGCGACCAAACAAGGAGTCATTGTTTTCATGCCACGACGTGTCGCCATTGTTATTCGTGCCAAAGGTGGACATACCGGCTGCTAGGTAGGTGGTAATGATGTTCTGTCTCATCAGTGTATATGGTAAGTCTGTTCAAGAATAGCGGCGGGCATCACTACATCTGCATCTACATATATAGCCCGCTAGCCACCAAGCGGTGTCTGTCGGCGGGCACAATTCACGCATAATCGTATTCCCCCCACCCATCTGTTCCACTCGCGGATCACGCGAGGGAAAAACGACTGTCTGAACGCCTCAGTGCGAGCTTTTATTTCCCTTATCTTTGAATGGCGATCATTGCGAGATTTGAAAGTTGGTGGTAATAATTTTTGTTCTACATCCTCGGTGAAGATCAGATTTCGGAATTTAGTGAGCAGCCCGTTCTGTTTAGTGCGCCGTCTATCTGCTAGTGTGTCCCACTTTACACTTTCTATGAGATTAGTAACGCTCTCGCGATGGCTAAATGTACCAGTCACGAATCTTGCCGCTCTTCTTTGGATCTTCTCAGTATCTTGAATGAGACCCAACTGGTAAGCGTCCCATACAGACGAACAATACTCCAAGACTGGACGAACTAATGTATTGTAAGCTATTTTATTTGTTGAACGACTGCGTCGCTTCAGGATTCTACCAATAAACCGCAATCTAGAGTTCGCCTTACCCGTTACTTGTGTAATCTTATCATTCCATTCGAGATCATTTCGAATAGTCACACCCAGATACTTGACGGACGTTACTGCTTCCTAAGACTGGGAATTTATTTTGTACTCGTGCATTAGTGGAGATTTTCGCCTTGTTATACGCAGTAGATTTCACTTACTAATATTGAGAGATAACTGCCAGTCATTATACCACGCATTTATTTTCTGCAATTCCTCATTGATTTGTTCACATCTTTCGTCTGATACTACTTTCCTGTAGACTACAGCATCATCGGCAAACAGTCCCAGGCCGCTGTCAATACCATCAACCAGATCGTTTATGTAAATCGTAAAAAGCAGAGGACCTATTACGCTGCCCTGGGGCACACCTGAAATTACGCTTGTTTCTGTTGAAGTCACCCCGTTCAGGACGACATAGTGCAACATTCACTGAATAACCTGGCCCCGTCCGTACGCATAGTAGAAGATATGCAGGACCACTAGAACCTACATACCGAGCCAGAGGCCACAAACAAACGCGACAAGTAATGGCAGAGTGCCATACAGAAGCAATGCATAAATGTAGATCAGCATTGGCAATTAGGAAAACCTCTTTACACAATAAAAAACTTGGATACCAGGTCTTCACGGCACTACAATCAACAAGATATTATAGTAACGTAACACAATATCACCTTAACATGTTTATGATCTCTGCGCGGTTCTCCTGGCCCTGCGAATGTGGTGCTGTTCTTTCTTCCTGGGACGGGTCCTGCTTGTTCAGTCTATGTTGTAGTAATGATGCTGACTGCTGTATTTGAAAAGATGCACCCCATGTCCGGTAAGCCTTTATACATTGGCAGTTCTTTTCCATGTTTTATGACGTTAGTTCCTATTCAATAAATTAGGCTCTGTGGTTACGTCCTTTCCTAGTTCCACTGGCTATATGACGGTTGCGTGCATTAAGGCGCCAGTTTTGTGCAGGAAGATGAGGGGCTTCTGTTATTTGCCGTTACGGAGATTTTAAGGACATTATATATTGGATGGTCCGTGTACATCACTTGCTAATCGCCATTATATTAATTCGGTAGTTCATGTTTTATGATAGTTCTAATTACGGTTTTTGTGTCTTCTGTAGGTCAAAAGTTTGTTACCCGAAGATATGACTATAATGCCATGAAACTTGTCCTCATTAATAAATCATTGTGAGGCAGCTGTTGCAGTTTACTTCATTTGAAACATATCATCACAACTGTGGTTGCCCCTCATACCAAGTGATGTGTCGAAACTTAGAACTCGTGTTTACGTCAACAGAGAATCGTGTTTAAGTCAACAGAGAATCGTGTGCCAAAAACGTAGGTATAAGTCGAAAATGGATCCAAAAGTTCGGAACTTTTTCAAGTCATAGCGGTGATAGTACAGCAACCAGTAAAATACTACGCAGAAATAAACAGCCTTGGTTTTAGGCTTTTTAATTATTGACATCTTGGGTTGTCGGGTGTTCTGCCGGATATCAGCGTCGTACTTGCACGATATTTCGGTCACGTAGCTCGTAACCTTCATCAGGTGCGACCTGAGACTTTTATTTATTTACCGAAGACGCATTTCGCCTGATTCAGGCTTCTTCAGACTGGCTCTTACTAGATGGTGTTAGACACATGGAAAACTGTCCAGCGAACAACTGCCATCTTCAAATATTCGAAAACATTGCTCGGCGTCCTTGTTGAGACATACAACGTAGTTCAATGACTACAGAAGAGGGTCGGCGTACGTAGATCTGACGCCATGTACACATGTTGGAGGTGTACGTGCTCATATACTGGCTACACGTGCCTCAAGAAGGACATCAAGCAGTGATTCCGAATATTTGACGAAAGCAGTTAGTTGCTGGGACGTTTTGTATGCTCGGTATTCCATACGCCTAGCACCATCCAGTATCAGCCAATCAAGATTTCTGAATCAGGCGAAACGCCTCATTGGTAAAAAGAAAAGAGATAATTACGGCAATGCAATTAAGACTCTTTGTTTCTTCACCAAAGGTAGCTTTTAATAGTTTCCACAATGAAACATTGTCTCAAAATATGGTAGAAAACCCAAAGAGATTCTGGTCGTATGTAAAGTACACCAGTGCCAAAAAACAGTCAGTACCGTCACTGCGCGATAGCGATGGAAATGTTATCGGTGATGGTGCCACTAAAGCAGAGTTACTAAATACAGTTTTCCGTAATTGCTCCACGAAGGAAGAAGTAAGTATTCCACAATTCGAAACCAGAACAGCTGTTAGCATGAGAGACATAAAAGTAGATATCTTAGGTGTTGCGAAACAACTCAGATCACTTAAGAAAGGCAAGACTTCTGGTCCAGATGGTATACCAATCAGGTTCCTTTCAGAGTATGCAGACACAATAGCGCCTTTCTTAGCAATCATATACAACCGCTACTCGACAAAAGGTCTGTTCCTAAAAACTGGAAAGTAGCACAGGTCACACCAATATTCAAGAAAGGGAATAGGAGTAACCCATTGAATTACAGACCCATATCACTGGCCTCAATTTGCAGTAGGGTTTTGCGGCATATACCGTATTCGAACATTATGAATCACCTTGAAGAAAATGACTTATTGATACATAACCAACACGGATTCAGACAATAACGTTCTAGTGCAACACAGCTAGCTCCTTATTCCCATGAAGTGATGAGTGCTGTCGACAAGGGATCTCAGATCGGTTCCATATTCCTAGATTTCCAGAAGGCTTTTGGTACCGATCCTCACAAGCGACTAATAAGCAAATTGCGTGCATATGGAGTATCGTCTCAGTTGTGTGACTGGATTCGTGACTTCCTCTCAGAGAGGTCACAGTTCGTAGTGACAGACGGTAAATCATCGAGTAGAACAAAAGTGATATCTGGCCTTCCGCAAGGTAGTGTCATAGGCCCTGTGCTCTTCCTGATTTGTATAAATGATCTAGGTGATAATCTGAGCAGCCCCCTTGGATTGTTTGCAGATGACGCTGTAATTTACCGTCTAGTAAAATCATCAGACGATCAGTTCCAATTACAAAATGATATAGAGAGAATTTCTGTATGGTGTGAAAAGTAGCAATTAGCACTAAACAAAGAAAAGTGTGAGGTCATGTACATGGGTACTAAAAGAAATCCGATAAATTTTGGGTATACGATAAATCGCACAAATCTAAGGGCGGTCAGTTCGATTAAATACCTAGGAATTACAGTAACGAGCAACTTAAATTGGAAAGACCACATCGATAACATCGTGGGGAAGGCGACACAAAGACTGCCCTTTGTAGGCAGAACACTTAGAAGATGTGACAAACCCGCTAAAGCTACAGCCGACGTTACACTTGTCCGTCCTCTGCTGGAATATTGCTGCGCGATATGGGATTCTTACCAGAGGACATCGAAAAAGTGCAAAGAAGGGCAGCTCGTTTCGTATTGTCGCGCAACAGGGGTGAGAGTGTCACTGATATGATACGCGAGTTGGTGTGACAGTTGTAAGTAGGCTGTTTATGTTTTCTTATTGGCAACGTTACGTAGCGCTCTGTATGAAAATCACTGGCTGTGCTGTGTGCAGTCTGTGGCTAGTTTGCATTGTTGTCTGCCATTGTAGTGTTGGGCAGCTGGATGTGAACAGCGCGTAGCGTTGCGCAGTTGGAGGTGAGCCGCCAGCAGTGGTGGATGTGGGGAGACAAATGGCGGAGTTTTGAAATTTGTAAGACTGGATGTCATGAACTGCTATGTATATTATGATTTTTCAACACTATTAAGGTAAATACATTGTTTGTTCTCTATTAAAATCTTTCATTTGCTAACTGTGCCTATCAGTAGTTAGTGCCTTCCGTAGTTTGAATCTTTTATTTAGCTGGCACTAGTGGCGCTCGCTGTATTGCAGTAGTTCGAGTAACGAAGATTTTTGTGAGGTAAGTGATTTGTGAAAGGTATAGGTTAATGTTAGTCAGGGCCATTCTTTTGTAGGGATTATTGAAAGTCAGATTGCGTTGCGCTAAAAAATATTGTGTGTTAGTTTAAACACAGTCATGTATAATTTTTCTAAGGGGACGTTTCACAGTCACTGAAACAAAGGCGGTTCTCTTTGCGGCGAGATCTATTTACGAAATTTCAGTCACCAACTTACTCTTTCGAATACGAAAATATTTTGTTGACACCGACCTACGTAGGGAGAAATCATCATCATATTGAAATAAGAGAAATCAGAGTTCGAACAGAAAGATTTAGGTGTTCCTTTTTCCCACGCGCCATTCGAGAGTGAATGGTAGAGAAGTGGTATGAAAATGGTTCGATGAACCCTCTGCCAGGCGCTTAAGTGTGAATTGCAGAGTAAACAAGTAGATGTAGATGTAGAAGGTTCGCGTTTGATCCCTGGTCAGCCCAAGGATTTTCATGTGTCAGTTTTTACTTTTATTTCAGTTCTGGCACATTTGCACCGTGGTTCGGCGTTTACGTTAAACCGTAGCCCCTCTCCCTCCTACATCAGGCTGGGTAAACGAGTTGAGAGGCCGGAGGAAGGCAACGACGTATCACTTAGGAGAGTACCACACCTAGTAAAGCAGTGTGGTGTACAAACCAGCTTTCGGATGGCTTTCGTCTTTACTTCAAGGGGTCAGAACACTCCATTTCAACAAATTATTGCACAACTGACCAACAGTTCATTTACGTATTGTGAAGCAATACGAAATCTATCATTCCAAACTCCCACAATTCAAGAACGGATAGAGAATAACAAGTGAGCCTAGTCACCATAGTTTCCTAACGCGCACAATGTGGATTCCATGGTACACTACTGGCCATTAAAATTGCTATACCACGAAGATGACATGCTACAGACGCGAAATTTACCCGACAGGAAGAAGATGCTGTGGTATGCAAGTGAATGGCTTTTCAGAGCATTCACACAAGGTTGGCGCCGGTGGCGACACCTACAACGTGCTGACATTAAGAAAGTTTCCAACCGATTTCTCATACACAAGCAGCAGTTGACCGGCGTTACCTGATGAAACGTTGTTGTGATGCCTCGTGTAAGGAGGCGAAATGCGTACCATCACGTTTCCGACTTTGATAAAGGTCGGATTGTAGCCTATCGCGATTGCGGTTTATCGTATCGCGACATTGCTGCTCGCGTTGGTCGACATCCAACGACTGTTAGCAGAATATGGAATCGGTGGGTTCAGGAGGTTAATACGGAACGCCGTGCTGGATCCCAACGGCCTCGTATCTCTAGCAGTCGAGATGACAGGCCTATTATCCGCATTGCTGTAACAGATCGTGCAGCCACGTCTCGATCCCTTAGTCAAAAGATGGGGACGTTTACAACAACCATCTGCACGAACAGTTCGACGACGTTTGCAGCAGCATGGACTATCAGCTAGGAGACCATGGCTGCGGTTACCCTTGACGCCGCATCACAGACAGAAGCGGTTCTAGGCGCTTCAGTCCGGAACCGCGCGACTGCTACGGTCGCAGGTTCGAATTCTGCCTCGGGCATGGATATGTGTGATGTCCTTAGGTTAGTTAGGTTTAAGTAGTTCTAAGTTCTAGGGGACTGATGACCTCAGATGATAAGGAAAGGAATTCGTGGCGGGCCGCATCAAACCAGTCAGTAGACTGATGATAAAAAAAAAGAACAGACAGAAGCGCCTGCGATGGTGTACGCAACGACGAACCTGGGTGCACGAATGGCAAAACGCCATTCTTTCGGACGAATCCAGGTTCTGTTTACAACATCATGATGGTCGCGTCCGTGTTTGGCGACATCGCGGTAAACGCACATTGGAAGCGTGTATTCGTCGTCGCAGTACTGGCGTATCACACAGCGTGATGGTATGGGGTGCCATTGGTTACACGTCTTGGTCACCTCTTGTTCGCACTGACGGCAGTTTGAACAGTGGACGTTACATTTCATATATGTTACGTCCCGAGACTCTGCCCTTCATTCGATCCCTGCGAAAACCTACATTTCAGCAGGATAATGCACGACCGCATGTTGCAGGTCCTGTTTGGGCCTTTCTGGATACAGAAAATGTTCGACTGCTGCCCTGGCCAGCACGTACTCCAGATCTCCCACCAACTGAAAACGTCTGGTCAATGGTGGCCGAGCAACTGGCTCGTCACAATACGCCAGTCACTACTCTTGATGAACTGTGTTATCGTGTTGAAGCTGCATGGGCAGCTGTACCTGTACACGCCATCCAAGCTCTGTTTGCCTCAATGCCCGGGCGTATCAAGGCCGTTATTACGGCCAAAGGTGGTTGTTCTGGGTACTGATTTCTCAGAATCTTTGCACCGAAATTGCGTGAAAATGTAATCACATGTCAGTTATAGTATAATATATTTGTCCAATGAATACCCGTTTATCATCTGCATTTCTTCTTGGTGTAGCAATTTTAATGTCCAGTGGTGTAGTACGTTTAGATACAAAAATTTTGTGTTGCCACATTTGTGTTCCTTGAACAGAAAGTTTGCATTCAGTGTGTGAGTGCAGGCAGCTGTTTCGCCGTGGCTGATTAACAACTGTTCTCCTCAGTGATTTTCCTATCGACTTGAAGACACGGGTGAGCAGGGAGTTTGGACGTTGACAGCTGGAGGGAGCCGAGTTTGCAGAGGCCGGCCAGGAAATCCGGTCCCGCTGAATGCAGCGGAGGAGGCTCCCAGCCCGCCGTCGATAACTCAAGATTTCCGCTGCTAATCCGTCCTCAAGGGGACAGGAAGCGGGAAGTGGCGAGCGGCCCTCTGCAAACCCTCTCGATACGTCACAGCTGCGCCGCGGGCACGGCGCCCGTCGCGAGAGCAAACTCCACGACGGCGATACGAGAGCGGAGATTTCTTGAAACTGCTCACACATTTTTCGTGCTCCTCTCTTTCCGGCACCGTCCACACCCGGAAGCGCGATGAACCTCCACGATCTCTAGCGAGGGTCGTTCGCGTTGGTGTAGTGATCTTTGGCTGTCGTACTTCCAGAAGTTAGTGTGCAATGCCAGCTTAGACTATTTGGTTTCCAGAGATCAGTGGGGACAGCAGAAGTCAGCATGCAGTTCGGCAGTTCAATGTGGACTGGAAAGTCTTGTGCAAAAGGTTGACTCGCTTTGTTAATTTTTAAAATCAGTCATATTTCAATCTGACCTAAATTATGTTAAGACGAACAAAGAGGCATTGCATATGTACTGAAGGATAAGATCCACATAGTGCAAGAAAGTGAGAAATCCACAGGTATCGACGTGTTCTGGGCTTCAGGTCTGATTATTAATATACGTGACTCTCACCACTTTGGTACAAGTTGAACTTTTGTTACTGGTACCTGATTCTTCTGGCTGACAGAGCACGTGGTCTGCACTATGAATTTTTGGTCTGAGCTTAAGTTGTAAGCGTTATAACTAGTGGATTTTCAATAATCCGATGAATATATGTGTTACATGCAATTTTTCTTCTCTCGATGGTTTCCTTTGTTGTAACCACCTGTTAAACTGAGAGATAATGCAAATAAGTACTTGTATTTGCCAGTCTGGTTTTCAGATAATTAATACGTTTCTGAAATGATGCCCACCCAATCTTCAACCTTGTCCATATAAGATTAAAAAAAATATGGACAAGTCATATAGCTCGGGGTACCAAAGCCTATAGAGTCATAATAGCACGATATGCCATGCATAAAATAGCTTCAAATGTAGTTTACATGCTACTGTCAATGTACATCTACATCTAAACTCATGAGCAATATGTTTGCCTGAGACACTGTGCGATCCAGTCTCATACAAGACAGTGTTTTTGGTTACATGCTAATCATGTTTCCCACCATGAATTCATACAGTATACTTAATATTGATTCTAATGAAAGTAATCACGAGCCTGTTGCATAGTTAATTGACAAGTAGATAAACTTAATCGACGAATTTGTACATTAATATCGGTCTCTCTTAGCCATCTGGATCCACCGATATGTTTCCTATGTACAGGACCATCAGCTGGAGTGGCGAATCATTTTTAGTATTGACCGAACGGTTAAATTAGGAAAGCGTAAGACGGTGTAAATCAGTGAGGTTTGGAGCCGGTGTGTTCACATTTGGCCTGGAGGCACGCATTGTCGCTGAACAGCTGGGATAGCCGTGCGTGAGGGGAGCACCCCCTGCCTATATAACCCATGTTAATTTAGGCAAGTATTTGACCCATTTCTGAAAAAAACTATTTGATGCCGGACGTTAATATTTTTACTGTATGTTACATGATGCTAATAGTCAACTGTACTAAAATCTGGTTATCCATTTTATAGTTTTTAAGAAGTATTTTTTTAAATTTATTAACAAAAAATATTACGTTTTTTCTGCAGAAAATATTTTTTGTGAACTTCCTAATGGGGGAATATCAATGAATGAAGTACCAGAAATGGCTTTTTATGTTATGAGAGTCTCTGAAAATTTCATTCATTTATCTATGATAGTTTCTGATGTAATGGGGCATATGTACTGAAAATTTTAGTTTGCGGGAAATTGACTTTAAAGAAAAACTTTTGAAATTTGTTACTCACAGTTAATTAAAACTGTCCTGCTGCATATGATGGCCCTTCTTTGGCCTCTAGCAGATCTTCCAGCTTCTTTTTCACCTTCCTGGATGTTTTTCTTGCTTTCTTGGCCATATTAGATGCTATCCTCATTTTATCGCAATGTTGCAGCCCAGTGATCATATTTTCACCAGGATTAATTCCCAGCTTTTTCAGTAGCCAATACTTCCCAATATTACCAGAATGGAATGTAATAACAGCATCATGAACTCCTAGTTTCATTGTATGAATGCCTACGAATACAGTTTTAGGAAGGCGGTTCCAAATTATGCTGTTGAAACATTCATTTGCGTTCTGTGTCTGCCCATGCAGACATTTCCTTAGGAGGTCAGGATGAGCCATGTCTCTGAAAATAGGTTTAATTGCTGTAATAACAGCAGCAGGAAGAGGATGCTGGTGAGAATAAGATTCTCCAGTTGTCTGAGCCTTATTGTATTTTCACCACGAATTTTCTCCTGATGGACACAATCCATGACATGGCTTATCATCAGTAGAGGACTTATGGAAGAATATGGCCCAAACATCTCTCTTCATTGCCTCCAGATTTTCTTTATTTCTCCTAATTGCCTCCCCATAGTATACCTGCAAGTTTTCTATTTCAGTTTTAGTTAACCAACCCTGTCCGGTCAACAATTCTCCATCTTCTAATTTTTTTCCTCTCATATCAACAGTTAGTTTTCTCAGCCTTTTTCCCAAACGTTTTTGAACATGGCCTACACATTCTATTTTGCTAATCTACATATGACTTAGAGTTGACAGTGGGTGGGTTGACAGTGGGCGACAGAAAAGTGGACGTGGCACATAAACACACGTGGTGGGAAAATGCTCCTTAAATGCTCTAAAAAATTTTTTTTCGGCAAAATCCTTTTTAGAGTACTTAAATAAAACCTTAATCCATCGAAATATGATGAAAACCCAAAATCGATTTTTTTCGACCTGAACCACTGTGTGGCCCCCTTAAGGCGCCGCTTCCGGGACGGGAAGGTGCGCCAGCCACGGATCGAATCTGCTGGGTGGATTAACGAAGAGGCTCGGCGTGCTGGCCCAGATCACGTTTATTGTGTGATCTGTGGTGCTGGCCAGCCTGGATGTGGCCTGGGGTGTTGGCCAACCTGAATGTGGTTTGCCGCATCCCACTAGTTGAGTGCTGGGCTGAATTACACGTCTGGAAAACATTTAAAAACTTTCGCTCACTTTCACATGAATCATTCTACACATAGACATTTGGAGTACACATATTCCGTCCATGAGGCGGTGGGGGTTGAGAAGGCGGGAGGTTAACGCAGTGGCGACAGGAAGTCAGCTCTTGAACAAACCATACCGACCCTGTGCGGATGCGGGGCAAAGGAACACGAAAAAGAAGAAAAGCAACGCCATGTTACGGACGTAGATGAGTTTCTCTCGCTGTCGCAATCCAGACGCCATTACAGGTTTCCAAACCTTAGCGTCAGGAGGTTTCTCTGCCCCGACGACCCAAAGCCGTAGGAACCGTCCTCACTGCCAACTACGGTGAAGTTGTCTGTATCAAGTACAGGATGGCGCACGGAATGGCCAACATTTGTGTTATAAAAGACATCATATTTACGCCAGTGACTGTAACACTTTCTTTATTTCATGACTGCAATTTCGGCCTTAGGCCATTATCAAATGCAGATTTTTGTGGCTTTACGCCACGTCAACTTAAAATTAGCTGACACATTTATATGTCGTTGACATTACTATTAAATACATTCGTGACGCTGTTACATATTGCGAGCACATATGTGCAAATATGTAACAGCGCCACGAATGTATTTAACAGTAATGGCAACGACATATAAATGTGTCAGCTAATTTTAAGTTGACATGGCGTAAAGCCACAAGAATCTGCACTTGATAATGGCCTAAGGCCGGAATTGCAATCGTGAAATAAAGAAAGTGTTACAGTTACTGGCGTAAATATGATGTCTTTTATAAAGTTCTACGAGACTATGAATCCCAGGTATAAAATGTTAACCAACATTTGTTTTGTTTTTTAGTTATCAGTCGTTCGAGACTTCATGTCATAGTTATGTTACCAGTTGTTATTGTGTCATGTTGGCAGAGGTGACAGTAGCTCATACAGGCTAGTTTCCTTCATTCCCGAGTGCACTGTTTGTGTATCGTTGCACGACGGCTGACAAAGGAAGATTTTTGAACAGCGTGTTAAAACTGCGCTATTTTTTCATGAAACAAAAAGTGTGGTACTTTCACAGAGACGGCTTGTTGCACAATTTAAAACTCGATGGTTGCCCTCATTTACAACAATACGTAAACTTTACGAAACATGTAATAGTGATGGTTCAAAGCCTGAGAGAAAGAAAGCAAGGCCTGCCAATGTTCGTCCTCCACTGAATCTCGAAGCTGTCAGAGCAATGTTATTGATTGAGAAGCCCAAGAAAATCATCAAGGGAAACAGCAGCACGGCGATGGACAACAATCATCGAAGAATGACTTACACTAAATGCGTGTGAATCAAGGCGTGTTATTGAAAAATGCTTGGTTTTCAGGTGAGGCACATTTTCACCTTGATGGCGTTGTTATTAAACAAAATGTACGATTTTGGGCTTCCGGAAAACCAAACGTGCTTCACGAAAAGCTGCATCACGCCCAAAGAATTACTGTATAGGTTGCTATCTCAAGTCAAGGGGAAACAAGCCATTCTTTTTTGAACACATAGTGACCAGTGAACGTTATCCAAACAAGTTGCGAAAAAATTTTGTTCCTCAGCTTCTCGCAAAAGGGTTTCAGTTAGAAAACCAGAGGTTCATGCAGGATGAAGCCAAACTAAACAGAATTAAGTTTATCTTAGACTTCCTGCATGAAACTTCTAAGGTAAAGTCATTCAGATAGATTTCGTAATCCTTTCGCATACGGACAAAACTGGCCGCCTAATAGTGCTGATTTGAAATCGTGATTTTGTTTTCTTTCCTTTTTTTTTCTTTGGCGATTGATACAGTGATGGACCTGTGAGTGCTGATAATTGAGGCGTGCAACGAAATATCTAAGAATATCTGACGGCGAGTAACTCAAAACATCGCAGTTCGTGTTAAAGAAGTCGGCAGACGTGATGTTGGTCTTATTGAACAGAACATAATCTTCAGGTGTACTTTTATCGCTCCGTATTTTGCATTTATGTACTTTGATTGAAATAAATATTTTTTTACAGAAATTAATGTTGGATAATTTCCTGCGCTACCCCATAAATTCTCTCGGGTTAGGCACGCTACTGTTCTGTAACCGAATCCATAAAACAACGGATTTTGATTCTTCTCATCTATAGGGTTGGGTTGTTTGACAGAGGAGACCAGACAGCGTGGTCATCGGTCTCATCGGATTAGGGAAGGACGGGGAAGGAAGTCGGCCGTGCCCTTTCAAAGGAACCATCCCGGCATTTGCCTGGAGCGATTTAGGGAAATCACGGAAAACCTAAATCAGGACGGCCGGACGCGGGATTGAACCGTCGTCCTCCCGAATGCGAGTCCAGTGTGCTAGCCACTGCGTCACCTCGCTCGGTCTAAAACAACGGAGATACGTTCCCCGGAAACGGTTTCATTGCGGAATGTGGAAGATATCACTTCGTTAGAGATATCGGTGTGGAAGTTGCCGCCGCATTTGTTTGACATGAACCGGCTCCCATCGCCTTCGAAGCAGTCTGGGTAATTCAGAAATGTCGCACTTAGGTCGCTCCTGATAGTATACTCGTAACTTCTTCGCTATTATTATGCTATTGAATGGCTTGCTCCCCGGGCTGGTGGTATCAGGCATTCAACGGTGTTTGCATGGTAAGAATTATCTCGCTGCTCCCGTTTGCATTCGTATCCGATATTTCTTATGGCCAACAACGTTCGCACTTGTTAATTACTTCGAATAGTTCATCTGGTTTTACAGAATATCTCGCTCTATGCTCTGCAAGATCGCATGCCTTTTGTTTTAAAGTGTTCGTTATTAACTCTTCGTAAAAAAGTACAGCTTGTTGGCGCGAAGTCCAAAATTGTGGGTTTATCTCGTTCTACAGTGTAGCAAGATTACCTCGCATTGAATCTATTGTTGATTGGTCAGTATAAAGTGATTTTTTAACTGCGTATCTGTTACTTGTTTCTGGCTCTTTCTCCCCTTTTCATGTAAATTATTCTGGGAATGGAAATACCCCGTAGTACGAGAAGGAGTCAAATGTCTCCACAGGCAACAGACAGAAGAAGCGCAGATACGAATTATTTTACTTGCTGACAGGGAAACTGGAAAAGTCATAAAAGTTGATTCACATACATCATTTGCCTCTCATAAAATTGCAAGAGCTTCAAATTGTATTATAGTTACTTAGTAACATGGAGCACTACCTTTCGCTCTTATGATACTGGCGACGCAAGCTGATACTGCATATGCACGACAGAAACGCAAACGTAACAGAGGCCAATATGTTGTCCTCGACGGCGAGTGTTCATCAGAGACTAGAGTATCGCCAGGAATGATCCAGAAATGTATGAGAGGATCGCTCCTGTTCTCTATATGCACAAATGATCTGATGGAAAGGGTGAGTAGAAATCTCCGACTGTTTACTGACGACGTTGTCTTTGTACGAGAAAGTGTCGCTGAACGACTGTAGCAGGATACAAGATGCATTGTGTATTGAACCGGGGACCTATAAACGACGAAGAGGCTTCGTCTCGCCGTAGCCCTCAGTGGTTCACAAGCCCACAACAGGCCACAGCAGTCCACCCACCCCACCGCCGCCCCACACCGAACCCAGGGTTATTGTGTGGTTCAGAAAGAGAGACTGAGAGAGGAGAGAGATAGATGGAGAGAGAGAGAGAGAGAGAGAGAGAGAGAGAGAGAGAGAGATAGAGAACCAAGGCGAATGCTTACGTTAATGTCCCCATTCGACTGGCGGATCGATAACAAATGCCACACGCCCTCAGAAATGAGACACCGTCCAGTTCATTAGAGATTCAACCTCGAACTTAATGAAAGTCTGGTGATCGGGAATCTTTTGCAAGTCAAATGTTTGCGGCGAGAATTTCTTCTGATACCACGATGACAACTGGCTAATTCCGGGTCTACCGCCAACGTGACTTACTAGCCTTGGTTACGAGTGTGGCTCATTGAAAGGAATTCAGCTGTCGTTAACGCTCAATTTGCGAGGTGAAGCGGTTTAACGACTTGAGTAGAAGTGATGTTCGAGACAACTATCTCGAAAACGACACATCGTACGAAAAAAATGTTCAAGCTGAAAAGTTAACAATAGTAAAGGGGACAGCTTTCTGTGCTACAACTAGCCACCTTCCAACCACCCATCCTGCGTGTTTTGTGTTGCATACTAAATTCCCCCTCTCTCTGTCCACCTCCTGCTTCATCCCTCTCTGTCCATTTCCTCCACCCCCTTTCTCTGCCCCCCCCCCCCACTTTCTGTCCATCACCACCCACCCCAGTCTCTGTTCATCCCCCCCCTCTCTATATCGACCCCTCCCCCTGGCCATCTGTTCCTTCCCACTCTTCTACCCATCTGCTTCTCTCCCCTCTAATTTCATCTCCTCCTCTCCCCTCTCCATCTCCTCTTTCCCCATTTCGCTGTCCCCTTCCTCCTCTCTCCATCCACTTCCCTTCCCCCTCTCTCTGTCTACTTCCTCCACCATCCTGTCTATCTCCTCCTTGCCCTTCACTCTCAGTTCATTTCTTCCTCCACCATTATCTACCCAGGTTATCCCGCTCACCCCAATAGGAGGCTGGTGGTTCTTATCCCCCTACAGTTTTTCTTTCCAGGTCGTAACTAATATGCGTACCAAATTTGGTTGAAGTCGTTCGAGGGGTTTACGATGAGCTTTTTACAACTGGCATTGCCAACATTCACATATGAATAAATTTCGCATATATTTAACATATTTCACACGTATTTGTAAACGTATTTAACCTGTATCTTTAGCGAATTTCATCCTGCAGTTGTGTTGTCACGCAGCCCAATGATTATGATGTCGTATCTCGTGACCAATGCACTGTACAATGATTTGATTTTGCAGGTACATCCAGCGGCGAAATGTGTTCTGAGTAGAGTTAGTAGTAAACAAGTAATAAATTGAAACGGCATGCACGACATGGTAGTTTTTCACGCCTCTCAGTATTTGATGTCATATCCCCTGAACTACGTTCGTAAGTACGTTAACGGTAGATATGTATGCTGTCTGAGAAAAGTGTTGCGAATTAAGTCAGTGGCAACGAAGTAATAAATTTAAACGTCTTGCATGATGGGGCATTTTGTCATGCATATCAATGTTTATGACATCATATCATCTTAACTAAGTGTTGTACAATGATATAATTTTGCTGGTACATTCAGTGTTATATGTGAATACCGTCTGCAAAACGTGTTGCGAATACCATTAGTAGTAAAGAAGTATTAAATTAAAACGTCATGCTTCATGCTGCAGTTTTACGGTTTGAAATCGAAAATTTAGTAGGCGGTAAACTTTTTTCCTTTCATTATTTGGTGGGGTTGTCAGCAAGAAAAAGTATCGTAAAAGTTTGAAATTACGTTAAAGTTGGTTGCAAGTCTCTAAGTGCTTTCATTCTCAAATAATGGATGACTACAGTATGGGTATTCATGCGTCGTGTACTACACTGCCTTTTCATCCCCACCTCTTTGGTAGCTATGTGGTTATTATTGCCCCCCTCACTCCCTCCTCCACAGTAAGTGACATGTGTACTGCTTTTGGTTGAAAGGGGTCCAGTGGTTTATGAGACATGAAACACACACACACACACACACACACACACACTCACACACACATATATATATATATATATATATTACGCCCACACATCTACCTTCATAATGTGTATGGATTCGAATTCTACGCCAAAAAGTACGTATAGTTTACTGAAACCATTGTTTACCATTGGTGGTAGATGGCGCTGTAATAGACAAGTATTTAGAGTGCCTGTTTTCGCAATTAAGAACAGACGCATTTGACTCTACATTACATTTACGATGTAAATACAGGGTGTTACAAAAAGGTACGGTCAAACTTTCAGAAAACATTGCTCACACACAAAGAAAGAAAATATGTTATGTGGACATGTGTCCGGAAACGCTTACTTTCCATGTTAGAGCTCATTTTATTACTTCTCTTCAAATCACATTAATCATGCAATGGAAACACACAGCAACAAAACGTACCAGCGTGACTTCAAACACTTTGTTACAGGAAATGTTCAAAATGTCCTTCGTTAGCGAGGATACATGCATCCACCCTCCGTCGCATGGAATACCTGATGCGCTGATGCAGCCCTGGAGAATGGCGTATTGTACCACAGCCGTGCACAATACCAGCACGAGGAGTCTCTACATTTGGTACAGGGGTTGCGTAGACAAGAGCTTTCAAATGCCCCCATAAATGAAATTCATGAGGGTTGAGGTCAGGAAAGCGTGGAGGCCATGGAATTGGTCCGCCTCTACCAATCCATCGGTCACGGAATCTGTTGTTGAGAAGCGTACGAACACTTCGACTGAAATGTGGAGGAGCTCCATCGTGCATGAACCACATGTTGTGTCGTACATGTAAAGGCACATGTTCCAGCAGCACAGGTAGAGTATCCCGTACGAAATCATGAAAACGTGCTCCATTGAGCGTAGGTGGAAGAACATGGGGCCCAATCAAGACATCACCAACAATGCGTGCCCAAACGTTCACAGAAAATCTGTGTTGATGACGTGATTGCAAAATTGCGTACGGATTCTCGTCAGCCCACACATGTTGATTGTGAAAATGTAGAATTTGATCACGTTGGAATGAAGCCTCACCCGTAAAGAGAACATTTACACTGAAATGAGGATTGATACATTGTTGGATGAACCATTCGCAGAAGTGTACCCGTGGAGGCCAATCAGCTGCTGATAGTGGCTGCACACGCTGTACATGGTACGGAAGCAACTGGTTCTCCCGTAGCGCTCTCCATACAGTGACGTGGTCAATGTTACCTTGTACAGCAGCAACAGAACGTACCAGCGTGACTTCAAACACTTTGTTACAGGAAATGTTCAAAATGTCCTCCGTTAGCAAGGATACATGCTGACATTAGGGTTATCGTCAACTGCACGAAGAGTTGCCTCGTCCATTGCATATGTCCTCGCCGTTCTAGGTCTTCCCCAGTCGCGAGTCATAGGCTGGAATGTTCCGTGCTCCCTAAGACGCCGATCAATTGCTTCGAACGTCTTCCTGTCGGGACACCTTCGTTCTGGAAATCTGTCTCGATACAAACGTACCGCGCCACAGCTATTGCCCCGTGCTAATCCATACATCAAATGGGCATCTGCCAACTCCGCATTTGTAAACATTGCACTGACTGGAAAACCACGTTCGTGATGAACAGTAACCTGTTGATGCTACGTACTGATGTGCTTGATGCTAGTACTGTAGAGCGATGAGTCGCATGTCAATACAAGCACCGAAGTCAACATTACCTTCCTTCAATTGGGCCAAATGGCGGTGAATACGTCAGTACATACTGACGAAACTAAAATGAGCTCTAACATGGAAATTAATCGTTTCCGAACACAGGTCCACATAACATCTTTTCTTTATTTGTGTGTGAGGAATGTTTTCTGAAAGTTTGGCCGTACCTTTTTGTTACACCCTGTATAATCCTTTTGTGTTGTAACGGTTACTATTTTTGTTCAAACTAACCGTTTGAGTGTCTGGCTAGAAACTACGTTTGCCGTGATCGAGACACAACGACGTGAATGTAACAGTTTTCTGTTCCCACCTGCATGCCTGACGTCACTGAGGCCCCTTGCCTCTCACAGTTGGGGTGTTTGATTTCGATGAGCACCTGTGCCTCTCGCTACAAGCGTGCTTATTCCCTGTTAGTGTCCATCAGTCGTGCTCACGTCTTTATGGTTTCGTGGACATGTTGCCTTATTACAATGGTTCTGGTTTGTATTCCGTCGGTAGCGGCCAGCTCGAGAGATACGGATGTTGGATGGAAACACACACCGAAATCAGTCATCCTGATGGTGGGATTCAAGGGCGGACACCGAAATCAAGCATTTCAATGGTCTGAGGACTCACCATAGTCAACCCCGTATGGAATAGAAAACTACGTTACCACAAAAGCAGCTAAACTGCCACAAACGTGTCTACCCACATTATTTGTACCGTACAATCACATCTGCAATACTTAAGTAACGTTTGGACTTCCGTATCAAGCCTCAGAACACAAAAATTTATATTTACGTCGCAAATGATATGTAGAGTCAAATGCGTCGGTTCTTATTGCAAAAACAGGCACATTTTTCGATTACAGCGCCATCTACAACGAACGGAAAACAAATGGTTTGGTTTTTTTGGCTAGAATCCGAATATGTAATAAGAATGGAGGATTCCCGTTTGAATATACAAAGTGTATCCCGCCCAAACAGAAGGAGTGGCTTGGAGGTGGTTAGTTGTAGCAGAGGCACATGTCCCCTTTACTAGTATTAACTTTTGGCATCCTGCATAATACCGTTTAGGGCCCCCGTGAGCAACAGAAGTGCCGCAACATGACGTGGCATGGACTCGACTAATGTCTGAAATAGTGCTGGAGGGAATTTTCACCACGAATCCTGCAGGGCTTTCCATAAATCCGTAAGAGTACGAGGGGGTGGAGATATCTTCCGAACAACACGTTGCAAGGTATCCCAGATATGCTCAATAATGTTCATATCTGGGGAGTTTGGTGGCCAGCCGAAGTGCTAAAACTCAGTAGCAGTTCTGGACGTGTACGGTGCCTCACTGTCCTAATGGAATTACCGAAGTCCGTCGGAATGCTCAATGGACATTAATGGATGCAGGGAATCAAACAGGATGCTTACGTACTTGTCCCCTGTCAGAATCGTATCTAGACGTAGCAGGAGTCCCATATCACTCCAGCTGCGTGCGTCCCGCACCATTAGAGAGCCTCCACCAGCTTGAACAGTCCCCTACTGAGATACAGGTTCCATGGATTCATGACATTATCTCCATACCGTACACGTCTATCCGCTCGATACAATTTGAAACTAAACTCGTCCGACCAGGCAACACGTTTCCAGTCATCAGCAGTGCAACGTCGGTATTGACGGGCCCAGACGAGGCGTAAAGCTTTGCATCGTGCAGTCATCAAGGGTACACGAGTGGGCCTTCGGCTTCGAAAGCCCATGTTGATGATGTTTCGTTGAATGGCTCGCGCGTTGACACTTGTTGATGGTTCAGCATTACAATCTGCAGCAATTTGCAGAAGGGTTGCACTTCTGTCACGATGAACGATTCTCTTCAGTCGTCGTTGGTCCCGTTCATGCAGGATATTTTTCCGGCCGCAGCGATGTCGGACATTTGATGTTTTACCGGAGTCCTGATGCTCTCGGTACAGTCGTGAAATGGTCGTACGGGAAAATGCTCACTTCATGGCTACCTCGGAGATGCTGTGTCCCATCGCTCGCGCGTCGATTATACCATTCAAACTCACCTAAATCTCGATAAACTGTCATTGTAGTAGCACAGTTGTTGTCCTATACAGGGTGGTCCATTGATAGTGTCCGGGCCAAATATCTCACGAAATCTCTAGCTTGAAGGGGGAACCAGATGGCGCTATGGCTGGCCCGCTAGATGGTGCTGCCGTAAGTCTAACGAATATCAGCTGCGTTTTTTAAATAGGAACCCCAATTTTTTATTACATATTCGTGTAGTACGTTTCAGTTGGACCACTTTTTTCGCTTTGTTATAGATGGCGTTGTAATAGTCACAAACGTACGTACGTGGTATCATGTAACATTTCGCCAGTACGGACGGTATTCGCTTCGTGATATACTACCCGTGTTAAAATGGACCGTTTACCCATCGTGGGAAAGGTCGATATCGTGTTGATGTATGGCTATTGTGATGAAAATGCCCAACAGGGGTGTGCTTTGTACGCTGCTCGGTATCCTGGACGACATCATCCAAGTGTCCGGACCGTTCGCCGGATAGTTACGTTATTTAAGGAAACAGGATGCGTACAGTCACATGTGAAACGTCAACCACGACCTGCAACAAATGATGATTCCCAAGTAGGTATTTTAGCTGCTATCGCGGCTAATCCGCACATCAGTAGCAGACAAATTGCGAGAAAATCGGGATTCTCAAAAACGTCGGTGTTGAGAATGCTACATCAACATCAATTGCACCCGTACCATGTTTCTATGCACCAGGAATTGCACGGCGACGACTTTGAACGTCGTATACAGTTCTACCACTGGGCACAAGAGAAATTACGGGACGGTGACAGATTTTTTGCACGCGTTCTATTTAGCGACGAAGCGTCATTCACCAACATGGTAACGTAAACCGCCATAATATGCACTACTGGGCAACGGAAAATCCACGATGGCTGCGACAAGTGGAACATCAGCGACCTTGGCGGTTTAATGTATGGTGCGGCTTTATGGAAGGAAGGGTAACTGGCCCCCATTTTATCGATGACAATCTAAATGGTGCAATGTATGCTGATTTCCTACGTAATTTTCTACCGATGTTACTACAAGATGTTTCACTGCATGACAAAATTGCGATGTACTTCCAACATGATGGATGTCCGGCACATAGCTCGCGTGCGGTCAAAGCGGTATTGAATAGCATATATCATGACAGGTGGACTGGTCGTCGAAGCACCATACCATGTCCCGCACGTTCACCGGATCTGACGTCCCCGGATTTCTTTCTGTGGGGAAAGTTGAATGATATTTGCTGTCGTGGTCCACCGACAACGTCTGACAACATGCGTCAGCGCATTGTCAATGCATGTGCGAACATTACGGAAGGCGAACTACGCGCTGTTGAGAGGAATGTCGTTACACGTATTGCCAACTGCATTGAGGTTGACGGACATCATTTTGATCATTTATTGCATTAATGTGGTATTTTCAGGTAATCGCGCTGTAACAGCATACGTTCTCAGAAATGATAAGTTCAGAAAGGTACATGTATCACATTGGAACAACCGAAATAAAATGTTCAAACGTGCCTTCGTTCTGTATTTTAATTTAAAAAACCTACCTGGTACCAACATTCGTCTAAATTTGTGAGCCATATGTTTGTGACTATTAGAGCGCCATCTATCACAAAGCGGAAAAAGTGGTCTAACTAAAAAATTATAATTCTTTACGTACTACACGAATATGTAATAAAAAGTGGGGGTTCCTATTTTTAAAGAAACGCAGTTGATATCCGTTTGACCTATGGCAGCGCGATCTAGCGGGCCAACCATAGCGCCGTCTGGTTTCCCCCTTCAAGATAGACAAGTTTCGTTCTTTGTAGTTTTTTCGTTTGACGCTTATTTCGTGAGATATTTGGCCCGGTCACGATCAATGGACCACCCTGTATAGACGTTGCCGACCGCAGCGCCGTATTCTGCCTATTTACGTATCTATACACCAGTTTCTTTGGCGCTTCAGTGTATTTCTTTCGATGCATCGTTTTCGTGACATTTAGCTGTCTCAAGCTACAATAAAAAACCCGTGCATTAAACCAGGAGAGCTGAGTAGGTTGCGAAGAAGTCGCAAACAGCTGCAGCCCGCAGGTGGAGCGTGGAAGCGGCACTCTCGGACCCCGAGCAGTGTTTCTTGTGCCGCGCTGTAACTGCCGTCCATTAGGCAGAGAGACAGGAAGCGCCGCCGTCGCGCTAATGCCGGTGCTGAAAGGCGGGCGACAGCAGCGCGGCTCGCAATTAGCCGCGGGGGCGGGGCGTTGCCCGAGGCGCCCGTGTTTGCCGCCGGTAGCTGGCTGGCCACGCGCCCGCACGTGTCCTCTACCCTGCCCTGCGCACCTCTTGACAAAGCAACAGTCGAAGCGAGGCGGCGCCCCAGTTATCGTGTGACCGTTTGCGGAGTGAATCACGTGCCCTGTTACACCAGGTCGATGTCGTGTCCGCATACACGGTCATCCGGAGGAAGGCTATCCGAAACATGCACCGCATTACGCAGGACGTTGGGGGCAGTATTACGCTTCGGGGGATATTCACTTGGGCTTTTGTGGGACGTCTAATACTGAAAGAAGGCGGCGTACTGCTGAGGACTACGAAGAATATTGCAGACCACCTACAACTCTTCATGCTCGGCGGCTTTCTCGACGGCGACATCTGCCAGCGGTATAACTGCCCGTATCACAAGGCCGGAATAGTGCTATGATGATGTTCTGAGGAACGAAAGTTAATGCCTTGACCAAATTTGACTGTCGGGTGTCCCATGTCCGTCGTTGCGGGACTCTGCGTGGGTATGAGTGGGAAATAAAAAGGGCGGAAATGATGTTTATGTTAATCAAAATACCACAGGTGTACTGCCGATCTACGGTGCCCAACGGGCACAATATTTCGGCGATCATACATGACGCCATCATTAGGTGAACTAAATGGTTCAAATGGCTCTGAGCACTATGGGACTCAACTGCTGAGGTCATTAGTCCCCTAGAACTTAGAACTAGTTAAACTTAACTAACCTAAGGACATCACAAACATCCATGCCCGAGGCAGGATTCGAACCTGCGACGTAGCGGTCTTGCGGTTCCAGACTGCAGCGCCTTTAACCGCACGGCCACTTCGGCCGGCCTCAGGTGAACTGACGGACTGAGCTCCTGTGAACGTGCCGGCACGGAGATCCGTACGCTATGGCTGCTGAGCTCCTGTGAACGTACCGGCACGGAGATCCGTCAGTTCACCTGATGATGGCGACATGTATGATCGCCGAAATATTGTGGCCGTTGGACACTGTAGACCGGCAGTACACCCGTGGGTATTTTGATTATCAAATACGCCGGGAGAAACTCAAGAATCACGATGTTTATGTTGATCACTATTCCAATTTTCTGTACAGGTTCCGGAACCGTCGGAACCGAGGTGATGCAAAACTTTCTTAATGTGTGTATATTGTGCTACAAGACCACAAAACGTACGTGATATTGTGGTGTCAAGACCCCATGGCCGTGAATAAAAGTGTCAAGACGTGCGTCAAGAAGTTGCACAGGTCTCAGATGTAGTCCAGTGTTACTCTATCCTACGCCGTTTGCACCCGAGCGCCCAGATCCTACAAACTGCTGGATGGAGGTGGAGTCTTGATGGCACACTCCATAGCACCCCACACACTCTCCGTCGGGGAGAAACTGCTGCTACGGTCGCAGGTTCGAATCCTGCCTCGGGCATGGGTGTGTGATGTCATTAGCTTATTTAAGTCTAAGTACAGGGTTATTACAAATGACTGAAGCGATTTCACAGCTCTACAAATACTTTATTATTTGAGATATTTTCACAATGCTTTGCACACACTTACAAAAACTCAAAAAGTTTTTTTAGGCATTCACAAATGTTCGATATGTGCCCCTTTAGTGATTCGGCAGACATCAAGCCGATAATCAAGTTCCTCCCACACTCGGCGCAGCATGTCCCCATCAATGAGTTCGAAAGCATCGTTGATTCGAGCTCGCAGTTCTGGCACGTTTCTTGGTAGAGGAGGTTTAAACACTGAATCTTTCACATAACCCCACAGAAAGAAATCGCATGGGGTTAAGTCTGGAGAGCGTGGAGGCTATGACATGAATTGTTGATCATGATCTCCACCACGACAGATCCATCGGTTTTCCAATCTCCTGTTTAAGAAATGCTTCTGCTTTAGCCTTTTCCGTAAGATTTTCCAAACCGTCGGCTGTGGTACGTTTAGCTCCCTGCTTGCTTTATTCGTCGACTTCCGCGGGCTACGCATGAAACTTGCCCGCACGCGTTCAACCGTTTCTTCGCTCACTGCAGGCCGACCCGTTGATTTCCCCTTACAGAGGCATCCAGAAGCTTTAAACTGCGCATACCATCGCCGAATGGAGTTAGCAGTTGGTGGATCTTTGTTGACCTACGTCCTGAAGTGTCGTCGCACTGTTATGATTGACTGATGTGAGTGCATTTCAAGCACGACATACGCTTTCTCGGCTCCTGTCGCCATTTTGTCTCACTGCGCTCTCGAGCGCTCTGGTGGCAGAAACCTGAAGTGTGGCTTCAGCCAAACAAAACTTTATGAGTTTTTCTACGTATCTGTAGTGTGTCGTGACCATATGTTAATGAATGGAGCGACAATGAATTTATGAAATCGCTTCAATCATTTGTAATAGCCCTGTAGTTCTAAGTTCTAGGTGACTGATGAGCTCAGATGTTAAGGCCCATAGTGATCAGAGCCATTTGAATCATTTTTGAACAGCAGAGCTACCGCTTGCAGGACCTCATCCACGAACCTTGCGGCTGTCACGGAGTCCGTTAGGAACACTATTGGTAAATGGGCACCATAGGATACTGCTCACCACACACATTAGACCGATGGGAAGTGTGTTGGGAGACCACAGACTGCTCTGCGAGGCGCTCCGTACAGCGCCTCCAAACACGGACCAGGTGATTGTCGTTTACAAGACAGAAGCGGGATTCGTCGCTAAAGATGACTCGCAGCCAGTCTTCAGGCCCCCTGCCCATCGTTGCCTACAGCAGGAGAGTTGGGCGGGACTGTGCGTGGGTGTGAGTGACGGGCCTCGTAGCGGTTGGCGGCTGCGAGCTCCGCGTTACGCAACCGCTTGCTGGTCGTACTAACAGGAGGATGCATAGAAGGCAGGAGAGCTTGCTGCATGCCCATTTCTTTGCACTCCGATCTGCTCGCGTGTGGCGGGCAATGTTCTGGTGCCCTTTCCTTGTCGTGCGGGTCAGACGTCCAGGTACTACATGTCTTTCATGAGTATCTTCCTGATTGCCGCCAACAACGGGCAGTGGTGGTGTCCATACGACTGTGTTGTGTGCACTACGACGATAGGACCACCCATCCTCCCCACGATGCGGCTCCTCTCCAAATCCATCTGTTGGGCAACCTACTGTCAAACGATATATACTGGTAAACGTGTCGCCTGCGCGTAGGGCACGTTCAGGTGACGGTATCAGCTGTTGTACTGGCCAGGATGGCCATATGGGGCGCTTTTTTGTCAAACGATGCGCACGACTTCACGGACCAATCCGTGCTCCCGCGGCCGACGCAGCAAAGGAAATGAGTGGCATAACTGCTGCTGTGAAACATTCCCACCGTGAAACTTCCTGGCAGATTAAAACTGTGTGCCGGACCGAGACTCGAACTCGGGACCTTTGCCTTTCGCGGACAAGTGCTCTACCAACTGAGCTACCCAAGCACGACTCACGCTCCGTCCTCACAGCTTTACTTCTGCCAGTACCTCGTCTTCTACCTTTCAAACATCACAGAAGCTCTCCTGCGAACCTTGCAGAACTAGCACTCCTGAAAGAAAGGATATTGCGACGACATGGCTTAGCCACAGCCTGGGGGATGTTTCCAGAATGATATTTTCACTCTACAGCGGAGTGTGCGCTGATATGAAACTTCCTGGTAGATTAAAAGTGTGTGCCACGCAATCATAGGGGTGACACTCGTCTGATGTGAGACGTTCCCTGGGGGGTCCACCAGGAACCGAACCGCACAATAACCCTGGGTTCGGTGTGGGGTGGCGAAGGGGTGAAGTGGACTACGGTAGTCACATGGTTCACATGGCTCTGAGCACTATGGGACTTAACTTCTGAGGTCATCAGTTCCCTAGAACGTAGAACTACTTAAACCTAACTGACCTAAGGACATCACACACATCCATGCCCGAGGCAGGATTCGAACCTGCAACCGTAGCAGTCGCGTGGTTCCGGACTGAAGCAGCCAGAACCGCTCGGCCACGGCGGCCGGCTAGCACAGTAAGGCGTCTCCCTTTGCCCACGGGAACCTTCAGGCCTCCAACATCCTCACTTGTCTTTTGGCACATTCATCTTGAATGGTTTCATCGAGATAATAAATACGTGGTTTTCCGGCTTGCTTTATTTCGTACATTGAACTCAAGCACCCAGTTCCTGCTGCTACTATGTCACGTCTCTCCAAGAGAAGTTTTCCTCCCGTCATTGGTCTTTCCGTATTTAAATGCCATATCTCTGAAAATTGTGAGCTTGGTACATTTGCTGCCGTCGAAACTGCCAGCTTCTTTCATGTACGAACACAATTCATCTGCCGTAGGACAACGTCTTTACTATATATGTCAAATATTTTCCACCATAATACGTTCTTGCTCAAATCGTCGAGCTCACGAATTTCTTTCGATTTCGGCTTGTACCAGGCGAATTAGAAATAGGTTATCCGTTCTCTACAGCAGATGCGTTGGTTTCACTTGCGATCCGCTCAACAGTCCTCAACCCGATACCGCACGCTTGAGCTGTTCGTTCTTGGCCACTTGGCAACACCAGGAGACGCTTTGTGATGTGACGTGGATGCCGCGTCCGACTCCCGTCCTAAGAACTGATACACGCGAAAGACTATTTTCCTCTCCTGCTTGTGTCATACGGGGTGAGATTTGATTTTTGGCGTTCATATCGACCAGATTTCCTCGAAATAACTTTCGAAAGAACGCAGAATGCTAAGACGAGTCGTCAACTCGCTCCGCACGTACGAAACAAACTCGAGCGCTCGCCGCGGCTGACTGACCGCTACTGGTTGGCACGCCACGTGACGTATTCGTGCTTCTGGGCATCCAGATCTCACACGCCCACTTACGAGGAGTGCACTCTAGTGCTGCCATCTGCCATCTGTGAACGGTTATTGCACGTTGACGCCGAACATAGGCGGTGGTCACGTTCGTGTGACTGGACAGTGTATGTGTATGTCCTCTGGGCGCTAGCTGCGTGAGGCCGTTGAAGTCCTGGGATTCTACACCACTGGCCATTAAAATTGCTACACCAAGAAGAAATGCAGATGATAAACGGGTATTCATTGGACAAATATATTATACTAGAACGGACATGTGATTGCACGCAATTTGGGTGCATAGATCCCGAGAAATCAGTACCCAGAACAACCACCTCTGGCCGTTATAACGGCCTTGATACGCATGGGCATTGAGTCAAACAGAGCTTGGATGGCGTGTACAGGTACAGCTGCCCATGCAGCTTCAACACGATACCACAGTTCATCAAGAGTAGTGACTGGCGTATTGTGACGAGTCAGTTGCTCGACCACCATTGACCAGACGTTTTCAATTGGTGAGAGATCTGGAGAATGTGCTGGCCAGGGCAGCAGTCGACCATTTCCTGTATCCAGAAAGGCCCGTACAGGACCTGCAACATGCGGTCATGCATTATCCTGCTGAAATGTATGGTTTCGCAGGGATCGAATGAAGGGTAGAGACACGGGTCGTAACACATCTGAAATGTAACGTCCACTGTTCAAAGTGCCGTCAGCGCGAACAAGTGGTGACCGAGACGTGTAACCAATGCCACCCAATACCATCACGCCGGGTGATACGTCAGTATGGCGATGACGAACACACGCTTCCAATGTACGTTCACCGCGATGTCGCCAAACACGGATGCGACCAACATGACGCTGTAAACAGAACCTGGATTCATCCGAAAAAATGACTTTTTGCCATTCGTGCACCCAGGTGCGTCGTTGAGTACACCATCGCAGGCTCTCATGTCTGTGATGCAGCGTCGAGGGTAACCGCAGCCATGGTCTCCGAGCTGATAGTCCATGCTGCTGCAAACGTCGTCGAACTGTTCGTGCAGATGGTTTTTGTCTTGCAAACATTCCCATGTGTTGACTCAGGGATCGAGACGTGGATGCACAAACAGTTACAGCCATGCGGATAAGATGCCTGTCAGCTCGACTGCTAGTGATACGAGGCCGATGGGATCCAGCACGGCGTTCCGTTTTACCTTCCTGAACCCACCCATTCCATAATCTGCTAACTGCCATTGGATCTCGACAAACGCGTGCAGCAATGTCGCGATACGATAAACCGCAATCGCGATAGGCTACAATCCGACCTTTATCAAAGTCGGAAACGTGATGGTACGCATTTCTCCTCTTTACACGAGGCATCACAACAACGTTTCACCAGGCAACGCCGGTCAACTGCTGTTTGTGTATGAGAAATCGGTTGGAAACTTTCCTCATGTCAGCACGTTGTAGGTGTCGCCACCGGTGCCAACCTCGTGTGAATGCTCTGAAAAGCTAATCATTTGCATATCACAGCATCTTCTTCCTGTCGGTTAAATTTCGCGTCTGTAACACGCCATCTTCGTGGTGTAGCAATTTTAATGGCCGGTAGCGTATTTTCGCATGACAATCGTACTAACGTGAGCAGCAACATTGTGGGACCCTAAACGCTAGTCTCAAAAGACCACGATGTTGCTGCCATCGAATTCCAACACTTTCTGATAGTCTGTCAAGTCCCTGTATGTTCATCTTTTCACAGACGGTTGCGGGATCTCGGCTGTTCAGTACAGATTGTCAAATCAAACACCGTTCAGCCGTCTGAATTGTTATTTCATTGGGCTATCAGTTTCGGCGATATGTTACACGATCTTCAGGCCACCTGTCCGACGCATAGGTGAATTCCGACTTTTGATGTTTGAAGTGATCTTTGTCCTAAAAATCTATGGATGCCCGGCTTTGAATGCTGGCACCTATTTTGACTGGACCAAAGATGGGAATCCTCCTGCATTCCGGTTAGTGGTCCTGAAGATGGCGTAATACATCCCCGAAACTGGTAGCGCAATAAAATAACCATTTAGACGGTTGAAAGGTGTTTGATTTGACATTCTGTTCTTGCTGGTAAACGTCTGGCCTCCTTACACATTTCTCTCACAAACAAACAACACTCAAATGCAGTAACGTTTGAGAACATTTCTCTTGAAGTACAGTCACAACCGCAAGAAACGTCTTTTCTTATGAGGTTACCGGTTTCGGTCTGTTTTAGAACACTTTCAAACCTCACTCCATGATGGCAGACGGTGGCTGTCAACGGAGCAGGCGCTACGACACCACGAATGGCAATTGCCGAGCAGTCGTAGGGCCTGTTGCAGTCGTATGGCCTGTTGCGTTCACAGTCACCGTCTGCCATCATGGTGTGAGGTTTGAAGATGGTGTACAACAGACCGAAACCCATAACCTCATAAAAAAAAGATGTTTCTTGCAGTTGTGACTGTTCATGTTCATTTTTAACATTCAAATGCGATTTCTGAATGAGGAACCCGCGGTGTAATATTCCCTTATGTACTGAAATGATAATCATTTGCATATCAGACGGCAACATTTCGTTTCAGCTTGACGTCTGTTGCATACCAGCTTCGTGGCGTTGCACTTCTAATGGCCACCCATACAGCTACTGCACGTCTTCGTGCCAGGATGTCAGTCACTGTGAAATGCACGGAATTATATTTTGCTCTAGAAAATAAACAGCAGAACTGTAAGGCCTACGATGAAGCTGAGATGTGGCCGTGCCTCACCCGCTGTCAGCGCCCTTGTGTGGGCAGTGCAGTGACCCCAGATACCGGGCAAACAGACGCGTACACAACGGCATCCGCGCGCAGCACCGCGCCGCGTTTCCGCTTCGTTTGCGGAGGGCGTGGCTGGCTGCCCGTTAACGAGCAGCAGCACACGCCTGTTGACTGGATGGAAGCACTGTGAGGGAACAGCGAGCTGCGCCGTAACTTGTGCTCACGACGTCTTATTCCCGTCCGGAGCTGCAGCGTAGCTAAAATAATCGCATTACGGCTTCATTAGGCACCCAGTTCTATTGCGTCATCTCCGTCAGGCCAGGCATAAATTTACCTTCGCGTTAGATCACATTTTGCCAGCGCCTTTGGACACGCATTTGCTTGATATCGTAGAATAACCTGCTACTAGCACATCTAAAGCGGCTGAAAGGAATATGGAAGGAATAATTAACGTTCAATGCCCCTCCGTCCTTACGCACAGAGCCTAAGCTCGGACTCGGAAAGGATGGAGAAGAAAAACGGCTTAAACCATCTTCATGGAAAAATCTCGAAAAGTGACATAGGGAAACCACGGAAAACTCATTCAGGATGACTACTAGAGAATTTAAGACTCCTCCTTCCTTATCGGGACCACCATATCCAACATAGCCTGAAGGGTGATACTGTATTCCTTATGGGACCATTGTCATATCTGGTTACGATACAGTACTCTCTTTTATAGAACACGAAATATTTATCATTCCTAATACAATCTCTGTTGTCGGGCACTGACACAACAATGACGTTTATAAATTTGTGGTCTTATTTGTAAACAAACTATGCCCTTGTAGATGAGTGGTCAGCATGTGCAACTGCCATGCGGAGGACCTGGGTTCAGCTCCAAGTACTGTCAAGGATTTTTGCTTGGTGCACAAAATAGAATGGTGTGCATTCCACATCATGAAGCCAGCTGAGGAGGTACAAGATGTGGAAAGCTTACATCGACTGAAAGCGCAGTGTGTTCACCCCATGCCCTTCTACATCGGCTGTCGATCAGCATTTATTTGTAAACTATAATGCGTCACTTTAGTGTTACAGATAGCCTCACAGAAATTTCATGATTTTTATTGTTTCATGCTTTCCAGCACCCGTGCTGCCAACCATGGTGATGACAAGGTTTGATTTAGCGGCTTCTCGTCGAAGGAAATACCTTTCCTAGCAAGAACTCCTGTTTCAAAATGTGATATGAAAGCAAAAGTGCGCCAAACAGACCACGCACATCTACATCTACCACTATAAAAGACATGATATGCTGTATAATGGGTGGTTTATATTGTATAATGACTGGATTTTTCCCTTTCTCGTCCTTTTGCTAATGATGAGCAAGAAGCACGGATTTTGGTAGACTTCTGTGTTAGCTGGAATGAGCAAATTTTACCTTACTGATTACTACTTATATATATGGGAAAGCAAATACTATTATACACTGGGGTGACAGCAGTCATGGGATAGCGATATGCACATATACAGATGGCGGTAGTATCGTGTGCACAAGGTATAAGAGGGCAGTAAATTGGCGGAACTGTCATTTTTACCCAGGAGATTCATGTACCAAGATATCCGACGTGATTATGGCCGCAAGACGGGAATTAAGACTTTGAACGCGGAATAATGGTTGGAGCTAGACTCACGGGACATTCCATTTCGAAAATCGTTATGGAATAGAATATTCCGAGATCCACAGTGTCAAGAGTTTGCCGGGAATACCAAATTTCAGGCATTATCACCACGGACAAAGCGGTGGCCGGCGGCCTTCACTTAACAACCGAGAGCAGCAGCGTCGGCGTAGAGTTGTCAGTTCTAACAGACAAGCAACACTGTGTGAAATAACCGCAGAAATCAACATGGAACGTACGACGAATATATCCGTTAGGACAGTGTGCCAAATTCTGGTGCTAATGGTCTATGGCAACACGACATCGCCTGCAGCACCTCTCCTGGGCTAGTGGCAATATCGGTTGGAACCTAGACCACTGGAAAGCCGTGATATGGTCAGATTCCCGTTGATAAGAGCTGGTGATAGGGTTCGCATGTGGCGCAGACCCCACGTAGCCATGGGCCCCTGTTGTTGGGTGTGTTTACACGGAATGGACTGAACCCTCTTGTTCAACTGAACCGATCATTGACTGAAAATTGTTATGTTCGACTAGTTTGAGACTATTTGCAGCCATTCATGGACTTCATATTCCAAACAACGAAGGAATTTCTATGGATGACAATGAGCCATGTCACCGGGCCATAACCGTTTGCAGTTGGTATGAAGGACATTCTGGACAGCTCGAGCGAATAGTTTGGCCGCCCAGATCGCCCGACCTGAGTCCCATTGAACATCTGTGGAACAGAATCGATTGGTCAGTTCGTGCACGAAATCCTGGATCGCAAAACGTTCGCAACTATGGACTGTTGCAGAGACAGCATGACTCATTATTTCTGCAAGGGACTTCCAGCGACTTGTTCATTCCATGCCACGACACGATATTAGGAGGTATGCCATGACTTGTCAACTCTGCGTAAAACTGTCGAGTCTTATGTGGCCAGTTGTAGGACTATTACATATTGCCATTGTGATGGGAGGGGGGGGGGGGGGGGGAAGGGGGCGGACGAAAATTGCACGATATTTCTTTGAATTTGCTTTATTTATTACTTCCCTCGAACATGAGACAGGCCCCTGACTGGCTAACAACACTGACGACTCGAATAAACTGGAATTAGTTCCTCCATGGGTGAACTAAATTTCCTTATGTGTTTACTACAAACCTCAGTCAGTCATTTGCTTAGCAATAACTAGTTTTATGCTAACTTTCCGTTGTAAAATCACTCCAGACGGGTACCGTTAAGCAGTTTATGACTGTCTGAGTCCAGTGATTTATGAAACCAACACCCTGTGCTTCCATCTATTTACACGGACCATATACGTTGTGTACCAAGGACTTCCTGTTTCTCGCGGCGAGTTTATCAGGACGTGAACTTCCAGTCTACAGCATGTCAGATTATTTCCTTATAGGCCTATAACTCATGCACATGCAATGCTTCTGTCGGACTCTTCCCATTGAGAATTACAAACTGTGTTCGGGTTAAGCTATAAAGAAGACATCTGTCATTGTCGAATGCTTTCTCCAGGTTGACAGATCCCAGGAGCGTGTCTTGATTTTTCTTCAGTCTTGCTTCCGTTATCGACTGAAATGTCAGAGCTGCCTCTCTGGTGCCTTTACCTTTCTCAAAGCCAAACTAATCCTCAACTATCATATTCTCAATTTTCTTTCCCATTCTTCTGTATATTATTCCTGTGAGCAACTTGGATACACGAGTTGTTAAACTGACCTTGTGATAATTCTCGCATTTGTCAGCTCTTGCAGTCTTCTAAACTGTCTGGATGATATCTTTCCGAAGGTCAACAATTATATCTCCAGAGTCATACATTCTACATATCAACGGGAAGAGTTGTTTTGAAGCCACTTCCCCCAAAGATTTTGGAAATGCTGATGGAGTGTTAACTACTCCTTCTGCCATATTTTCACGTTAAGTCTTCTAGAGCTGTTTAAATTCTGATTCTAGTGCGGATCCCCTATCTCTTCTATATCGACTCCTGTTTCTTCTTCTATCACATCAGAGAAGTCTTCCCCCTGAGAGAGACCTTCAATGTACTCTTGTCACCTATCCGCTCTTTCCTCTGCATTTAACACTCGAATTCACACTGCACACTTAATGTTACCGCCCCTGCTTTTAATTTCACCGATGGGAGTTCTGATTTTTCTATATGCGGAGTCAGTCCTTCCGACAATCATTTCTTTTTCGATTTCTTCATTTTTTTCATGCAGCCATTTCGTCTCAGCTTCCCTGCATTTCTGTTTCTTGTCAAACACGTGCGTTTCTGTATTCCTGAATTTCCCTGAACATTTTTGTGCTTCCTTCTTTCATGGTTCAACTGAAGTATTTGTTCTGTTTTCCCATGGTTTCTTCGAAGTTACCGTCTTTGTACGAGGGTAATCCCAAAAGTAAGGTCTCCGGTTTTTTTTGTAAGAACATAGACCTTTTTATTTCTACAACGGTTTACATTAGTTTACAGCTTGAACATTCAGCTATTTTCGACATAATCACCATTTCTGTCGATGCATTTTTGTAGACGCTGTGGCAGTTTTCGTATGCCCATGTCATACCTTCTCGCCGCAATGCTGTTCAGAAAGAAAAACCTCTTCTTTCACCTCGTCGTCGGAGCTGAATCACTGGGACCACAATTAACACTGACAGGTACTGTGAGACTGAAAAAACTCAACCGGGCAATTCAGAACCGGAGAAGAGGAATGTTGAGCAAGGGCGTACACATTCTCCATGACAACACTCTCCCCACACATCGCTCGGCAAACCGTTGCTCTCCTGCAACAGTTTCACAGTTTCAGTGCAACATAACCACCCACCCACCCTATATCCCGACTTGGCGTCCAGTGACTATCTATCACCTGTACCCTAGGTTAAAAGAACATGTGGCCGGAAAACCATTCAGCTCCAACGACGAGTTGAAATAAGAGGTTCATAAATTTCTGAACAGCAAGGCGGCGATCTGATATGACATGAGCATACAACAACTGCCACACAGCGTCTACAAAAATACATCGACAGAAATGGTGATTGTGTAGAAAAATAGCTAAATGTTCAAGCTGTAAACTGATGTAAACCATTGTAGAAATAAACAGGTCTATGTACTTAAAAAAAATAGACCTTACTTTTGGGATTACCCTTCTCCTTACGCAGCATCTACAGCCCCAGAGAACTTCAAGCGTATCTCCTCATTATTTAGTACTTTAGTGTCCCATGTCTTTGCATATTGATTGTTGTTGATTAATATCTTGAACTTCAGCGTTCTCTCCATCACTGCTAAACTGTGATCTGGGTACGCCTTACAATCCAGTATCTGATTTCGGAATTTCTGCCTGACTATGATGTAATCTAACTGAAATTTTTCCTTATCTCGTTGTCTTATCCAAGTGTACCTTCGCCTCTTGTGATTCTTGAACAGAGTATTGGCTATTACGAGCTGAAATCGATTGCAGAACTCAGTCTTTCTCCTGTCTCATCCCTAGTACCAAGCAAATATTCTCCTGTAAGCCTTTCTTCTACTCCTTCCCTAGAACCGCATTCCAGTTCCCCATGACTTATGTTTTCATCTCCTCTTACGTAATGAATTACCCGTTCAGTATCGTAATATGTTTTCTCTATCTCTTCAACTTGCGACGTCGGCAAATGTGCTTGAACTATCGTTGTCGGGACTGGCTGGCCGTCGATTCTGGTGAGACCAACCCTGTCACTGAACTGTTCATAGTAACTCAGTTTCAACCCTACCTTCCTATCCATAACTCCCGTCATATCATTCTCTACTGCTGTTTATACTACGATGTACTCATCTGATGAGGAGTCCTTGCCTTGTTTCCATTTCACTTGACTGATCCCACGGTATCTAGACTGAGCCTTTGCATTTCCCTTTTCACATTTTCTAGCTTAATGGTCAGCTCCCCCTTGGCAGTCCTCTCTCGGAGGTACGAATGGGGGACTATTCCGCAATCTTTTACCAATGGAGAGATTGTAAATGGGCTACTTCTGTGTTGGTAGCGATGTGTAGCGCTTTGAATTGGACTGCACTTTGTTTATAAGAGACTCTGTGGCTGGTCGGACTCGTTGGTGAAAGTTAATCCCCAGTATTGTTGGGCAATTAGAAGTTAGTCGCCAGCAGCGATGGAAGTACTGTTGGGCAGTCGGAGGGGAACAGCCAGCAGTGATGGATGTTAGATGTGAGAAGTTAGCATTGATGGAGGGTAGAGGTCTGAAGTGTTAGCGTAGGCTAGCGATCTCTACATGTTCGACTTGGAGATTGAATATTATTCATGATTATATACCTTTGTACTAGATGTCAATGACGATTTGTATTCGTGTTTGAACTGGATGTCACATTATTAAGGTAAAAAATACATTATTTGGTTTGCACGAAAATCTTTCCTTTGCTAACCACATGCCTATTAGTAGTTAGTGGCTTTACTCAGGGCTATTGTTTTGAGTTAATTTGGTGCGTTACCGTTGTATATTGAGAGTAATTAATGAATAATAAAAGTTTGAGTTTTGTTTCCCGGGGCAAATTCGGTAGGTCAGTATTGTAAGGATAAAGACTAACAAAGTGACACTTGCATTCAGTTGCACTCAGCAAAGAAAAAAAATGGTTCAAATGGCTCTGAGCACTATGGGACTTAACATCTCAGGTCATCAGTCCCCTAGAACTTAGAACTACTTAAACCTAACTAACCTAAGGACATCAGACACATCCATGCCCGAGGCAGGATTCGCACCTGCGACCGTAGCGGTCACGCGGTTCCAGACTGTAGCGCCTATAACCGCACGGCCACTCCGGCGGCGATAAAGAAGGTAAAATCATGTTACTGCCTACAATTTTCCATGAAGGCACTGATTGTCTTGTCTCACAGTGGGATAAATATATTAACAGTTATGGCGATTAATTTTGAAATAATAAACGGGTTACTTACTTTTCTCGTTTGACAGTCCCTTGTATTACGTACGTATCTACACTACAACTTGTAACTGTCAAGAAACGTGGCATCGACTTGAGCCGAGTTACCTACAGCACAAGCCGGATTTTGTTAAGTATCTAACAAACACTGTTTTTTACCCAAGAATATTTTTAATTTTTGGATATGTAACGTGCAAATCCGTGATTATATGTAGTTCACACATAGATTACAGCAGTAGAAATAAACGACTTTCGGAAAAAGGAAGAAGTATTATGACGTACCGTGTACGTCTTTACAAACGGCGTCGTAGCACCACAGTGCAGCTTTACGCACAAGGAAGCTCACTTGGGGCGGACCGCACGAAGTTCCCAGTTCGGTGACTGGCAGGGTCTCACAGATCAGCAGTATTTACGCACCGGCGGCTGCTGCATCAGTCAGGGGTACATTGTTTTCCGACCGTAGCTCCAGAAAGGGGCTGCTATTACGGAACGGCCTTCCCAGAAAGCACCTCCTGCCGTATTTCGTGCGCTAATGCGCGCGAGCAGCGTTTCGGACGCATACGCCGGCCGCCTCCTCAGTCACGCGCCGACGTTTATTGCGGCCCATTACGGACAACGCGCATGCGCGCTTTATGTTTTATGCATCCCCCTCTCTATAATCGGACCCTAATATAAAACGTCCCTAAAAATCCATAAACAAGACGATTTTCCTTCCCACTCTTCGTTTTGTTTCCATTCCGAGAATGCAATTCACTACGCAGTAATAACTGACGCGCCTCATTGAAATTCTAATGCGCACACGCCCTAGCAGTGGCAGCTGCAAAACGTCTGCGAACATGCCGTCTCCACCGTACGGCCTGACCACTGCCCGCTAACACTGGCGAGTTGTCACCGGTAGCTTCGTGAGCTTCGGCCTCCTCACGCAGGATGAAGCGTTAGACTTAGTTCACAGGAAAGGAATTACATTGGTTTTCATGAAAAGTTAAAAATTAAAAAAATCGCCAATACCTAGTGAAACATGTAGCAGCGTACAGTGTCATCAGAGATATCAGTTGGTTCACTGTAGAGGTCTACTTCGCGGGGTGTCGAACTGTTCACTTATTTTCGCAGTAATTTGGAAGCATGCTTGCAAGCGATATACGTATCGAAGGTGCGACTCTCACGGAGACTGATATAGATTATGTTTACAGCGATAACAATGAGAACGACAAAATATGAACGACATGGAGTTTCTGTACAGCGTTACAAACAGCAACGACCATACACGAATATCAGTCTATGATTAGGTGTAATGTAATTTCGCTTACCTTATTCGTCATCGACAACGCGCGATGTGTACGCAACCGGTAGTAGTCCTTTCTTTCCGTAACCAGGGTAGACTATAGCTATGTCTCGTCAAAAATTGGTAAAGTTTCGCTAGGATGTTTTATACCACGTAATCACAGATTGTGGAAGTAGACATAATGAAAGTTGTACAGTTTTCTTCTGGTCGGCCTTCTCTTTTCCTAGACCAGTTAAGAAATTTCCATAGACGCTACATGCTCTGCGTACATACAGAGGCATCATCAGAGGACATGAATTCCGGTGAATGATGCACAAAAACGTGGTCAAAACCTTCGTTCTTGAGTGTCTTGTATGACTTCCATCCATCCGTAATTACTCTCGTTGCAGGCAGGATTAAGTTCTTTGTAAGAGGTACTATTCGTATTGTCCTGGAACAAACTTTCACACTGAAACATTTCTTCGTTCCCTTCTCAGTACCTCCAAATGTCCAAATCTGTTCACCTTTATTCGCCAAAGATCGTCCTTTCCTATACTTCCCGGTATTTAGGTGTGACCCATCGATTCCCACGGTTCTTTATGAACGCCTATCGGTGCCATATCATTAGTCACAATCAGGTAGCACACTACGCGGCAGAATCAATAGTAATCACACACAGTTTTTAATGATAGTTTCTGAGGCTGTGTTCTCCAATATGTAGTCCTTAATCCAGAAAGCCACCAAGATAATACACTACTGGCCATTAAAATTGCTAAACCGAGAAGAAATGCAGATGATAAACGGGTATTCATTGGACAAATATATTGTACTAGAACTGACATGTGATTACATTTTCACGCAATTTGGGTGCATAGATCCTGAGAAATCAGTACCCAGAACAACCACCTCTGGCCGTAATAACGGCCTTGATATGCCTGGGCATTGAGTCAAACAGAGCTTGGATGGCGTGTACAGGTACAGCTGCCCATGCAGCTTCAACACGATACCACAGTTCATCAAGAGTAGTGACTGGCATATTGTGACGAGCCATTTACTCGGCCACCATTGACCAGACGTTTTCAATTGGTGAGAGATCTGGAGAATGTGCTGTCCAGGGCAGCAGTCGTACATTTTCTGTATCCAGAAAGGCCCGTACAGGACCTGCAACATGCGATCGTGCATTATCCTGCTGAAATGTAGGGTTTCGCAGGGATCGAATGAAGGGTAGAGACACGGGTCGTAACACATCTGAAATGTAACGTCCACTGTTCAAAGTGCCGTCAATGCGAACAAGAAGTGACCGAGACGTGTAACCAATGGTACCCCATACCATCGCGCCGGGTGATAGGCCAGTGCGCGTTCACCGTAATGTCGCCAAATACAGATGCGACCATCGTGATGCTGTAAACAGAACCTGGATTCATCCGAAAAAATGCCGTTTTGCCATTCGTGCACCCAGGTTCGTCGTTGAGTACACCATCGCAGGCGCTCCTGTCTGTGATGCAGCGTCAAGGGTAACCGCAGCCATGGTCTCCGAGCTGATACTCCAAGCTGCTGCAAACGTCGTCGAACTGTTTGTGCAGATGGTTGTTGTCTTGCAAACGTCCCCATCTGTTGACTCAGGGATCGAGACGTGGCTGCACGATCCGTTACAGCTATGCGGGTAAGATGCCTGTCATCTCGACTCCTAGTGATACGAGGCCGTTGGGATCCAGCACGGCGTTCCGTATTACCCTCCTGAACCAATGGATTCCATATTCTGCTAACAGTCATTGGATCTCGACCAACACGAGCAACAATGTCGCGATACGATAAACCGCAATCGCGATAGGCTACAATCCGACCGTTATCAAAAGTCGTAAACGTGATGGTACGCATTTCTCCTCCTTACACGAGGCATCACAACAACGTTTCACCAGGCAACGCCGGTCAACCGCTGTTTGTGTATGAGAAATCGGTTGGAAACTTTCCTCATGTCAGCACGTTGTAGATGTCGCCACCGGCGCCAACCTTGTGTGAATTCTCTGAAAAGCAAATCATTTGCATATCACAGCATCTTCTACCTGTCGGTTAAATTTCGCGTCTGTAGCACATCATGTTCGTGGTGTAGCAATTTTAATGGCCCGTAGAGTTGTAAGAGGTCCGAGCAGATGTAATTTCGATGTATTGCTCACGCGCTGCCTGCGATATGTAAGGTATAAGAGAATCTCAGACCAGAGAGCAGTGTTGACTGCAGTAGGAACTGTGTAGCAGTAGCAGTAAGTTGTTGCTAGCGAGCAGTCCGGTCTAGTCTAGTCTGGTCTGGTGTACTCGTATCGTGTTGGCTGGGCCGGTCGTGGTGCAGCGATGCCGGAGCCTGAGCATTATTGCATAAGGTAAAAAGCAGCCTCGCGCATATGTAGTATTGTTATCTCAAGTCCCATGTAAATGTTTTAAAAATCTCCTAATAATAATCTTCCTCATAAAAAGTAACTTTTAACAACCATTCATTTCAGTTTAAAGAATTTACTAATTTCTCCAATCCATGATCATTCCGATTATTGCAAAAAGAAAAATCAGTTGTTTCCTTTCATAAATGACAAATCTATCGGCCAGCATTGCACAGGGCTGTACCAGAAAAATTTATTGTAAGAGCAGATATATATGCGTTATCCGGCGACGTTCATTGAGGTAAGAATTTTTCTTTTTTTATTCAGAATGATCTTTCAGGGCCATGACGCAGCACTGCTGGCGTCCACAATTTACCAGGTTAAATTAACAGTCAATTATTCAAAGGTTGTAACTGAGTCACATTTATTATTGAGAGATTAGTCACATTGTATTATTGCAAGAGTACGTAATTTATCTGAGGGAGGTTACGCTGAATGTGAATGAACGACATAATTATATTTTTTACTGTTGAGAGGTTTAGGAATTTTTCTATTTTGAGGTTTCACTAAATTAGAATATTATTCATATTATTAATTATTTTTTCATTTTTTGTGTATGTATGATTGTTTTCCTACCGAAAGTAGAATTTTTGTCTATATGCACTATGTAATCCTTAAGATGTAACAAACACCTGTTGACTTTGACGTTTTTCCTTATGACATCTCAATATCTTGACTATTTTATATTTTTTGCTACTACATTATGATACTGTGTATACATTTTTTGCACTTGAAAACTGTCTATGTTTTTGACATAATACGTTTTCTGTCATGCTATGCTGTATGCTTAATTGTATCACTAGAAACAAGTTTTTATTTAATGGGTATATGATTTAAATGCAAGATATTAATCCTTATTCATCATTTTCAGAAAGCAATAACGTGTACAAGAAATAAATCAAACAAACCACAGTGGTTTACTCTGAAATGGAAATTTTACCATCGGAATGAACGAAAGAAAATGCAATATCTTGTCATGAAGAGTCAATGGATAAGAATTAACAAACATTAACCAGAATATACTATACACATCGTCTGATAGCACTCTTGACTAAGTATTTTTCTTTCAGAATACGTGGCGATTGATGCAGGCTGTCAGACAGAACTACACATCTTAGCTTTAGTGATGAAATATGCTAGAAATAAGAAATTCTATAGTATGAATAGTCGTATGAAGTAAATGGAAATATGAATAACGAATAATGAAGTGTCCTTTTTTGCAGAGGATGATAAATGATGATGAATAGTTATATGAAGAATATGGTAATATGAATAATGAAGTTTTTCTTTGCAGGTGATGATAGTGATGAAGTTTATATATTTACTATTAGTTAAGAGATGCTATGTAGTTATTTAAGTATTTGTTGCAGTTCGTTTTGACAGTATGTCTTATGTCGCATGGTGTAATGACTGAATGTTTTGGGAAAGACAGCTAGAGTACATACATATCAAGTACACATTTCATTACCTGTTAATTCGAAGTTCACTACTTTTCAGCATAACATGCGTTTCTTCTTTCAGCTCAATAATCCATTTTGTATTTTTTCCAGGAGAAGCTATTCATGAAATTAATGTGCTATAAGCAGTTAGTCATTATACCTGTTCTAGTACTTGCATTTTTTTTATCCATTTGTGTGTATCATTCATGAATGTGATCACATATACTCTACTTGTTTCATAACCTTGCTACAGCTGACTCATGACGAATGACGTTATTAATCCTTATTTCCAGCAATAAGTCGAAAGCATATATTTTCATGCCCCAGCAATTATCGATCCCAACGCAATGCATTGCTAACACAAAAAAAAAAAATATATTACCAGTCCCAACTATTACCAGTATACAACCAAATAATGCTACCAGTTTAAGATATATTTCTAGTCCTAAATATAATGCTAATTTCTCAGATGTATTGAATCCATTATATCTGTGTATTATTGGACCACAGACCTTGAGTAATAGTTACAGTGTGTTACATTTTAAATATGTCCTATGTCATTTGAATGATGAGTTCTGAGTAATACTGAATGATGTTTTGTAATAATGCATAAATGCTATGCCAATAATTTCTGTAAATAATATTTTTGTTATACTCTATAAATGCTATGCCAATAATTAACTCCTGTTTTGAATGATGACTTCTGAATAATACTGAATAATGTTTTGTAAAACTATATGAATACTTTGTAACTGGCTAATGAGTGCCAATAATTACCGCAATCAGATGAGTTATGAATAGTGTTTTGTAATATTCAATACTTGCTACATGTTAAGTAACTGGCCAATGAATGCCAACGATTACTGTAATTAGATGAATTATGTATAAATGCTATGCCAATAATTAACTCATTTTGAATGATGACTTCTGAATAATGCATAAAACAATGCTTTGTAACTGGCCAATGAGTGCCAATAATTACTATATTGAGATGACTTATGAATAATGTTCTGTAATGCTCCATACATACTACTTAAATGCTGTGTAAATAGCCAATCAATGCCAATAATTACTCAAATCGGTTGATAGACTAGTGTAATTCTCAATTATCACTAGTATAAGACTTAATGTCCTTCACCTTCTGACCTAATTACCAGAAATTACTGCAATATCCGTTTGTCCTGTCCATCCTCATGATCATGGAGCACTATATTTGGTTTTTGCACTAATTCTCTGTTGATGTGAGAGTATGGATTCTACAAGAATGTGGTGTTGACATATCAAGCTGTCCACCACCTTGAACGATGGAGATGTCATTATAGTCCTACTGTTTGGTGTACCTAATGTACTACCAAAATGATAACATACAATATTGATGCAACGTTTCAGTGTCTTGGCTACACTGATGAATACTTCAGGGAAGAGAACTTCAGATTGTCTCACTTGGTATTGTGCTTCTGTAGAAATATATGGACTTTCAGTGCAACTACGTGCAACCTACTGTGCTACAACCATGATGCAACCCTTCCCATTCCTTTCCTAGTGCTTACAAAATGGTAAAGACTTATACAGTGCGTTTAAATTCTTGTAAAATGATAAAGACATATACAGTGCGAGTGAAATTTATTTCACTCCTTGATGTGTTTAATTCATGTAAAAATACTAAAGACTTCTTCAGTGCGTGTGCACTTTATTTCATTTTTAGGGTAATCAGTTCTTGTAAAATGCTAAAGATTTTTACAGTGCGTGTGCACTTTATTTCATTCGTTAATAAGATCAGTTGTCCTAAAAATACTAAAGACTTCTACAGTGCGTGTGCACTTTGTCATTTGTTAATATATTTTGTATTCAGTGCGTGTGCACTTTAATTCACTTCATGATATGTTATGTAAAAATGCTAAAGACTTGTACAGTGCGTGTGCACTTTGTCATTTGTTAATATCTTTTGTACTCATTGCATATACATTTTGTCATTTCTTGATATATTCTGTGCTCAGTGCGTGTGCACTCTATTTCATTACTTAATATGTTCTGCACTTATCAATAATGTATATACTCTGTGGCTGTAGACTTAGTAACTAAATAGATTTTAGAAAAATTTGTTGCTCATGGCAAATCCAATTGACTCACCATCGCTGCCAAATTTTTGCCCCGCAGTGGAGGGTTATGTAAGAGGTCCGAGCAGATGTAATTTCGATGTATTGCTCACGCGCTGCCTGCGATATGTAAGGTATAAGAGAATCTCAGACCAGAGAGCAGTGTTGACTGCAGTAGGAACTGTGTAGCAGTAGCAGTAAGTTGTTGCTAGCGAGCAGTCCAGTCTAGTCTAGTCTGGTCTGGTGTACTCGTATCGTGTTGGCTGGGCCGGTCGTGGTGCAGCGATGCCGGAGCCTGAGCATTATTGTATAATGTAAAAAGCAGCCTCGCGCGTATGTAGTATTGTTATCTCAAGTCCCATGTAAATGTTTTAAAAATCTTCTAATAATAATCTTTCTCATAAAAAGTAACTTTTAACAACCATTCATTTCAGTTTAAAGAATTTTCTAATTTCTCCAATCCATGATCATCCCGATTACTGCAAAAAGAAAAATCAGTTGTTTCCTTTCATAAATGACAAATCTATCGGCCAGCATTGCACAGGGCTGTGCCAGAAAAATTTATTGTAAGAGCAGATATATATGCGTTATCCGGCGACCTTCATTGAGGTAAGAATTTTTCTTTTTTTATTCAGAATGATCTTTCAGGGCCATGACGCAGCACTGCTGACGTCCACAATTTACCAGGTTAAATTAACAGTCAATTATTCAAAGGTTGTAACTGAGTCACTTTTATTATTGAGAGATTAGTCACACTGTATTATTGCAAGATTACGTAATTTATCTGAGGGAGGTTACGCTGAATGTGAATGAACGACATAATTATATTTTTTACTGTTGAGAGGTTTAGGAATTTTTCTATTTTGAGGTTACACTAAATTAGAATATTATTCATATTATTAATTATTTTTTTATTTTTTTGGGAAGGTTACAGTGTACTCTGCTGAAATGTCAGTTTGCAGTTTCCGAGCCACGCATTTCTCCTTATACTATTTCTTTTGCTGCGTTTTGTGCAATACAGCTGAAATTGGAATTCCGTACCAGTCATTTTTGTGCCAAATCTTAGACTTGTCTGTCCACTGCAGTTGGTGCTGTTTCTCGAGTCCACTGTTTAATTCAGGATCTGTGGCAGATCTGACGACACAGTACAGTGTTGGTGCAGGCACAGGTGTTTCACAGCGGTACACGCCGAAGGTGATTGTTGAACAAGGAGCTACACATCACACGACCCCTACGTGTTCATTTGTTGACCCAACGACATCATCAGCTCTGATTGCAGTGGGCACAGAATCACGGAGTTTTCACCGTGGATAGAAACGAATGTGTCGCCTGTCGAATGAATCGCATTTCTTGTTACATCAGGTCAACGGCTGGGTCGTTACACGCCGTCGTACAGGCGGATGGCTGCACGAAACGTACACCGCGCAACAAATGGAGGCCGGTGATAGCATAATTATGCCATATGGCATATTGAGTTGTGCTTCCATGGGATCTGTGGTGGTAAACGGAGACAACGTCACAGCCGGCCGCGGTGGTCGAACGGTTCTAGGCGCTTCAGTCCGGAACCGCGCTGCTGCTACGGTCGCAGGTTCGAATCCTGCCTCGGGAATGGATGTGTGTGATGTCCTAAGGTTAGTTAGGTTTAAGTAGTTCTAAGTCTAGGGGACTGATGACCTTAGATGTTAAGTCCCATAGTGCTCAGAGCCATTTGAACCATAAGGGCTGCTATAAGTAGTTCTAAGTCTAGGGGACTGATTACCTTAGATGTTAAGTCCCATAGTGCTCAGAGCCATTTGAACCATAAGGGCTGCTATAAGTAGTTCTAAATCTAGGGGACTGATGACCTTAGATGTTAAGTCCCATAGTGCTCAGAGCCATTTGAACCATAAGGGCTGCTATAAGTAGTTCTAAGTCTAGGGGACTGATGACATTAGATGTTAAGTCCCATAGCGCTCAGAGCCATTTGAACCGTAAGGGCTGCTATAAGTAGTTCTAAGTCTATGGGACTGATGACCTTAGATGTTATGTCCCATGGTGCTCAGAGCCATTTGAACCATAAGGGCTGCTATAAGTAGTTCTAAGTCTAGGGGACTGATGACCTTAGATGTTAAGTCCCATAGTGCTCAGAGCCGTCTGTCCGCAATGTGGCAGCAGTGATCTGCGTGAACGTTATTGCAGATCACCTGCATCACTTTATGCTTGAAATCTTTTTCCATCGGCGATGACATCTACCAGCATGATGATTGTCCGTGTTGCAAGGTCAGAATGGTGCTACAATGGTTTGAGGAGCTTTATAGTCAACTCACACATATGTCTTGGCCAGCAAACGTGCCCGACCTGTACCCATTGGAACACATATCGGGCGTCGGCTGCCTGCCAGTAAACCAGCATCCCGTAATTTGCGGGAATTGCATGACCTGTGCTTATACATCTGGTGCCACATACTTCTGGAATCTTGTCAAGGAATTGTAGAATCCATGCCAAGAAGAATATCTGCGGTACTGTGTTTGAAAAGTGGAACAACATGCTATTAAAGGGTGGTCATACTGTTTTGGCTCATCGGTGTATCTTCGCCGCTCATGAGGCTGCGATTCTCAGATATCTGGCTCCGTGACAGCCGCACCTTCGAGATACATCGCTTGCAAGCGTTCTCCCAAATTACCATTTTTGCGGCGTGGTATCTGTGTCTTCAATATTATTTTCGTGACGTAGGGTATCAGTACGTTCATTTATATCTTGCAGAAGCTCGTTTTTACATGATTTATATATGCGTGTGCTTCTATCGCAGCCAAGTCACTTTTTCTATCATTTTATTCAAAAATTAAAGGAGAATTTCGATTCATTTATTTTGTAACGTTGAAAATTATAAAATACCTGTATTTAAGTTCACAGTGGAGTTTTACAAGTCATTTGTGTCTGCCAAACTGTGAATAATAAAATGTAATATGGTTGGGAAGGGAGTGAGACAGGGTTGTAGCCTATCCGCGATGTTATTTAAACTGTATATTGAGCAAGCAGCAAACAAAAGAAAAACTCGGAGTAGACATTAAAATCCATGGAGAGGAGATAAAAATTTTGAGGTTCGCCGATGACATTGTAATTCTGTCAGAGACAGCAAAGGACTTGGAAGAGTAGTTGAACGGAATGGACAGTGTTTTCAAAGGAGGATATAAGATGAACATCAACAAAAGCAAAACGAGGATAATGGAATGTAGTCGAATTAAGTCGGGTGATGTTGAGGGTATTAGTTTAGGAAATGAGACACTTAAAGTAGTAAAGGAGTTTTGCTATTTGGGGAGCAAAATAACTGATGATAGTAGAAGTAGAGAGGATATAAAATGTACATTGACAATGCCAAGGAAAGTGTTTCTGAAGAAGAGAAATTTGTTAACATTGAGTATCGATTTAAGTGTCAGGAAGTTGTTTCTGAAAGTATTTGGTATGGAGTGTAGCCATGTATGGAAGTGAAACATGGACAATAAATAGTTTAGACAAGAAGAGAACAGAAGCTTTCGAAATGTGGTGCTACAGAAGAATGCTGAAGATTAGATGGGTTGATCACATAACTAATGAGGAGGTACTGAATAGAATTGGGGAGAAGAGGAGTTTGTGGCACAACTTGACTAGAAGAAGGGATCGGTTGGTAGGACATGTTCTGAGGCATCAAGGGATCACCATTTAGTACTGGAGGGCAGCGTGGAGAGCTGCATCAAATCAGTCTCTGGACTGAAGACCACGACAATAACAACAAGAATATCTATGATACGAGCACAGACTTTGGCAGTCACACTTCTTTCTAAAGTAGGTACAGTAAGACGCATTTCATGGCAATGAGTCATTTGTGAGATCAGAGCAAATGGCTGGAAGAAGTGTTCAATCATTGACAAAATACAATCTCGTATTTAATACAGTGTTAAACTATTATAAAACAGCCATTCTGCTATAAAAGTTATTCTGATTTAATTAAGAACCTATACTCCTGAATAAACTGAATGACATATGACTGTTTGAGACTGCAACCAGAAACACCCACAACTCAGAATTTTCTGTCATACTTGCACCGACCATTTTGTAGAAAATGCTAACCGTTCGATATTATTTGAACGTAAGCCAAATAGATAATTTTTCACGGTCATGCGGGAATAAGGAGATTACATGATGGCACGATTGTTGAGTACTTTGTAAAGATGTGTAAAAAATGAAAACCATACAACTTAAGCCATACATACATAACAGGCAACTGCCTGATTGGGAGAAAGATGACAGTTGTACTAAGAAACTGAGAACAGGAAACAGGGGCATCCAGATCGTTTGAATGGCTTTCTGCCATGTGAAACAGTTCATTTTCTGGGATGCAAAAGCCTAAATATAGCTAGTTTGAACAATATTTATAGCTCCTATGGAGATTTTTAACACTTTGAGTTCTGCCATTATAGCAATAAATGAGGAAGCAAATATGTTCTAAAGCACATATTTCAGTTACATGGCAGTAAGAACTTACAGTTGATGAATAACAATATTTCGAGCGCAGTAAATGTTACACAAAGTAAATATGTCTATCTTGAGCGTGCTATTACATAGAAAAATACATTATTACCGTACACAATCATGTTACGAAGTGCATCTAAATGATAACCAAATGACTTAGCGTTTCTCAACGCTTTTGAAATTAAACCAGTGAGAGTGTTTAATAATAACTTTATTACTAACTGTTCACAAAACTGCAGTAAATTCATACAAAAATGAAAACGAAACATGTTACTAAAGGTGAATGGCCGCTTGTCCACGAAACTGTTTCAATTTTATACAAAAATGAATGTAAATCATGTTACAAAAGATGACTGGTTCTAGCCACTTTCTAGTTATCTTAAAACACTTCTGTGGTGGACTGCGTCTTCAGCTGGTTATAAAAGACTGGATACAGTGGATCTGCAATGTCCTTCAGTAATTTCTCGATATTTTCTTTCTTTTCCTTGTACTGAAATTTTTCCATCATATACCTCTGTCTGAGGAATCCCAGTGTTCTTGATGGTAAAATGTGTCGTGGTTTACGCTAATGTAAATTTATGGACTTAGAGTCCTCCAATATAGGGCTTGGTAACCAGATAAACTTTCTTTTGTGAATAGTACGCACAGTAACGAAGCTGTTAGGAAGGGAATGACACTTTGTCCCGTTTCCTAGTGCCTCCTCCTATTGTTTCGGCTGAGATGACGAATAAAGAGATCCGCCATCTTTCAAAATCCACTGTTCATTTTTCCAAGCTCTGTTAGAAAGCGGAACGGTAGAGAAGTAGTCTGAAGGTGTTTCGAAGAACCCTCTGTCAGACACTTAAGTGTGAAACGCAGATCAGTCATGTAGATGTAGGTGTCTATGGTCATAGACAAGATAAGTAAAACACCTACCATAGGTTTCCAGTACCAAAGTAGTGGTTCGATCAACAGCAAGCAAATACTGACAATTCAGCATACAGGTGCGATCCATTAGTCCACAAAGCTAAGCGAAAGATCATAGAGTACAAAAGTAAAAACGGCTATGGCTAACACTGGGATTTTCCCCCGAAGACTAGTAGTTGCAGATACTACTCCGTGACATATGATGGTGAAAATGATGGAGTCGGTCCGGATGTATATATGGATTACAACGTGTAGCCCTATATGTGTAAGATGAATCCATGTCTACACAATGTAAAACGTGATGTACAATTTTGTTTTTAAATTTGAAGTAAGGTCTTATGGGACCAAACTGCTGAGGTCATTGGTTCCTAAGCTTACACACTACTTAATCTAACTTAAAATAACTTACGCTAAGGACAACACACACACCCATGCCCGAGGGAGGACTCGAACCTCCGACCGGGAGAGCCGCGCGAACCGTGACAGGACGCCTGAGACCGCACGGCTACCCCGCGCGGCCGTGATGTACAAAGCTGATGTCATGCATATACTTAAGAATGACGCAATGCTGAAGTTAGCTAATCGCACAAATTAAAAAAAGAACATTAACATACATACTTCTCACAATGGACCGTGCTTTTATGAGTAAAATATCTTCTAAAACAAAACAAAAGGACCACCACGAAGGAATTGTCCGAATTGGACGAAAACTGCAGCTGTGATGTGCATGCACAGACGAAGAAATGGTTACAATTTCAGAAAAAATTGGATGATTTATCCAAGAGAAACAGCTTCACAAATTGAGAAATTAATAAAGCCTTGATCGACCTCTGGCCCTTATGCAAGCAGCTCTTTCGCATGGAATTGATTGATAAAGTTGTGGGATGTCATTCTGAGTGATATCGTGTCAAATTCGGTCCAATTGACGCGTTAGATATAATTCCGAAATGGTTGGAGGGCTCCGCTCATAATGCTCCAAGCGTTCTAAGTTTGGGGGGTGGGGAGTGGGAAGGTGGGAGGGGAGGGGGTGGAGATCTGGCGACATTGCTGGCCAAGATAGGGTTCGGGAAGTACGAAGATTAGCAGTAGAAGCTCTAGCTATGTACGGGCAGGCATTATCTTGGTGAAATACATGTCCAACATGGCTTGCCGGTGAGGGCAACAAAACTGGGCTGTGCTGTAAGTGCGCCACTGATGACACTCGAAGAGGTTCTGTTGTGAAATGGTACCCGGACCATCACTCCATCAATCCTGGTTGTCGGACTCTACGGCGGGCGACAGTCGGGTCGGTAACCTACTGCTGTCTGGGGCGTCTCTAGATACGACTTCGCTGATCAGCAGAACTCAGTTCGAAGCGTGACTCATCACTGAAGACAATTCCCATGCGCCAGTCAATGAGATTCCAGGCCGAATGTGCCCGACACTACTGCAGACGGGCTTGTAGTGTACAGAGGTAATGATGGTCGGCGCTTGTTAATGGTCCTTGTGGTCACTGAAGCCCCAGTTGCACACTGGATCGATGATAAAGATGAATTCGGGGTTCTGAGCGCCTCTCTGACGGCTGTTCAGTATTCTGGTTCTGTCGTCTCTAGGTCGACAGCTTCCTTTTTGACGCAGTGTTCGGCCATGGCTCATCCTTTCCTGCCAACACCGTCCAATAGTGTTAACCCTCCTATTCAAATGTCGAGCGATTCTCCTGTTACTCCAACCACCCTCCTTGAGCCCAGATACACGCCCCCTCTCAAATGCTGACATCTGCATATATTGTTCACGCGCCTGTCTGCGAGGCACAGTTACTGTCTAGCTGAGTACGGTGAATGAAATACTTTACGCCTTGGTATCGAGATGTTCAATGTTCAATATCTTTGCTAGCTGCGTGGTGAAACTCCGCAGCAGCGTCACACATTTGCCCATCGGCCGCCAAAGTTTACAGTTTTGCTTTTTCGGTCGATACCTGTGTATATATCGATTTGTGACCATTTTGCATAACTCCTTCTTGATGCATCGTTTTTTATTTTTCTTTTGTTTTTTAAAGTGTATTTGGGGTCTGTGAACCCACGCAGAAAAAAAAAACATTTAAACCATTATTTTAGCACTCAGCGTTATGCGTGTTTTTTAGTGTATAACTAATGCAACGCCACCATTATAGCGTGCTGTTGTATCGCTGACCTGTCGATAGTTGCCTGTCTGGCGAGGATAGGGCGTGTCAGGAGTCGTAGCTTAGCTGCCGTGGGACGCGGGCATCGTGCAGTGTTGAAGCCGCGGCTGCGCCACCCAGTTCTCAAGTTATTGTGATGTAACGTATGATGTTTGCCACCAAAGTTGTGCATTTCGTATCAGTGTTCACGGTTCAACATTAATCATTATCTAAGAGGTGGCGATTTTCGATATCATGTGTCGTGTCGATCGGTCAATAATCAAGCATGTCGGGACGGTTACCAAATGATAACGTGGACTGAATTCGCTCTAATGACAAGTTCCAAGCGAGAGTAACGTATATGGTGGACTGTTTGAATATAACGAGCGTAGGTACTTTATCGTTTCGGATATCGCACACGAATCCTTTGAAATATCCGCGACGCAATTCGGTCACGCGCACGCTCGTGTGATGAACGGATTTTTTTTTATACTGACTGGAAGAACTGTGGTTTTCGTCAACTTGTGCTTTTATTTCAACAGTAAATGTCATGTGTGTTCTGTGTAGCACGTAGTTGAATTTGATAATATTACTTCAACAAAAACATCAACAATACCAGCACGAGGTTGGAATGCAGTTACCGACTGTGTCAATAATGTTAGTTGTGAGCAGTGCAGCCCAATTATTTGTGTGTTTTTAGCAGTACTGAATTCCACCAGATTAAGCTGGCGTTGTTTGTGTGAGTGGGTCCGCAGCTTGTTGGATAATAATTGGTTCAAATGGTTCTGAGCACTATGGGACTTAACATCTGTGGTCATCAGTCCCCTAGAACTTAGAACTACTTAAACCTACCTAACCTAAGGACATCACACACATCCATGCCCGAGGCAGGATTCGAACCTGCGACCGGAGCAGTCGCGCGGTTCCGGACTGCGCGCCTAGAACCGCTAGACCACCGCGGCCGGCGGATAATAATTATTACAGGACATTTCGAAGCAGGCTGTGCAACGAGAAAAGGACAGCCGCCGTCCGAAAACCAGGTACGTGGGTTTAGGTATGAGGTCGTTACATTTCCAGCACCGTTCCCGTGTTAGGATGTACTGGTAGGAAATATACTGAAAAACCATACAAAATGGTACACGTGGCTAATATCGTTTAGGGCCCCGCGAGCACGCAGAAGTGCCATAACACGTTGTGGCATGGACTCGATTAATGTTTTAAATAGTGCTGGAGGGAAATCACACCATGAATCCTGCAGGGCTGTCCATAAATCCGTAGGAGTACCGGGGGTGGAGATCTCTTCTGAACAGCACATTGCAAGGCAACCCAGATATGCTCAATAATGTTCATGTCTGGGGAGTTTGGTGACCAGCGGAAGAGTGTTCCTGGAGTCACTTTGTAGCAATTCTAGACGTGTGGGGTGTCGCATTGTCCTGCTGGAATTGCCCAAGTCCGTCGGAATACACAATGGATATGAATGAATGTAGGTGATCCGACAGGATGCTTATGTACGTGTCACCTGTCAGAGTCGTATCTAGACGTATCACGGGTCCCATATCACTCCAATTGCACACGCCCCACGCCATTACGAAGTCTCCACCAGCTTGAACACTCCTCTGCTGACATTCAGGGTCCATGGATTCATGAGGTTGTCTCCATACTCTTACAGATCCATCCGCTAGATACAATCTGAAACGAGACTCGTCCTACCAGGCAACATGTTTCCAGTCATCAACAGTCCAATGTCGGTGTTGATGGGCCGAGGCTAGGCGTAAAGTCATCAAGGTTACACGAGTAGGCCTTCGGCTCTGTAAACGCATCTCGATGATGTTTCGTTGAATGCTTCGCAAACCGACACTTGTTGATGGCCCAGCACTGAGATCTGCAGCAATTTGCGGAGGGGTTGCACTTTTGTCACGTTGAACGATTCTCTTCAGTCATCGTTGCTCCCGTTCTTGTAGGATCTTTTTCCGGCCGCAGCAATGCCGGAGAGTTTTGTTTTACCGGATTCCTGATATCCACGGTACAATCGTGAAAAAGTCATGTGGGAAAATTGCAAATTCATCGTTACTTCGGAGATGCTGTGTCCCGTCGCTTGTATGCCGACTGTAACACCACGTTCACGCTCACTTAAATCTTGATAACCTACCATTGTAACCGACCTAACAATTGCACCAAACACTTGTTTTACATTGGCGTTGCCGACCGTAGCACCGTATCCTGCCTGTTTAAGTATCTCTGTATTTGAAAATGCATGTCTATACCAATTTCTTCGGCGCTTCAGTCTATGTACCACATTTTCCTCGGGAGCATTATAAGTTCCCGTCGTATGCACGTCGTCCAGGAAGCGTGTCAACGGGGCGGCGCTTAGCTGAATAATAATAATAATAATAATAATAATAATAATATAACGCTCCAGACCCACCACCTGCGGCGGCTACGAGCATTCCGGTACTAAATTTCGTACGGCGGTTGGTACCGTTAACGATACATACAGTTGTTTGATACCTCTGTAATATCGGAACACAACCGACGGTATTTCCAAGTATTGATTGCTTTTTTACTTTTAACCTTTTCTTGAACGCAGATAACTTATTCAGCATACAACGTGAAATACATAAATCTTACTACTTTTTTTCAAAAACAAGTGTATAACATGAGATTCAAACGTAAGAAATATAGAAGAGGAACATTCCGACCGCGAACAAATTATAACTCTCGATATCAAAATGGCTCTGAGCACTATGGGACTTAACTATTGAGGTCATCAGTCCCCTAGAACTTAGAGCTACTTAAACCTAACTAACCTAAGGACATCACACACATCCATGCCCGAGGCAGGATTCGAACCTGCGACCGTAGCGGTCACGCGGTTCCAAACTGACGCGCTTAGAACCGCTCGGCCACACCGGCCGGCTCTCGACATCAGTTTCATGCCACCAGTGAATACCATTGTCACAACTAGTAATTACTCATTTTGAGTAACAGAAAAGTGTGTGAATTATCCTACTTTTACATCCACTTCTACAGTATAAAATGAACAATCGAACCAGTTTCATAAAATAGTATGTATGTATTTTTACATTACTAGTACATGTTGCTGAAATTATATCGCATGGAGACGCAAATCATTATCAACACAAGACAGCAAATTATGCTTAACGTAGGGTAGTATTAGATGAACCTTACAAAGGAAGGCAATGAAAAAGATACTCCTGAAATTTTAAAAAAACATTGTTACTGCCGGTTGTAATGTATTTAAACGAGAACGAAAACGGCACCTAAGAATCGAGAGTGCAAAAATGCTATTTTTCAGACATGTAGGAGGATACGCAAGATCGAAAGCAAAGTGCTTGAATACTAGCTGAATTACTATTAATGTCTTAACTGAAGGAAAATAATACAGAAGGATAGTGAAAAAGCGCGTCGATAGAACAGAGAATGACAGACTACCAAAGATAATACACATCAACAGGACAAAGAAAAATAGACAGACCCAGACCTAAACCCAAATGGAAGATTAGTCTCTGCAGTAACCTCGACGAGAGAAAGATAATTACGTACAGAAGGAGAACAAGAACAAGAACAACAAGAAACAGAAGAAATTATAATGAAGGTGGTGGTAGTGATGGTGGTGTGTAATATTTGCTACTGCAGCTGTGTGTTCTGAATGCTACACACACTTTGCATTTGAGTACACTTCTTTCGTCCGCTTTATATTTTGGCTTAATGCTACGTACAATGACGGAAAGAATCACAAAACGAAGAAGGAGTTGTGCAACGCAAACGAAAGTTGGTAGGCGTGTTAATTATTAAAAAAAAAAAAAAAAGATTCAAATGGCTTTGAGCACTGCGGGACTTAACATCTGAGGTCATCAATCCCCTAGAACTTAGAACTACTTAAACCTAACTAACCTAAGGACATCACACACATCCATGCCCGAGGAAGGATTCGAACCTGCGACCGTAGCAGCAGCGCGGTTCCGGACTGAAGCGCCTAGAACCGCTCGGTCACAACGGCCGGCTAATTATTTTTTGCCGTTGCAGTTTTTTCTCCGTCAGTGTATCTATCGTTGTAACAAACATGTCACCTGCAGTCTGAATGCTGCATTCATTTGTGTATCCAGTAACTCCTCCTTTTAGTATTAGGCCTATTACGTAAAGTGTACTTACTTTACCAATGTTCGATTTCCACATTTTCTCATGCAAGTAAACGTAGTCGATACATGCAGTCTGTAAAGTAGCGAATGCTCCGTTGCAATGATTTTTAAGGGAGGTACTTCTGGATATAAAATAAAAGACAGCCGCGTGGGATTAGCCGAGCGGATTTAGGCGCTGCAGTCATGGACTGTGCGGCTGGTCCCGGCGGTGGTTCGAGTCCTCCCTCGGGCATGTGTGTGTGTGTTTGTCCTTAGGCTAATTTAGGTTAAGTAGTGTGTAAGCTTAGGGACTGATGACCTTAGAAGTTAAGTCCCATAAGATTTCACACACATTTTGAACAAAATAAAAAAGAACTGCAGTATTCGAGATGCAGTTGACACCCTCGTAATAAATGTGTATACGGAAAGCAACAAAACTTGAGCGGATGCTCGAAATATGTCTTGGCACACACAGAAAAAAAGGGAAAGTGATTTCTAAGTAATGACCTCAGGAACGCCGGGATGTTAGTGTTTCTGACTTTGCTGGTAACTGCAGTTACTTTAATATTAGAGATAGTTGCTTATGAGGAGATCAGATTCCGACTTGATTTTCGTATTCATCGCGTCAAGCCAATTTACATGAAACAGTTCCATGCAATCACGATAGGAACTGAGATTGTAAATAGAGCCCTGGTAGTCCGTCGTGGCAATTTATCCAATGAGAGTGCAGCCGTCTGGCACAGCAGTTCATCGTCCCGATATCGTCTCAAAAAGTGCGGAATGGGCGCAACCTGTTCCCAGGCCGCAGGCGACGTGGGGAAGTGTCCGCACAGCCGCGCCGCATGTCGTATTTGAAATTGCAGGAGAAGCAAACACAGCCGGCCCGATTGGATCCGGTCGCTGGGCGACTCTCGCCTTATCGCGATCTCCCCGACTGGGCTGACGGGTTGCCGACGGTCGGCGAATCAAATGATTGCGGAGCAAATGTTGCCCGCCTAGCAGCAAATAAGGGCAGTCTACAGGCTGCGCTGGGGACACTTCGCCTCGCCGATGCTCTGCCGATAGGCCCGCACGTCCTGCAGGAGTAAATCCGCAACTGACATTACTGGCTGGAAGTGGCTCTTGTTTAGCTATTGGTTGCAAACAATGGTAACGAAACAAGAATATCCAACATGGGTTACGTTAGTACTGCGCTCGCAGCACTGACTAGCTGCCACAGTAACTGACAGCCATCACTCACATGTCGTACAGACTGTGCAGGACATCTCTAACCAGAAATAAGAGCTAAACTTGATCGTTGGCACAGCACAAAACAATGGATACAGCAGCAAGGTAGCAGACCTACACAAATTACACAGCGCCGTTAAGAGGATACAAGCAGAAGACGGCAAAAATGAGAACAGTCCAGCTATACTAATACGTAACGGTGACATACAATGCACACTCACGTCAGAAAACTCACCCTGCATCGCCGGCCTGTGTGGCCGAGCGGTTCTAGGCGCTTCTGTCTGGAACCGCGCGACTTCTACGGTCGCAGGTTCGAATCCTAAAAAAATGGTTCAAATGGCTCTGAGCACTATGGAACTCAACTGCTGTGGTCATTAGTCCCCTAGAACTTAGAACTACTTAAACCTTACTAACCTAAGGACATCACACACACCCATGCCCGAGGCAGGATTCGAACCTGCGACCGTAGCAGCAGCGCGGCTCCGGACTGGAGCGCCTAGAGCCGCACGGCCACCGTGACCGGCGTTCGAATCCTGGCTCGGGCATGGATGTGTGTGATGTCCTTAGGTTAGTTAGGTTTAAGTAGTTCTAAGTTCTAGGGGACTGATGACCTCAGATGTTAAGTCCCATAGTGTTCAGAGCCATATTTTTGTGCCGGCCGAAGTGGCCGTGCGGTTCTAGGTACTGCAGTCTGGAACCGCGAGACCGCTACGGTCGCAGGTTCGAATCCTGCCTCGGGCATGGATGTGTGTGATGCCCTTAGGTTAGTTAGGTTTAACTAGTTCTAAGTTCTAGGGGACTAATGACCTCAGAAGTTGAGTCCCGTAGTGCTCAGAGCCATTTGAACCATATTTTTCTCCCTGCATCAGAAACGCAAAATAGCGCATCATAACATATCATAACCAGTTCAGATACAAAATTAGTAACATCTTCAGAAGCAAAGAATTGAAATATACTCAAAGACAAGAATCAAGATGTAAAAGAAATTAAAAACATTGGCAGAAAACAAAGATAAGTACAATAGTTCAAGAGTAAATGAAATAAAATGTAGTAGCTGCAACTCCAAACATATTCAGAGTAGTGCAGGGAATTCTGTAGTATCAAGTTCAAAGAACATATAAGGACTTTCTAGACCGACTGTAACCACTCCAAATTTGCAGAACATTTAATAGAAGAAAATCGTCATCATTTTAGGATAAAAACATGCTTGGAAATCGAATGCTATAATAACAAAAGAAAGGGCGCACTCACTCTCCAGGAAGAGTTTCATGTAGTCATGAATAAAAATGAAAATATGTTCAAAGACTGGAAAACCAGTAACAGAAGGTAAATCAATGATTACACACACACACACACACACATACACACACACACACACACACGGAAAGAGAGAGACACACATTTAGTCTCTCCCTTCTTCCACCCCTCGGCACTACCACACCATCCCTCCCTCCCCATCTCAGTATCTTATTCCACTACCGCCACAACAGTACTCATACGTCAGCCAACCCTGCAACAAGATCACCTGCTATGTACAGCAGGCAACGTCATCCCTAGTGAAATACCTGTTGGTGACAATCAAATTGAAACTTGTATCGTGTGAATCTAGTGCTTCACAAGAGCTAATGGGCACACGAAAATAACAGGAAACATACAAGTAAGTATTAATAACAAAAGCAGGGTGAGCATTGGTCGTTGAAGTAGAAATCTTTATTTCTGTTGCAAATCGATCTCAATCACTGCGTGACCATCATCAGTACTAGTATTAAAGCATTGTGGATTCATAGATACAAGCAGTAAAATTACAATATTTGCATATAACAATGAAGGGTGCTTGTCAGCACGAACAATGCTGATCCTTCTTTTGTTGTTAATGATTGTGTGGTGCTCATGGTGTACGCACCTCCCTATGGCGTGCGTCCCCATTCAAAAAATAACGGTACGTGATAAATTACAATCTTGAGAATTATAAATGCTAAGATAATCTATTACTCGGCAAAGCAAAGTGATAATCTCGCCACGGTGGAGCACCGTCGTGTTTACGCCAGAGAAATAGGGAGGGGGGAAGTTGAGCGGTAGGTACTGACGTACACTCCAATGAACCGGTTCACACGCCACCCGCCTGTTGTCACGTTTACACAGGACACAATTTGTGAAAGACGAAAATCTAACTTCGAAATCTGAATACGATATTCGCTGTCTTGTTTACACTTTAGGGCTGTATCTACTTCGCCAATTAAATCAAATATCAGTTTCCGAGTGTCACTTGTCTAACACCAAAGGAGTATGTAAATATGCTGTTCCTATTTAGTCAACTATGTGAAATGAGATTATCAGCGCTTCGTAGTATTTTTGTATGATAGAAAGAGAAGTTTGTTCAAGAAGAGATGCCTAAAAGTATTATTCATGCGAGACTGCTGTGTTACTCCCACCATATCACGCGCATTATGAAAATAAATGCGAAGTGATCATTGGTTGAAAGTTATTGTAATCAAACATTTTGGACACAATGGCTAGAAATATACCAAATGTGTAAAGACATAGAGAGTATCAACAAAAAGAACCTGCGTGATGCTCTAGGTTCCAAGAGCATTAAAACCAATAGCGCTTTCGTTAGTAGTGCCATAGCGTCGTGGCAAAAACATATAAGCAAGAGGTCGAGAGTTCGAATCTCTTCAGATGTTTTATCTTATAAACTTATTTCAATCATTGTATTAACTTTTTTTAGTGCCCCGCCCGAGTCGTTCCTGAGTCAAAGCTCCAGAACTCTTCCTTCCCATCTCATCTTCAATAGAGAACCATTTGCTCTGACCCTGTTCCTCAAGTAAACCAACCGACCACCGTCACCTTTCGCTCAAAACTCGACGATGGCTCGCTCTCGCTTTCTCCGCTACTGCCATTCTGCGTACCGTGCTCTATTTTACTCAACTTTGCTTTTCTTAATACTCAAAGACAGTGTTTCCTTTCATATGTCCAAGTTTTACAAATGTATCTGTGGAAATTAAAGTCTTTGCAACCGATCTGTTCTACAAATGACAGACTCGCACAATATCGATAGATTGCGGTAAATCGATACATTACGAAAAATCGAGACATTACAATATAGGCGAAAAAGAATTTTTTTATAAATAAATTGCTTCATGATACAAGTGGCAGACAATGTGTTTCACTAAAATTCTTCTACAATACAAGTCAAATTGATCTTTATATAACATGTTCCTATATCAGCAAAGTATGTGGTTGTTTCCTTACGCGTATTTATATACGAGGGCGTACATTATATAAACATACACTTAGTGACTGCAATATTACGAGCATATGAGTAATCACACCAAAATGGCAAATCTCTAAAATCAGCTGATGCTTTGAAATAAATGATTGAAATCGTAATATAACCAAGGTGGAAAACAGAATTGTCTTTGAATAAATTTGTGGCTGTAGCATCCATCATGAAAAAATTCATTAAGCAATCACTTCTTATGTCACTATCGCTAGCAATTACTAAAAACAATCGTAGCATCGGATTCGGCATTGTAATTGTGATCTTCAGATGTCACAATAATTCACTAGCAGTTTCGTCGTAAACTATAATCACTAGTGATGTTCAATGTGGACGTAACTAGAGTTTATAGATTATGACAAAAGTATTTGTGGATGATTGTCACATCTGAAGATGACAGTTAATGTTTCGAAACCAGTAGTCTTTTTATTGTGTCTTCTCTCATTTGTTGCAGGGTTCATATGGTTACGAAAAGATGTGGCACGGTTACTTTAAGGGGTGTCCGGATGCCCTTACTCTCACCACCCGTGATCGCCTGGGACGCAATGTGTGTTCCCCAATTGTCTGCGTGCAGTGTTTTCCATGGGAAAGTGAGCGAAAGTTTTCCAGAGTTTGCGAATAATGTAAACAAAGGTGTGATTTAGGCACCAGCACGGTATTTATTTAGCGTGATGTGAGAAACCGCCTAAAAATCGCATCCAGCATGGCCGACACACCGATCCTCGTCATCGATTCGCCGACTGTTTTGATAGAGGGATGGAGCACCTCGCCGTTTCGGAAGCGATGCTGTAACACAAAGGGCTATCGGGGCCTTTATCGAAAACGGTAATATGTAAGTGTGTAGTTACTAGCGACAATCTCGAAAAATTATTGTCTGAACATGAAAACGTCGCAGTCTTCAGTTTTTAAATATGTTAATTAAAAAAATGAAATTCTGAGCAAGTTCTGGCGAGATACACGGCATCTTATTAAAGTGTGTGTCTCTTTACATTTTCACATTTCTGTCACACTTTCTCGCCTCTCAAGCAAGACAGAGATCATCTTTACTTCCTTCCTCCGTATGTCAAGTGTGAAACCTACCCGATACGAGACCGACAGACTTGAACAGTATTTAAGTATCAATCGTACAAGTGCGAAATCTCTTTGTTGACAAATAGTTGCTACACTTACAGTAGTAATGAAGACCGTCATTTGCTTTACCCTCAATGCAAACTGTGTGGTCGTACCATTTCATATTTTTGTATCTATCATGATTCATTCGAACAGGAGATTCTGGTTTTTTGGGGTGAATGACAGTTATTAAGACAATAAACTCGTATTGTGTACACATTTTTTCAGGAAGAGAAGAGTTCGTTGCTAGGAACGTTTTTCTTTCAAAAATCTGCGGAAATTATTTCTCTAGTATCGACTTAATATCAACGTCTGATATTCAATTTGTGTATATTTAGGCATTTGTAGGTTAGAACTGAATATCGGTACCAGAAAGAGTTTACGCGTGCGAGAGGTTTAACTGGTGGATTCTGTACCGATAGAATCTTTGCACTAGGATGTAATCGAGTCGATAGCATAAATGTTACAATTCCCGACACGGAAGAGCAAACAATGAAGTAAAACTGAAGTTAAATAAAAAGATCTCACGATAGAAACGATCCATAATTTCAACGGTCATACAGCACTTGTCTCCCCCACAGTTTGATAGATGTAGGGGCGCGGCCAAAATGCTGCTAAAATGGCCAACCAATCATGCCCAACGAGAACAATACACACATTAACAAGATTACTGCTCCAAATTTCCCAGAAATTACTTTCCACTTTCATCGGTCGTCGTGATGCCAGACGGGAACAAGCACCGCCTGGATAAGGCGAACACGGCTGGAGAGAACGTGGCAGAGATCACGAGTGCCCACTCTTTGTGATCCAGCGAGGCAGGTTCCCGGAAAAGACAGTGATTCTGCTTCGTGCTGTGGACTCAGCGTGGCAAGAAACACACCAGCTGTGACTGGTAAAAGTTCTCTCCAGTATCTCCGGTCGTTGTCGCGGGGGTTCCAGGCACCACACAGAGGTGAGCGATGCACGAGCTGTTCCAGGACTCACTCCGTACTCCATCCTTACTCGGCGTTTCTACCTTTCATGCAACGCTCGCCTAGAAAACCGGAAAGGGCCTTAGAAGTTCCACAACTCACTTTACTTTTCTAGCAAGCGATTTGTGTCACAAATAGTCAAGACATTGGAGAGTGGATACTTTTTTCAGTGGTACATTTGCATTGTGATAATTGCTTGAAGAGGGGGGATTACTAGAAAATGCAGCAGAAATAAATGAAAAGGTTACCGTGTTTACCAACTAAAATTCGTAGCCACGTCATGAATACACAACATGAAGAAGTGAAAGTCGTCAGCTGCAAACAATTTTCATATCATGTAGTAGCTGACGAACCCAGCATTGCCACGGTATTCATTTTGCCGATTTTCTCTTTGAAACAAACAAAAACTTAACTTTGTTTGGAGTGTAATATCGGAAACATTTCGTGTCCATGTATTCGTGAAAACACCTTTGAAATTATGAAACACTGGCACAAAGAAATATGCATAATGTACATATGTATAAGTACAGCATCTAGGGCAGTTTCTATACGCTGGGCGTAGCTACCTCACGTGCCTACAACGCGATTTACAAAATCACTATGGCAACACCTCATTGTAGCTTTACAGTCGTCTATAGTTTTCGCCTACAATCGTTTGCACTTATCAATTGAAAACCGTCAAAAGGGCAGCCAGGTGTCAGCGATTCCCTTGTGACCTGTAGAAGTGTCTCGTTAGTACAGAATAAATGTATTGAAACTTAACGCATGGTCCTGAATTTTTCACGCTTCTCAGTGTTTATGACGTTATATCTCCTGAACTATTCGTGGTACCATGAAATAAATTTGTAGGTCCATTTAGCCGCATATGTGGATACTTTTTGCTAAATTTATTGACAATATAATCAGCAGCACAGAAGTAATAAATTTAACCGTCACACATGATGCGGCAGTTCTTCGTGGATCTCATTCTTATTGACGTCATAGCTCCTGAACTGTGATAAGTACGTGGTTATTACGCATCACAGTGATTGTTGCCCCACAGTTAGGGATATGTGTACACATTTGGTTGAAATCGGTCCAGTGGTTTAGGAAGAGATGTGGAACACACACACACACACACACACACACACACACACACACACACACACACACACACATTTTTATAATGTGTATGGACTGGTACGCGAGTTGTTAAGCACTTCCTTGGCTCAAAGTACCTATAGTCAGTACTTCGTCTGTTAAAGTAGCTTTATTTGTAGTTGGAAACAGCAGAGCAACTCTCTACCCAGAAGTCTGAATGCTGAATCCAGCCTTCCAGTCACATTGTTTGACGCCGTTAGTTGAGTTAGATAGGGTATTGTTTTTGTGGCGGCGTTCGTAGCGACAAGCAATTCGCTGTAGAAACGGCTTACGAAGTCACCGCCACACTTTTAATAGCGGGCCGACCGGTCCACTGGAACAGTGAACAGAAAGATGAAAACCCAAACACTCTGATTAAATAAAAGTCGGTACTTGTCTTTATTAACGAAGATACAGCAACACAGTAGTGAACTCCGTGTCTACAGAAATCTGTCTAGATCGAGTCGGAGCGGCTAGGTCAGCGTCGGCTGACGACAAACAACAACTCTGCTGCGATGAACACACAACTGACTAGCAAGTACACAATTCGGTGGCGAGTATCCAACTGAGCGGCGAATACAGAACTGTCCTAGCGCTCGCTACTCCAGCGCTTAAGAACCCAGAAGCCAGCGGTGGCGCGCGCAGACTTGCGGCGATTTCCTGTCTCACTGGCGCTGCTTATGCGGACGGCGTCCGGACTTTGATGCTGCCAACCTTTTGGCAGCGGGCTCGGGTGGCATTACTGGCTAGGATATAACAATTGTAGTATTCGGGACACTCACTCTTGGTTTCCGCCTGGAGCTGTGAAATACTTTTGCCTGGTGCCGGCTTGTAAAGCACAGGCATTTGTCTTGTGTCGCTGAAATGGGCGTACTGAAGCAACATCATCCAGGTTTTTTAATGAGGTGGTTGCTAACTCGCACTACACTGGCGTAATTACTTGTTACTTAATTTTTCAGGTGTATTTACGGGACGTGCTTCGCTGTTGTGTATCACGTGCTCGATTTACGTATTTGTTGAGTTATCTTTGTATCTTTCGAAAATCCTTGGTTCTATGTGAATGCGTGGTATATAGGTTGTCATTTGTGTGCCTTTTTCATGAGCTTTTGCATCCAATGTTTGAATAACACATGAGTTTAAATTCAACTCCCTCATTTTTTTTTCTCGCGAAGCTATTTTTCAATCCTCTGATCTCTAAGTGCACCCGCACATGTCGCTGAATAAATTGAAATCTATCCATCCATTTAACACTTGTGCTCACGTAAACCTCTGTCACGAATGCACCACGTTCACGTAAAATCTGTGTGAAATATTTCTTGAATTGCAGAAATAACGTACGATTTTATGTGCAATTTTCACTTAACCAAGATGAGTGCTAGTGGCACTGGATCTTCAAGACGAGGGTTGAAGCGACGAAGACTTTCAAACTTGGTTTTAAATGCGTTAATTTGCATTTATTGGGTGTTATAAAGTTCAGCATGCAGTTACATTTGCATTACACGTATCACGTCTACAAGGAGTGATATACGGACGCTGATAGGTTGCGTTGGGACAGTTGGAGATTTTTGGATGCAGTTTATCTTAATACAGTTTATGTTAAAAGCCTCTTTATTATTCCATTGCGCTAAGAATTTTGGCGCACTATAGTAATTCAGCTAAAAGCAGTCAGATCGAGCGATTGTCCATTTATGGGGAAAATTCGAAACAAAGGAAGTTGTTTTCAGGACTTCAATATCAGAGTTAAGTAATAACTACCTTCACAATAAACGACCCAGCAAACTTCCTCTCCTGAACAGCAGGAGCACAAATATGGAGTACGGCAGAGATAATTCGTAGCACACAGGGTATGTTTTTACCGAATGGGTCACCGCCAACTGTGCACGTATAATCAGTATGCAACATTGTATCCTTCACATCAGGAAGTTTAAGTAGTTCGTTATGCAAGAAATATCAGAATTAGAACGAGAGGTAGACATCTGCCATGGATTCGTTTTCGTTTTAAATCTTTAACGTTTCTTCCATAAATATAAAAGTTTCTAACTACGGTACCGCATCATAATACAAAAACTACACGTTATGAGGCGGTACCGTTATAAGGAAACTGACTCTGGCCGCGGAAATCTGCGCAGTTACAGTCCCTCTAACACCTTCCCGGAACTTTCGTAGCGTCAAGCGAAATCTCACTTTCGGCAGCAAATAAAATCTGCCCGCTCTTTGCGATATGCACTGTGTGAAACCAATTTTAGTTGTTCGAAACACTGACTGCAGTATGGCATTGGTCAACCTAGATTAATCCTTTGCGCTGATGCATTATTAAATCGCTCACTCACTTTCCTGAATAGCAGCAGCGCAAATATTGATTTCAGCAGAGATGATTCTTTTCCACGGATGTGTTTTTATCGAATTGCAGTGTCTACTGCGTACATACAGTCAGTGTCTAAATACAGTTTGTCTAAATAAGATTCGCCAGCCTCTCTTTGACCTGTAAGACAGTGTTGAAATGATCACTTCTCCTGCACAAGTAATGCTACTCCTTTATTAAAAACTACAGTTAGGTTCCATAACGGCTCCACATTCTGATATGAGGCCTGTGTTCCCACTGGGCACATGCACGCTGATTAAGGGGTGTAGGACGTCAAACGGTCCGACTTGGAGCAGGAGAGGCACCACAGGACATTTTAATTTCCACTGTCTATACTTTTTTAGGATTCAGGATTCACACTCGTAGCAGCGGAAGTTCAAAAACATAACAAAATAATTTTTTTACGTGTGAAATTTCATCATTTTTTCACTTACTATTGGCTGCATTTGTTGCCATAGGTACACTTTTCTTCATAAGTAAGAGAGACTATTCTATGAATTTTGCACAGCATACAAACCATACTCAAACGTGTCTGAAACTATAGAATCTATTTAATTTATGAAAAAATGAATGAGCTGTTACGTTTTAAACTTTATGTTTAGAAAAAAATCAAATTTTGTAGTTAATTATCTCAGTTTATACCACAGTTTTTAATAATTTGGAAAATTCTAGAGTTTCATACACCTGTAAGTATGGTTTGTATACTGTGCAAAATTCATCAAAGAATCTCTCTTACTTATGAAGAAAAATGTACCTATAGCAACAAATGCAGCCAACAGTAAGTGAAAAAATGATGAAATTCATATTTTAAAAAAATTTATTTTGTTACGTTTTTGCACTTCCACTGCTATGAGTGTGAATCCTGACTCCTTCCTGGTCATACTGACAAAGTTTTATGAATTTATTTGTAAAAGTATAGATAGTAGATAATAAAATGTCCTGTGGTGCCTCTCCTGCTCCAAGTCGGCCCGTTTGACGTCCTACCCCCCCTTAAACTGAAACATTACCTAGTAAACCAGAAAGTGCCTCAGTACAAAGTGCCTGCACAGAAACGAACTTTCGAGTTCTTTTAAGACATTCCTTGTTGAAAACTAGCCTTTTCTCATGACTTGCCCACATGCATTCCACACACAATTTGCACACAGCTTTTTCTCCCCATGTCATTCTCCCACCCCCACCTCTCTGTCTGTCCATCTCCTCCTCCCTCCTCTCTCTGGTCAGTGGTTCCAATCTGCATGTAAGCCCTTTGTAATGCATGCCGATATTACCCGCACAACATGCCTGTCGTGCACAGCAAGCCTGATGTCAGGGGTTGAGTGCTGTTTCCCGGATGGCAAGTAGCATGTGTACCAAATGTGGTTGAAATCGATCCAGTGGTCTAAGAGGAGACACTGGACGTACACACAGACACATATACACACATTTTTGTTTAAATAGAAAGAACCTTATTGATCACAGAGGATTACTAACTCTCAACATCCGAAATGGTAACCACAATCGCTGCTCCATAGGGAAAACGTCTTGCTTTCTACACCCACAGGGATTGGTGGTCAACTTCTCGATTTCGCAACACACAAGCAGCTCCACGAAACTGACATTTAGTGCCTTAAGACAATAAGCCTCTGCAACAAATGTTAGTTTTTCATTTGGAAATTCCAAACTCCACCTCTGGATTGTACTGTTTCCTAGCAGCGCTTTTCAAAAATGTATTTCCAGCAGGTGATGGAAAATACTTGCTGTCACATAGGCCATGACCAGGCTGGAGAAGGCCCTTTCCTAAGGATACCACAAATTAGCCCTGGCGTCCTCTATGGTCCGTAGTCATGAGCAGGAATATTACGTTACAGCTTGATGGTGAAAATGTTTATATACATCATCAGTTTCCATGTAAACCTTAGTGAAACGTACAACTGCTTTTTGTCTATATGGACCATCAGCTGACTCTGGCCTAGTAGCATATTTCAATACAGTTTATTTCTAGGTTAAACTGTGAAAGCTTTCTCACTTTACAGCACAGCGACATTATTCGAATGCTTTCGCTAACTTTAGATGAAATATGCTGAAGATTTTCCTCATATTGGTCGCCCTTGGTCAATACCAGCTGATGATCGCTACTAGCAAATTAAAGCTCGTGGTAACCTTGAGGAGACTACAACACTACAGAACGTTTCAGACGCAACTAAGGGCTGTGTTGATTCAGGCAGCACGCAGAAGTCGCACATGAACAATCTGGCCTCTATGAATCCTTTACGAAATTATAAACCGTTCAGCACCGTGGTAGGTAACGGAACATCTTGAAGGAAACGTAGATCAACGGTGTCTGGGTCTCTTTTCCGACAAGCGTAGGGTTTGTCCAACGCTTCATTGTCGTTGTTGAAGAATGAGGAGGCAGCCAGACATCAGAGTATCTCTCAGGCTTGCCGCCCACAGATATAGCAGAGGCGTGTGTGATTGCTCATCTCTATCGAGTGTCATTTGAGGGCTGTATGGTATGGGAGCAAGGTCCTCTAACCTGTTGTGCAACCTTATAGTCAACATTTCGGTACAGGTTGATCTTTGAAATGTAAAATTTTAAAATTCCGCAGTCAATCTAAATGAATGGGTTGTGGCAGCTGTTAACATGAATCTTGTTATGCGTAACTGGGAGTAATGGATTACTTCATCACAGGAACCATCGTCACACAGTGGGTGTAGCCCGTAGTCCAAGAGTGGGGATGCTCGAGCACCAACATCTCAGCCACCTGGGAGACAGCATGTCAAGTAGGATCCAACCATGTTACACTGTACCTGTTGTGAATGTTACCCAGATGTCTATGACTTCACAGATGTGCCTCTACGAACAGACCGTCTTTGTTTCAGTTTTCTTTTCACCTTATAGAAAAGCTGTCTCTTGTTTCACAAGGCTTACTCCTCTTGAGTTTAAACCCACACCCGTTCGCATACATGCAGGTGATACGAAAATATTTTTGAGTAGTTTATGTTCTCCCTTATCATATTACAGCTAGTTAGAGTAAGCAGCATCGTTCTTTTGCAAACCGGAAAGTCCGAGTTATCGACGTCAGTATCAAATGTGACGTCATTGTGAGTGCACCCCCTAAATGCAGGACTGAAACCTGTGTATAGATACCGTAAAGGAAATGTCTAATATGTAAACATCTCTACAGTAAATGGAATGTAGGCCTACATAGGTTTAACTTCCTTTCCTGTATAGGAGAAAAAATGGCACATCTTACAAATATTTTGACTATTCTTTGCTGTACGCAGTAAAATACCAACAACTGAAAATATAGTCCCGTATCACTGGCCACCTTAACATCCGTTATTGCCTCACCCATTTTAAGAAAACACTCAACTCTGATCATTAGCAATACCGTATATTGCTAGAAAAGAAAGGTTTCTCATTTTCTCGGTACGTGCACATAGCTGTACTCTCCTAACGGAATAGTCTGTCCAAGCAACTTGATTCGATTGCGACATAAACTGACAGTAATTACAAACAAGTAGGGAACGAAATTGCATACTGCACTGATTGTGTGTACTTAGGAAATTGTTAAGCGTGTTGTCTCAATTCCAGTATACAGATAATTCGATTCGCTGTGAGGTAAGCCTGTGATTGGCATCTCTCTGGAGCAAGTTCAAGTGAATGTCAAGGATTAGTGCAGTTCTCGGAGCAGGGAGAAGTTTTCAAACCGCTATAGTTCAAGGAAAAGCACATACATATAAAGGCACTGATACTAACACTTTATAACTGACCCTTGAACCTGTACTGTAGACAATAGTCTTCAGTAGATCGTGCACCTGTCATTACCAAACAGTATTAACGCACTACAGCACAATATGCGAATGAAGCGTGCAAAAAAAATCTCATAAAATACTCATTTCAGACACTGGCTTGGTCGTTACATAAACGCTACGTGATTGTTAGGACAGAAACTTTCGGTTGCTTTTGCGAAAAACTGTTAACTCTAATCTTTGTAGGAATAGAATCCTTTTTAATACTAGGATGCTTCATTTTTAAACTATAGACAATTGTCGTAACTGAGGTTTCAATAGTCTTTGCGCCGGTCCTCTTCAAGGAGAATAGGAGCGTAATCGCCTGAACATAACCGCTCACAGTCAGTTTTTATGGCTGATTTTAGTTTCTAAACGACGTGGTGTAGTGTTCCAATGAATTTCAGTCAAATTGAAACTGACCGTAGAACCTTATCCATTAGTATCAAATCGATACACGTAACTGTACGTAATTTCTTTGATACCAATCAACGGTTACAAATTGTCATCAGACTATCCATGAGGACCATCTTCAGATCTGTAAGAAAAACAATAAATTATTAAGTCCTTAAACTTTATACAGGGTGATTCAAAAAGAATACAACAACTTTAGGAATTTAAAACTCTGCAACGACAAAAGGCAGAGCTAAGCACTATCTGTCGGCGAATTAAGGGAGCTATAAAGTTTCATTTAGTTGTACATTTGTTCGCTTGAGGCGCTGTTGACTAGGCGTCAGCGTCAGTTGATGCTAAGATGGCGACCGCTCAACAGAAAGCTTTTTGTGTTATTGAGTACGGCAGAAGTGAACCGACGACAGTTGTTCAGCGTGCATTTCGAGCGAAGTATGGTGTTAAACCTCCTGATAGGTGGTGTATTAAACGTTGGTATAAACAGTTTACAGAGAATGGGTGTTTGTGCAAAGGGAAAAGTTCTGGACGGCCGAGAACGAATGATGAAAATGTAGCACGCATCCAGCAAGCATTTGTTCGCAGCCCAGGAAAATCGACTCGCAGAGCTAGCAGAGAGCTGCAAATTCCACAATCAACTGTATGGAGAGTCCTACGAAAAAGGTTAGTTTGAAACGAGAAATAACAGCAGCTATCCAAACGGTTACGCCTGATATGCTACAGAGAGTGTGGAACGAGTTGGAGTATCGGGTTGATATTGCTCGTGTGTCTGGAGGGGGCCATATTGAACATCTCTGAACTTGTTTTTGAGTGAAAAAAACCTTTTTAAATACTCTTTGTAATGATGTATAACAGAAGGTTATATTATGTTTCTTTCATTAAATACACATTTTTAAAGTTGTGGTATTCTTTTTGAATCACCCTGTATATGGGTGTTTTATGACTGTCATCTAAAGCTGTTGCTGTAGTTTTTCGGCATAAAGTATTGTCACTAGCTCTTTTTTTTTTAAATTAATTTCATTTACGTATTTACATGTATCTCATTTTATCACTGTATCAACTATAACCTGCAGAATAGTTTTTTACGTAACTGCAAGTTTCTTACTTAATTGTGTTACGGCGTAAAGTTAGCGCCGGCACGCCAGACGGGAACGAAAAATAAGAGACAGCTGTGAGGAAAGGTCTGTCAATCGCGCTCTTGACGACCTCCCTCTAGGACGACAAAGCGACTGCAGCGGCCCCTAGGTGAAGAAGACGTAAGCGCCGCGCCCGAGACGTGCCAGCTCACTTCGGTACCAGCTTCAACGTTAGCCACTTCCTTAGCGACGCATCGTAGCCTCTAACAGTAATACTCTCTACGTGTTCTGATGAAGACTAATTATTTTGTATGTCGCCCTTTGCTTGAGACACATTTATCAAAATTAAATATTGTAATTGTTTTGTTATAATAAAACTCATTAATACGAGTTGTTTGATTGTCTAGCGAACCGAGTATGTAGGATTCCTAGACACAACAAACTGTACATACATATTTATGAAATGTGTGTGTAGTAGCAACACATGACAAGCCTACACCACATACATATTCTCCGTGTCGCTACTGAAACTTAGTTTTCTTCACTGTGCTGTGGCCTGGGTTGCACTGTTTTATCATACCGGTCCAACAATGAATAATTAACTTTGTTGATATCTTGCGATGAAGCAGCTTTGGCTTTCAATTTACACATGTTAGGATAATGTTACGTTTCTTCTGTTTTAATCAGGGACTTTACATCACATTATTAAGCTCGTGTTTTCTACATATATACAGGGTGTTTCAAAAATGACCGGTATATTTGAAACGGCAATAAAAACTAAACGAGCAGCGATAGAAATACACCGTTTGTTGCAATATGCTTGGGACAACAGTACATTTTCAGGCGGACAAACTTTCGAAATTACAGTAGTTACAATTTTCAACAACAGATGGCGCTGCAAGTGATGTGAAAGATATAGAAGACAACACAGTCTGTGGGTGCGCCATTCTGTACGTCGTCTTTCTGCTGTAAGCGTGTGCTGTTCACAACGTGCAAGTGTGCTGTAGACAACATGGTTTATTCCTTAGAACAGAGGATTTTTCTGGTGTTGGAATTCCACCGCCTAGAACACAGTGTTGTTGCAACAAGACGAAGTTTTCAACGGAGGTTTAATGTAACCAAAGGACCGAAAAGCGATACAATAAAGGATCTGTTTGAAAAATTTCAACGGACTGGGAACGTGACGGATGAACGTGCTGGAAAGGTAGGGCGACTGCGTACAGCAACCACAGAGGGCAACGCGCAGCTAGTGCAGCAGGTGATCCAACAGTGGCCTCGGGTTTCCGTTCGCTGTGTTGCAGCTGCGGTCCAAATGACGCCAACGTCCACGTATCGTCTCATGCGCCAGAGTTTACACCTCTATCCATACAAAATTCAAACGCGGGAACCCCTCAGCGCCGCTACCATTGCTGCACGAGAGACATTCGCTAACGATATAGTGCACAGGATTGATGACGGCGTTATGCATGTGGGCAGCATTTGGTTTACTGACGAAGCTTATTTTTACCTGGACGGCTTCGTCAATAAACAGAACTGGCGCGTATGGGGAACCGAAAAGCCCCATGTTGCAGTCCCATCGTCCCTGCATCCTCAAAAAGTACTGGTCTGGGCCGCCATTTCTTCCAAAGGAATCATTGGCCCATTTTTCAGATCCGAAACGATTACTGCATCACGCTATCTGGACATTCTTCGTGAATTTGTGGCGGTACAAACTGCCTTAGACGACACTGCGAACACCTCGTGGTTTATGCAACATGGTGCCCGGCCACATCGTACGGCCGACGTCTTTAATTTCCTGAATGAATATTTCGATGATCGTGTGATTGCTTTGGGCTATCCGAAACATACAGGAGGCGGCGTGGATTGGCCTCCCTATTCGCCAGACATGAACCCCTGTGACTTCTTTCTGTGGGGACACTTGAAAGACCAGGTGTACCGCCAGAATCCAGAAACAATTCAACAGCTGAAGCAGTACATCTCATCTGCATGTGAAGCCATTCCGCCAGACACGTTGTCAAAGGTTTCGGGTAATTTCATTCAGAGACTACGCCATATTATTGCTACGCATGGTGGATATGTGGAAAATACCGTACTATAGAGTTTCCCAGACCGCAGCGCCATCTGTTGTTGAAAATTGTAACTACTGTAATTTCGAAAGTTTGTCCGCCTGAAAATGTACTGTTGTCCCAAGCATATTGCAACAAACGGTGTATTTCTATCGCTGCTCGTTTAGCTTTTATTGCCGTTTCAAATATACCGGTCATTTTTGAAACACCCTGTAAAATTCCTATCTTTTATTTACTTTATAATTTACTGTTTTCAAGGCAGATCTGAAGGTGATCATTATGGACCGAAATCGATAGTGTGACGACAATTCATTTTTGATCGTTGACTGGAATTAAAGAAACTCTGTACTTCCTGCGTTCATTCGCGGCTATGTCGCAGATTGTAACGCCAGTAACTGTTATACATGTCGATTCTTGTGTCATTTCTAAATGAGTGAATAGAAAAGTGAAACCGTCAGAGGGATAATAATTGATATGCGGTTACACTATTATGTGGGAGTGCTAGGTTTCTCCGCTAATTTAACTGATGATATCTTCTCGGATTGCGAAGCAAATGTTGATGTCATAGGGTTCAGTATCATTTAAATCTACTTGCAGTAGAATCATAGAACATATTTTGAGCTGAGTATTATAGCTTATCAAGAACAAAATGAACTTCCATATGGAAATAAACCAGAGATTATACAATATCGATAATGCCAAACGCAACGTTTACTGTTCATGCACGATATTTTCAGTGCCATGGATAGCTGAACCCAGGTTGATCTCATGTTTCTACCCTGCTGAGAATCTTGTTATTCAGTACCACATCGAATCCTCTAAGGAAAATCTATTTGTATATGATCTCCAACTCAGTTTGCACCTTATCTAAAATTTCCAGGCAGGAAGGGTACAGGAAGTTAACCTGGATCGAATATCAGCTACAGGCACGATAATAATACCTAGTAAGGCTAGGGGGAATGTAATAGACCAGCTGCATTAATGACTTAGTGGATAGTATTGGTCGAAATTTCTGGCTTTTCATGGATGATGTAGTTACCTAAGAGGGAATTCTATCCAGTAAAAATTCCAGTAATGTCTCGACTGATATCTACAAAATATAAGGCGGGTGTAAAGAATGGCAATTTACCCTTAATGTGGAAAAATACAAAGTTGTGAACTTTGCGAAGCGTAAGAGACTTTTGTCTTTTGATTTAGTCCCCATTAGCGTCAATCACGTCTTATCAGTGTTTGTACAAACGTGAAGAGATAGAAAGTGGAGCCACAGAAAAGCTCAGTTTATCTCCACCTACATAGGGAGAAATGATCATCACGATAAAATAAAGGGAAATCAGGGCTCGCACGGAAAAATTTAAGTGCTCGTTTTTCCCGCGTGCCGTTCGAGAGTAGAACGGTAAAGAGACAACATGAAGGTGGTTTATTGAACCCTCTGCCAGGCACTTTATTGTGAATAGCAGAGTAATCACTTAGATGTAGATGTAGATGAAGAAAGTTTATTCGGTGAAAAATCTGAATTTAGCGTTATTCCGCAAAGCTTCTCCTCCAGTTAACTGAAGTAGCAACATTCTGAGTCAACAGATGCCAGTATTGCAGGCGCTTGCAAAAAGGCTGACATCGATATACGTATCTTACTCATAAATATGCACGTTCATTTTTAGATCAGTCTGATAATCATCATTACGATCGAAACCGGTTATTGAACTGAATGAAATAAACTGGTGATCAACGACTGTTTTGGTTTCCACGTACAACTGTAAGTTTGATGCGTCTACCAGTGTAATGCTCACGTACGTGGGACCAATATAAGGCTGACGAAGGAGATATTACAAAGGACGGTAGCGCTAATGGTCAGCGGCTTGTTTGACTGGCGGGAGAGTGTAACATAAATATACATTAAGTAGCACACATTCGAAGAAAGACCGTACGCACTTCGAGCAGCTGCTTAGAAAGCTTCAAGAACGGTCTTTCAGAGTTCGTAACATTCTTGAGAATGTATCTATCCCGTTGAGGGCATATAGATACAATTTAGCGAACAGATGCGTACAAATTCATTCTTCTTACGGTCCATCCCTGAACACACAGGGATGAAATCGTAATTAAGTGGTACAATAAAAGATTCTCTCTGCCACATAGCTTCGAGCGTGTGAAACACAAAATTACGAGAATTATCAATACTGTGAACCATAGAACAAGTCATTGCGCATAAAATTACTCAGACTGGAATGCCGATGAGGGCATCTGATAAATTATGAATCATCAGCAATAAAACTCTAAAACTGTAGAACCAGTCTACAGCATTTTCAAACGGTTTCTGCTACACGTCTTTACTTTGCAGAGCTCGACAAGCAAGCGACATAACCTACGGGATCAAAAGTCTGCCGCCCTGAACCGAAGAAAGAGAAATAGCCAGTCAGTAGGCAATATTCCCACAATGAAACTGAAGCCATTGTCTTATGATGGCTATCGCATTCCTATCCAGGCAGGTCTAGTTTCATGCAACTATTATTAACAGCTTTCCAGACGTTGCAGTCTCCCATCTAGACGCAGGCTATCATCCATCGCCGTTCTATTAGAACAACGCGCCTGTGCGAAGGACAGGAAAGTTTTGTGTCACCACGATGGAAAAAGTGAGTTCTTCTCATGAACAATACAGTGAAACGTTACCGTCGCTGGGAACAAAATGGTCGACTGGTCTGCTCTATGGTTCTCAGAAGAAATTGTTACCTCTCAGCTAAACATTGCTGATTACAGCACACAATTACGTGTAAAAACTCACTTTGCGTGAAAAAGTGCCGCATCGTGCATGATGTCTGGATTTATCACTTCTTTGATAGGACCCCTACTCGCAACACATTTAGCAGACAGTACCCACATATGCAGCTGACTGTACCGACAAAATTATGTCATTGTTCGGTACAGAGAGGGGGACGAGGAGATGGAGATAAAAAGGGAAGAGGATAAGATAGAGAAGGAAATAGGAGATAGAAAGGATACAGAGGAGTTGAACAGAGAGAAGGGAAGGAGGAGATGGAGAGAGAGAGAAAGAGAGGGGGGGGGGTAATTAGATGGACAGACAGAGACAGAGAGAGGAGTAGCAGATGCACAAAGAGAGAGGGACAAGTGGAGATGGACAAAGGAGGGGGGCGGAAGAGGTGTACAGTGTTCTGGCATAACCACGAGCGCCGGAACGAAGAGCAAGAACGCAAGATCAGAGAAGGCGGTGAGGAAACGTCAGCCAATTGCCCGCTGACAAGGACCGCGACCTCTGCAAGAAGTGAATGTAAGCGCGGCTCCTGCCAGCCTCGGCTGGACATTAGTAGCTCAGATCGGCTTAGTATTCGGACATTAGTGGAACATATTCGCGGAGCACAGCACGACCTAGGAGAGAGTGCTACGAATTCAGTTATTTGTGATCCACAAACTGTGTGACAAATTTGCATGCACGTAACTGTTTGCATGTCGCCCATCGTTTGCGACGACTACATGTAGGCCTCCAAGTAAAGTATTGTCAATCTGCTTTATAGAAATAAAACTACTAATGTTATTTGCTTGAACTGTTGTTGTTGTGGTCTTCAGTCCTGAGACTGGTTTGATGCAGCTCTCCATTCTACTCTATCCTGTGCAAGCTTCTTCATCTCCCAGTACGTACTGCAGCCTACATCCTTCTGAATCTGCTCAGTGTATTCATCTCTTGGTCTCCTTCTACGATTTTTACCCTCCACGCTGCCCTACAATACTAAATTGGTGATCCCATGATGCCTCAGAACATGTCCTACCAACCGATCCCTTCTTCTAGTCAAGTTGTGCCACAAACTCTTCTTCTCCTCAATCCTATTCAATACCTCCTCATTAGTTATGTGATCTACCCATCTAATATTCAGCATTATTCTGTAGCACCACATTTCTAAAGCTTCTATTCTCTTCTTCTTCATCATCATCTTCATCATCATTTAAGACTGATTATGCCTTTCAGCGTTCAGTCTGGAGCATAGTCCCCCTTATGAAATTCCTCCATGATCTCCCATTCAGTGCTAACATTGATGCCTCTTCTGATGTTAAGCCTATTACTTCAAAATCATTCTTAACCGAATCCAGGTACCTTCTCCTTGGTCTACCCCGACTCCTCCTACCCTCTACTGCTGAACCCATGAGTCTCTTGGGTAACCTTGCTTCTCCCATGCTTGTAACATGACCCCACCACCTAAGCCTGTTCGCCCTGACCGCTACATCTATAGAGTTCATTCCCAGTTTTTCTTGGATTTTATCATTGTGGATACCCTCCTGCCATTGTTCCCATCTACTAGTACCTTCAATCATCCTAGCTACTTTCGTATCCGTAACCTCAACCTTATTGATAAGGTAACCTGAATCCACCCAGCCCGCATCTCGTGGTCGTGCGGTAGCGTTCTCGCTTCCCATGCCCGGGTTCCCGGGTTCGATTCCCGGCGGGGTCAGGGATTTTCTCTGCCTCGTGATGGCTGGGTGTTGTGTGCTGTCCTTAGGTTAGTTAGGTTTAATTAGTTCTAAGTTCTAGGCGACTGATGACCTCAGCAGTTGAGTCGCATAGTGCTCAGAGCCATTTTTTTTGAATCCACCCAGCTTTCGCTGCCATACGGCAAAGTTGGTCGAAAGATTGAACGGTGCACAGATAACTTAGTCTTGGTACTGACTTCCTTCTTGCAGAAGAGAGTAGATCGTAGCTGAGCGCTCACTGCATCAGCTTTGCTACACCTCGCTTCCAGTTCTTTCACTATGTTGCCATCCTGTGAGAATATGCATCCTAAGTACTTGAAACCGTCCATCTGTTCTAACTTTGTTCCTCCTATTTGGCACTCAATCCGTTAATATCTCTTTCCCACTGACATTACTTTCGTTTTGGAGATGATAATCTTCATACCATAGTCCTTACACTTCTGATCTAGCTCTGAAATATTACTTTGCAAACGTTCAATCGAATCTGCCATCACAACTAAGTCATCCGCATATGCGAGACTGCGTATTTTGTGTTCACATATCTTAATCTCACCTAGCCAGTTTATTGTTTTCAACATATGATCCATAAATAATATGAACAACAGTGGAGACAGGTTGCAGCCTTGTCTTACCCCTGAAACTAATGTGAACCATGAAATCAATTTGCCGTCAAGTCTAACTGCTGCCTGACTATCTACGTAAAGACCTTTAATTGCTTGCAGAAGTTTGCCCCCTATTCCATAATCTCGTAGAACAGACAACAACTTCCTCCTAGGAACCCGGTCATATGCCTTTTCTAGATCTTCTTGTCCAAACTATTTATCGTCCATGTTTCACTCCCATACATGGCTACACTCCATACGAATACTTCCAGAAACGACTTCCTGACACTTAAATCTATACTCGATGTTAACAAATTTCTCTTCTTCAGAAACGCTTTCCTTGACATTGCCAGTCTACATTTTATATCCTCCCTACTTCGATCATCATCAGGTATTTTGCTCCCCAAATAGCAAAACTCCTTTACTACTTTAAGTGTCTCATTTCGTAATCTAATTCCCTCAGCATCACCCGACTTAATTCAACTACATTGCATTATCCTCGTTTTGCTTTTGTTGATGTTCATCTTATGTCCTCCTTTCAAGACACTGTCCATTCTGTTCAACTGCTCTTCAAAGTCCTTTGCTGTCTCTGACAGAATTTGCTTGAACTGTTGTATAGCATTCCGAGAATGCAGCATCCCTTAGGCACCCTATGTGAGACAAGTGGCCAAGACCCAACATACAGAGAGAAAGCGGAGTAGGAGGTGGACATAAGGAGAGGGGTAGAGGAGGTGGACAGGGAGATAGGGAAGGAGAAAACTGAGCAGTAGTATGGAAATAAATAGATGTCCTGTCAACGCCGAGTACTCAGCTAGTGTACAATAATCTTAGTTAAAAGGCAAGTAAAATCATTTTGAATACACACGAAAATATTATGCTGTATTTGCATCAAACAACTGGTATTTAAAATAAGAACATGAACTTCCAAGATAGTTAGCACACATTTAATATTAATTAATATTTCTTTTTCTGATGTATGTTGCTTAAATCCTATATGTTTATTACACCGATGTGACATTAGTCATGGGATAACGATATGCACATATACAGGTAGCGGGAGTGCAGCGTACACAAGGTATAAGAGGGCAGCGTATTAGAAGTTGTCATCTGTGCTCAGGTGATAAGTGTGAAAAGGTTTCCGACGTGACTGTCGCCACACTACGGGAATTAACAAACTTTGAGCACAGAATGGTAGCTGTAGCTAGACGCATGGGAGACAGCATTTCGGAAATCGTTAGGGATTTCAATAATCCGAGATTCACAGTGCAAACAGTGTGCCGAGGGTACCAAATTTCATATTCGTTAGGGCAGTGCGGGGAAATTTGGCGTTAATGGGCTACGGCAGCAGACGCGAGTGCCTTTGCTAACAGCACGATATCGCCTGCAGTCCCCCTCCTGGGATCGTGACAACATCGGTTGAATCACAGGCAATTGGAAAACCATAGCCTGACCAGATGAGTCCCAGTACTAGTTGGTAAGAGCTGATGGTAGGGTTAGTGTGTGACGATGACCTTACGAAGCCAGGGACCCACGTTATCAACAAGACACTGTGCAAGCTGGTGGTAGCTCCACAATGGTGTGGCCTGTGTTTACGGGGAATGAACTGGGTCGTCTTGTTGGCTACTTGGAAACCACTTGCAACCATTCGTGGACCTCATGTTGCCAAACAACGAAGGAATTTTTATGGGCCAGAGAGCACCACGTCACTGGACCACAGTCGTTCGTGATTGGTTTGAAGAGCATTCTAGGCAACTCGAGCAAATGATTTGGCCACCCAGATCGCCCGACGTGGGTCGCATCGAACACTAATGGGTCATAATCGAGACGTCAGCCAATACTTTCGCAATTACGGACGGCCACAGAGGCAGCATGGCTTAATATTTCTGCAAAGGACTTCGAAACACTTGCTGAGTGCATGCCACGTCGAGATACTGCATTACTCCGGGCAAAAGGAGATTCGACACGCTATTAGGAGGTATCCCATGACTTTTATCACCCCGCAATACAGTGCATGGTGTGTAGTTGTCGCTTAGCTTTTTTGTACATTACACTGACACTGCATATATTCCTAATTCTCCTTAAACTAGTACAGAAACGTTTTTATTTTCCCATAACATTCAGTATTGGTATTCTCATACTTCTGCAGTACAATTAAATTAACCAACAGTTAGGATCGATTGTGTTACCATGACCATCTAAACAGAAGTATAGCCCCGTTATCAGTAGTGTTCGAAAGACTATTGAGGCACCAGGCGATTCTGATTTGTCTTTTTTGTGATTTCTTCTTCAGTATTCGTGCTTGCTCGGTCAGCTACTCCAGGAACTTGACGGTGCCTATTTTGTTGGTGTCCACGGCTCGGGGTGACTGTCGGTCACACGCGCTTCCCACACGGGACGCGCGGCCTCTGTCAACTCCGGCTGTAATTGATATTTATGTGCGCGACCGCTTCCTTCCTAACGCGCAGCCTCCCTTAAGCCCCAGGAATAAATGAATAAAAACATGAGTGAGGTGAGGTGAGCCGCGCCGAGGTTCCACGGCGCACGCCTGCCGACCCCGCAGCGCGCGTATCGCAGGCAGCCTTCCTCGCGCCGCTGGCTGCGTGGGCGCGCTGCGCTGTGCCGTGCATCGCCGGGCACCTGCAGCGCCGTCACGTCGCCTCCCTAATGAACGCGCCTCATTACCAGACGTCACAAACCCCTCACCTAGCAGCGATCACCACAGCGTATCAGCCAGTGGTACGCATCCAGTGGTCCAGTGTTCGTCCGCTTCTAAACGAACATTCATCCATACTATCAAAACTCATGACGATCACCGTCAGCTGTTATAAAAATTAAAATTAATGCTAATAGTTTCAGTTTCACTAGTCAAAATAATATATGAGAAACTTCCGTTACACAGTCTCTGTGAATGTGCACAGGGGGTTTGTCTGGGAGGGGTTGCAACACCGAAAAATCAGATAAAAAAAATACCTTCTGCACCATCGAAAATTTTTCGCCGTTTAATATCCTAAGATAACTTTTACTGTACATCTAATTCTGAATCGGTAAGCTTTATTACAGAAATTACACACTTCTGGCCATTAAATTAGCTACACCACGAAGATGTGCTACAGACGCGAAATTTAACCGACAGGAAGAAGATGCTGTGATATGCAAATGATTAGCTCTTCAGAGTATTCACACAAGGTTGGCGCCGGTGGCGACACCTGCAACGTGCTTACATGAGGAACGTTTCCAACCGATTTCTCATACGCAAACAGCAGTTGAGAGGCGTTACCTGGTGAAACGTTGTTGTGATGCCTCCTGTGAGGAGGAGAAATGCGTACCATCACGATTCCGACTTTGATAAAGGTCGGATTGTAGGGTATCGAGATTGCGGTTTATAGTATCGCGACATTGCTGCTCGCGTTGGTCGAGATCCAATGACTGTTAGCAGAATATGGAATCGGTGGGTTCAGGAGGGTAATACGGAACGCCGTGCTAGATCCCAACGGCCTCGTATCACTAGCAGTCGAGATGACAGGCATATTATCCGCATGGCTGTAACGGATCGTGCAGCCACGTCTCGATCCCCGAGTCAACAGATGGGGACGTTTGCAAGACAACAACCATCTGCACCAACAGTTCGACGACGTTTGCAGCAGCATGGACTATCAGCTCGGAGACAATGGCTGCGGTTACCCCTGACGCTGCATCACAGACAGGAGCGCCTGCGACGGGTTACTCAACGACGAACCTGGGTGCACGAATAGCGAAACGGCATTTTTTCGGATGAATCCAGGTTCTGTTTACAGCATCATGATGGTCGCATCCGTGTTTGGCGACATTGCGGTGAACGCACATTGGAAGCGTGTATTCGTCGTCTCCATACTGGCGTATCACCCGGCGTGATGGTATGGGGTGCCATTGGCTACACGTCTCGGTCACCTCTTGTTCGCATTGACGGCACTTTGAACAGTGGACGTTAGATTTCAGATGTGTTGCGCCCCGTGGCTCTACCCTTCATTTGATCCCTGTGAAACCCTACTTTTCAGCAAGATAATGCACGACCGCATGTTGCAGGTCCTGTACGGGCCTTTCTGGATACAGGAAATGGTCGACTGCTGCCCTGGCCAGCACATTCTTCAGATCTCTCACCAATTGAAAACGTCTGGTCAATGGTGGTCGAGCAACTGGCTTCTCACAATACGCCAGTCACTACTCTTGATGAACTGTGGTATCGTGTTGAAGCTGCATGGGCAGCTGTACCTGTACACGCCATCCAAGCTCTGTTTGACTCAATGCCCAGGCGTATCAAGGCCGTTATAACGGCCAGAAGTGGTTGTTCTGGGTACTGATTTCTCAGGATCTATGCACCCAAATTGCGTGTAATCACATGTCCGTTCTAGTGTAATATATTTGTCCAATGAATACCCGTTTATCATCTGCATTTCTTCTTGGTGTAGCAATTTCAAATGGCTCTGAGCACTATGGGACTTAACATCTATGGTCATCAGTCCCCTAGAACTTAGAACTACTTAAACCTAATTAACCTAAGGACATCACACAACATCCAGTCATCACGAGGCAGAGAAAATCCCTGACCCCGCCGGGAATCGAACCCGGGAACCCGGGCGTGGGAAGCGAGAACGCTACCGCACGGCCACGAGCTGCGGACTGCTGTTTTAAGAGTTCTCTGGTGTCCATCCAGATACGATCCTCAAATCCCTGCGATATTTCGGCGAATCATCGTTTGTAATGCATACGTGCATTGCCTTCACGTGTTTATGGTAATTATTACGCACATTTATGATCCTTTGCGAGATCTAAACGCTCCGGAATGCTTTGTAGTAGCCAGGGTACATGTCCATCTGACAATTATGCGTCAACAAGGAGCATTAACGATAACATCATAAAAAGCAATGCAGGTGCGCTTTATTCAGAGGTGCGAAAAAGAAGACATCAGGTACAAGAAACCGACTTGAGAATGGTATCTGAATGTGCTAGTCAGGTAGAGGCGGAAATATAATTGAGACTGGAGATGCGGTACGGACAGGAAAAGTTCAAAGATAGAAGTAAACAACAGGTAGCCTCAAATGACCAGTATCTGCGTGTGTGCAAATTCCACAGCTTTCCGTCAAAAGGACAGATACATCCCGTAGCTTTTAAGCGGCAATTTGAGGGTGTCTTTCCTGAATATTGGGATGACAAAAAGAAAATAGGCTGTGTTGTAAGTAGGTTGGAAGGCCAAGATTTATCCTGGGGTACGAAAACTAGATAGCAAGGCAAAACATATGAGGGGTTTATGTAAGCATTCATGATATGATTATGATCGCAGGAGAGGCGCTGCAGGCGATGCCGCACTGTTAGCAAAGGTACTGGCGTCGGTAATCTGCTGTCACAGCCCTTTAACGGACTGTGTGGCCTCTCCCGCCGGAGGTTTGAGAGCTCCTTCGGGCATGTGAGTGTGTGCGTGTGTTGTTCTTAGCATGTTAGTTTAAGTAGTGTGTAAGACTAGGGACCGATGACCTCATCAGTTTGGTCCCTTAGGAATTCACACACAGTACATTACATTGGAAAGAGCAAACTCTCGAGTTTTATGTGGTTTCCGCTAGGTAGCTGCAGCGTACGTCCTCTTCAGTCCTAGTAAAAGTGGTGTCTGGACAAGAGACAGCGTTTTGTGTTCTGCGTTTTGCGCTGTGCGAGACAGTAATAACTGTTCAGCGTGACTTTTGTACTAGGTATGGTATGGATCCTCCTACAGCACAGAGCGGCCGGCCGGGGTGGCCGAGCGGTTCTAGGCGCTACAGTCTGGAACCGAGCAACCGCTACGGTCGCAGGTTCGAATCCTGTCTTGGGCATGGATGTGTGTGATGTCCTTAGGTTAGTTAGGTTTAAGTAGTTCTAAGTTCTAGGGGACTGATGACCTCAGAAGTTAAGTCCCATAGTGCTCAGAGCCATTTGCAGCCTTTGAATCAGCCTTACATTACTGGGCTCCAAGGTCACCGGACATGACTGTATGTGATTATTTCTTGTGGGGGTTTATAAAAGACTCTGTTTATGTGCCTCCGTTACCAGCAACAGTGAATGAACAATGAATGAACTGAGACATCGCGTAACAGAGCTGTGGAAGTTATAACTCAAAACGTACTCGCTGCAGTGTGGAAAAATCTGAAAACCGCACTGACATATGCCGTACATCTCAAGGGGAGCATGCTGAACTCCTATGAACAGATATGAAAAGAAAAACTTTTTGAGTTTCCCGTTCATCAGAGAAGAAAATTCATTGTAAATATTTATTAGTTTCAGAAAAATAGACGTGGCAAATCGGATGACTGTTTCTGATACACTTTGTATATACACCGTTCTGTGGGTTACTGAACTGGTACATGTTGGTATCTTGTCGGCAAGTATCGTTCTCGATGGTGGTGAGGAACTACGGAAAACATTTCCTATTCCATTGGAATGAAATTACGAAATGAATCTCGATCTTGAAATCTGTGTGATCAAGTACATTAATTCAGTGTGTTGGTAGTAAATGCAACATCTAGAATATGCATATTACGCACTGACATTAGATATTATACTTTAACTACAATTTAAAACTGAAAATTGTATCAAAATTCAGTTGACTTAATGATGTAGCTCACATAGTTGTACAGCGTTCCTCTACCAGTAATTTGCTGATCAAGCCACCGACGAGTCCAGAATTTTCTTGGCTACTTTCTCTGCTCTTCTTTGACAGTCGCTAACAGCGTTGAAACAGCTATTTTACGTGCGTCCATTTTCGAACGAAAACTGTGTGGTTTGCGAGCGAAATAAAACCGAAAACAGCCGTTGGAGAGCGCTGATCACGTTAAGGGGAGATTTACTATCTTTGGCCCGAAAACAGCACGTTCTTTGAGAATTTTTTTCTCGGGATGTGTTACAGTTATCAATGTCAAATTTTGTCAAATTGTTTATTGATATTTTATCTACAAACTGGATTTTTTTCGACTGGAAATGTCAAAGAGCAAAGTCGGAAGCGCCGTCGGAACGAAACAAAATTTGGATGTAGACCTCCACGCGCGATTCGTCACAGGTCAGCCGGCTCGTCTGAAATCAAAATTGAGTCGACGTTAGCGGAGTATATAAGATTCTTTAGGAGTTGTACCTCGCTTAAGTTATTTGGACCAAAGAAACAAATTGGCGTCCATTTGAAAAAAATAGCGTTTTTTCATAGATTTTTCGACTTAGTCGGCCAAGTAAAAATATTTATGGTTGATGGATCGGAATAAAAGTGGTACAACTCATAGACAATTTAGTTAGTTCCCTCGGAAATAAAGAATCATGCCAATCGGTTCAGTAGATTTGAAGTTACCATACCACGCGATTAAAAAAAACGTTATTTCTAGAAAACCGCGTTTGAAGTTTTGACTACATATAAACGCAATATTATGCAACGTACGTTCAATCTGCTGTTCCGGGCTCATAAACTAGTCCTTCCTCTTCCCCATTGAGGGCGTTGTGTTCGATCTGGGTCATCCTGCGCTGCTCCAGGGCCGCTCGTACGGCCGGTGACGAGAGGTTTTCTACATCTACATCCATACTCCGAGGGCCACCTGACGGTGTGTGGCGGAGGGTACCTTGAGTACATCTATCGGTTTTCGGCCGCTTGAATCCGGTGGTCGTCCGAATGCTTGGCGAACTGCGTCGAATAGAGTCCCAGGCTGACGTCCATCGTTGTCATGGTCTTCAGAATTGGTGAATACCCTTCGTTGAAGCTGCTCGCTGCCAGGAAAGTCGCAGTCTCCACAGTTTTCGCATCAGAATGCAAATGCTTGGGCGCTAGCTTCCAAACACAAGCGTTCAAACTTTCATTTGAATTTTGTGTGTCTTTCAAATCACCGGTACAATAAGTCGTCCTCCGAAAGAATGGTGCGTGAAAAAGGCCGATTTCCGGCAGGTGCATGTTTTTGTTCAACCGAGAATGAGAAGCATTTCCGTTCCGTATTTAGAAAAACCGTTTCAGGGGTGGATTCTAAACACTTTTATGGATCCAAAAATGCAATTTTAAAAAAATCGATTTTTTGAACCAGAAGAAAGTAAACCTCCCCTTAACCAGCTCGTCCCGTGTGACTGCGGCTCTGTCTCGTGAGGCCGGATGTCCCGTTCGCGTCCAAGTCAACGTTGGCTGCCACGCCCCGTGTGATGACGTAAGCTGCAGAGCAGGAGGACCTCGGCGAGTCTGATAGCGGGAAGCGGCGGCCTCTCGCCTCAAACAGAGCCGGCCTGTGGGGCGCGCGCCGCAGGTATCGGCATTGTGAACTCCATCTGGGAGGCCGGCCGGCGTAAATCCCGACCCGTGGCTTCGTGTGTGGTCCCGCTGCCAGGGAGCAGTTGCGTGCGTCCCGGCTTTCGGCGCCTTCCACTGGTTCCTACCTTCTCTTCTCGTCCCCCTCATTCCTCTCCACTACTCAATGGATTAGAGTGCTGTCGGGCGTCGTCGTACGTAATCCACTCTATTCAAACACACGCAACGTGTAATATTTCAAAACAGATAAATCAGGCAACGAGGAAAATGTGTCGTGAAACTTAATATTATCGTCTGTGTCAAGTCTCCTAGTCGAGCCATTTGGAGTGGTAAATAAATGGGGGACACACCGAGGAGAAACAGTAATCGCAGACAGTCTCATTTATCACGGAACATTTGTTAGCACTTAGTGAAAAATAACTGATTTATTGTCAACAATCTTCGATCACAGCTTAACTTACCCGCTGAGTTTATTTTTATTATAGACTGTATTTTGCTCATATAAGTTAACGTACAATAAAAGATTGGTGTTTTATAAATAGGTCATTATCTTGACGTTCTCAGGCGTAATGCAACTGGATAATGTTGCGTCCATATTTGGGCTGACAACCAGGCTGTTATTTTCGTATGAATTTTATGACTAGGCATTACTGTTTTGTTGTCATATGGAAATTTGTGGTAAGGTCTTATGGAACCAAACTACTGAGGTCATCGGTCCCTAATCTTACACACTACTTAATCTAACTTAACCCAACTTACGCTAAGGACAACACACACACCCATGCCCCAGGGAGGACTCGATCCTCCGACGGGGGTAGCCGCGCGAACCGTGATTAGGCGCCCAAGACCGCTCGGCTACCCCAAGCGATTGTTGTCATGTGTGCCTGAGATCCACCGATTTCACAATATTTCTGCGTGTCGATGGCTATTTCTCACCTCGAAAGACAGAAAAAAATGGTGCAAATGGCTCTAAGCACTATGGGACTTAACATCTGAGGTCATCAGTCCCCTAGACTTAGAACTACTTAAACCTAACAAACCTAAGGACATCACACACATCCAAGCCCGAGGCAGGATTCCAACCTGCGACCGTAGCAGCAGCGCGTTTCCGGACTGAAGCACCTAGAACCGCTCGGCCACTGCGGCCGGCTGAAAGACAGATAACGGGGCTTCTGCACTCGCAATCTTCCTATAATTGTCGTATCCTCAGTTAACGTCATTAGCTTCAAAGAATGTTTCTAGGATTGTGTGGTATCCTTCGAATATCATTCAGTATATTTAGGCTGCTGCGTAATCGCTTATGTTTACTAGATTTTCTACGTGTATCCTTACGACGACCTTGATGGTGCCTACTTGCAACGCTTCGTGCATATTTCCAATTCTTGGGGTGGGAGGGGAAGAGGTTGCTTTGGTGTCCATGTAAGGGACTTATTTTCCAACAGTTGCAATCTGTGTGTAATAGATACAATACAGTAGTGTTGGTAAACCTGGTTTTATCATCATCATCATCATCATCATCATTTAAGACTGAATATGCCTTTCAGCGTTCAGTCTGGAGCATAGTCCCCCTTATAAAATTCCTCCAATATCCCCTATTCAGTGCTAACATTGGTGCCTCTTCTGATGTTAAGCCTATTACTTGTAAATCATTCTTAACCGAATCCAGGTACCTTCTCCTTGGTCTACCCCGACTCCTCCTACCCTCTACTGCTGAACCCATGAGTCTCTTGGGTAACCTTGCTTCTCCCATGCGTGTAACATGACCCCACCATCTAAGCCTGTTCGCCCTGACTGCTACATCTGTAGAGTTCATTCCCAGTTTTTCTTTGATTTCCTTATTGTGCACACCCTCCTGCACAATGAGGAAATCAAAGAAAAACTGGAAATGAACTCTACAGATGTAGCAGTCAGGGCGAACAGGCTTAGATGGTGGGGTCATGTTACACGCATGGGAGAAGCAAGGTTACCCAAGAGACTCATGGGTTCAGCAGTAGAGGGTAGGAGGAGTCGGTGTAGACCGAGGAGAAGGTACCTGGATTCGGTTAAGAATGATTTACAAGTAATAGGCTTAAACCTGGTTTTATGGATTGTAATTTTAGTTTTGTTTCCCAGTTCATTGATCAGAAAGAATGAGACCAAATCAACTTGCAGATATTTTAATCTTTTTCTGTGATGTGTTTTTTACAGAAAAACTGCCGATCATGAATAGACTGCGGAATGAGAAGACTGCTAATTTTTACGTGGTTACAGAGATTTGGCAGCTTCTTAGAGAACTAAATGGCTTTTGTTTTTTCGGTACTGACTGTAACTTTATTTAGTCTGCAGCATTTTAGTACCATGTGAATCTGTGTTTCGAGATTAGTTACATTTATTGCGTGTGTCAGTTGCTTCTGAATAAAGCAGTATCGTCTGCATTGTGAGCTAGATATATGCCTTTATTTAGGAGTTGTTTGTTGACGCGCGTGCAATGATTATACTTAAAATGGTCCTCATTGCACAACCTTCTGCCAAATTTAGCAACCACTGTCAAACCGTGTAGCATATGATGCGCGCCGGCGCATGCGTAACCGTATTATTGGATTCAGATCCCCTGCCGAAATGTGCGCTGACGGAATTAAGTCAGAAATAAAATTGGCAACGTTAATTATCGCTGGACATGTAATTGCAGCTTTGTGATCAAATTAAAGAACTGACTGGGATCCACGCATTATCCAGCTGACTTGAAAGCCACCATTCGGATTAATGTCATCAGCCGAATATATTTACACAGATTTTTTAATAGCCTCATCCCAAAAAGATTTTGCTTTAGCATGATTTTCGTGCCGGAATAATACATACGAGGCGTGTTTTTTAAATAAGTACCGTTCTGAAATTAAAAAAAGACGTGCTAAGATATCTCAACAATTTTATTTTTACATGAAAGCCTGTACCTTAATTTACTTTTCTACATAATTTCCTTCAATATTGAGGCACTTGCCATAACATTGTACCAGTTTTTGAATACCCTCCTTATAGAAGTCTGCCTCCTGACTTGTTAACCACTGCATCACCACTGTTTTGACTTAGTCATCGTCTTGAAGACGCTGACCTCCTAGGTGTTGCTTCAAGTGCAAGAACAGATGGTGGTCACTGGGCGCAAGATCTGGGCTGTACGGATGATGATCTAGAGTTTCCCATCGAAAAGCTGTGATGAGATCTTCGGTCTGATTCGCCACATGCGGACGGGTATTGTCTTGAAGCAAAACGATGCCCTTGCTCAAGTTCCATGGACTGTTGCTTTGATTCTGGTGTGAGGTAGGCCACCCATGTTTCATCGTCCGTAACAATTTGGCTTAAGAAATCATAACCGTCGTTGTGGTACCGCTCAAGTAAGGTTAATGCACTCTCTAAACGTTTGGTTTTCTGCACATCCGTCAAAATTTTCGGTACCGAACGTGCGCACAATTTTCGGTAATTCAAGTGCTCGGTCACAATGCCATACAAAACACTATGAGAAACATTAGGAAAGTCATCCCGCAAGGAGGAAATCGTAGAGCGTCTGTTTTCTCTCACCTTATTGTCCACTTCCTGCACCAAACTTTCATTAACGACCAAATGACGCCCACTCCGTTGTTCATCATGCACATTTGTACGCCCATCTTTAAATGCTCTCACCCACTTTCTTACAGTCCATCACTCATCATGTTTTCTCCGTAAACCGCACAGATCTCACGATGAATATCGAACGCTTTAAGGCCTTTACCACTAAGAAATCTTATAACAGCTCGTACTTCACAGTCGGCGGGACTCACGATTATCGGAGGCATCTTAAACACTCAGTACACAACGTAAACAAGGAAGAATCAGACTGTAATGGCGTCAGTGCGTAGATTAAGGTACAGGCTTTGATGTAAAAATAAAATTATTGAGATATCTTAGCAAGTCTTTTTTTAATTTCGAAACGGTACTTACTTAAAAAACACGCCTCGTACAATGTCCAGTGAAGATTTAGAGGTTACCTGTGACTGACTTACTAGGCTGAGGAAAGTGGTGAGTGACAATCGTATTCCCCGCACCTTTGATGTAATGCGCAGGCGCTGCGGTGTGGATAATTGAGCTTTGGTCTCGCATTCTGGAGGATGGCGGTTCAACAGAACGTTCAAACTGCGACTAACGATAAAGAACTTCCCCACATTGCAAATGCCGTAAAGCAGGAGTTATGCCAACTCAAGTGGGAGACAGTAGTGCACGCACCCTAAAGACCTGATGTCTTGTTGATTGTCACGCCTTCGACCGCTTAAAAAACGTCTTGAGGGGACGACGATTACTGTCGGACGAGGATGTTCAGCAGGCAGTCACGGACTTCCTGACACAACAGGGCACAGTGTTTCGCCTAACGCCTATCTTCAGCCTGGGCGTCGGTGGGGTGAGTGCCTCAATGCTCACGGCGATTTTACCTGATTGGCATACCGATTATGGACTGTACGGCCTTCGAACCGCCTTTAATATGGACCATGAGCTGTTCCATGAGCCTAACTAACTGGCATGGTTGAATCAAGACTTCTTTAGTAAAGCTGCAGGCCTAAGAAATTTAATAGGGGAAAACCTTTATCATATAAAATTGTAGCATTTTATTTATTCACATGTGTAGGGTGCTGTCTTTAGAAACCTTGTAATAATTATTGTCTTAATGTATTAATTACCCATCACTGGAAAAAATTACAGTAACCGTTCCCCTTCCTTCAAAAATAAGTAGTTAATTAACAGAATTAGTGCTGATAGTTTCCAGTTCGTTTGCACTTACGCTTCAGTTCTGGAAAATTCGCATGCAACAAATTAATTCAAAGTATAAAATGATGAATATTCCTCCCAAAGCATACATTCTAGATTGCCCAATTCGCATCCCTACACTGTGTAAGGTGGCTATAATTTCGCACCTTACAAGAACTCATCCACATACTTTGGCATGATCTTCAAACACAATTACTTATCATGTGACAAGCTGTACAAAGTATATATGAATATATAAAGGAGACGCCGGCCGCGGAGGTCTCGCGGTTCTAGGCGCGCAGTCCGGAACCGTGCGACTGCTACGGTCGCAGGTTCGAATCCTGCCTCGAGCATGGATGTGTGTGATGTCCTTAGGTTAGTTAGGTTTAAGTAGTTCTAAGTTCTAGGGGACTGATGACCACAGCTGTTAAGTCCCATAGTGCTCAGAGCCATATAAAGGAGACGGACATTTTCACGTAAGTCTTATAAATACGAGGGTCACTCCAATAGAAATGCACACTATTTTTTTTTAATCCATCTTTTATTCGACATGTCTGAAAGTTTTACAGTGTGTAGATATATTCTTTTCATTTCTCCACATAATTTCATCCCTCTCAACTGCGTTACGCCATCTTGGAACCAGCACCTGTATACCCGCATGGTAAAATTCTGGACCAACCCGTTGGAGCCACCGTGTGGCAGCGTGCACAAGGGAGCTGTCATCTTCAAACCTTGTTCCACGAAGAGAGTCCTTTAGTTTCCCAAAGAGATGATAGTCACATGCAGCCAGGTCAGGACTGTAAGGCGGGTGTTGCAGTGTTGTCCATCCGAGTTTTGAGATCGCTTCCATGGATTTTCGACTGGCATGTGGCCGTGCATTGTCGTGTAACAGCAAAACATCCTGCTTTTGCCTATGTGGTCGAACACGACTCAGTCGAGCTTGAAGTTTCTTCAGTGTCGTCACATATGTATCAGAATTTATGGTGGTTTCACTTGGCATGATGTCCACAAGCAAGACTCCTTCGGAATCGAAAAACACCGTAGCCATAACTTTTCCAGCAGAAGGTGTGGTTTTTAATTTTTTTTCTTGGGTGAATTTTGCATGACGCCACTCTACTGATTGCCTCTTCGTCTCTGGTGAAAAATGATGGAGCCATGTTTCATCACGTGTCACAATTCTTCCAAGAAATTCATCTCCACCATTTTGGCACTGTTCCAAAAGTTCGCTGCATACTGTTTTTCTTGTTTCTTTGTGAGCCACTGTCAACATGCTGGGAACCTACCTGGCACAAACCTTTTTTAACGCCAACACTTTCAGTATTCTGCAAACACTTCCTTCCCCTATCCCAACGTAGCGTGAAAATTCGTTCACTGTGATGCGTCTGTCAGCAGTCACCAATCCGTTAACTCTCTACACATTGTCTGGCGTGTGTGCAGTACGAGGCCTGCCACTGCGAGGACAATCCTCAATATTGCCGTGCCCGCTTAATCACGTAACTTGCTTGCCCACTAACTAACTGTACTGCGATCGACAGCAGCATCTCCATACACATTTTTCAACCTCTTGTGGATGTTTCCCATTGTCTCGTTTTCACAGCACAGGAATTCTATGACAGGACGTTGCTTCTGACGAATGTCAAGTGTAGCAGCCATCTTGAAGACATGCTGTGACGGCGCCACTCACGGGAACATGTTGAACTAAGTTCGAAAACAAGCGGGAAGGATGTATCTACACACCGTAAAACTTTCACGCATGCAGAATGAAAACTGCATTTTTACAAAAATAATGTACATTTCTTTTGGAGTGACCCTTGTAATTGTTAACGCTATGATGAATGATTGCCTATACTAGTAGAGGCCGGCCGGAGTGGCTGTGCGGTTCTAGGCGCTACAGTCTGGAACCGAGCGACCGCTACGTCGCAGGTTCGAATCCTGCCTCGGGAATGGATGTGTGTGATGTCCTTAGGTTAGTTAGGTTTAATTAGTTCTATTTTCTAGGCGACTGATGACCTCAGAACTTAAGTCGCATTGTGCTCAGAGCCATACTAGTAGAGGTTGGAACGCCAATGGAGATGAAACGATATGCAGAACTCAAGCTCTGGTTGCAAGGCCCACACAGGTGGTGATCCTGCTTAAACACAGGAAGTAGCTAGACATGCGTCGTGGCACCTGAGCTCTGGAGCACAATAGGGTGACGGCCGGCCGCGATTGTAGTAGGGGTAATACTTCCGAACGCTGAAAATCTTGGATGCAGGTGACAGGAACGAAGAAGCGGCACCTCGGAAACCACTCAGGCTGGGTTATTTCCAAGGATTTTTACTCACAAGCGTACCATTGTGCGAGTATAGGTTTTTCCTCGAAAACTTTCCGCGCTGGAAAACAAAAGACTAAAATTGGTTGGTCGGCGTACGGAAGAATCTGTAGAGAGGGAGAATACTCCGTGGTTTCGGGAATATGATTCGTTTTCGGAATTACGAGGGTGGGGAGCCGAGCCTTGCTGGGAAGACAGTGCTGGAGAGACGCGTTCTTTCGTTTTGAGCTCCCGTGTGTGATGGTCGCTCATTATCAGATTCTTGTTGGTACAGACAGACTCGATGTCTTTGCTCTCACGAGATTTTATAGTTAGAACGGTTAGGCACTGTACTGTTGTGAACTTACACGATTCTGGACTTCGCCTCCGGGTTAGAAGTCGTCGTTGAGTACGCAGCGTTCAGTGATTGAGAGCACTTCGTCTGCCTATAATTACGTTGAGACGTTATCTGAACTCCATCCTTGTGGGTGGGAGTTCGCGTTTCTCGTCTGTAGGACACAGAGACGAGAAGATAGTATTAGAGTATAGTAGTCAGAGGACCGCCTTCAGCCGTCCTACTCTTTGAAAGAATTTATTTTGTGGCTAGAGTTCTTCCATCGTCGCAGACGTGTACGAGAACCATCACTACGACGCACCGGACGCAGTACATACGGTGATATTGCTAATTAGTTTGGCTTATTAGGGGCTATAAGGCTAAACAACTGTGATCACGTAGTATTTATTTCCACTGACGTTGCACTTCATTGTATATCTTCTTTAAAAGTAGTGTCTTCTTGTCTTTGGTACACAGATGATGTCAGTCATTTCGCGTTATTTATATTAGATCGCACAGTCATAATAAAAGGGCAGAGTTGTTCAATGGATCAGTAATTTTAGTTAGGAAATATAAACGTTTGTAATTAAAGATTGTTTTTAATATACAATAAATGTATAAGCAGCAACAAGTTTATCATTTAGTATAATTAGTTCCCTTAATCATTCATTTCTGTTTATGTTGGAATTTAAATGTTAATGAGCATTAAGAGATCCTAAGATCTTCTTCAGGGGGAAGTCAGACAGGGCCAAATCTTCATTTTAGCGTGTATTATTCTCCGTTGCACACATTCATTTTACACCCGCCTGGAGTAGCATCTTGGAACTGTACTAAATTGCTGGTTACTAGCGATATACAGGGTTGAGAAAAATTGTGTCACGAAAGTTAAGCAGCAACAACGGTTATCACTTAGTATAATTAGTCCCCTTAATCATTCATTTCTGTTTAAGTTGGAATTTAAATGTTAAAGTGCATTAAGAGGTCCTAAGATCTTCTTCATGGGGTAGTCAGACAGGGCCAAATCTTCATTTTAGTGTGTATTATTCTCCATTGCACACATTCATTTTACACCCGCCTGGAGTAGCATCTTGGAACTGTACTAAATTGCTGGTAACTAGTGATATTCAGGGTGGAAAAAAACTGTGTCACGAAATTTTATCCCTGGATGTCTGATGCCAGTAGGAACCAAAATTACTAATATTGTGTATGTCGATAATGCACCATTTTTAAACGGCGGAAACTTCGCGCCACGCGCTCCGATTGGTCGGTTGACGGGCAGCGCTGTGGTTGTCGGTTCACACATACGACCGTGCCTCGCCCCGTCATTGCCCAAACGTGATACGCACACGTGTCTAATAGGTCTTGCTGTTTGTCTCCATCTCATGATAGAGGCATTCACACCTAAGCTTCGCCTCGGAGCACGCCCACGTAACCTGCGATTTAGTCATAAGTAAGCATGGCAGCACAGTATTCGTTTGAAGAACAATGAGATATGGGTCTTGTTTACAAACACAGCGCTGCCAATCAACCGATGAATGGCAACAGGGCAATCCCGCGGCCAATCGGAGTGCGTGGCGTTAAGTTTCCGTAGTTTAAAAATGGTGTGTTGTCGACCTACACAACATTAGTAATTTTGGTTCCTACTGGCATAAGCTATCTAGGGTTAAAATTTCGTGACAAAATTTTTCTCCACGCTGTGTATCTATAATTTCGAAACAAGGTTGAGGTACTTGTTTCTTGTTTCATTGTTACTCAAGTTTCCACGGAGTCGATTCCAGCGTCCAAGCTGAACGGTCGGTGGATGTGCAAAGTGTTCGTTTCTTTGACCAAACAAACAACCAACCAGTGAGAAACTCGGTGTTAAAGTCTCACTAGCATCCGGGAGTAATATTTTGATCGTCGGGGAAGTCGCTCTCGGATGCGACGCAAATCTGTGCACCAATTTTGACCAAATTTGGCGGACTCTATCGTTCTCTGTCCACCACAAACTGACAGTAAGGAGCGGCGACGGTGACAGAATGAGATAGCTGCGTGCAGAAACACGACACACCACCGGCTGTTGTTTGCCCAATATGGCGAGCTACCAACTCCACACCGTTCCTTCTCTCCTTGTCGATTACAAGGCCAGTTAACTAGTAGCAAAGCACTACTTCATAGTGTGTGTATCTTGAGGAGCGGTGGGGTGCCAAGAGGATTTTTATGTGCATGATGCTTGCATCTCAAGAACGCTTCATTTCAGGTCACGATTTTTCTGTTTATTCTGTGTTTTAGTGAATACTACCATGCCGTTGACTTCATTCTATATATAGCATACATTTTAAATTTCCATGTTAACAGCTACACCTATGTTCGTACGGGGGAGAGTCTGTGACGCAGACAGAGAGCAACCTTTATTCTAGGAGAAGGAGAGTGGGGAGCACATCGCCCAGGCTGCCTTTTGTCACCGAGAAACCAACTGTAGGTCACGCACAGAAGCAGAATTCATTCTTAGACAGGTTTTAGAGAAGTCCATTGAAGGAAACAGACCAACTTATCTACGTTTTTTTTTATTTACAGAAGGCTTTCGATAGCATGTGGTAAAAGCAGCTCTACTGTCGGGGGATTCCTTCTAACTTAATACAAACCATTGAACAGATTTATTCCAACAACTACGTCCAGAGGAAAATTGGTTCTGGGTTAGCTAGCTGCGTAGCAGTTAATAGTGTCGTCAGACAAGGTGACTCTTCGAGCCAGCTACTTTTTATTATAGTCATGGACGATGTGATAAAGAACATATTTTATGGTAGTGGTTATAGAATGGGGGACGACGAAATATCATCATTTGTTACGCTGACGATGCAGTTCCGCTGGCAAAGAGTGTGGATAATCTACAGAAAATTTTACACATATTTATCGTGGTGAACAAAAACCTAACTATGGTCACACAGACTCAAAAACCCGTATGGATGACCACATTCTGAGGAACCAATTAGATGCAAACTGGGCGTGGATGGAAAAATTGTTCAACAGGTAATGACATTTAAATATCTTGTTATTGAATTGCCCAGCAGTAGAAATGTCGAGAAAAAAGTTAGAGAACAAGTAGCAAACGCAAGTTAAATAGCGGGTGTTTAAATGATACGGTTTGGAAAAATAAGCATATAGGGAAAGATGCAAAGTCAAGAATGTACAAACCAATAGTGGGAGGAGCTGTTTCATACATAGTTGAGACGAGATTGGAAACATCAAGAACAAAAAGACTCTTGGAAACCACGGAAATCAAAATTCTGCGAAGGATTATAGAAAAGAAACCGCGAGATAGATAGAGAAATGAAATCAGTAGAAAAGGATGTAAAGTGGACTGTATTAGCGACTGTGTACATAAGAGAAAGCATGAATGGAAAGAAAACATATAGACAAGATAGATGAACGGAAGATTTTGAAAATCGTAAGGAATAAATTACTAGCTGGTAAAAGAAATATTGGCCGTACAAGGAAAAGATGGCGCGACAACCTCAGGGTAGACTGAGAAGTACTGAAGGAAGCTGAATTTAGTCTAGGCAGAAAAGGAGAGGAAGAAGAAGAAGAGGAAGAAGAAAAAGAAGAAGAAACCACCGGTACTCATTCGACAGCAGGCTGAATGGCCCTGCGCCTTCCTGCAGCGACTGGAACGAGGAAAAATTCTCGGTCCTACCCGGGATTGAACCTGGACATTCAAGGCCGGAATGTAGTGCTCTACCCACGAAACTACCAGTACCACATGTGGTCACCTATGCAGAATAAAATGAAGTCTCCTACCTTGATTTCCACATATTTTAGGTAGGTTCATATGATGTAATACACACGTATATCTTCTTTTTCTGCAAAGGATAGCAATGCAAGTAGGTAATGGAATTCGCATTATTTGAGTTATAAGTCAGCTGCGTAATTATCGCATCCCGTTCCATTGTTAATGAAGCAATCTTCGAACTTCATGTAGATGTCTGGTGGCATATGTTTTCTTAAAGATCCATTTATTGACGCGAATAATTTCACGTGATTATTTGAAAACCAACTAAACAATCATCATAATCCTCTTCACCCTAGATTATAATTAGACTTCTAGAATGAATTTTACAGTCTATAGCGGACTGTGTGCTGATATGAAACTTTCTGACATATTAAAACTGTTGGTAGAGCACTTTCCCGTGAAAGGCAAAATTCTGAAGTTCGACTCTCGGTCCGGCACACAGTTTTAATCTGTCAGGATGATTCACTTTAAATTCCTGTTTCATTCCTGTGTTAAAGTTACGTAAGCATAAAGTTAATGCGAATGGTTAAAAGTAAGCGCTGCTGAGCACGCCAAAATGGCCGCTCGTCTTTTCGATGGCCAGTGAAAATGGCTGAAAAATAGAAAAAAATTATCTCTATTTGAAAGACAAATTTCTCCCATTTCCAAAAATGTGCGCATTATCAATTTTCAAATTGTTTATTTGTTCTTAAACGATCTTTGAACAAAAGTCTGTACACCAGCCACGTCTCCTTTCAGTTCACTGTCGCCCTGCCACAGTCATGCAAACAATAAAGTCAATATACAGGGACTTTGCAGATGCAATATTATTTAGCAGATGTCTACATGTCCTCAAACGGAATCATAATAAGAGTTTCAATAGTTGTGTGTGGCAACAAGTACCAAACAGTGTTTGTTGGAAGGACGGTACTCAAAATAGGTGTGATGGATGCTGTCATCTGTTTCAGTGATGGTGTAATTAGCAGGACAAAAGTAACGGACAAATTGGTCCTCTAATCAGGAAATAATATGATAGTTCCTCCGACTGCCATAGATAGTCAGCGAGTAGTTGAAGGTGAAAGGCTGCGGAGGCCACCACTGAAGAGTTCAGAGTAAGGAAAGGACTCCTGAAAAAGTGTAGAGGATAAAGAAACAGCTGGCCAGCAAGTATGTGCTGCTGGAATGTTCTGAAAGATTCATTCGGTGAGTCAAAAGCTCTGTGAACAGTCTTTTATCATTTTCTCGAAACTACATTTTCCGAACCTTAGGTACATATGTCTTCAATATGGCGGAGCTATGTTCACCAAATTTCTCCCAAGTGAAGAATGGCATAGTCTCATTGTATTATGCCTAATACATTGCAGAAAATTTCTATGTTTGTCATTATGCATATAATTTTAGCGGTTATTTATGAGCAAAATAATTGTGTGGTATAACAAAGATTTATGTTTCCTCAGCTGCACTACAAACTACAAAACGAGAGGGATAATGTGTTCCTATGAATGTTGACAGCAGCCTGCCATAGTATGAATGCTGTTAGATTGATGATGCACCAGAAAATAGTACCAGAAATGAAACGAGTGTTATAAAACCATCTAGTAGACAAAATTTTGTAATTCTTAAACTATAACTGACAATTTAATAAATTTCCTTGGACAGCTTCAGTTAATATCATTCAGTGTTGGTGCAAAACCCTAACTTCATCCGGATTGCAGGTCATGGGTAACGCGCACCGAAAGCGAAGCATAAAAAAACAGGCCGTTCACGTCCACGTTCTCTTAAGAATTGGCGGGCTCATCAAAAGCTAATGTTTCGGTTTCACTCACTATTAACACTGGAGACACTGCGACGGATTTTTTTACGTGCGTGCGTGCGATTCACAAATTGCGACGAATTATACATTGCTGCTGCAATGCAACTTCTTTTATAATTTTTGTTCACCTATCTCTTTACAGCGGTAGATCTTTGCACGTAAACTTCTGACTGCAGCTACTTACGAGATCACAGAAAAGCAGTGTTGAGGAAACTGTAACCTCATAGCTACACGCCGGAGGCCGCTATAAGTAAAATTTGCTGAAAATTGTCTATGTACTTTAAAGAAATGATTCGGATAGGGGATGTCACTCGTACCTTAAACATGAAGCTCAAATTTAAACCTTCAATAGATCTTTATTGCCGTTAAGCAAGATCATCACCCCACATTTATGAAAATTACTAAAGTTTCTGCTCACAGTTGTCACCATACCTAAAACAGCCAGAACTTTCACCTTCCCAAATTTCGAAACCAATTACTTGTAACACAGTCAATGATCGGTCAATTACCTCTGTACACGATATTCAGTGGTTGTCTTTAGTAAAAGTTTATGCTCACCATAAAATACTATGTAAGAATATACTCAGTACTGCCACGCTATATAATTCAAAGTTCACTCGCGATTTTCGTCGGAACGAATTATCACAACACTCTGAAGTTTTCATAAACAGTTTCTGGTCACTACCAGATACCATTAAGACTGGACCATAACGCGGAAGTCATCCCAAGACTTCATCTTACACATAATGCGAAAAGTCACATCCAGCATAACCGCCTCCAATCAAAGCTAGCTCGCGACTCTCCTCTCACTCTCCCACACTCAAAACTATATCTCCTCACTAGGCGGCCAACCGTCTCGCTTCTCATTGGCTGTCAGCACTTACAACCAATGAGAACTCACTTCTAGGGCGCGGCTCGCGCCAAAATCTAGCAAGCACCAACCACTTCTCTAGGCTCATTGACGTCATCAAATTAAGTAACACAAAACCCTCTAATTAAATAATCAAAACAAAATGAACTATAAGCTTTACTCTACATCTGGAAATTTATTATGTAGTCGCGAATGTTCTGGCTGTCTTATAAATAAGCATACATACTTGGACATCCGACATTCACTAGTAGGGGAACCACTAGTGGATTCGTTCACACGTTACAGAGTTGGAATACTTGCCAGTTCCTGTGGAGAATTACATGAATGATTTTTTAATAATGCCAAACGTCCCACACACTCTCACGCACGCATTCTCATTCACACGCACCCTAACACACAATACACATATTTTACTTAGAATTCTTGAAATTATTATTGTAGAAAAGTCGCAGAGGTTTTCTGAAACTAAAAACTTCCCAAATTTATATATGAACACTGTGATATCATATCATCGTACATAGTCACTGAAGGTGAACTATTACATCACTGTATTTATTTAAATTGTTGACTGTCGGAAAATTACATTTTTTTATGGAATTTTACTAACTTCCAAAATACAACTATTTTTGATCTCAGACTTTGACATATTGTTTGTTTTCACAACAGAAGGTTGTAAATCAAATATGACGTTCCTCAGGTTATTCCTTTATAGTTATTAATATTTTTAGTTTCGTATAATGTAAGTGGCCCGCCAGCACCACTCCACTGCTTTCACACGCGCAGCTGCAACAGATGGTCGTGACGTCAGTCTGCAGGACACAACTCTTCCGTTACTGACCGTATAATACTCTACCGGCTTACATTGCAGCCCACATACATTCTGAAGTAAAGCTTTTAATAGACAAATGGGCGATCGCGCACTAGTTGCGACGCCACAACACCGTTAACTTGTTAACATATCGAAGACCTGCAACATACTGACAGGCAGTGGACACGTGGAACAATAGCAATCATAGGTACTATATATTTTGTGTCGTCTCGTTGTCACCGTAAGCTTGGCCCATGGGAAGCAAGGAGACGACGTTGTTTGGTGGTCGGTATCCTCTTTCTATAACACAACTGCACACGTATATTAACAAGGTTCTTATAAGTATAAGAAAGTATAAGAAAGCTACTTAACTTAAGCTAGTTGTTGTGGTACAAGCTCTTCTGTAATAGTCCACATTAGCCTCACTGCAGGTGAAGTACACTTCCCGATATGCACACTACTGTGGTCGCTATGTGCTGCATGAGACTGAGACTCTGATTGCTACTGCGACTGCAAGTTGGGCTGACTGACTGTGAATGATGACTCGACTCGGTGACTCACAGGATGACTGACTGGGCGTCTGTAACTGACTGGACTCTTCGGCTCACGGCGTCGATCTAAGTACCTGCGGCCGAGAGGGCATTGGCGGCGCGTTTCTTGCGAGTTTGTCTTTGGCCTTCCTCCTGATAGGCTCGCTTGCTTCGGTGCCTACTATCGATCTTCTCGCAGCATCTTTGCCGACCGGAGTACGAGAAACAGCTTGAGCCATTTCAATATACACAAAACAACCTGTGAGAATAGAATGGTCAAATTTTGCATCTGTTATAAACTATCGACTGCCAGGCAACCAAGAAGGCGTCTGTCCTGCAATAGCTCTGTCTCAGATTTCCCCATTTAGACTAACGCACGTTGCAGCCATAGCCATGAGTGCGATTTGTATCTCTTGCTGAAAAAAAAAAAAAAAAAAAAGAACCACACAAACTCTCTCGTCTACTCGAGACATACAATAATTACACAAGTTTCTGGATGAAACACGGTCCTTCGTTGCGTATTGGAAAGCTACTATTCTATCCGAAAATATGATTAAACAGAGAAATTGGTGAGACCTGGAGGAACGTCCAATTGTGCAAAAAATGCAAGCTCTCAGAATGGGCCCATCAAGGGGTCGTAGTGAACCTCCTCAACTCATCCCCAGCTGCGATAGAGTAGACTGAACAATTAAGTGTTAATATATAGTTTGACGCCTGTATTATATTTTTGACTTTACATTTGCGTGTCTTTTGTCACTGAAATCTTCCTTTATATACAGTACGGTAAATAAATAACAGTGGTGTAGACAATGTCTGAACAGCACCTTACCCCTAGTGCTCCAGCAGGCTTAGATTGGCATGAAGCGCACCCTCGGCATGCTGTAGAAGCGGAATCCCACCACCTGTCGGCTTCGTGCCGCCTCCTCACCTGCAACAGCGCAAGAATATGTGGGTCACACACTGAGACAAAAGTGTTCAGGTAATGGGCATGGACGTTCCCTGTTAAAGATACGAGTAAGTATAGACTCCCATGACATCGATTTCAATATCAAGTATTCGATAAAATCATACACTGCGTAGCATAGAACTGCAACACAGAGAACGATAACAAATAAGGAAAATTTATGAACTACGCGTACTGTGATGGTGGGAGTTGCCTGTAGCATCAACAGACTGGAAAGACTTTGAGGAAGAAGTCTTGTGCAGCTGTGGGTTCTAGGAGATGTCCTTTTAGAGCGGTATCGTATCCCAACTGGCACGCATAACGAATGTTTTGGGAACCAGTGATCGTCCGGAACCTCCCTACATGCTACCTTAGCTTCCAATATCACTTTACAGTAACTGCGACTTTGAAAGTATCATTAATCATCCCACATACATTGGTCGGAGACGATCTTCTTTGCCTATGTGTCTTGAACATACGAATTACTGCAACTTCCTGGCAGAATTAAAGTGCGTGCCATACCGGGGCTGAAATACGGGAACTTTGCCTTTCCCGCGCATTTGATACACTTGCTGATTAACAAATAACTGACCTACCCGAGCACGGCTCACGACCCGTCACGTGAGTCGCGCTCGGGTAGCTCAGCTGGTGGAGCACTTGCCCGCGAAAGGTAAAGGTTCCAGGTTTGAATCCCGGTACGGCACGCAGTTTTAATTTGCCAGAAAGTTTCGTATCATCGTACACTCAGCTGAGAGTGAAAAACTCCATCCATATGAATTACCTTTTACAATAAACGGGACATACGCAATTTAAATGCAGGACTGTGATTCCTTGACAGGTACTGACTCCACTGGTTTTTTAGGCAGACAAGGCTGGATGAACCATTGCCTTGCGCACCCGGACGGTCAAAGTCTTTTTATCCTGGCACTAGGCCGTCAAAGGAATTCTCATTCGAAGTCGCCTTTTCACAAAGGGCTGTTGTGTCTCACAACAGCCTGACGGTCCGCTTTCTTCTCTGGTGCCTACCCTCATGCTAATTTTCATCACAACCACAGCACGTGACACTAAGCTGTGGGTCCTGATTTATTTGTTCAGTTCCATTACAGCATGCAGAAGAGGAAGAAGAATACACTGTTAAATTTGTCAGTGATTTGGAGCTGTACGGGTCGCAGAACAACAACGGCTCTAGCCCGGTTGGACATTGAGTCAAAGCGAGCTTTGATGACATGTGTGGGTACGTCATTCCAACGCTGTTTCAGCTGTGTGCCAGAGCTCATCAGTCTTAGTGGCTGGCGAGTGGTGGTGCGCCAACCTATTGACAACCAATGACCGAAGGTTTACAACTGGTGTGCTCTCTGGAGAACGAGATACTTAGGGCAACTGTAGAAAAGACTCCGTCCAAGGAAGGTCAGAACGGCACTAGCAACATGTGGGCTTGCGTTGTCTCGAAAATACTGCACAGCCTCCAGTCACAAATTTAACGGTTCCCCTGTCTACAGGATGGTTATAATGAAACTTCGGTTACTTGAGAGGCTCTCATGAAAAACGAATGAGCGTAGGACAACAAAACTTTGTGAAAACACTTGTAAGGATATGTGGAAAAGAAATGACAAATAGATCGTTTAAAGAAACACAATGTAATTTCCACATGAGAGGGTAACATTTTTTAATTGTGTACCATGTTTCCGTTCCAGGTTATAAAAGTTGCTAGATATGGCGACCATGTGCATCCACGAAAGCTTGAAATCGCACTGCAGACTGCTTCACAGCTACCCGAAAAATATTAGGTGCGATGTTGGCTACCTCTCACGCTATGCTCGTCTTCAGCCCATAATGTGTGTTAGTGTTCGTTGATAAATCCTGCCCCTCGAGTAGAGCCACAGCCAAAAAGCACACGGGTTCAAATCTGGCGAACTTTGTGGCCATACACTTTGAAACGATCGGTCAGTAATCCGTTTTTTCTGAAAATGTGTGGCATTTTCAAAAAAAAAAAAAAAAAAAAAAATCCAGCAGCAGTTTCATTGAAGCACACTTGCGAAATGCCAGCAGCAGATAGCTAGGGCGTCTGCCATCAGCGATTGTTTAGAAAACCTCGTTTGTAACATGTCAAATAGTTTGTCCTTAAGTGATGCCAAGATGACGAAAAATAAATTGCTATCAATTTAGTTAATTTACCCGACCTTAGATGTGAAGCAGGGCGGGTAACTATACGACAAAAATAAAATAAGCTTGTTGTGTTCGTTTTCCACGCAGTTGAGAGTAAACAAAAACACAGTAATTGAACAATTATAGATTTTATGCATATGTATAACGTGTCAATGTTTTTTGTTTTCTTACTAAACAGCCTTCAAGCTTAAGTGCTCTTGTGTTTGTTTCTTTCTTCAAGTAATAGTGATGACAATGCCTAAAAGAGAAAAAAAAATTAAATGACGATACAACCGAGTTGCTCCTTCTGGGTGAGCAGATATCATTTACACACACTATGTACTTTTCAGCGTTATTATTTCAACAGGTTTGAAATCACCAAATATCCCACATTATTTATCGGGTGCATTTGCTAGAAGTAAATAATAATGAACAACAAATTTGAAGTCAAATTGTGTAAATTGCATGATTTTGAGTTAGTCATGTTTATTTCAGTATAAAAGACACAAACTCATGATCTTCAAAAATATTTAGCTCTAGGTTTTTTAAAACAAGTAATCTACTTTTTTGTATAAATAACTCACTAACTGAATATGCATTCATGTTTTAAAATTCAGCATAACAAATTTTAAGTGAATAATTACTTGAATTGTGTTATATGTTATGCATTGATAAATTTCAGTTACATTCTGGAAATACAAAAGTAAAATATTAAGAAAAAATGAAGATAATATTAAATGAATGAAAATACTTCGTAAGTCTACTTTGTACCAGAACTATGTAAAGCACAAAAGAAAATACATAAATTAACTGGTCGCAAATGTATATAAAGGATTATAAATGTTAAATGTCCATATGTACAGTATATACAACTATATATTGTGTTCAGAGATATATTCAGAAGATGATCGTTTTCGCTTGGCTTCACGTTTATACGCATACTCGGAAACATCCTTTATGACAGTCCAGCAGTAATCTGCTAAAATAGTAGGACTCCACCTTCCGGCATACCTCTTGTCAAATGTGGCAATATCTTGATGAAATCGCTCTTTTTAAATGACGTGTTGTAACCAAGTATTTCATAAGATGACAACATGTTATCTACAATCTCCTTGTAATTTATTGGTCGTTTGTTCCCTAAGAAATGTAAACAGACTGTCTTAAAACATTCCCATGTATGCTTCTCATCACCTTGTATGGTTCCATCAAAAATATGTTCTCCAAAAAGCTCTCGAATCTGTGGGCCTACAAAGATGCCTTCATTTACTTTGGCATCACTTACACAAGGGAATTTTTGCCTTAAGTACTTAAAAGTGGCACCATGTTTGGTCGTTCCCTTAACAAAGTTTTTCATGAGACTCAACTTCATGTGCAAGGGTGGGAGCAGAAGCCTTTTAGGGTCTACTAGAGGTTCACTCTTAATGTTCTTTATACCTGGTTGAAGAGATTTTCGGGTTTGCCATTCTTGTTTACTGTACTGAGATGCAGTAGCTCGGCTGTCCCATTCACAGAGAAAGCAACAATATTTAGTATACCCTAACTGCATACCTAACAGCAGTGCAACCACTCCAAGTCACCACACATCTGCCATTGAGAGTCATTACACTTCACGACTTCTAGTAAAATTTTCATGTTTTCGTATGATTCTTTCGTATGCACACTATGGCCAACTGGAATAGAAGGAAGCTCATCAACAATACGTAAAAGCACCGCTTTTAAGCTCAACTTTGACGAATCAACAAAGAGTCTCCAGATCACATGTGGAGCCCAGGGTTTATCCTGATCACCTATTTTGCACCCAAAATAACAACTGTAAGCTTTTTTAATCAATGGAGTTATTTGCTGTTTTTGTGAAGCAAATGTCACTTCTCCACACATACCAAAATGTGTCAGCACTGTTAACACAAAATCGTGGCATTTTTGTTCACTTCAGTAGCAGTCAACTTGAACATCTGGTAGTTAATCTAGAAACAAATGTGCAAAAATTATTACATGCCTTAATAAAGTCAAAAAAATTTTTCATGTATTAACAAAGTCACTGAAATTGAAGAGGAGAGAGACAAAAAGATCACTAAAATTGTTATCAAAATGTTTATATCCAAAATATTGCACACAAGTAAGACCAGAGACAATAATATAATCCATTGTTACTAGTTATTATGACTCTGACAAACGATTATAATATTTCATATTAAACTTAACGTAAAAATCCGTGTATAACAGTCTCAGCTTAATAAAACAGTGTAAAATGAAAAGTAGATCTAATTTTAAATTGTCTTTGTGATATTCGCGATCAGCACATTAGAATTGATAGGAACTGGCTATTTTCATTCGATTTACATTTTCATTGTTGCACAGCGTAATTTAAAACTTTATATATATCCTGATATTTACAGCTTTTCTGACATGGAACTGTGTACTGTTCAATAACATTTCGATCACAAACACTGGGAGTATGTACTTACTAAGAAATTCGGCCTTCTTCAATACAGCGTCTGATTAGTTTTGTTTTACCCGAACATAGTTCAGCACTTTCAATGTTAACTTCAAAGGGTTTTAAATTATTTTCTTTGTTACGTGACATTATCAGTTATTTGTGTTGGGAGTTCTCTATCTGCCATGCATTCTACGGTTTTACATTTTTTTATGCTGTAGTTTTTTTCCCTTGTTTTTAAAGCGTTAAAACAGTTATTTGTTAATCAGCAAATATATCAAATGTGCGTGTAGCAGCTGAAAACACCGATACCAAAAGCATTAATTAGGCTCCACAGTGGTTAAGACCGACAATTCGTTTTTAAGAAATTCATATCAAATTTGTAATCCATTCATCATGTCTGTTCTCTCTTCATTACTTTTTGTTTAATAAAATGACAGATTTACTTATGAGATCCATAAATATAAAAAAGCTGTCTTCTTTCATAAATAAATCATTCAATACATCGGTTCTATGTCAGTTTGTGAATTCTTTTGGCACCTTAGAGAGGCATATTTGGTAATGATGCAACTGAAAAACTTGAAGTTTGAATCCCTTTCAAATCTGGGTTATTGAAAGTTCTTCCTTCCTTTCTGTGAACCTTACTTAACTTTGAAAAATCTTCGCAGATTGTGTGCACGACCTGGACGTGAACCAGGAACGTTACCATTGCTTTTAGTGACTGAGCTATCCAAGCATGACTCATGACCCGTCTTCACACGTTTACATCCGCAAGTTAGTCACCAAATACTTTCCAAACTTCACAGAAATTCCCTTGGATACCTTCGGGACTGGCACTCTTGGAAGAAAGGAAGTTGAGGCGATAGCCCAACCACAGCGTATGGAAACAATTCTCAGCCTGCGAGGCGCGCCTACCTAGAGCGGCGTGATCACTCTAGTCTAAATGATAGGGGGGGGGGGGGGGGCTCTGGCAATCATGGAAAAGAAAAAAAAATATGAATTCCGACCAATTTACTAAAAGAAAAGAAAAGCAAAATACGTTCTGACATAATAAAAAATTAAAATTCACATTGACAGGTACAATGCGCTTATAGATAGGACTGCGTCAGTACTGCACATTGCATTTAATAATTAACTTTTCAATACTAAATTCAAAACAAGTTTACCTGGCTTACTGAGCAAAGCCTTCGAAGGAGGGTTTAATATTAGAAATAGGCAATCTGAGTAAAATATATCTTACGTATTGAGGAGTATAAAAAGTGGGGTACGAAAATTAATTTTGAGATGACAGAATATCAATGTTGCGAAGAAGACAGAAATAACCTGGACATTGTCGGACAGCTTATTAAAGCGTATAAAGAGTTTAGGTACCTGGGTAGTATCTTATCACGCGGTGGAAAATGTGACAGAGGTATCAAACAATGGATCAGGTGGGGAAGGGCGGCTATCCAAAAATTAAACACTGCAATTTCGTCCTTAGTAATGAGTTTGAAGGTTAACATTCATTTATACAATTACATCGTTGAACCAACAACAAGCTATGGGAGTGAGAACTGAGAACTCACAGAAAGAAATAAAAAGATACTTAGAGTTTTAGAAAAGAACCGCTTGAAAAGAACTTGTAGAATCTCCCGACTTGACCAAGTAAGAAATGGGGAAGCAATAGAAAGGACACAGATTCATCATAGTATTACGAATAATACAGAAGAAAGACAGTTAGGATTGTTTGCACAGGGCAAAAGGATGGATGAAGACAGATGGCCCAAGAGAGTACTTTCGTGGCAACCTCCTGGACGAGGAAGAAGAGGAAGAGCACGGAAATTATGGCTAAGTGGTAAACAAGAAACGACGGAGGGAAGAGGAACGGAAGAGGATGAGGTAGAATGGCGAGTTCGAAGCATTTGGGGACAGAGATGAGGAATGTGGGGACAACTGTAGGATCCCCGTAACAAGTGGTTGTTCTTTATCTATGTTTAGCTGAGATTTATAATTAGTCTTCAAAGCAGCCAACGTAGAAAAACCGTTTTCGCAAAGATAGGATGTTGAAAATGGTACCAGTAGACGAAATGCTCTTTATTTTCACTGCAGAGAAGTCGTCACTTCACCTTGCCCAAAATCCAAAGAGCGATTTACGAGGTGCATTCAAGTTCTAAGGCCTCCGATTTTTTTTCTATTTAACTACTCACCCGAAATCGATGAAACTGGCGTTACTTCTCGACGTAATCGCCCTGCGGACGTACACATTTTTCACAACGCTGACGCCATGATTCCATGGCAGCAGCGAAGGCTTCTTTAGGAGTCTGTTTTGACCACTGGAAAATCGCTGAGGCAACAGCAGCACGGCTGGTGAATGTGCGGCCATGGAGAGTGTCTTTCATTGTTGGAAAAAGCCAAAAGTCACTAGGAGCCAGGTCAGGTGAGTAGGCAGCATGAGGAATCACTTCAAAGTTGTTATCACGAAGAAACTGTTGCGTAACGTTAGCTCGATGTGCGGGTGCGTTGTCTTGGTGAAACAGCACACGCGCAGCCCTTCCCGGACGTTTTTGTTGCAGTGCAGGAAGGAATTTGTTCTTCAAAACATTTTCGTAGGATGCACCTGTTACCGTAGTGCCCTTTGGAACACAATGGGTAAGGATTACGCCCTCGCTGTCCCAGAACATGGACACCATCATTTTTTCAGCACTGGTGGTTACCCGAAATTTTTTGGTGGCGGTGAATCTGTGTGCTTCCATTGAGCTGACTGGCGCTTTGTTTCTGGATTGAAAAATGGCATCCACGTCTCATCCATTGTCACAACTGACGAAAAGAAAGTCCCATTCGTGCTGTCGTTGCGCGTCAACATTGCTTGGCAACTTGCCACACGGGCAGCCATGTGGTCGTCCGTCAGCATTCGTGGCACCCACCTGGATGACACTTTTCGAATTTTCAGGTCGTCATGCAGGATTGTGTGCACAGAACCCACAGAAATGCCAACTCTGGAGGCGATCTGTTCAACAGTCATTCGGCGATCCCTCAAAACAATTCCTCCACTTTCTCGATCATGTCGTCAGACCGGCTTGTGCGAGTCTGAGGTTGTTTCGGTTTGTTGTCACACAATGTTCTGTCTTCATTAAACTGTCGCACCCACGAACGCACTTTCGACACATCCATAACTCCATCACCACATGTCTCCTTCAACTGTCAATGAATTTCAATTGGTTTCACACCACGCAAATTCAGAAAACGAATGATTGCACGCTGTTCAAATAAGGAAAACGCCGCCATTTTAAGTATTTAAAACAGTTCTCATTCTCGCCGCTGGCGGTAAAATTCCATCTGCCGTGCGGTGCTGCCATCTCTGGGACGTATTGACAATGAACGCGGCCTCATTTTAAAACAATGAGCATGTTTCTATCTCTTTCCAGTCCGGAGAAAATAAATCGGAGGCCTTAGAACTTGAATGCACCTCGTACTACCGAAGTGTCATTGGATTTCACCACTTGCCGCGAAGTCTATAACACTTTTTCCTCGACTGTTACGAGACATTCGGAAGTATTTTCGCGCTCTACCTGTAAGACAGAGGGCAACTGAGAGCCATCGATTCTTATTCTTCAATGTAGACGATAAATGTTGCGGTATAGCAAAACATTTCCATATTTACGACAATTTGTAAGGTTGTAACATTGTACCATAAGCGTCAAAATACTAATATATGTATATTACTGTTATCGCAAGAGTAATGGGGGGCGTGGGGGGTCTATGAAATTTATGACCGGCGAATATTGAGAGGTAGAGAAACGCTGGCATAGGATACTGTTTCCAAAATGGATCTTTTATTCTGCACCGGAGTGTGTTGAAACTTCTTAGGAGATTAAGACTGTATGCTTGATCGGTAAAAATTTCCTACAACTTTCAGAACTAGGTTATCATATCATATTGCAACTCTAAAGGCTCGTTCTTCATGTTTTACAAACAAGTGATATAATTTCGCCATCATTTGAGGTGGTCTGGTCAACTAAAGCTCACCATCTAGCGAATTTTAATTTCTGTCCGCTCCCGCCACGAACGCGTAATCCGTATAGCCGGGTTCGTCGAGCGTAAAACACTGAAGAAAAGCCAATAACAAGAAAAGGGAAGTCCATGTGCAGTGCAGGGTCGAAATACAGCAGATAGAACGGCGGACTGATAGTAGCTCATTCAACAGACTGTTCATGAACAAACCCCTACCACGACGTACCGGAGAAGTAGGCAGCTGTTTCCTAATCGAGATCGCCATTTGCAGGGACGAATATGAATAGTGGGGAAGTGATTTTAAGGGTATGAGGGACAGCATAAGGAAATCGAAGAACAGAATAAAAGAATGTTTACCTCAAAAATCCTACGGAATTATCAAGGCTGTCTTAAATGAATGTAGTTTCCTAGTTTTCTGTAGTGGGTGTACAGCAAAAGACGGGAAGTTATAGGTATCTATTCAAGAACGTAGGGTTCGTTTCTTAGAAGTAATAACGAATTTGTGGCAAGTGATCGGTTGACAGTATTTGTATGAAACTTACGAAGTAGCAGATGGTGGGAGTATTTTATCGTTCACTAAGTTTTTCACTTTCGACCCTTGTTTAATATTCCCTGGCACTTCCTCTGCGTCTATGTTTTGTACTCATTTTTCGTGTGGTATTAATTCTATCTACCTTTCTCCTCACGATTTTATCGTATTTTTCCTTCACCTGGCTTGGACTGAATAATTTTAACAAAGAATTACACTGCTTTCTAACAACAGTGATACAGAGTCTTTTTGAAAGTTATCTGTGTCTGTTAAGTCACTCTGTGTATGCAACGTTTTATCTGACATATGACATTATTTAGTAAGTGCGAACAGCGTTGCACTGCCAGTGAGCAGTCTAGTTATTTTTAGTGAGTCTATATACTAGTTGCGTCAAAGCTGGCTGCTGATATGCATGAACACAGGACGGGATGGGAAAAGAAGACTTGGTAGGGCAGGCCTATAATTGTTATCGTTTGTTATTTAAAAATCCATGTTTATTTTTAATAAACATAATACTTTAACAAAGTGCGTGAACAATACGTGGCAACTGAAATATGTTCTGGAATTCACCACTTAAGATTAACCAATAATTAAAATCAACAGCAGCATAATGAAATTAAAAACATTTTGATAATTTTAAAAAATTATCAAACTATCTCAGACCTTCAGGCTGTAACTTTACAGTTAATATTTGATGACAAATAAAAAATTTGTGTAAAACATATTCCCAAGTCATCAACAGACAATCTTAGCATTAAGGTGGGCAGACGCAAATAGTCGCAACAAACGATCTAAATCTGGAAAAGTGGAACAATAGACAACTTTTCTCCAAAAATGAAACAATATCTACATGACACAAGGTGATGCTATGATAAAACAGGAATTGTAAAATGTAAACTTTCACGGCCAGAAATATCACAGTTAACAAAATGTTCGCTGCTATTATGCCGTGGTCGAATGGATTTCACCTTAAAACCCAACGTTTCGTTCCCATCTGCGGAGTATATCTTCAAGGGGGATAGCAGCGTCTTTGAATGTCCGATTCAGACCCTAGCTCGCTACTGATTACAGCGAAATTCCGCTTCCGCGTGCATCCGCGCAGTGGCACCACGTCACGTGTTTTGAATGCTCGAGCGCAGTTGGCCGTTGTCGACTGTCGCCGTCCGCTGTTGCTGTCAGCCCATGGTGCGGCGCCGCGGTGTCGCAGAAACGTGTCTCCCGCTCGCGGCAAGCACGCTACAATCGCGCGAGCATCCGAATTCCAGAACAGAATTAGCAAAAGCTGTCGACAAGAATACCTCAGCCTAAGCACAAATAAATTAAGCCAAGATAACTAAAGCCTTTTCTAACATTACTTGCATAAAGACGACTTTAGAAGTTAATGCTAAGAAGCCAGAACATTATTCTCTCAGCTACGGATTTAGAAATGCCTTTACTTGTTTTAACGTAACAAGAAGTTTAAAATAAGAAACATTTACAACACCACTCGCCAATGTATCTCAGATACCAAAGGTAACTCGAACCAAACAAAACGAAATGAACAAATTGATGTCCAGGAAACATAATTTAAATGAAAGAGCTTACGAATATAGGTCCGGCAGAGGGCCGTTAATGCAATTACTGTCTTAAAGCATGCATAACTCTCACCTCTATAACTGGTGATATGTAGCATAACCTTCCAAAGTCTTCAGTTTGCAGAATACGATGTAAAACAATTCAAACATGAAACTTCCCCTTAGAAAAATTAGTGAATTACTGTGCTGATAAACCTCTTACGTTATTTGCTTTACAAACAGCTGAGTAAAACTGAAAGTACTCAGACATTACTCTCTTTACTTATTCTGATCTGCACTAAACTGACGCACAATATTTTTAGCGCAACGCAATCTCAGTTTCAAAAATCCCTACAAAAGAATGGCCCTGACTAACAATAACCTATACCATTCATGAATCACTTACCTCACAAAAATCTTCGTTACTCAAACTACTGCAATACAGCGAGCGCCAATACTGCCAGCTAAATAAAAGATTCTAACTACTGAAGGGACCAACTACTAATAGGCATAGTTAGCAAATGAAAGATTTTGATAAAGAACAAACAATGTATTTACCTCAATAGTTTTCAAAAGTCATAATGTATATAGCAGTTCACGACATCCAGTCTTACAAATTTCAAACCTCCGCCATCTCTCTCCCCACATCCACCACTGCTGTCGGCTCACCTCCAACTGTGCAACGCTACACGCTGTTCACATCCAGCTGCCACTGCCCAATACTACAATGGCGAGTATTGCAACAATGCCAACCAGCCACAGACTGCACACAGTACAGCTAATGATTTTCATACAGAGCGCTAAGAAAACCTAAACAGCCTACTTACATAGCCCCCATGCTCCCCACAAAAAAATTTACAAATTGTTTTGGGCAGTGGCCAATACAGATTTGAAATTTTTTTCATAATTACAATAACAAAGAAATCAAATGAACACACTCATTGATACAATGTTGGTCAAAGGTAAAATTTTGTCACAGTCCCTAAAGAAGTCCTGATCATTCATCACAGTAAAATTGCAGTTTTTTTTCTCAAAGTCTGAGCAGTAAAAGAAAATGCACACGGAAGTAGTGGATTTCCATGCAATCTTGAAGAAGTAGTGTTGTCCTTCCAGCTGAAAGACAGTGCTGATTAATCTTCCAATTTTACGCCACAACTTGGCCCGTTAAACATCGCGATTCCCGAAGTCACATGAGATGGTTCAAATGGCTCTGAGCACTATGGGACTTCACATCTGAGGTCATCAGTCCTCTAGAATTTAGAACTACTTAAACCTAACTAACCTAAGAACATCACACACATCCATGTCCGAGGCAGGAATCGAACCTGCGACCGTAGCAGGCCCGCGGTTCCAGACTGAAGGGCCTAGAACCGCTCGGCCACCGCGGCTGCCTCACATAAGATAAAATAAATATAAACCATTGCACTCTGAATAAACCGTATGGTAACTGTTCCATCAAATTATACAGCTACAAATCTCTGAGCCATGCACGCCAGGAACCGAGTGAGGAGAGGTAAATAATACCGATTCTGGCACAAGAAGTGCTGTCCGTCCAAACACTTAACGTTTCAGTCAACGAACGGACGACCACACCGCAATTAGGACACTCCAACAAAATCGGAGACGACTCCCAACACTAATAACGGCGACGATTACTCCAAGCCACACACTCACTCTCTGAGGGCGCAGCCGGCCCTAGTGGCCGAGCGGTTAAAGGCGCTACAGTCTGGATCCGCACGACCGCTACGGTCGCAGGTTCGAATCCTGCCTCGGGCATGGATGTGTGTGATGTCCTTAGGTTAGTTAGGTTTAAGTAGTTCTAAGTTCTAGGGGACTTATGACCACAGCAGTTGAGTCCCATAGTGCTCAGAGCCATTTGTACCATTTTTCTGAGCGCGCAGGACTTGTTATTCAAAGAGCTAGCCGCCGCCAGGCAGCGTCGTACTCCAGGACTCGGCTCTTACTAACTTCTGGCGGGAGCGCAAGGCTTGCTTTTCACGTCGCTGCGGCTACGATGAGTCTAGAGACGCAACACTACGATCACACCAACTATCGAGCTGCCCGTAAATCGGACAAATGAACGAGCCAAAGATTGGACTCGAGCGGGCGCGGCTCATCTGCCAACTCGCGCACGCTCCTGGTGGCGACAACAGCGAACCTTAGCGTCTCTGAGCAGCGGGCGATTCCGGCCGTTGGCGGGGATATTAAATCTTATAAATAACAGGTCCATTTCATCACCAGGTGCCCCACGGCAGTACTGAAGCAAGACTGATACTGTAAGCTGTCTCCTAGTAAACTGTTTTCGCGATTTATTTAATTTTCGGCTGTGATCTTGAAACCTTCCCGTCGAATAAAATAATTTAACTTAATGCGTTTAGACGATAACCTTCCCGTCTAAAATAAAATAATTTAACTTACTTTCCGTCTAATGAAAGGAAGGAAGATAATTGAACTTTTTGTGCCTTGCACCTTTCCTGTCTGTACTTGCTTTTGACAACGTGTTTGTTCTGATAGTCTTTAGCGTACACAATTTTGTATGCCTTGTGCCTTTATTAGTAACAATTTTAATGTGACTGATCAAAAGATCATTTCGACGTGAACACATAAGCTTACTCTGTGGCTCTTAGTTCTGGTTATCTATGCAGTGAACCTGTATATATTTTCCTTACCTTTTATTTTACTGGGTCGCCTCTGGATAACGTCATGATCTGTTGTTGATAATTATTTGAGGTTGGCATTTGCAAATATGTGACTTAAAACTGTACTTATTATTCATTTGCTTTTTTGATTGAAGTTACCGGTGAAAAATTCAATGTCATTATAAATAAAAAATTGAGAATACTCAACGAAAGTTAAATCTTGTGGTTACTGGGTTCAATGAAGAATAATACGATATTGACTGAGATAAACTAATCTATTCTGAAAATGATGGAATATTAATTTTAAACTCTTTATAATGATTCAATTTATAAAACTTTAGTTTGGGGATCGTTTACATAAAATAGATCAAAAATGTAACAACGAATTTACAATTTGCAGCTAGCGCTTAAATACCTTTGATGTCTTCATGACGTCGATTTTTACTAATTCATAAATAATAACCAATTATATAATTATAGTATTCTTCAAGTAATATATAGCAGGTGGCGAACAGGCACACCGCCATGCCTCTACACACAACTTGACTGCACAAAGGTTGACTCAAGAGTGTTTTATCGACAGTGCTGCGCGCTTCTCGCCATGCTCCCTATTTAAAAATGCGCGGGCTCTCCCGCCAACAAAGAGCTTGGTGCGGATATTTCATTGTCACCATCAATGTGCAAAGAACTTAAATAAATTTTACACAACACTTTTCTTTACATTTCTCATGTTGTTGTTGTTGTGGTCTTCAGTCCTGAGACTGGTTTGATGCAGCTCTCCATGCTACTCTATCCTGTGCAAGCTTCTTCATCTCCCAGTACCTTCTGCAACCTACATCCTTCTGAATCTGCTTAGTGTATTCATCTCTTGGTATCCCTTTACGATTTTTGCCCTCCACGCTGCCCTCCAATACTAAATTGGTGATCCCTTGATGGCTCAGAAGATGTTCTACCAACCGATCCCTTCTTCTGGTCAAGTTGTGCCACAAACTTCTCTTCTCCCCAATCCTACTCAATACTTCCTCATTAGTTATGTGATCTACCCATGTAATCTTCAGCATATCTTCTGTAGCACCACATTTCGAAAGCTTCTATTCTCTTCTTGTCCAAACTATTTATCGTCCATGTTTCACTTCCATACATGGCTACACTCCATAAAAATACTTTCAGAAATGACTTCCTGACACTTAAATCTATACTCGATGTTAACAAATTTCTCTTCTTCAGAAACGCTTTCCTTGCCATTGCCAGTCTACATTTTATATCCTCTCTACTTCGACCATCATCAGTTATTTTGCTCCCCAAATAGCAAAACTCCTTTACTACTTTAAGTGTCTCATTTCCCAATCTAATTCCCTCAGCATCACCCGACTTAATTCGACTACATTTCATTATCCTCGTTTTGCTTTTGTTGATGTTCATCTTATATCCTCCTTTCAAGACACTGTCCATTCCATTAAACTGCTCTTCCAAGTCCTTTGCTGTCTCTGACAGAATTTCAATGTCATCGGCGAACCTCAAAGTTTTTATTTCTTCTCCATGGATTTTAATACCTACTCCGAATTTTCTTTTGTTTCCTTTACTGCTTGCTCAATATTCAACATTTCTCATATACACTGTAATTGTTATTTACGTATTTCTTAGCTTATAAATATTTTTCATCAGCTTATTACTTTGATTTATTTATGTTTTGGCCTGGTTGATTTTCTATTGACGTGTTTCAATGTAAGTGACCGAGTTCACATCCGTTGGTCATGTTGACCGCACACTCTAACGAATACGACCAATGTTGAAGTCATTATAACGAGGACGCACTATTGCTGACTAGGAAAGTATTCAGTTATAGCCGTTCAAATCAAGTTTCACGACACTTCTGGTATTTATTATTAAATATGTTATTATCAATTCCACACGTCCAGATAACCATGCGCGTTAAAGCGCCGCTTCTGGGACGGGGAGATGCGCTAGTCCCATATCGAATACGCCCGGCAGGGTAACGCAGTAGCGACAGGAAGGGCATCCAGCCACCCCTTACATTACCCATGCCAAATAAGTTAGTAACCAAGCCGATCCTGCGTCGCTGCGGGACAAAGGCACAAGAAGAACTAGTATCATTTCCAGCTCTTGCACACATGGGGTTGAAATCACAATTTTACGGTTCATACGTGTAAGTCCATTACCACCGATATCGCTTCCAATTATATGAAATAATGCATTCTGTGAACATCATTTGCGGCATAATTTCGTCTCCGACCTGTAACACTTCATTCTGGCGCATCTACTTTCAGCAGAGCGTCATCATCTTGCAGATATTTTACAGTCTGCTAGCTGATGACGCTACATCGATACTAGTTCCAACAGATTAGATTATTATTTAGTGATAGCTTTAGGTGGTACAAAAAAGGCCTTTCATGCCACATGTACAAGCTGTGGAGCACATTGTAGAGAGTATTTTCGCGTGTATGTGCGGGACCTGATGGAACATGGATTCTTTTGCATCCTGTGTGAAAAAATGTGTCGTCTGTGTTTGAGATATGGCTGAGTGTAAAACTTAATTGAAAGGATGGTCTGCTAAGTCGAAGTCTGCCGGAGTAGTAAAAGTGACAGCAAAGTTTAACATGTTCATCCGACAAAAAATCCACTGTCAACCCCTGCAGTCATATCCGTTGGTGAATGGCAATAACACAATAAAGAAATGGTCAACTATGAAGCATTGGACTTCACCATCTATCGTCAACTTGCTGAACAAACTCTTTCCCGTTTAAGTGGTGATGATGATGATGATGATGATGGTGGTGGTGATGGTGGTGGTGGTGGTGGTAGTGGAGGTGTCAACAGTCTTCTGACATATCTGAAGTACCAGCAAATGGTACAAATGGCTCTGAGCACTATGGGACTTAACTTCTGAGGTTATCAGTCCCCTAGAACTTAGAACTACTTAAACCTAACTAACCAAAGACATCACACACATCCATGCCCGAGGGAGGATTCGAACCTGCGACCGTAGCGGTCGCTCGGTTCCAGACTGTAGCCCCTAGACCCGCTCGTCCACAGCGGCCGGCGAAGTGCCTACATCTTCATGTCATAGTAGCGCTTACGATTAACATCCTTCATTATTTTTTGTATACTTTTCAACGTCTTCCCCTACAATATTTGCTCTGTAGTGTGGTAATAAGTCCCTAAGGGTTAAACCCAAATGCTGAAGTCTTGTGCCCTCTTCTAGTGTTTCCCATATGCTTTTAATTATGACATGAAGTTACGCAGGGAGAATGCAACCATATTGCGAGAAACAGGAGTACTGCAAAATTGCTGTATTGGTCACAAAATAATAAACTACGAGCTGAGAAACCAACGACTTTATCTGACGCGTTTCGGTTGGTTAGTTGGTTGATTTGGTGAATTGGACCAAACAGCGAGGTCATCGGTCTCATCGGATTAGGAAATAACGGGGAAGGAAGTCGGCTGAGCTCTTTCAAAGACAAGTTGCGGGTGGAACCCATCTTCAGAATTTCATAAACATCTTGGTGATCAGATTTATAAAATCAGTATGCGACAAAGAAAGCCATGACACCTTTGTTACGTACTGTCTTTACACATCTGATCACTAAGATGTTCATGACGATTTAAAGATGGGTTTTACCCGAAATGTATCAAATAAAGTCATTGGTTTATCAGTTGAAGGCTTCTTATTTAATGTCCAACATAACAATTTACAGTACTCCTATTGGTTTTCCACATAATCGTGGAGAACCTCGTCTCTGGAACATTCTATAACATGCAGAACCCTCTGGCCAGTCGAAGCCACTTCGGCACTCCATTCTCCGCTGCTTCACAGGCTTTCCATCAGACGTCCATTGTTCATTGCTGTATTTTATCACCCATATCTTCGAACCTAGTCTATGTAGTTCTAAATCGAAACCTTCTTCATGGGTAGGAGATGGAGCGGCACCGTAGCTTATAACCCCATTGGCGCTGTAGGGGTAAGTTGGGGAGCCACAGCGGCGCGCACAAACAACGTTTACATTTATTATGTACTTATACTGATATGAGGTTTATGATAGCAGGAAATCTGGTAGATTCCAAATCAGATGTAAGTCTGCTAGAGACGTCATAACTAAAATAACTGACCCCATCTCTAAAGGCCCCACAAACACCATCAATATGAGTATATATTAAGAATTCGACTCTCTTCACGGCTTTCAACACGTTTAGTCGTCAGAGATGGAGCATCGAAGCTCATCAACACAAATACAGTGATTTGAGGCATCGCGCCAGGCTCTGAACGAGGTAATTCGCGGGACGATTTATAATGTCCGATAACCACCCATACACTCGGCACCAGACTCACATTTGCCTCTGTTACGGCCTGATTATAGGTGAGTGCCGAAACAACTGAATTCTGAAGCTACTGTTCTTAAAAGACCGCTGCTGCTCCCGGGGGTGTCGGACCTCTTCTTACTGCCAATCATCCTTCGAGGAACTACTCTGACGCCCAAAGCTACCGAAAAGCAGTAGCGACTTTGTCCGAGTCGTCCACAGACCTCGCTGGACCATTACTTTTTGTCATTTTGTTTTCGGTGGCTGTACTGTTATTTATCTGAACACCTGAATTCCGGACTTTCCCAGAGCTGCCGTTCTTTTTCTTTTCTTTTCTTTTTTTTGTTGCTACATTTACCGCTTACTTCTGACTCTCTTGGAAACCACCTCGTACAGGAAGATTGGCATTCGTAAATGTGCCATTTACGTAAATGATTTCCTATTATTGGTAGAGAACGAAATCAGTAAATGTAGACCTCAAACTATTACGCCATTGATGCAACTCCCTACTTTCTTTACCACTGATTTCCTTTCAGACTCCAATCTTTGCACCGATTATTTCCTCCATCGCTCGCTACCTTGCGATGCTTTCGTCTTTACATAGCCTAACTTCTTCTGCCCCCTACAATTTTTCCCTCTACTGCAATTTCAAATGTTTCCCACTTCTTTACTTACTTTTTTTCTAACGGTACTAGTATTCTTTCTGTGCAATGCGGTGCTCAAGACGCGCGTTTTCTGAAACATTTATCCCAGTTCCATGTCAATAGCGGATAAAAGTACTCTTACGGCGAACAAGATTTTTCGGTTGGTTCTAGATCTTCAGATATCCTTACATAACCGGACTGTTTCGTTTACAATGCGGATGTTCACGAGTCGAGGAGATAAGAGCAGTGTCCAGAGCAAGGCCGCCATCTCCAGGAAAACAATACTTTCACTTGACACAAATTTGAGTAAAATTTAAGGCCCTGGTGAAGCTTTGCTTACAGAAGAAAATCATGAAAACTGGTTGGCGCACCACTATATGTGAATGCGAAACATAGCAGCGGGGAAGACAGAGAAGAGACGTTTAGTGTCTTTCGGAAAGCGACTTTACAGGTAACTGTTTAGGATTTTCCTTTGGGGATGCATAAGGACCATATTTACGTATCCCCTACTGCACGGAACACTGGAAAAGCTCGGAGAATGCGTAAGTGCTGCTTTGGTGGCCGTTGGCAGGATGTTGCCACATAAGGTATGAAACGAACTTCACTACCGCTTGAATGTGTACCGTGTGACCAGAAGGGCACTAATAGAACATTTGTAGAGCACAAAATTCGTGGGTTTGCGATTATATTCAGGCTCTGTTCTTTTTCTTTTTTTTTTACATTTCGTACCTTGGAAAACATAGAATTCAAAACGAATGAATGATTTATAACACCCCGTATATTTATTTTTTATCTTAACTTAATCATTATTGTTAATACTATTACTTTTACTGTTACTGTGCTGAAACACAACTTTGTAATCAATAAAAACGTGCAACAGCTTCAAAAAATGTTACAAAAAATGTTATAAACACGACCTATTATATAAATATATTAGGTCTAAAGGAATCAATAAAATAAATAAAAAGTACAAAATAGAGTGCAGACAAATAGCTACAAAGCTTCTAGCGGTACAAACGGCAATAGGCAGCAAGTTAGTATAATTAAATGAAAGTACGGTACTGTCAAAGTTGCTCAAAAGTTTGTTTTTATTTAAATGGCGACCAGTTTCGGAACTTAGTCTATTATCAAGCAACAGACGTAAGTGCTACCATAATGTGTGTACGCTGGCCACATAGTTTGTTTGAGTGGCTAAGTGCACGATACTACACACATCAAAAAAAGTTTTGCGTCACCTCGGTTCGGAGAGTTCCGGAAACTGTACAGAAAATTGGAATAGAGATCAACATAAACATCATTTCCGCCCTTTTTATTGCTCATGAAAACCACACATTGCATGTTGCACCACCATACAGCGAGGCCTTCAGAGGTGGTGGTCCAGATTGCTGTACACACCGGTACCTCTAATATACAATAGCACGTCGTTTTGCATTGATGTATGCCTGTATTCGTCATGGCATCTATCCACAAGTTCATCAATGCACTGTTGGTCCAGATTGTCCCATTCCTCAACGGCGATTCTGCGTAGATCCCTCTTGAGTGTTTAGTGGGTCAAGTCGTCCATAAGTAGGCCTTTTCAATCTATCACAAGCATGTACGATAGGGTTCATGTCCGGAGAACATGCTGGCCACTCTAGTCGAGCCATTTCCTGAAGGAAGTCATTCACAAAGTGTGCAGGATGGAAGCGCGAATTGTCGTCGAAGAAGACGAATGCCTCACCAACGCGCTGCTGATATGGTTGCACTATCGGTCGGAGGATGGCATTCACGGATCGTACAGCCATTATGGCACCTTCCATGATCACCAGCAGCGTACGTCGGTCCCACATAATGCCATCCCAAAACAGCAGGGAACCTCCACCTTGCTGCACTCTCTGGACAGTGTGTCTAAGGCGTTCAGCCTGATCGGGTTGCCTCCAAACATGTCTCCGACGACTGTCTGATTGAAGGCATATGCGACACTCATCGGTGAAGAGGGCGTGATGCCTATCCTGAGCGGTCCATTCGTCGTGTTCTTGGGTCCGTCTGTACCGCACTGCATGGTGTCGTGGTTGCAAAGATGGACCTCGCCATGGACGTTGGAAGTGAAGTTGTGCAACATGCAGCCTATTGCGCACAGTTTGGGTAGTAAGACGACTTCCTTTGGGTGCACGAGAAGCATTACTCAACACGGTGGCGTCGCTGTCAGGGTTCCTCCGAGCCATAATCCGTGGGTAGCGGTCATCCACTACAGTAGTAGCTCTTGGGCGACTGAGCAAGGCATGTCATCGACAGTTTATGTCTGTATCTTATCCGAGCAACATCGCTTTGGTTCACTCAGAGACTCGTGGACAGTTCCCTTGTTGAGAGTCCTTCCTGGCACAAAATAACGGTGCGGGCGCGATCGAACCGTGGTATTGGGCCTCTAAGCATGGTTGAACTACGGACAACACGAGCCGTGTACCTCCTTCCTGGTGGAATGGCTGGAACTGATCGGCTGTCGGACCGCCCCCCCCCCCCCCCCGTCTCTAATAAGCGCTGCTCATGCATGATAATTTACATCTTTGGGCGGGTTTAGTGACATCTCAGTCAAAGAGACTGAGTGTGTGATACAATATCCACAATGAAAGCCTATCTTCAGCAGTTCTGAGAACCAGGGTGATGCAAAAGATTTTTTGATGTGTGTATTTGCTTGCGACAGTCCAGTGCTGCGTGCGCAAGCAGTGAGGCCAACGTACGCAAATTACGGTAGCGGTTACGTTGATGGTTTGACAATGGACTAAGGTACGGAACTGGCCGCCTTTTAAGTAAAAACTAATTTCTGTGAGAATTTTATTCAGTTTCTTTATCTGGCTAGATAACCGTAAGCAAATTCCAGCAGCAAACTTTCCGCTCTGTCGTTTCGTCAGTTTGCTCTCTGAAAGCTACTGGTGACGTGAGCGGGTCACAGTCAGGCCAACTGCTGACGGAAGCGAGTTCTGCTCTGTCCGTCCCGGGAGGAGACGGCCAGGTCTGCCGCATTCATATGGTAATCACAGTGGCAGGCCAGAGCGCTTCTAAAAATACCTGGCGCCGTCTCACGCGATATTATTAACGTGCCAGATGCAGGCCGCTTCCTCGCGGCCGCGGAAGGAAGGCCTCGTCTTACTTTCACGGCACGCCGGCCTCCAGCGAGTAGCTGCCGCGCGTCTTACGGACCCACATTCCTCTCCATTACTTCCGTCAACAGCTGAGAGCCTCCTGATGCCTTCGTTATCCGCGGTACGACCACTGACGCATTAAGCGTATGCTTCACCACAGCAAGTCCTGCTGACGAGAGTCGGAGAGGAACTTCAACATCTAAGTATACATCTACAAGGTGGTCCGTTGATCGTGACTGGGGCAAATGTCTATGGAAATAAGCGTCAAACGAAAAAACCACAAAGCCGGAAACTTGTCTAGCTTGAAGGGGAAAACCAGATGGCGCTATGGTTGGCCCGCTAGATGGCGCTGCCATAGGTCAAACGGATATCAACGGCGTTTTTAAAAATAGGAACGCCCATCTTTTTATTACGTATTCGTGAAGTACGTAAAGAAATATGAATGGTTTAGTTGGACCACTTTTTTCGCTTTGTGATAGATGGCGCTGTAATAGTCACAAACACATGGCTCACAATTTTGGACGAACAGTTGGTAACAGGTAGGTTTTTTAAATTAAAATACAGAAGGTAGGTACGTTTGAACATTTTATTTCGGTTGTTCCAATGTGATACATGTACATTTGTGAATTTATCATTTCTGAGAACGCATACTGTTACAGCGTGATTACCTGTAAATACCACATTAAGGCAATAAATGCTCAAAATGATGTCCGTCAACCTCAATGCATTTGTCAATACGTTTAACGACATTCCTCTCAACAGCGGGTAGTTCGCCTTCCGTAATGTTCGATCATGCACTGAAAATGCGCTGGCCCAAGTTGTCAGGCGTTGTAGGTGGATCACGATAGCAAATATCCTTCAACTTTCCCCACAGAAAGAAATCCGAGGACGTTAGATCCGGTGAACGTGCGTGCCATGGTATGGTGCTTCGACGACCAATCCACCTGTCATGAAATATGCTATTTAATACCGCTTCAACCGTACGCGAGATATGTGCCGGACATCCATCATGATGTAAGTAGATCGCCATTCTGTCATGCAGTGAAACATCTTGTAGTAACTTCGATAGAACATTACGTAGCAAATCAGCATACAATGCACCATTTAGATTGCCATCGATAAAATGGGGGCCAATTGTCCTTCCTCCCATAATGCTGCACCATACATTAACCTGCAGAGGTCGCTGATGTTCCACTTGTCGCAGCCATCGTGGATTTTCCGTTGCCCAATAGTGCATATTATGCCGGTTTACGTTACCGCTGTTGGTGAATGACGCCTCGTCGCTAAATAGAACGCGTGCAAAAAATCTGTCATCGTCCCATAATTTCTCTTGTGCCCAGTGGCAGAACTGTACACGACGTTCAAAGTCGTCGCCATGCAATTCCTGGTGCATAGAAATATGGTACGGATGCAATCGATGTTGATGTAGCATTCTCAACGACGACGTTTTTGAAATTCCCGATTCTCGCGCAATCTGTCTGCTACTGATGTGTTGATTAGCCGCGACAGCAGCTAAAACACCTACTTGGGAATCATAATTTTTTGAAGGCCGTGGTTGACGTTTCACATGTGCCTGAACACTTCCTGTTTCCTTAAATAACATAACTATCCGGCGAACGGTCCGGACACTTGGATGATGTCGTCCAGGATACCGAGCAGCACACACAGCACACGCCCGTTGGGCATTTTGATCGCAATAGCCATACATCGACACGATATCAACCTTTTCCGCAATTGGTAAACGGTCCTTTTTGACACAGGTAACGAATCACGAAACAAATACCGTCCGCACTCGCTGAATGATACGTGATACCACGTACTTATACGTTTGTGACTATTACAGCGCCATCTATCACAAAGCGAAGAAAAGTGGTCTTACTAAAACATACATATTTCTTTACGTACTACACGAATATGTAATAAAAATAGGGGTTCCTATTTAAAAATAACGCAGTTGATATCCGTTTGTCCTATGGCAGCGCCATCTAGCGGGCCAACCATGGCACCATCTAGTTTCCCCCTTCAAGCTAGACGAGCTTAGATTCTTTTGTAGTTTTTTCTTCTGATTCTTATTTCGTGTGATATTTGGCCCGGTCATTATCAATGGACCACCCTGTATATTCTCCAAGTGTGAAGTGCACTACAAACTTTGTTGTATGTGAGCAGACCTGGTGGTAGTATTGGGTAAAATCTTGTACACGCTCAGCTCTGTGGTGGAAGGGCCGTGGACACAAACCCAGAGAAACACATATAGGTTCAAATGGCTCTGAGAACTATGGGACTTAACATCTGAGGTCATCAGTCCCCAAGAACTTAGTAGAACTAATTAAACCTAATTAACCTAAGGATATCACACACATTCATGCCCGAGGCAAGATTCGATCCTGCGGCCGTAGCGGTCGCGCGGTTCCAGATTGAAGCGCCTAGAATCGTTCGGCCACTGAGGCCGGCAAACACATATAAATTATATGTATTTATCTAACAGTAAAATACCGACAAGTAACAATTTGAATAGTTGAAATCAATCATATGTCAGTGACGTTGCCACGCAACGAACAGCATAGTCTCCAAACAAATAGCCGCTACGGTTCTTAATGACTGCTGCCTTCACGTAATACATTAACAAATGTCGGCTGCAGGCAAAATCTAAAACACACGTATATTAAAAAATCGCGAAATGCTGTTGCTGTTGTGGTCTTCAGTTCTAAGACTGGTTTGATGCAGCTCTCCATGCTACTCTATCGTGCGCAAGCCTCTTCATCTCTGAACAACAACGGAACCTATATTCTCCTGAATTCGCTTACTGTTTTCATCTCTTGGTCTCTCCCTACGATTTTTACCCCCAACAGTTCCCTCTAATACTGCACGGGTGATCCCTTAATGTCTCGGAGCGTGTCGTATCAACTGATCCCGTTTTCTAGTCGGCTTGCGCCACAAACGTCTTTTCTGCCCAGTTCTAGTCAGTACCTCCTCGTTATTTACGTGTTCTTCACATATAATCTTCAGCGTTCTTATGTAGCCCCACATTTCGAAATCTTCTATTCTCTTTTTGTCTAAACTGTTTCATCTCCATACATGGCTACACTACACACAAATACTTTCAGAAGAGATTTCCTAACATTTAAATCTTCATTCGATTTTAACAATTGCCAGCATACAAAAACTGGTTCAAATGGCTCTGAGCACTATGGGACTTAACATCGGAGGTCATCAGTCCCCTAGAACTTAGAACTACTTAAACCTAACTAACCTAAGGACATCACACACATCCATGCCCGAGGCAGGATTCGAACCTGCGACCGTAGCAGTCGCGCGGTTCCGGACTGAAGCGCCTAGAACCGCTCGGTCACAATGGCCGGCGCCAGCATACACTTTACATCCCCTCTCCTTCTGCCGTCATCAGTTATTTTGCAAAACTCCTCTACTGTTAGTTTACTCATGTTAAGCTCGAGGGGTTATCTGTAATGATTACTGAGGAGAAAAGGAACTTCTTAGCCGAGATCGCTATAAAGAATTCTACTGTAGAAAACCGGTTTCAGTAAATCTATCATCTTCAGATCTTCATAACGTTTATTACAAAAATCTTGTGCCAGCTAGATACGACATCATTCCATTGAATTTATAGGCACATAAAATATGAAATGAGCAATGCGTTGGCAAGTCAAAATTAAAATTACTATGTACACCACAATTCGCCAAATCATCGTTCCCATAACATAACGTCATGCCTACCACGGCGCCACAAGACTTCTAGGCAACATAATCATAGAAAACCTGCTAAAACTTATGTAGCCAATTAGATGAGTTTATGAACCAGTAACAAAGCTTAATATTCACTAAAAGGATTACGACAAGGAGTGCCAAAGAAAATTTTCAACAAAAAAATCACTTTGTTTTAAGGTACAAATTTAACGCTTGCAACGTGTGTAAACTCAGTTCTAGCTCAATGTAACCAGCTGACAGAGAGCCACATTTTAGGAGACGCAATCGCTCTTTGTGTGGAAAGTTCCTGGACAGACTAATCTCGCTACGAGGAGATCAAATCTACCTGCCTCGATTTTGTGACGTGCACCTTGTGACGTTTTACTATGGGGATCCGCTGAGCCACGAGTTTGCCACAAGAAAGAACCGTAACTTGTTGGTATTCAAATAAGAAATATGAAGTGTATTCGACGTAGTTGATGGGAATCATATGTGCGGGTGATAGTTAATTTCATGGACCGGGCGATCGCGTGTAGAGTGGTTGGGGCGGGGGGGGTGGGGGGGCTTATATGCCCCATATTGTGTTTCACGTTCAAATCACATCATCTCCCGAAGAGAATGGTGTGCTTTGTTTCTTTCAAATAAATGAACTGGATTAATAGCAGTTTCAAATCGGCGATTCTTTTGGAGATTCCTTTAATAACTATTACTCCGATATGGAATTTATCTTCGCTTCAAAATTATTATTTTTAAACACGACCAATTTCGTTCCTCCATACGCGTCCCGCTCACGAGATGGCTCAAGCGCGCCTGTCTATAATCTTTTCACATAATACTTTACGCGCTATTGCGGGAGGCGCAGGCATTCGGGATCTTCCCCGTAGGCATGATACGGCTGCACCGAGTCACCTTCGCGCCAAACCGTCTCAAGGCGCCATTCTCTCCCTTCTAGAACTATCGGGCGCCGTCAGCGATGCCGCTGCGAGGTAGCAAAGAATGGTAAGAGTCGATCCTTCGGGTATAGGATCGATATCTGTACCCTTACAATGTGATTAACACTTCTTTCCTATTCTATTACGAATGCCTGCTATCGAAGTCTATCGAGGCCACTTCTTGATCTTAAATGAGTGATTCTTTGACTGAAGGCGTGCTTGCTGATGTACACTATGTGATCAAAAGTATCCGTGTACCTCCAAAAACACAAGTTTTTCATATTAGGTGCATTGCGCTACCACCTACTGCCAGGTACTCCATATCAGCGACCTCAGTAGTCATTAGACATAGTGAGAGTACAGAATGGGGCGTACCGTGGAACTCATGGATTTCGAATGTGGTCAGGTGGTTGGGTGTCACTTGTGTCATACGTCTGTACGCGATATTTCCCCAGTCATAAATATCCCCAGGTCCACTGTTTCCGATGTGACAGTGTAGTGGGAACGTGAAGGGACACGTACAGCACAAAAGCATACAGGCCGACCTGGTCTGTTGACTGACAGAGACCGCAGACAGTTGAAAGAGGGTCGCAATGTGTAATAGACAGACATCTATCCAGACCATCACACAGGAATTCCAAACTGCATCAGGATCCACTGCAAGTACTATGACAGTTAGGTGGGAGGTGAGAAAACTTGGATTTCATGCTCAAGTGGCTGCTCATATGCCACACATCACGCCGGTAAGTGCCAAACGACGTCTCGCTTGGTGAAAGGGGCGTAAACATTGGACGATTGAACGGTGGAAAAAACGTTGTTTGGAGTGAAGAATCACGGTACACAATTTGGCGATTCGATGGCAGGGTGTGGGTATGGCGAATGCCCGGTGAACATCATCTGTCAGCGTGTGTAGTGCCAACAGTAAAATTTGGAGGCGGTGATGTTATGGTGTAATCGTTTTTTTTTTTTTTTTTTATGGAGAGGGCTTGCATCCCTTGTTGTTTTGCGTGGCACTATCACAGCACAGGCCTACATTGATGTTTTAAGCACCTTCTTGCTTCCCACTTTTGAAGAGTGATTCGGGGGTGGCGATTGCATCTTTCAACGCAATCCAACACCTGTTCATAATGCACGGCCTGTGGCGGAGTGGTTACACGACAGTAACATCCTTGTAATGGACTGGCCTCCACCGAGTCCTGACCTGAATCCTATAGAACACCTTGGGGATGTTTTGGAACGCCGTCTTCGTGCCTGGCCTCACCGACCGTCATCGATGCCTCTCCTCAGTGCAGCACTCCGTGAAGAATGGGCTGCACTCCCCAAGAAACCTTCCAGCACCTGATCGAGCATATACCTGCGAGTATGGATGCTGTCATCAAGGCTACGGGTGGACCAACACATACTGAACTCCAGCATTGCCTATGGAGGGCGCCACGAACTTGTAAGTCACATTCAACCAGGTGTCCGCGTACTTGTGATCACGTAGTGTATGAGGGCTGACGTCGAAAGGCTCAGTGTTCTAAGCGCTACTCTTACGGTTCTCTTAGCAGCGAGAACTTTAATCACTTGCGACGACTAAACAATTGAAACTCACTTGACGTATACAAGTAAGGTGTCGTAAGTGCTTTTCACAGTGTGAACCAGACCTCCTCGCAGGTTCGAATCCTGCCACAGGCATGGATGTGTGTGATGTCCTTAGGTTAGTTAGGTTTAAGTAGTTCTAAGTTCTATGGGACTGATGACCACAGATGTTAAGTCCCATAGTGCTCAGAGCCATTTTTTGAACCAGACCTCCACCAACGATCTGAAGGCTGTTGAGGAATAATAGCCGAGCATTTTGCTTTAAGAAACCCACGGTGACCTGTGGTTCGTCACAGTATAGTAAAGTAATTATAATTTATTCTGTTTGTTACCCCAATCACCTTCGTAATACGCACTCACCAGAACGCACAACACAAACGTAATGTAATTTGGTACTGTGGTCACCATTGCTGCGGTTGCAACTCAGCAACATAGGTGTCGTTGTTCCGCTCTTCCACCGCATTCAGTGAACCCATACTGGAGGCGTATATCGGCCAACTCTTCGTCAGTAAACTTATCCTCACTGCTGTGTATTACTGTCAGTGAACAACAATTATTGCGGGAGAAACAGACCTGAGAGAGAACCCATCAGCAGTGGATTCAAACTTCATGGCGGGGAATAAAGTGAGATTTACTGTTCTCAGCAGCAAGTAACATCAGTGAATGGAGGACAATTGTTTCCAGATAAGAGACAGAGCGTAACTGTCGACACCTGAGCTGTTGTGTAGATATTTTCAGTGCAGTACAGAGATAAATTATGGGTAAGTAAGAGATGAAAAAATTGAAATTACCGTAACGAGACCCCCACCAATTTTCTCGATAGAGTTCGGGTTGACTCTGTATGACTATGCGGCCTCCGGCGTCCTCTTTCGTCACCTGCTTCAGCAGCTGCAGTTCACCCTTCCTGCCACTTTCCGAATGGGTGAGAGCCCTTCACCACCTTAGCTTCAGGCAAAGGTTTGTGTTCATTTTGACCTCAGCTCGTTCCCGAAGGATTCAACTCCCGAGCTGACCTGTCGCTGCAAATTTCTCGAATTTCGCTCACAAATTGCCGACAGCATATTCTTGTACACTGATGGTCCCAATTCCGCCCACGGTGTTGGCTGTGCTTTTGTCGTCGGGGATGATTAGTTTCAATACCGGCTTCTCGACCAGTGCACAGTTTTTACCGCATAGGTTTTTGCCCTTTATCAGGCTGTTCACTACGTCCGGAGGCACCAGCTCATTCACTGTGCGATCTTCTCTGACTCCCTCAGTGCCCTTCAGAGTCTGGATGATCCAGATCCAGTCCACCCCACCGTTCGACGGATCCAGGACTGCCTCCATTTGTTCCCGGATGGGGGAGCCCAAGTGATGTTCATGTGGGTTCTTGGCCATGCTGGTGTGCCTGGGAATGACACCGCCGATGCTGCAGCCAAGGTTGCAGTCCATCTCGGTCGGCCCGCCTCTTACTCTGTTCCCTCGCAAGATATTCGTAATTTTCTCTACCCTTGGATCACGTCACCTTGGCATGACCATTGGTGCTCCATTCATGGGAACAAATTCAGAGAAGTCAAACCTCTCCCAACAGCTCGGTCGACTTTATCCCGGCCGTCTCGCCGTTAGCTCGGTTGCGAATAGGGCACTGCCGCTTTAGTCACCGCCAGTTGTTGAGTGGCGACCCTGCAGCCAGCTGTCCATTCTGTAGCCAGCCATTAACAGTCAGACATTTCCTGATCCTCTGCCCTTATTTTAGCCACTTAACGTCTCAGGGTCGGGCTGCCACTCGCTTTGCCGGACATTTTAACGGATGACGTGCGAGCTGTGGCTCGCGTTTTAAGTTTTTTAACAAGAAGTAATACGACAAGAGAGATTTGCTTTCTACCTGGTGACTCCGGTGTCTTGTCGACGTCCTTTAGATACTCTTCCGTGACGTCTTGACTTTTTAGATTTGTTTTTTTCTTCCTTTCTGTACTGGACCTAGAAACGGTTTTTTTACCCTCACGGTCGCAGCATTCTATGGTTCTCTACTGGGCGCTTATGACCTTAGATGTATTGCGCCATAACCTCCCACCCCTGCACCCCCCCAAAAAAAGAAAACTGTATAACTATAGAATAGTTGGATAGCTTACTTCATGACTCCTGCTCCTCATAAACTAGAATAGCCATGTGTTTGAATCTGATTCTTGCACTAGAATTTTACAAGAAATTTGTGTTCTTTGGAAAGATATTTCGTTCGACAATTGTAATCTTATGTTATGCAGGTTCCGAATTCTATATTGCATTCTGTCATGGTGTTGGATCTGTGGAATTTTGTTTCGAACGTGTCATTAGATCAGGCCCAGCCGTAAGTACACTATTGAAAGCCCTTCGGCTTAATAAATACACTCCTGGAAATTGAAATAAGAACACCGTGAATTCATTGTCCCAGGAAGGGGAAACTTTATTGACACATTCCTGGGGTCAGGTACATCACATGATCACACTGACAGAACCACAGGCACATAGACACAGGCAACAGAGCATGCACAATGTCGGCACTGGTACAGTGTATATCCACCTTTCACAGCAATGCAGGCTGCTATTCTCCCATGGAGACGATTGTAGAGATGCTGGATGTAGTCCTGTGGAACGGCTTGCCATGGCATTTCCACCTGGGGCCTCAGTTGGACCAGCGTTCGTGCTGGACGTGCAGACCGCGTGAGACGACGCTTCATCCAGTCCCAAACATGCTCAATGGGGGACAGATCCGGAGATCTTGCTGGCCAGGGTAGTTGACTTACACCTTCTAGAGCACGTTGAGTGGCACGGGATACATGCGGACGTGCATTGTCCTGTTGGAACAGCAAGTTCCCTTGCCGGTCTAGGAATGGTAGAACGATGGGTTCGATGACGGTTTGGATGTACCGTGCACTATTCAGTGCCCCCTCGACGATCACCAGTGGTGTACGGCCAGTGTAGGAGATCGCTCCCCACACCATGATGCCGGGTGTTGGCCCTGTGTGCCTCGGTCGTATGCAGTCCTGATTGTGGCGCTCACCTGCACGACGGCAAACACGCATACGACCATCATTGGCACCAAGGCAGAAGCGACTCTCATCGCTGAAGACGACACGTCTCCATTCGTCCCTCCATTCACGCCTGTCGCGACACCACTGGAGGCGGGCTGCACGATGTTGGGGCGTGAGCGGAAGACGGCCTAACGGTGTGCGGGACCGTAGCCCAGCTTCATGGAGACGGTTGCGAATGGTCCTCGCCGATACCCCAGGAGCAACAGTGTCCCTAATTTGCTGGGAAGTGGCGGTGCGGTCCCCTACGGCACTGCGTAGGATCCTACGGTCTTGGAGTGCATCCGTGCGTCGCTGCGGTCCGGTCCCAGGTCGACGGGCACGTGCACCTTCCGCCGACCACTGGCGACAACATCGATGTACTGTGGAGACCTCACGCCCCACGTGTTGAGCAATTCGGCGGTACGTCCACCCGGCCTCCCGCATGCCCACTATACGCCCTCGCTCAAAGTCCGTCAACTGCACATACGGTTCACGTCCACGCTGTCGCGGCATGCTACCAGTGTTAAAGACTGCGATGGAGCTCCCTATGCCACGGCAAACTGGCTGACACTGACGGCGGCGGTGCACAAATGCTGCGCAGCTAGCGCCATTCGACGGCCAACACCGCGGTTCCTGGTGTGTCTGCTGTGCCGTGCGTGTGATCATTGCTTGTACAGCCCTCTCGCAGTGTCCGGAGCAAGTATGGTGGGTCTGACACACCGGTGTCAATGTGTTCTTTTTTCCATTTCCAGGAGTGTATTAGGGGCGTTCAATAAGTAATACAACACTTTTTTCATAAAGCAGGATGGTTTTATTGAGGATTTCAATACACCGTATTATTCCCCAGTTTTTCGGCTACAAGTACCTAGTTTTCAATACAATCTCCCTCCGACGCGACGGCTTGTCGCCACCCTACTGTGACGGCGTGTACGCTCCCACGGTGCCACTCTAGTGGTCGACGTTGGAGCCAGCATCTGGCTTCATCGATAACCTCCCCATCTTCCACACGCTGCTTCCAGGGGAGTACTTCCTTCATTGCGCCAAACAGATGGCTGTATGGTGGACGAGGAAGAAGAGTCCAGTGAAGTTTTGAGGGCTTCTCTCGGGTGCACAGACTTGTGTGAGGCTTTACACGGTTATGAAGAAGCGGAAGTTCGTTTGCATTTTTGTGGTGACGAGCACGTTGAAGTTGCTTCTTCAATTTCCTGGGATTAGCACAATACACTTCAGAGTTGATCGTTGCACCACGAACGAGGACACAAAGGAAAATAACCCCTTTGTATTCCCAGAAGACCGTCGTTGTGACTTTACCGGCTGAGGGAGCGGCTCTGAACTTTTACTTCGGAGGAGAGATGGTGAGGTGCAACACTACTGAGTGCCCTTTTGTTCCGGTTCGAAGTGATGAATCCTTGTTTCATCGCCCGTGACGATCTTCGACAAAAAATTCTCACGATCAGCCTCGTAGCGTGCGAGCAATTCCGCCCACATGGTCCTTCGTTGCTCTTTATGGTCTTCTGTTAAGCAGTGAGTAACCCTGCAGGCACACATCTTGCAGTATCCCAACTGGTGGCCGAGTATGTCTGCACTACCAACAGAGACGTCCAGTTGTGCAGCGAGGTGTTTGTGTTCCGTCGATCACATCGAATGAGAGTATCCACACGTTCCAACACCGCAGGAATCAAAGCTGTGTGCGGCCAGCATCCACGAGGCATATAGGACAGATTTGGGCGGCCTCGTTACGATGATCTCTCCCAAGGACTCACCGTGCTTTTGTTCACTGCAATGTCTCCGTAGACATTCTGTAAGTGCTTATGAATATCTACAATACTCCGGTTTTCCACCAGAAGAAACTCAATGAAACAGGTGTGGTACAACAACCGAGTTAGAAAACTGCTACGGAAGCAAAGGGAACTTCACAGCAAACATAAAACATAGCCAAAGCCTTGCAGATAAACAAAAATTACACGAAGCGAAATGTAGTGTGAGGAGGGCTGTGCGAGAGGCGTTCTACGAATTCGAAAGTAAAGTTCTCTGTACTGACTTGGCAGAAAATCCTAACAAATTTTGGTCTTCTGTCAAAGCGGTAGGTCGATCAAAACAAGATGTCCAGACACTCTGTGACCAAAATGGTACTGAAACAGAGGATGACAGACTAAATGGCGAAATACTAAATGTCTTTTTCCAAAGCTGTTTCACAGAGGAAGACTGCACTGTAGTTTCTTCTCTAGATTGTCGCACAGATGACAAAATGGTTGATATCACAATAGATGACAGAGGGATAGGAAAACAAACAAAATCGCTCAAAAGAGGAAAGGCCGCTGGTCCTAATGGGATACCAGTTCGATTTTACACAGAGTACGCGAAGGAACTTGCCCCCTTCTTGCAGCGGTGTACCGTAGGTCTGTAGAAGAGCGTATGGTTCCACAATATTGGAAAAGGGCACAGCTCATCCCCGTTTTCAAGAAGGAACGTCGAACAGATGTGCAGATCTAAAGACCTATATCTCTAACGTCGATCAGTTGTAGAATTTTGGAACAGGTATTATGTTCGAGTATAATGACTTTTCTGGAGACTAGAAATCTACTCTGTAGCAATCAGCATGGGTTTCGAAAAAGACGATCGTGTGAAACCCAGCTCGCGCTTTTCGGCTACGAGACTCAGAGGCCCATAGACACGGGTTCCCAGGTAGATGCCCTGTGTGTTGACTTCCGCAAGGCGTTTGATACAGTTCCCACAGTCGTTTAACGAACAAAGTAAGAGCGTAAAATACCTGACGGCTTACCAGAGAGGACATTATCATCGTTGATAAAGAACGTCCGTCCTCAGAGACCAAAAACAGGAAAAGTTAACGTAATATTGGTAAACTGCAGGAGTATCCAGGGCAAGGTTCCTGAATTAGTATCTCTTATTGAAGGAAATAGTGCGCATATAGTATTAGGAACGGAAAGTTGGTTAAAACCGGAAGTGAACAGTAACGAAATCCTAGACACAGAATGGAATATATACCGCAAGGATAGGATAAACGCCAATGGTGGAGGAGTATTTATAGCAGTAAAGAATTCAATAATATCCAGTGAAGTTATTAGCGAATGCGAATGTGAAATAATCTGGGTTAAGTATCAAAGGTGGGTCAGATATGATAGTCGGATGCTTCTATAGACCACCTGCATCAGCAACCGTAGTAGTTGAGCGCCTCAGAGAGAACCTGCAGAACGTCGTGAAGAAGTTTCGTGATCATACTATTGTAATAGGGGGAGACTTCAATCTACCAGGTATAGAATGGGATAGTCACACAATCAGAACTGGAGCCAGGGACAGAGACTCTTGTGACATTATCCTGACTGCCTTGTCCGAGAATTACTTCGAGCAGCTAGTTAGAGAACCAACTCGTGAAGCTAACGTTTTAGACCTCATAGCAACAAATAGACCGGAGCTTTTCGACTCCGTGAATGTAGAAGAGGGTATCAGTGATCATAAGTCAGTGGTTGCATCAATGACTACAAGTGTAATAAGAAATGCCAAGAAAGGAAGGAAAATATATTTGCTTAACAAGAGTGATAGGGCACAAATCGCAGAATATCTGAGTGACCACCATCAAACGTTCATTTCTGAGGAAGAGGATGTGGAACAAAAATGGAAAAAATTCAGAAACATCGTCCAGTACGCCTTAGATAAGTTCGTACCGACTAAGGTCCAAAGCGAGGGGAAAGATCCACCGTGGTATAACAATCATGTACGAAAGGTACTACGGAAACAAAGAAAGCTTCATCATAGGTTTAAGAGTAGTCGAATCATAGCTGATAAGGAAATGCTGAACGAAGCGAAAAAGAGCGTAAAGAGAGCAATGAGAGAAGCATTCAAAGAATTCGAACATAAAACATTGGCAAACAATCTAAACAAGAACCCTAAAAAGTTTTGGTCATATGTAAAATCGGTAAGCGGATCTAAATCCCCTATTCAGTCACTCGTTGACCACGATGGCACCTAAACAGAGGACGACCGAAGAAAGGCAGAAATACTGAATTCAGTGTTCCGAAACTGTTTCACTGCGGAAAATCGTAACACGGTCCCTGACTTCAGCCGTCGCACGGACGCCAAAATGGGAAATATTGAAATAAACGATATCGGAATTGAAAAACAACTGCTATCACTTAGTAGCGGAAAAGCATCCGGACCAGACGAGATACCCTTAAGATTCTACAGTGATTATGCTAAAGAACTTGCCCCCTTTCTATCAGCAATTTATCGTAGATCGCTGGAAGAACGTAAAGTACCTAGCGACTGGAAGAAAGCGCAGGTCGTTCCCATTTTCAAGAAAGGTCATAAATCAGATGCGAATAATTATAGGCCTATTTCGCTTACGTCAATCTGTTGTAGAATAATGGAACATGTTTTGTGTTGTCGTATTATGACGTTCTTAGATAATACAAATCTCCTTCATCATAACCAACATGGATTCCGCAAACAGAGATCATGTGAAACTCAGCTCGCCCTATTTGCCCAAGAAATTCACAGTGCCGTAGACACTGGCGAGCAGATTGATGCCGTATTCCTGGACTTCAGGAAGGCATTTGATACGGTTCCGCACTTACGTTTAGTGAAAAAAATACGAGCTTACGGAATATCGGACCAGGTTTGTGATTGGATTCAGGATTTCCTAGAAGAAAGAACACAACATGTCATTCTTAACGGTTCAAAATCTGCAGATGTAGAGGTAATTTCGGGAGTACCGCAGGGAAGCGTGATAGGACCTTTATTGTTTACAATATACATAAATGACTTAGTTGACAACATCGGTAGCTCCGTGAGGCTATTTGCAGATGACACGGTTGTCTACAAGAAAGTAGCAACATCAGAAGACTCGTACGTACTCCAGGAGGACCTGCAGAGGATTAATGCATGGTGCGACAGCTGGCAGCTTTCCCTAAACGTAGATAAATGTAATATAATGCGCATACATAGGGGCAGAAATCCATTCCAGTACGATTATGCCATAGGTGGTAAATCATTGGAAGCGGTAACGACCGTAAAATACTTAGGAGTTACTATCCGGAGCGATCTGAAGTGGAATGATCACATAAAACAAATAGTGGGAAAAGCAGGCGCCAGGTTGAGATTCATAGGAAGAATTCTAAGAAAATGTGACTCATCGACGAAAGAAGTAGCTTACAAAACGCTTGTTCGTCCGATTCTTGAGTATTGCTCATCAGTATGGGACCCTTACCAGGTTGGATTAATAGAAGAGATAGACATGATCCAGCGAAAAGCAGCGCGATTCGTCATGGGGACATTTAGTCAGCGCGAGAGCGTTACGGAGATGCTGAACAAGCTCCAGTGGCGGACACTTCAAGAAAGGCGTTACGCAATACGGAGAGGTTTATTATCGAAATTACGAGAGAGCACATTCCGGGAAGAGATGGGCAACATATTACTACCGCCCACATATATCTCGCGTAATGATCACAACGAAAAGATCCGAGAAATTAGAGCAAATACGGAGACATACAAGCAGTCGTTCTTCCCACGCACAATTCGTGAATGGAACAGGGAAGGGGGGATCAGATAGTGGTACAATAAGTACCCTCCGCCACACACCGTAAGGTGGCTCGCGGAGTTTAGATGTAGATGTAGATGTAGATGTATGGACTACCAGACCAATTGTGTGACTGGATTGAAGAGTTCCTAGATAACAATACGCAGCATGTCATGCACAATGGAGAGAAGTCTTCCGAAGTAAGAGTGATTTCACGTGTGCCGCGCAGGAGTGTCGTAGGACCGTTGCTATTCACAATATGTATAAATGACCTTGTGGATAACATCGGAAGTTCACTGAGGCTTTTGCGGATGATGCTTTAGTATATCGAGAGGTTGTAACAATGGAAAATTGTACTGAAATGCTTGAGGATCTGCAACGAATAGACGCATGGCGCAGGGAATGGCTATTGAATCTCAATGTAGACAAGTGTAATGTGCTGCGAATACATAGAAAGAAAGATCCTTTATCATTTATCTACAATATAGCAGGTCAACAACTGGGAGCAGTTAATTCCATAAATTATCTGGGAGTAGGCAATGGGAGTGATCTAAAATGGAATGACCATATAAAATTAATCGTAGGTAAAGCAGATACCAGACTGAGATTCATCGGAAGAATTCTAAGGAAATGCAGTCCGGAAACAAAGGAAGGAGGTTACAGTACACTTGTTCGCCCACTGGCTGAATACTGCTCACCGGTGTGGGATTCGTATCAGATAGGGTTGATAGAATAGATAGAGAAGATCCAGCGGAGAGCAGCGCGCTTCGTTACAGGAGTATTTAATAATCGCGAAAGCGTTACGGAGATGACATATAAACTCCAGTGGAAGACTTTGCAAGAGAGACGCTCAGTAGCTCGGTATGGGCTTTTGTTGAAGTTTCGAGAACATACCTTCACCGAGGAGTCAAGCAGTATATTGCTCCCTCCTACGTATATCTCGCGAAGAGACCATGAGGATAAAATGAGAGGGATTAGAGTCCACACAGAGGCATACCGACAATCTTTCTTTCGACTAACAATACGAGACTGGAATAGAATGGAGAACCGATAGCGGTACTCAAGATACCCTCCGCCACACACCGTCAGGTGGCTGGCGAAGTGTGGATGTAGATGTAGAAAACTCTCTGGTAGGAACTCACCTCTGTTACAGACGCCATTTTGAAGGCTACGTAGAGCGCCGCCACCTATTTGAACTTTATAAAACCACAGCGGCGTGAAGCAGGTATATTTCACGATGTGGCACAACATATTCCGCATTTTTTCAATCGAAAATGGTCGACAGAAAAAGTGGTCTAAGTTACTTATTGAGCGCCCCTAATAGATAACGTTTTAAAAGCATCATCACTGTTTCGAATGTCGGCTCTTCCACATGCAAAGTAGAAATCAGAGCCACATCGCACCTGTGTACGAGTAATAGCGGAGAGGATGTCTGACATGTAAAGAAGAGCTTCTCAGGACAGTGTTTTGGTAAGCGACTTGAAGCAAGTCCTTGGACGTTACTCTAATCTCTGTAAATGGGGCTCCCCGCTACTTCATTCAGTTCGTGCTAGAAATGAGCTGCTCTGCAGACCTGTGAGGGTCCCAGCCTGCCAGCTGGCTCCTGTGTGGAGAAAGTGTGGGCTGAGCAGGCGGCAGAGGTCGCCATTACCCGTCATCCATCAACACGAGGCGCTGCAGGTGGACGCGCTCCGATCGAGATACGGCGGACATTACGCTACAATATTTAACTGTCCGACCACAATAGCGTTCCAGGCGACGCCAGATACTATCGCGTCACGGGTAGATATCCTTATTTGTTGTCTCCAGCTATGCACGGTGCGTACGTCGAAGGAAGCAGCCGCTTTCACAGGTGTCTCTCAGGACTTCCCTCTGTACCCAGTAGGAAGTTACTGATACTCTTAAGTTATTTAGACACCGTTTATCGGATGACAAATGGACAGACCATAAGTTGATAGTATAACAACGCAGCTGTACGTCCTCTCTAAAATTACGATGGTTAACTGGACTGATGCAATGCTCTGTCTGCAAGAAAGAGTATTTAAAATTACTACTTGACGTAGTCTAGTGGCTAACATGTGTTAAATTACGTCCAACCTATCAACAGACAAATAATAAATGCTTGGATTCATCTGGTCTGTATATCCCTAAAACCTCACAGCAACAGCATGATTAACGATTCCGCTTTCATGTTGAAGGAAACGATTACATTTATGAGTCATACCATAAACAGTCTACCTTTATTTCTATCTGCTGTTTACAGAGAGTAAAGGACAATAAAGATAAACTTTTTGGAGAAACTAATGAAAATGAACCGCTGGGAGAAATTGCTGAGAATGTACGTTTGTAGGACAGTACTCTATGGAACTGTATCGTGGACTCTGTGCAAACTGGAAAAGAAGATAATCGAAGCGTTTTACATGTGGTGCTTCTCAAGGAATCAGAAAATTAAGTGCACAGAAACCTGTAACTATCTAAATTCCTGTCGTATGAATTAGGGTTGGTTGGTTGGTTGTTTTCGGGAAGGAGACCAGACAGCGACGTCATCGGTCTCATCGGATTAGGGAAGGACGGGGAAGAAAGTCGGCCGTGCCCTTTGAAAGTATGAATTAGGCCTTTTTACTTATTTTGCAATTGTAATAAAACGGCGAGTCCAGTGTTACTGTAACAGTGATCTACGGACGAATGAAACTACCATTACAACTACGTCCCTTGTAAGAACGTCACGGAGATACTGAAGAAGTAGACTGTCAATGGCAAGGAAAGCGTTTCTGAAGAAGAGAAATTTGTTAACATTGAGTATAGATTTAAGTGTCAGGAAGTCGTTTCTGAAAGCATTTGTATGGAGTGTAGCCATGTATGGAAGTGAAACATGGACGATAAATAGTTTGCACAAGAAGAGAATAGAAGCTTTGGACATGTGGTGCTACAGAAGAATTCTGAAGATTAGATGGGTAGATTACATAACTAATAAGGAGGTTTTTAATAGAATTGAGGAGAAGAGGAGTTTGTGGCACAACTTGACTAGAAGAAGGGATCGGTTGGTAGGACATGTTCTGAGGCATCAAGGGATCACCAATTTAGTATTGGAGGGCAGCGTGGAGGGTAAAAATCGCAGAGAGAGACCAAGAGATGAATACACTAAGCAGATTCAGAAGGATGTAGGTTGCAGTAGGTACTGGGACATGAAGAAGCTTGCACAGGATAGCCGGCCGAGGTGGCCGAGCGGTTCTAGGCGCTACAGTCTGGAACCACGCGACCGCTATGGTCGCAGGTTCGAATCCTGCCTCGAACATGGATGTGTGTGATGTCCTTAGGTTAGTTAGGTTTAAGTAGTTCTAAGTTCTAGGGGACTGATGACCACAGCAGTTAAATCCCATAGTGCTCAGAGCCATTTGAACCTTTTTTTTTTTTTTTTTTTGCAACAACAAGGAAAATGAAAAAAAAAATAGAGGACGATATCCGCAAAAGTCCCTGCAGGACTGAAAGTTGGACTCGCGAATCCCGTCAGCACAAAACGAAGGGAGCTCCATGAGCAGGAAATTACACCTGCGACGTACTGACGCCCTTGTACGTGAATACAAAAACATCATGGGAAATCGAAGCCTGCCAATCCACCAAGACATTGAGGCTGCAAACACTAATAGGCTTCGATCTAGGAACCCGCCAACAAGAACAGCAAGGAACTGTGTACAAGAAGGTTTCAGTATCACAGACGCATGGTCTGAAAAATGGAACGCATGGCAAAATCATAACATGCCTTGCGTCTCACAAAAGCCACCTGGTTTTGACCTACCACGCAAAACGTGGTCCACTCTAAATAGGATTAGAACTCGTCATGGCAGATGTGCTTACTCTCTGTATAAATGGGGTAAAATGCCATCCCCTCAGTGTGACTGCTGAGAAAGTCAGACCATCAGCCACATTGTTGAAGAGTGTTCCAGAAGAGCCTATAATGGGAGCCCCGACGACTTCCTGCTCGCAACTCCAGAGTCGATACATTATATTAATAGACTTGATGTTTGTTTATAATCCGTAAACTTTGTTATATTAGTAATGTTGGTTTGCAATTATTAACGTTTGTTATATTAGTGATTTCTCTGTTTGTTTCTTATGTGTCTGTATTGCCATACGATAAATAAATGCAGGGCGAGCTGGAATTCCAAAACCACTCGCCAGTGATGCAAATGCTCGTAATAGGAAAACATGGTACCGGAGCCATTACACTTGGACTATGGAGCGATAGAAGAAAGTAATTTCGTCGGATGAGTCTCGCTTAACACTGTTTCTAACTTTTACCCACTTTGACGTCCCAAAAGCGAAACAAATCAGCGATTCTGAGAAGATTTGGCCCGCCACATCGTGGCTCTGCACGTTCGCGTTACTGTTAAGGATTATGTGACTATTTTGTCTGATAATGCCCATCACATGGTTCAGTGTTTGTTCCCCAACGGTGAGGCTGTGTTCGAAGACGACTGGGTGTCTATTCTCACAGTTCCCATAGTCCAAGACGAGCACGAATGGTCGCACCTCCCCTGGCCACCAGTCACGAGATGTCAATGTTATTGAGCCTTTACGGTCTACTTTGGACCTAAGGGTGGCCTGATCGAGGCCCACATCTATTATCGTTACCTGAACTTGACAATACTTCACAGTAAGAATGGAATAAGATTCTCTTGAAAACCATTTATTTATCCATTGCGACACGACTGGTAACTGTTTTGAATGTCAATGGTTTCCCTACACCGTATTAGGCATGGTAATATGCTGTTTAGATTTTTATGTTGGTTAGCCACGTAGCGCTCTGTATGAAAATCATTGACTGTGCTGTGTGCAGTCTGTGGCTAGTTGGCCTAGTGGAAATATTCGCTTGTGTAGTGTTGGGCAGTTGGATTAGAACAGCACGTAGCGTTGGGCAGAGTGAGGTGAGCCGCCAGCAGTGGTGGATGTGGGGAGAGAGATGGCAGAGTTTTGAGAGGTTGCTGTAAGCCGACGTGTGTCCGCCAGAAAAAGGAAATTTGTAAAGATGGATGTCATGAATTGATATATATATATATATATATATATATATATATATATATATATATATGACAACATTTGAACACTATTAAAGTAAATACATTATTTGTTCTCTGTCAAGATCTTTCATTTGCTAACTATGCCTATCCGTAGTTAGTGCCTTCAGTAGATAGAATCTTTTATTTAGCTGACAGTATTGGCGCTCGATGTATTGCAGTAGTTCGAGTAGCGAAGATTTTTGTGAGGCAAGTGATTCATGAAAGGTATAGGTTATTATTAGTGAGGGCCTTTCCTTTGTAGGGATTATTGAAAGTCAGACTGCGCTGCGCTAAAAATATTGTGTGTCAGTTTAGTGATGATCAGAATAAGTAAATAGAAAACTGTTTGAGTACGTTGAGTTTTACTCAGCTGTTTCTGTATCAAATAACGTAAGAGTTTTACTAGCACAGTCATTCACAATTTTTCTAAGGGGACGTTTCATAATATGTAATGTTTTTGGTGCTTCAATTTTTATGCACCCCTGTGTACTCAACAAAACTCTGCATGACAAAGTGTACTTACCATTGTACCACTTATTAGGGTTTCTTCCTGTTCAATTTGTGTATGCAGTGCAGGAGGAATCTGGTGCAGACAACAGTCTTGATTGGAAAATTGACGTTATTGCTTTATTTATTCATGGTGCACGTTTCGCCCAATACAAGGCATTTTCAAATTGACCAATATAGCTGGTAAGCGGGTTTCTGAGTTCCACCCACATATCAACACTGTACTGGTCAGTCTGAAGATGCCTTATACTAGGCGAAAGGCGTGTCACTAATAAATAAAGCAACAAAATCAATTCCGCAACCAAGACTGTTGTCTGTACCACATTCCGCATACAGATTGCTGTACCAACACGCCATGAACTGGAAATTCTCTTGCGAGAAGAATGACTGCTTAAATGGGTATGTGTGCGCTCTCAATTAGTCTAATCTTGTCTTTACGCTCTCTATGGGATTGCCGCGAAGTCTGTAGTATATTCCTATACTTCGCCATACTGTTACTTGAAAATTTGTAGGTAGGCTTTCGTGGGACAGTTGACACCTACCTTCAAACATCAACGAGTTGATTTTCTTCAGTATCTCTGTGACGTTCTTACAAGGGACGTAGTTGTAATGGTAGTTTTATTCGTCCGTGGATCACTGTTACAGTAATACTGGACTCGCCGTTTTATTACAGTTTCAAAAAAAGTAAAAAGGCCTAATTCATATGACAGGAATTTAGATAGCTACAGCTCTCAGTGCACTTAATTTTCAGAATCCTTGAGTAGCACCACAGTTAAAATGTTTCGATTATCTTCTTTTCCAGTTTCACAGAATCCACGATACAGTTCCATACAGTACTGTCCTACAAACGTACATTCTCAGAAATTTCTTCCTCGAATTAAGTTCTATGTTCGACTTCTTTTGGTCAGGAACGCGCACTTTGCCTGCGTCAGTCTAATTTTTATGTCCTTGTTTCTTCTGCCATGGGTTGTTTCCTTCCAAGGCAGGAGAGTTCCTTAACTTCGTCTACTTCGTGGTCCCCAATTTTGATACGAGTTTATTATTTTTCTCGTTGTTATTATTCTCGTATTAAGTTTATCGCTTACTTCATTTCTGCTAGTCCTCATTACTTTGTCTTTTTTAGGTTTATTCTCAATGCACAGCGTGGGCTCATTAGACCGTTCGTTTCATTCAACAGGTCCATAGCCGCGATGAATTTAAACGACTCCATCGTTTCTACATCTACATTCATAATCCGTAAACCACCGTACGATGCATGGTGGAGGGTACCTTTTACCACTACTACTCATTCCTCTCCTGTTCCACTCGCGAATAGAGCAAGGGAGAAACTGTCCAAAATCCTCTGTACGAATCCTAATATTTCTCGCATCTTATCCTCATGGTCCGTACACGAAATTACTCGTACGTTGGCGGCAGTGGAATAGTTCTGCAGTCGGCCTCAATTGCCAGTTCTCTAAATTTGCGCAATAATGCCCTGCGGAAAGAGTATCTTCTCCCTCCAGGAATTCCCACTTGAGTAATACCGTGCTGATCGAATCTCGCCGTAACAAATCTAGCAGCCCGAGTTTGAACTGTTTCGATGTGTTCCTTTAATCCGACCTTGCAGGGATCCCAAACACTCGAACAGTACTCAAGAATAGGTCGCACTGGTCTTCTATACGCCGCCTCCTTTATGAATGAGATACTTTTTCCCAAAATTCTCCCAGTAAAACGAAGCAGAGCGTTCGCCTTCCCCACTACTACCCTGACTAGCTCATTCCATTCCTATCGCTTTGCAACGTAATGCCTAGATAGATAAGGAAGTGACTGTGCCAAGCTGAACCCTACTAATGCTGTATTCGATCTTTACAGGATTGTTTTTCCTACTGACCGGCATTAACTTACATTTTTATGTTTCCATTAAGTCGTTAGTGTACAGTTGTTTAGGTGTCGCCGACATAAAGACATCCGTACTTAAGAAAAGGAGGTGATATTCTTTTGACTTAGAAATCATTACAATACAACAATGGTTTCCCCGGCCGGGGTGGCCGAGCGGTTCTAAGCGCTACAGTCTGGAACGCGCGACCACTACGGTCGCAGGTTCGAATCCTGCCTCGGGCATGGATATGTGTGATGTCCTCAGATTAGTTAGGGAACTGATGACCTCGGAAATTAAGTCCCATAGTGCTCAGAGCCAGTTTTGAACAGTGGTTTCCGACTTGCCGATGGCGATTATTATGGTCTTGTCCACACTGTGTAAACATTCTTCTTGTAGGTTGAAACTGCATTGATGAAGTATACATACATGTAACCTGATCTGCAACAGTGGATACTGGCTATTCCGCCCGCTTGACACTAAAGACGGCTAACTACCATCAACTCTTTCATTCCACGTGTAATATGGGCATTACTCTGTCCTGCTGCGCTATTTGTGTATCCACAGAGTCAATTTTAGGTACTACCCGACCACGATATTACTGTGCTGGGATTCCCGTGGCCGTTATAGGAAACACGCGGTGAAGTTACAGTAAAGAAGTACAGTGGTGATTAAGGAGAAAGCATCACATTGTGAATACTTTCAGGAAAGTTGCGCATATACTGTCAACTGGTCCAGTATGTTTTCTTGAAATATCACGATAAAAACTCACGATAAGCCGACCGAAGTAGCCACACTCCCAGGTGCAAGTAAACTGTGGTCGGCTCATACCGCAGTTACTGTAACGGAAAGAGGGAAAACATTTCCGCAGCAGGTGCGCTGACTTCGAGCAGACGTGGAACAGTGAGACGAGCTTTACGAGAAATCGATTTGAATACAAAGGCGAGGAGAGTAGTGCCCGGGGGCAGGGTCGGCGTCTTTGGGAGGCGCCCGTTGCACCTGTTGCGTTCCGCCCTGGACCTCGCCTGTACGCGGCTGCTGGCCATCAGCCCTGCAGATTCACATGTCAACGCCCCACGCTGCCACCTGTACGTCCTTTCAAACAAATGCAAAACGGTTACCAGCAAAGACCACTTAGCAAGACAATTCACGGGTGTATTACGTTTCACACTGAGTCATCTGGCAGAAAAGGCACGCATTTTTACACTACTGGCCATTAAAATTGCTACACCAGGAAGAAATGCAGATGATAAACGGGTATTAATTGGACAAATATATTATACTAGAACTGACATGTGATTACATTTTCACGCAATTTGGGTGCGTAGATCCTGAGAAACCAGTACCCAGAACAACCACCTATGGCCGTAATGACGGCCTTGATACGCCTAGGCATTGAGTCAAACAGAGCTTGGATGGCGCGTACAGGTACAGCTGCCCATGCAGCTTCAACACGATACCACAGTTCATCAAGAGCAGTGACTGGCGTATTGTGACGAGCCAGTTGTTCGGCCACCATTGACCAGACGTTTTCAATTGGTGAGAGATCTGGAGAATGTGCGACCAGGGCAGCAGCCGAACATTTTTTGTATCCAGAAAGGCCCGTACAGGACCTGCAACATGTGGTCGTCCATTATCCTGCTGAAATGTAGGGTTTCACAGGCATCGAATGAAGGGTAGAGCCAAAGGTCGCAACACATCTGAAATGTAACGTCCACTGTTCAAAGTGCCGTCAATGCGAACAAGAGGTGACCGAGACGTGTAACCAATGGCAACCCATACCGTCACGCCGGGTGATACGCCAGTAAGGCAATGACGAATACACGCTTCCAATGCACGTTCACCGCGATGTCGCCAAACACGGAGGCGACCATCATGATGCTGTAAACAGAACCTGGATTCATCCCAAAAAATGACGTTTTGCCATTCGTGCACCGAGGTTCGTCGTTGAGTACACCATCGCTGGCGCTCCTGTCTGTGATGCAGCATCAAGGGTAACCGCAGCCATGGTCTCCGAGCTGATAGTCCATGATGCTGCAAACGTCGTCGAACTGTTCGTGCAGATGGTTGTTGTCTTGCAAACGTCCCCATCTGTTGACTCAGGGATCGAGACATGGGTGCCCGATCCGTTACAGCCATGCGGATAAGATACCTGTCATCTCGACTGCTAGTGATACGAGGCCGTTGGGATCCAGGACGGCGTTCCGTATTACCCTCTTGAACCCACCGATTCCATATTCTGCTAACAGTCATTGGATCTCGACCAACGCGAGCAGCAATGTCGCGATACGATAAACCACAATCGCGATAGGCTACAATCCGACCTTTATCAAAGTCGGAAACGTGTTGCTACGCATTTCTCCTCCTTATACGAGGCATCACAACAACGTTTCACCAGGCAACGTCGGTCAACTGCTGTTTGTGTATAAGCAATCGGTTGGAAACTTTCCTCATGTCAGCACCTTGTAGGTGTCGCCAACGGAGCCAACATTGTGTGAATGCTCTGAAAAGCTAATCGTTCGCATGTCACAGCCTCTTCTTCCTGTCGGTTAAATTTCGCGTCTGTAGCACGTCATCTTCGTGGTATAGCAATTTTAATCGCCTGTAGTATATTTGGTAAGTATGTCGCAGATGTTTTTAATGCGGAACGATGGACTAGATGTTTTGGATGTTGTGTGTGAAGTGCTTTGTCGTTGGGGGTCTGCGCGGATACGTATATCCGCAAATATCCACAGTAATATCTACGTTGCGCGTAAAAGCATGTGCCATTGCAAATACACGCTTGGTACATTTGTAATAACATTTCTTTGTGTTTAAATCAGTATTACGATTCCTGTCCACCTGCGTTACAAGCGATCGAAAATAATAATTACTCATCCTACTGCCCATCTGCGACGGAGTGCCGCTATAGTGACATCAATGTGCATGTCCTGGAGGCGTTGTAGGCATCTGGAAACGCTGAAGAATAGTGATATGACCTTCTTCCATATATTTACACGTGGATCCTCTCTCCGTCGTCCTAGCAGCCGCCTTCTTTCTGTTTCGCCCGGAAGGACACGGGTCACATGCAGTTGCCGAAAATCGTTGTAAAGCGTCGTAAAGGTCTAGGTCACTCCATCGTTTGAAACTTCACTCCTATATGTGTTTCACGTAAGACATAAATTACAGAACAAAATCAATGAAGACATCATTGAAGACATTATTTCTTTTAAATATATTTCCGAGTATGTATTGGAACGCTTATTACATTGAGAAACGTATTACATTTACAGGAAGTAATACGAGGGAGTACCCAAAAACAAAGGAAATATTTTTTGAAAGCCATACGTTTTCAAACTGTTTACAAACCAATCTATTCCCTTCAAAATACTAGCCATTAGAACTAATACATTTGTCCCACAGATACTTCCACTGTTGGAAACATTTTTTTTGTAGCCGTCTTTAGAAATGGCTGACAGCTCTTCCCTCGTTTTTCTCTTGACTTCTTCAGTGTTGTCAAATCGGTGTCCTTTCATGCACCTTTTCATGGGTGGAAATAAGAAAAAGTAGCACGGTGCCAGGTCGGGCGGGTAATGTGGCTAGGGCAGCGGAACCATGCCATTTACAGCCAAAAACTGTCCAACAGAGGCGGCTGTGTGAGCAGGTGCGTTGTCGTGGTGAAGGAACCAGACTCCTGTCCGCCACAAACAGGGTCTTTGATGAACAACACTGTTGCGCAATCTTCTTAAAACTTCCAGATAAAAGGTTTGATTGACCGTCTGACCTGGGTGAACAAACTCTGAGTGACCTACGCCCTTGGCATCAAAAAAGCAAATCAGCATTCTTTTGATGTTTGATTTGACTTGACATTTTTTTGGACGGAGTGACGATGACGTCTTACATTGGCTTGACTGTTGCTTTCTTTCTGGATCGTAAACATATCACCATGACCTACTGCCAGTAATGACCATTGACAGTAAGTCTGGATCAGTTTCAAGCTGTTGTTTCAATGCATGAAATGTTTCAACTCGACGTTCCTTTTGACTGTCAGTCAGAACCCGTGGAACAAACTTGGCAACAACTCGTTTCATTCCCAAATCTTCTATTAAAATTCGCTGAACCGAGGTCCGAGATAATCCACTAATCTCTGGCCGTTAATCAATTGTCTGTCGACGTTCTCTTAGCCCAAACCTCTCGAATATTTTCAATACTTTTGTCGATTTGGGCATTTGGTGGACGTCCAGAGCGAGGTTTGTGATCAATCGACATGCGCCATTTTTAAGTCCAACAAACCACTCGTACATTTGAGGTTTTCCCATTGCGTCATAATGATAACCTGCTTTCGATATTAAAACAGTTTCAACAGCATTTTTGCAGAGCAGAAAGCAAAATTTCACAGCTACACGTTGTTCACTTAAAACTTGCCACTATAAAAAAACGAAACAAGAACAAAACAGCGATAGCAAAAACAATCACTGCAGATTGACAGAACAAGCCGGGTCGACAACAGAGGCGACACTGAACTAGCAATGAGTTGCACTATACTCCTTGCAGCACAAATGCGCTATACTCCTAGCGCTATACTTCTACACAAGCTCCACCCACGGCAATGTTATTGCATGTTTTCCTTTTTTTTAGGAAACCCCTCGTATTATAATTAGTTTGACCTATATTACAAACATTTAACTGGGAGCATGGTGTGATAACTCCCGAGAACTACTTAACGTAGCTTTCCAATGTCACCAAAATATTCCACAGGATGATTAAAAAATAACGTTAAGTAATTACCACAGGGAACTGTAAGTAGGCTACACTCCTTGAAATTCTGAAGTTAGCAGGGGTAAAAATCAGACGGCTGAATGCTGAATCATTTCCGGAAAAGAAAAATCTGTTAATACCGAATATAAATTTAAATTTTAGGAAGTTTCTTCTGAAAGTATTTGTCTGGATTGTAGCCTAATACGGAAGCGATACGTGCACAGTGAACAGCTGAAACAAGAAGAGAAAAGAAGCTTTTGAAATGGCGTGTTATAGAATGGTGAACATAGGATGAATAGTTCAAGTAACCCTTCTTGAGCCATCAAAAAATTGTCATTTTGGTAATGGAGGGTTCTGTGTATGTGTGTATGGGAGGGGGGGGGGGGAGGGGGAGTGGCTGGAAGAGGACGCTAAAAATTGTGGAGTTTGAAACTGATGTAGGCTACAGTAATTACTCAAAGGTGAAAAGAATTGCACAGGGTAAACTAGCGTGGGACAAAGCATCGTTCCAGTCTTCGGACTGAAGACCATGACGCCAAAAACTGTAACTTATAGAACGAATCAAGTACATGGCAGGATATGTTGTGTTACAATGTGAATATGGACGGCCTGTACGTTCTCAGTCAATGAAATACAAATTACAAGGATCTATTTCAGCAGACGAAAATTCTGTTCAAGGGTTAACCTACTGTCAGAGCTCTGGCTTCAAGAACGGATTAAAAAGCTTTAAAAATTAATATCCACGGATATGGATGACCTTTCTCTTATCTATGTAGATTTCTGCTTGAGGTGTTCAGGTAATGGCTACAGATTCAACAATGCGAGGAACCAGCTTCTCTACTTTTGGTTCCACAGTTAAAGCTTAAAATCTTGCCTACGAAGAGGCCGCGAGAAAGCAGTCTCTTGTCAAAGGCTGAAAATTTGTTTACTCTCAAGGACTGGTCAGTTTTGTCTTAGAATCCGCTGTCAGGTGATGAATTCCTGTTCTGTGTCAACCTCTCCATCTTAGAGTAGCACTCGCGACCTACAACCCCAGTTATTTCCAGTCTCTGCCTTTCTGCTCAGTTTCTACCTTTTACACCTTCCCTTAGTACCACGGAGGTTATTCCGGGCACACTTAGCCCATGTCCTACAATCCTGTCCTTACTTCTTGTCAGTGTTTTCCATACGCTTGCTTGTTTCTTCGCTGATTCTGTGAAAACCACCTCATTCATGACCTCATCAGTGCACCTGATTTTCAGCAACCTTCTACAGCACTACATAAAGCATACTGATCATACGACTAGGGAAAAGAAAAAATCTCATTTAACAACGAAGTCATAATCACAGTCGTTTCTGGTGTGTGTCATTCATGAATGGAACAGAATATCTGTGGAATGCTATTGGTACAGACTGTGCTCTTCACCATATAAAATATAGTAGCATGCATTGTGTATAGGTATATAGGATGATTCACCTGCCCCTCTCCATTGGTTTTATGCAACCTGCAACACCTTCAAATACCACTTGCGAGATTTTGATATTCTCTCGCTCCCTATGCACAAACTATTAGTAATATACTAAAAAATTAAGTTTTTCTTAAGAATCTTAATGTAGTTAAATTCTGTACTGGGATACGTTTCCAATGTATGCCACAGTTTTCGCGTTATTCAAGAAAACAATGTTTGACGGTCACTTCCATATGTCTTTTTTGGAAAATTCGGTAACTACAGCCTCTAGCAAAAACGCATTTTAGTAAAAAATTTAATCCAAATTAAACTTCTATAAAAAGGTCCTGTTTATTTATTTATTTATTCGTTTATTTTGTAGGGCTACTAACTTGCACATAGCGAGCGTGAGAATACGAAATTCGATCGTGTCGTATTTGAAGGTGTTGCGGGTTGCATAAAACTGATCGTTATGGACAGCTAACTCACCCTGTACATTGTAATTATAATTTATCTGGTATGTAACCGCAGTTACCTTTGTTTTTGTGAAAATATGTTCACAAATGTGGAAAAGCTTGTAATATCCAGTCACACCACAGAGTATAAAGTAATGCAACAACCAACATAAGAAACATATTCAATCTTGTCACAGAGTCGTTGGGTCGCTCTTCCGCTGTATTCCTGAGCACATACTAGTGAACTGTGGTGTTATTACAATTGGCCGTTACCCGAAATACGCTGAGACGTTACAGTTAAGTGCAGCGATGACTGCCGAAAACGCATAACACTGTCAGTGTTTCATGTCAGTTGAGGATATATTATCACCCCGATTACATTCTCACTTACGATAAGTCGACCGAAGTGCTCACACTCCCAGGTGCAGTAATATTGTCGCCGACTAACACATGAGGTGTGAATTATCCAATTATTCATCAGTAAACGTATCCGTACTGCTGTGAATCACTGCAAACGTAAAAGTAACACTGCTGGAGAAACAAAACCGAAATAGAACCGAATAGTACTGAATGCAGGCTTTAGGGCGAAGAGTACTGTAGGAATTATCGTTATCAACAGTAAATACCGTGTGTTAATGGAATACGTTTGTTTCCAGACAATAAACACACCGCCTGCCGTCGGTATTTACACTATTGTGCAAATACTTCGAGCGAAAAACACATACAAGAAGTAAATCTGAATGAGAAATGAAACGAAATGCAGTTACTCTGTACTGCGGCAGCAATGGCCAAGAATCTATTAAAGCAGTTTACTCGGAAAATACAGATCGGGTTCTTTTATCTACGACAGCGTGCATGTTCTCCAGTCAACTGAGAATTTCTTCCAAATGTTGCTAAACGAAAAAACCCAAATTTATAGTATATACATAAAACTGCAACCAGGTACTTTGTTTGAAACAGTTATTTATTATCCCATGAAACAGTTTCCGAACCCTTTCAGGCTAATCTGCAGGTGGTTTTCCGGAATTATGTCGCAATCCAGAACGCAGAAATATGCTTGAATTAGCTATGTTACTTCCGAAAAACCATCTGAAGACGAGCCTGAAAAGCCCGAAATCCGGTTCACGGTATAATAAATAACTACTTCAAAATAGTGACTGGTTCCAGTTTTATGTATTTGCATTGAATAAACAGTCACCTGTTCTGTAACGTCCGTAATCGATAAGCTTAAACCAATTTATAGTTTCAGAGTCAAGTTCGTTACGTCAAGACATTTAATCAGAAAAATAATTTTATATTATCTCCAAATAACTTGAACATAGACGCTACAGGTCTTGGAGTTAGCTCAGTTTTGATTCTCATATGATGCAAATTTGTTGCTTTCATTATTTATGGAATTCACCCTGAAAGCAGTATAAGACTGAAATAACATGTTCAGAAAATGTAATTTTGAAGGATGGCACCAAGAAAGAATAATTATGGTTTCATGCATATCTATTGGTATAAAGCGTTTTCAGTCACATGTTCAAAAAACTAGGTGTTACTATCACATTTTCTTGCCTGTTTTCCTCATATTAGTGTTCATACCTTAAGAACAAATCAAACAGCAAGTGTGTGAAAAGGGCTCCTATCGTTCTCAGCAGTTAACCTAAAGGTTTATGGGTAAGGAGCGAGTGCCAGGATATATGAAGAGAGAGAGAGAGAGAGAGAGAGAGAGAGAGCGAGAGAGAGGAAGAGAGAGAGAGAGAGAGAGAGAGAGAGAGAGAGAATATGAGTGAGTTCGCACGTAAGACAATACGGAAGACAGTGTGCTTGAATACTTTCAGAAATCCAGCAGTGTAGCCGAAGTGAGGGAAAGCTTGTATTGCTTACTGGCACCGTGACTAAAAGAGTGGAAAATCACCAGACACATTAACTGCCGCGTCTACGGCGAACTGTTGCGGTCCCGCTGCTGCAAAAACAAAGGAAAGCTTTTCAGCAGTGAGGAGGCTGCGGAGAGAGAAAATCGGATCTGCAGCTCTAGACAAGGCTGTCTGTGAGATCTACCGGTTTCACTATCCGCTCTTCACACTGAACACAGACGCTAGTAAAGGCTGCTCGCACGTGTTACAGAATGTCCCTAGAGCACGTTCCATCGGTCTCACCGAGCGAGGTGGCGCAGTGGTTAGCACACTGGTCTCGCATTCGGGAGAACGGCGGCTCAAACCCGCGTCCAGCCGTCCAGATTTTGGTTTTCCGAGATTTCCCTAAATTGCTTCAGGTTAATGCCGGGGTGGTTCCTGTGGAAGGGCATGGCCTACTTCCTTCCCCAATCCTATGGGACGGATGACCTTGCTGTTTGGTCACCTCCTCCGAATCAACCTACCAATCAACCAACAGTCTCAGATCGACTGGTAGCTGCTGCTCTCTGACCAATGGGATTTGAATCAATATCCTCCGATTCCAGAGTGAATTTACAGTCTACAGCGGAGTGTGTGCTCATCTGATAGATCTGGTAGATTAAAATTGGGCCGAACAGGAGACCATTGTGTTTCGTGGGCAAGACCTCGACTGACTGAGCTATCCAAGTATGTCTCACGAACCAGCTGAAGCTGTGAGGGCGGGTCGTGAGTTGGACGACTCAGTCGGGGAAGCACTTGTGAGCGAAAAGCAGAGGTCCCAGGTTCGAGTCTCGGGATCCGGTTGCCGAGCGAGGTGGCGCACTGGTTAACACATTGGACTCGCATTCGGGAGGACGGCGGTTCAGGACCGCGTCCGGCCATCTGGTTTTACGTTTTCCGCGATTTCCGAACATCGCTCCACTCATATGTCAGGATGGTTCCTTTCAAAGGCCACTGCGTAATTTTATTCTCCGTATTTGAAACATACCGAGCTTGTGATCCGTCTCTAATGAACTTGATGTCTACGGGACATCACTCTTCCTTCCTTCCTTCCTTCGATCCAGCACTCAGTTTTAACCTTTCACAAAGTTTCAGTAGGCGCAGCGCTTGTCGAAGTGTCGGTTGTTAAACAGGGTGTTATAAAAAGGTACGGCCAAACTTTCAGGTAACATTCCTCACATACAAATAAAGAAAAGATGTTATGTGGACATGTGTCCGGAGACGCTTAATTACCATGTTAGAGCTCATTTTAGTTCCGTGATCAAATTGTAAATTTTCACAATCAACATGTGTGTGCTGACGAGAATCCGCACGCAATTGTACAGTCACGTCATTAACACAGTTTTTCTGTGAACGTTTGGGCAGGCATTGTTGGTGATGTCTTGATTGGGCACCATGTTTTTCCTCCTACGCTCAATGGAGCACGCTATCGTGATTTCATACGGGATACTCTACCTGTGCTGCTAGAACATGTGCCTTTACAAGAACGACACAACATGTGGTTCATGCACGATGGAGCTCCTGCACATTTCAGTCGAAGTGTTCGTACGCTTCTCAACAACAGATTCGGTGAGCGATGGATTGGTAGAAGCGGACCAATACAATGGCCTCCACGCTCTCCTGACCTCAACCCTCTTGACTTTCATTTATGGGGGCATTCGAAAGCTCTTGTGTACGCAACTCCGGTACCAAATGTAGAGACTCTTCGTGCTCGTATTGTGGACGGCTGTGATACAATACGCCATTCTCCAGGGCTGCATCAGCGCATCAGGGATTCCATGCGACGGAGGGTGGATGCATGTATCCTCGCTAACGGAGGACATTTTGAACATTTCATGTAACAAAGTGTTTGAAGTCACGCTGGTACGTTCTGCTGCTGTGTGTTTCCATTCCATGATTAATGTGATTTGAAGACAATTAATAAAATGAGCTCTAACATGGAAAGTAAGCGTTTCCGGACACATGTTCACATAACATATTTTCTTTCTTTGTGTGTGAGGAATGGTTCCTGAAAGTTTGGCCGTACCTTTTTGTAACACCCTGAATATCTTCGTCGCAGTAGCTTGCTGCAAGATTATTAGTTCTTCTCAGAAACTGTGTAGTATTCTAAAGCTACCAGTATTTTTTATTGTTTCTGCATAATTGTCAGAATGCGTTACTCATTCCACTTACAAGTTTGCAATCATTATTTGTTACTCTCTGTTTTCTATATAGAGCGTTAGTACTGAAATGACGCACATAAACGATTGTGTTGTCACGTAAGAGCGTGTTGAAACCTTTTCTTCATTGCAGAATACTTCTGCACCTCCCAGTACTATTATCTTGAATCATTGAGTCTCCTTGAACTGACCTGCGCTGTTTTATTGTTATAAATTTTTATATATTCCGATAGTGATACGACTGAAACTACTGCATCATTTAAAGAACTACTACATAATGAGATTTTCACTCTGCAGCGGAGTGTGCGCTGATATGAAACTTCCTGGCAGATTAAAACTATGTGCCGGACCGAGACTCAAACGCGGGACCTTTGCCTTTCGCGGGCAAGTGATCTACCAAAAGCACTTGCCCGCGAAAGGCAAAGATCCCGAGTTCGAGTCTCGGTCCGGCACACAATTTTAGTCTGACAGGAAGTTTCAACTACTACATAGCTCACAGAATGCCAATAGGACATTTTTTTAATCGCTTAAAAACATTAAAAGACACAAACTTTGATCATAAGAAAGCTAACAATGCCTTCGCCGGTTCTAGACGATACAGTCTGGAGCCGAGCGACCGTTACGGTCGCAGGTTCGAATCCTGCCTCGGGCATGGATGTGTGTGATGTACTTAAGTTAGTTAGGTTTAATTAGTTCTAAGTTCTAGACGACTGATGACCTTAGAAGTTAAGTCGCATAGTGCTCAGAGCCAATGCCTTCGCGCGATTGTCTTGTAGCTGACGATTATCAGTCCACATATAGATATATCTCTCTGCCTTTCTTGCTGTCGACTTCCGATATACATTAAGCCAAAAGACTATGACCACCGCACACCAGGAGAGAAAATGCCACCTGGTGACATTATGGGCAGTAAGGCCGTAAGGAAAGTATGTCTAGATAGGAAGCGGAGTAGACATGAATATGGAATGATTCTAGTGCCTATGCGGGCCGCAAGTGGGGACGTTCACAGACGTAAGCAACTTTGATTCAGAAGAAATTACTATGGCCTGAACCTAGGGAGGATCATATAGGGAACAGCGTAGCTGCTCTGCTGTTTGCGTGCTACTGCCATGAGAACATCAGTGGAAATACAGTGAAGCCCGGCGATACCATGAGAAGGATAGGCTGTGGCGGATATGACGAGTACACCGCTGGTTCAGGCACAAGTGTTTCGGAGCACGTCTAGCATGGTACAGACGAACCCAAAGTGTTTCCATGATGACCCATCTAACGAATTAGGGTTGGAATAGGTACGAGCCCATCAAAGAAACGTAGCCTTTGGTTTTCCATCCCCGCAAAATCAAAGATGATAAGTCATATGTTAAATCATTTAGAAATAACTTCCACGGTACCTGACGGAGCTTTGTGGGTAAAAGCTGTGGAGATGAGGGGGCGGGGCTCAAGGAAGGCAGAGATTGGAATATATCCGGCAACTACTTTGGGTCCAAGTGGTACTCTGAGCAGAAAAGGCTGGCACAGTGAGAGGGCCACGTCACATAAAAAAGTAGAAATTAAAAACTACACTACAGTGTACAACGAGGAACCCCTGTACTCATATTGTTTTACTGACCTGTAGAGGGAATGTATATCCTGCTTATCTGTCGTAAAGAGACGTATGTGTTCAATTAGACTAGTGGCTATTAAAATTGCTACACCACGAAGATGACGTGCTACAGACGTGAAATTTAACCGACAGGATGAAGATGCTGTGATATGCAAATGATTAGCTTTTCAGAGCATTCACACAATGTTGGCGCCGGTGACGACACCTACAACGTGATGACATGAGGTAAGTTTCCAACCGATTTCTCATACACAAACAGCAGTTGACCGGCGTTGCCTGGTGAAACGTTGTTGTGATGCCTCGTGTAAGGAGGAGAAATACGTACCATCACGTTTCCGACTTCGATAAAGGTCGGATTGTAGCCTATCGGGATTGCGGATTATCGTATCGCGACATTGCTGCTCGCATTGGTCGAGATCCAATGACTGTTAGCAGAATATGGAATCGGTAGGTTCAGCAGGGTAATACGGAACGCCGTGCTGGGTAGCAACGGCCTCGTATCACTAGCAGTCGAGATGACAGGCACCTTATCCGCATGGCTGTAACGGATCGTGCAGCCACGTCTCGATCTCTGAATCAACAGATGGGGACGTTTGCAAGACAACAACCATCTGCACCAACACTTCGACGACGATTGCAGCATCATGGACTATCAGCTCGGAGACCATGGCTGCGGTTACCCTTGACGCTGCATCACAGACAGGAGTTCCTGCGATGATGTACTCAAAGACGAACCTGGGTGCACGAAAGGCGAAACGTCATTTTTTCGGATGAATCCAGGTTCTGTTTACAGCATCATGACGGTCGCATCCGTGTTTGGCGACTTCGCGGTGAACGCACATTGGAAGCGTGTACTCCTCGTCGCCATTCTGGCGTATCACCCGGCTTGATGGTATGGGGTGCCATTGGTTACACGTCTCGGTCACCTCTTGTTCGCATTGACGGAATTTTGAACAGTGGACGTTACATTTCAGATGTGTTACGACCCGTGGCTCTACCCTTCATTCGATCCCTGCGAACCCCTACATTTCAGCAGGATAATGGACGACCGCATGTTGCAGGTCCTGTACGGGTATTTCTGGATACAGAAAATGTTCGACTGTTGCCCTGGTCAGTACATTCTCCAGATCTCTGACCAATTGAAATCGTCTGGTCAATGGTGGCCGGGCAACTGGCTCGTCACAATAGGCCAGTCACTACTCTTGATAAACTGTGGTATCGCGTTGAAGCTGCATGGGCAGCTGTACCTGTACACGCCATCGAAGCTCTGTTTGACTCAATACACAGGCGTATCAAGGCCGTTATTATGGCCTGGTTGTTCTGGGTACTGATTTCTCAGGATCTATGCACCCAAATTGCGTGAAAACGTTATCACATGTCAGTTCTAGTATAATATATTTGTCCAATGAATACCCATTTATCATCTGCATTTCTTCTTGGTGTTTCAGTTTTAATGGTCAGTACTGTAGCTTCCTAGGATACGATATGGAGTGTAATGATGAAGGGTGACAGCATTAAATGCGACCGAGTACCTTCAGTGGCGAAGCGTAGGTTCTTCCACCCAACCTGTGCTGGTCAGATTGTCGATAGACTTCTCGGCTGAGCCTGTTAACGTGGCAGGACCAGCTCATATGTGTAAGTCGCAGTTATTGCAATCAAATGTGACATTTGCTGTTGGGGAGGTGAATTACTGCAAGACAGCCACATACACTTGTAGAAGACGATGGCTCTCACGACGCTGCTCTGCTTATAACCCGGGCGATCCCTCACAGTCCGAGTTGTCAGCCTCCAGTACGGATGGTAATGGGAGCGCCTGTCTCCATGTGCGGCGCTGGCCGATGCGATCAGCCGCGGCCTTATACAGAGAACACAGCGCAGCGCAAAGAAACGCGCTGCGGCCAGCCAGGCCTCGCGTTGTCTGTTGTAGTTAGGAGAGCGACATTGCAGGGTCGATAACCGAAGCAGGAAATGCCGCACTGGAGGTCGAGGCAGTCTGGTCTCCGGTAGAGCGCCAGCGGCGGCGAGGTGGCCGGCGAAGCGCCGCTCACTGGTCGGTATCTGCCATCTCCGCCTCAGCAGTCTGCCTAGCCGATGGGGCTCACTGTGCGTCAAGGATATGGTGGACATGGCGCGAAGCGCATCGCTTGGTTGTGCAGCAGAGGGGTGGAGAACACACTGATGAAGTTCCACCAAGTTCCCCTTCATATCCACAGCACGGAAAATACATTTCGCAATTCAGTTTTTCACACTGAAGAGCCAAAGAAACTGTTACAGCTGCCTCATATCGTGTACGGTCCCCGCGAGCACGCAGAAGTACAGCAATAAAACGTGGTATGGACTCGATTAATGTCTCAAGTGATGCTGGAGGGAACTGACGCCATGAATCCTACAGCGCTCCCCGTAAATCCGTAAGAGTACGAGGGGGTGGAGATCTCTTCTCAGCAGCACGTTGCAAGGCATCCCAGATATGCTCATTTATGTTCATGTCTTCGGAGTTTAGTGGCCAGCAGTAGTGTTTCAACTCAGATGAGTATTCCTGGAGCCACTCTGTAGCAATTCTGGACGTGGGAGGTGTCACTTTGTCCTGCTCGAATTGTCCAAGTCCGTCAAAATGCACAATGGACATGATTGGATGTAGCTGATCGGACAGGGTGTTTACGCACGTGTCACCTGTCAGAGTCGTATCTAGACGTATCAAGGGTCCCATATCACTCCAACTGCACACGCCACACACCATTACAGAGCCTCCACCAGCTCGAATAGTCCACTGCTGACATGCAAGCTCCATGGATTCATGAGGCTGTCTTCATACCCGTACACGTCCATCCGCTCTATACAATCTGAAACGAGACTCGTCCGACCGTGCAACATGTTTCCAGTCATCAACAGACCAATGTTGGAGTTGACGAGCCCAGGCGAGGCGTAAAGCTTTGTGTCGTGCAGTCATCAAGGATACACGAGTGGGCCTTCGGCTCCGAAAGCCCATATCGATGATGTTTCGTTGAATGGTTCGCACGCTGACACTTTTTGATGGCCCCGCACTGAAATCTACAGAAATTTGCGGAAGGATTGCACTTTTGTCACTTTGAACGATCCTCTTCAGTCCTCGTTGGTCCTGTTCTTGCAGAATCTTTTTCCGGCGGCAGCGATGTCGGAGATTTGGTGTTTTACCGGATTCCTGATAGTCACGGTACACTCGTGAAATAGTCGTACGGGAAAATCCCCACTTCATCGCTACCTCGGAGATGATGTGTCCCATCGCTCGTGTGTCGACTTTAACACCACTTTCAGACTCTCTTAAATCTCGATAAGCTGCCACTGTAGCAGCAGTAACCCATCAAACAACTGCGGCAGACACTTTTATATAGCCGCTGCCGACCGCAGCGCCGCATTCTGTCTGTTTATATATCTCTGTATTGGCACACGCATGTCGGCCTGTGTGACCGAGCGGTTCTAGGTGCTTCAGTCCGGAACCGCGCTGCTGCTACGGTCGCAGGCTCGAATCCTGCCTCGGACATGGACGTGTGTGATGTCCTTAGGTTAGTTAGGTTTAAGTAGTTCTAAGTCTAGGGGACCGATGACCTCAGATAGTACTTAGAGCCATTTGAACCATTTTTTGGAATACGCAAGCCTATACCAGTTTCTTTGGCTCTTTGGCGCGTATTGTTGACCTCGAGCAAAGTGCTTCGATTAGTTTTGCTGTAAAGGGATGGAGACAGAGTGATGAAATTCCACGAAGTTCCTCTTCTTATTCAGCAGCGGAGATAATAGATTTCGAAATTTTGTTTTTTGTGATATGTAACATTCACGTACCGAGAGGCGTACAGTGGTTATGAGGCAGTGGTGTTCCCTTCAATAAATGGCATGCCCGAATCCTTCATTTACGTTTTGCAAGGTTTTCCACAAAGATTCAGGAAGAATTTCCAGTACGAGAACGGATATTTGTGCGAAATGGAGTGAAACTTAGCGATATATTATAAATGATTGTCAGCCTGGGACGCGAGGCCTGACCTTTGTCTTTTACAGTCAGTGCTCTTACCAACTGCGTTATTTGAGTACATCGCGCTTCTCAAGGCAAAACTATTTCTACCATTGCTCTCCTACGAATGGTTCAAATGGCTCTGAGCACTATGGGACTAAATTCTGAGGTCATCAGTCCTACAGAACTTAGAACTACTTAAACCTAAGGACATCACATACATCCATGCCCGAGGCAGGATTCGAACCTGCGACCTTTGCGGTCGCGCGGTTCCAGACTGTAGCGCCTAGAACCGCTCGGCCACCCCGGCTGGCTGCTCTCCTACACTTCTATGCGTTGCAGAAGCAGTGATGCGCAGAAAAAAAATCTACAAGCGGTTAACACAACGTGTGAAATAATTTTAAATATTGGATTGATTATAAAATAAAAACAATGGCATTTATCTACTGCTTGTACAAAAAGAAGTCTGCATTCTAAGTGGCAATATTTGAGAGGGTAGTGAGATGCGTATGTCCTATCCCCGACGTTATTCAGCCCGTACATTGTGTAAGCAGTAAAAGAAACAAAGTAGATGTTTGGGAAGGGAATTACAATTCATTGAACAATCTTGTACAACTGAGACAACATTCTGATACTCTCTGACGACAAAGATCTTGGAAGATTAGTTGAACGGGATGGATAGTGTGCTGAATGCAGGTGGTAAGATGAACAATAAAAAAATTAAAACAGGGCGATGAAGTATACACGAACTAACGTATGTGCTGCTGATGGAAATAGATTAGTAAATGGACCGTGAAAGTAGTAGAGGAATTGTTCTGTTTGAACAGCAAAATAACTGACAAAGACCTAAGTTGAGAGGATTTGGAATAAAAACTGCCGGTAGCAGTAAAACACATGTAGTAAACGGTACAGACAACACGAGAAGGTTCTGAAGCGTGGTTTTAAAGAAGAACGTTGAAGAATATGTGTATCGATCGAGAACATCGTCTGGGTAGATTGAGACGCTAATGGAGAGGTACTAAACCGAACTGGGAATAAAAAAGCTTTATAACACTTGACTAACAGAAAAGCTGATATAAATATCCGAAAGCATAGTGTAATAGTTAATTTAGTAATGGAGGGTTCTGCGTGATAAGAACTGGTTACGGAAATTAAGGCTTGAACACAGTAAACAAGGTGAAGAACAAGTAGGCTACATTAGCTATGCAAAGTGCTGTAAACTATAGACTAACGTGGAGAGCTACATCAAACCAGTCTTCGGACTGGTGCGTACAACATTACCTAGAAGCGCCCTCTTGACAGCACAACGTGTCGTGGCAAGACACTCCACTATATCAATGCTAGGTACCTGTGCCTTCGGACGTGTCCGAAAGAGCAGATACCACGCGGAAGCCGCAGCTGTGATACATATTATGTAAAAGTCCCGATTCAGCTGATATCATCAGTTCCTTTCCTTTCCTTTCCTTTCTGGCCGAGCGGTTCTAGGCGCTGCAGTCTGGAACCGCGCGACCGCTACGGTCGCAGGTTCGAATCCTGCCTCGGGCATGGACGTGTGTGATGTCCTTAGGTTAGTTAGGTTTAAGTAGTTCTAAGTTCTAGGGGACTGATGACCTCCGCAGTTAAGTCCCATAGTGCTCAGAGCCATTTGAACCATTTGAACCTTTCCTTTCCTTAATTTTGCGTAGTAAGATACTCCACGACACACCAAAAACTTTGCGGAACCATTCCGTTCCAGGACCGTTCAAATACTTACCACTATCCTCCCCCCAGCATCCTTCCTCAAACTCACAAGTGTTGGCCAAGAGCGCCCAAGGTGATGTAGTCCTTAAGTGAATCCAACAAGCTTCGGGAGCTATAACTTGGTTCACTGTCGTGCTGAAGATAGGGACTGACTGCAGAATTTGCAAGTGAACTAGTGGGTACGTGTAGTTTAAGTTCCCAATCGTTTCATTTGCGCGTGAGAGACGTTCATGTGTCAATGGTACCATTTCGCCTCCACATAATCATTGCCTATACCAAACTACCTGCACAAGTTTCCTGTGGGCAAGGGGGATGCATCCTCTAATGAGGATTATGACATACTCCGCCCTGTCACCTGTGTGTACTGCTTTGAACGTCCAATACTGCACACATTACAATCTTCGTGCCCAGTGAGCACTCGTATTGAATGCTATCTTCTCTTACTCTTTAGCGACCACAAGGATCTAGGTGCTACATCTTCTCGTTGCTTCTTGAACAGAACGGCAAGTGATCTGCTGCACTATGGTCCATCTATCAGCTGCAGCAATCCTTGATAGTCGACACAAGGAAGGATGGAAGGCATACATGCAGGACATTGATGGTAAGGTTACTAGAGAATGAGAACAAATTCGAATTAGGGAAAAACTGAAAGACCACTTCCTCCGAGCCCCACCACTTACCATCAAAAGTTGTCTACGACAGTTAACTCAGGAAGCAAAATTTAATAATATGGTATGCCCTGCCACTCCTGCTGAAACGAAATGTTTCCCGGGATTTTATTGTTTTAAAATTCTTTAAATAGTATTGTCTATGCTATCTGAAATATGTAAATTTCTATGAGTGCAAACGTTGTACAAATATATGTTTGTTGTATCGGTACGATGACAAGAGAGATTTATATCCCTGTAAAATCAGAGTAAGGGACAGTTGAAGGAAAGTGGAATGAGTGAAAGAAAAAGAGATTTGGCGTGAGACTGTTTACACATCCAGTGTATGAAAAGAGGATTTGAACGACTCAAGGACAAACAGTTGGTGAACAAGTTGTACAAACATGGAGTAAAGAACGTCTGTTTCCACGAGATTAAAGTAGCTGAGATTTCTGAGCTTGAAGGAGCTGCTGTGCGAGCTGTAAAAGATGCAAGAATCTGACATTTTACTGAATTACGGCGAGGAGTCGTAAATCACTGAATATTACTTTTAAGAAAGGTCAGTACATTTAATTGTTTTATGCGGCTTTTCTGTTTAATAAAGAAATCATACCCAAGGTGACTGAAAATTTTGAGTAAATTGAAAATATTAGTCCCACCTTAGTTCATATACTGCGCCGAATTTACTTGTACTTTTCAGAAAATCTGTTTGATTCAAGCCAATTTATTGCATCAGAGCGTCAGTAATTATTACGGTGTGATATCGCATAAAATAAGGAAAGGCACCGTGTAATCTTAGAAAAATCATTGCAGTATCAGCCGCCACCTACACACGTATTCAGGTAGGAGAAGCTTTTTTGCAGTGTATGTTTGGTCATCGAGAACAATGACACCAAAAGTGAACGAAGTAAACAGGCACGCGAGCATAGCGAGAAACAACGTAAATTTCAAACTAAAGCCTGCTTCCTTTCACGTAGCAAAACGAAATTATTTATTTGGAAGCAAACTCGCAAGCGAAATTAACTGGACCGTTTATACAGTGAATGAATTTTATATGTGTACTCAGTTTTTCCACCGAAATAAAATTAGGTAGCAAGAAAATATTAGTAAGTATAAAGCGGCCGCGCCGGCAACGAAAACAGTCTGGTGTCGCGAAAGCATCCCCTTAGGACAGCCACATTCCTTATACCGAGTGCTGGTGCATTGTGTAAGGACATCCAAATTTCTTGTATCGAGTGCTGGTCTAGCTATGTTGTACGCTGGGTGTCTTTTAGCAAATTGGGAAGCTGACGAGCCAGACAATAGCTTCACGGTGCTCTCGTAGGCGCGCTCAAATGACCAAATTGCCTCGAAAGGCAAGGGTTTTTCAAGGGTATTTACATTTTCTAACTTACGTCCCGATGATACGTAACCCTAACAAATTCCTGCTGGATGTTACATACAGCAAAAAGATAGATCACTTTACAGCGGATTCGACGTTGCAATTCGATAAAGTGTAACTTTTTCAAAACACCCTCTTCATTATGAAACTTCCTGGCAGATTAAAACTGTGTGCCGGACCGAGACTCGAACTCGGGAGCTTTGCCTGTCGTAGGCAAGTGCTAGAGCAAGTGGTAGAGCACTTGCCCGCGAAAGGCAAAGGTCCCGAGTTCGAGTCTCGGTCCGGCACACAGTTTTAATCTGCCAGGAAGTTTCATATCAGCGCATAATCCGCTGCAGAGTGAAAATCTCATTCTGGAAACCCTCTTCATTAATTCTTAGACTATACTTTCTTTACTTCAGACAATACGCAGAAGCTTACGAATTCCTTGATAATTTTACAATGTATGTCGACGTTCAGGATAAAATTCATACCTAGGAAAAAAGACTGAGAAATATGTATTCCTGCCGTTACACGTGTCACCGTTAGGAAAGACTTAACTTCCCTCATACCAATTGTCGTCCATGCTGATTTGGGGGGATGTAATTTTCCACTACGTGAATAAATAACATTAAATGCAAGTATCTTTCTTTTTAAGCACTGTCAGGAATATACACTCAATGTCGGCAGTCAAAGGAAAAACCCTACTAAAAGGCAGAATGCTTTAAACTTATATTTGACGTATTTGATAATGAAATCCTGTGATGAAACAGAGTTTGGAGCGCTGTACCATCAATTTTGCTCCCGCCACGTGACACAAGGAGTGACGTAGCTGCAGGTTCGTTATAATGTTTAGATAGGTAAAATGAATTTTATATTTTGTTGTTACAACTGTAATACTGGAAGAAGTGTTTGTGTTTATTTCTGTTTCATGATACGAGCGGGAGTGTGGCAGTAGCGCAAGGAAATGTCTTGCCGTCGTCATATATAGTTATCGGCCATCAGAAACGTGATAACGACGGTCGAGCTCCAAAGAAGACGCCCCGAAGCGACTCGCCAACCTAGCCGTAATAATGGGAAAAACAGAAGAATGTTACAAACCGAAAAAGATTTTGTATGGAATTGATACTGTAACGATCGAGAGAGTTCATGTTCAGCTTTAGTCACGAACGGGTGCAAACTTAGTGATCCACGTTGTTAATATTTGATACGTGGCTATTTATAAATGAATGGTTTCACTGTAATAAAGTGGATAAAAAAGTGAAGGTATTAATTTTGAGGTGTGCAGTCTAAAAGTTTATATGAAGATAATTCTTACGAATTGAGTCTGAGTGGAATATGTTGTGGATTAAGTGAAGTGAGATTAATGAAACGGGAGATCAAATTATACGGGATAATGCTATCTTTGGAATTTTGAATGCACGGACGTGATATTTTATGAACTACACCTCACGGCGATTAGGATGCTGAGATTTTATTTCGCAGGCATAAAAAAGATAAATATAAATTCATAACATTTCAAAAACAAAGGTTTATCAAATTACGGACGAAATAAGTTTTCAAGTGACAATTATAAATCAACAGACAAAGATCATCTTAGTACTTGAAGCGCAACTGCGGCGGACCACTATACTAAAGTCGCTGGATATTGTAAGTTACATTAAATAGAGTTTTAAAGTGGAAAGTCATACTAATTATGGAAAAGTGTTAGCTGGAACTAGTCCAAAAGCCAATTGTTCTTTAAAAATGAAACTTCGTGAGTCTGTGTTTCTTTTAGTGAAAAACCATAAACTGTTCCAACAATAAATGTTATTACGACCTAAGATCAACTGCTGTAGAAACTTGACAGAAAGTGAATATCTTTGGGTTGCTATGTCGACAAAATAATAAACAAGACTGTGATAAGGAAATTTTTATAAGTATGAATGCTACTAAAGCTGCTATTACCAATGCACTTGCGCCCTCCACGATCGACCATTAACACTGAACCTGCATATTGATTATGTCTTCGGAACTATACAGTGTACGGCATCCATCATCAAGCAAGAAAAGTATACGTGCCACTGTAATCCCAAGATTCTGAAGCTAGTCCTTCATTAAAGAAAACGTCGATGAAATATTGCCATTGGAAAGATTTTTTATCGTATTCCATAACTACTATTCAACCATGACCGTAATATAAATTAACATGGCGATGAAGATATTGCAGTTGTCTTCTGAATGTTTTGCTAATGTTATCTTGAGGCTAAATTTACTTGATGTGTGCTGCATTTTGATGGCAGTGAGCACCCGATTTTGCTTCCCTACCCAAACAACAACAACAAAAAAGAAAAGGAGCTAAATGACGAAACCACGCCCTGCCTAGCAGTTTATTACGTCTGCGCAGTTTCCCGCAAACTGGTCACGTATTGGCGGGCGTATAGCACATACGGTGGAGGAACAACCGCGCACCGTCTGTCCGGTCATAAATTGCGACGATTGTCGTTAGCGGCGGACGGACGCCTGGTTATAAATAAACGGCCTGCAGCGAGATTAATTACGGGCGTGCGTGCCCTTGACAATGGCGTCGCGGTTCTCCGTGTACTCGTTCATTCCCCACGGCCACCGCCACAGCATTCCTCTTCTTACAGGGAGAGTACAGCCAGCAACGATGGAACAGAGTTTAGTAATTAGCGTCTCGTTCAGCGTCATTACACAGCGAACACGTAGCTCTGTTGGACAAAGATGGGGTGGGGGAAAGGGGGGGGGGGGAGTAAGTTGGCCATGACCAGTTACATACAATACATCTACAACTACGTCTATACACCGCCAGCTACCTTTCGATGGGAGGCGAAGGGTACTTTCAGTACCACGATGAAATACAAGTTGTTTATAAATTACACTCATAAACTAAGGATAATGCTGATTTAGGGTACCCGTGGTCTAGGGGTAGCGTCTTTGATTCATAATCAAAACGTCTTCGCTCACGGGTTCGATCCCCGCCACTGCCTAAATTTTGATAAATAATCGGCATTGGCGGCCGAAGACTTCCAGCATAAGAAGTCAGCCTCATTCTGCCAACGGCCTTGTCAAAGAGGGCGGAGGAGCGGATAGAGGTTCAGGGCACTCTCTTGTCCTAGGGGTGGGAAATTGCCCCTAAAGGCGGAAGAATCAGCAATGATCAACGACATGAGGATGCAGAAGGCAATAGAAACCACTGCATTAAAGACACGTAACGTGTATCCACAGGACATGTGGCCTGTAATTGAAGAAGTGTCATGATGATCTCTCCATTGGCAAAAGATTCCGGAATAGTCCCCCATTCGGATCTCCTGGAGGGGACTGCCAAGGGGGAGGTTACCATGAGAAAAAGACTGAATAATCTACGAAAGGATAACGTTCTACGAGTCGGGGCGTGGAATGTCAGAAGCTTGAACGTGGTAGGGAAACTAGAAAATCTGAAAAGGGAAACGTAAAGGCTCAATCTAGGTACAGTAGGGGTCAGTGAAGTGAAGTGGAAGGAAGACAAGGATTTCTGGTCAGATAACTATCGGGTAATATCAACAGCAGCAGAAAATAGTATAACAGGTGTAGGATTCGTTATGAATGGGAAGGTAGGGCAGAGGGTGTGTTACTGTGAACAGTTCAGTGACCGGGTTGTTCTAATCAGAATCGACAGCAGACCAACACCGACAACGATAGTTCAGGTATACATGCCGACGTCGCAAGTTGAAGATGAACAGATAGAGAAAGTGTATGACGATATTGAAAGGGTAATGCAGTATGTAAAGGGGGACGAAAATCTAATAGTCATGGGCAACTGGTATGCAGTTGTAGGGGAAGGAGTAGAAGAAAAGGTTACAGGAGAATATGGGCTTGGGACAAGGAATGAAAGACGAGAAAGACTAATTGAGTTCTGTAACAAGTTTCAGCTAGTAATTGCGAATACCCTGTTCAAGAATCACAAGAGGAGGAGGTATACTTGGAAAAGGCCGCGAGATACGGGAAGATTTCAATTAGATTACATCATGGTCAGACAGAGATTCCGAAATCAGATACTGGATTGTAAGGCGTACCCAGGAGCAGATATAGACTCAGATCACAATATAGTAGTGATTAAGAGTAGGCTGAAGTTCAAGATATTAGTCAGGAAGAATCAATACGCAAAGAAGTGGGATACGGAAGTACTAAGGAATGACGATATACGTTTGAAGTTCTCTAACGCTACAGATACAGCAAAAAGGAATAGCGCAGTAGGCAGTACAGTTGAAGAGGAATGGACATCTCTAAAAAGGGCCATCACTGAAGTTGGGATGGAAAACACAGGTACAAAGAAGGTAGCTGCGAAGAAACCATGGGTAACAGATGAAATACTTCAGTTGATTGATGAAAGGAGGAAGTACAAACATGTTCCGGGAAAATCAGGAATACGGAAATACAAGTCGCTGAGGAATGAAATAAATAGGAAGTGCAGGGAAGCTAGGACGAAATGGCTGCAGGAAAAATGTGAAGACATCGAAAAAGATATGATTGTCGGAAGGACAGACTCAGCATACAGGAAAATCAAAACAACCTTTGGTGACATTAAAAGCAACGGTGGTAACATTAAGAGTGCAACGGGAATTCCACTGATAAATGCAGAGGAGAGAGCAGATAGGTGGAAAGAATACATTGAAAGCCTCTATGAGGGTGAAGATTTGTCTGATGTGATAGAAGAAGAAACAGGAGTCGATTTAGAAGAGATAGGGGATCCAGTATTAGAATCGGAATTTAAAAGAGCTTTGGAGGACTTACGGTCAAATAAGGCAGAAGGCATAGATAACAGTCCATCAGAATTTCTAAAATCATTGGGGGAAGTGGCAACAAAACGACTATTCACGTTGGTGTGTAGAATACATGAGTCTGGCGATATACCATCTGACTTTCGGAAAAGCATCATCCACACAATTCCGAAGACGGCAAGAGCTGACAAGTGCGAGTATTATCGCACAATCAGCTTAACAGCTCATGCATCGAAGCTGCTTACAAGAATAATATACAGAAGAATGGAAAAGAAAATTGAGAATGCGCTAGGTGACGATCAGTTTGGCTTTAGGAAAAGTAAAGGGACGAGAGAGGCAATTCTGACGTTACAGCTAATAATGGAAGCAAGGCTAAAGAAAAATCAAGACACTTTCATAGGATTTGTAGACCTGGAAAAAGCGTTCGACAATATAAAATGGTGCAAGCTGTTCGAGATTCTGAAAAAAGTAGGGGTAAGCTATAGGGAGAGACGGGTCATATACAATACGTACAACAACCAAGAGGGAATAATAAGAGTGGAGTGTAGACATGTATGGAAGTGAAACATGGACGATAAATAATTTGGACAAGAAGAGAATAGAAGCTTTCGAAATGTGGTGCTACAGAAGAATGCTGAAGTTTAGGTGGGTAGATCACATAACTAATGAGGAGGTATTGAATAGAAATCGAGAGAAGAGAAATTTGTAGCACAACTTGACTGAAGAAGGGATCGGTTGGCTGGCTCTGAGCACTATGGGACTTAACTGCTGAGGCCATCAGTCCCCTAGAACTTAGAACTACTTAAACCTAACTAACCTAAGGACGTCACACACATCCATGCCCGAGGCAGGATTCGAACCTGCGACCGTAGCGGTCGCGTCGTTCCAGACTGTAGCGCCTAGAACCGCTCGGCCACTGTGGCCGGCAGGATCGGTTGGAAGGACATGTTCTGAGGCATCAATGGATCACCAATTTAGTATTGGAGGGCAGCGTGGAGGGTAAAAATCGTAGAGGGAGACTAAGAGATGAATACATTAAGCAGATTCAGAAGGATATAGGTTGCAGTTGGTACTGGGAGATGAATAAGCTTGCACATGATAAAGTAGCATGGAGAGCTGCATCAAACCACAACAACAACAACAACAACATCTGGTAGGAAGTAATATGTTGTCCGACACTTCCTGGAAAGTGCGCTCTAAAAATCTCAGTAGTAAACCTCTCCGCGATGCACAACGGCTCTCTTTTATGAACTGCCAGCGGAGTTTGTTCAGCCTCTCGGTAACGCTCTCGCGCCGGGTAAACGATCCCGTGGCGAAATACGCCGCACTAGGTTGAATCTTCTCTGTCTCGTCTGTCAGTCCTACGCGATAAGGATCCCATATTTAAGAACAACACTCATGAACCGGACGAACAAGCGCCTTATAAGCGACTTCCTACGAGGATTAATTACTCCTTAAGATTATTCCTATGACTCTGTCCGATATCTTCTTTTCCTACTATTTTTTTGGTGTGCTCATTCCACTTAAGGTTGCTCTAGATAGTTATTCCTAGATACTTCGCGGTAGATAACGTTTCCAGCAATTTCTCATCAATTGAGTAGTTGTACAGCAGTGGCTTTCTTTACCTGTGTATGCGCAACACATTACGTTTAATTACGCTCAGGGTCAACTGAAAGATCCTGCACCATTCATCAACGCTCTGCAGGCAATTCTGGAAATCGATACTGTCTTCTGTCATTGCTACTTTGTTACAGACAACAGGTTCACCTGCGAAGTCTTAAAGAGCATCCGACGCTTTCTACTGGATGATTTATATACATTGTAAACAATAGCGGTCCTGTCACACTTCCTTGGGGTACTCTGGAAATCACTGCTCATCATCCCTGAAAGTTTGTGACATCATCACGGGATCACTCTGTATGAACTCGTCTTATATCCATTAGGTGAAATTGCGGAACACTATCGAAAGCTTTCCAGAAATCGAGGAACAATTTGAGCGGTGCTATGTACTATTTCTTAGATCTTGACAATGAACAGAGGGGTCTGAATTGCGCAGGATCGCTGTTTGCAGAATGTTTGATAATTCCTACATTGTAGGTTTCCGTTCTTCCAAAAGGTCGCATCACGCGGGCGTGAAACGTGTTCCACAGCAGACTGAGGTTACTGATGTAGGCCTGTATTTATGTGCCTCATTCCTTGAAACGGGGAACGACATCCTGTTTCCTGTCACTTGGAACTTACGATAAACTGCTGCTATAAGGTATGCTGAGGGAAGTAGATTACGAAATAATACACTAAATGAGGTATGCTGCTTGGGCAGTAAAAAACAAACGACGGTCGAGGCAGAGGGGAGATCAAATGCAGACAGGCAAACCCTGAAAAGAATTTCTGAGATAGAGGAATTTGTTAACGTTTGATATCAGTGTAAGTGCTGCGAAGCATTTTCTGACCCTATTTGTTGGATTGTACGAAAGAGAAAAGAAGACGATAATCAAATCAGACAAGAAGGGAATGCAAGCTTTTGAAACTTCAAGCTACAGAAGAATGCTGAAAATTAGCTGAAAAGATCGAATAACTAATGAAGAGGTACCGAAAGTAACTAGAGAAAAATTATGACGTTAGTTGGCATAAGGGATCAGTTAATAAGACACTTGTGGAGATATACAGGGAAGGAATAGTAGCAAAATGCTATCACCGAGCAAGTCGGGTTCTAATTGTTGGTCTCTGCCTGCCAAAGAGATAATAGGTGCCAGTTTTCTTCCCTGGTTCACCGACGACGTATATACTGCATTCCACAGAGTATTTGTAATTAAATATCACCATAGCCCTGATGACACTCACTCATTTGGCGACAGGATATTTTTATCGAGGGTAAGCGAACAGTCTCTACAAGACGCGTTGATCGTCTTATACTCCTCTCGCAGTTCGTAATAATTTATAGCTTGCACACAGCCCTGCAATACTTCATCTCTATTCGCATTTTACAACTGACCGAGCGAGGTGGCACGATAGTTATGAAATTCTGCTAATATCTAGAAGTTAACCTCTTGCCGAATCAGCTCGTTTCGTGGACATTCAGTTCGTTGTATCGCTTAAAACATAGCATCAATTGGTTACTTATCAGAGCAAACCTTTTCTAAATGAGCCTGAGCACCGCCTCTGATAAATTTTGTCATCGACAGAACATTAATTGTCAGCATTCTTTCCCATTCCTTCGCCGTTGAACTAACGGTTGTCGGTGTTGTCACGCTCTGAGAAAAGCAAAAGCAGTTATTTTGGCTCACCGAGCGGTTGAATCATCCCCACGGGAGACGCCTTAAATCCAACAGCTGGTGTGCCGCTCCGTCGTGATGCATCCGAGCTTGAAAAGTGGCAATTTTAAACGGCCCTTTTCTTCACTATTAGACTCGCTTGGCTGCATTAAGTTAGGGCGACACGAAATGTCGGGAGCGAAAATCCTTGCTACAGTTACCCACCTGCTACACATCCGTCGAGGGAATCCTAGCTGCCAATTACGGCTTTTCTGCATAATTACTTAACGGTGGTTTCACAGTGTGTTATGAATTTGAACTGATGTTGACACTCGTTGAGTTACGAGCAGAAATCACTAAACTTTAAGATTGTAAAAGATAAGAACGATTTACCGCCACTATCACGATTTCAACTGAACATACTAAACACTAGCAGCAATTTATATAAATGTATAATAAATTGCTCTCACGCTTATTTTTTATTTATTTGGCTTCAAAAACCGTACACGATTACCACTCTTTATTTTACGTAAGTACATGGCGCAACGAAATAATATTATAGGGACATAAAAATAATTTAATTCACAAAAAAATGGCGTTACTACACTCCGAACATGTATTCGACGTGTACGGTAGAAGTGGCTAGTTGTAATTTGTATGTTTCAGAAGACATTAGTAACATTCTCTATTCAGCGTAATATACGCTATTTTACGAACAAATCAGTGTTCACCAAATTTTTATTTAACCGTAATTACTGTTTTCGGTCGAATTAGGTTCTCTTTGGATCTAAAATTACAATTAAACAGTCTCTTCCAACTCGTGAGACACAATGCATCTTCCTCTAACGTAAGTTGTCAGTGTGTCAGTAACTCGTACCTTGCTACGATTGTGATCGTATTTGCAATGGATCTGGACCAAAGTAAAATTTCGATACCTTCAACGTGTATGGGACAATCTGCTAAATGACAGAAGGTAAGATCACATTTCCTTCGACAAAGCCAATGTATTCTCTACGTCTGTACTTCTACGAGACATTGTCCCGAGAGCCCTTCAGAATTTCGTCACTCTCATGATTGCTTTAAGTCTCTCCCGTTTTGCACTTCCATGTATACATCAGCCTCACTGGTCTGGGGATCAGTGCAGTTTATATCTATGTCTGCCGTAAGACACTACTTGTAGCAAAGAACAAAGACGGTCATTCTCTCTTGTGCAACAACAAAGTATATCGGCTAAATTATTCAACGTCCCCCGCGGTTACCATGGTAAGCTAATGCGTCCAATAAATTTCCCAGACAATCGAGCTCGTTTGTCCAGAAGGGAGTTTCGCACTTCCGTACTCGACTCATTACTCTGCTCTCCAGATAGTGAGTTCGGCGACCTTCAACAAGGCTGCTTCTGTCCCATTATACTCGCTTTGGCCGCTCACACAATGAGTTCGTAACTAGACTCCACCGATGCAGCTGTCCAGCCTTGTGCGAGACAGCTGCGGGAGCAGACACAATGGCAAAGCGAGCCAGGAGGTGGGCAACATGCTGCTGATCTTCACAGGGACACCTGAATACGATAATTGGGAGCTCACGCTAGCCTACTCCCTGGCAGCATACTTGAAGACACACACAAATCTCCAACCTTCCATTAGCTAACGCCTGTAGTGGCTAAAAGGGGCCGGCCGCTGCGGCCGAGTGGTTCTAGGCGCTTTAGTCTGGAACCTCGCGATCGCTACGGTCGCAGGTTCGAATCCTGCCTCGGCAGGGACGTGTGTGATGCCCTTAGGTTAGTTAGGTTTAAGTAGTTCTAAGTTCTAGGGGTCTGATGACCTCAGATGTTAAGTCCCATAGTGCTCAGAGCCACTTGAATCATTTTTCGGCTGAAAGGGCAGCTGAGTGTGCGTAAGAGAAAAGAAAAAAAAAGAAAAAACAGCGGACTCCACATAAAATCAAGAAATCTGTTTCCATGGAAAAATAGCTAGTTACAAATCGTACCACTACTGGTCCTGCGGACTAGCGCCCATGCTCCAGGGATGGCCTATGGTATACAGTGGAGGAATTCTTTTTCAGCGTACGACGTTCTATAATCCTAAGTGGTTCTTGTTTGTGTCTACAATGATTTCTTAAATGCTAATGATTTTTCCAATGATAGCATTTTCCAGAAATTTGTACAAAAAACTATTAAAATATCATGCCAGGCTGCAATGACGTTCAGAGCACATCTATTACAGTGGTGCGGAAATTGACCAATGAAATGCCTCTCTTCTGCTGATTAGCTGAAAGTACTAAATGTGAAAACAATTTGGGCGAGCTGTTTGGAACTTGCGAATTCGAGGAGTCATCCAGCAACACTCCTGGGGGTAGGAGCTTCTTCTTGGGCCCTGTGGGGTGGGGTGAAGTTTTAAGACTGTTGTGTTGTAATACAGCTGTTTTATCTCGTAATGTTGTGGGTGGTGCTTGTGGGTCGACAGGGGTTCGGGAGCAGTAAGTGCAAGCTACCTCCCACACTTGCAAACTCAAAACGTGATAAAATCCACAAGCAATTCTACGGCTTGCAGGTCTACAAAACAACAGAATGACATTGGTAATGATAATCTCTGGCACCACTCAGTGCAAATGGAGCTGAAGTTTAATTACCAAAAATAAAATACAAGAATTCATAAAAACGAAATGAAATAATTAACTTTCTTCGTTAATTAATGACGTTCCTAGTAAGGACATTTGTTTTACACCGGAACAATGAGACCACAGCTTAGTCATATGGAATCGACGAACTGTATTTATTAAGATTAAAGTCACCGCATCGGACTGTTGTGGGAATAGAAATGATGATATCGCAGCCGTTGAAATTAAACATTAATTTATTGATCTTCAAAGATGCTTGTGAGATAAAGGCAAATTACAGTTACAGTTTCTTAATCAAAGATACAAATTAATCAGCATTAATCAGCAGTGAGACAAAATTCCGGTCAATTCCTAAAGCACTGTATAAATGCAGAAAGCACCAGTATGCAAAGTGGAAGACTATTACTCAACAATCAAACTCGTTTTCAATGTCTGAGCAGTTCGCAAATGCAATCATACTGGAGAAGACCAATTCAGGATCCCAGTTTTTTTTTTTTTAAACGAAACTCATGTTGCAGAATAAAGTCGCAAATTGTGAGCTGGACAAAGGAAAAGCAGCGCAAATGCTAAACGCTACAAATACACAAAAAACAGAGAAAGAATTTCCCGGCTGGGGCCGAACACCTCTCGATATCTCTGCGACGAACCGTCGTCCCTCGATCTCGAAGAGCAAGCGTTGTGTTCTATCTACGCTCCACTCCGCTCCCAAATGACACCGGTTGGAGGGGAGAATTGAAGAATTTTTGCCACTGTGACAACGGACAATTTCTCTGCACATTCAAAAATGCACGGGAAGCCTGCAGAATTTTATCAACAAGCGCTTGTAGAATTTCCGTAAACTAACTAGAAGTTGGCACTTGACGGGCTCTTACCTTCATTGGCTGAAAATTTGTCTAGGCTCGAAACTCACCTCATTTCATACGCTGTGTACGTAAAATGGCAGTGGCTCATTATCTGCATATGCTTCTAGGAAAGAACACGAGCGTTACTGGCTATCCCCGAGGGACCTCTCACAGATCGCACAGTTCTGAAACGGCGTTTTGCGGTATCCCGGCCTGGGATCATCGTTACCTGCAGCGGCATTCTCAAGCCACTACACCGTCTTTGGGGGGATTCTGCGTGACCTCCTGGATATCTGCAACTCGACCGCCTGCGGCGGGCCTCTCTCTAACTGCCGACTTTACAAGCCCTGTTCGTCCACACAGAATATTTATAAAAATAAAAAGCAAAGAATTTATTTATCGTTGCTTAGCGTCATGTGACTAACCTGTTAGTCACAGTGTGTATCAAACTGAGAGTGAGTAATACTTCGTGATCCATATAATTATATAAAATTTTTGATTCGATAGAGCGCTCCCATTTTTCACAACGTGCTTGGAAATAAGAGGCCTCTTATCTGAGCATGGAGTCACAATTTAGCTAGAGTTGTTGTTTAAAAAACAAGGCAGACTTGACGACTGTGACTGAAACCAATAAATTTTATTTGTTTCCGTGCAAATTTCAAGTGTAGTGTATTTGTGTATCTTTTGACCACTGCATTTTTAGTTTTATCAAGGAAGATTTCCAAACAGCCGTATGTTTTCAGAAGTTATTTTATTCAGACAACCAGTTTCGGCATTCAATAATGCTCTTGTTAGGCCTCTGCGTGTTAAAAACGAGTATGTATGTAGCGTATGTCAAGGTATACTACAGCTGACTGTTCAGAAAATGAAGCGCAATAACAAAAGTCCTTAAGACCTACAAAATTCAATTTTCAGCGTTAAGATACCTGTGCACATACAGCACAACAAAATAGAATATGTACACAAACTGATTAGCATTGAGACTATCATGAAAGTCTTATTACAGAACATGCCAAACATTACAACAAACCAAACATAGGAAACATGTAATCAGAAGCAAAAACGATTAAATCTTCCCTAACTTTTTCCCTCCACTTTCTATCTTTTTTGTTTGGTTTTATATATTTTCTTATAGATGAGAAGTACCCTAGTTCTTAGGAAAACCTGTACCTGTCGCCTTCCCGTATCCACAAGGAGTCAGCATGAGGCGGTGTATGATCTGGTAGGAGTCTTCATTGTCCAGTTCAGTGGTCGAATGTCGAACGTTTCTGAAACTAGTGAGATTGCTACTGAGCAGTTATTAGTGACAATTCTAACGCTGTTGGACGCTAAATGTATTCCTCCACACGATCACAGTAAATTTTTCTATTGTTAATTATTATTGGCCACCACTGTCCATCACCAGAACAAATGCAGTTGACACCAGATGGTCAGATGGAAATTCTTTGGGACACAAAGCCAGAGACGGAGATCCAGGCCGGCATTTACCTCAAAAACAGCGGTAAATGACCTAAAAACACACTCAGCCTGACCTATGTAACACAGAGAGGATTACTTAATGACAATATTATTCTGCTTTCATTCGTTCTGACGATCACCAATGGTGGCCAATACGGTATTCTTTTAATGGTTGGTTGGTTGGTTTGGGGAAGACCAGACAGCGTGGTCATCGGTCTCATCGGATTATGGAAGGATGGGGAAGGAAATCGGCCGTGCCCTTTCAGAGGAACCATCCCGGCATTTGCCTGAAGTGATTTAGGGAAATCACGGAAAACCTAAATTAGGATGGCCGGACGCGGGATTGAACCGTCGTCCTTCCGAATGCGAGTCCAGTGTCTAACCACTGCGCCACCTCGCTCGGTATTCTTTTAATGGTTATTTTTTGTGAGTCATCATTCCTCTCACTGGTCCAGTCTACCCGCCCATGAATTTCTCTCCTGTGCCTACCCGTTAGTCTCACAGTAGCACGTGAGGCTAACGTTAGCACCTGAGAGCAGCTTCGTCAATTATTTGTTAGATGTACCTCAATATCAGTTTTCATCTATCGCTCTTAGCCTATACAGCTCCCTCTAGTGTCATGGAACGTATTCATCGATGTCGTAACACATGTCCTATGAACTTGTCTCTTCTTGTTATGAATGTTTTCCATGAGTTTTTCTCCACAAGAAGTCCTAATTCTTTAATCAGACCACTTAATTTACGACGTCTTCTGTAGCACTACATCTGAAACACATCAGTCCTCTTATTTTTCGGTTTTCACTACTGCTTAACAGCGTAAAATATTTCCTGCGATTCTATCTCCACGACAGAACGGCATTTTTTTTGCAAAAACGTTAACCCTGTCACGCGTGTCACTACGATGCTTGCGACGCTGTTCAGACGTGTTGGAATAGTGTAGCAGTATAGATAAGGCTACCAAGTTCAACAGCACACGTTTTATAGTAATCATTGGGAGCGGTACGCTATGTGATGCCCTCACAGACGGTAGATGGCAGCACTGGCAATGGAGGGTATGCGTGTGTGTGCGGGGGGGGGGGGGGGGGGTGGTTAGGGGGGGATCCTAGAAAACAGTGCCGTCGTCATTGTAATGCGGAAACGGAACGATTTATCTGATATTTGGATGTGATGTCTGTTCCTTCGGACATGTCCGAAAGAACAGACACCATTGATGACCTGCAGCCATCTAGAACGAATTAGAATTATATTAATACCTTCAGCTGCTGATGGGCGTTGATATACATCAAAGGGGACAGGTGAAAATGTGTGCCTCGACCGGGACTCGAACCCGGGATCTCTTGACTACAGCAAACGAATAACACAAACAAAACTAGGTCCAACTAAGAATGCTTGTAATCTGCCATCTGAAGATGGATTTGTAAAGAAAAATCCGAAACCGGGCATGGTCTGAAGATAATAAACCTTTTTAAACCATACATGTGGCTGGTAGCTGTTCTTTATATAAATTATAAATCTTGATTACATGGCAGACGCTCTATCCATCTGAGCCACCGAGGGCACAGAGGATAGTGCGACTGCATGGACTATCTCGCTCACGCCTCCCGCGAGACCCACATTCTCACCTTGTGGGTCCACACACTACATTCGTAGTGTCCCACCCGAACACACTCAGTACTCATTACTCGTGGAAGACATTCTTACTAAGTCTCGTAAGAGTTCGGGGAATATGTGTGCATCCGCACAGAAGAAGGTCATGTCCGGTGTTTCCAGAACTATATACTCACATGGATATGTTGTCTGTTCTTTCGAGCATGTCCATATAAGTATATAATTCTGGCAACACCGGGAATGACCTTCATCTTCTATGCGGATGCACACATATTTCCCGAACTCTTACAGGACTTGGCAAGAATGTCTTCCACGAGTAATGAGTGTGCTGGGGTTGGGCACTAGGTATGTAGTGTGTGGACCTACAAGGAGAGAATGTGGGTCTCGTGTGAGGCGTGCGCGAGATAGTCCCTGTAGTCACACTATCCTCTGTGGCCTCGGTGGCTCAGATGGATAGAGCGTCTGCCATGTAAGTAGGAGATCCGGGGTTCGAGTCCCGGTCGGGGCACACATTTTCACTTGTCACCGTTGATGTATATGAACGCCCGTCAGCAGCTGAAGATATTAATATAATTCTAATTTCGATTTATCTGTGGTCCAAAAAGGTTGACCATTGGCTTTCGCGCCAAGGGTGGAAGCAATTCCGAATCAGGTAAGTTTGTAACCTGTTCTACTGCTGCTGTGGTTAAAGTACGAGTACACCGTGCATGGCAAAATGGCGCATTCAAAACGGTCGCCGGGGCAACTGTGGGGCACCACGGGCCGTAGATAACAGGGGTGAACGACGGCCGTGACCAGGCGTACAGACGTGCACCTGTTGAGCAACTCACCGTCCAGATGAAACAAGGAGCTACCAACAGTGTGAACAACGTCAGCTCAGCAAACTTTGCTGCCTCTGCTGCCGGTATCTGGTTCATAAACCCAATCTCCGTGCTGTCCACTGGCGACGAAGCATCAGTTTGTACGTCAATAGCGCGACTGTAGGTCCACTGAGTGGCGAAAAAAATGGGTCAAATGGCTCTGAGGACTATGGGACTCAACAGCTTAGGTCATAGGTCCCCTAGAACTTAGAACTACTTAAACCTAACTAACCTAAGGACATCACACACATCCATGCCCGAGGCAGGATTCGAACCTGCGACCGTAGCAGTCCCGCGGTTCCGGACTGCAGCGCCAGAACCGCACGGCCACCGCGGCCGGCTACTGAGTGGCGACAGGTGGCCTTTTCAGAGGAATCGAGTTCTATGCTATGCACTTTGGAGTGTACGGCATGAAATGTCTGAAAGCAACCACCCTGAAACCAAAGAAGAGCGTCATGGTTAAGATTGTTTTCGTGGAGTTCCCTGGATGGTCTAGTCATTCTGGAAGGCACAACGGATCAACACAAGCATCTATCATTGGGGATCGTATCGTCCCCTACATGCAGCTTGTTTTTTTCTGGGAGTAGTTCGAAGACCACTAAGATGAGGTTATTGTACTCCCCTGGTCACCAAAGTCTCCGGATTTGTTCCAATACGAGAACCTATGGGTCCACTTCATTCGGGCTGTTGGCACCATGGATCCTCAACCGGGAAACCTAGCGCAGCTAGAGACGGCACCGGAGTCGGCATGGCTCCGCATCCCTGACGATACCTTCCATTACCACTCCGGATCTCTTCCTGAACGTTGTAACATCCACGAAATAAATTTTAGCTACAGTGCGACGAGAGGAAATTATGCCTCTAGCAGTTATAAACATTATCCATTCGACATATGAAAAAAACAGTGAAAACGATGATAAATATTAATTATTTATATAATATTTTATGGTGTAATTGGACATATCGATGTGCATCATACAAAGACAATGATAATTGTAAATTCCTTTAATGATCTGCGTTTGTCTTCCTTTGTTTTTACCTTTTGTTGGTTGGCTTTTGTAGGCTCAGGACGCAAGACGGCCGGCCGGTGTTGCCGAGCGGTTCTAGTCGCTTCAGTCTGGAACCGCGCGACTGCTACGGTCGCAGGTTCGAATCCTGCCTCGGGTATGGATGTGTGTGATGCCCTTAGGTTAGTTAGGTTTAAGTAGTTTCTAAGTTCTAGGGGACTGATGACCTCAGATGGTAAGTCCCATAGTGCTCAGAGCCATTTGAACCATTTGACGCAAGACGCATTTCAAACGGAGGTCTGTTAAGAAATTATAATTATTTATTAATTATTACTTGACAATAGAGTTCATTATAAATATGAGTGAATAATTATTTGTAACTTTAATTCCTCTCTCAGTAAGCATTATCTGTGTTAATTGTTTGTTTCCGCCATTGATGATAGCGATTTGTATCGCGTCTTTTTGTCTGTGTTTTCCTTAGAAAAAAATGAAATGGTTGCTTGATGAAGTCTAAATGGTGCACAATACGAAAGTAAAGTTTAATAAGCATTTCAAATACTTATCCTATTTGCTCTAACAATAGAAAGTGTCTATCAATTGTCTGCCGCCATCTTAACAATTATCTCAGCGGCAAATTCAAATTACGTAACTCTGCAGACATAAATGCCGAAGGTAATACAAATGTGTAAAAATAAATGTGCACCGGTGGTCCCGAACTCATTTTCATGAAAATAATTCGAATCAGATTGGTTCTTTAAAAACAGTGCTCATAGCACGATCCTTATAACAAACTTTTCTACCTGATGTATGGAGCCGAAATTAATTACGCACGAGCTGCGAAGAATATTGTTTCAGGTAACATACGTCAGTATTGTGTGCGGCTGATATTCGGTGGTTTTAATGATCATTTTGCTGAAGATAACTGTTTCCATCATCATCAATAGTTGTATAGAATCTGTTGTATGAACTGTGATTTAGTGATACTTACACAGCTTACAGACAACACTTTCACACAACGTTAACTTGGAATTCTTTAGCAAACTGACCAAATCTTAAGCCGGCAGAAAAAATTATTTAGTAATTACTCAATTTAATGAAATAACCTTATCACTTTCATTTACAAATTAGTTAAATACCAAACCACTGAATAACACAGCGAGCGCCACAACGTCTAGCGCCTTTGGCAGTAGGTCACATTAATGTGACTCGACGGTGAGTATCTCGTGCCCCGTACATCGTTAAGAATGCGTGTATTCTGGAGACAGCCTTCAGTGTGACTTTTCGCGGCGGCACAGAAGTCCCGAGGACGTTACATAACGAACGGTGTCAGGGCCATTTTTTTTTAATTACTTATCGTAAAGCGTGGACTGTCACGATCGGCAAGCACCCTGCCGGAAAGAGTCTGCCTCAGCACAGGCAACAAGACGACAAGATGGGGCTGCTAGATTTACTCCGGACACCGGCACGCGCACGCGGTGTCCTGCCATTTCCCTGCCCGCAATTACAGCCATCCGTCAGGTGGCGTGGCGGGCGTGGGAGTCGCCAGACGCGGGTCTGGCCGATCCGAGGGGTTCAGATCTCGCGTTTATCACGGCGCGGCCTCCAGACGGTTTATCCGCTCGCATCGGCAGCCGCTCGGCGGAAGTGGCTGACCCGGCCGTCACAGCACGGCACGGCACGCGAGATAGCATCGCGGCGCGTGGACGGGCCCTAACGAATTAAGTTATGCGCAGTCACGCGCTTCACACCCACGCCTGCCACGGAGTTTCGGGGAGGTTCCTTCCCAGGCCGCCGTGCAAACAAGCGGACGTCAGCGCGGCGAACGAGGCGGGACCCACGTCCACGTTGTCAGGGTATGCCACGTCGCTCCGACCAAACAAATCAACACAGCCCCACAACTAATGGGGCGCTGCAAGCTGCCTGTCAAATTTGGGGGGTACGTAATGCGGGAATTCCCGAGTAATGCCATACAACAGCGCAAATGTTATTGTACACTGAGGCGACAACACGTCATGGGATGCCAACTTACACTACTGGCCATTAAAATTGCTACACCAAGAAGAAATGCAGATGATAAACACATATTCATTGGACAGATATACTAGAACTGACATGTGACTACATTTTCATACAATTTGGGTGCAAAGATCCTGAGAAATCAGTACCCAGAGCAACCACCTCTGGCCGTAATAACGGCCTTGATACGCCTGGGCATTGAGTCAAACAGAGCTTCGATGGCGTGTACGGGTACAGCTGCCCATGCAGCTTCAACACGATACCACAGTTCATCAAGAGTAGTGACTGGCGTATTCTGCCGAACCAGTTGCTCGGTAACCACTGACCAGACGTTTTCAATTGGTGAGAGATCTGGAGAATGTGCGGGCCAGGGCAGCAGTCGAACATTTTCTGTATCCAGAAAGGCCCGTACAGGACCTGCAACATGCGGTCGTGCATTATCCTGCTGAAATGTAGGGTTTCGCAGGGATCGAATGAAGGGTAGAGCCACAGGTCGTAACACATCTGAAATGTAACGTTCACTGTTCAAACTGTCGTCAATGCGAACAAGAGGTGACCGAGACGTGTAACCAGTGGCAGCCCATACCATCAGGCCGGGTGATACGCCGGTATGGCGATGACGAATACACGCTTCCAATGAGCGTTCACCGCGTTGTCGCCAAACACGGATGCGACCATCATAATGCTGTAAACATAACCTGGATTTATCCCAAAAAATGACATTTTGCCATCCGTGCACCCCGGTTCGTCGATGAGTACACCGTCGCAGGCTCTCCTGTCTGTGATGCAGCGTCAAGAGTAACCGCAGCTATGGTCTCCGAGCTGATAGTCCATGCTGCTCCAAATGTCGGCGAACTGTTCGTTCAAATGGTTGTTGTCTTGCAAACGTCACCATCTGTTGACTCAGAGATCGAGACGTGGCTGCACGATCCGTCACAGCCATGCTGATAAGATGCCTGTCATCTCGACTGCTACAGATTCGAGGCCGTTGGGATCCAGCACGGCGTTCCGTATTACCCTCCTGAACCCACCGATTCCATATTTTGCTAACAGTCATTGGATCTCGACCAACTCGTGCAGCAATGTCGCGATACGATAAACCGCAATCGTGATAGGCTACAATCCGACCTTTATCAAAGTCGGAAACGTGTTGGTACGCATTTCTCCTCCTTACACGAGGCATCACAACAACGCTTCACCAGGCAACTCCGGTCAACTGCTGTTTGTGTATGAGAAAACGGTTGGAAACTTCCTCATGTCAGCACGTTGTAGGTGTCGCCACCGGCGCCATAATTGTGTGAATGCTCTGAAAAGCTAATCATTTTCATATCACAGCATCTTCTTCCTGTCGGTTAAATTTCGCGTCTGTAGACGTCAATTTCGTGGTGTAGCAATTTTAATGGCCAGTAGGGTACATCGTGTCGGATTTCCTTTTGCCCTGCGTAATGCAGCAATTCGACGTGGCATGGACACAACAAGTCGTAGGAAGTCCTCTGCAGAAATGTTGAGCGATGCTCCCTCTATAGCCGTCCATAACTGCAAGAGAATTGCCGGTCCAGAATTTTGTGCACGAACTGACATGAATCCCGTCCCATAAATGTTCGATGGGATTCATGTCAGACAATCTGGGTGACCAGACCATTAGCTCGATTTGTCCAACATGTTCTTCACACTAATCTCGAACAACTGTGGCCCTGTGTCATAGCGCATTATCATCCACACAGATTCCACCGTTGTTTATGAATTCCGTGAATATGGAACACAAGCATTTCCAGTCGACGGTCGGTCCAGCTGGACCAGCGGACCCAGTCCGTTCCATGTAAACACAGCCCATACCATTATGGAACCAACTCCAGCTTGGGCAGTGGCTTGTTGACATCTTGGGTCTATGGCTTCTTAGAAACTGCACCACACTAACCTACATCAGCTCTTACCAACTGAAATCGGGACTCATCTGACCAGACTACGGTAAACCTGGACTTAGGGAAAGGCAGGATTTGGTGCGGACAAGGCCATAATCAGTTACTGTTAATTGCTCAGTTTTTTTTAATCACGTATACTTTATTTGAAAACAATTGCAAATAAAGTTGACAATAAGGAACAATTATCAAATTTGACTATTAAGACCAATGTTTAGTTAAAAAAAGTTCTTAAGCAAATTCCGCTCACGGCTGAGGGCCTTATTGACAATAAATTCAAATTATTTGTCAGCTGAATGCCCCAATAGCAGTAACTCAAAAAACAGTTGGACGGCTGAAGGCCTGGATAGCCAATTTTTGACAAGAAATTAAACTTCTAGAGATTTTTAAAGAACAATCATCAATATTTCAGTGTTAAGATATTTCGTCTAATTAAAATTTCTTAAGACAAGTTAAACTCACGGCTGCAGGCTTTATTAACAAGAAATTCATACTCTTTGTCGGTTGAAGGCCCAAACAGTAATAACTCAAAATTAATTTTTTTTAAACGATCAATACAATGTGACAAAATCAAGAGCGAAGTGGTCAGACAGTGCTCCAAGGATCGACATGGGAAAGTCGCTCAACTTCGTAAACGATGAGACAGGGAGCCAAGCGTAGTATCATTTAACTGGATGGCAACCAAACTAGTGACAGTTTAAACGCAGACCAACCCTCTTGCAAAATCTACCTAACGTCTGATAACCAATACAACGATGGAATAACCCAGGCAAGGCGGAACAAGTGGACAGCACTGCGTCTTCAGAATCTGGTGTTTAAAACATCCAGAAGCAGAAGGAACCACTACAACCAAAGAAGTCCGAAAGAAACAAACTATCCGAACGACAATCAAGGAGGCTGTCGAGCTACATGGCTTACCAAACAGCAGCGGCAAGGCGAGGAAAAGTACACTGCCGCAAAAATACAGTAACCTCCAGGGCAGGTAACTGGGGTGTTAGTGGCCACTAGGCAGAAAAATACCGCTGGTTGAACTTTACCAATAATAACACAAGGAATTCAATGGATAATAATAAGAAGTGGAGGATGGCTAATTAATTTCGTCAAGTCCAAACACTCCACTCATTGCTCTTCATGTCAGTGACCCTGCAAACAGTAACGCTTATCGACCTTAATGACAGTGAAAAATTAAACCGCGTGTACCTAATGGAAATTTGGGAAAAGCAATCGTCACCGAAGTTAATCTGTCGGTAAAGAGGGAGGAAAGGGTTACATCTAAATGAAAGGAAAAATGCAAATGAAACTGGTGGAAATTAATTTTGAAAAGGGGTAAAGTTAATAAAGAAAGTAAATGTGCGGCCGTTACGTTGACAATTAACTAGCGGTAATTAGATATTTGAGATTTGGGGAAAAGTACGGTCGCCAGTCCTAAGGACAATTACTATAGTAACTGAAAAAGGAAGGTTATTGCACATATAATTAGCACTAGAAGCGTGGCAACTGAAGGTTGACACGTGTAGTGTGAAAACTGAAAGTTTATCAGAAGTAATAAATTTCGCTACACTCTGACTTAATTTAGCAAAAGAATTAATAAAACCGGAAAATCGAAAGTTAATTTAGTGACTGAAGTTAATAGCGAGCTTTTTTCTGAAGCACATCGAAATTCAGTAAAATACGGTTAGTCTTGGACTACCTCAACAATCATTTCAAAAGCTACTTGAATCTACGCAATTTAAGAATAAGAGATTTAACTTTGAACTTGAATTAAATGATTCTGAACAAATAACAATAGTAAAATTTAGTACGTACCAAGCTGAGCTGCAGTCACAGGTAACTAAAATACGGTAACAAAACTCGCACTCTTAATTTGTGCTTGTGCAATCTAAATAATGTAGCCAGCTATGAACACCTTAACTGAACTTTGAAATTAAAGCATTGAAATCGAATGATGCTGGCGTTTGAATTTCAACGACACTCGGGCTCATTTCGGAAAAGGAAGGGACCCTGCTTGGCAATGCAATTGGGACAATGAGCAACAAAGGTTCATGCTAAGTTGCTGTAATTATAGTTACGAAAATGGAACAGTTTGAAAAGCTGAGGTCTGCCATACAGTTCTAAAACTTTACGTGCTTCCAGTCTTCCTTGTTGCTTGATTGAAGGTTTGAAGCCGTCGATCGAGGAGGTGGCGACAGTCACTCATTGTCGGCCGTCGCTGTTGCAGAAGCTGGATGTTGGCGCGCCTTCTTCTCGACACGGTCACCAGGCGAAATGGGCTCTTGATGTGCGCCAGCTAATGCTTCCCGTCCGCGACACCATGTCAGAAACTATCATCGCGAGTCAAGCGCAATTACATGCTGCCAAACCCCGAAAGCGCGGCAACTCGCGGGAGCGTCACACAGCACACCTGCTCCACCGCCTACCCCAGCCAGACTCTCCCTCTGCCCGCGCTCCACGCGACAGAGTTAACACTACCAAAGATCCTCAACACTTTGGTTCTCCACACGACGTATCGATGTATTCGTTCGATAGCATAGTTTTCCCTAGGCAAGACTCAGCGTAAAAATACAAATAATATTTACAAAACAAACCAATTATACATCCACATAAATGCATAAATAAATAAATAAATAAATAAATATATATATATATATATATATATATATATATATATAGTACAACAATTACAAAATATAAAGACACAGAAATGTCATATCTTGAGGTAACAAAATAAGGAAAAAAATTTATAGTACAATAGATGGAAATAGGAGGATATGCACTTCGGGCGTTACAACTATCCCTATTACACGATGCCAACATACCAACGGCACCAACACGAGCCGCAAAACGGTTCACACGGTTTTCTAGTCTCGCTTCCAACCGATATGGTCACAAGCCCAGGAGAGGCACTGAAGGCGATGCCGTGCTGCTGGCAAAGGTATTCGCGGCGGTCGTCCGGTGCCATAGCCCATTAATGCCAAATGTCCCCTGCTTAGCTGAATGGTAACGTGCTTGCCTCCCATACAAGCGGGCCCGGTTTCAATTCCCGGCCGGGTTGGAGATCTTCTCCGATCGTGGGCTGGGTGTTGTCTTGTCCTCGTCATCATTTCATCCTCATCACAGGTGCGCAAGTCGCCCAATGTGGCATCTATTGAAATTAGACTCACACTTGGCGGCCCAACTTCCCCGGATGGGGCCTCCCGGTCAACGATGCCATACGCTCATTTTTCATTTCATTTTAACGCCAAATTTCGCAGCACTTCCTAACGGATACGTTCGTCGCACGTCTGACATTGATTTCTGGGGTTATTTCATGCTGTGTTGCTTATCTGTTAGCACTGAGAGCACTACGCAAACGCCACTACTCTTGGTCGTTAAGTGAAGGTCGTGGGTCACTGTACTTTCCGTGATGAGCCGTAACGCGTGAATTTGGTATTCACGGCACACTCTCGACGCTGTGGGTCCCGGAATACCGAATTCCCCAACGATTTCCAAAATGGTATGTCCCATGCGTCTAGACCCAACTACCATTCACTGTTCAAAGTCCGTCAATTACCGTCGTGCAAACATAATCACGTAGAAAAGCTTTACACGTGAATCAACAAAATACAAACGACAGCTTCGCCGATGCACTGCCCTCTTATATAGGGTTATTACAAATGATTGAAGCGATTTCACAGCTCTACAATAACTTTATTATTTGAGATATTTTCACAATGCTTTGCACACCCATACAAAAACTCAAAAAGTTTTTTTAGGCATTCAGAAATGTTCGATATGTGCCCCTTTAGTGATACGGCAGACATCAAGCCGATAATCAAGTTCCTCCCACACTCGGCGCAGCATGTCCCCATCAATGAGTTCGAAAGCATCGTTGATGCGAGCTCGCAGTTCTGGCACGTTTCTTGGTAGAGGAGGTTTAAACACTGAATCTTTCACATAATCCCACAGAAAGAAATCGCATGGGGTTAAGTCGGGAGAGCGTGGAGGCCATGACATGAATTGCTGATCATGATCTCCACCACGACCGATCCATCGATTTTCCAATCTCCTGTTTAAGAAATGCCGAACATCATGATGGAAGTGCGGTGGAGCACCATCCTGTTGAAAGATGAAGTCGGCGCTGTCGGTCTCCAGTTGTGGGATGAGCCAATTTTCCAGCATGTCCAGATACACGTGTCCTGTAACGTTTTTTTCGCAGAAGAAAAAGGGGCCGTAAACTTTAAACCGTGAGATTGCACAAAACACGTAAACTTTTCGTGAATTGCGAATTTTCTGCACGAATGCGCGAGGATTCTCTACCGCCCAGATTCGCACATTGTGTCCACTTTACCATTAAGAAAAAATGTTGCTTCATCACTGAAAACAAGTTTCGCACTGAACGCATCCTCTTCCATGAGCTGTTGCAACCGCGCCGAAAATTCAAAGCGTTTGACTTTGTCATCGGGTGTCAGGGCTTGTAGCAATTGTAAACGGTAAGGCTTATGCTTTAGCCTTTTCCGTAAGATTTTCCAAGCCGTCGGCTGTGGTACGTTTAGCTCCCTGCTTGCTTTATTCGTCGACTTCCGCGGGCTACGCGTGAAACTTGCCCGCACGCGTTCAACCGTTTCTTCGCTCACTACAGGCCGACCCGCTGATTTCTCCTTACAGAGACATCCAGAAGCTTTAAACTGTGCATACCATCGCCAAATGGAGTTAGCAGTTGGTGGATCTTTGTTGAACTTCGTCCTGAAGTGTCGTTGCACTGTTATGACTGACTGATGTGAGTGCATTTCAAGCACAACATACGCTTTCTCGGCTCCTGTCGCCAATTTGTCTCACTGTGCTCTTGAGCGCTCTGGCGGCAGAAACCTGAAGTGCGGGTTCAGTCGAACAAAACTTTATGAGTTTTTCTACGTATCTGTAGTGTGTCGTGACCAAATGTCAATGAATGGAGCTACAGTGAATTTATGAAATCGCTTCAATCATTTGTAATAAGCCTGTACGTTGTTTACGAGATGCTACCGCCATCTGCAGATGTGCATATAATTGTCCCAAATGTTGTCACCTCAGGTTACTGCATCTTCACATGTGATCAAAGAATTAATTCTTTCCGCGCGGGATAGCCGCGCGGTCTCGGGCGCCTTGCCACGGCTCGCGCGGCTGCCCCCGTCGGAGGTTCGAGTCCTCCCTCGGGCATGGGTGTGTCTGTTGTCCTTATCGTAAGTTAGTTTAAGTTAGATTAAGTAGTACGTAAGCCTAGGGACTGATGACCTCAGCAGTTTGGTCCCATAGGAGCTCACCACAAATTTCCAAATTAATACTCCGAGATCCTCTTCTTCGTCTTCTTCCTCGTCGTCGTCGTTATCGTCGTCATCACCTCCACTTCATACGACCCGTTCAGGAAACCATTTTTTACTCGTACGTCAGACACATCGCCATCCTGTAAGACTGTGATCCATGATGACTCTAGACATTCTTTCTAAAAGGTTTCACCAACTGACATTATATTTCTCTTTGATTTTGCTTTTCATATCGAAATTCCGTATCTCTTACCATGTATTGCGTTTTGTATTTTGCCCATCAGTGTGCAGCCTTTGACTGCTCCGAGAAATTTCGTGTCAGCTGACGTAATTTTCTTTCCCTCTTTCTTCGAGAGTGCACGCGTTTCGCTTCCATATAGTACGTACTATATAAACTGGCACTGTTTAATAAAGCTTCAGTTTAGTTCCTTTTCCGGTTTCATATTTCAGAGTTCTATGAAATGCTCCACCTACAGAATGTCCCACCGTAATAGCTGTCTGTCGCATTTTCTCTGGTGTTTCGGCAGATATTCGTGATTTCGTTTTGGCAATGTGTAGCTTGAGTGGGCCCAAATAAATACCGCGCATCACGTATTTCATGCGACACCGAGCGTCAACGAAAAGAGTCATTGTTTTTTCCGTTACCAAAAAAAAAATGATTTTTAAAGCGGGATTTTACAGGCCGCATTCGAAAGAGCGGGTAGAGCAGATATTCGTGTTATCGATGTGTATTAACCAGGGGCAGTAAAATACGGAAACTAACCATCATCTCAGCAGCGACTGAGCAGCACTGCTGTACCGCTACCAGTGACCGGACCAGGGCGGTGCCATAGCACTGGTTATTCTTTGTGTTTTAGTGCCCCTGGTTATTACATATTGATAGAATGAATATTGCACTATACGAATTTTGAACCGATCTATCTGATGGGACACAAAAAAAAATCTGCTTTAAATATCATATTGTTTGTAACAGGAAACAAACCCACGATTTCCATCGACAGTGAGCGCCTCACGAACGACGTAGTGAGCAGTATTTCATTGGGCTGACTCCAGCTACACAGCACCGAAATATCACGGAAAATAGGTCTGGCGATTCTTTGGAGGAACACCCTACACATGTTTAAATTTGAGAAGATTTGTTTCTATGTCGCATTAAATGTTGAGAATATTTCATATCTAAGCTACTTAGAGGTGGAGGATATTCACTCCAATACATTGCCACTTACCTCAGTTTTGGATTTTATCATGCTATTTCCCAGAAATCCCATTACTTTTGATTTATGTGGAATTATTGTCAGTCCATATTACACACATCAAAAAAAGTTTTGCATCACCCCAGTTCCAGAACTCTTGAAGATAGACGTTGACTGTTGATACTGTATCACAGACACAGTTCCTTTGATCAGAGAAGTCACTAAACCCGCCCAAAGACGTAAACAACCCTGCATGATTTAAATGGTTTAAATGGCTCTATGGGACTTAACATCTGAGGTCATCAGTCCCCTAGATCTTAGAACTACTTAAACCTAACTAACCTAAGGACAGCACACACATCCATGCCCGAGGCAGGATTCGAACCTGCGACCGTAGCAGCAGCGCGGTTCCGGACTGAAGCTCTTAGAACCGCTCGGCCACACCGGCCAGCAACCCTGCATGAGCAGCGCCTATTAGACGGAGGGGGTCCGACAGCCGATCAATTCCAGTCATTCCACCAGGAAGGAGGTACACGGCTCATGTTGTCTGTATTTCCACAATGCCTAGACGGTCAATACTTCGGTTCGACCGCATCCGCATTCTTAATTTGTGCCAGGACGGGCTCTCAACAAGACAAGTGTCCAGGCGTCTCAGAGTGAACCAAAGCGATGTTGTTCCAACATGAAGCAGAACAGGGAGACAGGAACTGTCGATGGTCTGAGTCGCTCAGGCAGCGCAAGGGCTACTACTTCAGTGGATGACCGCTACCTACGGATTATGGCTCGGAGGAACCCTGACAGCAACGCCACCATGTTGAATAATGTTTTTCGTGCAGCCACAGGACGTCATGTTACGACTCAAAATGTGCGCAAGAGGCTGCATGATGCACAACTTCGCTCCCGACGTCCATGGCGAGGTCCTTCTTTGCAACCACGACAGCACGCAGCGCGGTACAGATGGTACCAACAACATACTGAATGTACCGCGCAGGATTGGCATCACACTCTCTTCCCCTACAAGTGTCGCATTTGCCTTCAACCAGACAATCGTGTTTGGAGGCAAGCGGGTCAGGTTGAACGCCTTAGATACACTGTCCAGCGAGTGCATCAAGGTGGAGATTGCCTGATGTTTTGGGGTGGCATTATGTGGGGCCGACGTACGCCGCTGGTGGTCATGGAAAGTGCCGAAACTGCTGTTCGATACGTGAATGCCATCCTCTGACAGATAGTGCAACCATATCGGCAACATATTGGCGAGGCATTCGTATTCATGAACGACAATTCGCGGCCCCATCGTGCACATCTTGTGTATGACTTACATCGCTAAACTAGAGTGGCCAGCAAGTTCTCCACACATGAACCCGATCGAACATGCCTGGGATAGATTGGATAGTATGGTGGTACAACATGCAATGTATGGTTTACATCAGCATTAGAAAGGGCGGAAATGATGTTTATGTTGATCTCAATTCCAGTTTTCTCTACAGGTTCCAGAAGTATCGGAACCGAGGTGATGCAAAACGTTTCTCGATGTGTGTATTTATTACATTACTGAAGATGTATAGCGTCTTTGTAAATTATCTTCTATATACTGCACAATAACAACATCGTCTGCATGTAAAATACTACTCAAATTATACTGCGCTGAGAGCATTATACCATACCAGAACTTTTGTTTCCATCTTACTTTGACATCGTCGACATTATTAATAAGTGATGGGAACAATCAGAAAACCTTGTGCAACTTCTTCATTTGTTTTTACGGTTCTTCCCTGCGTCAATAAACGGAGTAATGTTTTGATATAGAGTTCTGATCATTTTTTACTAGATTCTCTTGTAAAACTTTTGTGATCTAAATCTCCCATAGAATTGCTGCACTCAGGCATCAGGTGACTTGTGCAAATCGATGGAGACTATATGAGTTTCCGAACTGAATTCTTTTCTTTTCTTAGTCATTTCTTTCACTACAAAAAATCTTCCGTAGAGTGGCCCCGTCTAAAAGCATTCATCATCTTCCATCTCTTATTTCCCCTGTCCCTTGGGGTCGACCCTCTTAATCTCGTTTGCCGTTTTGAACGTATTTGCATCATTTCGGGTTGCACTGCCATCGTTTTCACGTCGTTCTTTAGGATCCTAATCCATGCATCTGGTGAGTGCCAAGGGCCTCTTCTCAGTTCTTCTCATTTGGTTAGGTTCATGCCGCATGAGACGCCTGCAATAGCCTAGGCGGTTCTGTTTTTCTCCGTGTTTGCTGTCTTATACGAGCCTCTGATGCGATCGTTTCTTACTCTGCCATTTAGGGTTACACTGCCAGACTCTTTATTTGTATAACCTGGAGCCTTTGTTCTCCAACATTCTGAACCATACGTCAGAGATGGTCTTATAGTTCGTTCGCAAATTTTCCCTTCGTCAGGCGTTTTCACATCGTAGATACTCTATGATTACGTCCATTTGAACCACCCACTTTTTATACAGTTTTCAATATCTGCATCGATAAGAGGTAGTCGAACTGATCGGTCGACACTATAAGAGAATTATGTAGATGCTAGTGCGATTTAAGATGGTACTCATTCTTGAGAAGTTGCAACACTCCACGGTCTAGCGCCGTGCAGCAACTATTAATGTAGTCTCTAATATTTGGTAGAGACTGTTCTATTAGATCTACTATGTCGACGTATAAAAGCGTCAAAGGAGTAGGTTTTATGCAGATGGTATGTGACTGGATGAATGACCACAATAAAAAGCAGTGGACTCAAATCAGATACTCGGTGGACCCCAACCGACTCGGTTGTGAGCTCTGCAAGATACATGTACTAATTTATATTTACGTGACAAACCCTAATTCTAGGGCTATATTTAATATTTAAAAATGGATCTACGCTGACATTTGTAAAAACGGCGATGGTACATTAGTCCTTACTAATGTAAAATTGCCACCTTCTGAAAAAGACAAATTTATATTTGTCGAAACCTAGGTAAAGAATTCTTTATCCATTGCAACTGGTCGGCTGTTTATAATTTTATTTTATCTTCATGTTCTCATACATATTCTACAGGATATAGACGTAGCATCCGTGACACACGGTGCACGTATAGGTTACCATATAAATTTTCTTGACACACGGTACAAAGTTTCTGCGATGTCAATAAACACAAGACGGAACTTGGAATCTTAGCATTTCTATTTCACGATTTTCTCTGTTTGAATAGCGTCAATAGTGCCTACACCCACTGACAAAACTAAATTGGTTGGCTGCAATTTTTGTTGCCATATTTAATTTGTTTGCAAGCACTCTTCCCACACCTCTGGCGTTTGTGTTGTCAGTCTTACTGCACAGTAGTTTCCATGGCTCCTCTCCAGCTATCATAATTTATATTAAGATAATGTTAAATAGTTTGGTGAGCATAATACTGGAATCTCCGCAAGCTAGTGTCGTTGCACATGGGTATGACTGCCTGCTTACACAACTACATAGATCTGATGATTATCTAATATTCCTCGGATCTAGTCACATCACAAAAATAAATGTGCAAATTGGACGACAAAATAAACGATAAGTGTAAATTCTCTAAGCGTGCCACTCACGGAATTGACCTGAAAACACGCACACATCATAATCTCAAGCTGCTGGCAAAAGGAAGAGAACACTAGCAAGTGTAAACTTGACAAAGATATATTCAAAGGATGTCAGCCGCCGTGTTACGAATTACAGACTACCACAGATACTGCATAAACTAGCTATACAGGGCGAGGAAGAGAAGACAGGCCCTGCCAATTACAGACTAGAACGAGAAATAGCGGGCAGTGAGGCAAATCTTGTGACATACGTAAGTAATTTTTAACTTTATGGCTGCCGAATTGTGACAAAAATTTAGATTTTCTGTACTGTAACTGTATATTTTGTACCGTGGTATCATAATGGGCATTAGAAGTTGATTTCAAGGACACAACATTGCAAGCCGTCGCTGAGTGATACTAAATGTTATTATGTTAAATGTTATCTTTACTTAAAGAAAAGAATTATGTTCTCAATAACCTTCAAATCGTGAGCTACACCCTTAATTTTTATATGTGAAATTACTGAATTTACTCATGGCGCTTTTGTTGCCTCTGGCTGTGGTCACTTTCAGAACTCAAAAAAATAATCTAATTAATTTAATAAGATTGAATCTTAAATTTCTGGTGTACCCAAGTCCCTCCACAATAAATTAAAAACAGTGAATAGTTGAGGGAGTATGAACGAGAACAATGGCGTTTTGAAGTTTATAAATGACGAGAAGTTTCATTAAAGCTTTTAGACTACAATGAGCTAATAAATCTTACACTAAAAAATGACAAACACAGATCAGAGAATGGATGGTGTTTGATTGGCAAAGCGCACAACGAGGTCGAAGCTATACAAATTCCTTCCTGAATTAATCCCTTTTCAACGCACCCTGACTTTGTTTACATGAATTCACTGTGAGGCCTATCTCTGTTCAGATGGGATCAACTACCACGAAGTATACCACAAACTATTGTTCACCTGAGAACAGGGAGCTGTCAATACTGGGAATATCATTTAACAATACTACGCTGGTGCATCAGTACAGTACCCTTTCACCTTGATTCAGGCGGCAGCAGAAAACAGCGCGCTATGGGCGAGGAGCGCCGCGCTGCGGCTACACCACTGGCCGTTAAAATTGCTACACCAAAAAGAAATGTGATGATACACGGGTATTCATTGGACAAATATATTATACTAGAACTGGCATGTGATTACATTTTCACGCAATTTGGGTGCATAGATACTGAGAAATCAGTACCCAGAACAACCACCTCTGGCCGTAATAACGGCCTTGATACGCCTAGGCCTTGAGTCAAACAGAGCTTGGATGGCGTGTACAGGTACAGCTGCCCATGCAGCTTCAACACGATACCACAGTTCATCAGGAGTAGTGACTGTCGTAATGTGACGAGACAGTTGCTCGGCCACCATTGACCAGACGTTTTCAGTTGGTGAGAGATCTGGAGAATGTGCTGGCCAGGGCAGCAGTCGAACATTTTCTGTATCCGGAAAAGCCCGTACAGTACCTGCAACATGCGCTCGTGCATTATCCTGCTGAAATGCAGGGTTTCGCAAGGATCGAATGAAGGGTAGAGCCACGGGTCGTAACACATCTGAAATGTAACGCCCACTGTTGAAAGCGCCGTCAACGCGAATAAGAGGTGACTGAGACTTGTAACCAATGGCACCCCATACCATCACACTGGGTGATACGCCAGTATGGCGATGACGAATAAACGCTTCCAATGTGCGTTCACCGCGATGTCGCCAGACACGTATGCGACCATCATGATGCTGCAAACGAAACCTGGATTCATCTGAAAAAATGACGTTTTGCCATTCGTGCATCCAGGTACGTCGTTGAGTACACCATCGCAGGCGCTCCTGTCTGTGATGCAGCGTCAAAGGTAACCGCAGCCATGGTCTCCGAGCTGATAGTCCATGCTGCTGCAAACGTCGTCGAACTGTTCGTCCAGATGGTTGTTGTCTTGCAAACGTCCCCATCTGTTGACTCAGGGATCGAGACGTGGCTGCACGATCCGTTACAGCCATGCGGATAAGATGGCTGTCATCTCGACTGCTAGTGATACGAGGCCGTTGGGATCCAGCACGGCGTTCCGTATTACCCTCTTGAACCCACCGATTCCATATTCTGCTAACAGTCATTGGATCTCGACCAACGCGAGAAGCATTGTCGCGATACGATAAACCGCAATCGCGATAGGCTATAATCCGACCTTTATCAAAGTCGGAAACGTGATGGTACGCATTTCTCCTCCTTGCACGAGGCATCACAACAACGTTTCACCAGGCAACGCCGGTCAACTGCTGTTTGTGCATGAGTAATCGGTTGGAAATTTCCATCATGTCAGCACGTTGTAGGTGTCGCCACCGACGCCAACCTTGTGTGAATGCTCTGAAAAGCTAATCATTTGCTTCTCACAGCATCTACTTCCTGTCGGTTAAATTTCGCATCTGTAGCACGTCATTATCGTGGTGTAGCAATTTTAATGGCCAGTAGTGTATAGTGTCGTGATGCGCCACGAAAATTTACCAACTATGCGGTCTGGCGTTTTGATTATCAAAACATTGGAAACTTCCCTATCAGAGCCCTGAAATCCCGGCTGATTTCAGCGTGAGGTGCACCTGTTCACTTATCTGGCCAAACCAGTTTGACTCAGAGGCACGACGGTGCGTGCTGGTATTGTCAGATGCCAGATGGCAGATTGTGGATGAATAATTTCACTCTCGTGACAACGATATCTTCTTGATGATATGCAATTCAATTGTCGTTACGGCTGGAAACTGCCACTGGCCCTCAGTCCACCACTAGATACAGACCGCATGTCTCATCCATTTGGGAAAGACCTGAAGTTCTCCACCAGGGGAAGACCAGAAGACGAAAAAAGCAAAGAATCACAACCATTTTCCACCAAGTCTCGGTACGGGAACTGAATTAGTAAAAACGAAACTGCCCCCACATTGCACAAACCAATCTAACTCCTCTACTCATTGAATCTCCCTTCTTCACTATTCTGTTAGCCTGGTAGCCAATCCAGTCACAGTGCCAGGGTTCCCACACTGGGAGAGCAAGCCCCACTTTGCGTATAATAAGAGGAGCCAATCAGCGACTCGAAACCTCTCTGTCCGAAAAAAGGAGATTTTAGATTAGATGATTGGACAAAACAAACATCTACCGAGACGGGACCACAGTCCCTTATTTATGGAGAGATGTAATCTTTCCAGGCTGATCATTTCCGATTTCTGAAAGAAGGTTGTTAAACTTCCCACACAGACGTGCCCACGAAATATATGTTTTTGCCGCTCGCTAAAAGAACATGAAGACTTTCTGGGGTCAGGGGAGTTACAGTCTTGCCTCCACTAAATACGTGCACTAACAGCTCTGTCTGTATCGTCTCAGCTTTTAACATGGAAATGCATTGTTTTATGACCTACCCACCATTTACACAAAGGGTCAGTTTACAACAGAGTCTCTTGAACAGCTTCCTCCACGGGGTCAGTGATTTTCTCTGCCTCGTGATGACTGGGTGTTGTATGATGTCCTTAGGTTAGTTAGGTTAAAGTAGTTCTAAGTTCTAGGGGACTGATGACCATAGATGTTAAGTCCCATAGTGCTCAGAGCCATTTGAACCATTTTTGAGCTTCCTCCACCCACGTTCCACCAACTGGCCGCCATCACAATGGACTGCAACCTAGCCTAGGTAAAATGTTTTGTGAACTAGTGCCCTCCTGCCCGACCCTAAGCGAAAGGAGGAGAGTACTGCAGCCAGCAGTCCACTGAGTGCTGCTTTCCAGAATCACTCACACAGCCTGTCACTGCACTCAGAATTTATGGCCCCCTATCCATCTCTCTCACCCTGTTCTCCGTCTCCTCGACTACGGCCCCTCAGGTACAAATTCTGTAGAGAGTATAGCTGCAGTTATAAGCATATTCTGCCCACATTTTCCTCATGTAAAAAGTCATAAACCTTGCACACCAAATGCAGTACTAGGGAACACCGAGATCGTGACCTAAAATATGAATATTAATCTGACAATGATGCTAAAGTGAGAGAGTGGCGCGCCACCTCTCAACATGTGTGATACCTGATCAAGTAGTAGCAAGGTCAAAGCGCCACAAAACACTGTCAGGAGGTGACATACCAAAAAAATCAGCCAAACTGTACCTAATGAAGCAAAAGGGTAACTCATGTATGCTTTGTGTGTCTAGCTGTGCACTTGAAACTCGTCAGTCTATGCTCAGCTAATGTAGCGATCAGATAACTTGCTTGTGGAGCCATATAAGCTTTCTCACTGAACACATCAAAAATCGAAAAAGTGAATGTGATAACCACTTATGGTAAATGTTGACAGATTGTTAGAGGAAGTGAGTGGTAGTATGTTATGGGTATACTTCCTCCAAAAACTGAAATGTAAAGAAGAAACAGCAAGTGATTAGGGAAGTGCAAGTAAAATTTTAGCACAATCCACTTCTCAGATCGAGGAAGCTTGAATGTGAGAGTCGTTTCAATCAAAGGAACGTTCTCCATTCAAACGCATTTTATCCTTTCCACATTTCCCTCTATCAATAGCTTCCCGAGAACTACTTTGAAAATCGGATTCAGTTCTCAGAGTGGTTAACAGAGACCGCAAAACGATGTTGCATTTCTATACATGCTTTTATTTACGGGTGAAACATCATTTACACAGTATAGGACAACTAATCTTCACAACTGGTCAGTTGAAAACCAGCACTGGCTGAGAGACGTGAATAAGCAATGGACTTTGTCTTTTAACGCGTGAAGCAGGCTTCTCAAGTATATAACTACGGTCCATGTTTCATTGATAGGATTCTACAAGTAAATAGCCACGAGTATAGACACCAGCCGTTACGCTGCCACACCAACGGTGAACCAACTAACTGGACATGAGGCAATTTATTGTGATACCACCATGACGAGTAATCCGTCCAATCCGCTCAGATAACTGCAGACCGTAAAATAATATTTGGGGATCGTTGGATGGTTCGTTCGAGAAACACAAAATGATCTATCTGCTCAGGAGACTAAATACCTTAGGACTTTTACCAGTCGTGATAATTAAAATATGGTAGCAGCATGGAAACATCGAAAACTGCTGAATATGAAAAGCGGCGTATAACACGGGCTTGCATTGCGATTAAGTCCAGATGAAATTCAATATTCGGTGCTGTGCATCCGTGTATTAATGCTCAGTGTCCAAATTTCGAGCACTTGCTAGGAGAGACATGAACAACAGTCGAGTTAAGTGCTTGTTTATATTTGGTACAGCAGGACAAACGTCTTTGGGATAGTGGTCTGATGCGCTATTATCTCATTACTATTTGATCAAATTTCTTGTAAGTTATTTTATATCTTGAAGCCTTCTTCGGAGGTGTGACCAGTGCCACAGAGAAGTTCTAATAATAAACGTGTCACACGTCGGCGTCGGCATCGGCACCTATAGATGTCAAAAATTACTTACTTCACTTCATTGTCCGCTAAAGCTCAGAGGAAGCCACACCACGATACATATATTCGGTGTGGATTTATTTCGGGTGGCCTATTTTAGCTGCCTCAACACAAACTAACGTCTTCGATCGATCATAATTATTACTACCACTTTTCTCTCTCTCTCTGTTTTTTTCTTTTTTTTTTTTTACATTTGTCACTGTGATCTGCGACTGACAGTCGAACGTAAGAACTGCGTCATGATCTTTCGTGCGGAAATTAATATACATTTACACAACTACACTTTATGCCATTGAGTTTTAGCGAATTATTTCTGAATTTTGGAACAATAGAGTAAAAGCACCACGGTTCGTTGCTAGAGCAGATAAAATGGACTACCGCAATAATATGTGTTATTCGTTTTCTGCGTCTGAAGGTGAGAAACTCTGCAACAGTATATGCAGAACTGGCGGAAGTGTGTGACAAAATTCCCCTTCACATGCACTGAATGAGATAGAGACGCTCCCAGTTTGACCTGAATGACGAAGAGCCAAGTGGCAAACCTTCTTTCTGTGAAGAAACGGGATTCGCAAGAGAGATTTAGGCACTGGTATTTGAGCACCGGTGTAACTCAATCGAGGTTACAGTGGAAAAATGAAAATCAGTCGTGAATCAGCATTCTGCAAAACGTTTCGAACATGACAAAGTTTACACCTGGCTGGGTGCCGCAGCTGATCACACTCATGCAAAGAGGCTACCGAACCGATATACGAGTAGAAATGTCACAGCTGAGAGGGCACTCCAAACGACTTCACCTCACAATCACTGGGGGCGAATGGCGTGTGTATCAAAATGTGACAGTGACCCCAGCCAAAGGCGCAAAGTAAGCAGAGGAAACCTGGGGATTCACAACTGCTGATAAGGTGAAAACCCAAGCTTCACGTCATTGAGCAAGCTCATGGAGGAGATAGATTACGCTCGTAAGTGGCAGACTTTCACAGAGCTTACCACCGGAATTTACTGCCGATATTACGAGAGGCTGTCAAAATGAAGTATTGCGGGAAACTGCCCAATTGGATGCTTTTACTCCACGAGAACGCCCTGGCTCATTGTGCGCTGCTTCTCTTAACTTCGAAATTTGGCCTCACCACCCACATACCGCTAACGCAAAACCCAGAGACGTATTCCTGTTTCTTAGGATGAAGAAACAATTGCACACCAGGCATTCCCAGAGTGAGGACAATGTGACTTTCAAGGTGGATCATCTCCATGTTAGCCAAAATGCCTACTTCATTAACCAAAGTTCTCTCCGAGGTAATCCGTCTTGGAGGAAAATATGTCGCATTGGAATGTCCAACATCAGCCAAGTCCACTTCATTAACCAAAGTTCTCTCCGAGGTAATCCGTCTTGGAGAAAAATATGTCGCATTGGAACGTCCAACATCAGCCAAGTCCAAATTAAAACTTGATGACTAACCCTTGTAATGTTTATAGCTAACAGTCCCTTGCAAAATACGTAACATGGTGCAATATGGGTTCAAACCAAAACGGGCGACCCACATCGTGCTGTGATGCATCGTGATCATGCACTTCATGCATGGGTGATCACGCTAAACGGCAGAGAAGGTGCGTGGTTAACCACGTGAAAGAAGAGGGAAATGCGTTTTTTGGTTACCTATTGGCTATCCCTCATAAGAAAGCGTTTTCTTTCCTACCGTCTGATAGCCAGAGTCAAGAACAGACAGCTGGACACGAACTTCGTGGCTTCGCTTCAGCTATGGGAGCTAAGTTAGGCAGTCTTGTTTTGAGAGTATCTGAGTTCGATTTTGGCAGTTCGTCGCATTTGACATGTACATAGCGGGACAATGCGTTTTTCATTCATGTGTAATCTTTGCATTCTGATTGTGACGACGTGTAGTGGCTCAAACTACATCATGGTAATAAATTATTCTGTCATCGCTAAAATTTACGATATCATTCAGCAAATGTAGAGAAACATCGACCCTCATTATAGTCTCGACAGGCATAATTAACGGACTTATGACCATGCGAAGCCTTCTGCCGGAGGGACATACACTCAAAATAATAAATTAAGGATAATGCTGATATATGGTGAAACAACGCTCTGGTGGGCGGTTTGCGGGTGTAAATCACCTCAGGATATGACCAAGCGGTGCATTTGAACTGCGGTCGTCGCACGGTGGTGCTGGCAGCAGTCCACAAAGCAGAAGTGTGTTGGAGCATGTCAGAGTACGGTGCAGCGAGTAAGTGTGCAGACGTTTTCAGACATGCTAATGGTGACTGTGTGTTGAAAATGGCTCAAAGAACACATATCGATGACGTTATGAGGGGTAGAATACTAGGGCGACTGGAGGCTGGTCAAACACAGCAGGTCGTAGCACGGGCCCTCCGTGTGCCACAAAGTGTGATCTCAATATTATGGCAACGATTGCAGCAGACAGGAAATGTGTCCAGGCGCTGCAGTACGGGACGCCCATAGTGTACAACACCACAAGAAGACCGATATCTCACCATCAGTGCCCGGAGACGGCCACAGAGTACTGCAGGTAGCCTTTCTCAGGACCTTACCACAGCCAGTGGAACAGTTGTCTCCAGACACATAGTCTACAGATAACTGAGCAGAAATGGTTTATTCGCCCGGAGATCTGCAAGGTGCATTCCACTGACCCCTGGTCGCAGGAGAGCCCACAAAGCCTGGTGTCAAGAACACAGTACGTTGTCATTGGAACAGTGGTCCCAGGATATGTTCACGGACGAGTGCAGGTATAGTCTGTACCGAGATTCTAGCCTGGTTTTCATCTGGCGTGAACCAGTAACCAGAGACCAACTCCTTAATGTCCTTGAAAGGGACCTGGATGGAGGTTGTGGATTGATGGTGTGGGGTGGTATTATGACTGGTGCATGTACATCGCTGCATGTCTTTGACAGAGGAACTGTAATATGTCAGGTGTATCGGGACGTTATTTTTCACCATTATGTCCGCCTTTTCAGGGGTGCAGAGGGTTCCACCTTCCTCCTGATGGATGATAACGCACGGCCCGACCGAGCTGCCATCTTGGAGGAGTACCTTGAAACAGAAGACATCAGGTGAATGGAGTGGCCTGCCTGTTCTCCAGACCTAAACCCCACCGAGCACGTCTGAAATGCTCTCGGTCGACGTATCACTGCACGTCAACAAATCCCTATGACACTTCAGGAGCTCTGACAGTCACTGGTGCAAGAATGGGAGGCTATACCCCAGAAGCTGCTCAACCACTTGACCCAGAGTATGCCAACCTGTTGTGCGGCCTGTGTACGTGTGCATGGTGATCATATTGAAACGTCCCCTTAGAAAAATTTATGAATTACTGTGCTGATAAACCTCTTACATTATTTGATTTTCAAACAGCTGAGCAAAACTGAACGTACTCAGACATTTCTCTCTTTACTTATTCTGATCAACACTAAACTGACAAACAATATTTTTAACGCAACTCAATCTGCCTTTCAAAAATCCGTACAAAAGAATGGCCTTGACTAACAGTAACCTATACCTTTCATGAATCACTTACCTCACAAAAGTCTTCGTTACTGGAGTTACTGCAATACAGCGAGCTCCAATACTGCCAGCTAAATAAAAGATTCTAACTACTGAAGGCACTAACTACTGATAGGCATAGTTAGCATATGAAAGATTTTGATAGAGAACAAACAATGTATGTCCAGATCATCCGCTCTCAAAACTCCGCCATCTCTCTCCCCACATCCACCACTGCTGGCGGCTCACCTCCAACTGTGCAACGCCACGCGCTGTTCACATCCAATTGCGGAACACTACAATAGCGAACGTTCCAACAATGCCAACCAGTCACAGACTGCACACAGCACAGCCAGTGATTTTCATATAGAGCGCTACGTGGCGTTACCAACATAAAAACCTAAACAGCCTACTTACAATATCCCATACTGATGTCGGGGTACATGCGCAGGAAACAGTGGCGTTTTGTAGCAGATGTGTTTCGGCACGGTTTTCTCGACTTATCACCAATACCGTGGCCTTACAGATCTGTGTCGTGTGTGTTCCCTGTTGTTGTTGTTGTTGTTGTGGTCTTCAGTCCTGAGACTGGTTTGATGCAGCTCTCCTACAGTAAAGCTTCTTGCCCTCGGGAAAAATTACGGCTGTAGTTTCCCCTTGCTTTCAGCCGTTCGCAGTACCAGCACAGCAAGGCCGTTTTGGTTAGTGTTACAAGGCCAGATCAGTCAATCATGCAGACTGTTGCCCCTGCAACTACAGAAAAGGCTGCTGCCCCTCTTCAGGAACCACGCGTTTGTCTGGCCTCTCAACAGATACCCCTCCGTTGTGGTTGCACCTACGGTACGGCTATCTGTATCGCTGAGGCACGCAAGCCTCCCCACCAACGGCACAATGTGCCTGTATTATTAGCGCCAGTTTTGTGTAGTGCCACGTTGTGTGGCACCACATTCTTCAATTATCCTTAATTTATGAGGATGAGTGTATTTGTTGCAAGACGAAGGATGAATCAACAGAACTTGGGCGACGTGTGCCTGGAGTGTACACATCCAACAACAACCCCCACGTGAACAGGCCACTCCGCACCTCTTCGAAATTTCGAGCGGCGAGATCGTATCGTCGTGATTTTATTCAGCTGTGGATGTGCTGTAGTCTCGTCAAGTCCGAGGAATCTTAACAGGTGACGCCGCCGCCGCACCGTGCAGCGTAGACGGCTGTCGCTGCCGCCAGGGCGGGTCAGCGCTGTCCAGCTGGTGTCGGCGTCGGTGTTCCGCGCTGGTGCCCGAGCGGCAGGTAGGCCAGTCCTGCGCTAACGACGCGGCGACAAGAATAAACGGGCAGCGGCGGCGCATACGCCACTGGGCTGTCGGGGAGCGGCGGCCCTCTGTCAGCTCCTTCTCCTGCACAGCTTTCACCTCTCTGGCGCCACGTCCTCGCTTTAGAACCTCTTAATTTGTAGCCTAGTACTGCGCCATATGGCTTCTGGAAGACGAGCGCTTTGAAGTGGGAGTCAGCAGAAGCGGCCACAGTATAAAGACCTACGGGCATCTACATCTACATCTACATCCATACTCCACAAGCCACCTGACGGTGTGTGGCGGAGGGTACCTTGATTACCTCTATCGGTTCTCCCTTCTATTCCAGTCTCGTATTGCTCGTGGAAAGAAGGTTGTCGGTATGCCTCTGTGTGGCTTTAATCTCTCTGATTTTATCCTCATGGTCTCTTCGCGAGATATACGTATGAGGGAGCAATATACTGCTTGACTCTTCGGTGAAGGTATGTTCTCGAAACTTTGACAAAAGCCCGTACCGAGCTACTGAGCGTCTCTCCTGCAGAGTCTTCCACTGGAGTTTATCTATCATCTCCGTAACGCTTTCGCGGTTACTAAATGATCCTGTAACGAAGCGCGCTGCTCTCCGTTGGATCTTCTTTATCTCTTCTATCAACCCTATCTGGTACGGATCCCACACTGCTGAGCAGCATTCAAGCAGTGGGCGAACAAGCGTACTGTAAACTACCTCCTTTGTTTTCGAATCGCATTTGCTTAAGATTCTTCCAATATCAGTCTGGCATCTCCTTTACAGACGATCAACTTTATATGATCATTCCATTTTAAATCACTCCTAATGGGTACTCCCAGATAATTTATGGAATTAACTGCTTCCATTTGCTGACCTGCTATATTGCAGCTAAATGATAAGGGATCTTTCTTTCTATGTATTCGCAGCACATTACACGTGTCTACATTGAGATTCAATTGCCATTCCCTGCACTATGCGTCAAATCGTTGCAGATCCTCCTGCATTTCAGTACAATTTTCCGTTGTTACAACCTCTCGATATACCACAGCATCATCCGCAAAAAGCCTCAGTGAACTTCCGATGTCATCCACAAGGTCATTTATGTATATTGTGAATAGCAAAGGTCCTACGACACTCCCCTGCGGCACCGCTGAAATCACTCTTATTTCGGAAGACTTCTCTCCATTGAGAATGACATGCTGCGTTCTGTTATCTAGGAACTCTTCAGTCCAATCACACAATTGGTCTGATAGGCCATATGCTCTTACTTTGTTCATTAAGCGACAGTGGGAAACTATATGGAACGCGTTGCGGAAGCGAAGAAACACGGCATCTCCTGGGAACCCGTGTCTATGGCCCTCTGAGTCTAGTGGACGAATAGCGCGAGCTGGGTATCACACGATCGTCTTTTTCGAAACCCATGCTGATTCCTACAGAGTAGATTTCTAGTCTCCAGAAAAGTCATTATACTCGAACATAATACGTGTTCCAAAATTCTACAACTGATCGACGTTAGAGATATAGGACTATAGTTCTGCACATCTGTTCGACGTCCCTTCTTGAAAACTGGGAGCGCTCCTCTGGAATACCAAATGGAGCTTCAAATTTACGTTGTCGTTGGTAGACGATCCAGTCTGTTACACTGGAAAAACAAAGACAAATTTGGACGGGAAATTGAAGCTCAAAGAGGAGAAATAAAAGCTTTGAGGTTCATTTATGACATTTTAATTCAGACAGCCAGCTAGTAGGAAGATCGTTAGAATAAGGTGTATAATGATTGCAAAAAGATTATATACCGATCGTCAACTAAAGTAGGTTGAATTAAAGCAGTTGACGCTAAGGGAACCAGATTGAGGAATAATACACTAAAATTAGAAGTTGAGATTTGCTGTTTCAGCAGCAAAGTAACTGACGATGGCCGAAGTAGAAGGAATATAAAGTGCAGAATGGCATCAGGAAGCAAAACATTTTTTAAAGTGCGAGATTTGTTAATATGGACTATAAATTGACTAATTTGACTGGAATCCATATGATCCCGCTGTGTGCGCCAGTCAATGGAACAGCAATCGATCGCGAAATCCGTCGTTCTGCTGTAGAAGATCATTTCAACTTTTACATACTGGTCTTCAGTGCACATAATAACAGGTGACGTTAGTCCGAAGTGTCACGTAATAAACAGTACTTGCTCCTGTACGCTCTACGGCAACTATTATGGTTTGGGGAATGTTTTCGTGACATTCCTTGGGTGATCTCTTCATTCTGGAAAGCACAGATGATTAACTCAAGTATGCAACTATCCTTGGGGACGACGTCCACCTCTACATGCAGTATGTTCCTTCTCTGCACGATGGCAATTATCAGCAGGACAATGCAACACGTCACACAGCTCACAGTGTACGTCTGTATTTACCGTTCTCCCCTGGCACCAAACTCCCCGGATTTAGCCCCCAATCGAGAATCTGTGACACCAGGTCGACCGTGCTGTTGGCGCCATGGGTTCTCAACCGAGAAACCTAGTGGATCTCATCATAGCACTGGAGATTGCCTGGTTTGACATCACTGTCGGTACCTTCCAGAAAATCAGACTCTCTTCCTGCACGTTTCGCAGATGTCCCGCCACAAAACGTGGTTACTCAGGCTTCTGACAGATGGTCAAATTAACATGACTGCACACTCGACTGGGCGTGAACTCGTGGCAGCGTTAACAGAGGAGGGAAAGGCCTACAATTGCTTCCAGTAGGATGGATGGAGCAACTGCCCATACAGCCGGCCGAATCTTGGGGCGCATTTACACAGTCTTCACGCCTGACAGGGTTGTTAGCAGATATCAGTCTGGTCGCTGCGGTAGCTGGCCACCCATGTCACCTGATCTGTCAGTGTGCGATTACTTTGTGTGGGGACGCCTCAAGTCTAAGGTGTATCGCAAGAACCTCCATAGTCTTCAAAAACTTCAGCAGAACATTTCGGACGAGATTGCAGCAATTGCAGCAGTTCCAGCAGTCCAGCCTCAATCCGTCTTCAACTATTTGCTGACCAGGGCGCAGAAGTACCAAGAGATGAATGGTGGTCACTTTCAACATCTGCTGTAATCTGTTTAGTCTGTACTTCCCTTCCTCTGCTGTGTTTCTTTGTACCCTGGAACTCTGCTCCCCAGGCCACTTTTTTTCCCCCTCTCTGTATAATGACTGCTTTTCAATCCACATAGAATATAGTATATTATGAGGATGATGATGATGTTTGCTTTGTGGGAGACCCCCCCCCCCCCCTGCCGCGCGGTCATCAGCCTCCGTAGAATGACACAATTTTGACAGAATCCAATTTTTACACATTCCAATCCAGCCACTGTCATGAATGATGATGATGATCATAATGACGATGATGAGGACAACGCAAATACCCAGGAATGTTGTATATGGAAAGTGAAAAATGTGGCGTCATATGTGGCACAGTAGTTTAATTAATGTGCCACGTCTAAAGTGATAAATCATATGAAAGCTGTCCACATGTGCTTGAAAATGGCAGACGTCGAAATCGGCCGATCGCACAATCAATAAAGAATAGCCGGCCAGTGTGGCCGAGCGGTTCTAGGTGCGCCAGTCTGGAACCGCGCGACCGCTACGGTCGCAGGTTCGAATCCTGCCTCGGGCATGGATGTGTGTGATGTCCTTAGGTTAGTTAGGTTTAAGTAGTTCTAAGTTCTAGGGGACTGATGACCTCAGATGTTAAGTCCCATAGTGCTCAGAGCCATTTGAACCAATAAAGAATATTACAGCCTACTACATACCATATTTACCTCTACAAAAGATAAAAAAAAACCTTCATATCATTTGATTTTGGTTCAAAATGATTCTTAAACAGATCATGTTGCGAATTAACTGTTTCCCTTAGAGATTTTAACAATCGTGTAAATATATAGGTCATCTCCAGACCATTATCACCATGCTTACGGCACCTAAAAACGGGGTTATTAGCAGGCTGGACAAAAAATTATCCCCCCGCTGCAGACATTACACTAATATCGTGCAGTATGGCCTCAATCCGACAAAGAATTCAATACGGCGCTGCAGCCACGCATTGATAACTGAATCCCGTACAGCCACAAAACTTTGGTAATGTCGATTGTACGTTTCACCCACTACTAAAAATTGGCCCATATGTATGTACTAAGACAAAATTTAGGTTATTTAACAGTCAGTTTCAGGTGCGATGGACTACCTGAAACGTACACGTGCAGCCGCCTGAGCATTGCTTTTGTCATCTTGGAAAACGGGGGTGTCTACAGCGTACCCAGCGCAGAGTCATCAACGTCTACTTCTACATCTACCTGTACGTCTACACTATTATTCAGGAATTCACAGTTAGGTGCTTGGCAGAGGGTTCATCGATCCAATTTAAAGCTATTTCTCTGGCGTTCCACTTTCGAACGGCGAGCAGGAAAAACGAGCACCTAAATCTTTACGCGCGATCTCTGGTTTCTTTTAGGTTATTATGGTGATCATTTCTCCCTATGTAGATGGGCGCCAACAAAATATTTTCGGAATCGGAGGAGAAAGTTGGTGATTGAAGTTTCACGAGAAGATCCGCCACAACGAAAAACGTGTTTGTTTTAATGATTGCTACCCCCAGTTCACGTATCCTCTCCGTAGCACTCTCTTCTCTGTTTTGCTGCCCTTCTGTGAACATTTTCGATGTCCTCCGTTAGTCCCATCTGTTGCGGTCCAACGCCGCACAGCAGTACTCCAGGAGATGGCGGACAAGCGTGTTGCAAGCAGTCTTTTTAGTAGACCTGCAGCAGTTTCAAAGTGTTCTGCCTATAAATCGCAGTCTTTGGTTTGATTTCCACATAACATTATTAGGTGATGGTTCCAGTTTAAAGTATTCGTAATTATAATCCCTATGTATTTGGTTAAATTTATATGCTTCAGATTTGTGTGATTTATCGTGTGACCGAAATTTAGCGGATTTCTTTTAGCACTCATGTGGATGACTGCATACTTTTCATTATTTACAGTCAATTGCTACTCTTGCACCATGCAGACATCCTGTCCAAGCCGCTTTGCAATTGGTTTTGACCATCTGATGACTTTATAAGACGGTAAATGACAGCATCATCCGCAAACAAGAGATCTGCTCACATTGTCTCCTACGTCGTTTGTGTGGATCAGGAACAGGACGCTTCCTTGACGACCGACAGAAACTACTTCTGTTTTACTCGATGACTTTCAGTCAGATACTACGAACAATGATCTTTCTGACACGAATTCAGGAATCCAGTCGCACAACTGAGACGATACTCCATAGGAAATGTGTCAAAAGCCTTCTGGAAATCTAAGAATATGGGATCAATTTGACATTCCCTGTCTGTAGCACTCGTTACTTCGTGAGAATAAAGAGCTGGTTGTTCTTCACATAAACTATATTTTCTCGTTCCGTGCTATTTATCAATAAATCGTTTTCTTCGAGGTAACTCAGAAAAAAATACCACTGCAAATTGACCTTAGCGATGTAGGTTTATAATTCAGCGGATTATTCCTATTTCCATTCTTGAGTGTTGCTGTGATTTGTGCAACTTTCCAGTTTTTTCGTACAGATCCTTTGACGAGCGAGCGGTTGTATATGATAGCTAACTATGAAGCCAGTGTACCGACATGCTCTCAAAGACAACTGACTGGTATATAATCCGGACCAGGGGCTTGCCTTTGTTAAGTGATATAAGCTGCTTCGCTATACCGAGGATAACTACTTCTAAGTTACTCATGTTGGCAGTAGTTCTTGATTCGAATTTTGCAATATTTACTATGTCTTCCTTGTTGAAGGAACTGCGGAAAATCTTGTTCAGTAACTCTGCTTTACTCACACTGTCATCAGTGACGTTGTTAACGTGCACTGAAGGTACTGATTGTCTTGCCACAGATATACTTTACGTGTGACTAGAATCCACGGAGCGAGGTGGCGCAGTGGTTAGCACGCTGAACTCGCTTTCGGGAGGACGACGGTTTAAACCCGCGTCCGGCCATCCTGATTTAGATTTTCCGTAATTTCCCCAAATCACTCCAGGAAAATGCTGGGATGTTCTTTTGAAAGGTTACGGTCCATTTCCTTCCCCATCATTCCCTAATCCGATGGGACCGATGACCTCGCTGTTTGGTCCCTTCCACCAACCCAACCAACCAACCAACCAACCAGAATCTCTCTGGATTTACTGCGAGATTTTGAGACTGAGTTTCGTTTTGGGAACTATTAAAAGCACTTCGGATTGAAATTCGCTCTAAATTTCGAGCTTCTGTAAAAATTCGCCAATCTTGGGGATTTTAAATTCTTCTGCAACTGTGTTCTGACACCATGGGATCAGTACCATCGCTCGTCAATTTATCTGGTATATATGTGTCAACTGAACAGCCGTCGATACTGTTTCTCTGAATTTTAACAACCTCTGGTCTACGCTTACATAGTGGAGATTCTGTTATAGAAAGGCGTCAAGCCCATAGAAAAGGTTTAAGTAACCGGAATGAGTGCGTTGAAGTCATGGTACGAAAAACACCGCAAAAAGTCACAGAACCACCCCCGGCGTGAAAGTCACCTTCCACACACGCCTCATTGGGCCGTCGGACCACTTGACGCTGTTCACCAGTTGAAATTATCCTGAATCGCCACTACACACCTACAGTCAGCTACTGTCCAGTTTCTGTGTTGCGTGCGCCACTGAAGTGTAGCTTTCTGGTCCGCTACGGGAAATGGCCTTTCGCGGGGTTCCCGACTGCAGCCTGCAGCCACTTTCGAAAAGTTCGATCAGAAATTGATTGAGATGGACATGAGTTCACTAACAGCAGAAATTCCTATCGGTTTGAAATCGGCTGTCATGGACGAGGCGTGACCCTTTTCTCCAATCCCTATCAGTTTGGATCTTTTTACCAACCGGTTTTTTTATCTCGTGTTACGTGGCTGCGAGTGGTATACAATTCCTTGTAGACACGCTGGACTTGTAACGCCGGAAATGCATATCCTCCTATTTCCATCTATTGTACTATTATTTTTTTCCTTGTTTTGTTACCTCAAGATATGACATTTCTGTCTCTTTATATATTGTAATTGCTTTACTGTTTGGATATATATATATATTTATGCACTTATGTCGATGTATAATTGGTTTGTTTCGTAAATATTATTTGTATTTTTACGCTGGGTCTTGCCTAGGGAAAACTGCTATCGAACGATTACATCGATGGGTCGTGTGAAGAATCAAAGTGTGTAGGATCTTTGGTAGTGTTAACTCTGCCGCGTGGAGCGTTGGCAGTGAGAGTCTGGCTGGAGTAGCGAGTGGAGCAGGTGTGTTGTGTGACGCTCCCGCGAGTTGCCGCGCTTTCGGGGTTTGGCAGCATGTAATTGCGCTCGACTCGCGATGATAGTTTCTGACATGGTGTCGCGGACGGGAAGCATTAGCTGGCGCACATCAAGAGCCCGTTTCGCCTGGTGACCGTGTCGAGAAGAAGGCGCGCCAACATCCAGCTTCTGCAACAGCGACGGCCGACAATGAGTGACTGTCGCCACCTCCTCGATCGACGGCTTCAAACCTTCAATCAACCAACAAGGAAGACTAAAAGCACGTAAAGTTTCAGAACTGTATGGCAGACCTCAGCTTTTCAAATTGTTCCATTTGCCTCGCAAAATTACAGCAACTTAGCATGAACCTCTGTTGCTCATTGTCCCAGTTGCATTGCCAAGCAGGGTCCCTTCCTTTTCCGAAATGAACCCGAGTGTCGTTGAAATTCAAACGCCAGCATAATTCCATTTCACTGCTTTAATTTCAAAGTTCAATTCAAGCATTAGCTGGCTACAATAGTTAGATTACACAAGCACAAATTAAGAGTGCGAGTTTTGTTACCGTATTTTAGCTTACCTGTGACTGCAGCTCAGCTTGGTACGTACTAAATTTTACTATTGTTAATTGTTCAGAATCATTTAATTCAAGTTCAAAGTTAAATCTCTTGTTTCTAAATTGCGTAGAGTCAAGTTGCTTTTGAAATGATTGTTGAGGTAGTCCAAGACTAACCGTATTTTACTGGATTTCGATGTGCTTCAGAAAGAAAGCTCACTATTAACTTCAGTCACTAAATTAACTTTCGATTTTCCGGTTTTATTAATTCTTTTGCTAAATTAAGTCAGGGTGTAGCGAAATTTATTACTTCTGACAAACTTTCAGTTTTCACACTACACGTGTCAACCTTCAGTTGCCACGCTTCTAGTGCTAATTATATGTGTAATAACCTTTCTTTTTCAGTTACTATAGTAATTGTCCTTAGGACTGGCGACCGTGATTTCCCCAAATCTCAAATACCTAATTACCGCTAGTTAATTGTTAACGTAACGGCCGCACATTTACTTTCTTTATTAACTTTACCCCTTTTCAAAATTAATTTCCACCAGTTTCATTTGCATTTTTCCTTTCATTTAGATGTAACCCTTTCCTCCCTCTTTACCGATAGATTAACTTCGGTGACGATTGCTTTTCCCAAACTTCCATTAGGTACACGCGGTTTAATTTTTCACTGTCATTAAGGTCGATAAGTGAGGGGGAGGTTACAGACTGTCCGCGTTAATACAGCATAAAATCCGGCAGCTTCATTCACGTCAAAATTCATCTGATTTCTACCATTATGTCTCCACGTCGACCCACCTCAACTGAACCGATTGCATACAACCGGCCGGCGCACACACCTCACTTTATTGTCACGCCTCACGTCAATAGCGAAGACTTACATGAGCGCCCAGTAGCAGTTACAGACCATTTACAGTGACCATTGTGTATTTTAAAGAGGTAGGTGAAAGGGGGGGGGGGTTGTTTTGGGGGAGGAGACCAGACAGCGAGGTCATCGGTCTCATCGAATTATCGAATTAGGGAAGGACGGGGATGGAAGTCGGCCGTGCCCATTCAAAGGAACCATCCCGGCATTTGCCTGGAGCGATTTAGGGAAATCACGGAAAACCGAAATCAGGATGGCCGGACGCGGGATTGAACCGTCGCCCTCCCGAGTGAGGTAGGTGTGAGCTTAATTAACTGTCCTTATGACTTATCAGTTATATATCGTCTATCGATATCTTCATCCACCAGTATCCAGAAGATCAAATTCTGAGACACTACGGTAGATGTTGTGCAGTTTTCTCAGATTTCTTCAGTTGGTACCCGGTCGTAGCTTATTCCCCGTCCGTAACGTCTCCCATGTCGACATACTGTTAAATTGCAAGCACGTACAAAGAATTACGATGTTGTTCAAAGCAGATCGTGAACACTGCCGAGTGCAGAGTCTGGCAGCGGCTGGAAACTTCCAGCACTGCGGGGACGGGTTCCCGGTAGCCACGGATTCCGCGACGCGATAAGTCTGCGACTGCGCCGGCTAGGGTTTCGCGCGGAACAGAGGCGGAGGCTGGGCAGCGGCGATCAAGTTGCAGCCGCAGCGCACGTGACGTCACGTCCCACGGGCCACGTGCTGCGTATTTGTCAGGCTCCGGGCTCCAGGCTCCAAACAGCCCAGCTTTCCGGAAGAGTGGACCGCACAGCATCTGAGGAATCTGCCGTGCTGATGGCATCACTGCGTGAAGGCTGCAGAGAAGATTTACTCCAGAAACTCGCTGAGAAAGCTCTCCCTCACACTTTTTCTGTCTCTGAACAATGTTCGGTGAGAGGTTAACGACAGCCCGTCTAATCCAAAAAAAGTTTCGTCCAACCCTCTCAATTTTCTCGAAGACAGAGAAAAAAAATCAAATCCACCTATACTGACAAAGTCATTGTATTGTATTACCTACACCACTGTCCGTTAAAATTGCTACACCAAGAAGAAATGCAGATGATAAATGGGTATTTATTGGACAAATATATTATACTAGAACTGCCATGTGGTTACATTTTCACGCAATTTGGGAGCATAGATCCTGAGAAATCAGTATCCAGAACAACCACCTCTGGCTGTAATAACGGCCTTGATACGCCTGGGCATTGAGTCAGAGCTTGGATGGCATGTACAGGTACAGCTTCCCATGCAGCTTCAACACGATACCACAGTTCATCAAGAATAGTGACTGCCGTATTGTGACGAGCCCGTTGCTAGGCCACCATTGACCAGACGTATTCAATTGGTAAGAGAACTGGAGAATGTGCTGGCCAGAGCAGCAGTCTAACATTTTCTGTATCCAGAAAGGCCCGTACAGGACCTGCAAAATGCAGTCGTGCATTATCCTGCTGAAATGTAGGGTTTCGCAGGGATCGAATGAAGGGTAGAGCCACGGGTCGTAACACATCTGAAATGTAACGTGCACTGTTCAAAGTGGCGTCAATGCGAACAAGAGGTGACTGAGACGTGTAACCAATGGCACCCCATACCATCACGCCGGGTGACACGCCAGTATGGCGATGACGAATACACACTTCCAATGTGCGGTCACCGCGATGTCGCCAAACACGGATGCGACCATCATGATGCTGTAAACAGAACCTGGATTCATCCCAAAAATGACTTTTTGCCATTCGTGCACCCAGGTTCGTCGTTGCGTACACCATCGCAGGCGCTCCTGTCTGTGATGCAGCGTCAAGGGTAACCGCAGCCATGGTCTCCGAGCTGATAGTCCATGCTGCTGCAAACGTCGTCGAACTGTTCGTGAAGATGGTTGTTGTCTTGCAAACATCCCCATATGTCGACTCAGGGATCGAGACGTGGCTACACGATCCGTTACAGTCATGCGGATAAGATGCCTGTCATCTCGACTGCTAGTGATACGAGGCCGTTGGAATCCAGCACGGCATTCCGTACTACCCTCCTGAACCCACCGATTCCTTATTCTGCTAACAGTAATTGGATCTCGACCAACGAGAGCAGCAATGTCTCGATACGATAAACCGCAATCGCGATAGGCTACAATCCGACCTGTATCAAAGTCGGGAACGTGATGGTACCTATTTCTCCTCCTTACACGAGGCATCAAAACAACGTTTCACCAGGCAACGCCGGTCAACTGCTGTTTGCGTATGAGAAATCGGTTGGAAACTTTCCTCATGTCAGCACGTTGTCGGTGTCGCCACCGGCGGCAACCTTGTGTGAATGCTCTGAAAAGCTAATCATTTGCATATCACAGCATCTACTTCCTGTCGGTTAAATTTCGCGTTGTAGCACGTAATCTTCGTGGTGTAGCAAATTTAATGGCCAGTAGTGTATTATGAAAGGTTGGCAAAATGGTTCAAATGGCTCTGAGCACTATGGGACTCAACTGCTGAGGTCATTAGTCCCCTAGAACTTAGAACTAGTTAAACCTAACGAACCTAAGGACATCACAAACATCCATGCCCGAGGCAGGATTCGAACCTGCGACCGTAGCGGTCTTGCGGTTCCAGACTGCAGCGCCTTTAACCGCACGGCCACTTCGGCCGGCTTGAAAGGTTGAAAAGTGGCTTCACAGTAATTCTTTTTCTTGTGCCCTTTTCCCCTATTATCACAGTATCAGCGTGGTTATTTATGGATTTCGCATGGTTAGTTTTAAGGGGTCGCCAGATGCCCTTCCTGCCGCCAGCCCCTACTCTCCGAGACGCAATGTGTGTACCCCAAATGTCTGTGTGTCATGTGAAAGTGAGCGAAATTTTTCTAAATGTTTCCGATTCGTACTAATGACAAGGGAAACTCCCCATAGCACCCCCCCCCCCCCTCTTTCTTTTAAATGGTAAGAGTCCCAGTTGACAGCACGTCAAACACTGAACACATATCGAGCATGAAAACGGGAAGAAGGTGCACTGAACTGAAAAAAAGGCAAAATAGAACAAGCAACGGCGCAAGAAAAAGAAGTGCAACATAGAGAAGTGTGGCTGAGCAGTGGCTTCGTAGTTGAGTGATCACGGTGTTGGACTGAACACCTGGCAACGTGTGTTCGAAGCTCCCTCCTCCAATTTTTTTTTATTTTTTATTTTCGCTTTTGGCCCTATTCAGATTTGTGTCTGTGTCGTGGTGTAACGTCCGTTTGAAACAGCGAAGAACGAGGTGTAAGGAAGAGACCTATAATGAAAGTTGATTCTGCATGACTACTTTATTAGCAGCCGAAAGGAAGCGGCTTTCGAATGAGAACGGCAAATGTTTCATGACAAGGCAAATCAACCGAATCCTCCAGCGGAAAACACTTCTGGTGTGTCGTACTCAGCATAGTGACAGTACATTTCTCATACGATAGGAATCTCTTATCGATGCATCTAATTTGTACGATATGTCTTCTTGTCCGATATATTCTTCGTACGAATGTGAATGTGATCACTCCCAAGGAAATGTTTGTCACATAGGCTGCAACAAATGAACGCAACGGTTTCACAATCGCACAGTTTTCCTTGTGCTCTGTCAAAACGTATGTTTTTAACGTCTTTGAAGCTGCGTTCCGTTTCGGAAGTTTTGTCTCTTGAATTCCTTTGTTGTTAACAGCCCTTTATTTGTCGTTTTCATTTCTGTAGGACCTCTATGTGGTATCTCGCCTGCTCCCACTATTCATGACATTTATTTGCGACGGTAATGTACTCTTACCGCATGACTCAAATTCTATAACCAATGTATAGTGTGACAATTCTCAAGACTACAGAATGAGAACAAACATTTCAATGATCAGACGAACAGCTCATAATGTTGTGAAAAAAATGGTACGAGGGAGTGTTGAACACAGCTCACCCAGTTTGCTGTCCAACACTGTGATCATTTAACCACGACGCTGTAGCGTTCGATATTGTACTTTGTAAGTGGTCCATGACTAAGGAATTTATTGCTGGCGCACTCGAGCAGATGTAATTTCGATGGATTGCTCACGCGCTGCCTGTGATATGTAAGCTACAATAGAATCGCAGACCAGAGAGCAGTGTCGGCTGCAGGAGGAGCTGTGTCGGCAGCATCAGTAGTGGTGGTAGCTTGCTGTCGGGCGGTTGGGCCGGCCGTGCCTGAGCGATGTAGTGTAAGGTAAAAGCAGCCGCGCGAATATCTAATTTGTAACAACTGATTTTGTACTATTGTTATATCAAGTCCCATGTAAATGTTTCTAAAAATATTTTAATGTTAATCTTTCTTATAAAGATAACTTTTGACAGTCAATCATCTTAATTTAAAGATTTTACTAATTTCTGCTATCCATTGTCATCCCGACTATCGTAAAGAAAATTCAGTTGTTTCTTTTTATACATGGTAAATCTAGCGGCCAGCATTGCACTGGGCTGTGCCAGAAAAATTTCTTATAGGAGCAGCTATATACGAGTTATCCGGCGACATAATTGAGGTAAGAATTTTCAGTTTATTCAGAATGACTTTTCAGGGATATGACACAGCATTGCTGACGCCCAGATTTACCAGTTTAGATTCACAGTCAGTTAATTATTGAAAGGTTATATGTGAGCCACAATTTTATTGAGAGGTTAGTCACATTGTTACTGCGAGGTTACGGAAGTAAACTGTTCGGAGGTTACAACTTGTAAACGTGGACCGTTCACTGTTTTTTATCTTGTTTTTTCTTACACTTCAGTACACCTTTGTCCTGTTTTTATGCTTGATCTGTGTTCAGTTTCTGACGTGCTATCTGCTGGGTCACCCTGCTACCAAATCTAGGGGGGTGCCATGGGGAATCTTCGTTGTGAGGCAGGACTGGTACCCAACTCCCGTATACAACCAGTGGGATGTGGGAAGCCGCCTAAAAACCACATCCAGGATGGCTGGCACACCGACCCTCGTTGTCAATCCGTGGAGCGTATTCAATCCGGGGCGGGCCCTTTCCTCCATTCTGGGTATCTGTGCGGGTGAAAGGTGGTTTGACAGTGAACAGCCAAAACATTATAGCCACCACCCAGTGACAGATAGATCGCCACCTGGTGGTGATGCAGGCACGTGACGCTTTAAGAGAAGTATATAAACGAAGAAGAGACGGGTGAGCAATCATTCTAGCGACGATTCGTGTCACAAAATGGGAAATGCGTTGAAAGAAGCGGGTTTGACAAAGGGCAGGTTCATGCGTGTCCGGCTCCTGCGAACGAGCATCTCGAAAATGGTAACTTTGGTCTACTGTTTGCCTGCTGCTATCGTGAGTATATATGGAAAGTGGTTGGACGATGGTGAAACCACAGGCAGGCGACAAGGTGTTGGATGTCCTAGGCTCATCGCAGAATGTGGAGGCAGGGTAGGCGGCGATATCTGCCGTCTGGACACAACGTTCAAGGTGCACTGTTGAACGAGGGGCTTCACGGCAGATTCTACTTGCCCCATGTTGACAATGTGGCATTGCTAATTACGATAGCAGTGAGCCTGGGATCATCGAGACTAGACCGTGGATCGAAGGAAACGTGCTGCGCTATCGGACGAATCGATTTTCTTTTCGCACCAGACCGATAGTCGTTTCCTGATAAGCCGACAATCTGTCAATCAGCTTTTAGAAACATGCATCGCGCCACAGACCTAGACCGGTGTGGGGAAGTTGGGTTGGCTTCAAATGGTTCAAATGGCTCTGAGCACTATGGGACTCAACTGCTGAGGTCATTAGTCCCCTAGAACTTAGAACTAGTTAAACCTAAGTAACCTAAGGACATCACAAACATCCATGCCCGAGGCAGGATTCGAACCTGCGACTGTAGCGGTCTTGCGGTTCCAGACTGCAGCGCCTTTAACCGCACGGCCACTTCGGCCGGCTGAAGTTGGGTTGTTTGGAGGAAGAGACCAAACAGCGAGGTCATCGGGCTCGTCGGATTAGGGAAGGACGGGGAAGAAAGTCGGCCGTGCCCTTTCAAAGGAACCATCCCGGCATTTGCCTGCAGCGATTTAGGGAAATCACGGAAAACCTAAATCAGGATGGCCGGACGCGGGATTGAACCGTCGTCCTCCCGAATGCGAGTCCAGTGTGCTAACCACTGCGCCACCTCGCTCGGTGTGGGGAAGTATTATGCTGCATGTGACAGCTGGGCTTCCATGGAAGCTGATTGTTCTCGAAGATTATAGGCAGCTGTGTGTGTGGCCATTATTGTGGATCACTTCCTCACTTCTTGTCTTTCCTGCCGTTGATAACATCTTCCATCAGGATAACTGTCCGCATGAGAAGGCTAGAAGTAGGACAGTGAACTTTGTTGGCAGATTCTCTTTATCTCATATCAATGGAACACAATGGGGAAGCTATCAGCTGCCAAATCCGCACCAACAAATCACAGAGATGTAATAGACGGGAATTGCGTGGCCTACGCTTCGCTATCCGTGGCCGCATGTCTTCGGAAGTTTTCTGAATCCATGCCACCCAGAATTGCTACTATATTGCGTTGCAAAGATGAACCAATGCGCTTTTAAAAATGTGACATAATGTTTTTAGTTATCTCTCTCTCTCTCTCTCTCTCTCTCTCTCTCTCTCTCTCTCTGTGTGTGTGTGTGTGTGTGTGTGTGTGTGTGTGTACACTAGTATCCAGAAGTTAAGCATAAATATAAAAGGGGGAGCAATCATCGAACAACATCGTAAATGTTTATCTATGTAGTCTACTTGTTCTCTCTATATAGGAAAGGAGCACTCCGTGCTGTGAACAGCGCTTAAACTGAAAAGTAAACAAAAACAGTGCATGAAATCCCTCATGTCGCAGTCTTGTTTGTCCCTTCATGGTGAGCAAAGTGTAGTCTCTTGTTGAAGGTGAGGTAATGACAGAAATATACCTTGTTTTGAAGGGTAGAATACTCGCCCACCTCGAAGCAGTCCACACAGATCTGTGGTACCACGTATCGGTACCACCACACAGGCGTTGTTATGTTGGTATCAGAATTGCAAGTTTCTATTCGAATGTTCTGTACAACTTCGTACAAAATGGTAAGGCGAGATAGGCTACAGAGTGGGGCAGCAACTGTAGTCGTAGGAAAGCTGGACAGAAGCAAAAATGATTAGTGAACAAGCAACACAACAAGCAAAAGAGTTACTTCACTTGGATTGCTCCAGATGTACGAAGACTCAGTACAAACGAAACAAAGAAACAGAGTTCAGGTATTACAACAGCAACAACAAGCCGCGACTAGTCGGCGTCTGCGTGTCTTCCCATTGCAAAGTGGCTCCGAGCGAGAGTGGACCACGTTGCTGCCGCCGGCCATCCTATAGAAGGGCGCTCGTCGTACCGAGTGTGGCTCAGCGGGCGTGCACCATTGGGTCTGCCCGATCCTGCGCGACTACTTTTGGCGTCGAACAGAAACTTGCAATTCCGTACCCGGTGTGTGGTGTAGATGCGTCAAATATCACTTTGTGTCACTTTCATTGATACTGAGACCACTATATCGTAGTTTCTGTATCATTGAATGTGACACAAAGTGACATTTCGAGGCTTTGGTGACGGTTTCAAGACACAGGAGATGTTCGTTGTAGCCCAGTACAAGGTCGACCTAGAATAATCATAATCAATATCTAGCCGTAACGGCCCAACGTAATCGGAGTACACGCCCAAGACAAATGTTTGCAAAGCTTACAGCTTCCCCAGGAGTTTTTGCTTCCCGACAAACTGTATATCTGCGACTCAGACAAGCAGAGGTGTTTGCCAGACGTCCAGCCGTGTGCATCCTCCTTACTCGAGCACAGAGATAGCTCGTGTTTTGTTGTGTCGGCAACATCAAAATTGGAGCGTGAACTGTGCTCTTCACAGACGAACCTCACTTCACTTTGCAAAATGATTCTCGTCCCACATTACTCTGGAGCGAATCTAGTTGACGGTACAACCCCAGGAACATCGTGGAAAGAGAGCGGTTTGGTGATGATGGCGTCATGTTGTGGGGAGACATCGTGTTGAGTGCCCGTACGGACCTCAAAATCTTCGTTGTTTGTCGGAGGAATACTGAAAATACTCTGAGGTACATATGAAACGTCAGCCACAGATGCGAATAGAAACCAAATTTTACCCAGGTTTCAGACAAAATAATTTGGCCCTCTTCAGAAGCGAGTGACACCAAACTACTGCATCCCAAAGTTTGGCCATGTTAAGTAAATTATGGCTAGCAGATTATGACAGGTAGATTATGACTAGTTACTACGGGGCTACAGTTTTATACTTGACATGGCCAAACTGGCATGCATTAATTTAATGTCACTCGCTACTGAAGAGGGCCAAATTATTTTGGCTAAAATCTGGGTAAAATTTGGTTTCTATTTGCAACTGAGGCTGACGCGTTACATGTTCAGTTATCACATTTGCTGACAGGGCTGCACAATGTTAAAAATTCTTAAACTCTGAGGTACAGAGATGAGGTACTGCTACCACACGGTCGCCTTTTCAGAGGAGCAGTTGTCCCACATTTACTTTTTATGGACGATTCACTCAGAGCTGCTCTAGAGGATGAATTTTTTGAAAACGAAGATATTCATCGCTTGGAACGGCCAGCGACATCACTGAATCTGAACGGCCAGTGTCGGTTGGTCGCAGTCAGTGTGCTCCCTGCCGCCGTTGGATAAGCAGCTGCAGCAGCAAGTCGTATACTCCTAGCTCACTCATTTGTTACATAGTTTAATTCTTAATTTCTTTGCGTGTTTTTGGTACTTGCATTGTTTAATTCATAAATTTCGAGCGTATTATAGTATTTGAGAGTTGTAGCATCGCGTTTCAGTACCTGAATAGTGTAAATTCGCGTAGTCGTTTGTCTACTGTTTTGTTTTGAACGGCCAGTGTCGGTTGGTCGCAGTCAGTGTGCTCCCTGCCGCCGTTGGATAAGCAGCTGAGCAGCAAGTCGTATACTCCTAGCTCACTCATTTGTTACATAGTTTAACTCTTAATTTCTTTGCGTGTTTTTGGTTCTTGCATTGTTTAATTCATAAATTTTGGGCGTATTATAGTATTTGAGAGTGTAGCATCGTGTTTTAGTACCTGAATAGTATAATTTCGCTTAGTCTCCTTCCGCCGCCGAGCAGTGTCAGCAGTGCGCAAGTAGCAGCATTACTGCATTTACTAGGCAATCTTGTATTTTAATAACCGTTTAAATTTTGTCGATTTGTTTGCGCTCTCTGTAGATTAGTTCAGACGTTCTTAGCAAAACAGTTTTTAGCATGGATAGGGACTGCAACTGCTGTGTTCGGATGCAGGCTGAGTTGGCATCCCTTCGCTCCCAGCTTCAGGCAGTGTTGGCTTCGGTCACACAGCTTGAGGCTGTTGCCAATGGGCATCACTGTGGGGGTCGGGATGGGGGTTTGTCGGGGACGGCCAGCTCGTCCCACGCATCCCCTGATCGGACTACGACTGTGGTTGCCCGGGATACTGCCCGCATTGAGGCTGATCCCTCACCTGTGGTAGAGTGGGAGGTCGTTTCAAGGTGTGGCAGGGGGCAAAAGACATTCCGGAGGGCTGAACGGAAAGCCTCTCCAGTTTGTCTGACGAACCGGTTTCAGGCTCTGTCTCAGTCTGATACTGATCTTCGGCCTGACATGGCTGCTTGTCCTGTTCCAGAGGTTGCCCCTCAGTCTGCAAGATCCGGGCAGTCGCAGAGGGTGGGCTTACTGGTAGTTGGGAGCTCCAACGTCAGGCGCGTAATGGGGCCCCTTAGGGAAATGGCAGCAAGAGAGGGGAAGAAAACCAATGTGCACTCCGTGTGCATACCGGGGGGAGTCATTCCAGATGTGGAAAGGGTCCTTCCGGATGCCATGAAGGGTACAGGGTGCACCCATCTGCAGGTGGTCGCTCATGTCGGCACCAATGATGTGTGTCGCTATGGATCGGAGGAAATCCTCTCTGGCTTCCGGCGGCTATCTGATTTGGTGAAGACTGCCAGTCTCGCTAGCGGGATGAAAGCAGAGCTCACCATCTGCAGCATCGTCGACAGGACTGACTGCGGACCTTTGGTACAGAGCCGAGTGGAGGGTCTGAATCAGAGGCTGAGACGGTTCTGCGACCGTGTGGGCTGCAGATTCCTTGACTTGCGCCATAGGGTGGTGGGGTTTCGGGTTCCGCTGGATAGGTTTTTTAGGTTAGATGGCCTTGGGCAAGTACAGAAAGGGCAACAGCCTCAACGGGTGCGGGGCAAAGTCAGGACATGCGGGGACCAAGCAGCAATCGGTATTGTAATTGTCAACTGTCGAAGCTGCGTTGGTAAAGTACCGGAACTTCAAGCGCTGATAGAAAGCACCGAAGCTGAAATCGTTATAGGTACAGAAAGCTGGCTTAAGCCAGAGATAAATTCTGCCGAAATTTTTACAAAGGTACACACGGTGTTTAGAAAGGATAGATTGCATGCAACCGGTGGTGGAGTGTTCATCGCTGTTAGTAGTAGTTTATCCTGTAGTGAAGTAGAAGTGGATAGTTCCTGTGAATTATTATGGGTGGAGGTTACACTAAACAACCGAACTAGGTTAATAATTGGCTCCTTTTACCGACCTCCCGACTCAGCAGCATTAGTGGCAGAACAACTGAGAGAACATTTGGAATACATTTCACATAAATTTTCTTAGCATGTTATAGTCTTAGGTGGAGATTTCAATTTACCAGATATAGACTGGGACACTCAGATGTTTAGGACGGGTGGTAGGGACAGAGCATCGAGTGACATTATACTGAGTGCACTATCCGAAAATTACCTCGAGCAATTAAACAGAGAACCGACTCGTGGAGATAACATCTTGGACCTACTGATAACAAACAGACCCGAACTTTTCGAATCTGTATGTACAGAACAGGGAATCAGTGATCATAAGGCCGTTGCAGCATCCCTGAATATGGAAGTTAATAGGAATATAAAAAAAGGGAGGAAGGTTTATCTGTTTAGCAAGAGTAATAGAAGGCAGATTTCAGACTACCTAACAGATCAAAACGAAAATTTCTGTTCCGACACTGACAATGTTGAGTGTTTATGGAAAAAGTTCAAGGCAATCGTAAAATGCGTTTTAGACAGGTACGTGCCGAGTAAAACTGTGAGGGACGGGAAAAACCCACCGTGGTACAACAACAAAGTTAGGAAACTACTGCAAAAGCAAAGAGAGCTCCACTCCAAGTTTAAACGCAGCCAAAACCTCTCAGACAAACTGAAGCTAAACGATGTCAAAGTTAGCGTAAGGAGGGCTATGCGTGAAGCGTTCATTGAATTCGAAAGTAAAATTCTATGTACCGACTTGACAGAAAATCCTAGGAAGTTCTGGTCTTACGTTAAATCAGTAAGTGGCTCGAAACAGCATATCCAGACACTACGGGATGATGATGGCATTGAAACAGAGGATGACACGCGTAAAGCTGAAATACTAAACACCTTTTTCCAAAGCTGTTTCACAGAGGAAGACCGCACTGCAGTTCCTTCTCTAAATCCTCGCACAAACGAAAAAATGGCTGACATCGAAATAAGTGTCCAAGGAATAGAAAAGCAACTGGAATCACTCAATAGAGGGAAGTCCACTGGACCTGACGGGATACCAATTCGATTCTACACAGAGTACGCGAAAGAACTTGCCCCCCTTCTAACAGCCGTGTACCGCAAGTCTCTAGAGGAACGGAGGGTTCCAAATGATTGGAAAAGAGCACAGATAGTCCCAGTCTTCAAGAAGGGTCGTCGAGCAGATGCGCAAAACTATAGACCTATATCTCTTACGTCGATCTCTTGTAGAATTTTAGAACATGTTTTTTGCTCGCGTATCATGTCATTTCTGGAAACCCAGAATCTACTATGTAGGAATCAACATGAATTCCGGAAACAGCGATCGTGTGAGACCCAACTCGCCTTATTTGTTCATGAGACCCAGAAAATATTAGATACAGGCTCCCAGGTAGATGCTATTTTTCTTGACTTCCGGAAGGCGTTCGATACAGTTCCGCACTGTCGCCTGATAAACAAAGTAAGAGCTTACGGAATATCAGACCAGCTGTGTGGCTGGATTGAAGAGTTTTTAGCAAACAGAACACAGCATGTTGTTATCAATGGAGAGACGTCTACAGACGTTAAAGTAACCTCTGGCGTCCCACAGGGGAGTGTTATGGGACCATTGCTTTTCACAATATATATAAATGACTTAGTAGATAGTGTCGGAAGTTCCATGCGGCTTTTCGCGGATGATGCTGTAGTATACAGAGAAGTTGCTGCATTAGAAAATTGTAGCGAAATACAGGAAGATCTGCAGCGGATAGGCACTTGGTGCAGGGAGTGGCAACTGACCCTTAACATAGACAAATGTAATGTATTGCGAATACATAGAAAGAAGGATCCTTTATTGTATGATTATATGATAGCGGAACAAACACTGGTAGCAGTTACTTCTGTAAAATATCTGGGAGTATGCGTACGGAACGATTTGAAGTGGAATGATCATATAAAACTAATTGTTGGTAAGGCGGGTACCAGGTTGAGATTCATTGGGAGAGTGCTTAGAAAATGTAGTCCATCAACAAAGGAGGTGGCTTACAAAGCACTCGTTCGACCTATACTTGAGTATTGCTCATCAGTGTGGGATCCGTACCAGGTCGGGTTGACGGAGGAGATAGAGAAGATCCAAAGAAGAGCGGTGCGTTTCGTCACTGGGTTATTTGGTAACCGTGATAGCGTTACGGAGATGTTTAATAAACTCAAGTGGCAGACTCTGCAAGAGAGGCGCTCTGCATCGCGGTGTAGCTTGCTCGCCAGGTTTCGAGAGGGTGCGTTTCTGGATGAGGTATCGAATATATTGCTTCCCCCTACTTATACTTCCCGAGGAGATCACGAATGTAAAATTAGAGAGATTAGAGCGCGCACGGAGGCTTTCAGACAGTCGTTCTTCCCGCGAACCATACGCGACTGGAACAGGAAAGGGAGGTAATGACAGTGGCACGTAAAGTGCCCTCCGCCACACACCGTTGGGTGGCTTGCGGAGTATCAATGTAGATGTAGATGTAGATGTAGAAGATGGTTGGGATGAATCAGAGAGGCAAACTGCCTCCCATCAGCCTCCATCAACGACACTTCCAAACCTCCGCACCGCTCTTGCTGCCAACAAACCTCTTGAACCATACCGTACAGAGCATGCCACGTCGCTGTGCAGTATTTGTGGCTCATAGGAGTATACTCTCTTTTGCCGTGGAAGAGATTTCCCAATTGTGTTGTTTTCTTACAAATTTGTGTCTTAGCTATCAGAACTTTTCTAACATATGTTTCGGGCACCGTTGTATGTGAAAGGCTTTTGATTAAGCTGTAGCTTCTTCAGTAACCCTTCCGAAATCGTGATAAGGCAATATGTCCTCTTTTCGTGACTATGCTTAACTTTAGACACTACTGTACGTATACAGGGTGGTCCTTTGATCGTGACCGGACCAGATATCTCACGAAATAAGCGTCAAACGAAAAAACTAAAAAGAACGAAACTTGTCTAGCTTGAAGGGGGAAACCAGATGGCGCTATGGTTCGCCCGCTAGGTGGCGCTGCCATAGGTCAAACGGATATCAACTGCGTTTTTTAAAATAGGAACTCCCATTTTTTATTACATATTCGTGTAGTACGTGAAGAAATATGAATGTTTTAGTTGGATCACTTTTTTCGCTTTGTGATAGATGGTGCTGTAATAGGCACAAACATATGGCTCACAATTTAAGGCGAACAGTTGGTAAGAGGTAGGTTTTTTAAATTAAATAATAAATTAAATAATAAATTAAATAATAAAAATTAAATAATAAATTAATAAGAATGTAGGTACGTTTGAACAATTTATTTCGGTTGTTCCAGTGTGATACAGGTACCTTTGTGAACTCATCATTTCTGAGAACGCTTGCTGTTACAGCTTGATTACCTGTAAATACCACATTAATGTGCCCGAGCGGTTCTAGGCCCTTCAGTTTGGAACCGCGCGCCTGCTACGTCGCAGGCTCGAATCCTGCCTTGGGCATGGATGTGTGTGATGTCCTTACGTTAGTTAGGTTTAAGTAGTTCTAAGTTCTAGGTGACTGATGACCTCAGATGTTAAGTACCATAGTGCTCAGAGCCATTTTTGAACCACATTAATGCATTAAATGCTCAAAATGATGTCCGTCAACCTCAATGCATTTGGCAATATGTGTAACGACATTTCTCTCAACAGCGAGTAGTTCGCCTTTCGTAATGCTCGCACATGCGCTGACGCATGTTGTCAGGCGTTTTCGGTGGATCACGATAGCAAAAAAAAAAAAAAAAAAAAAAAAAAAAAAAAACACGCAGTTGACATCCGTTTGGCCTATGGCTGCGCCATCTAGCGGGCCAACCATAGCGCCATCTGGTTTTCTCCTTCAAGCTAGACGAGTTTCGTTCTTTGTAGTTTTTTCGTTTCATGCTTATTTCGTGAGATATTTGGCCCGGTCACTATCAATGGACCACTCTGTATAGGCAGACGAACTGGCTGCTTTAGGTTATGCGTTACATACCATGGCAGAAGCTGTGTAATGTCTGCTGTCCTATAGCTATCAATAATTTTGCTACGACAGAGAGAAGACAAAACATAAAGGAGGCACCACTGTGACTGCTTTTGACACAAACATTTTTGTTTTCGGAGCGATACAGACAGTGCGGAGATGCGCCGCGTACTCATGCAACCAGCTCAGCCAGGGCGACGCAGAACGTAGCTTCTTAACAGCCCCCGCTTGATAGGCTGCCAGCAGCACAGGATGCACGAGGAACTGCTGCCCATTTGGTAGGTGCTTGGCACAATCTTCATAAAGTGCAGTCCTGAAAGTGCTTCGCGTCACCTAAGCTTGGAATGAAATACAAAAATCAGAGTCTTACTACTTTATTTCGTGACACAATAACACAAACTGGAATAAACGGAATATAAAAGTTCATCAAACAGATGAATAGAACTGTAGGCCTATACTCCTGACGTCAGTCTGTTATAGACTTTTGGAACACGTCACTGAACCGTTACTGTGTGCTGCTCTTAAGTCATGAACTTGAAATTAGAAGACGGTATTCACGGTCTCGCCGGCCGATGTGGCCGTGCGGTTAAAGGCGCTGCAGTCTGGAACCGCAAGACCGCTACGGTCGCAGGTTCGAATCCTGCCTCGGGCATGGATGTTTGTGATGTCCTTAGGTTAGTTAGGTTTAACTAGTTCTAAGTTCTAGGGGACTAATGACCTCAGCAGTTGAGTCCCATAGTGCTCAGAGCCATTTGAACCATTTTTTGAATAACTTTCATGGTATGTACTACAGGGAGGTGTAGAGAGTAAAAACTCTTGAGGAAATCAGAGATTGGTATGTACGCATCCATTAATTGACAATCTTTGTTGATCCATTGTGGACGCAGGACAGCAGCCGATCAAATTTTTAACAAGGAAAATCGCTAAACCACCTTGGAATTTTATAAGTTATTTTATTTTATTTTCACAAACAGTAATTCAATATGCCATCTTCAGGTCCCATATATACCTCATGATACACACAGTCGTATCGATATTGGCGTACTGGAGCCATCAGTATCTGGATGTCGTGAATTAGTTTCTCAAGTGCTCCATTCGAAGACCTAACAAGAAGTTGTTCCTAGACAAGAAGCTAAGTCTTCGAAAAATGCACTTGGAAAACCAATTCACGACATCCAGATGCTGATGACTTCAGTATGCAAATATCGATACGTACGAGCGTCTGTACATGACTTTCATAAGGGGCCTGAAGATGGAATACTTAATTGCCGAAACTGGTTGTAAAATAAAATCATATAACTTCTCAAGCTGCACGGCTGTATGTCGATTTTCCTTGTTGAATAAAAAAATAATTGATAACCTTGGGTACAAATCCTACAATGAGATGACGAGGTTGTCACTGGAAATGAAGTTATGGCGCACCACATCAAACAAGTCAAACCGACGGAAATAAAAAGATAAATTGTCGTCATAGCTAAAGATGCCAACTGTCTGATAAAGTATCCGCATCGCTGATTCTTCGTACGCGCGTCTCGATGAACGGTCGTGGGTGAATTTCACTGAAAATCTCTAAAGCATCGTTACATTTGCTTTAAACCTACCAACAGAGGTATAATTACGCTCAGTTTTAATCATGAACGTATTCCTATCTCCTAGGAATCATTTGCTATATCATAGTGGTCATAAGGTAACGTCAGAACTGAGTGTGTAGAGTAATAATTGCCGCATTACACGATCGGCGATGCTTGTTGATTGCAGTGAACGCGGAACTCACAAGCAGCTGCCAGTTGCTGATTACAGGCGAGGAATACACGCGTAGGCGCAAGGCTAGAATCAGAGGGTACGAGGAATTCGACAACCTTGTGAAAGCAGCAAAGCAAGTAACTCGTGGCCACATACGAGAGCTACGGAAAAAAAGAGAAACATACCTCCACTTCCTACAGTCGGTCAGGCGGTAGCATAAACTCCAGAGGATATCGAAGAAAACTACGTAAATTTCACCAGGCTCTCGTGCAGAGCTTTGGTAAATGACATTTTCCCAGCTTTTGGTTGTGTATGTAAAGGTGTACAATAAATTATGTGATAAAACACTTCCTTTTCTCTCTCAAAACGTACGAAATGAGAGGCTGCGGCGATACATAGAATTAAATGGTTCAAATGGCTCTGAGCACTATGGGACTTACCTGCTTAGGTCATTAGTCCCCTAGAACTTAGAACTACTTAAACCTAACTAACCTAAGGACAACACACACATCCATGCCAGGGGCAGGATTCGAACCTGCGACCGTAGCGGTCACTCGGGCCGGCTCATAGAATTATTTACTGTTTCTTCCCTGTCAACGCAGAATAACATCAGAGATGGACGACTGGTATCTCAGATGTTGCTAATGTTTTATATCTGAAGATGTCTCCCGCAGACGAGGACGATAAGTTAGTGAATAGTTTCACGCATAGATCTCGCCCTCTCGTTCTTGCTCTCTCGGCCCAGATGTTTTAACAGAAGTAAACACCGATAGTGAGATCCTTCAGTCAGTCTTCCTTCCTGATTTCTGTCACGTACAGACATGAACGACGTCAGTCTTACCGTGTAACGTACCTACAACAAATAAAGCCCATGTTCGTCTGTGAAAATGGACTCGCTAAGCAAACTGAGCTATCAGTAATCGGAATCTAACCTGCATAACACTGTATGCGTGTTATATGAGTGTCAGTTTCTCTGTCATTTAAGCCCTCAACAGATCGATACAGGAAAAACTTAAAACTAACATTTGGATAAGCTATCTGACTGTGTATCTGAATATGAATTTACAAGTGATAGAGGATCTGGCTTGTGCAACGGAATTTACTGGATTAGACTACATGACACGCTGTGGTGCGTCAGTGTCTATGTTTTGGCCCTAAGTTTTGCACTCACCTCTTTAGATGGCTGCCCTTTTCCATGTGGTTTACAGCAATTCGCAGCAGCATGCTGCTAAAGCTTATTGTTACTAAGAATAATTTTAATAAAAAGGAGTTTGCCTGGGTCCTGTTAACTACCAAATAAGTTGTAAGAAGGGATTTCATAAATTTATTTATAAACTATAGAAATCATCATGACCAATAATAGTTTGACAGTTGTTAATAATGGCGAAATGCCTGACAATGCCTTAATGAGTATCAATAATGGGTGAGTGCCAGATTAACAAATTATTTCAATTTCAAAGTTACATTAAAATTTAATAACCACAGCATATTTGTGAATCAGATGTGCAGAATAATAATTATTATTTGGAGAATAAGGAGGCTTCTTTAACTGACAAGTAAAACATGGGACTTTGCAAACTCGGACTATAATCACGCGCCTAACCCTGCAATTGCGCTTTACGCTATGCTTGCGAATGTTATCTTGAATTCCATCTTCAAGCGTAGTTAAGCCATCTACGTCCCGCCTGGCTGTATAAATTAAATCAGGCCTTGAGTGTGGTAAGATCTGCCATCACCGAAATGAGGGCAGCTTGACGCGTCTTCTGTATACGAGGTCTCGACCAACACTACTGAAATTTTACTCTCGCAGACAGGCCTAGTTTCACAGCAATGTTTAGAATCGCGCTCACTTGTTTCGCCCTTAGATTGTGACTGTCGATATCTGAGTGCTTATTTATTTCCACAGATAATCGCAGAATCTTACATTATGCAAAGAATGTCCTTAAGTTGGCTGTATTGATACTCAGTGTAATATTTAATCAATGAAACTGAGATTTCTTCCACACTTCTTACAACAGCAAAAACGACCCAATGAATGAGAAGCAACTGACTGATAAGTTTGTCCGTGGGCCCAGCGAATTACATGGGAACATTAAAAAGTCGGGAAAATTTTTGTCAATACCTTGCTAGCTCACAAACGCATTCAAATATGTATATACGGTACGGTCCATCTCAAGTTTCGGATGAGATGATCTCGAAAACTCTACATCGGGTAAAAATGGTGGGTAAGACAAGTTCGTAGGCTCAATGGGGGACATCAAATGATACTACATGTGACATCCAGCCCGAACCCCATTGGGTTGGGCGGGGGGGGGGGGGGGGGGGGGGCAACTTTTAAATCTTAAATGGAAACCCCCATTTTTTATTGCAGATTCGGATTCTCCATAAAAAAAAGTAATCAAGTTTTGTCTGAAACACATTTAAACCATCGACAGATGGCGCTGAAATCGAGAAAAAAGTAAAATTGGGACAGAATTCTGATTTATTTAGAACTATCCGAGAAAGACCTATCAAATCGTTAAAATATGACCAATTATTTCGTTACGCCAAATTAAGCTGTTTTTGTACAAAATGTACTGTATTTTACTTTAAGCGTTACCCAGCAACAACGACACGGACATAGTAGAATGTTGTTCCCATGGGGTGCTTCATTAGTGTGAGTCCCATTGCCTCTCACATGTTGGGGTGCTTCATTAGTGTGAGTCCCCTTGCCTTTCACAATTTGGGGTGCTTAATTTATGAAAATAGTCACGAAAAAATTGTTCAAAATTATCCCCATTTGCTTCAATGCATGAAGTCAATAGTCTGCGCAAGATGTCTACAGTTTTGAGTAGCACATCCCGTGGTATGGCTGCACACGATCTTCTAATACGTTGCTCCATATCGTTTCTGGTTGTGGGCTGTCTTTCATAAACAATATTTTATAAATAACCCCCCAAGAAAAAATAAGGAGATGTTGGGTCTGGTGAATGGAGGCCACTGAATTGGTCCGCCGCGTCCTATCCAGCGACCACGGTACCGTAAATGTAAAACGTTCCGTACGTTTTTAGCATAATGGGGAGCTGCTCCGTACTGTTGGAACGACATTCGTTTCCTAGTTTCTAAATCAACATCCATTAACTCCAAAAAATCATCGCGGAGAAGTTGTAAATAAGGTTCCCCAGTAACATTTCGGTCAAAAAAATACGGTACTATCAAGTAACCGTTTAAAATTGCACACCAGACCATTAACGACCATTTGTGTTGATTGTCAACGGGTATGTGGCAGTGTGGTTTGACAGGGGACGAATAATGACAATCATGACAATTTAATTCCCTATTGTTTTTGAATGTGGCATTATAAGTGAACATAACGTATCTAAAAATTTCATTGGCAGCTCTTATCATTTGCAAGGCCCATTGGCAAAATGCAAGCGTATTTGGATATATTTCAGCGTTAATGCCTGTGTCAGTGTGGTATGATACGCATGGTATTTACGTGCCTTGAAAATCCTCAAAACAGTTGATTTCGGTATTCCAGTTTGTCTCTGAATCGCACGACTACTCATTTCGGGATCCAGTTGAACACAGGCGAGAACGGTAATGGTACGAGCGTCATTTTCATTGTATTCGCGAAGACGAGGTTGAAGGTGCACGTATCCATTTCGCCGGCCTCGGTGGCCGTGCGGTTCTAGGCACTTCAGTCCGGAACCGCGTGACTGCTACGGTCGCAGGTTCGAATCCTGTCTCGGGCATGGATGTGTGTGATGTCCTTAGGTTAGTTACGTTTAAGTAGTTCTAAGTTCTAGGGGACTGATGACCTCAGATGTTGAGTCCCATAGTGCTCAGAGCCATTTGAACCATTTTGAACGTATCCATTTCGAGCTCGTTGAGTGCAATTTCGAATAATGTTTTCGCTTGGATGTCGTCTGTTTGGGAAATGATCCGCATACAGTTGCGCAGCTGCAGCGTAATTGTTATGGCATTCACCTAAAAGTAGCATCATATCAACAATCTCTGTAGGAGGGTAGTGAGCCATGTTTCGCTAAAGAATAATTTACATTCGTGAAGTCACTTATGATCGCATTGCACCGACCTTTGTACTGAGTCATAGTTCTCAGTTTGGCCACAGCAGCCCCACAGTCGGGTGAGTAATGCAGTTGTGAAGAGTTCCTTAACGAGATTTTAATACCAGTCCGCCTCCCTCCATCAAAAACTGTGGCGGATAGGATACATTTTGTAAAAAAAAAAAAAAAAAAAAAGCTTAATTTGGCGTAATGAAATAATTGGTGCGCCGACCGCGGTGGTCTCGCGGTTCTAGGCGCGCAGTCCGGAACCGTGTGACTGCTACGGTCGCAGGTTCGAATCCTGCCTCGGGCACGGACGTGTGTGATGTCCTTAGGTTAGTTAGGTTTAAGTAGTTCTAAGTTCTAGGGGACTGATGACCACAGCTGTTAAGTCCCATAGTGCTCAGAGCCATTTGAACCAAATAATTGGTGCACATTTTCTATCGATCTGATGCGTCCTTCTCGGATCATTCTAAATAAATCGGAGTTCTTCACTAATTTTAATTTTTCTCGATTTCAGCGCCATCTGTTAATGGTTTAAAAAAATGTTTCAGACAAAACTTGATTACTTTTTTATGGTGAATCCGAATCTGCAATAGAATGGGGGTTTCCATTTAAAATTTAAAAGTTGCCCCCCGACCCACCCAATGGGGCGGGGGTTGGGGGTCACGTGTACTATCATTTGATGTCCCCCTGTGAGCTTACGAATTTGTCTTACCCACTATTTTTAACCGATGTATAGTTTTCAAGATAATCTCATCCGAAACTTCGGATGGACCACGCTGTATATATGCTTTCTGATCAAAAGTATCCGAACACCACTATATAATGCGCAAAACCAGCTATAAGTCACGAGAGGCGGACGCGATAGCATGGTAGGAGGTGAGGAGTATTGTGTTGTCAGGAGAGACGCAGTAACAGCAGCATGGGTCGGCTAGGAGGGCTCAGTAACTTCAAATATGGAGTAGTCATTGGATGTCATCTGAGTAACAAAACAGTCAGGAACATTTCAACCTTTCTAAAGCTGAGTAGAGAATAGGTGGATGAATCACATTGTGAAGACCTAATACACAGGATGTCTGTCAATAAACATTTCGGCTCTCATATGACGTAACACCGAGTTCACCGAAACGCGAGTTTACAGACGAAAATACAGTTCTTCATTACGTTGTGACTAATGAATACGCAATAAATACTGATGCTTTATGAAAAAATCACTAAACAGTGAAATTCGCAACATAGTAGTGGAACACACGTTTGTGCACAAAATGCTATTTTTCACAGTTCGTCACATTTTGGGAGACAGTAGTTATGAAATATCTTACCCTCAGCAGATGGGCAGTGTTAGACTAGCAAGAACCGCACTGTCGGCATGCTGCAGCAGAAACAGCCCACCACCTGTCCCAGCTTAGCGCCGCTCCTCACCTGCAAAAGGACAACAATGTGTGCGTCACACTCTGGGACAGACGCATACGGGGTGTATGTAGAGACGTTATCATAGTAACATTATCAGTACGCATCGATACTTTTGTTTCACTCCTTTGGTATCGGCATCAGCATTCGATAATTTCAGATAATTGAAAGAAATATCAGAGTATCGGTATCGAAAACACTGAATAGTTGGTACGAAGGGGGAGAGAGGAGAGGGGTGGTAATAACTTTTCATGTTAGTTTAATCTCTACTAAAATACAAAGTTATGCTGATCGTTATTCCCAAGAATCTCGAAAAGCTCTTGCCCAGTTTACTTCACAGTTTTTCCCGATAATCTAATAAACGTTCGGGTGTTACATATCTTTCAAATATGTAGGGCATAGAAATACATATCTACGATATAAAGGAGAAACGTATTTGCAAAAATCTAGAAATGTTTTTAACAATAAGTCAATAATGACGAGATTTAGTACGTGAAAGAATATATCAAGAATTACATACAGGATTTGTATCTATTGGATTACGAGGCGGAAGAATTGTATTTATTACATCAGAAGCCTTACTTTTTATATTATTCCTCTGAGCTTTCTTTAGTAGAAGCCTATAATAAAAGCTGCGCCACACACACAAACACACACACACACACACACACACACACACACACACACACACATATATATATATATATATATATATATATATATATATATATATATATATACTCCTAGAAATGGAAAAAAGAACACATTGACACCGGTGTGTCAGACCCACCATACTTGCTCCGGACACTGCGAGAGGGCTGTACAAGCAATGATCACACGCTCGGCACAGCGGACACACCAGGAACTGCGGTGTTGGCCGTCGAATGGCGCTAGCTGCGCAGCATTTGTGCACCGCCGCCGTCAGTGTCAGCCAGTTTGCCGTGGCATACGGAGCTCCATCGCAGTCTTTAACACTGGTAGCATGCCGCGACAGCGTGGACGTGAACCGTATGTGCAGTTGACGGACTTTGAGCGAGGGCGTATAGTGGGCATGCGGGAGGCCGGGTGGACGTACCGCCGAATTGCTCAACACGTGGGGCGTGAGGTCTCCACAGTACATCGATGTTGTCGCCAGTGGTCGGCGGAAGGTGCACGTGCCCGTCGACCTGGGACCGGACCGCAGCGACGCACGGATGCACGCCAAGACCGTAGGATCCTACGCAGTGCCGTAGGGGACCGCACCGCCACTTCCCAGCAAATTAGGGACACTGTTGCTCCTGGGGTATCGGCGAGGACCATTCGCAACCGTCTCCATGAAGCTGGGCTACGGTCCCGCACACCGTTAGGCCGTCTTCCGCTCACGCCCCAACATCGTGCAGCGCGCCTCCAGTGGTGTCGCGACAGGCGTGAATGGAGGGACGAATGGAGACGTGTCGTCTTCAGCGATGAGAGTCGCTTCTGCCTTGGTGCCAATGATGGTCGTATGCGTGTTTGGCACCGTGCAGGTGAGCGCCACAATCAGGACTGCATACGACCGAGGCACACAGGGCCAACACCCGGCATCATGGTGTGGGGAGCGATCTCCTACACTGGCCGTACACCACCGGTGATCGTCGAGGGGACACTGAATAGTGCACGGTACATCCAAACCGTCATCGATCCCATCGTTCTACCATTCCTAGACCGGCAAGGGAACTTGCTGTTCCAACAGGACAATGCACGTCCGCATGTATCCCGTGCGACCCAACGTGCTCTAGGTGTAAGTCAACTACCCTGGCCAGCAAGATCTCCGGATCTGTAACCCATTGAGCATGTTTGGGACTGGATGAAGCGTCGTCTCACGCGGTCTGCACGTCCAGCACGAACGCTGGTCCAACTGAGGCGCCAGGTGGAAATGGCATGGCAAGCCGTTCCACAGGACTACATCCAGCATCTCTACGATCGTCTCCATGGGAGAATAGCAGCCTGCATTGCTGCGAAAGGTGGATATACACTGTACTAGTGCCGACATTGTGCATGCTCTGTTGCCTGTGTCTATGTGCCTGTGGTTCTGTCAGTGTGATCATGTGATGTATCTGACCCCAGGAATGTGTCAATAAAGTTTCCCCTTCCTGGGACAATGAATTCACGGTGTTCTTATTTCAATTTCCAGGAGTATATATATATATATATATATATATATATATATATATATATATATATATATATTGAGATTTTACTTTTCAGCTATTATGCATTTTAATAGGTATAAATATAGTATATAACGGGAAAACGTAGTTAGTAAAAATCTCTAAAAGTTGTTGACTGATTTGTTTGAAAGTTTACTCTAATAAATAGATCGGTAGAGGATACATTTTTTCTTAAATAATAATTGACCGGTTGTCTGTTAAAACGAACTACGAGAAGGAAAAGGTTGTGCTATGCTGTGCTGTGAAAATCTGCGGTTTCATTTTCTTCCCTGCAGTCAGTTTCAAGTACGATAGTAGGGAATTTAAGCATTACACAATTTTTTTCTCCCGTACACATTATTCCAGCTTATACAGGGTGTTACAAAAAGGTACGGCCAAACTTTCAGGAAACATTCCTCACACACAAAGAAAGAAAGTATGTTATGTGGACATGTGTCCAGAAACTCTTACTTTCCATGTTAGAGCTCATTTTATTACTTCTCTTCAAATCACATTAATCATGGAATGGAAATACAAGCAACAGAACGTACCAGCGTGACTTCAAACACTTTGTTACAGGAAATGTTCAAAACGTCCTCCCTTAGCGGGGAAACGTGTATCCACCCTCCGTCCCATGGAATCCCTGATGCACTGATGCAGCCCTGGAGAATGGCGTATTGTATCACAGCCGCCCACAATACGAGCACAAAGAGTCTCTACATTTGTTACCGGGGTTGTGTAGACAAGAGCTTTCAAATGCCCCCATAAATGAAAGTCAAAGGGGTTGGGGTCAGGAGAGCGTGGAGGCCATGGAATTGGTCCGCCTCTACCAATCCATCGGTCACTGAATCTGTTGTTGAGAAGCGTACGAACACTTCGACTGAAATGTGCAGGAGCTCCATCGTGCATGAACCACATGTTGGGTCGTATTTGTAAAGGCACATGTTCTAGCAGCACAGGTAGAGTATCCCGTATGAAATCATGATAACGTACAGTACACTCTGACGAAACTAAAATGAGCTCTAACATGGAAATTAAGCGTTTCCGGACACATGTCCACATAACATCTTTTCTTTATTTGTGTGTGAGGAATGTTTCCTGAAAGTTTGGCCGTACCTTTTTGTAACACCCTGTATATAATTTTAAACAGAAATAGTATACACAACTGTACGCTGTTTTGTTTTCTCTCGGGCAGTCGGTTTTCATAGAAAAAGGGTACTTGTATCTATGGCTCATCGGCCGTTAGAGTACTACTACGGAACTGCATCATCCAAACTTTGTAATCCTACCCAATCGCAGAATAAAACTACGTGAAATAATATCATTGGAGCTATTATCTTCACAGATGAAGCAGCAGGGGAGGTATGTCATGTCCCATATATCAGTAATTTTAAGCGACTTCAGTTCCCAGTCAGTGATTCGTTGGCAATAACAGTAATCAAAGTTCAAGGTCAAAGAGAGGGGAGGAAATGGATATAGAGAGGGGGAAGCAGGAGATGAACAGAGAGAGGGGAAGGAGGTGGTGAGGCATAGGGGGAGAGGACATGGATAGAGAGATGGAGTAGGAGGTGATGGACAAAGAGAGGAAGAGGATTAAGAGATGGACAGAGAAAGGGGAAAGATGAAGATTAGGACTTATCTAATTCCTAGACCTATTTATCAACTGTGAAGCATTGCCGGGTTTGGTTGCAATAATTAAAAGGAAGGCACTCTAAACTTTGTGTATAAAAAAACTAGACAGAATAAAAATAACTACATGTTTTTTCCGGTAGTTTGTTATACGTTAACAATGATACATATCAGTAAGGAAGTGTACACCAATATGGACCTCGTGTATGGATGTACTGAAAGCAATGAATGGAAAAAGGCACAAAAAAGCTATGCTGAAATGTTCGTAGTGGCAGCTGCCATATATCAGTACTTTTGCAACTCTTTTTTTGAGTCTATCTTCCATAACCAAGTGCAGTCTAGTGTACAACACTTGTGCGAATCATTCTTGACTTCTGCTCTCGTGTTTGGCATCCCCACTAGGTCTTATAAAGGAAGATATGGAAGCAGTTCAGAGGCGGGCTGCTAAATTTGCTACCGGTAGGGTCGATCGACATGTGAGTGTTACGGAGAAGCTTCGTGAACTCAAACGGGAATCTTTGAAGGGAAGACACGAAGTAGAGTAAATTTTGAGAATTGACTGCAGAACTAATCTACTGCTGCCAATATATATTTCGCGTAAGGAGCACGAAGACAAGATAAAAATTAGGGCTCGTACGGATGCCTATAGATGCTCGGCTTTCCTCGCTCCATTTGGGAGTGGAACAGGCTCTGAGCACTATGGGGCTTAACATCTGAGGTCATCAGTCCCCTAGACTTAGAACTACTTGAACCTAACTAACCTAAGGACATCACACACATCCATGCCCGAGGCAGGATTCGAACCTGCGACCGTAACAGCAGCGCGGTTCCAGACTGAAGAGCCAAGAACCGTACGGCCACAACAGCCGGCGGAGTGGAACAGGAAAACCAATAGTAGAGGCATGAGGTTCCCTCCGCCATGCACAATACGGTGGCTTGAAGAGTACATATATAGACGAAGAACCACGAAAAACACTCCTCCAAGGCAACACCACCTCCTCCGTACTTCACTGTCTGCATTGCATGTGATCTCTCAGACCAAAGAGTATAGTGTTTTTCATCTCTCCGCATCACTCGTTTTGAGTCATCCACTGACCAGTGGCTTTGCTCTTTACACCACTTCAACCTTTGATTAACATAAGCTGTAGAACTATGTGGCTCATGAGGATTTCCCCGATTATTGTAGTCCATTCTTTTTAACTCCCTGTGCACATTCAAGGACTGCTGGTTGCACTCTGTAACTCACGAGTGATTTGTCCCGCTTTCTTACTGCCTGGTCTGTGGTTTTTCCTTCGTGTCTCCACCCCACAGTCGCGTCAGTAACGCTCGACTTGGGAAGCTTTAGAAAGTTGGAACTGCCCCTGGTGGGATTGTTACTCACAAGGGAACCTCCCCATCGCACCCCCCCTCAGATTTAGTTATAAGTTGGCACAGTGGATAGGCCTTGCAAAACTGAACACAGATCGATCGAGAAAACAGGAAGAAGTTGTGTGGAACCGTGAAAAAAATTAGTAAAATTTAAAAAACTGAGTAGTCCATGCGCAAGATAGGCAACATCAAGGAGGCTCTGAGCTCAGAAGCGCCGTGGTCCTGTGGTTGGCATGAGTAGCTACACAACGAGAGGTCCTTGGTTCAAGTCTTCCCTCGACTGAAAATTTTACTTTCTTTATTTTCGCAAAGTTATGATCTGTCCGTTCGTTCATTGACGTCTCTCTTCACTGTAATAAGTTTAGTGTCTGTGTTTTGCGACCGCACCGCAAAACCGTGCGATTAGTAGACGATATGGGAACCGAAAACATTTAATCGTAAGGTCATAGGTCAAGTGATTCCTCCACGGGAAAACACGTCTGATATATTCTATACGACACTGGTGACGGCATGTGCGTCACGTGAAAGGAATATGTTGTCGACCCACCTAACTTGTACACTTAGCGAATGGTTAAAAAGATTCTTCTACCTTGCCCGATTTAGGTTTTCTTGTGGATGTGATAATCACTCCCAAAAAAGTGATGAAAACATTAGAGTTTGTCACATAAACTGAAAATAAAAAATTATACTTTTCACTCGAGGGAAGACTTGAACCTAGGACCTCTTGCTCCGTAGCTGCTCTCGCTAACCATGGGACCACGGCGCTCCTTGACTCCCAGTGTCCTTGATGTTGCCTATGTTGGCATGGACTACTCAATTTGTATGTTTTACTAATTTTTTTCATAGTTCCACAAAACTTCTTCCTGTTTTCTCGATTGATCTGTGTTCAGTTTTTCAAGGCCTATACACTGTGCCAACTTATAACTAAATCTGAGGGGGGGTGCGATGGGGAGGTTCCCTTGTCAGGTAACATCCAATGACAGCTCAACGTTCGATTGCACTGAGCGCTCCTGATCGACGAATTACGCTGCTTCTGCTTCGCTCCTGTCGAAACAATTGTTTCCTCTTCCTTCTATAGTGGCCAGCCTACCTCTTTTGACATCGAGTAGAGTCCGCCTCCTAGGACATCTAGTGGTCAGCGCCGCATTACGTGAGGGTGCCAGGATACTTACAATCAACAAACGTATAGCGGAAGCACCGCGTCTGACCCTGTTAAGCCTGTCGGAACCGACCGACCACTGTGTCGTCCGCTGCCAATGGCGTCATTGGATACGGCATGGAATGGAAAGGTGTGGGGTCAGTACTCCGCTCTCCCGGCCGTCTGCTTTCTCGACCTTGGAGCCGCTATTTTTCAGTCAGGTAGCTCCTCAAGTGGCATGACAAGGCTGCATACACGTCGTTCCAGTTCTCCCACCAACGTAGAGTCCCTGAGGGCACCTCGTATCGAACCCGGCTCCTCCACAGAGCAGTCTGGGGTACATACTTTTGGTCACATACTTTCGGTCACTTTGTGTACGTTTTTGCAACACTTTGAATGGATACTTGACTCGCTTTATTATGATTCGCTTCCACTTCTTACGTTTCCTGCGGTCATAGATTTATGCAAGTAACTTATGCCTGCCTCGTTACGAGTGAAGGCGGTAAATGAAGCTGTATCGAGTATGGCGACTCGTCTTTCATTTCATATTACGTAGCTTGTCGTTAAAATTAATTATCAGACTAAAGTGGCTGATGAATCGCTGCAATATAGCAATATCTGGGAATCCAGTATACGGAGAGCTGTTTATGTTGGGATGTTCAGACGGTATGGAGATTAAATGCTAGCAGAGACCGGCTTCATTCGTGTAATATCGCAAATTCCCTTACGTTCAACCAGTAGGCGGTCATTTATTAATTATTTACCACAACGCCTGTAATTCACACTGTCATTGTTTACACACTCCAAACCACAGTAGCCGGCCGGTGTGGCCGAGCGGTTCTAGGCCCTTCAGTCCGGAACCGTGCGACTGCTACGGTCGCAGGTTCGAATCCTGCCTTGGGCATGGATGTGTACGATGTCCTTAGGTTGGTTAGGTTTAAGCAGTTCTATGTTCTAGGGGACTGATGACCTCAGATGTTAAGTCCCATATTGCTCAGAGCCATTTGAACCATTTTTGATCCAAACCACAGTATTCTTTCTCTGAATAACTGTAGCACGCTATAACCACAGTCTGTACCAGTTACTTTTTAAATATTTGAACTCGACCACAAATAATTTGCTCTACTTTACACCACTTTCCACATCAGTAAATAGTTAAAAGAGTCATTTACTACAACTTTCGATTTCTTGCACACCATGTCACCAACTAGTCCAGCAAACACCATTATTTCTCGCTACTCGACTGTCAACTGTCTACGTAATTTCGTTGCTCTGGTTTCTTTCATTCATTTTAATTTCTCCGGAGGTACTACCTATGCAATAAAAACTATACACGTGCAGCACTTACATGCGTGCATACAAATGTACACATTTTAGATGGCGTAGAAAATATTTCTAAGTATTCCGATCATCAGTAGACGCAGCAGAAGACCATTGTAGCCGTGACCGAAATGTTGGTTTTTCCATTATAGGTTTTTACATTATTAACTAATTTAATCGTATGGCTAGGGCCCCCCGTCGGGCAGACCGTTCGCCGGGTGCCGGTCTTTCAATTTGACGCCACTTCGGCGACCTGCGGTCGATGAGGATGATAGGACGATGATGACAGCACAACACCCAGTCCCTGTGCGCGGAAAATTCCCCGAACCAGCTGGCAATCGAACCCGGGCCCAGAGGGTTGACAATCCGTCACGCTGACCATAAGCTACCGGGGGACGGCTTTTACTCGTACATTACGAAACTTTACGATACCTAGAAAACTTTTATGTTAGCTGACTCTGCCCGCGAAAGTCTACGCCATTATAACATAAAATATTAAATACAGAAAAAGAAAAAAAAACTATAAGCGAATACGCCACGAAAATTCCTTCACAAACATGTTCAAATAACCTTCACCGAACATTAAAAAAAACTTTTTGTATCTAGTCAAACACAAGCGTAAGAATTTCGATCTGATCTGCTTCCGTGGTGATGAATGTTTGAAAAACGACCATAGAACTAGGCTCTACGTTGGACAGAACAACTTCACCTTGAACGAGAGCGAGGGATCATTGCCGAGAGTTGCAAACTTGCTCACTTCAAAAACGACCAGCCAAGGAAGCAGATGTTTGTTTATAGTTGCCGTCTTCTTCTTCTTTTAGCCGGTCTATACGCTGTGACTTCACAGGATCAGCATATTAGTCGTAATTTGGTAATGTATGGTATAGGGCGCCGGACGGTCTTCCTGTTGCCATATATAAACCACGAATAATATTTTATCATATGAATATAGTGCACACGGGACACAACGGATAGATGTCACAGTTGCCACACTACAACCTAGCAACAGGGAGACCGTTCGGCACCCTATACCATACATTACCAAACGAAGACTAAAATGCTGATCCCGTGAAGATACGACGTATAGGCCGGCTAAAAGAAGAAGAAGAAGAAGAAGAAGAAGGCGACTATAAATAAACATCTGCTTCCTTGGCTGGTGCTTTTTGAAGTGAGCAGGTTTGCAACCTTCGGTAATGATCCCTCGCTCTTGTACAAGGTGAAGTTGTTCTGTCCAACGCAGAGCCTCTTCCATGGCAGTTTCTCAAACATCCATCACCATGGCCGCAGATCAGCACGGAATTCGCGCGTCTGGATCGTTCTAGGTCAGAGCAGGGCTGACGTCTCGTTACGCTACCAGATTCCTCGTCTCGACAGTGCGTGGAAGGGGTTTGTTGTCGGCGTCGACGCGGCGTCACTGTTTCTGGTCATCCTGTGGCGCTTGCGGACTTAGCAGATTTTCCTAACACACTGCACAGTCTTACTCCTACAGTGAATTTAATAAATGATCTGCACTCTCGTAACATTCCTGTCTCTAGTGTTTTCCGCCCAATCATCGCCATACCATCTCTCCCTGTGCTTCTTCCAGCACTCGAGCTTAAAAAGAAAGTCGTAGAATCACGAATACTTCCCACCCGTGATTATGGTACGAAAAATCACGCCGGCTGGGACTGTCGATAAGTGCTTGTGTGTCATACATTAGCGTTATTTCAACTATATCACTCTTGCCTAAGAACAGTTATCGTGGCTACACGACAATAAATGTAGAGATTATTACACTTTGTGCTTTCTCTATCGTTTTCTCGAGCATTGGACTCCTTCTTATTAATCTTCAACCCTACACTAGTATTTGAACAGCACAGCAGGAACACTCGTTCTCAATAAAGTAAAATACTCGCTGTATCAGTACACAATATTGCCATGTTCTCTAAATCAACTTCAGTATAGGGAACCAGACTGTACAACAATCTACTTCAAAATATTAAAGAAATTAAATTCCTTTCAAACTCCAAAAGACAGCTAGTGGTAGACATTCTGTTACTGTAGCTGCCTCTTCCACATACATGTCTGCAGGTCATTCTCGTCAACCCTTCTTCCCCCACCCCTATTCCCTTCCAGTTGTACACAGAATTCTCTAGTGAAGTTTTTTCTTTATAACATCCACTTTAATTTAAATCTTCTCCTCTTTTATTAACGCTTCCACTTCTTATAACAGCAAAAAAGGCTTCAAATGTGCTAAACCAATCAATATCATTCTCATTAACGCCTTTATTTGATTATTTATTGGCGTTATTTTTTTCTCTTGTTGCGGGTCTTACAGCTGTCGCCGCATCCTGCATCACTGTTGGCAAATGCCTCGATCTCGTCACTTTTCCTCATCATCTTCTATTCGTCATCTCTCCATCGCTTCTTTTATGCCACTTAGCCATACTTTTCGTGGTCTTCCTCTTCTTCTCCTTCCAGAAGGTTGCCATTAAAATATTCCTTTATGCCATCTGTCTTATCCATTCTTTTGACGTGCCTGAACCATCCAAGCTGTCTTTCTTCAATTCTATCCGTAATAGTATAATGACTCTCTTATTTCTTCATTTCTTACGTGGTAAAGTTGGGAAATTTTGCATGGGCTTCTCCAGTGGTCTAGGACACTTTTTACTTCTATCTGTGAGTTCCCAGCTCTCAATCCCATATCTTGTTACTCGTTCCACGATGGATTTTTTATAGATGTACTTTAACCTTTAAACCCCTTCTTGAGGACCAACGTATATGATTTAATTTCTGGTTAGCCGCCCTTCCCTGACTCATCCGTTGTTGGATATGTCTATCTCCCATTACGTGACAAGATACTACCCACGTACTTAAACTCTTTATACGCTTTAATAAGATGGCCGGCCGCTGTGGCCGAGCGGTTCTAGACGCTTCAGTCTGGAACCGCGCTGCTGCTATGGTCGCAGGTTTGAATCCTGCATCGGGCATGCATGTGTGTGATGTCCTTAGGTTAGTTAAGTTTAAGTAGTTCTATGCCTAGGGCACTGATGACCTCAGATGTTAAGTCCCATAGTGCTTAGAGCCATCTGAACCATTTTTAATAAGATGTCCCTCAATGTCCAGGTTACTCCCGCCTTCTTCGCAACATGGGTATTCCATCTTCTCAGAATTAGTTTTCAAAATCCACAGTTTACTCTCTTCGAACAACTTCGTAAGCATGTAAGATACGTATATCCTCTTCAGCGTTTATTGCAACGACGTGGTCATCAGCATAGAAAATTGTGTACTTACACTGGTTCCTTACTTCAGTTCCCATTCCCATGCTCTTTCTACACCACAAATCCAGTGCCTTTGCCACATACATATTAAAGATTGTGGGAGACAGTCAGCATCCTTGCTTCTGTTCTTTAGTTATTCTGAGGATCTCTCTAGAAACTCCTTTCTCCACTTCAGTGACGGATTCCGTCGAGCTGTAGAAGTTTGTGATGCTTGGAACAAGCCGGCCGGAGTGGCCATGCGGTTCTAGGCGCTACAGTCTGGAACCAAGCGACTGCTACGGTCGCAGGTTCGAATCCTGCCTCGGGCATGTATGTGTGTGATGTCCTTAGGTTAGTTAGGTTTAAGTAGTTCTAAGTTTAGGGGACTGATGACCACAGATGTTAAGTCTCATAGTGCTCAGAACCATTTGAACCATTTTGATCTACGACGACCAGATGACTACTTAGATTCCTTTACAACCTCTTTTTCATGATCTCAAAAAAATGGCTCTGAGCACTTTGGGACTTAACTGTTCAGGTCATCAGTCCCCTATAACTTAGAACTACTTAAGCCTAACTAATCTAAGGACATGACACGCATCCACGCCCGAGGCAGGATTCGAACCTGCGACCGTAGCGGTCGTGCGGTTCGAGATTGTAGCGCCTAGAACCGCTCAGCCAACCCGGCCGGCCTTTTCCATGATCTGTATTAGGGTAAAGATGTTATGTACAAATGACCTCCCTCTTTTAAAGCCATTTCGTTCTTTCACTTCTTTTACAAGCTTCTCCTTTCTTGATTTTAAAATCTTCCCGTACAACCTGCTAACTGATCTTGTGACACTTATAACACGATAATTGCTATACACTTCCTTGCTTTCTTTTTATGTTTGGGGTTCAGATACGCTAAGTTCCTCTCTTCTGGAATTTCCTACCCCATAACACACACATTTATTAGACAAGTTGCTTAGATATTCATACAGAATGCTCGGACCATACCTCACAAATTGTATTGGTACATTTGCAGGCCCTGGTGATATCCCAACTTTCATTCGTGCAGTCGCCGTCTATACCTCTTTCGTAGCTCTCTTCTTCACCCTCCCGGTTCTCCCGCACCTCCCGCTACTTCCTAGTACTCTGTCCTTTTTCTGTTAGCATGCACTAGCTATTAGTACTATTGTTGTTATTATTTTCCATTATTATTTTTATTGATAATATAGATTATTGAGATTGTTCTTTAGGAAACTCATCAGTGTAACTATTAATGCCTCCATTATTTTATTGTCACTATTATTATTGTTGTTGCAAATTCTTCTTTCTAATAATGCAAATTTTTATTATTGTGATTGTTATGAAATATTTTTTGTATGTGTTGTTTCTAGTCAGATTTAAGAGAGGGCCTCAAGGGCTCAATCTTTCAGGTGTGCCGCAGGACCGTTGCTATTCACAATATATAAAAATGACCTTGTGGCTAACATCAAAAGTTCACTGAGGCCTTTTGCGAATGACGCTGTAGTATATCGAGAGGTTGTAACAATGGAAAATTGTACTGAAATGCAGGAGGATCTGCAACAAATTGACGCATGGTGCAGGGAATGGCAACTGAATCTCAATGTAGACAAGTGTAGTGTGCTGTGAATACATAGAAAGAAAGATCCTTTATCATTTAGCTACAATATAGCAGGTCAGCTACTGGAAACAGTTAATTCCATAAATTATCTGGGAGTTGCCATTAGGAGTGATTTAAAATGGAATGACCATATAAAGTTAATCGTCGGTAAAGCAGTTGCCAGACTGAGATTCATTGGAAGAATAGTAAGGAAATACAATTCGAAAACAAAGGAAGTAGGTTACAGTACACTTTTTCGCCCACTGGGATCCGTACCAGATAGGGTTGATAGAAGAGATAGAGAAGATGTAACGTAGAGCAGCGCGCTTCGTTACAGGATCATTTAGTAATCGCGAAAGCGTTACGGAGATGATAGATAAACTCCAGTGGAAGACTCTGCAGGAGAGACGCTCAGTAGCTCGGTACGGTGTTTTGTTGAAGTTCATACCTTCACCGGGGAGTCAAGCAGTATGTTGCTCCCTCCTACGTATATCTCGCGAAGAGACCATGAGGATAAAATTGAGAGATTAGAGCCCACGCAGAGGCATATCGACTTCCACGAACAATGCAAGCCGGCCCGAGTGGATGAGCGGTTCTAGGCGCTACAGTCTGGAGCCGCGCGAATTCTACGGTCGCAGGTTCGAACCCTGCCTCGGGCATGGATGTGTGTGATGTCCTTAGGTTGGTTAGGTTTAAGTAGTTCTAAGTTATGGGGGACTGATGACCTCAGAAGTTAAGTCCCATAGTGCTCAGAGCCATTTGCACCATTTTTTGAACAATACAAGACTGGAATAGAAGGGAGAACCGATAGAGGTACTCCAAGTGCCCTCCGCCACACACCGTCAGGTGGCTTGCGGAGTACGGATGTAGATGTAGATTTAGATGCTAAATAAGCAATAAATAAATAAATGTGCCAGTTAAACTGAACTGACGGAGTCTGACTGCTGCGTACCGAGACAGCAGGCGAGGCGCGCCGGCCAGTGGGGCAGGTTAGTTGCTCCCCTGGAGACGTGGAACGCCTCCCCCGGCCCTATTAATCACGGCTGGAGCGGCCTCCCGCGTCGTTTGTCCTCGCTCGGTATGCGCCGTGGCCACACTTTGTCTCCGTCCTCACCGCCTCCTGTGTGCCTGCAGCATTACCCGCCGCCTGTTTTTGTGGGGGCGCCGCCAACGCGCAGTCGTTACGGCTGCCGGCAGCTCTGTCCTCTGACACACCTTCCGATCCATTTTTCTTCTTAAATTACGGCTGCCTCTCAAAATATCCAGAGCTACATACACACTGTATAAAGAGTAGGCTTGGAAACGGCTGTGGCGTTACGTTGCACTCCGCAGCAACGATTTACTGTGGAGGCGGGGGATGGACGTGCTACTGCGTAAGGTGTGTTCTTCCCCGTGTGCAAACTCTGCCGCGAACGAACAAACGTTCGAGCACCAAAAGTGTCCGAATGCTCGTACCAAGTAGCCGTGGTGGATCACGGGACTAAATTCTTTTCCCTTTTAATATGGACATAGCTAGCTTTCTTAATGAACACCACCGCTACTACTCGTACTATTACTGCTAAGACGATAACGCCGACTGCCACTACTCATACTATCGCTGATGTTAATAATAACAATAATAATAATGACACTCACTGTTATTTATTTGTTGGATATTCAAGTCTAACACTGCTCTTCATATCACCTAACGTACCTAATGTACTTCGGTAGCGAGTTTGAGTTGTATGGTTTTCAGTTTCTTTTGGCATTTGATTACATTCATTTTCTTTAGTTCAGATTTTGAATTTCATGTTCATAGTTTAATTTCACGACACTGTTGAGATGCGAAACACAGTGCCAACCACCAGTCAGTTTTGCTCAGCAATAGAATGCAATATCTAAAGTACACGTCACATAAGGAGAAAGTTTTTGAAACCAATATTCTCACTTTCTATTACAAACAGACAATATTTTAATAGAAAGTTTACACCACCTTACTGTGTTTAAGAAAATGCTAAATGCAGAAGGGTATGAAAAAATTTGAAAGTAGAGGAACAGTTCGGAGACGATTATCATACGTGTAAAACAAAGAGTAGGGCTATTGATAGAGAGATGCTGAATGAAACGCGTTTGATTGTCAGGACAACAATGCGTGATGGCTCCAACGACTACCGCAGCTGAATATTGCCAAGTGATCTTTCACAGAACCCGAAGAATTTCTGGTCGTATGTAAAGCCTGTTAGTGGCACCAAGGTTAGCGTCCAATCCCTAGCGAGTGACACAGGAGCTGAAATTGAGGGTAGCAAAGCAAAAGCTGAAATGCTTAACTCCGTTTTCAAATGTTTCTTTACAAAGGAAAACCCAGGAGAATTGCCCCAATTTAATCTTCTCACCAGTGGTGTTCAGGAACAGCTGAAATCGTTAGAACTGAACAAAGTTCCAGGCGCCGATGAAATTCCTGTTAGATTCTATACTGAATTTTCGGCTGAGTTAGCCCCTCCTCTAACTATAACCTATCGTAAATCCCTCCAATAAAAAACCGTGCCCAGCTCTTGGAAAAAGGCGCAGGTCACACCCGTCTACCAGAAGGGTAATAGAAGTGATCCACAAAACTACCGTCCAATATCCTTGACATCGACTTTCTGTAGAATCTTAGAACATATTCTGTGATCAATGAGCTTTCTTGAACAGAATGACCTCCTTAAAGCCAACCAGCATGGATTTCGAAAACATCGATCGTGTGATACCCAACTCGCACTTTTCTCATATGACATACAGAAAGTTATGGATCAAGGCAGATACAGTGTTTCTTGATTTTCGAAAAGCATTTGACTCACTACTGCACCTACGCTTATTGTGAAATGTACTATCATATGGAGTATCAAGTGAAATTTGTGACTGGATTGAGGACTTTTGGTAGGGAGGACACAACATGTTGCCTGGGATGGAGAATCATTGTCAGTTGTAGAAGTAACTTCAATTGTGCCCCAGGGAAGTCTATTTGGACTCTTGATGTTCATATTGTACGATACTGACCTTGCAGGCAATATTAATATAAAAATCAGGCTTTTTGTATATGATGCACTTATATGCAATCAAGTACTATCTGAAAGAAGCTGCATAAATATTCAGATGTTGTTAAGAATTCAACGTGGTGCAGAGATTGGCCCTCTACATGTTCATAAATGCAAAATTTGGAGTTCACAAAACGAAAAAACGTAGTACCCTATGACTATAGTATCAATGAGTCGGTGTTGGAATCGGCCAACTCATGCAAATACCTGGGTGTAACGCTTTGTAGGGGTATGAAATGGAATGATCACATAGATTCAGTCGTGGGTAAAGCAGGTGGTAGACTTCGGTTTATTGGTAGAACACTAGGAAAGTGCAATCAGTCTACAAAGGAGATTGCTTACAAATCACTCGCGCGACCGGTTATAGAATATTGTTCAAGTGTGTGGGACCCGTAATAAACGGAACTAACGGGGGATATTCAACGTATACAGAGAGGGGCAGCACCAATGGTCATAGGTTTACTTAATCCGAGGGAGGGTGTCACAGAGATACTGAAGGAACTGAACTGAAAGACTCTTGAAGATAGGCAAACTATTCCGAGTAAGTCTATTAACAAAGGTTCATGAACCGGCTTTAAATGATTATTCTAGGTATATACTAAAACCCCCTAAGTATCGCTCACGTGGGGATTGTGAGGATAAGATTACAATAATTCCTGTACACACAGAGGCATTCAAACAGTGCTGAATGGAACGGGAAGAAAATGGTTCAAATGGCTCTGAGCACTATGGGACTTAACTGCTGAGGTCATCAGTCCCCTAGAACTTAGAACTACTTAAACCTAACTAACCTAAGAACATCGCACACAACCATGCCCGAGGCAGGATTCGAACCTGCGACCGTAGCGGGCGCGCGGTTCCAGACTGTAGCGCCTAGAACCGCTCGGCCACTCCGGCCGGCGAACGGGAAGAAACCCTGATAGCCGGAACAATGGGACTTACCCTCTGCCATGCACCTCACGGTGATCTGCAGAGTATAGATGTGTATGTAGATCATGACAATCCACCCTATCATAAAGCAGCGTCTGTAAGACAATGATTATCAAAAATGTCGTTCTTGAAATGGATTGAGCAGCTCAGAGTCCCAACCTGAACGCAGCGGAACACCTTTGGGTTGAATTAGAACCTCGACGTAACTGGAGACCCCAACATCAAAAATCTTTTCTGGGAGAGTGCATTGCCATTTCTCCACTGACTTTCAGACTCTTCATTGAAAGTGTCTCTAGCAGAGTTCAACCCGTCATAAAGGTGTAGGGTGGCTACACCCCAAATAATGTCCACTGACAGGCGTCCGGATACTTTTGATCAGGTAGCGCATTTTTGCTGCTCTTCACTTTTGCAGCCTTTTTCAGAAGATGGAGGCTGTAGGCACGTGACCAATCCTAGGTGATGACCAGGTACTTCGCATTGCTCTTGCACAATAATACGGTAGTTTGCGTATTTGTTGTTCGGATGGAATGCCGCGATTTCTTTCAATGGGTTTGCTTTCAGTTTCCATCCGCTGCCATACTCATTGTCGTTGAGTCGTGTGTGAGATACGGCAAGACCAGCAACGCCGACTTGGGACAGATGGGGTCGGCGTCTGCGGCGATGTGTCCTGATGTATGCACGGGGCGGTCGTACCCGCAGCCCTTAAGTGGGTTACGATAAATCGTGGCCGACACAATAGCAGCTGATAAGGCAGGCGTCGCCTTTGAGGATGTGCGGGTGGGGCGACCCTCCGCTGCAGGTGACTGCGGCGCGACAAAAACTCTCACCGCACACAAAAAGCTGATCCGATCTGTGCACCAGAGGGGCGGGATCTCACAGCTGTTTGCAGTCGGCTGTGTTGACTGGCGCAGAGCTGTGGAGCGCCCCCCAGCTGGGAACTCACAACGTGGTACCGACTTGCCTGACACGCAAGAGGCAGTGAAATGAAAACGAGACAGGTGGGAAAAAGTAAATAAACCGTTGATTATTTCAAAAGCAATTATTAAGAGGCTTCAGTTAGAACCGCATTCGCTTGAACTGTAACCCTTACCGCCTCACATCTTGTTTAATTTGTGTAATAATGTAATGCACAGCCATCAGTGGCGTTGAATATCTCTCATAACTGTGTTTCTTCCAATCTATATGTGACCGTCGTGAATTATGCTTACTACCTGAGCCCCATCTTATTCTGTTACTCGCTCCTGTGAACGGGAACGCGTTATGCAGGTCTTGGAGTCACTCGAGTCCATCTAGAAAAGTTTTTACTGAGCTTAACGAAGGCGATATTGGCCTGATGTATTCGACGATGCCCTTTGGCTACGCTGTCTTAAAGGATCGTTTTAAGAAATACCAAATTAAGATGACCTTGATGATGCCTAATTAAAGCGAAACGCGTAGTTGAAAAAATAAAATAAAAAACAAATTTGCAACCAAGACTGTTTTTAACCAATACTATAATTGTGTTTCCTTTCATGTATTACTTGACACTCAGACTCTCGGGTACGGCAGAATGCAAATGTGGTGTAATTTAGTTAATCGTGGTGCAAATGCGTCCTCTTTCACTCCTGCTTAGGCAGAGTTAGAAAAATGGTGGATTGTGCTACCAACTTAGTAGTATCACTACTGCAGGTGCAGTTTGTGACATCGGAGAAACAGGTGCTGCTGTCCAGGATTGGTAACAGGTACGAATTTCCGGCCCCTCCCATTCGGGAGACGGAGCCGATAGAGCACACACAGAGGGAGAGGCCACAGTGTTTCAGAGCTTCGCACTGTGCTGGACTTGTGAGCATTCGTTTCACAGAGGGGTCAATAGTACCTAGACTAGATTGTGAGAATGGGATCGGTCATTTTATTCGCGTATTCATGTTGAATTTCATTCGCTGAGTTTTTTTAAGTAAATGTCAGAGGGCCTTATGTACTCATTTTGTTAAGGGTTGACCGCTGAGAAACATGGGTCGCGCTCTAACTTTAGAGCTAGTTCTAATGTTATCTTTCTTAAGTTTCAGGTTTAATTAATACGTTGGGAAAGCATCTGTGAATTTATAGGATATTTTCATAAAGATAATTTAAGATGGAATTCATAAAATCTGTAGTTTGCTACCATCACATGTGTAGTCTGTAAGAAAGAGGTACATCTGTTGGGTAGTTTGTGATACAATCTACAGAATATTGAGATGCACCCACCCTGTTTGATATTGCGTTAAATTCTGTTGGGATTAATATCCATTACCTGGCGATCAATTCGATCGGCCACCACGTGTATATATGATAAGACTGGCTCTCCCTACCACACAATTATGACGAGTAAAAACTGTAATGAGAGGTTACCACAGCGTGTGTTAACTGTGGTCCGGAAGATTGAATATTTTGAGTGACCTCTCACCTACGAGTGTAGATTTAAGTATGGCACCTCTCACAGGGCCGGCCCAAGTGGCCGTGCGGTTCTAGGCACTGCAGTCTGGAACCGCGTGACCGCTACGGTCGCAGGTTCGAATCCTGCCTCGGGCATGGATGTGTGTGATGTCCTTAGGTTAGTTAGGTTTAACTAGTTCTAAGTTCTAGGGGACTAATGACCTCAGAAGTTGAGTCCCATAGTGCTCAGAGCCATTTGAACCATTTTGAACCTCTCACAGGTGATAAATCATCTAACATATGCAGAACAAAGTAAGATGTGGCTATCGTGTGGCGCTATAATTAGTTATTTTTGGGGTTTATTCTTTGTCTGAAGTGCAGCGGCACATTTGGACACGAATCGTCGTTTTGATTACCTTTGTGTAAGGTGTAACGACGACAATGTGGTGTTGCATAAACTGAGCCTTCATTTAATTGTTGCCCATCTGGAGTAGCCCTCTAGTTACGTAATACTTTCCGTAAAGTTTCTCCTTGCAGAAGTTTATCTGTTTTCATGGTGCCAATTGCCTAATTGCGTATTGCGATTCCTCCTCCAGTGTTTGGAACATTCCTCCCATAATGCCACTGAAAGCATGGTCTCGTGTGATAGTATATGTCGTGTGACTAGGGCCTTCGTCGGGTAGACCGTTCGCCAGGTGCAAGTCTTTCGATTTGACGCCACTTCGGTGACTTTCGCGTCGATGGGGATGAAATGATGATGATTAGGACAACACAACACCCAGTCCCTGTGCGGAGAAAATCTCCGACCCAGCCGGGAATCGAACCTGGGCCCTTAAGATTGACATTCTGTCTCGCTGACCACTGAGCTACCGGGGGCGGACGTGTCGTGTGATGAAGTACATGAGTGTCCGTGTGTAATTGTGAAATTAGATAATGCCCAGAGCTCTGTATGTCGGAATGCATCTCAGCATCCGATGCCCATGAAATCCTGTACACGTTTATTCAGTTAAAGTTAGTAGTGCCTTAGGGCGAATTTAATCTTACTCTGTATCATTCACTGTTGGGCACACCAAAAGTCAAGGCGAATTATATGTGCAGAACACAAATGCTAATAAATTCGAGTCAGTTATAGAACTATCAGTGATGGGCTCTATCGGCAGATGCCGGCTGTAACTGTCTCGCAAATCACACTGTTTACAAAATGGACACGTGTAAAACTTCTGCGTTAGCCCTATGAAAATGCACATTTCCTCACTTGTTCATACATCAGTCACAAATGAAATGTATTCGCATTTGCGAATATAATGGAATGACGACAGTGAAGACTTGTACCGGACAGGGACTCGAACCCGGATTCCCCAGTTAACCCGGGCGGTCGCCATACACTTAGGCTATCCAAGCAAGACTCACAGCTAGACGCAAACATCCGTATGTCAGGAGCCATGTGTCTACAACCTGCACTCGTACATTCAGACGCGCATGTCCGAAGAAACTTTGCATCGCACTTCCGAACAACACAGGCACGGCAGTATCGTATATACTACTCTTGTTGTTCTGTCTGTAGTATACATAAAGAAAAATTTCAATAACCATGAGCATAGTATAAGGCCAAAAGGAAAGTACCATGTCCAGTCAATAAGGACATCGGCTTAAGAAAGTTGCTACGAAATTTCAATGACAAAGAGTGCGGTGTAAATTTACAATATTTCTCCACGTAACACAAAAATTGTTACACTATTCTCACTTTTCGGTAAAACCCTCAAGTCATTCTTACTTTATCACTGTTCCTATTCAGCAGCAGAATCTTTACGACATCTGAAACACAGAACTTGAAACAACAAAGTGCAAAATAAAACTGTGTGCCGGACCGTGACTCGAACTCGGGACCTTTGCCTTTCGCGGGCAAGAGCTCTGCCAACTGAGCTTCCCAAACACGGCTCACGCCCCGTCCTCACAGCTTTACTTCTACCAGTACCTCGTCTCTTACCTTCCAAACTTTACAGAAGCTCTCCTGCGAACCTTGAAGAACTAGCACTCCTGAAAGAAAGGATATTGCGGAGACATGGCTTAGCCACAGCCTGGGGGATGTTTCCAGAACGAGATTTTCCCTCTGCAGCGGAGTGTACGCTGATATGAAACTTCCTGGCAGATTAAAATTGTGTGCCGGACCAAGACTCGAACTCGGGAACTTTGCCTTTCGCCGGCAAGAGCTCTGCCAACTGAGCTTCCCAAACACGGCTCACGCCCCGTCCTCACAGCTTTACTTCTACCAGTACCTCGTCTCCTACCTTCCAAACTTTACAGAAGCTCTCCTGCGAACCTTGAAGAACTAGCTCTCCTGAAAGAAAGGATATTGCGGAGACATGGCTTAGCCACAGCCTGGGGGATGTTTCCAGGACGAGATTTTCCCTCTGCAGCGGAGTGTACGCTGATATGAAACTTCCTGGCAGATTAAAACTGTGTGCCGGACCAAGACTCGAACTCGGGACCTTTGCCTTTCGCAGGCAAGAGCTCTGTCAACTGAGCTACCCAAGCACGAGTCACGCCCCGTCCTCACACAGGAGACGAGATACAGGCAGAAGTAAAGCTGGCAGTTAGCAGAGCTCTTGCCCGCGAAAGGCAAAGGTCCCGAGTTCGAGTCTCGGTCCGGCACACAGTTTTAATCTGCCAGGAAGTTTCATATCAGCGCACACTCAGCTGCAGAGTGAAAATCTCATTCAAGTGCAAAATATCTTACTGCAAGTAGTGCAAGCTGTCTTTTAGATAAAGCTAACCGAATAAATTGCGCACTTACATTTACAAAATGTCGAATACTGGATGGACTCTCTCGATATACCGTTGCCCTGAAACGGCAAACTTTCATAATATGCAAGTTACAAAAATTCTTTAACCACTAGTAAGGCATTTCCCGTCATTTTCCTGTTACACTATGCAATCAACGCCGGATTTTCGAGTGATCCACAACTTTCTGATGCTTAGAAACAGCATATATATATATATATATATATATATATATATATATATATATATATATATATATATATATATATATATATATAAATATATAAAAGAGCTTCGTCTGCTACTCTGTACTGAAGGTAGATCATTCTACTACAGAGTAATACCCGCCTACATGCTGCCAAGGTTCTACATCTACATCTACATTGATACTCCGCAAGCCACCCAACGGTGTGTGGCGGACGGCACTTTACGTGCCACTGTCATTACCTCCCTTTCCTGTTCCAGTCGCGTATGGTTCGCGGGAAGAACGACTGTCTGAAAGTCTCCGTGCGCGCTCTAATCTCTCTAATTTTACATTCGTGATCTTCTCGGGAGGTATAAGTAGGGGGAAGCAATATATTCGATACCTCATCCAGAAACGCACCCTCTCGAAACCTGGCGAGCAAGCTACACCGCGATGCAGAGCGCCTCTCTTGCAGAGTCTGCCACTTGAGTTTATTAAACATCTCCGTAACGCTATCACGGTTACCAAATAACCCGGTGACGAAACGCGCCGCTCTTCTTTGGATCTTCTCTATCTCCTCCGTCAACCCGACCTGGTACGGATCCCACACTGATGAGCAATACTCAAGTATAGGTCGAACGAGTGTTTTGTAAGCCACCTCCTTTGTTGATGGACTACATTTTCTAAGCACTCTCCCAATGAATCTCAACCTGGTACCCGCCTTACCAACAATTAATTTTATATGATCATTCCACTTCAAATCGTTCCGCACGCATACTCCCAGATATTTTACAGAAGTAACTGCTACCAGTGTTTGTTCCGCTATCATATAATCATACAATAAAGGATCCTTCTTTCTATGTATTCGCAATACATTACATTTGTCTATGTTAAGGGTCAGTTGCCACTCCCTGCACCAAGTGCCTATCCGCTGCAGATCTTCCTGTATTTCGCTACAATTTTCTAATGCAGCAACTTCTCTGTATACTACAGCATCATCCGCGAAAAGCCGCATGGAACTTCCGACACTATCTACTAAGTCATTTATATATATTGTGAAAAGCAATGGTCCCATAACACTCCCCTGTGGCACGCCAGAGGTTACTTTAACGTCTGTAGACGTCTCTCCATTGATAACAACATGCTGTGTTCTGTTTGCTAAAAACTCTTCAATCCAGCCACACAGCTGGTCTGATATTCCGTAGGCTCTTACTTTGTTTATCAGGCGACAGTGCGGAACTGCATCGAACGCCTTCCGGAAGTCAAGAAAAATAGCATCTACCTGGGAGCCTGTATCTAATATTTTCTGGGTCTCATGAACAAATAAGGCGAGTTGGGTCTCACACGATCGCTGTTTCCGGAATCCATGTTGATTCCTACATAGTAGATTCTGGGTTTCCAGAAATGACATGATACGCGAGCAAAAAACATGTTCTAAAATTCTACAAGAGATCGACGTAAGAGATATAGGTCTATAGTTTTGCGCATCTGCTCGACGACCCTTCTTGAAGACTGGGACTATCTGTGCTCTTTTCCAATCATTTGGAACCCTCCGTTCCTCTAGAGACTTGCGGTACACGGCTGTTAGAAGGGGGGCAAGTTCTTTCGCGTACTCTGTGTAGAATCGAATTGGTATCCCGTCAGGTCCAGTGGACTTTCCTCTATTGAGTGATTCCAGTTGCTTTTCTATTCCTTGGACACTTATTTCGATGTCAGCCATTTTTTCGTTTGTGCGAGGATTTAGAGAAGGAACTGCAGTGCGGTCTTCCTCTGTGAAACAGCTTTGGAAAAAGGTGTTTAGTATTTCAGCTTTACGCGTGTCATCCTCTGTTTCAATGCCATCATCATCCCGTAGTGTCTGGATATGCTGTTTCGAGCCACTTACTGATTTAACGTAAGACCAGAACTTCCTAGGATTTTCTGTCAAGTCGGTACACAGAATTTTACTTTCGAATTCAATGAACGCTTCACGCATAGCCCTCCTTACGCTAACTTTGACATCGTTTAGCTTCTGTTTGTCTGAGAGGTTTTGGCTGCGTTTAAACTTGGAGTGGAGCTCTCTTTGCTTTCGCAGTAGTTTCCTAACTTTGTTGTTGTACCACGGTGGGTTTTTCCCGTCCCTCACAGTTTTACTCGGCACGTACCTGTCTAAAACGCATTTTACGATTGCCTTGAACTTTTTCCATAAACACTCAACATTGTCAGTGTCGGAACAGAAATTTTCGTTTTGATCTGTTAGGTAGTGTGAAATCTGCCTTCTATTACTCTTGCTAAACAGATAAACCTTCCTCCCTTTTTTTATATTCCTATTAACTTCCATATTCAGGGATGCTGCAACGGCCTTATGATCACTGATTCCCTGTTCTGTACATACAGAGTCGAAAAGTTCGGGTCTGTTTGTTATCAGTAGGTCCAAGATGTTATCTCCACGAGTCGGTTCTCTGTTTGATTGCTCGAGGTAATTTTCGGATAGTGCACTCAGTATAATGTCACTCGATGCTCTGTCCCTACCACCCGTCCTAAACATCTGAGTGTCCCAGTCTATATCTGGTAAATTGAAATCTCCACCTAAGACTATAACATGCTGAGAAAATTTATGTGAAATGTATTCCAAATTTTCTCTCAGTTGTTCTGCCACTAATGCTGCTGAGTCGGGAGGTCGGTAAAAGGAGCCAATTATTAACCTAGTTCGGTTGTTTAGTGTAACCTCCACACATAATAATTCACAGGAACTACCCACTTCTACTTCACTACAGGATAAACTACTACTAACAGCGACGAACACTCCACCACCGGTTGCATGCAATCTATCCTTTCTAAACACCGTCTGTACCTTTGTAAAAATTTCGGCAGAATTTATCTCTGGCTTAAGCCAGCTTTCTGTACCTATAACGATTTCAGCTTCGGTGCTTTCTATCAGCGCTTGAAGTTCCGGTACTTTACCAACGCAGCTTCGACAGTTGACAATTACAATACCGATTGCTGCTTGGTCCCCGCATGTCCTGACTTTGCCCCGCACCCGTTGAGGCTGTTGCCCTTTCTGTACTTGCCCAAGGCCATCTAACCTAAAAAACCGCCCAGCCCACGCCACACAACCCCTGCTACCCGTGTAGCCGCTTGTTGCGTGTAGTGGACTCCTGACCTATCCAGCGGAACCCGAAACCCCACCACCCTATGGCGCAAGTCGAGGAATCTGCAGCCCACACGGTCGCAGAACCGTCTCAGCCTCTGATTCAGACCCTCCACTCGGCTCTGTACCAAATGTCCGCAGTCAGTCCTGTCGACGATGCTGCAGATGGTGAGCTCTGCTTTCATCCCGCTAGCGAGACTGGCAGTCTTCACCAAATCAGATAGCCGCCGGAAGCCAGAGAGGATTTCCTCCGATCCATAGCGACACACATCATTGGTGCCGACATGAGCGACCACCTGCAGATGGGTGCACCCTGTACCCTTCATGGCATCCGGAAGGATCCTTTCCACATCTGGAATGACTCCCCCCAGTATGCACACGGAGTGCACATTGGTTTTCTTCCCCTCTCTTGCTGCCATTTCCCTAAGGGGCCCCATTACGCGCCTGACGTTGGAGCTCCCAACTACCAGTAAGCCCACCCTCTGCGACTGCCCGGATCTTGCAGACTGAGGGGCAACCTCTGGAACAGGACAAGCAGCCATGTCAGGCCGAAGATCAGTATCAGCCTGAGACAGAGCCTGAAACCGGTTCGTCAGACAAACTGGAGAGGCTTTCCGTTCAGCCCTCCGGAATGTCTTTCGCCCCCTGCCACACCTTGAAACGACCTCCCACTCTACCACAGGTGAGGGATCAGCCTCAATGCGGGCAGTATCCCGGGCAACCACAGTCGTAGTCCGATCAGGGGATGCGTGGGACGAGCTGGCCGTCCCCGACAAACCCCCATCCGGACCCCCACAGTGATGCCCATTGGCAACAGCCTCAAGCTGTGTGACCGAAGCCAACACTGCCTGAAGCTGGGAGCGAAGGGATGCCAACTCAGCCTGCATCCGAACACAGCAGTTGCAGTCCCTATCCATGCTAAAAACTGTTTTGCAAAGAACGTCTGAACTAATCTACGGAGAGCGCAAACAAATTGACAAAATTTAAACGGTTATTAAAATACAAGATTGCCTAGTAAATGCAGTAATGCTGCTACTTGCGCACTGCTGACACTGCTCGGCGGCGGAAGGAGACTAAGCGAAATTACACTATTCAGGTACTAAAACACGATGCTACACTCTCAAATACTATAATACGCCCGAAATTTATGAATTAATCAATGCAAGAACCAAAAACACGCAAAGAAATTAAGAATTAAACTATGTAACAAATGAGTGAGCTAGGAGTATACGACTTGCTGCTGCAGCTGCTTATCCAACGGCGGCAGGGAGCACACTGACTGTGACCAACCGACACTGGCCGTTCAAAACAAAACAGTAGACAAACGACTACGCGAATTTACACTATTCAGGTACTAAAACGCGATGCTACAACTCTCAAATACTATAATACGCCCGAAATTTATGAATTAAACAATGCAAGAACCAAAAACACGCAAAGAAATTAAGAATTAAACTATGTAACAAATGAGTGAGCTAGGAGTATACGACTTGCTGCTGCAGCTGCTTATCCAACGGCGGCAGGGTTAACACTTATGACGATTTCTTTTGAAATAATAAACACTTTGCTAACTTTATGTCATCTGTCTTCATTTGACTGTCCCTTATAACCCCAGTAAATGTTTCTAAAGTGCTTCTATTCATTAATTAAAACATTGCGTGAGTATTTTGCTTAGTGATTTGAGGTATATTTTTATTATGGGAAGTTATACCACTTTTCATTGTATACTGAACCATGTGGCCGCAGTTACGTTGGCTATCCTCCTAAACTATGGCACCGATTTTAACTTAACTTTGTACACACACCCCTATCATACATCACGAGACATGGTGATACAAAAACTGATACGTGTGAAACATCGCTGACTCATGCATTAAATTAATCACTTGTTTACTACTATCTCTGTTTGCAACATATTTCGGTGACAATATCCAAATATGCTGCTGAATGTACCTATACCATTGTGCGTCACATATTTCAAGAGATATGTGACTTCTATAACACTGAAATACGTAAAAAAAAAAATGCCGGAAAATGCATCAAGTTTCAGTACATTTAATCTTTACTACTAAGACTCCCATAGTCGAGTAAGCTTAAGGCTGCGTTCACACTGCCGGCCGGGCCGGGTTGACGCGTACTGGCTCGACTCCTGCCTAGCCAGCTCAGGCCGTCGTGTAGTGCATCACACTGCGCGCAGTCCGCCCCAGTAGCTGAGTGGTCAGCGTGACGGATTGCCGTCCTCTGGGCCCGGGTTCGATTCCCGGCTGGGTCGGAGATTTTCTCCGCTCAGGGACTGGGTGTTGTGTTGTGTTCATCATCATTTCATCCCCATCCGGCGTGCAGGTCGCCCAATGTGGCGCCGAATGTAATAAGACCTGCGATATGGCGGCCGGACCTGCCCCGCGAGGGGCCTCCCGGCCAATGACGCCAAACGCTCATTTCCATTTTCCACTGCGCGCCGCGCCGAGCCGGGACGGCGAAAAGGGGGAAAATCCACTTCTCCGATTTTCATGTTTTAAAAATTCTTAGCGGTATATAAGACTTCGCCACATCGTTTTATGAACTTATTTTTTGCTTAAAAGCGTTACTTACGTCGTGAAAAAAGAAAAAGTCTACTTTTCGTTTCACGTGATTTCTTAGTTTCGTAACGCTTCCCAACCGATTTTGAAGAAAGCATGCGGCTAAAAAATCTGATTTTTATACACGTGGTAGTGTAACATCTTAGCTTCGTATTGAATCATTTATCTTTCCATATTGCTTATCAGTAATTGTGAAATGATGCTATTTGTGAACGTTGTGCACTTGATTTACAAATCTTGTAGTGAAAAAGTTATGTAGCGGGTAGCTAACTGTTAGATCCGTTTTAGACCATACATTGTTGGGAATGAAATGTAGCTAAAAGTACCAGAAAGTTTTTGAAATGATAATGATACTGATATCTGTCTCTGGTCACAAGTAATGCGAGCTACTCAGTGGCGTCAGTGCCGCTACCGAAAGCCACGGAGTTCGCGCGGTTACAGCTTGGTTTAGTACATGTACAGGTAGAAGTGTCAATGACATAGGTCTGATAAAATTTGGTGTAAAACTAATCACAAAAACAAACTGGAGATTTGCGATTCGTTTACTGCAGAAACTGAAGCGCAATTCTGTAGTCTCGTTCTCTACTTTGACAGAAAAAATAATGGAGAGTTAATGAAACTACTGTAGATCGACACAGATGTGAGTTTCATTGTTCTTCATTGTTTTTTTCTTCCTTGGCGGGCTGCGCTGCACTGTCAAGGTAATCCCCACTCTTTGGCTAAATAGCTGTTAGTTGTCGGAGGCCAAATAAATAAATTTAAAAAAATCCCCACCCTTCGACAGCTGACAAGCAAGTCAGTAGAAAACACAGCTGCAGTCAACAGTTGTTCGCCTTTAGCTAGTCTGTGCTGTCGTGTAGAACAATGTCTTCACTCTTTTATTGATATTGTTTTGACTCTGCAGTAACTTGTCGAGTTTTGAAGTACAGAAGAACTAGGAGGTTATGGATTCATCCCATAAATAGCGACAGACATTTGGGAGAGTTTTTTTTCTTTACATGAAAAGCTTAAAAACTATCCTGAAAATTTTTATTCATATTACAGAATGAATCATAATACATTTCAGTATGTGCTGCAGAACATTCAAGACAAAATTTCGAAACAGAACACAAATTTTCGCAGAAGTATAACAGCAGAAGAAAAATTGTGTATAACGATAAGGTAAGATTCGTTAGTACACACTTTTTGGTTTGCAGTAGAACTTTGTACAGCATTCACTACCTCCAATTAACTGCAGTCATGCTTTTGTATTTTAAATTTCACAAACGCTTACCTCTGAGGGGAAGAGAGTTTATGGGACTCCTGAGAATCATTAGTAAGCAATTAGCTTCGTCATTTTGGGTAATGTCTTGCTGCGCCTTCAACGAAGAATCGCAGAAATACTCCTTCAGAATTTTCCAACTTTTTCTTCTTTTTTTCTTCATGATGCAGCGCTTGGCAGTGGTGATGGTTCATCATGTGGAGCCACTGATGACCTCACAGAATTCTTTTCATTATCTTGTAAGATAGACAGATTGATAGGCAAAGAGTTTTGAGATAATGCCCTTTGACTCAGTGGTTCTATTTCCACTGATAAGGAACTGTGAATAGCTCTTGGAACTTAGGAAAATCATATGACAGAACAAAGCCCGAGTGGAATTGCATTTTAATATATTATTCCCTGGATCACATGACCTTATTTTGCCAAGTTACACAAGTTATTCTCTGTAATTGTCTCTCAGGTCTTTGCATTTCAATTTCATTATTTTAATTGAAACAGAAGGGTGCAAGAAAATGTCTCTTTAATTATTTATTGTTGTATAACTGTGAAATGACATGGACTAAGTAAATATCTAATGTGCAAATAAAACTGTAAAAACTTCGCCCAACACCACACTTGAGTAACACATTTTACGATTTTTTTCTCAGGTATCTGTCCACTGGAATCTCCTTTCATGCACTAACATCGTCATTCCGATTAGGAGTGTCCACCGTATCAGTGGTGAGGAAAGACGTTTGTATGGCCATATGGGAGTCACTTGCTCCCATTCATTTACCAACGCCAACTGTTTCTCGATTTAAAGAAATTGACAGTGAAATGCATACGAGATGGGGATTTCCAAACTGTGTTGGATGTATAGACGGGAAGCACATACGTGTCCAATGTCCTAAACTTTCTGGCTGCATGTTTTACAATTACAAACAGTATTATTCGATTGTACTCCAAGCTGTTGTTGACGCAAATTACAAATTTATAGCTGTAGATGTTGGTAAACAGTCTTATGCAGGCGTGTTTAAAGAAAGTATGTTATATAAGAAACTTACAAATGGGGATCTGTTATTACCACCACCAACAAGACTTGAAGGAATGTGTCAGGAACTACCGTACGTCATTTTCGGAGATGAAGCTTACCCCTTATTAGAGAATTTGATGAGACCTTTTCCTCGCAGAAATTTGGACAACGAGAAGATTCTATACAATGATATGCATTCCAGAGCAAGAAAAGTTGTCGAATGTGCATTTGGTATAATGACCAATAAATGGAGAATACTGAGGAATGAAACTGAAACGTCCATTGACGTAGCTGATCACATAGTCAAGTGCATTTGTCTACTTCATAATATTGTCATTGACAGAGAAGGATGCAATGTTGAAGCTGAAAAGTTTTGTAACAATGCTGATATGCAGACAGCTGGTGCCACTTTCAACAGAAATTCCACATTACGTTCGAAAACTGTCAGGAACACTTTTGTTGAACATTTCCTTAAAAATGCAACTTAAAATAATTAAAAAATCCTTGCAAAAATAAATTTTGGAATTGAAAGTACTTAGCTATTTACTGTATTTCTGTGTATCTCATTTCACTGTAAATAAAACAAATAAAATTATAAAGGAAAATAATTTATATTTGTGTGTACTGCCGGCCGAAGTGGCCGTGCGGTTAAAGGCGCTGCAGTCTGGAACCGCAAGACCGCTACGGTCGCAGGTTCGAATCCTGCCTCGGGCATGGATGTTTGTGATGTCCTTAGGTTAGTTAGGTTTAACTAGTTCTAAGTTCTAGGGGACTAATGACCTCAGCAGTTGAGTCCCATAGTGCTCAGAGCCATTTGAACCATTTTTTTGTGTGTACTATCTGAAACAAACTCCTTGGTTACTTCGTTCCATAAACTGGAAACTGCATTGTTACTATCATACTAGCCGAATTTCTGATACCAAATTGATGGACACAAGTATATGTTATTCTGCATTCATTAAAGTAAGAACATCGCAAAAAGATGTCACAGACAACAGATTATAGTAACGTGCCACAGCATGACTTTACAACGCATCGTCATCTGGTAGGGACGCATTTCCGTCCCTCAGTGACACTCATATCTGTCTCCGTTTACATGTAAATGCGAACTATTCAGTGGCGGCAATGCCGCGATCGCTGGCAAGCTATTGTTGTAAATGCATGTAAATACGGTAGATTAAATAAATGAAATAAAAACAATTTCGCATGAATCATAATGAGAAACGTAATTTTTCCTCACTGATTGTGAAATGTGAGGTAACATCTAACAAGGGAACCTCCCCATCGCACCCCCCTCAGATTTAGTTATAAGTTGGCACAGTGGATAGGCCTTGAAACACTGAACACAGATCAATCGAGAAAACAGGAAGAAGTTGTGTGGAACTATGAAAAAATAAGCAAAATATACAAACTGAGTAGTCCATGTGCAACATAGGCAACATCAAGGATAATCTGAGCTCAGGAGCGCCATGGTCCCGTGGTTAGCGTGAGCAGCTGCGGAACGAGAGGTTCTTGGTTTAAGTCTTCCCTCGAGTGAAAATTTTACATTCTTTATTTTCGCAAAGTTATGACTGTCCGTTCATTCATTGACGTCTCTGTTCACTGTAATAAGTTTAGTGTCTGTGTTTTGCGACCGCACCGCAAAGCCGTGCGATTAGTGGACGAAAGGACGTGCCTCTCCAATGGGAACCGAAAACATTTGATCGCAAGGTCATAGGTCAACCGATTCCTCCACAGGAAAATACGTCTGATATATTCTATAGGACACTGGTGACGGCATGTGCGTCACATGACAGGAATATGTCGTCGACCCACCTAACTTGTACACTTGGAGAATGGTTAAAAAGATTCTTCTACCTTGCCCGATTTGGATTTTCTTATGGATGTGATAATCACTCCCAAAAAAGTGATGAAAACATAAGAATTTGTCACATAAACTGCAACAAATGAATGCAACAGTTTCACAGTCGCACAGTTTTCCCTGTGTTCTGTCAAAACATATGTTTTTAACGTTTTCAAATTTTTCCGTGTGTAGACCGTCAAATCCTGCATATGTCCAAGCAAATCTGAACATGTCCTGGAATTTTGGAGAGCGAAGTTGATTATATAAAAAATTAAACTTTTCACTCGAGGGAAAACTTGAACCAAGGACCTCTCGTTCTACAGCTGCTCACGCTAACCACGGGACCACGGCACTCCTGAGCTCAAATTATCCTGGATGTTACCTATCTTGCACCTGGACTACTTAATTTGTATATTTTTCTCATTTTTTTCATAGTTCCACACAACTTCTTCCTGTTTTCTCGATTGATCTGTGTTCAGTTTTTCAAGGACTATCCACTGTGCCAACTTCTAACTAAATCTGAGGGGGGTGCGATGGGGAGGTTCCCTTGTAAAAATAAAAGACGTGTGCAGTCACACTTGTGATGAAAGCAGAAGGGAGACGTGTGATGCGTATACTGCAGAAGCTGTAGTGCTGCTCCACAGGCTCGCGCCTGCGGTCGGCTCGCGCCGGCAATATTAAACACTCAGGATGTCGCCGGCTCGGCTCCGGGAGGCTCACGCCGTGTCGCCGCGGCCCGGCCCCCAGTGTGAACACCGCAAATCAAAACCACGTGTTTGATATCAAAGCGGGCGGCGGCCCGGCCAAGCTCGGCTCGGCCAGTCCGGAACCGCGGGACTGCTACGGTCGCAGGTTCGAATCCTGCCTCGGGCATGGATGTGTGTGATGTCCTTAGGTTAGTTAGGTTTAAGTAGTTCTAAGTTCTCGGGGACTGATGACATCAGATGTTAAGTCCCATAGTGCTCAGAGCCATTTCGGCTCGGCCCGGCCGGCAGTGTGAACGCAGCCTAATAAGGAAATCCCTGACACATAGCAGTGCTTTTGACAGCTTTCAACTGCGTTGTGGAAACGGCTGTATGTGGAAACGACGGCCGTCTATAGAGCTAGGGGGAGGCGTTGCCATAGAGACGTTTACAAAGCCGTGTTGTAGGCACGCGAAGCAGCAACTCCCAGGGTACAGAAACTGGCCGGGATCATGTTTCTTAATTTGGTTACTATGTATATAATGCGTATTACTTTGTGCGACTGATTCAAAATTTCAAAGATGTTTTCACGAATACATGGCAACGAACTTTTTTCGAAATTTTTGTTGTTTTCCTTTGTAACAGAACATCGACGAAAGAAATCCCTAGGCTATTTTGCGTTTATAAACTAGATATTATTGTTATTATCATGAGAGAATTTGATTGCAGTGGCAGCAGCCGGTAACAGTGGCATTCACATCATGGTCTCTGGCATGATAAGCAAGATTTATCTGCAGCATTTGTCCACTGATATATGCACACTTACTAGACAATTCCAGTTGCTGCTGGCTACATGCGCGACAGAATCAGATCTGCAGTGCGCTACCGTCAGCTACAGTTAGTGTGTCTTGGGGAAACTTTCACTAGTCTTTCCTTTTCCCGAACTGGTGCGCAGCTGACTGATTTGTTAGCCATCGAAACGCGCTGGAAACGCCTGTTGTTACATTTTAGTAGGCGGAGTGTAGTGAGGAGTGTAATGAGTGGTGGGAAAGGCCTGCCGCCAAGGCCGCGAGGCTGCCGTTCCAGCAGCTGGCAAAGCTGGAGCTGGAGCCTGGAGGCTGGAGGCCGGGGTCGGAGGGCGTGGGACGCGCGACGCCAACTGGAGCCGCCCGACAGCGGGTGACGTAATGAGAGGCAAGACGCCAGCCAGCAAGCAACACAGCTGCTCCGGTCTGGCGCCGCTGGTTACGTCACGCTGCTGCTCTTACAGGACGTCCATTAATCACGCGAAGGATTTTCTTTAAAACCTGGAGCCCCTCCACGTCCTTGGTGTGCTGACACTAGCCCCATTCCCCCCCTCCCCCCTACCCTGTGAGTTTCACACCTTGCGTAAAAATGACTAAAAATTAAATGTTTTATATTGTTTCAAATATTTATTAGGACCTTTTAGTAAAACCATCCTTTATTATAGAGTTTTCCCTTTATAATAGGTTTGTTTATAAATAACTCATCTGCTACCAGTCACGATTTTCTTTTATTTTTCGCACGACTTGTTTCGGGAAATGATTCCCATTTTCAAGTGCGTTTTTTGTCTTTGTTATGTCATTCCTATGTGATGATGTCGATGTGTGAGAGTCTGCTTCATTTCGTTGACTTTGCTGCAATATATAAGAAAAAACTAGATTTTTTGTTGGTTGTCGATCTTTTTGCGAAGTTAGTGGCGAAATTATAAGAATTTGTGGTTACAGTTTCCTTATGGTCCATTTGTGCAGAGTCCCACACGCACTAAACATCACACACAACTTGTTGTACACTTTTAAACATCGAAAACATTTTACATAAACAAAATAGTGACACAGATGTTCTTACAAGTAGTCAACAGAGATGACATTATAAGTCTTCCACAGAGTATCATATGCTCTTGTACAGAGGTTATTTACTTTAACAATTTGGGTTATAATTTACTTATGTCTATTTTACAATTGTGCTTATTTCTATGTGTTACTATTTTTATTTAAGTATCCTATCGAAACATCTGAAGAAATTCACTGATTTACTTTCAAATTTTTCGTTAAATATTTTATCTTCATATTTTCTGTAATGTGAATATATCTCCAGTTCTTCTAGGAAATCCATTTTATGTCCTTTATTTAGTTGGTGGAGTACTTTGATATTTCGCTCTATTTTTCCAAATGGGTGTCCTGTATTATGTACATGTGTTGCTATGGCTGATGTAGTGTGTCTGTCGTGTGTGTAGGCTTTTATGTGCTCTGTGTACCTGGTGTTGAAATTACGGCCTGTTTGTCCCAGGTGGAACATGGAGCATTCCTGGCATGTGACCTTGTATTTTACAGAGTCTGAGTATGGATCATGGTTACACTTTATATTGTGTATTAGTTTTTGTCATAGTTTATTAGATGTAGAAAACCCAATTTTTACACCGAGCGAGGTGGCGCAGTGGTTAGACACTGGACACGCATTCGAGAGGACAACGGTTCAGTCCCGCGTCCGGCCATCCTGATTTAGGTTTTCCGTGATTTCCCTAAATCGCTCCAGGCAAATGCGGGGATGGTTCCTTTCAAAGGGCACGGCCGACTTCCTTCCCCGTCCTTCCCTAATCCGATGAGAACGATGACCTCACTGTCTGGTCTCCTTCGCCGAAACAACCAACCAACCAACCCAATTTTTACTTTGTGATTTTTGAAAATATTTGCAGTCTTCTGTGATACATTGCCAATATATGGGATACTACATATATATTTGTTTTTCTCTTTTTCTTCTGTGGTGCAGCTTGTATCTGGCTCTTTCTTCACTTTGTCTAGGATTGTGTCAGCCATGGAAACATTGTTCCCATTGGCAACTGCAATCTTTTTCACTGCGTTTATTTCTTGTTGCATGTTTTCTTGGTTCAATGGTATCTTAGTTGTCCTATGTAGCATTGACCTGTATGCTGCCTGTTTATGGATCTTTGGGTGACATGAGGTTGCAGGGATTGTGGTGTCAGTGACTGTGTTTTTCCTATGAATTTTGAATGTCAGGCAGACAGACACAAAAAGGATCCATGAAAACATTAGGTTGGTGCATACGTTCGTAGCGTTTATTGCTTTGCACGTTGGCATTCTTGTTTCTATGGCTTCATTTATCAATTGTTATTTTTTATTTGTGGTCCGCTGTTGCTATTTGAATTTACATATTGTTATTTTGTCCTTTGGAGGTAAAGTGTGGGGCTGTGGACACTAGAAAATGGGGTGCCAAGTGGAGAAATCGGAACATAGTCTTCTCTTTGACTTCAATAGAGGGGTGGCAGCAGTAGAGTCAGCCAAAAACATTTCCTTCGTGTATATGGTTAATGTCATTGGACATAACACGGCGGGAAAACCTTTTTCTCGCTTTAAGGAGAATCGTTGTAAACATTAGTGACTCTCCACGTTCAGGAAGACTTTCGGGGTCTGATCAACACCCTCTAAACATATTAACTATCAATTATCCACATTAGTCTACTCGAGAGCTCGAAACTGAGATGAACTGTGATCATGTCACCATCGTGCGAGATTTGCATGGAACGAGAAAAGCTCAAAAATCGGGTGTACGGGTACCGCATGCTCTCAGCCAAAATAGCAAAAATCGGCGAGTGGCCATCTGTGCAGCTCTGCTTGCTCGTCATCTATTGGCTCGTCAGTAACACTGACCATTCCTATCCTGTATCGATATTGTTGACGAGAAACGTTGTCTTTATACACTACTGGCCATTAAAATTGCTACACCACGAAGATGGCGTGCTACAGACGCGAAATTTAACCGACAGGAAGAAGATGCTGTGATATGCATATGATTAGCTTTACAGAGCATTCACACAAGGTTGGCGCCAGTGACGACACCTACAACATGCTGACATGACGAAAGTTTCCAACCGATTTCTCATACGTCCGCAGCTCGTGGTCGTGCGGTAGCGTTCTCGCTTCCCGCGCCCGGGTTCCCGGGTTCGATTCCCGGCGGGGTCAGGGATTTTCTCTGCCTCGTGATGACTGGGTGTTGTGTGATGTCCTTAGGTTAGTTAGGTTTAATTAGTTCTAAGTTCTAGGGAACTGATGACCATAGATGTTAAGTCCCATAGTGCTCAGAGCCATTTGAACCATTTGCACCGGCCATTTCTCACACACAAACAGCAGCTGACCGGCGTTGCCTGGTGAAACATTGTTGTGATGCCTCGTGTAAGAAGGAGAAATGAGTACCATCACGTTTCCGACTTTGATAAAGGTCGGATTGTAGCCTATCGCGATTGCGGTCTATCGTATCGCGACATTGCTGCTCGCGTTGATCGAGATCCAATGACTGTTAGCAGAATATGGATCGGTGGGCTCAGGAGGGCAATACGGAAAGCCGTGCTGGATCCCAACGGCCTCGTATCACTAGCCGTCGAGATGACAGACATCTTATCCGCATGGCTGTAACGGATCGTGCAGCCACGTCTCGATCCCTGAGTCAACAGATAGGGACGTTTGAAAGACAATAACCATCTGTACGAACAGTTCGACGACGTTTGCAGCAGCATGGACTTTCAGCTGGGAGACCATGGCTGCGGTTAACCTTGACGCTTCATCACAGACAGAAGAGCCTGCGATGGCGTACTCAACGACGAACCTGGGTGCACGAATGGCAAAACGTCATTTTTTCGGCCGAATCCAGGTTCTGTTTACAGCATCATTATGGTCGCATCCGCGTTTGGCGACATGGCGCTGAACGCACATTGGAAGCTTGTATTCGTCTACGCCATACTGGCGCATCACCCGGCGTGATGGTATGGGGTGCCATTCGTTACACTTCTCGGCCACCTCTTGTTCGCACTGACGGCACTTTGAACAGTGGACGTTACATTTCAGATGTGTTACGACCAGTGGCTCTACCCTTCATTCGATCCCTACGAAACCTCACATTTCAGCAGGATAATGCACGACCACATGTTGCAGGTTCTGTACGGGCCGTTATGGATACCGGAAATGTTGGACTGCTACCCTGGCCAGCACATTTTCCAGATCTCTCACCAATTTAAAACGCCTGGTCAATGGTGGTCGAGCAACTGGCTCGTCACAATACGCCAGTCACTTCTCTTGATGAACTGTGGCATCGTGTTGAAGCTGCATGGGCAGCTGTACCTGTACACGCCATCCAAGCTCTGTTTGACTCAATGCCCAGGCGTATCAAGGCCGTTATTACGGCCAGAGGTGGTTGTTCCGGGTACTGATTTCTCAGGATCTGTGCACCCAAATTGCGTGAAAATGTAATCACATGTCAGTTCTAGTACATATATTTGTCCAATGAATACCCGTTCATCATCTGTATTTCTTCTTGGTGTAGCAATTTGAATGGCCAGTAGTGTGCTAACGTAAGGAAAAGAAAGGAACGGTTGGCCCAAGCAAAACAGCAACTCCCGATAAAAGACCATTGTGCATTCACAACAGGTATTGTTATGCATCTGGTGGAAGAGCGACGGTGTGTTGCACTACGAATTGCTTCTTCGAAGTGTAACCATCATTGCTGACATTTGCTGTCACAACTATGACGTCTTGCACACGCAGTCCAAGAACAGTGATCAGGAAGACTGCGTGAAGTGCTATTCCACGATAACGCCAGCCCAAAATTTGCTAGAGTGACAAAAAACACTTTACAGGAGTTCGGATGGGAAGTCATTCCGCACCAACCTTTTTCACCTGATCTTGCGCCCTCTGATTTTCTCTGTTCGCGCTCTATCAAATGGTTCAAATGGCTCTGAGCACTATGGGACTTAACTGCTGAGGTCATTACTCTCCTAGAACTTAGTAGTACTTAAACCTAACTAACCTAAGGACATCACACACATCCATGCCCGAGGCAGGATTCGAACCTGCGACCGTAGCGGTCGCGCGGTTCCAGACTGTAGCGCCTAGAACCGCTTGGCCACTCCAGCGCTCTAGCGATCAACCTTCAAGGAAACGGACAAAAATGCGCTCCGAACCTGGCTCGATGAGTTTTCCGCCTCAAGACCATGTGATTTCTACAGTCGCGGAATCGAAAATTTACCCCAGCGTTGGGAGACTGTTGTAGATAGTGAAGGAGAATATATTACTGACAACAAAAGACTCTGTAATGTGTATCTGTTGTGTTTATTAAACTTACGAAAAACGCTACGAACTTGTGCACTAACCCAAGGGTATTAACCGTTATGAAGGATCCCTAAATATTGTCCTTTTACCGTACGTTTAGTTTCTTTGCAGAGGAAAGACAACCTTGTACCTTTCCTTGCACCGTATAGCTACGTAGCTCTTCAATCTCTTGATTTATATGATCACTAAGAGCTTATTGGCGAACTGCAGCTTACTTCCCTTCCACAAACGATTAACTTCTAGTTCGCATGTGTTTCGACTTGTCAGCGATCAAATTAACATACACATTGTCGAAGTTGTTTTACAATTTCATGTTGAGCAAAGTAACATTGGCTTTATATGCGTTATTTGCACTCTTTGAGATCTATTTCGGAGTCGCAAGCCTATTGTCAAGCATTCATTCTTATAATCAGACAAGCTGCTAGGCTGCGACTGGTCATCATCTGATCACAATTTAGACCTAGTTCATGACCAGTGATTAAGGATTCCAGGAGATGACATACCGCCGGCGGAAGTAGGAACCAAAGATCCATTAAAAGCACCTAAAATAATACGGCTAGTGGAGAAGATTCTATGCCTGAAGAAAAGTTGAAATTGAAATTACAAAATATTGTCGATGCCCTACAGGAAGTACGACAGACCGTGAAATTACTAGAATAAAGAAAGGGGCGCTGACTGTTTCGCTTCATACGATAGGGGAAAAATAGGAGTTATCAGCTCTAGAGGGGGAAAGGGATCCTGCTAGCTGTTGCCAAAAAAATTCTTTCACGGAATTTCCTTATAGAATAATGATGACCCTACATAACCAACTCGAGAAGTATCAATAAGGGTTCCGGAAGGGGCACTTCTGCCCAAAGCAGACCCTTAATTTGGGGTCAAACATCCGTCACAAAAATGGTAAGATCCAGGAAAATCGTGGTGTCTTCTCCGGACTTCTAATAGGTTTTTGACTCTGTGGGCAGGGAGACCCTGGACAGTTTAACATAACGTAATTCGGGATCAAACCAAAACTGGGAAACATAATCATAAAGATCTTAACAGGCACAAAATCCTAGGTGAATTTCTTGGGAGCAAGACAGGCGTAAGACAACGTGACAGACTATCACCGCTGCTGTCCAACTGTGTTCTAGAAAAGATTGTGAGAATTTAGAAATCAGGACTTCAAAATAAAGGAGTAAGCCTGACGTGCTGGGGGTAAAACACAGAATGAATTAAACTGCCTGGCCTTGCGTAGGACTTTGTGATACTTTTGAAAGCCCTGAGGAAGCGATCTTACAGATCAACCTCCTAGAAACGACTTCCATAAGAACGGGGCTGAGGATCTCGACAGAAAAACCAAATTCATTACGAATGACATATGTGTACCGAAATTCCTTGAAACAGAGATGGTTCAGAATGTATTTTTCATTTTGCGGTGGACTCTGGGACCTTTCCCTTTCGCAGGTAGGTGGTCCACCGAATGAGCTATCCTAGCCGGAATTGCGACCCGACCTGACAGTTACTTGTACCAGTACCTCATCTGATACCTTCCAAACTTAACAGAAGACCTGGTGCGTAACTTGCATAACTCCTGGAACAAAGCATGTTTCGGGGACGTGGCTTAGCCACTCCCTGGGAGACAGGTTCAAATGGCTCTGAGCACTATGGGACTTAACTGCTGAGGTCATCAGTCCCCTAGAACTTAGAAGTACTTAAACCTAACTAACCTAAGGACATCACACACATCCATGCCCGAGGCAGGATTCGAACCTGCGACCGTAGCGGTCGCGCGGATCCAGACTTTAGCGCCTAGAACCGCTCGGCCACACCAGCCGGCTGGGAGACAGGTCCGATCACCAGAGTAAAGCAATTCAGGTACTTCGGTGAGGCCATCCAAGACAGAGTTGTGAAATGGGATCGGTTCTAAGGACGAGAACTGGTAGCTAAATAAAATTGTGAAATAATGTTACACATGTTGGCACCTATTTTCTTCAAGTTTACAAACTTAGCCATTTCATAAATGCTTCCACCCTCGGACCGAAAACCAATGATCATGCCCATTTGGACGTCAGATAAAGCGCTACGTCTCCGCGATGCGACTATAACTGCACTGTTGTCTGCACTGCACTAATTCACGGACTGTCATCGAGTCCGGTGATGAGGGAAGCTAAGCAGCATGGCTGCTGTTTCTCCGTTGACCTCTCGGGTGGTTTAATGGCCTGCCTTTGGAGTTGGCATCACGCTACTTTCTGAGGTTTTCGAAGTAGTTTACTGCTGCTTGGTCCTCTGGGGCAGGCTTCCTTCTGCCGGAGCGCCACTCTTCCTTCAACCATTTCTCCGCGACCTGGTAGACATGTCGCGGGGGGTGAAGATAGGGTGGGCGTTAAGAAGACGCAGCTCCTTCCGGGACACCACCTCGTGCAACAGGGGAAGGGTGGTGGGGAAGGGGAGACTGGGCATGTCCGGAGGCGTGAATGGATATGGGTTGTCCCAGTGTGGGTACGACCCATCCGTTAGGGACGCCGCAATCGTCTTGAGAAAGGGTTGCACAGTGCGCCCATCTGGGAGCGGCAGGCACGGGGGCAGCTCTTCCTCCTATGATGCCTCTTTCTCCTCTGATGCCTCTTCTTCGTCGTGGGAGGAAGCGAATGGCGTCTCCTCCCCGGTTCTTGTGTCTGTCTCCACAGCAGGAGGCAGAGCGGGTGCCTCAACGTCCATCTCCAGGTGCACCGCCTCCTGTACTTCCGCAGGGTGCGAGGCGGTGGACGTCTACGTAGGGTCTCCCGGCGCGCTTTATACACACTCCTCTGCTAGTGCTGCCAACTGTGAGTAGTTACTGCAGGTTGCGTCCAACATAGGTGGTGGTCGTCACACTACTTTCACTGGGTCATGTATTTATCCTGAAAAGAACTACGAAGCGCATGAAGGAGGATACTTCTTATTGTAGCACCTGCTAAGCTTTAAAATTTTTCCTTTCCATTGTCTTATGGACGGCGGCAGAATAGTCGTTTAACTAGCTCTGAGCGCTTTGTAGTTAGTCTTCGCAGCCTCTTTGAGAGCGGTACTCTTCACTTTGTTTCTCGAGACTTTGTAATTAGGCTTCCAGGCGATAGTTGCCGTCCACCTTAAAGCGTTTCCCAGTACCGGTTTTTAAGCTCTCTCATTGGTCAAGAAACCCAGTGACTACACGTTTTGCCTTTCTTTGCGCACAGCCAAGATCTTCTAGTCCCACACACTAGATCACTGTTCTACACTGTTGACCACTAGAATTGCAGCCCCACGAAGAGTAGCAAATAAGCAAATTTTACTCTTCAGTACAGTAGGGAGAAAACGTGATTAAATTCGTAGGTGGTTTAGCGCTTTCCAGGGCAAGACTTACACATTGACGTTTCACTTCTGGCAACAAAAACGGCTCTAACTCGGTTGGGCGTCGAGTCGTATCGAGCTTGGATAACACACACTGTAACTTTATTCCATGCTGCTTCAACTGTGTGCTATTGTCCGTCAGTTGTAGTGGCTGGCGAGTGGCCATCCGTGACCAATGGGTGAGAAACATGGAAGAGTCGTACATCCTCTCTATCGAGGTAGGTCACTACACCACGTGAAAGAGGGAAGTCTAATCGCAGTTTCATTTTTTCTCACACGACGTTGCCTGGTAACCTTGTTCATATGTTGCTCAGATAGATTTTCTGCTCGTTGTAGCCCCTTGGAAAGGGAACATGCGTCGATGATTATATTGTGTAATAACCAGAATCCTATCCTCATTTAATCTATATCCACGAATAAGTAGGAATGCATGGGTGTATATATTGAAAGCTGCTAGTAAGGGAAACAGAGACTTTATTGTGCTATTTTATAGGATTTGCCCTGATAATTTGCTACAGAGAGGACTGTTAAAGTCGTTTCTTTGCGATACGAGGCGTTCTTACATTTTCTCTGCGAACTATTGGCTCTGAGGGCCTGTCGCCTCTCCCCCCTCCCACTCTCTTAAAAGGGATGGATCGTCGCGGCAACCACCGCTGAGTAGTCTTTCTGAACAGCAACCTGGGTGTCATCGCCAAGCGGGTAGGCATGAATGTTCCTTGAAACATCTTGGTACGACTTCTGTTTCCATTAGTAAGGCCAAATACTTGTCTTTTCTTAGCAAATCGCTTCATTAATATCTTTAAATGCTCTGAAGTGTTTCTTATTCCGAATTGTGAGTTTTTCCACAAATTTTCGCGAGCGATGTTTGAACTTGAGTTCTTCTTTTGTTCACATCAGTATCGGCCATGTGCCTCTGGTGTTTCTTAAGAATCTTTCCGCATTTATTTAAAAGTTGATTTGTCCTTCGATGTGCGAGCATGGGTATGGTGATATAAATGAAGCAGATTGATGATTTCGCGAGACGATCCTCGTGTACAAGTATGGTTAAGATTGCAACTGTTCAGTCAAGTCATCACCTTCAACGGTCAGCTTTGGCCTGGCTGCCATGTGTGGACAAAGTAATGATATTGTGAGCAGAGGCTTTCCTACTTGGAGGAATAAGTTCTTAGAAGCAGAACGAACCGCAATTCGCATATAGTAATAGCTAAGGAATTTATCAATTTTAGTGGGAAAGCTCTGACACTGACTTCAGTCACCCTGTAGCCCAATCTCTTTCACCTCTATGGTTCAATTGTGGTGAAGATGAAACTGTCTCTTCTGGTCACTACGTTGCGAGTGATTACTAGAGCGTCAGTGCGGGATGATTCTCCACTTTGTATGGCTCCCAATTCTCATGTCCTTGCCTGTGAAGACATTCCTATAATTTTATTTAATCATCATTATCACTCATGTAATTGACTGTATAGCTTTTATTTGGGCTATCGATCACCGTAATAAATCGTTGCGTCATCAAAATTGTTTTCCAAATGTTCGCCGTCATCATGCACTCCCACCTCGTATAGCGATTTCAAACAGATTTAATGTGTAATCGGTGTTTATGTAACATGTACTGTGGACCATTACGCTGTAAAATATCAGGGTTTTGATGTAGTTTGTAGCTCTTCCCGACTGGTCGACAATGCGCACATGCTGGACCAGAGTGAGGAAAAATTTTCGTTCGTTACTTGCTTCCTCTCTTCATTACTCTAGGACAAGCATGAAAGTCCATGGCTATATGAAAGCTAATGTAACTACTCAAGTATAATGATACACAGTGTCCAGGGATTAATTACCCGTAAAGAGCGAGTTCGTAAATAAAAGTTGGCCCTTAGACAGCAGCAGAATTGGAACCAAATCCCAAACAGAGAGAATTCGAACAAAAGTAGTGGTATGCTTGATCATGGACCATGTGCAGTCTTGCGATACAACGTCAGAAATGTAGCGTCTTCTGTCCACCTTACCAGTCTTTGAACCAGAGGTGGTCTTGTAGTGTACCGAAAGAAATCTCATACCACCGTGCCACCTAGTGGGCCGGTGGGATGATAACATCTTTCGTTTTCCACAGAACCTCCACACACGGCTACACCCAACGTGATGGTGTTCACAGAACTGGGACTCGTTTGGTGGCACTCTTGTGTCCAGGCTTGGTTCAAATGGCTCTGAGCACTATGGGACTTAACATCTGTGGTCATCAGTCCCCTAGAACTTAGAACTACTTAAACCTAACTAACCTAAGGACATCACACACATCCATGCCCGAGGCAGGATTCGAACCTGCGACCGTAGCAGTCGCGCGGTTCCGGACTGAGCGCCTAGAACCGCTAGACCACCGCGGCCGGCCCTTGTGTCCAGTTTCGTCAGGTGCACAGGTGTCGATGCGCCTCTCTTTTCTGTTGCGTCACGGGAAGAGAAGCCACAAGAATGATCGCCGTGTTCACACTCCACCCTCTGTGGTGCCCCAGTCATTGTTGCACTGTCCCTGTGGGTACTTATCGTGTTGCAACCAATCCCTATATCCTCACCCAAGATATGTGACGCAGTAGTACCATCTTGTACTGCAGGGTAAACAGTATGTCTGCTCTCTGAGTCGCTAATCGTGCGAGAACGCTGAGACCGAACCAGGTGTACTAACGTTTGAGATAGGAAAAGTCAGTTTTGGTGCAATATTTCTGAGCGCGCAAGTTACAGCCAGGAGCGGGCCTGTTTACAGTGAGTTACGCCCACCAGCAGTTGCGAAGTAAATTAGAGGCCACAGAGGCGTAGAACCGGCGTAAAAAGTACACGCAGTGGTTTGCTTGGCGCAAGTCACGGGCTGAAGAGGGCAAACTGGCCAAACTAAGTGTTATGAGTACGTGACGTGGAGCAGTGCGTTTAGGAAAACAGAATCGCACAGTCGCATATAAATAGGTGCAATAGGTGCCGGTTCACTAAGAAAGCATTCAGGTGTGACAGCTCTCCTTGTTGTGACGTAACAAGACTGTTACGCCACTTGAGGTAGCCGGTAGGATAGGCACGCGTACACACACGCCGACGGGCGTCAAGTCTGGAACAGGCTACGTAATTAATGCTATGAAGAAAAGTACGTAGCTGGATTAATACTTATCTTTAATCAATCATTGTGGTACATCGCTCTTGACTATACACAGGAGACTTTAATTACAATCACTGTAAGGCTAATGGCGCCTTGCTAGTTCGTAGCCATTAACTTAGCTGAAGGCTCTTCTGTCTCTCGGCTAATGAGAGAGAAAGGCTTCGTACATCTAGTCGCTAGCTAGGTCGTCCGTACAACTGGGGCGAGTGCTTGTTCGTATCACGAGACCTGCCTTGTGGTGGCGCTAGGTCTGCGATCACACAGTGGCGACACGCGGGTCCGACATGTACTAAATGGACCGCGGCCGATTTAATCTACCACCTAGCAAGTGTGGTGTCTGGCGGTGACACCACACTCCTGACCAGTGAGGCATGTCACACCACCAACTACATGCAGCAGAAGATGGGGCGCCAGTGTTCCAGTCCATGGAAGGTCGCTGGTTCGACCCTCTGAGGCCAACGCGGGGTCCGTAGGCAGCCAGTGCCGGCCACTCCACAGCTCGCTACTGCGGGCAGTCATCTTGGCTCCCAACATGCACCAGAGACATCTAGGGTGAGGGCTGCAGATTCAGCTGCCTGATCGTGGGCGTTTGTTGTCGATGTGTCTCAAGCCACGCTAGTGAGGACGCATGGCATAGGCCACCTTGCAGTTGTTAGCAGGCGGCACTCAGGCAGAGCAGCACGAAGCCTGCTGAGTCTGCAGCCGTACAAGGCCGACCATTAGCAGAGTGCTTGATGTGTCGCTGAGGTGGCGTCCTCAGCATTGCAGGACCCGGTGACGCAGACCGAGGGGAACGTGGCACTGTAGTTGGAGACAATAAATCACTTGGAAAGTCTTAATATGGTACCTTCTACCTCTTCCCGCTACATCTGGTGTTGCTGTTACATTTGGTGTCGGAAGATACCACTACAAACGCTTTAAACATGGTCCTCCTCTTTTTTTTCCTTTATTCTTAGTCCATTCCCCTGCGCCCTATGTGGGTGGTGGAGGGTGGAGGGGCTGTCAGCTGTACAGTCAACCCTCTCTTCAGCCAAACGACAGCAAAAACTAAATGAGAAGAAAAACCAGAAATATTTACAATGAATTTAGAACTTTTTAAAGGTTAAATTAAAATGGAAGTTTTTATATCTACAAGAGATATGACTTCTTGCACTTGCAATTAAGAACAGTAATAATAATAGGTAAAACGAAACTCAATGGGAACACATTTAAAACACAATGTTGAAGCACTGATATTTAAAAGAGGCACTTTCCTGGCACTAAAACTGGAAGGATTAGTCCTGGGACATGAGGTTTGTTGTTGAAGTGGAAAAATTTGGCCAGTGAGGAGGGCAGGAATATGGTGGAGTAAGGATGGAGGACTTGTGAATAGCATCGATGTGGTAGGATTGGCTGTTTGGATGGAGGCTGAGGTTGAGTAGAGGGGTGTATTGGTAGGGCAACAAGTTGATGGGGAAAGGGGGCATGAAAGAAAGGCACATGAAGAAAGAAGGGGGGATAAGGAAGTATGGGGAGAGGAAGGAAATGTGGCCCTAATGGGGTGGAACCTCTGGAGTGGGATTAGAGCTTGTAGGTTGCATAAACGTCAGGGCAAAGTTCATTAGCGGGGAGGGGGAGAAGGCAGAAGATTTTCTGGAAGAGAATGTGGAGGGTGTGAATGTGTAGGGTTCATGGGATAAGCTAGTTAATGTGTGTCACCACATGAGGGTTGGAAAGCAGAGAGGAAACTATAGACTTACTGATTTTGAAGATGGCATAAATTGTTTGGAGGTGTTCAACGTGAGAGAGGAGATGTGGGAATCTGATGAGTTTGTAAAGGATCCCTGTGGGGTAAGGTAAACGGTTGTGGAAAGCGAGATGAGATGGTGTGCATGGCGCACCAGGATTAGGGGGGGGCGGGGGGGAGTTGACCGAAGAAGAAATACGTGCAACATTTACTTAGCAAAGGATGGGTTGGATCACGATTTTATTGGTGTGGAGGACAGTGGATGGTTGCAATCGCCAAGTTCGGGAAGTTAGTAATTTTAACCTGTTGTGGGCTTTATGTAGGACAGTTAGTAGGTGACGTGTGTCCACGTTAGTTGTCAGACGATTGTTAGTCCAAGGTAAGACGCATGCAGACTGAACATATGGGTGGTGGTCTCCATAATTACTGCCTAGGTTTTGGAAGGGTTGATCTTGATGAGCCATTGGTTACACCAGGGAGTAGCGGCATGGGTTGGATTTGGATCGGTGGAATTTCTGGAGTGTAGGATGGAGAGTGAAGAAAGGTGTCACCAGCATACTGAAGGAGGTCGTTTGGTCGTGTCGGCCATGTAGAGAAGAGAAAGGAGAGGAGCGAAGACTGAGCCTTGGGGGACGGCAGCAATGTGATGAACCGTGCGGGAATTGATGTCGTCAATGGTGAAGAAGGATGAGCGATTAGAGAGGAAGAATGGGATGAGGCAGACATAATTAATGGGAAGTGCGTAAGTGTTGAATTTGGAAAGGTGACCGTAATCCCGTACACGTTCTTTCTTCAGGTCGATGAAGACAAAAAACAGTGGATTTACGGGTGTTGAGCTGGTAGGATAGGAGATGGGTGAGGTGAAGGAACTGGTCGTTAGAAGACAAGGTGGGACGGAAGCCACACTTGTTAATGGGAAGGAGGTGGCGATGGTTCAGATGTTGATGGATCTGTTGTGGTTTGATACGAAGACCTCATGGCTCTCCTGAACCCATGGACTCTATATTCACCTATAGTTGTGGGATCCCGATGAACGAGAGCAGCAATATGGCGGAACGAAAAACCACAATCTCGACAGACTATAATACTGTAGCTGCCGAATTCCAACAAGTGCTGGCAGTTTCGGTTTCTTAAACGAAGTATTACATTACCTTCTTGTAAATAACCAATATTCTAATGTTTCTGAATGAGAAACTCACTACGTAATTTTGCCTTGTATACAGAATGTAGGTGGCTTTGCTCCTACCTGCCCTGCGTGGTCGCTCTGAAATACTATTTATTTGTTTATCCTAGCACGTAGAACAGTTTACGTTTATTTGAGGTCCGTTGTAGGCTGCCTTCGGGAGCTGCAGTATTGATGACGAGCAGTACGTTTCTCTCAGGCTGAGAGATACAGGAGGAAGAAAGTGATAAGGCGTTGCCTCGTTCCCCTGGAGAGTCCCCCGAAACAGGAGCCGCGAACTGCTCGTGCAGGCTTCTCGCTGCAGTCTGCGGCGGTCGACCCTGGCAGTGGCTGGCGGGAACCCAGGCAGGAATGCAGCCTGCCTTGGCGGCGTCTCCGGCACGCCGTGCGACGCACTATTCGGACTCAACAGCTGCTTGTCCCGCTGCAACTTGGGTCTGCGTCCCACGCGAGCTCGGCCGGCACCAGCGGCTGCGTTGTGTGAGCTGGCGCTGCAGACATGGCTCAGGCTACTTCAGCTCACTACCTGCCGGCCAAGCGGAACTGTTGTGTTCCACAGCTGTGACATACGGTAAGAATGACACGTGACTAACACCTTCAGCTGCTGAGCTGCATGTTTTAGCCTACATGACCAACATCAGGTACAAAAAAGAAATTTATATCGACATGTCAGTAGCTTATCATTGTCACTGGCTGTTTACAGATTATTGGTAATCTTCCACGTAAGAACATAAACAATCTGATTTATGCTGGTAGGGCCTAACGTGGTTTTCCCAGAGTATTTGTAATTAGGGCCCTTAAGTGATGGCTTACCCGAGATAAATTACAATGGCGGAAAAAACCCAACACCAACAAATAACAAATGTAGAGTAATGAAATTCCTGCAACATGTTTTTATAGGCAACAAACTGAAGTGATAAACCTTGCAAGACAACAGGTTAAGTGGAGGTTTACCATCTTTTGGTTCAAAAAATCGATTTTTTTTAAAATTGCATTTTTGGATCCATAAAAGTGTTTAGAATCCACCCCTGAAACGGTTTTTCCGAATACGGAAAGAAATGTTTGTTATTCGCGGTTGAACAAAAAACTGCACCTGCCTGAAATCGGCCTTTCTCACGCACCAGTTTTTTTCTTTCTGAGGACGAGTTATTGTACCGCTGCTTGGGAGGAAACGCGCAAAATTCAAATGGAAGTTTGAACGCGTGTGTTTGGAAGTTAGTCCCCAAGCATTTGCATTCTGGTGCGAAGACTGTTGAGATTACGATTTTCCTGGCAATGAGCAGCTTCAACGAAGGGTGTTCAGCAATTCTGAAGACCATGGAAACGATGGACGTCACCCTCTATTCGACGCAGTTCGCCAAGCATTCGGACGACCACCGGATTCAAGCGGCCGAAAACCGCTTGTCACCGCCCGTACGAGCGGCTCTGGAGCAGCCCAGGATGGCCCAGATCGAGCAGAACGCCCTCTGTGAGGAAGAGGAACGACTAGTTCATGGACATGAAATAGCAGATTGAACGTAAGTTGCATAATATTACATTTATATGTACTCAAAACTTCAACCGCGATTTTCTGGAAATGACTTTTTTATCGCGCGGTATGGAAGAGGAAGAGGAACGACTAGTTTATAGACCTGAAATAGCAGATTGAACGTAAGTTGCATAATATTGCATTTATATGTACTCAAAACTTCAACTGCGATTTTCTGGAAATGACTTCTTTTATCGCGCGGTATGGAAGAGGAAGAGGAAGAGGAACGACTAGTTTATGGACCTGAAATAGCAGATTGAACGTAAGTTGCATAATATTGCATTTATATGTACTCAAAACTTCAACCGCGATTTTCTGGGAATGACTTTTTTTATCGCGCGGTATGGTAACTTCATATCTACTGAACCGATTGGCCTGATTCTTTGTTTCCGACGAAGCTAACTAAATTGTCTAGGAGTTGTACCACTTTTATTCCGATCCATCAACTATAAATATTTTTACTTGGCCGACAAAGTCGAAAAATCGATGAAAAAACCCTATTTTTCTTCAAATGGCCGCCATTTTGTTTCCTATGGTCCAAATAACTTAAGCGAGGTACTACTTCTAAAGAATCTTATATACTTCGCTAACGTCAACTCAATTTTGATTTCAGACGAGCCGGCTGACCTGTGACATACCGCGCGTGGAGGTCTACATCGAAATTTTATTTCGTTCCAACGGCACTTCCGTCTTTGCCCTTCGACATTTCCGGTCGAAAAACTTCCAGTGTCTAGACGAAATATCAATAAACATTTTGACCAAATTTGACATTCATATCTATAACACATCCAGAGAAAGAAATTCTGAAAGAACATTCTTTTATCGGGCCAAAGATGGTAAACCTCCCCTTAACGTAAACAAAAGAAGAGTCATTGCAAAAGTGAAGTTCTGGTACATTAATAACCGGAGGAATAACCAGGATGTTGAATGCAAGTATGCAAACGTTCGATGCCGTGCACCTGGTCGGTCAATACGGGGACGATTAATGCTGGTTTTGGGTGACGCTGGAGTTGTCGATCGATGATGTCCCATATGTGCTCGAATGGAGACAGATCTGGTAATTGGACCGGCCAAGGCATCATTTTGAGGTCTGTAGGACGTTATTTGCTACAACAGCGGTATATGGGCAAGTGTTATTCTGTTGGAAAACACTCCCTGGAATGCTCTTTATGAATGGCAGCACAACAGGACTACAACAGGTCGAATCACCAGATTGACGTACAATATTGCAGTTAGGGAGAGTGGGATAACCACGAGAGCGCTGCTAGTGTCGTACGAAATCGCACCCCAGACCACGTGTAGGTCCAGTGTGTCTAGGCTGCAGACAGATTGGTTGCAGGTGCTCACATGTCCTTCTTCTAATCAACACTTGGTCACTATTCGCACCGAGGCAGAACCGGCTTTCATCAGACAACACAACAGACCTTCACTCCGTCCTCAAATGAGCTTTCCCCTGAAAACACCGAAGTCGGAAACGGCGGTGGTTTGGGATCAGTGGGATGCACACTACTCTGCGTCTGGTTCGGACCTGTCCTTGAAGTAACCGATTTGTAAAAGTTTGTTGCTTCACTACGGTGCTAATTGCTGCTCGAATTGCTGACGCAGACCATGCGCCAGAGCGATATGCCGAACAGGATGGTCTTCCCCCTCGGTATTGGGACCTGGTCTTCTTATGACCGTACCTTTCCCTGATCACCGCTGCCAGCAATCAGGAACAGCGGTTACATATCTACCAGGTCTTTCTGCAATAACGTGCAAGAAACATCCAGCTCAATATTACACTACCTCAAAATGGTTGGTTCAAATGGCTCTGAGCACTATGCGACTTAACTTCTGAGGTCATCAGTCGCCTAGAACTTAGAACTAATTAAACCTAACTAACCTAAGGACATCACACATATCCATGCCCGAGGCAGGATTCGAACCTGCGTCCGTAGCAGTCGCTCGGTTCCAAACTGTAGCGCCTAGAACCGCACGGCCACTCTGGCCGGCTACACTACCTCGTTCGAACTCAGAAAGCTGTTGATAACGGCGTCTTCGTCGTCTTAAATGGTTTCTTGACTAACATCAACTCACTACGTACAGAAAATTTTGTACTGCGGGCATCCATAGAACTGTGGTGAATAACACCGCTTCAGCTACATGATAAAACTTTGAGCCGTGCGCGGCTCGTGTTCATGCCGTTTCTGGCTTGACAGCTTCTCTTCACGGAACTGTCACCTCGTTTCTTTCCGATTTACTGGCGTCAGTAAGTTGCTGGCTTGTCTGCCTGTGAGTGGCAGCAGCAGCGCCTATCGATAAGAGCACTATCGTATTATCTTCGAAGCGATCGCTAGTATTTCCTGCTCGTCTTGTGTCGGGGGGGGGGGGGGGGGGGGGGGAGGCAGTCGGGACGCAGCGCCAGTGAGGTCGGGACAGCCAGTACTCGGCGACTGCTGGCTACACACATCCGCTGTCCGACGGAAGGAAGCTGGAGCGGGAACGACCGTTTCTGAGCCTCGTCAGTTGGTCAACTTGGGGGACGTGGGTAGGTTCCTTCCTTGTGCAAAGTTGTCGGATAGCCAATGGACAAGAGTTACATCTGCATGGTTTGGTCCGAGCCAGTGTGCCCGGGTCGCCGTGTCTCCGAGTTCCGAATGGACATCGAGTTGAGTCGGGATGGAGCTGCAGTGAACTCCGGACAGTCAAGACTCGCTCGACCGTTGCTGACACACGTGACTTGAGTGGGGACGACCTTGGTTGGTCGTTCGGTCGGTCGTCTCATCGGACGTATATTTGGTCGCCGATCGCTTCGAGTTGTCTGTGTGTGTCGACTTGTCATTCGTCCCTGTTGTTCCACAGTGATTGCTTTTACGATTGTTCGAGTTCATGTGGAAGTGTTTTCGTGGAACTGTGTCTAGCTTGTGTAATTTCGACTGAGCAGTTACGTTAATGCTGTCTGCGTACTGGAGTAGGCAGTCGGTTGGTTGAGACAGAGCAGCGAGGAAGTCTCCGCGATGAAGTCATAAGCGTAGTGTTCCAGCAGTGCGTTTTTTCCTCCCTTTGGTGTTGTTCATATTTTTTGAGTGGCTATTGTGCCTTGGCTGTTTTAGACGCCAATTTTGAAGACGTAGTGCTGCTGGTATCTTCGTTGTCGCTGATATATTTCGTTGTCTTGCCGTTGGTCGGCGCGGTGGAATTGATTAGGTTGTTGGTCGGTCCTCCAGCCGTCCCTGGGTCGGGTTGCCATCTGATTACTTAACCTTACTCTTGGCTGCCTGTCCCACCTGAATTTATGTTAGAGTTACCTCCTCAGGCCGACCCTTGGAACACTTCTGAGCACCACTGTTCTGTTGTTTTAAATTATGATGTTCTTTTAGTCTGAAGTACTGTGCGAGGCCTTCAGCCGTCTATTAATTTAGTTTGTTTTAATTTGAGATAAGGCCTTCAGCCATCTTAAATTAAAACCTTGAAGATTCTTGCTTAAACCAATTTTTTTTTTAAAAAAAGGGGATTTTGCCCACTGGAAATCCTTATTATTATCCAGGCTTTAAGCCTTGAGTTTTCTATGTTCAGTATGTGGCCTTCAGCCGAACTTTACGTGAAATATTTTAAGATAAGACCTTCAGCCGTCTTAAATTAAAATTTGAAAAATCATTTGTTTAAAATTTTGAACATGTTTTTCTCTATCTGAAATTGTAGTTCTACAGGCCATAAAGGCTTGAGTCTTTTATCTCCAATGTGTGTTTGTAGTTATCCAGGCCTTAAAGGCTTGAGTCTTTTATCTCCAGTGTGTGGCCTTCAGCAGAACTTTTATATAAAATTTTGTAACTAAGGCCTTCAGCTGTTGTATTCTTTAAGGCACTTTTAATAACTTGTGTTGGGAATTTCAGCCGTATTGTTTTGAATCCTTTTGAGGGCATGTGTGATTAAGTGTTTTTAGGAAAATAAAGTTTATGCGTTTTTGTGCAACTGACAGAAACTGATTTTGGCTCCTTTCCACAACTATAACCTGATCCGCTCTGTTCTGCGAAACCGGATTTCAACCTTTATTTCTGATCCAAATAGTATTGAGGAAAAATCCGTGTTCTCTTATACTAGGTGGAGATTTTAACTGTGTTTCAAAACAGAAAGATCAACAACCCGACTTCAACTACTCGCCACAGTTAAAAAAGTTAGTAAGTGATCTGCACCTTAAGGATGTGTGGGAACTCCAGCACCCGACGTCAGTCGGGTTCACGTATATAACCAGCCACTCCCGCAGCTGACTAGATAGAATTTTACGTGTCACCAAATTTGCAAAATTATTTATTACACGTTGAAACTATTCCCGTGTATTTTAGCGATCACAGTACACTTTTAACTTGCTTTAATTTAAGTGTACAGCCAACTCGACGATTCAGAGGCCAATGGAATTTAAATATCTCTGTTTTAACTAACGAAGAACTGGAACAGGAAATAAGAGTAGCGTGGACTATGTGCTTCCGCACAGTAGACAAGCACCCAACAGTCAATTGACTGGTGGACTAGGAGGGCCAAACCAAGGCTGTGGAAAGCTGTCATGCAGTATAGTGCAGCGAGGCACAGGGAGTTGAGGAATACAATGGAGTTTTATTATAAAGTTTTAAGAGACTTATATCAACAGGCCCATGATGACGTAATTCGTGTGAATGATATCAAAAAAATAAAAGCCAAGTTATTAAGCATTAAACGGCAACAGATGGAGGGACTCAAAATTAAATCGAAAGCCACATCAGTCGTAGCAGATGAAACAGCTTCTCTGTATCACTTGGTGCGGCATGCTAAAAACAGACGACTAACTTTAATTGATGAAGTCCAGACGCATACTGGTACGAGGCTCACATGCCAGAAACAAATACTGGACGAAGTCCACAGGTACTATGAAATCTTATATGCCCCTACCACAGTGGAAGATGCAGCTCTAGAGGACTTTCTCACTATTTTAGGTACACAATTGTCGGGAACAGACAACACTGACATCCTGTCACCTATTACTAAAGATGAAGTGCATGAGGTAGTGCGTAACTCACCTCTCAAAAAATCTCCGGGGCTTGATGGCCTCCCTGTGGAGTTTTATGCCCGCTACTGGTGTATAATTGGGGACAAGATCACTTTCATGGCAAATGAGGTCCTGAACGGAAAATCGGTCCCTGCAGAGTTTAAGGAAAGTAAAATAGTACTGATTCCTAAGAGTAAAGGCAAAACCAACTTAAACAATTTTCGGCCTCTTTCGCTACTAAATTCTGATTACAAAATAATTTCGCGTATTATCAACAAAAGACTCTCTGCCTTTTCCAACAAAATATTGAGTCATCATCAATCTTGTTCTCCGACCAGAACGATATTCGAAAGTCTATCTGCATACAGAGACGTCATTGCAATTACCTCAATGACAAGTATAAAATGTGCGTTAATCTTTATAGATTTCAATAAAGATTTTGACCGCGTTAGTCATAGATACCTCTTTGCGACGCTGTCAAGAATGGCTTTCCACCCCCAGATTGTGAACATGCTAAGGAATATTGCAACAGGTATAAATGCAAAATAGCAATCAATGGCCAAATATCTAAACCCATACAGATAAGGCGAGGGGTTCCATAGGGCAGTCCCTTATCTATGTTTTTATTTTCTGTATCTTTAGAGCCCTTCCTCCGCACTGTCCACGCAAGATTAACAGGCATAACATTGAGTGGTGAGAAAACTGTCATACGAGCTTATGCTGATGACGTGGGCGTTGTAATAAGAAATAAGGAGGAGACAGTTACACTGGAAAGAGAAATCCAAAAGTATTGTCTAGCGTCGGGAGCGACAGCAAATGAAAACAAAAGTCAAATATTGAATCTACGGGGCCTAGATCACCTTCGACTGGGATGGGCAAAACAAGACAACAAACATAAAACTTTGGGAATAACCTTAATGGCATGTCCGATGAGGATGTCTGCTTTTAACTGGACGGAAACTAGGAGGAAAGTTCATGGTGCTGTAATGGAGAACATCCATCGAACTATGGACCTGGTGCAAAAAGTCAGATTCATCAACTCCTGCGTTTTGTCTAAAGCGTATTTCACTGCGCAGGTATTTCCAGTCCTTAAACTAGTAGCGAAAGGGATCATGTCCACTGTCACCAATTATTTATGGCGAGGAGACATATTCAGGGTTGGTGCGACTACCGTTATACTGGATGTCAGAAACGGGGGCCTCGGTTTGGTGGATATTCGCAATAAAGCGTCTGCTCTGCTCCTCAAACAGACTTTCCATATACTCAGAGAACTTCCACAATGTATAACCGCAAAGCTCTTTAAGGCTGTGACACCCCATAGCCTACAAGCACCGATTGATGCGCGAAGGATTAATGCCCGTCTGCAGTGTGTGAGGAACTTTTTCCTCGAAGCAAGTTATCTTAGTGACGAAATCAGAAGCAACACACGTATCACAGCGCGCGACATCATACTTGAAAGGAAGTTAAATGAGGGTAGAAACAAAATTGAAACGAAATTCCCAAATTGTGACTGGAAAGCTGTATGGCGGAACATCAACTATGCCGGGCTATCTACAGACGCTATTTCTGCATGGTACAAAACAGTTAATAATGTCATCAGCACCAACGAGAGACTGTATGGGATCGGTTTAAACCAGACACACCTTTGTGGAAAATGCAATCTGGTGGATACACTCAGCCACAGATTCACCTGTGGTGGCAATGTGCATAACTGGAATTGGAACAGGCAACAAATCGCTTTTCTCAGCAGATCCTCTACGGAATATATAACGTCATCGCTCCTCCTGAGACCAGACATGACATACTTTCCGAAATTAAAAACCAACGCCATTAGCTGGTTACTGGGAAAATATGTTAGTTATGTCATCCACATACTTGGGTCGGACAACGAGATAGAACTCCGCGTTTACATGAAGTGTGAATATGCAAAAATCAGCACGTATCGCAACCACAAGAAGCACTACGGCAACATGCTGAAAATCATTTTTGAAAGAATGGGTGTTGGTTAAATATGTGGAACCACTACAACACCTTGAACGAGAACGAACAGAAGAAAATTAAAAGTCACTTGGTTTCTTATTATTATTTACTATTACCTTGCTTCCGGAACTTTTTTTTTTTATCAGTGTTCAGTTTCTACTCAGAGAAGAGGTTACTTTGTCTTTCTTACATCGGAGAATGGAAATGTTGTGTTAAGATTTCTGCACACTTAGTGCTATGACCCGATAGGGAACATGAAAAAGGGGTGGGAGGGGTTTGGGCCTCGACGCACTGGCAGTGCCGTGAACAGACCCCACTGCTAGTGCGGCGTGTACTACGCCCTGACCATCCAAAAAATACAAAATAAATAAATAAATAAATAACAAATAAAAAAATAAATAAAAAATAAAAAGAAAATAAAAGTGGTTAGTAAAAATTGGATTGCTGGGGAAAAAAGGATGGATAAAAACGTGGATAGAGAAAAAAAAGGGGTAGCGTCTAAAAAAAAAGTGGTCTAGTGGCTAGCGTTGCTGCCTCTTGATCACGGGATCCCGGGTTCGATTCCCGGCCGGGTTGGGGATTTTCTCAGCCCGGGAACTGAGTGTTTGCGTTGTCCTCATCATTTCATCATCATCATTCGTGACAGTGGCTAGATTGGACTGTATAAAAACTGGACCGTGTAAAAATTGGGACTTTACGGGCGCTGAGGATCGTGCAGTGACCGCCCCACAAACCAAACAACATCATCATCTTTAGAGCCTTGTATTCAGGGATACAGATTGGAATAAATTATGAAATAAATCTGTATGCCTGAAGATGTGGCTGTAGAGCCGCGAAACTCCTTGTATTAGAAATAAAGATTTATAATATAGCTAAAGAGGTTTTATTCATCTCGGTTCACTATGTATAGTCTCGAACGTAACTTACGCTCACGACCGTTACAGAGTGAATTTAAAGCAGACCTGATTGGCATCCCCATAATGACGCTATTTGCCCCGCTCTTATCCGATTGGTGCGAAGTCTGAATAGACATCATATTTCAGATCTAGAAACACGCCTACCAACTTTCGTTTACCTCGCACAACTCCTTTTTTGCTGGGACTTTTCTTCCGTTAGTGTATAAAACAAACTTACGCTTAGGCTACACTGTAATGCTCGGGATCTGAATTGATCAAAGAACTGCTGCGCGCTGGTATGTGTGCAGCACAGGGCCTATATTCGTGAGGCAGCCACGAACTTCGCACGTCTAAATGTGCTGACATCGTCGGTCGTACCTACATCGCCCTTGACCGTCACGCATGCGGTCGTTCACTACAAGGGCTGACGACATGCCGCTTGGCTGTCGCGCATTACTATTCTATTCGCGTGGCAATACGTACGCCTTTTCCTCAACACAGCAGGTACCACTGCTTCACTTGTTGGGGACTTTATCAATCCATTATCGCTGTACCTCCCACATAGCTACTGGAAGAAGTTGTTGCTACGTTATTGGGGCAACTGGTGTCAAACGCTGCCAACACTGTAGCGCATTACCAAGATTTTTGATGGTGTTGCGATCGTCTTTGCAGCAAATCCACTTGATATTCTTCGACCTTTTTTCTCACGTTGCAGCCTGCTGCTACTGGGGAAAGCATCCTATTGTTTTCGTAAATACTGCATTCATTCTGTTGTGGAGGGAACCTATTAGTCTGTGCTTACAAGGGGACCACACGAACTTCCCATGACCGATTTCATTCATACTGACTGGGTATGCAGGGAAGAACTAGAATTTCAAGAAATGTAAATACGAAGACGCAGATCTCAGCCGTTTTCGAGGTTCAAAAATGGTTCAAATGGCTCTGAGCACTATGCGACTTAACTTCTGAGGTCATCAGTCGCCTAGAACTTAGAACTAATTAAACCTAACTAACCTAAGGACATCACACACATCCATGCCCGAGGCAGGATTCGAACCTGCGACCGTAGCGGTCACGCGGTTCCAGACTGAAGCGCCTTTAACCGCACGGCCACACCGGCCGGCCGTTTTCGAGGAAAACGACTTTGAAAGTATTAGACGTGCTTTTGTATTTTTGCGTTCGCTAGTATTAAACTAGGTTCGCAGCCGCGAAAGCAAGCGCTTAGTTTCGTAAGCGTGGTGTCTGTGGATCGATTCTCGCTGCCGGTACTCACTTTTTTGCATTCTCACTTAATGGTATGACACGAAATTGTGTGCTGACCGAGAACCATTTATGAATGTAAACCAGGTTTCTTTTGCAACAGACGCAGTGAAGAAAACCATGTACACGCTCGTGAGCAGTTACACGAGCGTCGAGAGTCGACGGAACTCGTCTGGCTGTGTCCATCCACCGCTCTGGAGTCTGAAGATGACTCTGTGAAAGAGTCGAAACCGGTCACTCACTCCATTAAAAAAATTGCGATCAAGACTGTTTTAAATTTTAATTTTAACGAATTTTAAGATCGCTGACTATGTTTTCAAAAATTTCAAAAATTTTTGTTCTAGAAATGTCCCTAACACATAAGCCACAGTGACGGACTGCCCGTGACCAGACATTTTTTCATAGCGCAGGTAAAATGAATTCACGTAAACAAGTGCAAAACAGGCAGCAGTGACACGGACAGCGCAGCAGTGGCGAAGCATTTTCGGCAGCGGGTCAGCACATTTCCGAGCTGCAACTGTGTAACTTGTCCGCGGCTACTAAGTTGAACCGCAGTGTAACCCAGAGCCAGACACTGCCCCGCCGAGCGGAAGATGTGTACAGGGCCGAGCTGCCTGCCATCTGGCGGCTGAAATTCCAGTAGCGGCGGCCCCACGGCCGGACAAGGAGAGCGCTGGACGGCGGCCGAAACCCGGCCCCGGGGCTTCTCGCTGGCCGATATTTCGCGCGCTTCCACACTTCCGCAGCTCTGCGCCAGCGTCTCGGGTTCTATTGCAAACACAGTCACCTGAACTGTTAAGAAAAACCACCCTAATATCGTGTCTCTTGCACCACTGAAATCGTTCAATACACTAAAACTATCAAAACTACTAAACCGGACGACATGGGGACCCACTACTTCAGGAGGCCGCTGTGGCCGAGCGGTTCTAGACACTTCAGTCTGGAACCACGCTGCTGCTACGATCGCAGGTTCGCCTGCCTCGGGCTTGGATGTGTGTGATATCCTTAGGTTAGTTAGGTTTAAGTAGTTCTAAGTTCTAGGGGACTGATGACCTCAGATGTTAAGCCCCATAGTGCTTAGAGCCATATTAGAACCACTTCTTCACTGTACACTGGAACTTATGAACCTAGTTTACTGGGTGAAATATGTTGGCACAGTAGATGGCACAGAGATAACTTAAACACACAACAGTTCGAAGTTACATAAATCCTCTGACGGGGAAAAAAAATTAGTACACCTGGAAAGGCCCGCCGGCTAGCCGCGCGGTCTGATGCGCTGCTTCCCGAGCGGGAAGGGGTGCTGGTCCCCGGCACGAATCCGCCCGGCGGATTAGTGTCGAGGTCCGGTATGTCGGGCAGCCTGTTGATGCTTTGTAAGGCGGTTTTCTGTCTACCTCCGCAAATGCGGGCTGGTTCCCCTTATTACATCTACACATCTACATGGATACTCTGCAAATCACATTTAAGTGCCTGGCAGAGGGTTCATCGAACTACCTTCACAATTCTCTATTATTCCAGTCTCGTATAGCGCGCGGAAAGAATGAACACCTATATCTTTTCGTACGAGCTCCGGTTTCCCTTATTTTATCGTGGTGATCGTTCCTCCCTATGTAGGTCGGCGTCAACAAAATATTTTCGCATTCGGATGAGAAAGTTGGTGATTGGAATTTCGTGAGAAGATTCCGTCGCAACGAAAAACGCCTTTCTTTTAATGATGTCCAGCCCAAATCCTGTATCATTTCTGTGACACTCTCTCAAATATTTCGCGATAATACAAAACGTGCTGCCTTTCTTTGAACTTTTTCGATGTACTCCTTCAGTCATGTCTGGTAAGAATCCCATACTGCGCAGCAGTATTCTAAAAGTGGACCGACATCTTCTAACTGTCCTGCCAATAAAACGCAGCCTTTGGTTAGCTTTCACCACAACATTTTCTATGTGTTCCTTCCAATTTAAGTTGTTCGTAATTGTAATACCTAGGTATTTAGTTGAATTTATGGCGTTTAGATTACACTGATTTATCGTGTAACCGAAGATTATCGAGTTCCTTTTAGCACTCATGTCGATGACCTCACACTTTTCGTTATTTAGGGTCAACTGCCACTTTACGCACCATTCAGATATTTTTTCTAAATCGTTTTGCAGTTTGTTTTCATCTTATGGTGACTTTATTAGACGCTAAACGACAGCGTCATCCGCAAACAACCGAAGACGGCTGCTCAGATTGTCTCTCAAATCCTTTATATAGATAAGGAACAGCAAAGGGCCTACAGCACTACCTTGGGGAACGCCAGAAATCACTTCTGTTTTACTCAATGACTTTCCATCAATTACTATCAACTGTGACCTCTCTGACAGAAATCGCAAATTCAGTCATATAACTGAGACGATATTTCATAAGCACACAATTTCACTACGAGCCGCTTGTGTGGTACAGTGTCAAAAGCCTGCCGGATATCCAGGAATACGGAATCGATCTGAAATCCCTTGTCAATAGCACTCAGCACTTCATGTGAGTAAAGAGCTACACTGTGTCGGCGATCGCTGCGCAGACACCGTTTCCACGTACGCGTGTACACCATGCAAACATTTGGGGCTACACCCGTCTGGTATGGGACGTTCCGGGATGGGGGAGGGGGGGGGGAGGTGTCCACTGGGGGCCGAACCGCACAATAACCCTGGGTTCGGTTTGGGGTGGGTGGACTACTGTGGCCTGTTGCGGGGTTGTAAACCACTGAGGGCTACAGCGGGATGAATCCTCTCCGTCGTTTCTAGGTCCCCGGTTTAACACATACATACATACATACACCTGGAAAGACAACGTCGATTTTGATAAGATGACTGCATGTGGCACCTGGGGGAAAGCAGATGTCTGATAATGATTCCAGCGTCCTTCGCCAACTAATAGCGTAATGGCATAGCTACCAGAGCGCGACCTGTGTCAACCCTTTAATAGTGAATGCTCACAGCTAGAAGGCTCGGTGTGGTGCAAACGTGTGAAACAAGCAGGCAACTGTGGCCGGAGACGCACACCTGCTTTCTACAGCCAATTGAATGAGTTTGAAAGGGATCAGATTGTGGCCTTCCAAGTGGCTGCATGGTCCTTTCGGAGAACTGTCACTCAAGGTGAATGAGCTGCGTTATGCAAAGAGATTGATAACTGTGATCACGTGAACCTTCTCACACCCGTAGACGAGGTTCTTGACGCCCACGCACCACAGACGCTTGCCGGGATCGTCGTATTGTAAGGACAGCATTGGCTGATCGTGCAGCTATGACAGTACATATAAGAAGGCCTGTGAGCCCAGACAAGCCAATACAATCTCTTGCGAATAAGTTATTAGTAGTGGGGCTGCAGCTCGTTTGCGTGTACGACGTAGACCTGTGAGCACCTAGAGAGCATTCGACACACTGGCCCCACACCAGGTCTAATGGTCTTTGGCGCGACAAGCTACAGTTTCTGGAAAGAACGTTAACCAGTGTAAGCTTATCTGTCCGTCGCTGACATAGAAGACTGCAAACCTTCTTTCCTTCCCGTCTGGGCAAGCTGTACAGTGACTAGAGTGTAAAGCTTACTGGGACAGGGTAAATGCTAGCTACAATGAAGTCGATAATTCGATCGTAATATTGGCATTTTAATTTGATATTCCCCACAACTGACAAAATTTACAAAAAAAATGTGCATCTCTTTGTCCACCCACATACTCCTGAGAATGGCACACTAACAATTTGCAATTACGGGCCCCTGTTACCCGCTGCTGCGTTGATAAATACTCGGCACCTCGCAAGGATAACTTCTAGATCGAGAATATTAGGTAAGTTGTTGGAAGTGGTTAGGCGTTGGTGAAAATCTCGCTTCTGAGCACACAAACAGCTCTAACAGCAGAACTGTGTACGGAACACGCGTTGGTGCAATGCTGCGATACAGACCGTATATCTCCCTTCGAAGACGATGGCCAAGACGCCGTTTCCAAGTCGGTACTGCTCGATGGCTGAAGGCGAAGTCCTCCTCCACAATTCTCTCGTCTCCCACGCGTACGAAAACGCCGCGGAAGAATACTCAGTTTCGGCCAATGTCGAACGCTCTATCATCGCCGAAATCCCTCCACTGACATCTACCCAATGATCGACTAGATCATAACGCTCCTAGGCAACGGAAATTCCCGTCTTCGCCACGTGTTGCCCAGCACAGGTGGCTCCGGATGCCGGGCTATCCCCAAAAGCTCCGTATTGTCCCGCGTTTCCGGTGACCGCTACCTGCCGCCCACGGCGCCCCGGCGAGCTACGGCCATCTGCAGACTTTACATTGCCCAATCCTCAACTTCCGATACTTTTCACCAACGCTTTGAGTTAGTGGCTCAATCATGCAGACATGCAGAGAATAATGCTCGAGAGTGCCTCATATTTATCATAATTCAATAGAGGCATTATCTGATGCCCTGGTCAGTCCCTTTACTATTAATACTAATGTTGGTAGGCTAACGTGTAAGTGCCCATGTCTTGGCATTTTACACCAGTGCTCGGTATGTGCAGAATGCTGTTATACCCGTTCTTTTGCCGTCCTTGTAACAGGAAGGTGATGTGTTGTTCCAACAGCACAATGCTAGCCCTAAAAAATGTTCAAATGTGTGTGAAATCTTATGGGACTTAACTGCTAAGGTCAGCAGTCGCTAAGCTTACACACTACTTAACCCAAATTATCCTAAGGACAGAAACACACACCCATGCCAGAGGGAGGTCTCGAACATCCGCCGGGACCAGCTGCACAGTCTATGACTGCAGCGCCTGAGACCGCTCGGCTAATCCCGCGGCTGCGAGCCCTCAAACTAGCCGCGAATCTCAACTTGCTCTGCAAGACGTACAGATACCTCCCTGGCCAGCACAATCTCCGGATTTGTCTCCAGTCGAGCACGTGTGGGATTTCATGGGACGGAACTGAACTACATTAACAGGTCGAGCAGGCGTATCAAACGTGTCCCATGACAGTACTCGCCACCTTTGCGATCGACTGGATGCTGGATTCAGCGCCTGCATTGCCGCACCTGGAAGTTACTCTCCGTACTGATATGGGTCAGCTTGGGTCGATACCTCACACCACAGAATCGCTTGTGCTATTTGTCTGTAAATGTAATCAAAATGGTTCAAATGGCGCACTGTGGGACTTAACATCTGAGGTCATCAGTCCCCTAGAACTTAGAACTACTTAAACCTAACTAACCTAAGGACATCACAAACATCCATGTCCGAGGCAGGATTCGAACCTGCAACCGTAGCAGTCGCGCAATTCCGGGCTGAAGCACCTAGAACCACTCGGTCACCACGGCCGGCGCCCTTCCAGTAAAGTGGCGTAACACCCTGCATTAAGCGATGATTAGGTTGAAAAACTGGGTTTTGTAACCAAATGAATGAGGAGTAATATGGTGTTGAAATCCAGAATAAAAGTGTTGAATTACTTATTTAACGGCCACCAGCAAAGTCAATCGTCAATACTTACATCGAGAAAATAATTTTGCTTCTGTATTGACCAATAATTAGGAATGAATGTATTAAGAGTTCGACAATGGATCCGCCATTGCTTACAGTTTATCATTTGTTGTCGACGATGCACCATTTCGAGTTATAGAAATTTTTAGAAATGCTGTTAATGAACAGTGCAGCAATTTTAAGTGCCTTGAAATCCGAATAAATGTTTTGTAACAGGCTTCTCCATAACTAGAGTAATTTCATCTACGTGGTTGGAAACATATGAGAAACTGTTTCATAAAAGCCGTAGTGACCTGTGGACGTCCTCAGCTAATAACTGTTGGCACTGTATGGTTTAGGAAGTGATTTTGGATCGGTTGTTAGGAGCTTAGTCAAAATTCGCCTTAACGTGGCCGTGAAAATGCACACTGTGGAGAATAAACTGTGAAGTGTGTTGACATGGAAAGAATTACACTGTCATTAACATGGGTTCATTTTTATCTATGGATTATTTACTGCATTTCTGCCTTCCCATACCTCTTGAAGCTTTTTTTCTTTTTTTCACCTATTACATCTATTTCAATCGAAATGCTGTATTCAGCAGCCGAAACAGCCATGTCTGGATTGATCAACATCCACATGTGACGCTTGTCTGAGAGCATCAGCAAGATTCTCTATCACGTTGTAAGCCGGAATTGTATAAGATCAAGGTATCACTTATCCGCACCCACATCTACATCATACTCCGCAAGCCACCTAATGATGTGTGCCGGAATGGACGTTTTGTATCAGTAACTGAGCCTCCCGCACCGCCCCACTCGCGAATAGCGCGTGGGAAGAATGATTGTCGGTAAGCCCGTGCATTGGCTCTAATTTCTGGAATGTTCTCCACGAGATCATTACGCGAGACGTATAGGGAGGGGGGGGGGGGGGGGGATTTCAACAGTAAATGTCTCCGTGATGCATGACGCCTCTATTGTAACGCTTGTCAATGGAGTTTGTTGAGGATCTTCGTAACGCTCTCGTCCGGCTAAACGATCCCGTGACGAAAGACGCCGCTCTTCGTTCGATCTTCTCTATCTTCTATCAGTCGTGCCTGGTAGGGATACGAGATAGATAAGCAATAATCAAGAATCGGTCGAATAAGCTCGTAATAAGGCACTTCCTTCGTGCATGAGCTACGTTTCCTTCAGATTCTTCCTGTCATCCTGAGCCTGGCTTTTCCCATTGTTTGTTTCATGTGGTCATTCACCTTAATGTCGATCTGGATAGTAACTCCTAGGTATTTGACTGTAGATACTGTTTCCAGCGGTTTGTCATCAATAGTGTAGCCCTACAGTACTCGATTTATTATCCTCTGTATGCGCAATATGTTACATTTATTTACATTCAAGGTCAACTGCCAGAGCCTGCACCATTCATCTCTGGATGTCATTCTGCAAATCGTTATTATCTTTTGGCGTTGCTACTTTTTTTAAAGACAACCGCATCATCTGCTAACAGCCTTAACACCATCCCATGCTTTCTACTGGATCATTTACATATAGTGTAAACAGTATCAGCCCTATCACACTTCCTTGAGGTACTACGGTAATTAGCTTTTCATCTGTCGATTTTTTTTATGTGTATGTCAATGGCTGTCCATTCAGGGCAACGTTCTTTTCTAAGTTCTACGAACACAGAATTGACTAGGTTAACTCTACACATAAAAAAAATGGCTCTGAGCACTATGGGACTTAACTTCTGAGGTCATCAGTCCCCTAGAACGTAGAACTACTTAAACCTAACTAACCTAAGGACATCACACTCATCCATGCCCGAGGCAGGATTCGAACCTGCGACCGTATAACTCTACACATAAGACGCTGTGTGTGAAAATGTGCGTGGGGCGAATGATAAACGTTGATTTCTGTGGACGTGGTCATTTGTTCCCACTTGTGGGAAAAAGTAATTCAGCTCCCAATTAGACACATTTAGAACTAGTGTAAAGGGGCGTAATTTCCTCTAATAATCTGGTGTGAAGCTACAAAGTAAAAGTCTTAGGTATTTGCTTTGCTTCAGACAGTTGCTTATTTATCCGTCGTGTTTCCCTCCCTCCCCCCCCCCCCCCCCCCTCCACATTCTACCTCTCTTTCCAACCTCGCTTTATAAATGTCGGGGTCTATAAGTACGTGTAAAGGATGATAAAGGATTTCTCGGGTTATAAATGAATAAGAAAATAATTTCTATCACGTTATAGAGGGTACTATTCGACTAAACTCAGATGTCGACAACACCAGTCAGCCTATTATCTCCAAAGACTATCAATTGTTTGATGCAACTCTACACTCTAGTCTGCCATTTCCCGGTCTGTTCATCTCTGCAGAACTATTGCAACCTACATCAACTAGTGAGATCTTCTATACCTCCCTCTGCAATTTACCCATCCCACCGCATCATCTGTCACCTTTACTCCTATTGTGACACATCCATTCCTTGACGTTTCAGAATGTGTCCTCCCAGCAGATAACTTCTTTAAATTAAATCGGTCATTAATTTTTTTTCCGATTCAGTTCACAGTACCTCTTCATTAGTTACCCGATGAACCCATCTAATCTCCAATGATATTCTGTAGAACCATAATCATGTCTGTAATGTATATTGCCTTCTATTTACTACCATACAAGGATACACTGCAAACACCATCTGGAAAGATCTTCTAACATTGATACTCGTTGTTAACATATTCCTCTTTTGAGAAACACTTTTCTTGAAAGTTTCTGCATTCATCATCTCTGATTCTCACATCTACAATCAATTTGCTCCTCGAACTAGTCTACTACTTTTAGTGTTCAAAAATGGCTCTGAGCCCTATGGGACTTAACATCTGACGTGACAAGAAATAAAAACACCTACAGCCGTCCTTATGATTTTATTTTATTTTGTCGCTACCAGTTTCGTCGCTTCATTGCGCTATCTTCAGGCTGTTTTGATGCGGTACAGGTTGATACGATCCCCATGCATAGCCCATCAGTTGCCAGCCTTACTGGATTCGCAGATAATGTGTCAGCCCTCCAACCATCAACTAAGGACAGCACACACATCCATGCCCGAGGCAGGATTCGAACCTGCGACCGTAGCAGCAGCGCGGTTCCGGACTGAAGCGCCTAGAACCACTCGGCCACAGCGGCCGGCGCTTTTAGTGTCTCATTTCCTAATCTCATTTCGTCAGCATAATCTAAATTAATGCGATTACGTTTCATAAATTCTGCTTCATTAGTTTCTTTGTGAATTGCTGATAGTTGAATGAGGTACTTTTATACGTAGCACTGAAATAATTGTAACTCTGCTCGAGGGAAACATTGGACGTACGTTCATATGAACACCTTAGCTCGAAAATATCCATAAATCGTGTCCTGAATCATTTGTGAATCCATCTGAAATAGCCTTAGTACGCTGTAAGTTTGTTTCAATTGTACGCGCAATAGCAGTGATACGTCTTCTCTGTCAATGCCTTCCCTAAATAGCTTCCTTTGTTAGCAGTGGAATACTACCCGGAGCAAAGTAGGCTGGAGGATACTTCGGCAGTGGCCTCCACTGCATTCGCCTTTGCGGTTCCTCAGCTCTCAGCAGTACCATTGATTTACGTGCACCTGCCCGCGAGTCCCACGTAATTTGCGTCCTCCGAGTGATTTACAGGCTTCGTAAACCTCAGTTGTGAACAGACTACAGTTTCACCAGAGCACGTATAACATAGGGACGTCTGTCACGTCTGTCACGTCGTGTTCCCTGAAGTAAGCTGGCACGAAAACATTGTCTGTCCAACCCACAAAGGAGACGAAGTGCAGAAATGGCTCTTACACCAGTTTCTGGGTGAGGAAAATGTGTCCACAATAGGACTGTAGAGGGCAGTATTGCTGTGAGACGAGGATCTTCTACTTAAAGTTTACCGAGAAGACAAAAGATAAGTATGCCAATTTCGCGCCAGCCCCATAAGAGTGGAGCTAGTAGCGCCATTGTGAGGTTCAAAATGTCTCTGAGCACTATGGGACTTAACATCTATGGTCATCAGTCCCCGAGAACTTAGAACTACTTAAACCTAACTAACCTAAGGACAGCACACAACACCCAGCCATCACGAGGCAGAGAAAATCCCTGACCCCGCTGGGAATCGAACCCGGGAAAGCGGGCGTGGGAAGCGAGAACGCTACCGCACGACCGCCATTGTGAGGATTCATGTAAAGTTTGCTTTAAACAGACGTAACAGCTGTAAACGCTAGTTACCTTTGAAACTGGACGTGGGTAGTTAATGTCAGGCAGGAACGTCTTTCAAACGGCAAAGACGCCTGTATCAACACCTCACTGAGTTTCAACGAGAACGTGTTACACGGCGACGAGAAGCTACTTGTTCCTTCTGCTATAATACAGAAAGACTTGGCAACAATATAGCCGCTGTACGGCGTATAGCTCTGGCGCATCGTATTGCGTCTGCAGCAGCACTTTGAGCATCAATTGGCAACACAGTAACACATAGAAGTATTACACTCGATTGTTTCAAGGACAGCTCCGAGCAAGACAGCCTCCGATTCCAAGCTACCGCAATTTGCGACTTCGCTGGTGTCAAGCGAGAGCTTATTGGAGGGCAGTGTGGAGGTTTGTTGCGTTTTCTGATGAAATATGGTTCTGCCTCTGTGCCATTGATGGCCATGTGTCAGTTAAGAGGATGCCAGCTGACGGCCTGCAACCAACCTGCCAGCTAGCTACATGCACACCTGGAGTTATTGTCTGGTGTACAATTTCCTATGACACCAGGAGCACTCTCGTGTTCATCCCACGCACCGTGACAGCATATTCGTACATCAATTTGGTGGTTCGACCTTTTGCACTGCCATTTATGAACAGCATTCCAGAGAGTGTCTTCCAACATGTTAACGCTCACCTACATACCGTTGTTGTAACGCAACATGCTCTATAGAATGTCGACTTGTTGCCTTGGCCTACTCGACCACCAAATCAGTCGAGAACATGGAGCACATCATCGGACGACAACTCCAGAGGCATCCACAAACAGCATTAACCGTCCCTGTATCGGTAGACTAAATGCAACAGGCATAGAACTCCATCCCACAAACTGATATCCAGCACCTGTGCAAGACAGTGCACACACACCTGCGTGCTTGCGTTCAACATTCTGGTGGTTACACCGGTTATTAATGCACTAGCATTTCACATTCGCAATGGTTTATCTCGCGTTATCATTAACCTGTGTTCTTGCAATGTTAATCTCTTGACTATACGAATGTACTCCCGAAACTTCAAAAATGGTTTAAATGGCTCTGAGCACTATGGGACTTAACAGCTGAGGGCATCAGTCCCCTCGACTTAGGTCTATTTAAACCTAACTAAGCTAAGGACATCACACACATCCATGCCCGAGTCACGCGGTTCCAGACTGAAGCGCCTAGAACCGTTCGGGCACCGCAGCCAGCCCGAAACTTCATTACTCTATTTTTAGTGTTCTATTTTTACCCTTTAGTTGATGTGTGGATAACTTCAGTAAAAGTAAAGTTTTGCGTTCTGGCCCTAGAGGGGCCAATCGGGCCTGGGCCCGACCGAGCGCCGTGTCATCCTATGCCAATGACGTCACTGGATGTGATATGGAGGTGCTTTGATAAGCACGCCGATCGTTGTCGGGTTTCTTGGGTTTGGAAACGCTATTAATCGGATGATTATCTGCTCAGTTGGCCTCACGAAATTCAACGCACCCGCTACCGGTCCTCCCACCAAGCACAACACCTGGCAGTGCAGGGAAACGAAACTGGATCCTCCGAATTGTAGTCGGCCTCAGCTACGGAGGCGGACGGTATGTATGGTAGAATAGGTTTACTGATGAATAGTTACCCGGTGTGCACCTCGTGACTACAGTGGAAGAGTGACACAACGACGCTACGGCGAGTTGATCTCCGAAGCAATGGTGGCTAAACCTAGTGGCTAAACTTCATACACTATATGTGGTGTCTGTTTCTTTGGACATGTCCGAAAGAACAGACACAATTTTGATCCTGCAGCCACTATGAATCAAGACACAAAGGGGTTAAAGACGTTAGTTACCAGTGGGCAGTGATTTACGTCAACAGGACTAGCTGAAAATCTGTGCTGAACTGGGATTGGAACCTGGTTCTCCTGCTTACTAGGTAGATGCGCTGACTTCTGTGCCGTCTGGACACTTTGGTCATCACAGCCACTCGGACTTCTCTTCAGACCCAGATTCTCAACTTAATAAACACACAACTGATGTAGTGCCCCTGCTCCTTAGCTCCCTTACTCCCGGTATCTCGTCGATTCCCGTAAGAGTTCGAGCTTAGTGTGTGTCTTGCGGGGGTTTCAATAATAAATGAAATGATGTGATGTAGTGGCCCTCAGCTACAAACCCAAGGACTCAGAGTTGAAATATTAAAAGGGGTTGGCTGCTTTCGTTGTCTAGGGGCTGGGATACGTAGCTGCCATATTACAAGCCAAATATTGCTGAGTGTACAGTACCAATATAAATATACACATGAATCAAATGGTTGAAGGTTCCTATCACTCGGCAATTGCGAATTTTGAACATAACATAGACATTTATACATGAAATATTGCAATTAAATGAATTCTGCAGGTACTATTTTAACGAATTTAAATGATGAGTACGACAGCAGAAGTACCTTTAAGAATGCCTTTTATTACTGTAAAATACTTATTGGTGTCGATGGTCCAGCAGTTAAATAAAATATAAGTTGAATAACAGGGAAACAATACATTCCTACCGAGTGAGGTGGCGCAGTGGCTAGCACACTGGATTCGCATTCGGGAGAACGACGGTTCAACCCGCTTCCGACCATCCCGATTTAGGTTTTCCGTAATTTCCCTAAATCGCTCCAGGCAAATTCCGGGATGGTTCCTTTGAAAGCGCACGGCCGAGTTCCTTCCCCGTCCTTCCCTAATCCGATGAGACCGATGACCTCTCTGTCTGGTCTCCTCTCCCAAACATCCCAACCCCCAACCCAACAGATTCCTGCTTCACGTAATTAGTTATGAAGAACAACATAGCTCGCGAGATATTCACTTCTAAACGCATACTACGTCTTCACCGCAGAAGCCATGAGTGCACAAGACGGAACTACGAAATATTTCTATTTCCCGCAAACACGCGCAAACTGCTCCACTCTCCAAGTCTTTCCGGCGACCGTGCGTCCCTCGAGCCGCACTGTTCAGAACTTCCCCTCCCACACTTCCACGTGTGCTTTTTGGAAATTATCTCTGTGATTGGCTACAGCGCTCCCGCCCTGTCTCCAAGCCAAGGCACACTCACAAACATAATGAAACACATTCCAAATACTGGATTTACATTTAAATAGCTTGAAATTAAATAAATATTCCTACAGCTGGACCAAAACACGCACTAACAAATGGTTCAAATGGCTCTGAGCACTATGGGACTCAACATCTTAGATCATAAGGCCCCTAGAACTTAGAATTACTTAAACCTAACTAACCTAAGGACATCACACACACCCGTGCCCGAGGCAGGATTCGAACCTGCGACCGTAGCAGCCTCGCGGTTCCGGACTGCAGCGCCAGAGCCGCACGGCCACCGCGGCCGGCCACGCACTAACATACATCAAAGGAATAGAACAGAAGTAAGCCAGTAACCTAATGTCTCTGTGCTTTCTAAACCGCAATACATAATTAAGCAGTTTCTTTATGAATAGTATATATCGGATATAGACAAAGACATAGATGAATAAATATATTTATAAGCATGCTGCTACCGGTTTTTCGTGTAATTGTGGAGTACTTATGGCCTGATGCGATCGATAGTAATCGGCCACTTTCACCTCCAATAACTCATGTACTATTCAAGTTATATGCCTGTAATTTATACCAATTTAGGTTTACACTAATAGCTCTCTGAAGACATATTGATCGACATTATCGGATGAACCGTTTAGATTTTGGAAATTCGTTGCTGGGTGTTACTTGTATAATTTATTGTCCGATACTAAACTTTAAACTAATAAAGATATTGAAAATCTGATTACACCATCAGAATCGTGTAAATAATGGTAATGTACATGTTTCTTTTTGAGGTATCACGATTCCTCTGGCTACTATTAATTTCTATACGAACTGTGAAATGTCTGCTATCAAGGTTTCACAAAGTCCGCCATCTTTGGCACTCCCAGCGTGTCTCCTTCATCGACACAGCGACACCATGGAATTCCCAGCCACGTGTTCGCTCGACCACACGCTGCGGCTATCCCTCTCGTCCGGCACCACGCGGTTGTCCTGCCGAGCGTTCCGTGCGACCATGCCAACTCCGAACAGAATCTTTTCAGGGCTCCACAGCTCGCCCGTTATTTCACAGTCTGAAATGAAAGGATCATTGGTCGTCATCGCCTTAGTAATTGTATGGATATGTGCCGGTGACGGCCAATGATCCCTTAATTTCAGATGCACACTAAGCACGAACCCTTACGGGGGTCGACGAGATGCCGCGAGTAACGATGCTAATCAGCAGGGGCACCACATCGGTTGTGTGTGGATAAGATGAGAATTTGGGTCTGGCGGGAGGCGTGCTAGGACGGTCCAGATGGCGTACTGCTCAGCTCATTTCTCTAGTGGAGACCTGGTCTCGAATTCCGATCTGGCACAAATTTTCAACTTACCCCATTGATATAAATAAGCGCCCACTGGCAGCTAATGTCTTTAATTCCTTCGTGTCTTACAGTTCCTATCTGATACACAGGACAACATCGAAAATAGTACAGATGGAAACAAAATATTGGTGTCAGATTTTTTCCCCCAATAGGAGTCGAAGGGGCTCCCTCGGGGTTCTACAGCAGCAGCGCGCGCTAGCGACCTCCGTAACAGTGACTGGAGCGCTCCTGCGTTTCTACACTCCTGGAAATTGAAATAAGAACACCGTGAATTCATTGTCCCAGGAAGGGGAAACTTTATTGACACATTCCTGGGGTCAGATACATCACATGATCACACTGACAGAACCACAGGCACATAGACACAGGCAACAGAGCATGCACAATGTCGGCACTAGTACAGTGTATATCCACCTTTCGCAGCAATGCAGGCTGCTATTCTCCCATGGAGACGATCGTAGAGATGCTGGATGTAGTCCTGTGGAACGGCTTGCCATGCCATTTCCACCTGGCGCCTCAGCTGGACCAGCGTTCGTGCTGGACGTGCAGACCGCGTGAGACGACGCTTCATCCAGTCCCAAACATGCTCAATGGGGGACAGATCCGGAGATCTTGCTGGCCAGGGTAGTTGACTTACACCTTCTAGAGCACGTTGGGTGGCACGGGATACATGCGGACGTGCATTGTCCTGTTGGAACAGCAAGTTCCCTTGCCGCTCTAGGAATGGTAGAACGATGGGTTCGATGACGGTTTGGATGTACCGTGCACTATTCAGTGTCCCCTCGACGATCACCAGTGGTGTACGGCCAGTGTAGGAGATCGCTCCCCACACCATGATGCCGGGTGTTGGCCCTGTGTGCCTCGGTCGTATGCAGTCCTGATTGTGGCGCTCACCTGCACGGCGCCAAACACGCATACGACCATCATTGGCACCAAGGCAGAAGCGACTCTCATCGCTGAAGACGACACGTCTCCATTCGTCCCTCCATTCACGCCTGTCGCGACACCACTGGAGGCGGGCTGCACGATGTTGGGGCGTGAGCGGAAGACGGCCTAACGGTGTGCGGGACCGTAGCCTAGCTTCATGGAGACGGTTGCGAATGGTCCTCGCCGATACCCCAGGAGCAACAGTGTCCCTAATTTGCTGGGAAGTGGCGGTGCGGTCCCCTACGGCACTGCGTAGGATCCTACGGTCTTGGCGTGCATCCGTGCGTCGCTGCGGTCCGGTCCCAGGTCGACGGGCACGTGCACCTTCCGCCGACCACTGGCGACAACATCGATGTACTGTGGAGACCTCACGCCCCACGTGTTGAGCAATTCGGCGGTACGTCCACCCGGCCTCCCGCATGCCCACTATACGCCCTCGCTCAAAGTCCGTCAACTGCACATACGGTTCACGTCCACGCTGTCGCGGCATGCTACCAGTGTTAAAGACTGCGATGGAGCTCCGTATGCCACGGCAAACTGGCTGACACTGACGGCGGCGGTGCACAAATGCTGCGCAGCTAGCGCCATTCGCCGGCCAACACCGCGGCTCCTGGTGTGTCCGCTGTGCCGTGCGTGTGATCATTGCTTGTACAGCGCTCTCGCAGTGTCCGGAGCAAGTATGGTGGGTCTGACACACCGGTGTCAATGTGTTCTTTTTTCCATTTCCAGGAGTGTAATTGTAGGCCAGGCAACCTACATATGGAGTACAGGGCCCCCGCCGTAAACAAAGGCGTGTCTCGTTGAGGAAGCTTGCGGGGCGTCTATCGGAGAGTGTCCAGTAGCTGCCGAGGTGTCGGATGACTGTCCGCCTAATGGCCCCACTTACACGGCACTTCCCGGCTTAAGTTTCCTTCCGGAACGGGGCAGTCTAGGCGCCGTAACACAGCCTGCCTCCCCGAGTTCTCTCACGCTTGCAACAAACCCGGTTGTTTGTGGAAAACACTGATACCAACACTGGAGGCCTAGAATTTTCGCTTAAGGCAAATTATAAACTGCTCAAAAGACGTTTTCCGACAACCAAACGAGTGTGTTATTTAATATTCTGGCTCTTGTAGCTGCGATTGTTTTTATCCATTAAAGCATCCTGCATACTGTAGCAGGAGTCATTAAGTACTGATCGGTGTTTGCGACCGAAGAACATCACTCCCCTCGTACTTGCCAAGGCACCATAATTTTGTGGATCCCTTCGCTAGTGGACGTAAATCCTGCAGAGCAACTCTAAGCTACTTGTTAAACAGACGTGAAACAGGAATTTCAGTGAGGTTGAACAGTCATCAATGAAGTCATTAGGAAGTACCTGTGAAAATAATCTGACAGTTACTTTTGTGCAGTGAATACACAGTGCGTAGTGGGGCGATCACTCTGATGCGATACGAAGGCGACCAGAATTTATAGGATGGCAAAGAAGATGAACAACACGGGAACAATGAAAATAATACTAAACGAAGACGTAATAAACAACCGAGGAGGAAAAGTCTAAGCGAGGTGCACATTTAGCGCGGACTTCAATGCTAGATGCTTATAAAGAGATTCTGGTCGTATGTCAAGTATGCTAGCGGCAAGACACACTCAATGCCTTCTCTGCGCGATAGCAATTGGGATACTATCAAAGACAGTGCTGCCAAAGCAGAGTTACTAAACACAGCCTTCCGAAATGCCTTCATAAAAGAAGATGGAGTAAATATTCCACAATTCGAATCAAGAACAGCTGCCAACATGAGTAATGTAGAAGTAAATATCCTCGGAGTAGTGAAGCAACTTAAAATCACTTAATAAATGCAAGTCTTCTAGTCCAGACTGTATACCAATTAGGTTCTTTTCAGAGTATACTAATGCAATAGCTCCATGTTTAACAATGATATACAACCGTTCGCTGGACGGAAGATCCGTCCCCAAAGACAGGAAAGTTGCACAAGTCACACCAATATTCAAGAAAGGTAGCAGGAGTAATCCACTAAGTTACACGCATGTATCATTAACGTCGATGTGCAGCAAGATTTTGGAACATATATTGTGTTCGAACATTATGAATTACCTCGAAGAAAATGGTCTATTGGCACACAGTCAACATGGATTTAGAAAACATTGTTCTTGTGAAACATAACTAGCACTTTACTCGCATGAAGTGTTGAGTGCTATTGACAAGTGGTTTCGGATTGATTCTGTATTTCTGCATTTCCGGAAGGTTTTTGACACGGTACCACACAAGCGGATTGTAGTGAAATTGCTTGCTTATGCAGTATCGTCTTAGTTATGTGACTGGATTCGCGATTTCCTGTCAGAGAGGTCACATTTCGTAGTAACTCACAGAAAGTCATCGAGTAAAACGGAAGTGATTTCTGGTGTTCCCCAAGGTTGTGTTATAGGCCCTTTGATGTTTCTTATCTATATAAACAATTTGGGAGACAATCCGAGTAGCCGTCTTAGGTTGTTTGCGGAAGACGCTGTCGTTTATCGACCAATGAAGTTACAAGAAGATCAAAACAAATTGCAAAACGATTTAGGAAATATATGTGTATGGTGCGAAAATTGGCAATTGTCCCTTAATAACGAAAAGTCTGAGGTCTTCCACATAAGTGCTAAAAGGAAGTCGTTAAACTTCGGTTACACAATAAATCAGTCAAATTTAAAGGCCGTAAATTCAACTAAATACCTAGGAAATACAATTAGGAACAACTTAAATTGGAAGGAACACACAGAAAATTTTGTGGGGGAAGCTAACCAAAGACTGCGTATTATTGGCGGGTCACTTAGAGAATGTGACAGATCTACTAAGGAGACTGCCTACTCTACGCTTGTCCGTCCTCTTTTAGAATACTGCTGCACGTTTTGTATTATCGTGAAATAGAGGTGACAGTGTCACTGAAACGATACAGAATTTGGGATGGACATCATTAAAACAAAAGCGTTTTTCGTTGTGGAGCAATCTTCTCACGAAATTCCAATCACCAACTCTCTCCTCCGAATGTGAAAATATTTTTTTGACGCTGACCTACATAGGAAGAAACGATTATCATGATAAACTAAGGGAAATCAGAGCTCGTTCGGGAAGATATAGGCGTTCGTTCTTCCCGCGCGCTATACGAGACTGGAATAACAGAATTGTGAAGGTGGACCGACGAACCCTCTGCCAGGCAGTTAAATGTGATTTGCAGAGTATCCATATAAATGTAGATGTAGTGCAGACTTGTCCCCATCCGACTGTCATTTGTTTCCAAAACTTAAAGAACTCCTTCGAGGACTTCACTTTGATATTGATGAAGCGGAGCAAGGAGAGTTGAGGCGGTGATTCCATCAACAAAGTCAAACATTCCACAGCGACGATATAAACCAACTGCAAGGGTGACTACGTTGGGAAATAAGTACGTAGACATGAAGAATAAAGATACAGAATGTTAATAACGTTTGATTTATTTAAAAAACCTTAAGAGTTTTCAGGTAAAAATTCGGAGGCATTATTTTTCAACGCACCCTCCTATGTGATACGAAGGCAGCTAGGATACATAGGATAGCAAAGGAGATGAGCCACAAGGGAATAATGAAAATCTTACTAAACGAAGAAGTAACTGAGGAGAAAAAATCCAAGCGAAGTGCACATATGTTGATCATGAGACAAGGTCACTGAAATGAGGAAGTACGCTATGTACCACAAGCGAAGATTATTTCATTTAAATGTGAGTGCTTATTTTTAAGCTATGAAACGGTGACCAGCCAACATATCTTGACTTTTACTGACAGTAAAATTAGTGGTTCCGAGATGTTTGAAACCAGTCAACGGAATAGCCAATCTTTCAGGACACGTCTTCCGCGCATTGAAAAGGAAAATGTTATTTGGACCCAGAAATCTTTATTTCCCGGTAGGAACTTATTTTCTCGGGCTCTCAACGGATAAACTTACAATGCTTTCTGCTAGAAGATGGGCGTTGATCAGAAAGATTAAATATTTAAATATGTGCTTCGTGCATGATGGAAGTCGTCGTCATTCCATTGTTACAGCTGTCGCCTTCTAAAAAAACAGATTCCGTGACAGATGGATAAGAACAGGCGGACCGACACGGCGATGTCCATGTTCCGCCGAGATATACATCCTAAACTTTTTGTTTGTCGTGGAATTTGAAAAGCTATTGTGCGGCGAAACTTGGTACAAAATACAGAGACTCCACGTGCTCCTTCTATGGGAGGCTGCGAAACCATGCACAAAGCTGTAGGGAAACGCCAGTGCATCAGATATTCAGTGCAAAGGCGTGTTGATGCCAATGGAAGGCATCTTGAGCACTTCACATAAATAAGAGTTTAATGTGCTATGCTGGTGCGTTCCCTTACGTTTTCCCCTTATAATCGATGTACTATGAAGAGCTCCAGAAAATTTGTTCTAACGTGGAAATAAAGTGTTTCCGAACTCATGTTCATTAACACATTTTCTTCTACATTTTGTGAAGAATAAATGAGAGCTAAAAGTTCGGTCGTTTCTTTTCATTACAAATAAAGGCGTCTTTGTAGTGCGGAAAATCAAACTATGTACCGATAACGCTGGATCAATATTTTGAGAAATGTCTGCTGGCATCAAGTGCCAAATACCGGACATCCCCTGGCATACAATCGTCAAAATCACTGACAAGTATAATGTCACTCATTATTTTGACGACCGCACGCCTGGCGATAGCTTGAAGATGGTACTTGCAAATGTCAAAATGAAAGTGCGACCATAGATTCAAACACGAAAGAAAAGTTTTCAGGTTGTTGGTCGTTGTTACAACCAGCAGCATGTTGGCAACGTGGAATAAAACTAATTAATTCATGTGCATGATAAATATCAGCAGTGAACCACGAGAATGAGGGTTGCAGCTTTCGTAGGACTGAATTCCGCGCTTGACTGACAGCCGTACTAGGCAAATCTTGTTCATCGAATGTGGCATAGTTTTCCTTGTACATATATGGCGCCAGTCAGAAGTCTCCCCCACGTGGTAGCCTGTTCTAACATTATGACTGCTTGCTTACACACGTGCTGGTGCATCTCATATTTGGAATGCAATACAGCTGCTCTCTCTCTCTCTCTCTCTCACACACACACACTCACTCACTCACTGACCCTTCCCCCCCCCCCCCCCCTACCCCACCACACACACATAAACCAGCTCTCCCAGAAAACATAATGCAAGAAGTTAGATTTTCATCAAACGTTCAAAAATAGTGGCATACTGAACGGAAACAAAACAACGAACAAGTGAACAGCAACAATTACATAGCGTCTCTCTACGACTATGTTTCCTCAACTCTCGTTTTTCTGCAAAACATCGTGTGTAAACAGGTGAGAGTGAACTATAAAAAGGTGCGGAAAACCGAGCAGGTAATTACACCAGAAAAAGACTCAAATGTTCCGGAACGTCGAGTTTTCACTCACATGATGGAAGAAACCCTAGAAACACACAAGGGAAAATTTGTGTTAAACTTCTAAATATTGACTACATATTGTAACATTACTATGTGTTATGACATTACTATACACAATAATTTGTAAAGTTATTACTAGTAACTTTGGTTAAAAACAGAAAAAAAGACAACTTTTCGGGCTACACATGGTTTTCAACACTCTCCCACCACTTACCATAGCCTCTCAAGACAGAAGTAAGCTTTGCCTTTTTCGAGATGCTCGTTCACAGGTGCCGGGTCATAACAAACTGCCTTTTGGAAAGAAAACTTCCCATGAAGTTTTTATTGCCTTGTTCACATGTAGGCATACCGGTTTACAAGGTTCAACAGGGCTAAACTGCCTTCTTTAGATCATATGTGCACAGGTTACGAAATCCATACTTTTGTTTATGTCCCATTTTAACGGATTCATAATAAAAAGAGAGCAGTACATTAAAAAAATATAGCTGTGTCCTTATGGCAAGACAGACCCATACAACTCTGGCACGTGTGTGTGGGTTGATTGTCGGCTACATACTGTTGGACAGAATGCGTATTATATTGCATCCAGCTGCAGTATGCGACCAGTTCAAGAATTATGGGGTGGAGGGGTTCAAGTCTATTTTGTGCTCTGAGGATGTAAATACTGCTTTTGTGTGTGGAGCCAAGCATCTGTATTCCCACTCTGTTTGCAGTTTATATGGGTTGTAACAATACTTATTCAGTGATAAAATAGCTTAGAAGCACTTAAAATCACGCTACACTGTCTACAGTAAAAAATAAGTTTGAAACGGTGTCGTCTTAAAAATTCTACCAATACTTCTTTTTATACATTGATCCAGTACGTTTTATAATGTGCACTATATGTTTTTAACAACTGATTTGATCTAATAATTGATCTAATACCTTAACAAATGAGTGCGTTGAAAATAAACTGTTCGCAGTCTAGGCCTGTCTGTGGAGCTTGCGGACGCACTCATGGGTCACTTAAAGCCCACTTGTTTTGACGTTCTAGAGCAGATTTGCAAAGGCAGTCCTTTGGTTTGGTAGAAACAAACGGGTTTTCCCATATAATTAAAAATGGGGTGGTAGATAAACAACGGGATTACAACCTCATGTTTCGGCATTTTGAATTATCTCTGAACCAACAAGAAACTACTTCGGAGTTTGAGCATTTGGCTTCAACAAAGATACTGTCAAAAGTGTCTTTCAAGTTCTTTCTTTAAATCGCTCTGAGCACTATGGGACTTAACATCTGAGGTCATCAGTCCTCTAGAACTTAAAACTATTTAAACCTAAGTAACAAAGGACATCACAAACATCCATGCCCGAAGCAGGATTCGAACCTGCGACCGTAGCGGTCGCGCGGTTCCAGACTGAAGTGCCTAGAACCGCTCGGCCACATCGGCCGGCCCAAGTTCTTTCTGATTTAATGAACAAGCATGATTTCCACGTTGTGCACGTATTCAGCTTGGACGAGACTAGCCTGTTCAAAATACAGAAACCTCGGAACATCGTTACTCAAAGAGGAAAGCACCTAGTGGAGGCTGTAACTAGAGCAGAAAGGAGGACAAACTTCACACGTGTTTGCTGTTTCAGTGCGTCTAACATGAATGTGCCTCCAATGATGTTATCTATCTATATATATTGTAGAGAATGAAGGTGGCATGAACTACATGGTTAGAAAGGTGCGCAGAGTGTCAGAAATGTTGTTCACCCACTGATTTACAGAAAACAGAATATTTGGTTACCGCAGAAATGAATCAAGGCCTGGCATTACATTATGGGGCTATAAATATCTGGGAGTCATTATCAATAAAGATGGACATAATGAGATTTTCACTCTGCAGCGGAGTGTGCGCTGTTATGAAACTTCCTGGCAGATTAAAACTGTGTGCCCGACCGAGACTCGAACTCGGGACCTTTGCCTTTCGCGGGCAAGTGCTCTACCATCTGAGCTACCGAAGCACGACTCACGCCCGGTACTCACAGCTTTACTTCTGCCAGTATCTCGTCTCCTACCTTCCAAACTTTACAGAAGCTCTCCTGCGAACCTTGCAGAACTAGCACTCCTGAAAGAAAGGATATAGCGGAGACATGGCTTAGCCACAGCCTGGGGGATGTTTCCAGAATGAGATTTTCACTCTGCAGCGGAGTGTGCGCTGTTATGAAACTTCCTGGCAGATTAAAACTGTGTGCCCGACCGAGACTCGAACTCGGGACCTTTGCCTTTCGCGGGCAAAGGTCCCGAGTTCGAGTCTCGGTCGGGCACACAGTTTTAATCTGCCAGGAAGTTTCATAACAGCGCACACTCCGCTGCAGAGTGAAAATCTCATTCTGGAAACATCCCCCAGGCTGTGGCTAAGCCATGTCTCCGCTATATCCTTTCTTTCAGGAGTGCTAGTTCTGCAAGGTTCGCAGGAGAGCTTCTGTAAAGTTTGGAAGGTAGGAGACGAGATACTGGCAGAAGTAAAGCTGTGAGTACCGGGCGTGAGTCGTGCTTCGGTAGCTCAGATGGTAGAGCACTTGCCCGCGAAAGGCAAAGGTCCCGAGTTCGAGTCTCGGTCGGGCACACAGTTTTAATCTGCCAGGAAGTTTCAAGATGGACATAGTTAAAGCAGAATTAAGAATCGCAATGGTCAATGTAGACAAGCAACGAAGAAATTAAGTGGTGTTTAATAAAGGATACGTATTCGATCAGAAACAAAGCTTAAGACTTTTAAAAGTATTGTAGAAACAAAAGTAACGTGTGGAGCAGGAACACGGAAAACAACTGAAAGACGTGAGAGGAACGTATTATAACTTTAGACGGGATTTTAGGACTGTTGCTCTTGGTCGACGCTACGCGCGAAATTAAAAACGTAGACAAACGTAATACAATCTGGCCATCACTGTAATGGATGCAATCGAATCAAAACGTTTGCGATGGCATGGGCATATAGGTCGTTCGGTTGGTGACAGGTTTCCCACAAAGATGGTAGAATGGATTCCAACTAACACGAGAAGTAGAGGACACCCGAAAACAGTATAGGAAGACGGAATTGGAAAGCTATATACGAGACCAGTTTCCAGGCACAAGACTGAAAAGATAGGATATGTATTTCTGCTACGGTTTAGAGTTAACCATTAAAAATGTTTACTAATAGAAGTGATGAGACCAGCAATATTACAGGGAAAGACGAGACATTCTGATAAAGAAAATGACTTTAAAAATGGTGTAGCTGGTTTCGAGGCCAGTCTTTAATAGGGTGATGCTATACCGTGCATCGGTAATAAAGGTTTGAATCAGCAATGCTGGCGTGCGTAAAAATGCGTGCAATAAATCATAATCGGATGTCGTAAATCAAGAAGATGTAATGAAAAGAGGTTCTAGGAACAACCATGCAAAATTTCGTATAGGCTGCTACGATTGCGGCTGATCAATTACATTGCCTTATCAGAACCTCCACATCTCAAATTGATGTTGAAACAGATAAATACCTGTTAGGACAAGGTAGATACAATGATTCTTTTTGAATAACAACATTCACATTTTAACTAATAGATTGACATAAAATATAGAGACTAAAATACCGCACCTCGTATCAAAGCGTGCTTTCACATCAGAAGCTAATACAGGAGAGAGAGAGTGAGGGAAGATCCCTCACTAAGGAAACTAGAATCATTTGCTTAAACAGGCATTAGTTCACATTTGAAGAGTCGCATATTACGAATACATAATTTTTTACTATGTCACGTCGTTCCATCTGTGCAGCGGTCAGTTATCCAATAAATTTAGAAAATTGGCTATGACAGAGACTTTCGAAGCTGCGATGCGAGAAACAGCTATGACGTAATAAGTCGCAGTAATAAAAAATTCATCCCAACTTATTAATGGCAAAACGTGAATCAAGGCAAAAGAACACAAGCTGGACATACTGAGATACACTGAAGCGCCAAAAAACTGGTACAGGCATGCGCATTCAAATATAGAGGTATGTAAACAAGCAGAAAACGGCGCCGAGGTCGGCAACTTTTATGTAAGACAAATGTCTGGAAAATTGTTAGATTTACTTCTGCTACAATCCCAGGTTATTAAGATTTAAGTGAGTTAGAACGTGGTGTTATAGTCGGCGCAGGAGCATTGGGACACAGCATCTCGGAGATAGCGATGAAGTGGGGATTTTCCCGCACCACCATTTCACGAGTGCACAGTGAATATCAGGAATCCGGTAAAACATCAAATCTCCGACATCGCTGCGGTCGAAAAAAGATCCTACAAGAACGGGACAAACGACGACTTAACAGAATCGTTCAACGAGATAGAAGTGCAACCCTTCCGCAAACTGCTGCAGATTTCAATGCTGGGCCATCACCAAATGTCAACGTGCGAACCATTTAATGAAACATCATCAATATGGACTTTCGGCGCCGAAGGCCCACTCGTGTACCCTTGGACTGCACGACACAAGCCTTTACGTCTCGCCTGAGGTCGAAAATATCGACTTTGGACTGTTGATTATGGTAACATGTTGCCTGGTCGGACAAGTCTCGTTTCAAATTGAATCGAAGGGATTTACGTGTACGGGTATGGAGACAACCTTATGATTCATGGACCCTGCATGTCTCCAGGGAACTGTTCAAGCTTGCGGAGACTCTGTAATGTTGGGGCGTGTGCATTTGGAGTGATATAAGACCCCTGATACGTCTAGATACGACTCTGACAGGTGACTCGTACATAAGCATCCTGTCGGACCACCTGCATTCATTTATGTCTGTTGTGCATTCCGACGGACTTGGGCAATTCCACCGGGACAATGAGACACCCCAAACGTCCAGAATTGCTACAGAGTGACTCCAGGAACACTCTTGCGCTAGTCACCAAACTCCCCAGACATGAACATTATGGAGGATATCTGGGATACCTTGCAAACGTGCTGTTCAAAAGAGATCTCCACCCCCTGGTACTCTTACGGATTTATGGACAGTCCTACAGGATTCATTGTGTAAGTTCACTCCAGCACTACTTCAGGCATTAGTCGAGTCCATGCCACGTCGTATTGCGGCACTTCGGAGTGCTCGCTGGGCCCTACACGATATTAGGTACGTGTGCCAGTTTCTTTGGCTTTTCAGTGTATAAACCCGAAGGATGGGGAAAATCTGAGGCAGAAATCTGTCGAGAACCAAGGCCGTTAGCTGGCGGTTGACTGCGTGGCTTAACTAGAGAAAGCTGGTGGACACGCTCTGATGTAAGCTAATCTGGAGCTGATGAGGCGTTCGCGGGTGCAACCGGCGCAGTGCGGCGCGGTGTGGCGGGACGGGGCGGTCCGCCCACACGCAGCATGCCGGCCGGCCAAGACGGCCTGCCTCCTTGCCTCCAGAAAGCGGGCCGGATGAAATTTCAGCGCAGAGCGCAGGGCGCAGGCCGTTACCGGCGCCGCAGCGGCCAGCTGGCTTGTACGTAATTCAGGAATTTCAAAAATGCGGCACACTGTAGTATCGCGTGTCCCAGCAAACAGTCCGTCTTGGTATCTCTAAAAGCCGCAGGATAAAAATAGAGCCATCACGCTACGAGCGTAGTTCTGGCTTCCGAGCGAAGACCTCCAGTAGTAGGGCAAACTTCGTTTCAGCGCAGTTTGTTCTTGTGGGTTGCCTACATCAGTGGCAAGTATGCATTCAGGGGTAAACCTATTGTTCTCTTTTGATTGACAGGTTATGACTCCCTGGGGATAATCGTTCCTATTGATTAACAAGTCCTTAACCTATTGTTCCCCCACTGCTCCCCCTCCACCTCCTCAACCACTCAGGAAACCTCCAACTCTCCCCCTTACCCCCACACTGATACAGATAAACTTTCAGGCCTGACTCATTCGAATAGCCCCCCTCTCACTCAAAGGGTCAAACTGATGGAGTGAGAGGGGGCTATTCGAATAACTCAGGCCTGAAAGTTTACCTGTATCAGTGAGGGGGAGGAGGGAGAGATCGAGGTTTCCTGAGTGACTGGGGAGCAGTGGGGGAAGGGGTAGGGGATCAATAGGTAAGGACCTCTCAGTGAAATGGAATGATTATCCCCAGGGGGTCATAACCTGTCAATCAAAAGAGAATAATAGGTTCACTCCTGACTGCATTCTTGCCCCTGATGTAGGCAACCTGTACTAACAACTGTGCTAAAACGATGTTTGCCTATGACTAGCTCCTACCGATTATGGGGCTTTTATCTTTTTTAGGGCATCTCTACCTCAGTTTCATTAATTCTCAGCGATGGATCTCTTATAAGATATCATAGCAGGCATTACGTTACAGTTGCATTACAGTTTCACTTGTGGCAGTTGACAACCTTAAAATGATTCCTATTTTGCATGAAGGAATCTTTGTACTGCGGTTGATTGTGAGTGCTAACACTTTTGTAACAAATCTTTTCATTAAATGAGGTATTTTAGCTATAAACGTCTTAGTTGTTATAATTACAAAACGAATTTTCCTACTCATTGACATCTACCACTATCAGAGGTTTGCGTAGTAATTGTTCTTAATGGGACGAAATCGACAGAGGTAAAGGTAATTTAAAAGTACCCCTTATGGAGTGTTACAGAAGAGCTACATTTGTGATACGCAGAGTGGTTCAGATGCACCTACCGATGTCTCCCTTTTCTTTTATTTCACCCCACAATGCTAAGCTTGCACTTCAAAAACCTCGCGCGAAGTTTTCATACTCTCTCGCTCACTACACGAAAATACTAGTCCTTCAGAAGAAAATGAACGGGCTTTTTTCGTAAGAAATTTAATGTGGTTAAATTTTGTACTGGGATACGTTTTTGCAGGAAGCCTTAGTGTTCGATTTATTCAACAAAAATTTACAAAAGTGACTTCAAACGCACCCCCACTCCAACACTCAGCGTCCACCGCTTAGTATTTCCAGTACGTTTTTGATGGCACTCCCTCCTATCGCTGTACAAAAATTTGCGACTCCACGAATTATTTCCTACATTCAGCCTACTTTGTTCTTCATTGACTTCTTAGTCGAGCACTTAGAAATTGTAAAACTGACGTTTGTGTAAATTTTACCAAACAGTTTTGCGAATTTTGACACCATAAAATAAACAACTACTTCCTTGCATTAGTCAGGCCCTCTGACTACGAAACTACTGTGCCTGTAAGGACTAAGTTCTGTAAAGCTGACGTTTGTGTAAATTTTACCAAAAAGTTTTGTGAATTTTGACACCATAAAATAAACATTCGTTGCATTAGTCAGGCCATCTGACTACGAAACTACTGTGCATGTAAGGACTAAGTTTTGAACGAATTGTTGACGCATTAGTTTTAGCTTAACGTTCACAAAAGAAGTTTGTCTTTCATTTTCTTCATCGGTATATTTAAATTAATAATGTTAACGAAATAACCGACTATCCTGGTGCCATAACAAACAAATCAATGGAGCCAATGAGAGGTCGAAAGTCGGGAACATTTCCCGTAGTCGGGAATTCTTGTACAGAGGTAGGAGCGGGTGCCACGAACAACGTATTAAAAATCTTGTCTGGGCAGGGGCGAGTGGAAGACGAGCCGTCAAACAAACGCTACAGCAGTGACTTATGAGATGAATTGTTTTGCTTGCAATGAAATGGTATATACCGATGAACATTGATTCTTTGCATGTCGCCATTTGCTTATGACAGACCTTTGTGAATACGCAAAGTTAAGTTTAACTTACTGTAATAAACTCCATTAATATGATTTGCTTGAGTTGCTGTCTAGCGATCCGAGAAAACAGCTTCCTGGGTACCCTATAATAGACGAGTCGAGTGGGCAGGATACAAAAAATGACCTAAAAAGGCCCTGAATCACCCTTGTAAAGACCTACAGAATCCAGTGCACCAAATCGGAAAGTTTGAGAGGCTGTTCGCTGAATGATCACATAAAACTAATTGTAGGCCGAGCAGATGCCAGACTGAGATTCATTGGAAGAATGTGAAAGATATTTAGTGTATCTACTAAAAATGTAGCGTTACGGAGATACTTAACTAACTCTAGAGGCAGACGCTACAAGAGAGGCGATGTGCATCACTGAGTGGTTTACTGTTGAAATTCCGAGAGGGTATCTTCAAATAAGAGTCGAGCAACCTATTACTTCCACCCACTTACGTCTCACGAAATGCCCCGGCGAGAAAACTAGAGAAATTATGGCTTTTAAGGAGGTGGTAATAACAGTGCTGCCAAAGGCACCATCTAGCAAACCCGCAAGGTAGCCTTCCGTGTTAGTGTTGATATAGACGTAACTGTGTAACGCACGTTGCAGGACGCAGTGGCAATGACAGACTTGTGCGAAATGCTTGATGTGCTTGGTTTTTTGTTCCTTATTGTCATGTTCTTCCAAGCAACGAAAGAGAGGAGAGTTAACTGGACGGAATGATAGGATAAGAAATAAGAATGTCCTCCTTAGAATCAGCGAGAAAAGGAATATGTGGAAGACATTAATTACAAGAAGAGATACGACAAAGTCAGAATATTTAGCACTGAAGGATGTGCAGGTGAGGTCTTGCAAGGTCCAGGATGATGAGCTGAAATCGGTCTGCAAATTTAAATACCTGGGGTTGTACATACAGAGGGACGGAGGACTGGAAAGCGAGATACAACACCGAATAAATTTCGGCTGGAGCAACTGGAGGAAAATGAGTGATGTGTTGTGTGACAAGAAGGTGAGTATTGGGTTGAAAGGGAAAGTGTGCAAGTCGGTGGTAAGGTCTGCTATGATATAAGGGGGCAGAGACATGGCCAATCACAGTAGCCCAGGAAAGGAAGATGAAAGTGGCGGAAATGAGGATGCTGAGGCGGATGTGTGGGGTAACAAGAAAGGACAGGATTAGAAATGAATTTGTTAGAGGAGCTGTGAAAGGGGGGTCCCGGAGGGAAAAATCTACAAGAGGGCAGACTAAGGTGGTACGGACACTTACAGAGAAAAGGGGAAGAGTATATCGGAAACAGAGTTGAACGTATAAAGATAGAAGGAGCGAGAAGGAGAGGAAGGCCGAAGATGAGGTGGAAGGATAAGATATCCGGGGACCTAAGGGAGAAAGGATGGAAGAAGGAAGAGGCAATGGATAGAGTACTATGGAGGAGAAGGATCCAGAAGAGCAACGCCGACCCTGCGTGACGTGGGACAAGGCGACGATAAAGAAGAAGAAGAAGATAGGATAATTGTGTGTCTATATAAGGGGTATTCAAAGCCTTTGCGAGAAACGTTTAGGGTTGACGGATCGCGTCGTGGGGAACAACTTCTGTTAGAGACAAAATATTCAGTGACGCTTCCATGTGACACTAGGTGTCCTTTCGTATTATATTTGTATTCGCAGTTGCGAATGTGGATAAACGTCAGCTGTATAATGGACTGCGACTCGAACCAGGAATTCCCGCTTATCACGAGCGGTCGCCTTACCACTTGGCTATCCGATCACGACTCATGTCGTCAACCATGTGTCTACAACCTGTACTCGTACATCCATTATGTATACACCCATACATGGGGGACATTTTACTTGAAAGTCGCTTCCCCGGTGTCGGCGGATAATACGGTACTGCATTGCCTGTGTTATTCCGAATTACGATGCAGTGTTCCGTACAGCAACTGCGAATACATTTCATGTATTTCATGACGGTTTTAGTCGCCGCAGTGCCTCTTCCTTCAGACATGCATGCATGTCCGAAGGAAAATCGCATTGTAATTCGGAATAACACTGGCATTGCAATATCGTATTTATCCGCCGACATCAGGCAAGCGACTTTGAAGTAAAATGTCTCCCCTGTGTGGGAATGTACATTATGGATATACGAGTACAGGTCGTGGACTCGTGAGCGACAACGTATGGAAGTTCAGGTCTGGTCGCGAGTCGTGCTAGGATAGCCACAGTTAGCGATTAGAGAGAAATCTGGGTTCGTGTCCTGGTCCGGCGCAAACTTTCATTATCGTCGTTCCATTACGAAGCTGATCGTTATTCATATTCGCAACTGCAAATACATTTCATGTATTTCATAACGACTATACTTTCCTCTGTGCCATTTCCTTCGGACAAGCATGCTTGTACGAAGCAACACTGCGTATGTAACACCATAGCTCTAATGCTCTATTGATTTATTTTGCCTTTTGTTTTATTTAATGTTACATTGTTGAGCTTCTGGAAATGTGTTTGATTGAAACGATAACACAGAACTGTATACTCCTTTCTTCGTAAAAACTTTGGTGTCTTACAATATGAGCAAATTATATGTTATGTCTTTGTCATACAATCTCTTTGATTATCTTTAAAATTAAATAATTTTATTTAAATAATTGTTTGTAGAAAAGTCAATATGTGCAAATGTTCTGCCTTCTTTGATATGTTTGGTTGCTGTTCTGTAAACTGCTGACCTTCACTTAGGGTTCTTAGTTATTTTGTATGTAAAAGGTGTTGTAGTTCCCCCTCAGGAACGGAACTGTGTAGCGTGCGCAAATTGTGGTTGGCATAGGTAGAAAAGGTGGAACAAAGAGTCAGTCGGGGACGAGCTACCAAACTGTGAACTGCCCGTGTAAAAGTTGTATATTGTGCTCGTTCCGAGAGAAGCTTTTCCTGACGCTTTCCAATGCCTCGGATGGATGGATGAAGAGCTGGAATTTTTCTGAAATTGGTACCTATCATCTCCACCAAGAGATGACAGAGTCCAGCAATTCTACCTGCAAATCCACCTACTAACATGCAATCGCCACCACATTGCGCAATCACTGTAACGGAACACTATAATAATGTTCAGTGAAGGATCAGCTTATTGGATGTGTTAGTGTGCTCAAAACTAAGGTAATTTATAACTGAATTTATGCACCTACCTTGATTTTTCTTCTTATCATAACACCTCTCAGGTTCCTCTCCATTTGAACTAAAGCGATTACTGAGTGTCCCTACTGAAAGAACATTAAAGCCCAGTGTTTTGCTAATTAATGCGTCTTGAACATAGTAAAAAGAAAGTTAAAGTTAATGTGGCAAGAGAGTGAGTCAAAGTAAATTATGTTTGCTGAAAATAATTTTCCTATTAAAACTGCTTATTAATGTGTTGTTGCCAACTTCAAAATTAAAAGTTCTTAAGACTGAGGCTTATAAAGTTTTGCTTAGTAAATGATCACATTGCTGCCTGTTGTAAGTCGCAGAAGGTGAGTCAGTATCTTACAAATATGTTAATTTTGTGTCTCACTGTAGTAAAAGTGGAAAACTGCAGTTGTGGAAAGTTATATACTCATGCTTGCTAAGCACTTGTTTCTTTTGGGTACTGAAAGTGTATTGATAGTGTAATAGGATCCACAGGTTATAATTTACGCTCATGATAAATAACAATTAATAGAAGGACCACTATTTATGAAAACAATAATTTCTGTATTAAAAAAAAAAAAAAAAACAGTGAAAAGTAACCTGTTAGTGAATTCCATTTAACTTTCATTCCGAATAGAAAAGTATTTAGCTGAGAGAGGCTGAACCTGTGGTCAATTCATAATTTTGCAATGAACTACATTCACAATTTTATGTCAGCTAGGAAAATGTGTGAAAAGTAATACTGAACCTAACTCCAATTTATGATTCTACAGTGGATATTAATAGTAATGTTATAAAGACCATTAAGGTTGAATAAGCCCTGAAAGTAATAGTGTGTATTGTTATCTGTTATATTTATGCAAATAGTTTGTTCTGATCTGTCAGTTCCAATCTTACCGTGAACATATGCAGGTGTCAGAGTTCATTGCACTCGCGTGTGGAAAAATATAGGTTGTGTTTGTCCGTTAAAGTTACTCATACCTATTTTCTTAAATAAGAATGTTAATCATTCTCTTGCCTAATTAGGCTGGCGACCGTTTTCTTTATTATTTAAACAGTATAACTAGATAAAATATTATTTGTTACTGTTTGATTAACGTAATTCTGACTTTCACTTCCGATATGCCACCTCCGTTAGGTACAACACGGTCAATATAACAAGATTCCTCTCAGACGGTAACACTGCTCTGCTTCTTCATGCTATAATTACTTGAATAAGAATAATTTCGTTATACGAACCGCCTTCAGCTTTGAGGTTATGGTATATTAGTAGCAGAAGACGGTAGTGTTATACGTGGCTTTTCCGTGACAGGACTAGTTGTTCTGATGGGGCATAGTACGTAATAGACCACATTTGTTATTTGATTGTATAAGCTACGTAAATGCTGTTGATGTGTTATAAGTAGAAATTCGGAATAACACAGGCAGTGCAATATCGTATCCTTTCGTGCTGGTTATGCCCAATAGAGGCAGCGGACATAAACTCTCTGCTGTGTTCATGATTAACGTTTGTTGCCTATCATCCAGTCATCTGCTCCGCGTGTTAGTGATTGTAACATTGGTAAGATTTTCCAGTGGCTGACAAGGTACCGCGCACAGACCAATAACAGCAAGACCATGTTCAAATGAAGGTATGAGCAGTACTGGGTACTCATGCTAAGTGTCGCTGGCAAAATGGTTCATACGCTACATATTTATCACAATTCAGGGGCAAAATCAAAAGTAAAGCTGTCCTCCAAGGTTCCAAATGAGTTTACCCAGCAAATTGCAGGGTGTCGTGTAGTTAAATCCATAATCAGTAATACGGTGCAACTTGGCGTTTTTTAAACAAACGTGTCATTGCCAGAGGTGAAAGAAGTAGTACGTGTTGGGAAGAAATTGGATTTGGGGTCAAACGCTCAGCGTCGTGCCAAATCCAAAGGAGTATTTTGCTAGCTATAATGTACAGGGATCTGAAGCTTATGAGTCGCCTACCCTGTTTAAAATATTTGCAGCAAACCTGTAATTCGATATAGAAAAGGAACTTCAGAAGAATGGGTATAGATACGAGAGAATAATGGTAGTATACGCTACAGTTTGCGATCGAGTCGTGTTTGTCAACGAAGAATATGCTCCAGAATCTACGTCACGAAAACTACAAGAAGACTGTAAAAGACGGGACCTAGAATTGAACACCTAGAAAACAAAATATATTCCATTAGGAGCAGAACTACTCAGCTTCCAGCTGGATGTAAAGGAAACTGCAGTGTGCATTACTTATGTAGCAGAAGAATTGGTACCACAGGTGAAGAGGATGAAGAAATTGCAAAACGAATAATTCAGGCCTCGTGTTCAAACGGACCTCTTTTTTCAAACGGAATCCTTTGGAGTAGCAGCATAGGGAAAAGAAGAAAACACGTTATCTCTGAACAATTAAAAGCTCCTAATATAGGTCTGAATCATGGAGAGATACAGAGGATGAAAGAGGAAGTTGTAGATCACCGAAATGGTGACTGTGAATATCCAGAAGAGATAATATACCGTTACGAAGAGGTTCGATTACGAATGGGTGTATAAGGGCCATTAAAACTGACATGGAACAGAAACTATTAATACAGTATGGTTACGGACAACGGATGGATGAAACCAGGTTACGTAAGAAGACTACGCTGTGGACACCAGCGAACCGCGGGGAACGAGGAAGGCCGACGAAGACTTGGAATTGTAAAAGAATGTGATCAAGATATTTAAGTGAAGATCACTGTGACGATAGAGAATGATGAAAAGTGATACCTCCTAGTTGTTTCTAGTTACTACCCGTGTGTTGAGAAAGTAACTACGCAGTGCCATGTTGTGTCGTGCTGCGTAATGACAGATATGACTGTCAACAACTGTAACTAGTCGTTGTGTTTGTTATCCGTCCTCTGCTTTTTAGAAAATGTTTCTACAACTAACCCTTAAATGGAATCAACTCATCATTAACAATAATTAAATCGTCAGCTCAGTGCACTGAGCTCGGTTAGTAACGCCTTTATTTTCATTTTAAACAAGAGATTTCGGGTAAAACAAAAGACAGAATTAAGAAAATGAAGTCTGTTCTGAAGCAAACGGATTTCATTAAATCATTCAGTATTCAATATGATTTCATATAAAACAATTAACCAGATAAAATTCAGTATTCTGAAAGCATTACTTCCAGTTGATTAAGAAAACTTGTTTCTGGTACACTTGACAGGACAGACATATGTTACACTGATGAAATTTAATAATAAGAACAAGAACGAAATTGGTGAATGAACTGGCTTCTATAGGAAGAAGCGAAAAGGCACCGTGCTGCTTGAACCTTACATACTTGTCGAACAGTTAACAGGAGCCAGCTTGATACAGAGAAGGAATCACGCAGCACTCAGAATACTACATCACAGGAAAGAAAAACAAGTTACTAGAACGGCAATAACAGCTTACAATAGATACTGTGGAACGGCGGAAACAAAACAGATAACAAAATTCTACCCATGTTCCGCCCAAATGTAGCTGAAGCAGAACACGAATTTAGTAACTGAGTGCTGGAGGTATTGTCATAATACAGTCAAATAAAGATAATAAGGAATTGCTTGCCGCCCTTCAAATGTATATACTATTGCCCTGGGGAAGCAGATTAGTACGCAGGAAATAAATGTTAGGGCACAGCCAGGTCTGAACACAGTCTCAAGTTTTTCCCAGAGACAGCTGCTCACCAGTTACAGTTACGGTGGCATACATCCAGAATGTAATAGTCCCAAGTACCCTCTCGGCAATGACCATGGGTGAGTAGTAGACGTAACGTGCCGTCGTGGTTTTGCGATCACGGTATTGGACTGCGAACAGGAAGATCCGTATTCAAACGTTACTCGCGGCCCATACTTTATTTTTTCCACAAAACTGTTAACAGTCAGTCCGGTTATTAACGTATCTGTTCGCTGTATTCAAATTTGTGTCTTTATCGTGGTGTAACGTACGTCTGCAATAGCGAGGTGTAACGAAGGAACCCCCAGATGTACGTACCTCCTATTCGTTCTACACAAGTACCAAATGTTATGCTTCTTGCGTTCCGTTTTCGAAGTTTTGTCTCTTGAATTCCTTCCTTGTAACATAGCTCACACCCGTTTATTTGTTGTTTTCATTTCCGTGAGAGGTCTATGAGGCATCTCGGCTGCTCACGCTTTTCATCACATTTATTTGTGACGGTAATCTAGCCTTACCAGATGATTCATATTCTATAACCAGTGTACAGCATGGCAATTGCCAAGACTACATAAGAGGAACATACATACCAATTACCGGACGGACAGTTCATAAATTTGTGAAAAAAGAGGGGGGCGCGATAAAGGTTTGAACACGGATTTCCCATTTTGCAGTCTAAAATCGTGACCACACAACCATGCCGTCATGGTTCTGACAAGTTGCTCGATTTTACACATCTTCATCTCGGAACGTTCACTGTTTCTATTTTGCTTCTTTTTTCACATTTCAGTACACCTTTTCGTGCTTGCCGCGCGGGATTAGCCGAGCGGTCTAAGGGGCTGCAGTCAAGGACTGTGGGGCTGGTCCCGGCGGAGGTTCGAGGCCCTTAGGATAATTTAGATTAAGTAGTGTGTAAGCTTGAGTCCCATAGGATTTCACACACAGTTGATCATTTTTTTGTTTTGTTTTCGTGCTTGATCTGTGTTTATGCATGAAAACAGGAAGAAGGTGTACTAATCTGTATTCAGTTTTTGAAGGGCTGCGATGGGCAGTTTCCCTTGTAAGTACACACTTACTGCCACGGTCCCGGTGTCCACACGGCGACCGGGGAAAACATAAGTGCAGCGATGATAGCAAATATCTCTGATCGGTGCCAGAATCAAATCAAGCCGGAACACTGCTAAAAATGAGAAATTACACTGTGGGTTATACACCGAGGAGCAACTGGGAGAAAAAGCAGCTACCAATCACCCCGCAGATTCCACTTATGCTGAATAAAGGCGCCGATTCAAATATAGTGTTGTGTGCAAACTACGAGTGAAGTAATGATGGCTGCAAGAGCCAGAAATGTTATAAAACACACACTTACGCGCTCACTCACACACACTCACACACACACACACACACACACACACACACACACAGAGGGGGGGGGGACAGAGAGAGAAAGAGAAAGAGGGAGAGCGAGAGGGAGGGTGAGAGAGAGAGAGAGAGAGAGAGAGAGAGAGAGAGAGAGAGAGAGAGAGAGAGGGAGAGAGAGGGAGAGAGAGAGGGAGAGAGAGACAGAGAGAGAGGGTGGGTGGAGAGAGAGGGAGGGGGGAGAGAGAGGGAGGGGGGGAGAGAGAGAGAGAGAGAGAGAGAGACAGAGAGAGAGGGTGGGTGGAGAGAGAGGGAGGGGGGAGAGAGAGGGAGGGGGGGGAGAGAGAGAGAGAGAGAGAGAGAGAGAGGCAGAGGGAGAGAGAGAGAGAGGGATGGAGAGAGAGAGGCAGAGGGGGAGAGAGAGAGAGAGAGAGAGAGAGAGAGAGAGGCAGAGGGAGAGAGAGAGAGAGAGAGAGAGGAATGGGGAGAGAGAGGCAGAGGGAGAGAGAGAGAGGAATGGAGAGAGACAGAGAGAGAGAGTGGGGGGAGAGAGAGGGAGGGGGAGACAGAGGGAGGGGGAGAGAGAGAGAGAGAGAGCGCTTCTTCAGCCTCGTAGGACGCTTCCTAACTGCAGCCATCGAGCTCAGGGAAGGGTCTGCCACAGGGCCGGTGACTGCATCGGTCACCTGAGCCGGACTGTCCTCTAAACGGCGGACTGCGGGTAAGGCGACCCCAGCAGGAGGCGGGCCCCCGCCTTTCTGGGAAGAGACACGTAGCCACGCCCCAGGAGGTGCCGCGGCTCACACCCTGCACGCCGCGTATCGGCTGCCCTCATCTGTCTGACTTCCAGGAAGCGCTGATGGCAGCTTTTCTCTGCGCTCGCTGCTGCAGCCACGCTCTTCGGGGAACTGATTGTCACGAATCATTTACATCCGAGTTAATTTTTATGCTCCGCTCGCATTCGATATTTCCCGGTATGGATACAATGTTCTTTGTGATGCACATGTACTCGAATCGCAGGCATTAAATTGGTAACCAGAATGAAGGTAGGAGGAAGGTGAAGCTGTTCTCGCGGTTCTTCAGTTGTGCTGTGCTAACTCAGTCACAAGAGCACTGTTCGCAAACTGCGAAGCTTCGGTTTGATGCACACCGTTTTAATCTGGCAGGAAGTTTAATTACGTCAGTAACTTCAGAAGACTGCTCACTCCGCACTTGCTTGCAAGCTAACCACTCAGCATTCTATTGAAACCATTTTCTCTCTCTACTTCAACTATAATTATGACTGAAATTTCGTGAAATATAGGGTGGTTCATTTATAGTGACCGGGCCAAATATCTCACGAAATAAGCATCAAACGAAAAAACTACAAAGAACGCAACTCGTTAGCTTGAATGGGGAAACCAGATGGCGCTATGGTTGGCCCGCTAGATGGCGCTGCCATAGGTCCAACGGATATCAACTGGGTTTTTTAAAAATAGGAACCCCCATTTTTTATTACATATTCGTGTAGTACGTAAAGAAATGTGAATGTTTTAGTTGGACCACTTTTTTAGCTTTGTGATAGATGGCGCTGTAATACATAAGTATGTGGTATCACGTAACATTCCGCCAGTGCGGACGGTATTTGCTTCCTGATACATTACCCGTCTTAAAATGGACCGTTTACCAATTGCGGAAAAGGTCGATATCGTGTTGATGTATGGCTATTGTGATCAAAAAGCTCAACGGGCGTGTGCTATGTATGCTGCTCGGTATCCTGGACGACATCATCCAAGTGTCCGGACCGTTCGCCGGATGGTTACGTTATTTAAGGAAACAGGAAGTCTTCAACCACATGTGAAACGTCAACCACGACCTGAAACAAATGATGATGCCCATGTAGGTGTTTTAGCTGCTGTCGCGGCTAATCCGCATATCATTAGCAGACAAATTGCGCGAGAATCGGGAATCTCAAAAACGTCGGTGTTGAGAATGCTACATCAACATCGATTGCACCCGTACCATATTTCTATGCACCAGGAATTGCCTGGTAACGTTTTTGAGTGGCGTGTACAATTCTGCCACTGGGCACAAAAGAAATTACGGGACGATGACAGATTTTTTGCACGCGTTCTATTTAGCGACGAAGCGTCATTCACCAACAGCGGTAACGTAAATCGGCATAATACGCACTACTGGGCAACGGAAAATCCACGATGGCTGCGACAAGGAGAACATCAGCGAACTTGGCGGGTTAACGATGGTGCGGCATTATGGGATGAAGGGTAATAGGCCCCCATTTTATCGATGGCAATCTAAATGGTGCAATGTATGCTGATTTCCTACGTAATGTTCTACCGATGTTACTACAAGATGTTTCACTGCATGAGAGAATCGCGATGTATTTCCAACATGATGGATGTCAGGCACATAGCTCGCGTTCTGTTGAAGCGGTATTGAATAGCAACCTACATATTTAGGAATGATCATCAAAATAAAATAAGAGAAATCAGAGCTCGAACAGAAGGGTTTACGTGTTCGTTTTTCCCGCGCGCTGTTCGGGAGTGGAATGGTAGAGAGATAGTATGATTGTGGTTCGACGAACCCTCTGCCAAGCACTTAAATGTGAATTGCAGAGTAGTCATGTAGATGTAGATGTAATGACAGGTGAATTGGTTGTCGAAGCACCATACCATGGCCAGCACAGTCACCGGATCTGACGTCCCCGGATTTCATTCTGTGGGGAAAGTTGAAGGATATTTGCTATCGTGATTCACCGACAACGCCTGACAACATGCTTTAGCGCATTGTCAATGCATGTACGAACATTACGGAAGGCGAACTACTCGCTGTAGAGAGGAATGTCGTTACACGTATTGCCAAATGCATTGAGGTTGACGGATATCATTTTGAGCATATATTGCATTAATGTGGTTCAGATGTTCAAATGTATGTGAAATCTTACGGGTCTTAACTGCTAAGGTCATCAGTCCCTAAGTTTACACACTACTTAACCTAAATTGTCCTAAGAACACACACACACATCCATGCCCGAGGGAGGACTCGAACCTCCGTCGGGACCATTAATGTGGTACTTACTGGTAACCACGCTGTAACAGCATGCTTTCTCTGAAATGATCAGTTCACAAACGTACATGTATCACAGTGGAACAACCGAAATAAAATGTTCAAACGTACCTACGTTCTGTATTGTAATTTAAAAAACCGACCTGTTACCAACTGTTCGTCTAAAATTGTGAATCATATGTTTCTGACTATTACAGCGCCATCTGGCACAAAGCGAAAAAAGTGGTCCAACCAAAAAATTCATATTTCTTTACGTACTACACGAATATGTAATAAAAATGGGGGTTCCTATTTTTAAAAAAACTCAGTTGATAACCGTTTGTCCTATGGCAGCGCCATCTAGCGGGCCAACCATAGCGTCTTCTGGTTTCCCCCTTCAAGCTGGAAAAGTTTCGTTCTTTGTAGTTTTTTCGTTTGACGCTTATTTCGTGTGATATGTGGCCCGGTCACGATCAATGGACCACCCTGTATACTCGTGAACACATATGTTAGACACCTGTGCCAACTGCGTGTATCACCAACTTTGGCCCTCATGAGGTATTGTGAAATGTCCGAAACGCAAAAAATTTGCATCCTTTGACTGCAACATCAATGAATCATGAGTTATACAAGTGTCTGTGCGTAACACTTTGGATATGAAATGGAATGGTCACATAGGCCCAATCCTGAGTAAAGCAGGTGGAAGGCTTCGATTCATTGGCGGGATATGCGAAACGCACTCTACAAAGGAGACCGTTTACAAAGCATCTCAGAATATTGATCATATGCGTGGTGCCCATACCGTATAGAACTTACAGGGAATTCTGGACGTTTGCAACAAAGAGCACCACGAGTGGTTACAGGTTTGTTTTACATAACAACGACAAGGAAATGCTGTAAAATCTGAGTTAATAGACGGTTGAATGCAGAAGTCAATTATCCCACGGAAGTGTGTAAGAAATCCATGAATAAGGAGTTATTGCTGGCGCACTCGAACAGATGCAATTTCGATGGAATGCTCACTCGCTGCCTGCGATATGTGTCTGCTACAATAGAATCACAGATCAGAGAGCAGTGTCGGCAGCACCAGTAGCTCGCAGGCGGGCGGTTGGACTGGTCGTGCAGAGCGATGGCGGTGCCTGGGCGGTGTAGTATAAGGTAAAACCAAAATTCAATACTTATTGCCACGCGAATATGTAATTTGTAACAACTGATTTTGTACTATTGTTGTATCAAGTCCCATTAAATGTTTTTTTATATAAAAATCTTTTAGTAATGATCTTTCATATAAAATTAGCTTTTGACAACCATTCATCTGAATTTAAAGATTTTACTTATTTCTCCTATGAATGGTCATCCCGATTATCGTAAAGGAAAACCAGTTGTTTCTTTTTACACATGACAAATCTCGCGGCCAGCATTGCACTGGGCTGTGCCAGAAAAAATTTCTTATAGGAGCAGATATATACGCGTTATCCGGCGACATAATTGAGGTAAGAATTTTCAGTTTATTCAGAATGACTTTTCAGGGCCATGACGCAGCATTGCTGACGTCCAAAATTTAACAGTTTAAATTCACAGTCAGTTAATTATTGAAAGGTTATACGTGAGCCACAATTTTATTGAGAGGTTAGTCACATTTTATTCCGAGGTTACGGAAAGAATTTAAACTGTTGGGAGGTTAGAAGTGTACGTATTTTGAGAGCCGGAATTAAATGGAGAATCTAGAAATTTTATTTCAGCCATCTGCTTATTGTTCCATACCGACCGAGAAGACAAGATTACATTAATTACAGCAGTCACTTTTTCCGCCGTCCATCTGTGACCGGAAAGGAAAGAAATCGATACGTCTGGTGCAATGCTAAGTGGCATCTGTTGTGCACTTTACATTGATTTATGAAATAATTTCTAGTGATTCAATTACTTTTTAGTATTATTCATCAGGTCCATTACAGTTACATGTAATTGAACCGTGATGATGTTTATTTGCTAGGAGTGCCAGAGGTTATGTATCGAAATATAACCATTTTGCTGGAAATTTAGTTGTTTGGTTCACGCAACGTAGTAACAAACCCATCGGTTTGTGGAGTTGGGACGTCGGTATAGGAAGCAACGAATTATGCTTTGGGAGGGAAGGAAAGAAGGTTATTGTTTGTATCATCGACATCGAGGTCATTAGACAGCCACAAACTCTGGGGCGAAATAGGCCTTTTAGAAGAAACCGTTCCGGAATTCGCCTTAAATGATTTAGAGAACGCAAGAAAATCTAACTCTGGGCGCCCGACGTCAACTGCTGTTATCCCGAATGCAGGTCCTGTGTATGAACCAGAGCGACACGCTATTCGGTGTCACTTGATGACTGAGAAGCCACCCTGATCGACACCACTTAAAAGACACGGATGTTGTTTTGGAGTAGGCTTCAAGGCACGAAAATCTCCCTTAATTGGTTTCTCTGGGTCTCTGATAGGATGGATGTTCACATAGAGAGCTACACAGCTGCGTGTAATTCGGCTGGATGCAGTCACTCCGTTTGAATGAGGGGAGGCGAGTGTCTCTACCTTGTGTCCTGCCTGTGGGAAATTAATCATGATTCCCGGCCCAACGGTTGACAGTTGGCAGTTTAAGTCAATCGAACTAGTTCCTACTTTCAGTGGGTTGCAATTTGATTTATTAAGAAACTGAGGCGGTGGACAGGGGTTAAAACACGCAGTGAAAGAGATTATCACTGAAAATATTCACATATTAAAATAAAGAAATTTCGCACTGCCGAGGTCAGCCTTCGCAAAACATAAGAATTCGAATTCAACTCTGTCCAAACGTAACATAAAAATCGGTCCACCTAGTAAGTGCAATTTCAGGCGCAATTATTCACGTGTGGTACCACTATCACAGCCTCACGAACAGCTATATCTGATGTTACCGCTTGCCAAGTTCATAGAAATTCGTCACTTTTTCCTTTTCCCGTCGTTCCTTAGTTGCTTCAAAATTCATAGAGATATGATCCGTCTTTGCAATTAATTTAAAGGCAATTTGTTTTTTACAATGAAATGAAAACCCTTAGCTGCTTACAGGCGTTGACATACGTCAACGGGGACAGATGAAAATGTGTGCCCCTACCGGGACTCGAACCCGGGATCTCCTGTTCATATGTCAGACGCTGTATCCATCTGAGCCACGGAGGACACAGAGGATAGTACGACTGTAGGGATTTATCTCTGGCACGCCTCCCGAAAAAACCCACATTCTCAACGTATTGTGCCGCACTACATTCGTAGTGCCCTCGCCCATTAAACTCATTACTCGCGGCGCGTTGCCGACTCCCGTAAGAGTTCGAGCACTATTATATATATATATATATATATATATATATATATATATATATATATATATATATATATTGTAGTTACGCATCATCCTGTGAGAACGTATAGAATGTAAGTGTGTCACTGTCACTTAAATAATGCAGCTACTGTCGTAGTAGACCCAAACAAGATCAATGTTCGACACGGTTCGATAACTACTTTAGAAGCACCATGAGGTGGTTGCATTTGCACTTAAATATTTGGCTGCCGATATATGGGTGTGTCGAGATAATTGTGTACGTTCGCAGAAGTTCAGCAAAGCCCCACAGCCATTGTCGATCAAGTCTTGTCATCCGTACCTCACCTGACTGGAGCCTGTAGTTGCTATACGAGAATGTGTTTGCTATATTTAGACGTCTATCCAGGTAAAAGTTGGATGATTCGTCTGTGATCATGTAACATTTTGAAACATTATTGTCTTTTATTTTAGAGACATTGTGGGCTGTACAGTGTGCACTCGTAACTTATTCACAGAACTGACATCAACGAACTGAAGTATATTTAGGGCCATGATGCAACAGTGAGCTTATATCTCTTCTGTATATCTGATGTCGGTGGACGCCCCCCCCCCCCAACCCCCCCCCCCCCCCCCCCCAACCCCCCCCCCCCCTCCCACGCTTCCGTTCCATTTGAATGCTATATTTACAATATTATGCGAGTGTTCACATTTTCAAGTGATACGTATTACGAGTGTATGAGCATCTTTTTGTAACTATACCAGTATAAGTCATGTGTTTTCACATCTTGCGTCATGTAAATCAGCTTGATGATAATATATGATAAAGCAAGTTGTAGATAAAAATTGTTTGTATACGAGTAGCAGCGTCTTGTCACTTAAAGTTGTCCTGATATCGCGTGTGTCACTCATCTTGCTCTCAACTGTCAAGAAGATAGTCCATAAGTACAGAAAACTGCGAGAAATGATAAATAACATCTCGCTGCTTTGTTAGGACGTATTATTTCGCAGCTGTTTTGTCTGGGACAAGAGAAGCCATTAGGAATCAATCAAATGCACGACGCGTGTTATAAGTAAAGTGGTGTAGTACCGCGAACTACTGAAATTATAAAAATTAATTGTTTTTGACCACTGTTGTGCTCTTAATACTGTTATATAAGACACAAACAGATCTTAATTACTACTTAATTGCTTTACAAAGTGGTTTTAAATGTGAGAACCGCCGGAAACTGTATTCGTAGGAGTCTGATACGTTGTCGCTTACATCAGAGGTTGAACGTTCAATGAACGAGTTTTTATTCTGTAACAGATACAGTACACTTTTTTATGAGGACAGCGCAAATACTTAGGTCATAAAAATGTAAAACATGAAAAATAGAATAAAAAAGAACAAACGGCAACTGTCTTAGACCTCCCAGATTATTGCCGTTTATGAAATGCAGGCAAGTTACACGCTGCTGGAGAGGCATATCGACAGCGCAAGCGGCTCCGACCGCAATGCGACGTTAATGGATGCGTGCAGCAGGCTTACTAGGCAACAAATCCCAGTATTTCTACCAGGGATCACACAATACTGCATCTGCGTATCTCACAATACTGAACACTTCCTGCCAGTGTTTCCTCTGGGATTGTACCAACCATCTTCTCCTTGCGACTCTTCAGGCATTTCTGGATGCTACATTTACTGTACGGCTTTAGCTATGTGACGAGACAGCATTAAAACGTAGAAATACTGTAGCACACACAGAATTTGCGTGGTAACGTATTAAATGTTTTAAGTGAGCGAAATAAGCTCTTCAGTATTGTAACAGGACATCCTCCTCTAGCATTACTTTTCCTCAACAGTAGTTGTCAATACCAGTATTATTTATCAAATTTTGGACAAGTCAGTGTTATCTCAGTTACTTTTCTGAAAAACTTTCATATGACTTTATACACACTATGTTATATTTCAAGCTAAAATTTATGAAAAGGAATTACTTTATAAAATCTTTTAGTTTCGATGTTATAATCAGTAAGTACTAATTCTGAAGGTAAAGTTAAAACTATTTTTTTTTGAGAAACATTTGAATTTGCCAATTATTTCCACACTTAAAATTTCTGTTATAATTTACTCAATCCTGGACCGTTTACTATGTTTAAAAATGGTTCAAATGGCACTGAACACTATGGGACTTAACATCTGAGGTCATCAGTCCCCTAGAACTTAGAACTACTTAAACCTAACTAACCTGAGGACATCACACACATCCATGCCCGAGGCAGGATTCGAACCTGGGACTGTACCGGTCACGCGGTTCTAGAACCGCTAGGCTACACCCGCCGGCTACTATGTTTATTTCTGGATTCATGTATGAAATAATAATCGAAATTAATAATGTAACGAAAACTAGTGGGAATTTATTTGTTAAGAAAAATTGTAAACCCTTTGGAATATTGTTATTTCCACAGAGTGAGATAGTCGTAAGCTTGACTCTGATTGATAGGACGTATTTTTGTATAATACGTGCGAACAATGTAATTTCCGCTTTGTTAAAGTGAAAAATCAAAATAGTGTATGATACACTAAAATGTGAGAAAATTAGTGGAAAACATCTTTAAGTAAAAAATTCTGCAACAACAATCTTCCAATTTATTTAGTTCAGACCATACGTGAAGATGTGTGTTGAGATATTCAGCTTCAGGAATCAGACCATTAGACAAGAAGAACTGGAGCCATGCTTGAAGGTTTATTATAATCTTCGTTCCTCTCAAATCTTCATAAAAGAGTTTCTTTATTAATTACTTGGACTGGGCATTGTTTAATGTGGACAGTAGACGGAAGAAGGAACACTAACAGTGTATAATTTTTTTTCGCCTGATAGTAATTGCTCGTCTGGTTATTTACGAGTAACGAAAGTATACCGCTGCTCCTCATCAAGATGTCAAGATTGACGATGTCGGGTGAATGCGATTACTTGTGTGAAACGTTTAGTGACTGTGACACTACTTTTGAAATATAATGAAGATTTCATCTACACGCTGCAGCCCGCGAGTTCTGACATAGCACAACTTGTTCGTAAAAGGAATGGAAGGGAGGTAGAGCTCAGGGCTCATCATCCCGTCGACGATGAGGTTATTACGGATGGTAGACGGGTTACGGAAGGGTAGTAACGGCTACAGGCAGTGTCCTATCTTAAGGGAACAACCCAGCATTCGCCTTAAGAGTTTTAGGTAAAACAACGGAGAACTTGAATGGCCGGATCACTGCGTCACCTCTGTCGGTGAATATTGTTAGTGTCTAGTTGCAAGGAAAAATAAACACTACAATAAAGCGGGAAACTCCATTAGTTCAGTCATCAGCACATTGTTATTTCTTGACGATTCGACATGTAATGAACTATCACTCGATCTAGCTGGGCGATAGTCCAGCATCGACATGGAACGAACACCACGAGCTACACTGTTGCGGTGAAGAAATGATTATCACCCGACAGGACAGTTGCACGTGTCCTTGTCGTGCAGGCCTCCTGCGGCGGGCTGCGAGTACCTCGGCAGACCAGATTGCAAATTGTCTGCAGCAGCAGCAGCAGCAGCAGCGCACCGCAAAGGGTGACGTAATTTGGCACAGCACGAGTCCGCCGTGCAGCGGTGCCGCGTCCTCGCGCCCTGTCTGACATCTGTCTCCTTCCACACATCACGTACGACTTAAACGGTACAAGGCCCCTTGTATTCACTGGCGGTACCGACTTGGACGCAAATGACTACAGCTGGAAGAAATCTGTCTTTGATCTAGAAAACTAAGTGCGTTGCTATTACTGCAGCGTTTCGGCATGAAATATCGTTGGTTAGTAATTTTTTCTTTAATACACTACTGGCCAATAAAATTGCTATACCAGGAAGAAATGCATATGATAAACGGGCATTCATTGGACAAATATATTATACTAGAACTGACATGTGATTACATTTTCACGCAATTTGGGTGTATACATCCTGAGAAATCAGTACACAGAACAACCACCTCTGGGAGTAATAACGGCCTTGATACGCCTGGGCATTGAGACAAACAGAGCTTGGATGGCGTGTACAGGTACAGCTGCCCATGCAGCTTCAACACGATACCACAGTTCATCAAGAGTAGTGACTGGCGCATTGTGAAGAGCCAGTTGCTCGGCCACCATTGACCAGCCGTTTTCAGTTGGTTAGATATCTGGAGAATGTGCTGGCCAGGGCAGCAGTCGAACATTTTCTGTATCCAGAAAGGCCCGTACAGGACCTGCAACATGCGGTCTTGCATTATCCTGCTGAAATGTAGGGTTTCGCAGGGATCGAATGAAGGGTAGAGCCACGGGTCGTAACACATCTGAAATGTAACGTCCACTGTTCAAAGTGCCGTCAGTGCGAACAAGAGGTGACCGAGACGTGTAACCAATGGCACCCCATACCATCACGCCGTGTGACACGCCAGTATGGCGATGACGAATACACCCTTCAAATGTGCGTTCACCGCGATGTCGCCAAACACGGATGCGTCCATCATGATGCTGTAAACAGAACCAGGAATCATCCGAAAAGAGCCGTTTTACCAGTCGTGCATCCACGTTCGTCGTTGAGTAGACCATCGCAGGCGCTCCTGTCTGTGATGCAGCGTCTACATCTACATCTGCATTTACATTTATACTCCGCAATCCACCCAACGGTGTGTGGCGGAGGGCACTTTACGTGCCACTGTCATTACCTCCCTTTCCTGTTCCACTCGCATTTGGTTCGCGGGAAGAACGACTACCGGAAAGCCTCCGTGCGCGCTCGAATCTCTCTAATTTTACATTTGTGATCTCCTCGAGAGGCATAAGTAGGCGGACGCAATATATTCGATACCTCATCCAGATACGCACCCTCTCGAAACCTGGACAGCAAACTACACCGCGATGCAGAGCGCCTCTCTTCCACAGTCTGCCACTTGAGTTTGCTAAACATCTCCGTAACGCTATCACGCTTACCAAATAACCCTGTGACAAAACACGCCGCTCTTCTTTGGATCTTGTCTATCTCCTCTGTCAACCCGACCTGGTACGGATCCCACACTGATGAGCGATACTCAAGTATAGGCCGAACGAGTGTTTTGTAAGCCACCTCCTTTGTTGATGGACTACATTTTCTAAGGACTCTCCCAATGTATCTCAACCTGGCACCCGCCTTACCAACAATTAATTTTATATGATCATTCCACTTCTAATCGTTCCGTACGCATACTCCCAGATATTTTACAGAAGTAACTGCTACCAGTGTTTGTTCCGCTATCATATAATCATACGATAAAAGATCCTTCTTTCTATGTATTCGCAATACATTACATTTGTCTATGTTAAGGGTCAATTGCCACTCCCTGCACCAAGTGCCTATCCGCTGCAGATCTTCCAGCATTTCGCGCGCAGCCATGGTCTTCGAGCTGATAGTCCATGCTGCTGCAAACGTCGTCGAACTGTTCGTGCATATGGTTGTTGTCTTGCAAACGTCCCCATCTGTTCACTCAGGGATCGAGACGTGGCTGAACGATCCGTTACAGCCATGCGGATAAGATGCCTGTCATCTCGACGGCTAGTGATACGAGGCCGTTGGGTTCCATCAAGGCGTTCCGTATTACCATCCTGAACCCACCGATTCCATATTCTGCTAATACTCATTGGATCTCGACCAACGAGAGCAGCAATGTCGCGATACGATAAACCGCAATCGCGATAGGCTACAATCCGACCTTTATCAAAGTCGGAAACGTGATGGTGCTCATTTCTCCTCCTTACACGAGGCATCACAACAACGTTTCGCCAGGCAATGGCGGTCAACTGCTGTTTGTGTATGAGAAATCGGTTGGAAACTTTCCTCGTGTCAGCACGTTGTAGGTGTCGCCACCGGCGCCAACCTTGTGTGAATGCTCTGAAAACTCTATCATTTGCATATCACAGCATCTTCTTCCTGTCGGTTAAATTTCGCGTCTGTAGCACGTCATCTTCGTGGTGTAGCAATTTTAATGGCCAGTAGTGTATATGTCATTTATGTTGTACAGGGTGTCACTCCCAAGAGTCGTCAGGTGCATTTCCTCTGGTGTTTCGGCAGATATTTGAAATTTTATTTTTGCAGTGAATAGTTCCAGTCAGCCCAAATAAATTCTGTTCTCACGTCTTTCGCGCCTATCGATGGAAAGCCTCAGTTTGTTTCTAGTTAAGAAAACATTATGATTTTTGAAAGTGGAATTTTACGTGCCCATTCGATAGAGCAGTTTCGAACTAGTCTAGTGCGATGTCTGTTTTATCGATTTGTAGTAACAGGAACAGCGAAAACCAAAGAATAACCAGTGCCACAGCAACTACAGCACCGCCCTGGCACGCGGCGAGTGATAACGCGATGCAGCAGCGCTGCTCAGTCGCTTCTGGAGTTCGTGTTTCACTGTCCCTGTTAATACACACCGATACAATGAATATCGCACTGGACTAATTTGGGACTGCTCTATTAAATGGACAATTGAAATTCCGCTTCTAAATCATTTTGCTCGCAACCTGAAAGAAACCGACGCTTTCCGTCGACACTCAGTGACGCATGAAACACGTGATTAATAGTATTTGTTTGAGCTGTTTCCAGCTACACGTCACAAAAGCGAAATTACAAATATTCTTATTAATTTTTAAAGACTCCGCAAGCGATGTAGATGAGGCTAGACAAGTAATTTAATGTAACACACATGGAGCCGCAAACGTCACAAAGTTCCCCAAAATTGGATGACAAATATTGAACATGTGACGTCACCAAATGACACACCCCGCTGCAAGTGCAGCAGTTTGGTTTATCGATCCTACCCTCAACGTCAGGGGTCAGTATTACAGATCGCTCCGCCAGGCTCCTCTTTCTTGCGTTATCCGATGTGATACGGCAGTGCTCGCTGTAGTGGTAATACAAAACTACGATGAATCGGTTTACATTTTCGAAAACTGGGTAGCCTAGCGGAGTCACTGCTCCCGGCGAGGGTTGGACCGGCAAGCCAAACCGGCGAGGGTTGGACCGGCAAGCCAAACCGCCGCAAGTGCGGCGAGGTACGTCATCTGGTGATGTTACATGTTCAATAATTGTCATCCACTTTTGGGGTACTTCTCGACATTTTCGGCCCCGTGTGTGTTAAATTAAATTATTATTCTCAGCGTCGTATACTTTGCTTCTGAGTTCCTCAACGTTAATAAGATCACCCTGTGTAGTATCTCAGTTGTCATCGCGAAGGTCTCTTGCAACGTCTGTAGTCTCTCTTGGCGAGTCTGGAGTTACCGTTATAAATATCAGTCTCCATTGTCGCTTTTGTGTAAATTTATCTGTATGGATTGCAGAGGTTTTAAAGTAATTCGGCCAGCCCAGTGCCAGGGGCACCCTCACTGGGGTTACATCGCTGAGCAGGCCACAAAAGTAAGTTTGTAGATCATCTGGCACAACTGTAACGCTCCAGAGTAGATTAGCATTAGAGTAGACTAATAGATTAAATTAATTTGTCCATAGCTTTGTGCCAGTTAATTAAGTTCAAGCTGCTTTCTTGTGTATTATAAAAAGACCCTCTAATTAGTTAAGGTGGTGGGTTATTTTGTATCATCATATTGTATTGTATTGTATTGTATCATCATCATTGTATTGTATTTTGCATCATCATTATTGTATTGTATTAATAAAGAATTTAAAAAAAATTATCTCATATTAAGGCGAAAGGTGCTTCTTGTCAAAGTAATGAACTCGTACGATTAGTATTCAATCTTACTTTTAAGAATTCCAGGGATAACAAATATAAACTGCAAGTATGTCTCCTCTAATTTTGAATAATTGACAGTGGATTACTGTGCACGTTACCGGATTAGTATTTCTGAAGACAAGGGCTTAGAGGAGAACGCTTATATACCCTAATGAATCTTTCAGTCTGCAGTGAATCAGCGTGACAAATTAGAGCTATCTCACTTGGGTGGGACTCTAGCCCATATAATTGCCTTCTTCGCGCTGCACTCCTTCTGAGCTACCCAAGTAGGGCTATCGACCTCTTTTAAGGCTCTTATTTTGTTTTCAGTATTTCCAGAGAAATTCAAGAGCCAAAGATCAATTCCCCGCTGGGTATAATGTGGCACCCTGTCAGGTTGCACCATAATAGAGCAAAGTGTTCAAATTTGTGTGAATTTCTAAGGGACCAAACTGCTGAGGTCATCGTTCCCTAGACCTACACACTATTTAAACTAACTTATGCTAAGAACAACACTCACAACCATGCCCGAGGGAGGACTCGAACCACCGGCGGGAGGGTGTGCGCAGTATAATGGAGCACACATCACTCACTTGTGTTTTTGTGACACGATGTACAGTGGAAATCTGAAGGAGGGAAATAAATGAAATTCAAAATGATAGTTGACTAAGGCATCTGGTGAGTACGGATCGGTCCGTTTACAATGGATTTTGCAATGTACAGATTGTGTATCGCAATAAATTGTAGAAATATGAAAAAGAAGACACCACATTGGTCATTTTCGTGTTTACCAAGGACATAGAGAGACTATAAGTTTCGAGAAACCTTATGCAAAATGTGATAATCAATAACAATTGGCAACAGAAATTCATTAGGCGCATTACATGATATTAATGTAAAAGCAAACAAAACTGTAACTGAATCGCCTTGAGTCTAAGCCTTGTTACCTTCCTTTATCTATTTTTAACTTTTTGGCATGTTTCTGAACATTTGTAACCAACAACTCTTAGTTTACGTTTCAAAGTCCCATTCACCATTAACTCCACCTCTCTTTTAATCACATAACTAAATAAGCATTTCCTACTATAGTTTGTATCACCAACACTCCGTGTCACTCGTAATTTTCACTTGTTTATAAATAATATTTTATCTGTAGTTTGCGCATGCTTTGTCCTTATTTAGCACAATATTTTAAGGCAGTATAATTATTAAGATTTTCTGTAAGTTTCTTGTTGAAATTAAAACATTATATAGTTTACGATGCAGCACTTAGTATAGCCGCCTTCAGACAATGTCCTGTTTCTGTCAGAAGCGTAAAAAAAGCATAGTGTACGACTTTTTGTAAGTTTTTGTGAGTTCAATGACGAAATTTAATTTGCATCATTTGTGTCACTGATCAAAGTTACGTTACGTGTGTAGGGTCCCGGTCCAAATCCTACAATCTGCCTTAGTTTTACAACGTTCACGAAACACAGTAAAATCTATTGCAGGAAAGATTCTCAGATACCAATAAAACAAGTGCAATTGCTTGAGCTATAATTCAGAGTGTGAGCAAAGAAGAAGAAAAAAGTTTTCAAGTCAATCATAGCGCAGTATTGAAGTTGCAAGGACGTGGTACACGGCCTGTTTACTATGCGCAATCCACCGGTTACCCAGAACAAAAGTTCACTCGACATCAAGTCCAGCGTAGTCGAGCTTGAGTTGTAGGTGCGAATCTGGCGGGCACAAAGCCTAGCAGAGTCCATGTCCTTGGCAGTGGTCGTCGTATAAATAACAGCCGGAGCACAGGGTTTGTGCAATACGAAAGTGGTCCTCTTCTAGGCGTGTTGGGAACTTTATTCAGAGTCGTAAGACGGTAAATGGCGCTACGTGGTCCAACGCAGTGGCTTTCTTAGCATGTAGCGCCGCTCTCACTGTAATCGGTGTGACACGCGCGCCGCTTATGATGGAACCACGCAAACCCATTGGAATGTATCGATATCCAAATCACTGGATACAGTAGAAGTAGTATTTCAAGTCAGTAAAAGGGGACACCAGTTTGATAATCTGAATCTAACTGTGATAACGTGAATCTAACAGTAGGGGCCTACTATTCAACTAACTGAGGAAAATCCTTAATTTTTGGTTTGCATTCCATAGTCGTATTTGTGGCAAGAGCCTATTTATTCGTGTGTACTTGTGCTAATAGAGTACCAAGGCAAAGAAAGTAGGTCTGTAGATTAACTACCATGAGAGCTTTGGAGACTGATTTATTGAGAGCTATCCAAATTATTTGCGTAATAGTTAAGGTAAGGAAATGATTTTCATATAATTAGTATTGCACAGAGAAGTGCAAAATTAATACCGTAGTGAAGAGCCGATACCATGGAGCAGACAAGTCATGGGAAGAAATTTAATTTAGCTGTTGAAATTTTGAGTTTAGAATTTTCAGTTGCCTTATTTACCAAAGTATACATCGTATATGGACTGGTGATACATTACATTGCAACAACTTATTACAGCTGCTTCGTGTGATCAAACAAAGAAGTCTCAAAATCTGCACATCTCTGTATACTGAATATGGTTTATTTTCCCGATTAGAGAATGACTTTTAGTTCGATTGCCTTAATAAACCTTTATTAACACAATCACGGTCAAAATTTACTAGAACACTTAGAAAAAGACTGCTACAAGTTTCTTTGCTCTTATGGAAATAATCTAGCATTATCTTGTACTTCTTTTTCTCTATCACAATCATTGTTCTACGGTAGGTATCAACATTTCTGACCCTACCTCATATTTCCTATCACTGCCTACAAGAAAGGATTTATTTAATTGAGCGGTTTCTTTTGTAAGTGAATCCCCAATCTTCTACTGTTCTCATCACATTTCACCTCACATAGCCTTAACAGAGATTTAGCGTTATGCACATATATTTTTTGTCCATAAATATTAATTTCTGCAATTATCTGTTAGTTGAAAATGGGTGCCGCGCGGGATTAGCCGAGCAGTCTAAGGCGCTGCAGTCACGGACTGCTGCGGCTGGTCCCGGCGGCGGTTCGAGTCCTCCCTCGGGCATGGGTGTGTGTGTGTTTGTCCTTAGGATAATTTAGGTTAAGTAGTGTGTAAGCTTAGTGGTTGATTACCTTAGCAGTTAAGTCCCATAAGATTTCACACACATTTGAACATTTTTGAAAATGGGTGTACGTTGACTACGTACTGAATTATTGCGTGTACTGTATCTCGTGAATATAGGTTTGACTGAACACGTTATTTGGGGCAATGTGTTTTTAGTGACAGGTTAACTGCATGAGAATCACTGTCGTAATATGTGTAGTTACGTAAAAAATCAGCATATTATAATGAAGATTGAAACGCAACTTTGTTGTGGCTTTGAAGCACCTCGTGCCATATAAAGTATGGTCTAATAATAAAGGCTTCTTTTTGCAAAAGTGAATCCTTTCGGTTACACAGCGAAAAGTAATGGGGACTAATATGTTGCTTCTTTGTACACCTCCGTGGGTCTTACTCTTAGGAGAGAGTGTGATAAGCTACTAATTATTCGTGAATACGTTATAGCTCATGTTGATCCTTGAGTTTAGGACTATATTTGGTCATCTTACAATCACTCACGCTCCTTAAAGTTATATTAACGCTTGGGCGGCAGAAATACGATAACCATATAGAAATAGTACGAATAAGTAATACATCCTTAGGGCGTATATCGCATTGGGATACAGCTGGCTTTCTCACCGCCTGGAGCGCTAGTGTCGTTATACCTGTCGCCACTGTAAACTGTTATATGGAGGCAGAGCTGTCTGCTCTCGCGTCCAAGATGTAACCAGTAGTAGTTATTTCTTATATAGAGGTTGGGAGCAATCCCAATAAAACCAGAACCAACACAGTGTATGTGACTAACGAATAGTGTCGAGCGTTCTGTGGATTGACGGTGGTGGGAACTTGCTCCTACTTCGTCACACACTGCGTCTTAAAGAGAGAATCCGGTCCCCAATAAGGAACAGTCTTATCATCATCGACTAATGGCAGCATGCTTGGTATATAATGTACTTACGGATGCGTGCAAAACAGTAGTGGCCCCACTTTTACATCTGAGAGAAAGAATGGAGGTTATTTTCGAAATGTTGCCCTTTAGTTAGAGCTGGCACTGCTAACACTCCGAGAACGTTGAGTCTCATTCGTTTTTTCATTGCTCTCTTTGCTCTGGAGATTGCCTGCACCTTTATGATCCACAGCGTGTTACCAACGTTTACTGTCTGCATAAACCCGCTTCGTGTTTCTTGTTCAGCAGGAACATTCCATCGACGGTCTGTTAGAGTCATTTCCTTTTCAGAAGTTTTACAAGTAAGAGCTGTTTTGTTTGCGCACTCACGTCTGCGTATAATTTCTCCATTTCTACAGTGTGGATCATTACAGAATTACAATAATTATCAAGAACTCAGATGGAAAACCTGTTCTGAGCAAGGAAGGGAAAGCAGAAAGGTTGAAGGAGTATATAGACGGTCTATACAAGGGCGATGTACTTGAGGATCTTGTATCTAAATGGAAGCGGATGTTGATGAAGATGAAATGGGAGATAAGATACTTCGATAAGAGTCTGACAGAGCACTGAAAGACCTAAGTCAAAACAAGGCTCCGGGAGTAGACAACATTCCATTAGAACTACTGATAGCCTCGGGAGAGCCAGCCCTAACAAAACTCTACCGTCTGGTGAGCAAGATGTATGACAGGCGAAATATCCTCAGACTTCAAGAAGAATATAATAATTCTAATCCCAAAGAAAGCAGGGGTTGACAGATGTGAAAATTACCGAACTATCAGTTTAATAAGCCACGGCTGCAAAATACTAACAAGAATTCTTTACAGACGAATGGAAAAACTGGTAGAAGCCGACCTCGGGGAAGATCAGTTTTGTTTCCGTGGAAATGTCGGAACACGTGAGGTAATACTGACCCTACGACTTATCTTAGAAGATAGATTAAGGAAAGGCAAACCTACGTTTCTAGCATTTGTAGACTTAGAGAAAGCTTTTGACAATGACGACTGGAATACTTTCTTTCAAATTCTGAAGTTGCCAGGGGTAAAGTACAGGGAGCGAAAAGCTATTTACAATATGTTCAGAAATAAGAGTCGAGGGGCATGAAAGGGAGGCGGCCGGCCGCTGTGGCCGAGCGGGTCTAGGCTCTTCAGTCCGGAACCGCGCTGCTGCTACGGCCGCAGGTTCGAATCCTGCCTCGGGCATGGATGTGTGTGACGTCCTTATGTTAGTTAGGTTTAAGTAGTTCTAAGTCTAGGGGACAATGGCTGGTCGTAGGCTGGGTTCAAAAAATGAACAGCATAGAGACAGAAATGATTATACTTTCTGCAGGACCTCACCATCAATTTGCAGGACAATGCTCAAGCACGTAAAGTGCAAGCTGTTACTGATTTGTTTGACTGATGGGAATGCCAAGTGCTATACTAGCTACTACACTCCTCTGGCTTAAGCCCTTATGAGTTCAGCTCGATTTCTAAACTGCAGGAAACATTTCACGGCATTCGCTTCAGAACTGCTACAAATTCGTCGGGCAATAGAGCGCGCCGTTCGAACTGTCAACACAACTGGCACTGCTAAGAGTATCCACATCGCTGGCAACGGGCTATACACAAAGCTGGTGACTACTTTGAGGGTCCGTAAAACTTTCAAACACGTATCTACTTTGTACGAGTTGTAAATAAATAGTTGCCACTATTAAAGTTCCAACCCTCGTTTAATCTCTAGGCTTACTGGAATGCAGCAATGACAACTGTTCATAGGCTGGTATGATACCGTCTAAAAAGTGTACGTCACAAGCACTGATCGCTAGTTCCAGCCTTGCATGTTTTCTTTCGCACGAAAGTCTTTGGGGAATGGCATTACCACAGTCACGTACTCAAAGGAAATACATTTTTATAAGTTGAAGAAAATACCAGTCCAAAGTTGCAAATTTTTACTTTTTATTCGCTCGATGACTCGTTTCGGACCGACATCCATTTTCAATTCATCATAACATAGACGAAAGTGGCATTTCTGCAAGATGTCAAATGTTGTGTTTGGGTAGTGAGTGAAGTGACGCTTACACCTACTTACAGATCAAAATGGTTCAAATGGCTCTGAGCACTATGGGACTTAACTGCTGTGGTCATCAGTCCCCTAGAACTTAGAACTACTTAAACCTAACTAACCTAAGGACATCACACACATCCATGCCCGAGGCAGGATTCGAACCTGCGACCGTAGCGGTCGCGCGGTTCCAGACTGTAGCGCCTTTAACCGCTCGGCCTCTCCGGCCGGCTACTTACAGATCCACAATTATCCCCAAGTTCTTTGCCGAAGACGAAAGGGTTACGCCGTTTGGGACAAATGGTGGAAGAGATTCTCTGAATGTAGAGGTAATAAATCTTTTGTGAGCGACTAAAATTGCTTGCATTTTAGATGGGTATATATTAAACCTATGGTCTGCACCTAGTGTTACAGGTTAAGCAAATCAGCAGTAGTATGGGGGCCGGCTGTGCACATGTTTGTTGGAATTACACTTCGATAACTGAATGTTGTCATCATATACGTAATTTTAGCAGTGGGTGAGAATACCTTACACATCATTAACATATAATGAGAACAACAAAGGGCCCAATACTGATCCTTGTGGGACTCCCGATACTGAGTCAGTCCATCGTGTCCTTCCTATCCCAGTCACTACACGCTGTTGGCGAGATGTAAGGTATGTGTGAAACACTGTATAGCACTTTAAGAAAAATTTTCACTTGTGAGGTTAGAAAGTGGACTGTCAAAGTCGACAGTGTCTAAAGCTTTACTGAAATCCAAAAACACCTAATAGTCACCCGTTGGTTGTCCATAACTTGTTTCACTTCGTCGGACACTTTTGTAATACCAGTCGATTTTGCTGGAAACCGTTCTAGTTTAATCATTTAGGCACAATGCTGTGTTAAATGTAGGACTGGTGCTTTGTGATGCAACACTTTCCATTTCCGCCCCTGTAGCAGAGTGCGGCAGGGCAGAGCGTGTGTGTGTCCTGGCCGCCGTCCGCCCGCCTGCAGACGGGAGGGGCATAACGGGACCGCCATCTGCCGCCGGACGACCTTCAGCATTTGCAAGCTCGTCCCGCAGGTCACCTCCTCCCCACGTCCAGCGTCTCCAGACTGCAATGTCACCTCGATTCCCAGTTCCTATTAGGCTGTACAACCAACACACCACCCCGAAGTTGGGTTTTTGTTGTGGTTTACTACCCGAAAGTTGCTTTGATTGCGCGCGACTCTAGTCTACGCTTTGTCCAACCCTTTTCATCTCTGCATAACTACTGCAACCAACATCCTCTTACTGTAGTCAAGGAAGTCACGTTTTAACCCGTATACGGAGGGAATCTGCAGCTGCAATGAATGAAAAAGTGCCGACAGCTGGAAAAACTTGGTTTTAATTGACGACGTGACCAGTTTCACGACTTAAAGTCGCATCTTCATGAGCAACAAGAATTACTACATTAATCCGTCACATATGAGCCCAACGCTATTAGTCAAGATATTGCCACTCAGAGAACAGCGTCAGTTTAAAAAAAAAAAAAAATAACTAGACGAACGAAGGTTACTTGGGAAGGTGGCTCTACTAATGTTGCGGGGCAGATCGAACCAATATATTGACTATTAACGGCACGTGCAACTGTCTTCCCAAACTAGACGTGGAAGGAGACAAAAAAAAAGTACAAAATACTTTGGGTAAAATCGAACACGAGGCAGGACAAAGGGAGCAAAAATGAGAAGCAGACCAACAGTCACGAAACAAGAACAAAGAAAGCTACTCAAATTTTGACAAAGCCGACATCACGCTATCATATAAAGTTTGGGTTTTAGTGACGTGTTGATCATTAAGGCTGAAGTTTTCCGAGCTCTCAAATATCCTGATTATCTCTAACTCTTCCAAAAGGCTTAATTTTGCGTCGGTTCACAATGGCCGCTAGCCATAAGATAAAATAGCGACTGAACAGTTACTTTTTACAGCGCACTTTTAAGTGAGACTATGCCTCCGATACTGTATTTTACCTTCGCGTCCTGTCTGTCCAACGTACACTGACGGGAAAAAATCGCAACATCAAATGTTCAAATGTGTGTGAAATCTTATGGGACTTAACTGCTAAGGTCATCAGTCCCTAAGCTTACACACCACTTAACCTAAATTATCCTAAGGACAAACACACACATCCGTGCCCGAGGGAGAACCTCCGCCGGGATCAGCCGCACTGCAGCGCCTCAGACCGCTCGGTCGCAACAGCAAAAAGTGAACAATGTAGAGTAATGAAATTTCGGGAATACGTGTTTGTAGGTAACATATTTAACAGATTCAAACCAATGCAAATTTAGATTGCTGGTACATTAATAACCGGAGTAACCGCCAAAATATTGAACGCAAGCATACAGACTTGTGTGCATTATGTTGTATAGGAGCCGGATGTCAGTTTGGGGGATGGAGTTCCATGACTATTACACTTGATCTGAACGTTTAATGCCGTCTGTGGATACTACTGGAGTTGTCATCAGATGGTGTCCCATACACATTCGATTGGAGATGGATCTGGTAATCTAGCAGGCAAAGGCAAAATGTAAACACACGACAGAGTATGTCGGATTACAACAGCGGTATGTGGGCGAGTGATATCCTGTTGGAAAACACCCCGTGGAATGCTGTTCGTGAATGGTTGCACAACAGTTCAGATCATCAGACTGCCGTAAAGATTTACAATCAGGGTGAGTGGGATAACCATGAGAGTGTTCCTGGAGTCATACGAAACCGCACCCAGGACCGTAACTCCAAATGTAGATCCAGTGTGTCCAGCACGCTGACAGATTGGTTAAGCCACCCAACTGACTTCTTTCTAGCCAACATACGGCCATCACGCACCGAGACAGAACGGCTTTCATCATAAAACACAACAGACCTTTATATTGCCCTCCAATGAGCGCTCGTTTGACATCAATGAAGTCGCATACGGTGGATTGTTTGGGGTCAGTGGAATGCGTGCTGCAGGACGTTTGCTCCGAGCTGTTCTTGGAGTAACAGATTTATAAGAGTTAGTTATGTCAATGTGGAACCAACTGGTGCCCAAATTGCTGCTGCAGATGCGGTACGATGCGCCAGAGCCATATGCCAAACATGATGTTCTCCCCTCTCGGTTGTGGTTCACCTCACCACGTCCCGTCTCCAAGGTTGGGAGGAGATCACGTACAGGGCAATACAGGGTAACTGATTATAATTAACATATTGTTTAGTTTGATAAATACATTTAAAGCAAACCTAATCTGCATCCGCGTAGTGATGCTACTAGCGCCGTTCAAATGCGGTACTCAACATGTTTCAGATCTAGAAACACGCCTCCCAACTTTTGTTCATGTCTCACAACTCCTCCTCGGTTTTTCTCCCTCCCTTGCTCGGTCTGACCCTGGACGGCACGCCCTGCTCACGAGTCCGCGACAGGCCCGTTCTGTCACGATGTGAAACGCAACCCGGCCCGGCCTGTGACCCAGTGCCATCTGTCTCGGGGCGACACCTGGACCGTTTCAGTTGGCACCGTGCTCACGCCTCTTATCTGACGGGGCGCGTGCGGCACGCCGTCGTGACGTCAGCAGCGGCCCGCAGTCGCGGCTTTCCCGCGCTCTCCACGCCCATAACCCCACACCCGTTTCCTTAAGTCCGCACCCTGGTGTACTGGCTCTGCCTCTTGCTAGCTACTGTGTATCAACAGCCAGACCCAGAAGTGTTATCGTCGTCGTCATCATCATCATCATCATCATCATCAGCCAATTATCCACTGCCCCTACATGTCGTTTCCATTTATTAAGATTTTCTTCTCAAACGGAACACCGCCTCTGCTTCGAGTATAGTACGTCGTAAAGGATCATTTTTCGTGTGTAGCGATGAAACTGCTATTACGTCACAGTTCTACTCAGTAGTCTTGAACGAACTGGACAGAAGCCCGAACAACAGGGGGCTGACGTACTAGAATATGCACTGATACTATGAAATGGTGCACTGATAATGGCTAGGCACTAGCTGAAATCTAGATTTGCTGAATAAAACCTGCAAGAAAAGGACGAGTGATTGCTGTGCTCTATCATTTGAAAACTGGATGTTTCCTTTGTTCCCTTTCTTGCAGCTCCGCGATACAGATAGACGTGTAAGTTTTACCACTAATAATTGGACCAGAACATTTCCAAAGAGTCTGAGAATAAAAACAGCGTTGGTTGGGAAATTATTTAATATCAATGACGCGTTTAATCCGTTTGGGTCATCATCAGATTGTGTAAAAGTAGCTGGATATGTAGCCCATCCGTCATAAGGCCATTTAAGATGGAAAATGGACGCAACAGTAGCTGGATATGTAAGCTATCCGTCATTAAAGAATATAAAATGCAAGCTCGACCTTGAATACATCAGCTGACTAAACCACAGCAGTACAAAATAGGGCCACGCGTATGAGCCGTACGCGCCACAATGTCCCTTTGGCTTGGGTAAGGCGTGGTAGTTAGCGCCGGATTCCAGCCGGGTGGGTGGGGCGCGCTAAAGTGTTGTCCTCTGCTGTCGGAACCACAGGGTCGCAGCGGCACGAAAGCAGGTGCTGATCCCCTGTTTGCTGGCCGGTGTGGCCGAGCGGTTCTAGGCGCTTCAGTCTGGAACCGCGCGACCGCTACGGCTAGAGTGGCTGGCCCTCGGGCAGGTAATATTGGGACAACTTTAAAACAGCAATTAGTCTAAAACAGAAACAAGATACTATTTACACTCCTACATGAACAGACATCAGTCATTTAAATGAGTGGCGCTAAGTAATAAAGCTGCGAACCTAGAAATTGGTCATAATGTGCAGATGTATGTCAAGATTAACTGGTATAAGTCTCAATGTGATTAAAGAAATATTTTGGGTCAGAATCCACGTTTTTAAGAAAGATTTAAGGCGCTATGTATTAGACTTTGAAATATTAGACTTAGAAATGTGAAAATTTGTATGGTGCTCTCCTCTGTGTTTCGCCACAGACTTTATTTTAGTTAAGCACTTATATTATTGTAATAAAAACTGGCCAAGGTAGTTCTTCCTCTTTTTTTTTAAATTTGTGAACAGTTGATAACGTAAAACAGAAGTCTTAATGTTCACTCGACGGTTAACCTCATTTAAATGACTGATGGCTTTTAGAATGTTTGATTATGCAGGAGTGTAAATAGTATCTCGTTTCTGTTTTAGACTAATTGCTGTTTTAAAGTTGTCCCAATATTACCTGCCCGAGGGCCGGCCACTCTTGGCGTCATATTTATGGGGTTTATGGTACCCGCTGGTGATTAAGGTGAATACTGATTCGAATCGTACAATGTTTTGATTATTTGTTGTAAATATTTAACCGCAATGAAATCCCTTTGTTTGTAAAACTTATTGCTTCCGGAGATCAGTTATTATCTAAACTTGTCCTTCCTACTCTCCTTCTATTATTTTCCCCAATTATTTTAATGTAAGCCTGTGTGTTTAAATACTTGCTACCTGACAATAACTTACCAGAGTTAAACTTATAGTGTTTGTGCTGGTAAGACTGTTCAATAATAATTTACAGTTTTGGTGAAAAGCTGTCGAACTTCCATTCAGGTGGCAGCGTTAGGATACTGTGACGTTTCGACGAACGCCACAGTCATCATATTCGCCGGAAGATCAATATGACACTCATCGTACCTTCGCGGTATCTTAATGCTGACAACAGCCTGGAAAGCTGGAGAGCTTATTGTCGGTAGTATACGCCGGGAAAGACTGCGTTCGTATTAGCAGTTTTGTTCGATAATAATGCCTGACAGAATCTGGTCAGCAATTTTGTAGCTTCTCTAAATCTTAGATAAAACTTCATGTTCAGGTCAGTGTTGAATACAACAGGATGTCAGAGCTGGTTCTGGTTCTCTCTCTCCCTCTCCCTCTCTCTCTCTCAATCTCCTTTTTTTCTTCTTTTTTTGGGAAGGCCGGCCGCTGTGGCCGAGCGTTTCTAGGCGATTCAGTCCAGAATCGTGCTGCTGCTACGGCCGCAGGTTCGAATCCTGCCTCGGACATGGATGTGTGTGATGTACTTAGGTTAGTTAGGTCTAAGTAGTTTCTAAGTCTAGGGGACTGATGACCTCAGATGTTATGTCCCATAGTGCTTAGAGTCATTTGAACTTTTTTTTTCTTTTTTGAAAAATCCTTTGATGAGTTGCGAAGCAGAGAGTAAACAATAAGACATATATACGACACAGTACATGGAATAGTTGCTCTATGTAACCTTAACTGGTTCTTAGAGCCAAATTCAGCTGTTCTTTTTAACGAATAATTTACCTCAAAAATTAATAGTAAATGACAACAGGGATATATCCCACGTTCACCACTGAAAAAGATGGTTTCAGATAAGATGCTTTTTGTAGCCTACTTCAGCACAGTTACAAATTTCAATAACATCTGACATTATTATATGTAATTATCACATTTTTTGCTGTATTACAGATAAATGACAGAGACTGCAATAGAGCATGTTACGAATAACCAGTTTTAAAAGTTAAAGGCGAGGATGATGTGTTTCAAACAGTTTTGTTTGACTGAATCCCAGAAACGAAAAACTTAATTGACTCATTCTTTGCTCCTCGACAGGAAAATCTTTTTTTTCGTTTGGTTTTAATTATGTTGGGCACGTACACTGCTGGAAATTGAAATAAGAACACCGTGAATTCATTGTCCCAGGAAGGGGAAACTTTATTGACACATTCCTGGGGTCAGATACATCACATGATCACACTGACAGAACCACAGGCACATAGACACAGGCAACAGAGCATGCACAATGTCGGCACTAGTACAGTGTATATCCACCTTTCGCAGCAATGCAGGCTGCTATTCTCCCATGGAGACGATCGTAGAGATGCTGGATGTAGTCCTGTGGAACGGCTTGCCATGCCATTTCCACCTGGCGCCTCAGTTGGACCACCGTTCGTGCTGGACGTGCAGACCGCGTGAGACGACGCTTCATCCAGTCCCAAACATGCTCAATGGGGGACAGATCCGGAGATCTTGCTGGCCAGGGTAGTTGACTTACACCTTCAAGAGCACGTTGGGTGGCACGGGATACATGCGGACGTGCATTGTCCTGTCGGAACAGCAAGTTCCCTTGCCGGTCTAGGAATGGTAGAACGATGGGTTCGATGACGGTTTGGATGTACCGTGCACTATTCAGTGTCCCCTCGACGATCACCAGTGGTGTACGGCCAGTGTAGGAGATCGCTCCCCACACCATGATGCCGGGTGTTGGCCCTGTGTGCCTCGGTCGTATGCAGTCCTGATTGTGGCGCTCACCTGCACGGCGCCAAACACGCATACGACCATCATTGGCACCAAGGCAGAAGCGACTCTCATCGCTGAAGACGACACGTCTCCATTCGTCCCTCCATTCACGCCTGTCGCGACACCACTGGAGGCGGGCTGCACGATGTTGGGGCGTGAGCGGAAGACGGCCTAACGGTGTGCAGGACCGTAGCCCAGCTTCATGGAGACGGTTGCGAATGGTCCTCGCCGATACCCCAGGAGCAACAGTGTCCCTAATTTGCTGGGAAGTGGCGGTGCGGTCCCCTACGGCACTGCGTAGGATCCTACGGTCTTGGCGTGCATCCGTGCGTCGCTGCGGTCCGGTCCCAGGTCGACGGGCACGTGCACCTTCCGCCGACCACTGGCGACAACATCGATGTACTGTGGAGACCTCACGCCCCACGTGTTGAGCAATTCGGCGGTACGTCCACCCGGCCTCCCGCATGCCCACTATACGCCCTCGCTCAAAGTCCGTCAACTGCACATACGGTTCACGTCCACGCTGTCGCGGCATGCTACCAGTGTTAAAGACTGCGATGGAGCTCCGTATGCCACGGCAAACTGGCTGACACTGACGGCGGCGGTGCACAAATGCTGCGCAGCTAGCGCCATGCGACGGCCAACACCGCGGTTCCTGGTGTGTCCGCTGTGCCGTGCGTGTGATCATTGCTTGTACAGCCCTCTCGCAGTGTCCGGAGCAAGTATGGTGGGTCTGACACACCGGTGTCAATCTGTTCTTTTTTCCATTTCCAAGAGTGTATGAAGCCAGTTTCTGTCTGTAACTAGTGTTAGCTTTAGAACGAGTGCCGTCCTTCCTCAACCGTAAAGCGTACTGGAATGACGTTGCTTCATAAAAGCACTTTCACAGGTAACCCCAGTGCGGTAATAATTACATTATCCGGTGCCGCGTGGTAAGATAATGACATAAAACGGTTAATTAGCCGTGTCAAGAAATTTCTTCCCATAAGTGTTAAGGTATTCAGAGCCTCACGTGGGACGGCTAGCTTTTCCCGAGAACCCGTTTGAAAAAGAAACGGAGCTGCCGTAACAAGCGAGTATGTCGTGTGCGGAATTCAAATACTTCCTACAAACGAAGTATAACGGCAGTCATGTCTCGATGTACTCAGATTTACGCGTTTTATTACGAGCGCAAACCACGTGTAATCAGAAATGAACCTTTGTCATGCTGCAGCGTCCAACATTAAAGTAAAAAGGTTCCTGACGACCTGCAGCAGCAGATTCCGCTGTAATTTCTTCTCTGATGTTATTGAAGTATATTCCACGTGTTAGCTGCGTAAAAGACTTGTAATCGCTCTTCTTGCACAAATGCGTTATGGCCTGATATCGTTTGGTCGGAAAGAAATTGCTGTGGCCGAGCGTTTCTAGGCGCTTCAGTCTGGAACCGGCTGACCACTACGGTCGCAGGTTCGAATCGTGCCGCGGGCATGGATGTGTGTGATGTCCTTAGGTTAGTTAGGTTTAAGTAGTTGTAGTTCTAGGGGACTGGTGATCTCAGAAGCTAAGTCCCATTTTGCTCAGAGCCATTTGAACCATTTGAACGGAAAGAAATTACAAGAGAAGATACGAAAGTGAGATGCGTCATTGTTTTTGAAAGGCAAGATGATACAGCAGGTGAGTCAAGCAAACGCCATATGAATCCACACTTGTTACTAGTTCAACAGCGGGAGGAGCATCAGCGGAGGAGGAATGGAGCACGCGCAGAGCGCCGAAGAAGTGTTAGCAGCAGATCGGGGTGCTCGAGGTTATTCGATGGCAGATGGACGTGTACTGACGACGTGAGTGGACGCCAATGGAAGTGCGTGCTGCTGAATTGGCACGTGGACTGTTGTGTCCATCATCCATGAACGCCGAAAAACCGTGTATGGTGAAGAGATCATGTCTCTTCAAACGGTTGGCCGCTAGTGTTGCATGTTCAGAGAAGGAAGGCACAGAGTGGAGGATGGAAGTCGAAGTGGGCGTCCCCCCAAGTCTACGAATGGAAACAACATTCCTAGAATTCTGGACATGGTGTTAACGGACAGGCACATAACGGTGTACTCAGCGTATTGGCCATGTTCGGAACCATCAGATGCTCCACGATGTGTTGGGTTACAAGAAACTGTCCGAAAGATGGGTGCTGAGAAACCCGACCTCGGATCACAAGAGTGCAAGAATGATAATCAGCCTCGATCACTTGATGCGGCGCGAGTGAGGGGAAAATAAGTTCCTGTCCAGAATCGTGACAGGGCATGAGACTTGGGTGCATAACTTTACCCCTGAACCCAAGGCCATCTCAGTGACGTGGAAACATCCTGTTTCACCAGCGAGGAGAAAATCCAGTCACCCTCTTCAGTAAAGGTTGCGGTCACAGCTTTCTGGGACGCGAAAAGTGTGATTCTCCTTGATTTCCATCAGTGCGGCGCGCTAGCTACGACACACTCACCAAACCCAGGTCCGCCATTCTATGAAAGAGGCCAGGGTTCTTGAGCGAAGGTGTTGTACTCTCGGACGACAACGCAAAACCACACACAGTAAGGCTCGTCGCTTCGGATGTGAGAGATTGGCTCACCCAGCCTACAGTCCCGACTTTGCCCCAAACCAATGCTGAGGTAGAGGAGCCTGTGCGAAAATTCCTTGCTTAGTAGGGCACCAGGTTTAAGCAGAATGATTTATTCAAACTGGTTGCACGCTTCGAAAAATGTTTCTACGTCGGTAGGTACTATGTCGAAAAATAGTGCAAACTGTATAGTTCATAATGCCTTGGTGTATTTGTTTTTGGCAATAAAGTTTTAGTGTGAAAAACAATGACGAAACTTACTTTCGGAACATCTCTAGTACATTACGTAATGCTTAGTGCTCGATGATGACTTACGGTATGTTGCTAATGTACTACTTCACTTGAATCAGGAGAAGTGCAGAATACTTTTTTGAAGGTGACACCAGTGTTGATGCCAAAGGAGTCAAAGAAGGAACTACATAAACTAATAGTAGAGTACACCGCCCAAAAATTTCCGAGACATTTACTCCTGGCGTTCATACGACGTCATTGCAGTAAATGCGGTGGCAGATTGAACTAACAACTATGAACAACAGATTTTCACTCGACCAGTCAGTTGTGAGCAGGCAGTGTTAAGCAGCGGCCATGCGGCCATAGTGTGTCAACATTGTTTTGTCGCAGACTGCGGTGGAGCTACAAACTGAACATCTCTAACTAATGCATTCAGTGCACTCTCCAGAATGTGTATGTAGTTTGTCCCGCACAGCACACTTTGACTTAAAAAAAAAAAAAAGTCAGCGACGTGAGGACGCCTACCGCGACTTGACTGAAATGAAAAACGCGGAAAGTACTATTCTGGGTTAGGAGGCTTGGTGTTATCGATACGAACCTCCCACAAAACTAAGTGCGGAATGGACCTCTGGTGGTTAGCCACAACCAAAAAAGGTGCAAATACCACACGTGAGCTGAACAATATTCCACAGAAAGACTTCTCTGATAGTTTCATACTGTTATATGAATGTTTTGTGCGTTGAACTCAAGTTGAATGAGACCATGTAAATCACCTGGAGCTTTAAAACCACCATCTTAACTGTTTCCTATTTTTGTTAATCCAGTCTAGAAATTTTTAGGACCGCTCGAGGTGGCGCAGTGATTAGCACGCTGGACCCGCATTCGGGAGGACGACGGTTCAAATCTGCACCCGACCATCCTGATTTAGGTTTTCCGTGATTTCCCTAAATCGCTCCAGGCAAATGTCAGAATGGCTCCTTTGAATGGTCGATGGACCGAGATGACCTCTCTGTTCCCCCCCCCCCCCCCCTAATCAACCAACCAACGAAATGTTTTGCATATGGATTAGTTTTAAGGTCGATAAACACGTAGTTCATCCAGTTGTGTATTGTTAACAACATAAAAAAACGATATGCAAAGCAAAAGGTTCTGAATGTCAATTATTGAATCTTTGACAATACTCAAAACATGTTACGTTAACTATTTCTCTCAGTGGTGTATTACGCAGTCACCTCTCGGCTCAGCGCTTAGGCAAAAGGTAATAATGCTGCAAAATAGCGATTTATACGTGGCATTTACGCGTTCGGATTTTTTTTGGCATCTTATCACATTTATTCGTGGACAAAATGTGAATTTTACGATCTGTCCGATTTTTATAAAAACATTAACGATAAACTAACAAAAGGATAAACGACCTGCACAAACAGCTAGTTATTTAACATTGCCACAGAAAGGTGTGAAATACATAGCAGTCTACCCACTCTCGTCTCAAAAGCAGCAGAAGTGTTTTCAAATGCAAATTAAAGTTGTTTCTCCACGTCAACTTTTTCTGCGCTATAGATGTATTCTCGACTGGAGATATTGTAAGCAGTCAATTACAAGACAGCGTGCATGGTTTATGTGACTACCTGCGTAGCACGTGAGCACATAAACATATATTTTGTTGAAGCAAGCAAATTTGTTCAGTTGATAAGTTTCATGTCATAATATTTATTGTTAATATGATTTATAGGACACGTAATTTGCCAAACTAAACCTCCATAATGCATCTGGCTCTTACAGGCAGTGCTGACTGTTCACGGCGATCACAGTGAGTATTAAACTATTAATATGGTTGTTGCGACAATTTATGAGTTGTGTCAGTACTGCCCTAACAGTTTTCTCACTGATGAGTTATACTATTACTTAAAATATATTCTTCACTGTAGGAGGTCCAGGGCTTAATTTCGTTCCGAAGCTTCGCACAAATTTTTTAACACTGGAGCAAGTAGGCACCACAGACGTAAAATAGTACACATGTTATTAAATCGTGGAGCTGCAAAATAGTACACATAGTGTTAAATCGCAACGCAACTACAATTTGCCGCTGCGCCGGTATCGCTAACTGTGATTAGAATCTAATCTTGTGATTCTTACGGCTGCGGGAGACTGAAACTTTAATTCATATGAAGTACCATTTTTCTTACTTGCAACAATATTTTCAGAACAGAACAGGAACTTACAAGATTTATATCAGGTGCTAGTTCTTGAAAATCCGATGGAGATCTTCTCGTGAAACTCCGAACAGCGACGGCTGTTCCGCGGAACAAATGTATTCATTAACGACTTTAGTAATTTAGATTTCTCGTGAAGATATCAGATGCCTGTCTATAATACTTTAAAATGGATTACAAACAGTCTTGACCGCAAAAAAAAATATTTATTTGGAATGGTAACTGGTTTCGGTCAGAATGTAACCTTCTTCACACCATTCATACCACGATCTTAGGCGGTGGCGGCGAACGGAACAGGTGTCGTGGCGCCAACGGCACTGCCTACCTTATCATATAAATGGTCTGAAGATGATCAAGTTTTGAACTAAACTCGCCACTATGGCAAATAAATGTCCTAGAGCGCTCAAACTGTTTTAATCTATTCTTTCCCAATAACTTTAGTGTTCTCCAGTTTCAAAAATTGTACCAAGCATGATTTTCATACTGGCATAGAAAACAACTTGTACAAAGGTTTAAGATATATGACTAAACATGCTTTCGGCAGTTCGTCATTCCATATGAAACATCATGTGAATTTAAGACATAAATAAAATAACTTCATCTTAGGGAACTATTACTCCACTGAAGAGTACGTTCACTGTGACAAAATATTTTTTTTTAAATTATAATTTAATTTATATTAAGGCCACACGATTAAATAAATTTTGCATTCTTGATTTCTTCCCACATACACATCTCGACGGGATCCGTGGAGTACGTTTCACGTCATGATACATAATGACCCAAACAATGATTGCTCCTGTGCCTGTAGTCACCGTACAAAGTATTTTCTTTCAGTATGCATAAAATTTGAACATTATGCTTATTTGCATTCAATTTGTTAACACGTTTCGACACGGAGCCACTATGATACGAACTGAAACGAGTGCACAGTTCATGGACAGTGTCACCTGAATAATTTTCACTCCAGCCGTATTGGATAATAGCTTCTATTCGTTAGGTTTGTTGATGTGACAGTCTTCCGCAGCAAGTATTTAAATACGACTTGAAACTGTAGTCGTAATAAATAAAAAGTTTTGATAATCATAAGCGATAATTATTACGTTTAGTAGTTATTAAATACTCATTTATACATCAAAACCCTTTCTCTCTCTGAAATAAATTCAGTTTATAGACCAATACCCCCTCGCTTATCTTGTGCTCCAAAGCTGAAAAATGAAAATGTAAAACTCACTACAGTTGTATTTCAGGAACGTTTATTACGCCCGCAACCGGTTTAATTCTGAAAGAGCATCTTAAGGAAGGCACATTTCTGCCACTTTGCGAGACTTATTTATCACAACTGTGAACTGAAAATGTTAGTTTTCAACGAAACCAGATCTGACGCGATAAACTCACTTCAAATACACCTGTACTGGTTTTTATTAACATTCGAGTAGCTTCTGTTGAAAAGTGCATAAGACAGTGATTCACGCATTCACCCCTACTCGTCACTTATACAGAGTATACCGGAAGTGTTGTGACAGACTTCGAGGGGATGTAGAGGGTGTCTTGAGCAACAAATCGAGGCTGGGAAGCCGTACCCGGAAACGTCACCCAGCGAGAGCACAGAGCGTTGAAGTTATAGGTGCTCGCGCGTGTCACTAGCCCATCCGTTCTGCAGCAGACGTGAGAATGTTCGCCGACGGAGCGGAGGCGAAAAATACGGAATGTCGTTTGTTATTCAGTGATCGCGACTGATTGCCTCGACCGTCAGTGGAGAAGATGGAGCTAGCCCCTGCGCCGATAGAATTTGTCTCCTGTGAATGCGATGATCTGCTGCTTTGTTGGATGACGATTTCGGACATGGGTTTCCATCCACAGCTTATTTTTCTCCTGGAAGCCTCTTACATCTTTAGTGTTTTTCGGTATACAGGAGGAAAATTAACTGCAGATGAAAACCAATATCCGAAACCTTCGTCCACCAAGGCAATAGAACATCGTGTTCATAGGAGACGAAAACTATCAATGGAGCGGCTAGCTTCATCTCCTCAACTGGCGTTCGTGACAATCAGTCGCAATTATTGAATAGCATAGAACATTGCGAGATGTTGCGCCTGAGGTCCATCAGCGTATAAAGTCACGTTTGCTGCAGGAGCGGTCCCCTAGTAGCAAACTTTGGCGTCTATAACTTCGACGCTCTGTAGCGTCGTTGGATGACGTTTCGGGACACGGGTTCTTATCCTCAATTTGTTTCTGATGACGATCTCTAAAGTCCATTTAAGTTTGTCGCAATATGTCTGGGTGGCTCTGTATATCGAATGAGCAGTGACACGAATGAAAGGAAGATTGAAAAGTGGGATCAAAATTCGGGGTGAAAAGATGTCCATGATAATATTCGCTGACGACATTGCTATCTTCATTGAAAATGAAGAACTGCAGAACCTGTTGAATGGAACAGTCTAATGAGTACAGAGTACGGAATGAGAGGAAATTGAAGAAATCATATTATTTATTTATTTACGCGTCACATTCTGCAGTACCAAATTGAGGATCATATCTCCAAGGTCACAGAACGTGTCAGTACATGAAATTACAACATAAAAGTAATAACAGATAAAAATAAATGTTTATGAACCTGAAAACAGTCAGTCCATATGTTTAAGTAAACGCAATCAACAATACAACAAGGAACAGCTTAATTTTTTCAAGGAACTACTCTACAGAATAGAAGGAGTGACCCATGAGAAAAGTCTTCAGTTTCTATTTGAAAGCGCGTGTATTACTGCTAAGATTTTTGAATTCGAGTCGTATTATGGAAAATGGATGAAGGAATGTACTGCACAACTTCCAGCACAAGAGTTAAGAAAGTCCGATCCAAATGCAAGTTGGATTTCTGCCGAGTATTAACTGAGTGAAAGCTGTTTATTCTTGGGAATAAGCTGATATTGTTTATGAAACGACAGTAAAGAATATATATAATGAGAGGCCAATGTCAAAATACCGTGGCTAGTGAACAGGGGTCGACAAGAGGTTCGCGAACTTACACCACTTATTGCACGAACAGCCCGTTATTGAGCCAAAAATATCCTTTTAGAACGGGAAGAGTTACCCCAAAATATATTATAAAATATATACGACATAATCGAGTGAAAATAAGCAAAGTAGACTAATTTTCGTGTCGAGCAATCACTTACTTCAGATACCGTCCGAATAGTAAAAATGGCAGCATTAAGTCTTTGAACAAGATCCTGAATGTGGGCTTTCCACGACAGTTTAATATCTTTCTGAACACCTAGAAATTTGAACTGTTCGTTTCACTAATCATATGCCCATTCTGTGAAATTAAAACGTCGGTATATGTAGAATTGTGTGTTAGAAACAGTAAAAACTGAGTCTTACTGTGATTTAACATAAGTTTATTTTCTACAAGCCACGAACTTATGTCATGAACTGCATTATTTGAAACCAAGCCAATATTGCACACAATATCCTTTACTACCAAGCTTGTGTAATCAGCAAACAGAAATATTTTAGAGTTACCCGTAATATTAGTGAGCATATCATTTATATAAATAAGGAACAGGAGTGGTCCCAACACTGATCCCTGGGGCACCGCGCACTTGACAGTACCCCACTCAGATACCATATCACAGCCATTCTCAACACTGTGAATAATGACCTGTGCTGTTAAAGTAAGAGGTGAACCAATTGTTAGTTACTCCCCGTATTCTGTAATGGTCCAATTTCTGGAGCAATATTTTGTGATCAACACAATCAAACGCCTGCCTAGCTTTCGAAACCTTTTGTTTAACCCATACAGTACCTCACAGAGAAAAGAGAATGTAGCGTTTTCAGTTGTTAAACGACTTCTAAAGCCCAACTGTACATTTGATAGCAAATTATGTGACATAAAATGATCAATTATGCTTACATAAACACCCTTTTCAATAACTTTAGCAAACACCGATGGCATATAAATAGGCCTAAAATTGTCTTCATTATCCCTTTCTCCCTTTTTATAAAGCGGCAATAATACTGAGTACTTGAATCGTTCAAGAAACAGACCATTCTTAAAGGAAAAATTACATATTTGGCTAAGTACAGGGCTAACATGTACGTCACAGTATTTTAATATTTTGCTAGGCACTCCATCATATCCATGAGAGTTCTCAGTTTTCAGTGATTTAATTACTGACTCAATCTCTCCCTTGTCTGTTTCACAGAGGAGTATTTCAGACATCAATCTCGGAAAGGCATTTGCCAAGAGAGTTATATGATTCCCTGTAGAAACTAAATTTTTATTTAATACACCAGCAATGCTCGTAAAATGATTGTTAAATACTGTACATATATCAGATTTATCAGTAACAGAAGCATTTTCACTATAAACTGACTTTATATCGTCGATCTTGTGCTGCTGACCAGACACTTCCTTCACAACTGACATATGGTTTTAATTTCATCCTGTGAATTAGGCATTCTGTTTGTGTACGTTTCTAACATCATTTTAAGCACCTTAAAATACTGTCTGTAATGGGCTACTAAACTCAACATCAACACTGGTGAGCACTAAGTGGATGGAGTGAAGGAATCCTGCTACCTTGAAAGAAAAATAATGCATAATGGACGAAGCAAGGAAGGCATCAAAAGCAGACCAGCATAGGCAAAGAAGGGAATCCTCGGTAAAAAGAAGTCTACTACTGTCAAACAACATAACATTAATACGTGAACACGACAATTGAAATACCGAGTTTTAATATTAACTGTACAAGCGGGCCGATGTAACTTATGTACTTCGAAAGGTGCTTTACCATAGATGTCAACGAAGATAAAATCATGTGTGTACGTAGCCCCTAAGAGTGGTAAAAGGAAGTAGAGGTTTCTATATTTATAACGTTCTCTGTCACGCATGAAAATCTCCAATAAGTGAACATCGACAGTTCAAGTGCTGTCAATTTCTCCTCTGCGTACCAATCAGGTTCTGTGGTAAAAATGGCACACGCAAGTAACAACGTTTCGTTGAATCGCATTCTAAGTATGTTCGTATTTATTTGGTTCATTTGCAGTTTCACAACCATACCGGGCAGCTACAACGTGATAACTGCTAAATCGATGATGTTGTCAGCAGTGAAAATAAACATATCATAGTAACGATGTCTGCAAATAACGTTGTATGTTGGCGTCGTTACTTCGCTTACTTTTCTGTAAAAGTAACTTTCTGGTCATTTGCCGCAGTTACCAGAAAATTTGAAGTACGTTCCTAATTTTTAATTTCTTCGCTTTGAATAATTATAACTTTCGACTTCCCTTATTATACGGATACGTTGTTTGTTTTAGTCTATGACTAGAAGGAGGACTCTGACAGGTTGGAGTAAAAAAACCAGAGCTAGAAAGACAATTTTTGCGTAGAGAAAGGAAGAGTAATGTGGACATTTATAATGATACTGCAATTGATTTATTGAACGATCGAAGTATTAATACGTGAACATCAAAATTGAAGTACCGATTTTCAAACTTAATTATACAAGGTGGCCAATGAAACTTATATAACTCAAAAGGTACTCAGCGACAGATGTGCACAAAAAATCGTGTGTGTACATAAGCATTAAGAGAGGTAAAAGGAAGCAGACATAAACACATGAGAGAAGAGAAAAGAAAAGTTTTCTTCTGTCTCTCACATTGTTGCCAACTGCTAACACACGTACCTATCAGGTGTTATGATTCAAATGACACACGAAAGTAACAGCGTTTCATGAAATCGCAGTCTATGGACGCTCATGTTTAAGTATTACGGATGGTTCAGTTGCACAATGGGCAGCTACAATGCCCCAAGTGCTGCTTCGTTGATGTTGTCAGAAGTGGAAAACGAAATTTAATAAAGAAGTCGTCGGGTGCAACAAACATTGTTTGTTAACGTCACTTCCTTTTCTTTACTTTAGTCCAAGAGTAAACAAAACCAACTTCGTGTCCTGTTGCCGCCGTCACCACAATATGTGAAGTGTTCGCCGCCCTCTTTGAGGCGCCATGTCACGGATTGCGCGGCTCCTCCCGCAGGAGGTTCGAGTCGTCCCTCGGACATGGGTGTGTCTGCTGTTCTTAGCATAAGTTATTTCAAGTAGTGTGTAAGTCTAGGGACTGATGACTTCAGCAGTTTGGTCCCTTAGAAATTCATACACATTTGAACATTTCTTGAAGTGTTCCTAATTCTCAATTTCTTCTTTTAAAATATCTACAGCTTTGCTTATTACATGGAACTATATTTGTTTTAGGCCATGCCTCAAAGAAAAACGCTAACGAGTCGAAAGAAAGACGAAGAGATAGAGAGGCACATTTTTGTGTGGTCAAATTAATAGCAATAATGTCTACGTTGGTAATGGTAACACTATTGTTGTTTTTATAGATACATTTAAATGTGCATTGAATGTAATTTCAAACAGTTTTGAGGACTATAATTGCAGTTTGATAAATTTATATTTCAGATTTGGTAATGCAAGTGATTTCCTGTCTGATATTACTTAATGCGATGCAATGGCGTTCATGTTGCGTTATCAAAAGTTATTTTGTTGTCATTAACATAAATTTATTTTTCAACTCATTGTATCAAGGACTCACTTGAAACGATGTAACAGTTAAAGAGAAATCAAAGAATTATTTCAAGAATACTCATAGCTACAATGTAGCATTTGCTATGGGTCGTTTCTGATGCTAAAATTTCAGAGCTTCACTTTAAGATAGATGAGATTTTTTTTTTTTATCCCAGATCACGTCCACTGACTCAGTTGATCGAACTTCGACCACAGGCGATACTAGTATGCATTAACGTGAGAAATAAACTACTGAGCATCTATATTTGGAGCACAATATTGCATGTTACCTAATAATGGACTGTAAAAGAAAAAGAAAAAGATAAGAAAATCAAAGCTTTTCAGATGTGGTGCTAAAGAAGAATGTTGAAAATTAGGTGGACTGATAAGACAAAGGTTGAGGTGGTTTCCCGCAGAATTGGCGAAGAAAGGAACATATGAAAAACACTCAAAATGGGACAGGATGGTCGGGCGCGCTTTAAGACATCAAGGAATAACTTCCGTGTTACTAGAAGGTGCTGAAGATGGTAAAAACTGCAAGGAATGACAGACACTGCTTCTATCAAACAACTGAGTTTGCTAGTCTGAGACGAAGAGTCGTCACAGGAGGGGAAACCGTGCCGGACCACAGCAAACCACTCAGGGGAGTGAGGACTAAAAACAAATCTTTTATTTGTCTCTGATGACAGATGTATGACTAAACATGTCAAGTATAGAGTATAGGAAGATTGCGGACTTTTCTGGAAACTAGAAATCTACTCTGTAGGAATCAGCATGGGTTTCTAAAAAGACGATCGTGTGAAATCCAGGTCGCGCTATTCGTCCACGAGAGTCAGAGGACCATTGACACGGGTTCCCAGGTAGATACCGTGTTTCTTGACTCCCGCAAGGCGTTCGATACAGTGCCCCACAGTTGTTTAATGAACAAGGTAAGAGCATATGGTCTATCAGACCAATTGTGTGATTGAAGAGTTCCTAGATAACAGAACGCAGCATGTCATTCTCAAAGGAGAGAAGTCTTCCGAAGTAAGAGTGATTTCAGGTGTGCTGCAGGGGAGTGTCGTAGGACCGTTGCTATTCACAATATAGATAACTGACCTTGTGGATGTCATCGGAAGTTCACTGAGGCTTTTTGCGGATGATGCTGTGGTATATCGAAAGGTTGTAACAATGGAAAATTGTACTGAAATGCAGGAGGATCTGCAGCGAATTGATGCACGGTGCAGGGAATGGCAATTGAATCTCAATGTAGACAAGTGTAATGTTCTGCGAATACATAGAAAGAAAGATCATTTATCATTTAACTACAATATAGCAGGTCAGCAACTGGAAGCCGTTAATTCGATAAATTATCTGGGAGTACACATTAGGAGTGATTTAAAATGGAATGATCATGTAAAATTAATCGTCGGCAAGGCAGATGCCAGACTGAGATTCATTGGAAGAATCCTAAGGAGGTGCAATCCGAAAACAGTACGCTTGTTCGCCCAGTGCTTGAATACTGCTCAACAGTGTGGGATCCGTACCAGATAGGGTTGATGGAAGAGATAGAGAGGATCCAACGGAGAGCAGCGCGCTTCGTTACAGGATCATTTGGTAATCGCGAAAGCGTTACGGAGTTGATAGATAGGCTCCAGTGGAAGACTCTGCAGAAGAGACGCTCAGTAGCTCGGTACGGGCTGTTGTTGAAGTTTCGAGAACATACCTTCAACGAGGAGTCAAGCAGTATACTGCTCCGTCCTTCGTATATCTCGCGAAGAGGCCATGAGGATAAAATCAGAGAGATTAGAGCCCACACAGAGGCGTACCGACAATCTTTCTTTCCACGAACAACACGAGACTGGAATAGAAGGGAGAACCGATAGAGGTACTAAAGGTACCCTCCGCCACACACCGTCAGGTGGCTTGCGGAGTATGGATGTAGATGTAGATGTAGATGTAGACTCGAACGTTAAATTTATTTTCTTTACTGACCAACTGGGACCTGAAATCACTGTGGAATCCGAGATGTAGAGGAGATGTTTAAAACAAGAAAACAAAAAGAAAAAGAGTTACTGTGCTGCAGGCTCGGGGACGGAGATATATCGCCTCACATTTCTGTTGGTTCTCTGGGCAGACAGTCTTTCACGAAGAGGATTCGTCCTTTACGCTTCCAATTCTCGCGGGCGGCTCCAGAGCAAACGCATCACTCCCCTCAGGAGGCAGGCACATACCGTCCAGTCTGGAGTCTCTTGTGTGTGTGTGTGTGTGTGTGTGTGTGTGTACAGGACGGACACGCCCAGCCAGCACTTAGCGGCCACCAGCTAACACGACGCCTTCCCGCCGCCCACCCACTCTTACGCCGGAAATACCGCCCGCTTCTCGCGACCCGTCCCTTCGTACAAGTCACGTCAACTCAGCGCGACGCAACACTTCCTAGTCTGTCCGTGGTCTCTTCGTATAAACAAACTAAGCAAACTGTGCTCAAGGCCTTTCAGGAGAAAAACAGTCTGCAACAGTGGACGTAACTAGCCTTAATTCTCCAAAGCTCAACGATAAAGCCGTAACAAATCCTGTGGTTGCCACACATTTCAGGAAAATCCGACAAATTTTTACTTTGTCTGTGTCGGTTTCATGAACGTACAGTACTCGCCCAGTCTCGAACCACGTACCTTGTTATTTACCGCAACTATACTGCCACAAATAAATTAATACACCAGGGAACCTCTATACCCAGTTGACTCAAGAGTACACAGGGAATATGGAGTACATGAAATGATTATAAAAGACATATTTACGCCAGTGACTGTAACACTTTCTTTATTTCAAGATTGCAATTTCGGTCTTTGGCCATTATCAAGTGCACATTTTTGTGGCTTTAAGCCATGTCAACTTAAAATGAGTTGACACATTTATATGTCGTTGTCATTACCATTAAATACATTCGTGGCGCTGTTACATATTGCGAGCAATAAGCGTCACGAATGTACCGGGTGATCATAAAGTCAGTATAAATTTGAAAACTTAATAAACCACGGAATAATGTAGATAGAGAGGTAAAAATTGACACACATGCATGGAATGACATGGGGTTTTATTAGAACAAAAAAAAAAAAAAAAATAAAAAATAAAGTTCACAAAATGTCCGACAGATGGCGCTGGACAGCAGAACGTCAGTGATCGTGTGGTCAGCCGCCACTTTCGTGTAGCTTGGCCTCCCTGGTCCCCAGGCCTCAGTCCGTGCGATAATTGGCTTTGGGGTTACCTGAAGTCGCAAGTGTATCGTGATTGACTGACATCTCTAGGGATGCTGAAAGACAACGTCCGACGCCAATGCCTCACCATAACTCCGGACATGCTTTACAGTGCTGTTCACAACATTATTCCTCGACTACAGCTATTGTTGAGCAATGATGGTGGACATATTGAGCATTTCCTGTAAAGAACATCATCTTTGCTTTGTCTTACTTTGTTATGCTAATTACTGCTATACTGATCAGATGAAGCGCCATCTGTCGGACATTTTTTGAACTTTTGTATTTTTTTGTTTTGTTTCTAATAAAACCCCATGTCATTCCAAGCATGTGTGTCAATTTGTACCTCTCTATCTATATTATTCCGTGATTTATTCAGTTTTCAAATTTATGCCGACTTTTTGATTACCCAGTATTTAATAGTAATGGCTATAACATATAAATGTGTCAGGTCATTTTAAGTTGACATGGCTTAAAGCCACGAAAACCTGCACTTGGTAATGGCCTAACGCCGAAATTGCAATCGTGAAATAAAGAAAGTGTTACAGTCACTGGCGTAAATATGATGTCTTTTATGAAGTTCTACGTGACTGTGAATACCAGGTATAAAAAGTTAATGAAATGCTTACATTTACAGATCAACAGGACAAGCGGTTCTGAGGTACGAGGTATCGACCCTTGCTGTAACACCCATACTAGTAAATGGTGTAGCGTCGACGGGCGGCAGTGCAGGCGCTGACTCTAGCGTCAGTAGATCGTAAGGTGGCGAATACTGTCCTGGGATACGTTATGCCACATCTGCTCGATTTGTTCACGTAGTTCTGTAATAGTTATTGGCTGACGAATCGCACGAATCACTTCTCGTCCCACCGTATCCAACACGCGCTCAGTTGGAGACCGGAGATCGTGCTGCCCAGGAATGTTTCTGCACGTCTTGCCGAGCACGTTGAGTTTCAAGGGCAGTGTGTGGGCGAGCATTGATCTTTTGCAGCAATATATCACCTTCCTGTTACAAGCACGGCAAAAGAACGGAACAACGTTCTAACACGTACCGAGCTATGAGCACGCGTATGCGACGTCTTTCACGATAGTGAAGACGAGCAAGTGGTCGCGCATAAACAATATTTGTACTATTATAAACTTTCGCTGATATTGTGTGAATTATCCGTTTAGTCTTAAATTATCTGAAGACGGCTTAAAAAGCCAAAAGCCGGTTGTCAACGAACAATATAAAAAAAATTAGAAAGCCAAAACCAGCTCAAAACGAACTATAAAATAAATGTTATTGTGGAACATCACTACTGTGTGTTTAAGTTTATTTTTAGGTATCTGTCCCACGTTAGGTTATCAGAAAACCAATTGGAATTTATTGCATGTTGCTGCTACGTATCAGTGTCGCACTGGTGAGGGAAAACTTACTAATGGTTTGCATGATCCTTATAATACATATAAGAAGATAGTAACTGTTCTTGAAAGAACAGATACCATTGATGACCGTCCAGCTTTTCTAGAATAAATGATAATTATTTGAAACCCTGAGCTGCCGACAGCTGTTGTTGATATACCTCGATGGGGACAGCTGAAAATGTGTGACCCGACCGGGATTTGAACCCGGGATCTCCTGCTTACATGGCAGACGGATAGATGGATAGAGCGTCTGCCATGTAAGCAGGAGATCCCGGGTACGAGTACCGGTCGGGGCAATCATTTCCATCTGTCACCATCGAGGTATATTAACAACACCTGACGGCAGCTCAGGGTTTCAATTAATTACTATTTAACCTTATAATACAGATTGTTCCTGTAGGTTGTGCTGTGTAGATTGCTAAGACTCGTCACCGTATTGTCACATCGAATTGGTTCCACCCGCAGACCGGCAACCCAGTTACCCGCTTTGCAAAGGGGGCTGCTGTCGCGCCTTCCCGGACACATCACGTCAGTGACTTGCACCCACGAACTAAAGCTTGCAATCTGATTTGATCCATTATAAATGGTTTTTGAAAGCCTGCGACTGTAGATACAATAGGTTTGTTTATAAATAAATAAATCTTCTGCTACCAGTCACGATTTTTCTTTATTTTACTATTCGCACGACGCGTTTCGAGAAATAATTCCCATTATCAAGTGCGTTTTTTTGATGTGTGTTAAGCCATTTCTTTTGATGTTGTCAGTGTGTGTGAGTCTGCTTCATTTTGTTGACTTTTACTTTAATACATAAGAAACTCGATTTTTATTTGGGTATCAATTCTTTCTGTGAGGTTAGTGGCTAAAGTTTGAGAACAATTTGTACTTACAGTTTTCTAATGGTCCATTTGTCTAGAGTCTCACACACACTTAACATCACACACAACTTGTACATTTTACACATCGAAAATATCTTACATAAACAAAACAGTTACAAAGATCTTCTTACAGGTAGTTCACAGAGATAACATTATAGGTCTTCCACAGATTATGATATGCTTTTGTACAGAGGCTATTTATCTTAACAATTTGGCTCATGAATTACTTATATTGATTTTACAATTGTGTTTTTTTTTGTGAGCCACTGTCAACATTGTGGGAACCCACCTGGCACAAACCTTTTTTAACGCCAACACTTTCAGTATTCTGCAAACACTTTCTTCTCCTATCCCAATGTAGCGTGACAATTCGTTCACTGTGATGCGTCTGTCAGCAGTCACCAATTCGTTAACTCTCTGCGCACTGTCTGGAGTGTGTGCAGTACGAGGCCTGCCACTGCGAGGACAATCCTCAACATTGTCGTTCCCGCTTTCATCGCGTAACCTGCTTGCCCACGGACTAACTGTACTGCGATCGACAGCAGCATCTCCATACACCTTTTTCAACCTCTTGTGGATACTTCCCACTTTCTCGTCTTCACATCCCAGGAATTCTATGACAGCACGTTGCTCCTGACGAACGTCAAGTGTAGCAGCCATCTCGAAGACATGCTGTGATGGCGCCACTCACGGTAACAAGTTGAACTAAGTTTGAAAACAACCGGGAAGGACGTATCTACACACTGTAAAACTTTCACACACGTAGAATGGAAACTGTATTTTTACAAAAATAGTGTACTTCTGAGTAGGAAGCTATTCATTAGCGTTTTTTAAATAAAATTGGTAGTTAAATGGTTAATGTGTCTACGTTCCTCTAAGTACCGACGGAATATTCCACAAATCTTAATAAATAAAAAGAACATTCGTGATCCAGACGCTGCCCAAGAATACTGCAGTACTCGCACATCGCATATAGAAGGACTCAGCGCAGTTCCATCAAGGAGCTTCAACCGGAGTAGTAATCATCCCTCAAAGTAAGCACGCTCTCGCGTTCGAGAACTGAGTGATGAGCGGGGCGTCGGTTATGCAGATGGCGGCCGTTTCCAGCACTCAGTATGCAAGAGCGCGCAGCCCACGGCGCCAGCAGAGCGCTATCTTATCTGGCCAGAGCTCTTCATTAATAGCTGCCAGCTAATGGGCCGCGCCTCGCGTGCCGACCAGTCCGGTCTGCAATTAGCTGCCACCGGCTCCCGGCAGCTCGCACGTGTAGCTGCGGTTGCAATTGCGCGGCCGACTACCGGGAGATACACCAACTGATCGCTGCATTATCACCACCTCGACAGCCTGCAGAGAGCTCACGAGATGCTTCCGGAGAATTACTGTGCAAACCTGCGGCGCATGGCGGCATTCACATGCGTTTTCCACGGACGCAACAGGATTACCATCCCACTGATACATGTGGCAGGGACTACATTGGAACTGCAAAGAGAAGTGTGAATACACGGTTCAAGGAACATAAAAGTCTTTGTCGACTGCGGAAAACAGAAAAGCCAGTCGTGGCTGAACATGCTCTTCAGTCGGGTGATCACGTAGTGATATTTTCGGAAACTGAAGTTTTATATACTATGACGAACTACACTACTGGCCATTAAAATTGCCGCACCACGAAGATGACGTGGTACAGACGCGAAATTTAACCGACAGGAAGAAGATGCTGTGGTATGCAAATGATTAGCTTTTCAGAGCATTCACACAACTTTGGCGCCGGTGGCGACACCTACAACGTGCTGACATGACGACAGTTTCCAACCGATTTCTCATACACAAACAGCAGTTGACCGACGTTGCCTGGTGAAACGTTGTTGTGATGCCTCGTTAAGGAGGAGAAATGCCTAGCATCACTTTTCCGACTTAGATAAAGGTCGGATTGTAGCCTATCGCGATTGCGGTTTATCGTATCGCGACATTCCTGCTCGCGTTGGTCGAGATCCAATGACTGTTAGCAGAATATGAAATCGGTGGGTTCAGGAGGGTAATACGGAACGCCGTGCTGGATCCCAACGGCCTCGTATCACTAGCAGTCGAGATGACAGGCATCTTATCTGCATGGCTGTAACGAATCGTGCAGCCACGTCTCGATCCCTGAGTCAGCAGATGGGGACGTTTTCAAGAAAAAAACCTCCTGCACGAACAGTTCGACGACGCTTGCAGCAGCATGGATTATCAGCTCGGAGACCACGGCTGCTGTTACCCCTGACGCTGCATCACAGACAGGAGCGCCTGCGATGGTGTACTCAACGACGAACCTGGGTGCACGAATGGCAAAACATTTTTTTCGGGTGAATCCAGGTTCTGTTTACAGCATCATGATGGTCGCATCCGAGTTTGGCGACATCGCGGTGAACGCACATTGGAAGCGCGTATTCGTCATCGCCATACTGGCGTATCATCCGACGTGATGGTATGGGTTGCCACTGGTTCCACGTCTCGGTCACCTCTTGTCCGCATTGACGGCACTTTGAACAATGGAAGTTACAATTCAGGTCTATTACGACCCGTGGCTCTACCCTTCATTCGATCCCTGCGAAACCCTACATTTCAGCAGGATAATGCACGACCGCATGTTGCAGGTCCTGTACGGGCCTTTCTGGATACAAAAAATGTTCGACTGCTGCCCTGGCCAGCACATTCTCCAGATCTCTCACCAATTGAAAACGTCTGGTCAATGGTGGCAGAGAAACTGGCTCGTCACAATACGCCAGTCACTACTCTTGATGGACTGTGGTATCGTGTTGAAGTTGCATGGGCAGCTGTACATGTACACGCCATCCAAGCTCTGTTTGACTCAATGCCCAGGCTATCAAGGCCGTTATTACGGCCAGAGTTGGTTGTTCTGGGTACTAAATTCTCAGGATCTATGCACCCAAATTGCGTGTAAATGTAATCACATGTCAGTTCTAGTGTAATATATTTGTCCAATGAATACCTGTTTATCATCTGCATTTCTTCTAGGCCAGTAGTGTATTATTCACGGCTGTATAGAGAAGCCATCGAAATACGTAAACATGGTGATAATTTTAACAGAAAAGAAGCAGCTATGAAACTTAACGATATATGGACAGTGGCGCTACAGAATCCATGAGAAGTTTTATCTTTGACGTACTATGATCGCTAGTTATGTTTTATCCTTGACAATGTTCATCTCTGCTATCACGTGAAATCCAGACCACGCCCACATTCCACGGTATTTAGGCCGTTCTTCGACGTCCGACTCGTCAGTCGGCAAGACTCAGCACAACCAGGAGCACTTCCGAAGATGTCCAACGTAGCTTTGGACGAAATGTCAGGGATAGAAGAGTTCGATGAACCATGGCCATACAACCCGGAAGAATTCTCGGCAGCTGAATCATCCCAGTGTCTCAGTACGTCATCCAGGCTCGAAACAGTTACCACAATTATGTTTTCCTGAAGAAACAGTGCATAATAAGACTGCACTGTGTACAACATCGTTACTCTGGTAGAAATGTCTGCTTCCTGAGTATTATTATTATTATTATTATTATTATTATTATTATTATTATTATTATGTAGTATTCTGCCTAGTGGCAGGTCCATGTCTTCGTACAGAGAATTTCAGATTCCACTGTTCCCTGTCTTCAGCTTCTTCCTTCAGTCTGTTTTATCTGCTTTCATCTTTCATGTCGTCCAGATCTTGAATTCTTCTTCTTCCTCGTCCTGAGTTTCCTCTGAGTTTCCCTTCGATGACATCATGTATGAGTCCTTCGTGAGTAAGTACATGTCCAGTCCAGTGGCCCTTTGTCTGAAGAATTGTACGCAGATTACTTCTCTTCTCTCCTGCTCTTCGCAGTACATCGTCATTTTTTATGCGATCTGTCCACTTTATCTTTTCCATTCTCCTACAGCACCACATTTCAAAGCTCTCTAAGTATTTTTTCTCCTTCTTTCTCATCGTCTATGTCGCTGCTCCATACAGTGCAATGCTCCAAATGTAGCACGTTATCAGTTTTTTCCTCAATGCCAAACTCAACTTGCTGGTTAGCAGAGTCCTCTTCTTGTTGAAACCAGCTTTGGCCATGGCGATTCCTGAGTAAATACAAAAATATCTGGATGTTGCTCACTGCAGCGTGAGGGACTAGCTGACAAAATGATAATTACTGTATTACATTTAAAAGAGTGTCCGTTTGTTTGTTTGTAATCCATAGACGTTTATAATTTTATTCTGATTTTACACGGTGTGCCTTTAAGACAAGAAGAAGATCACTGTCTGCATACGATTTCTTAATCTGACTTGAAACATATACAGAGTGTAAACGGTATAAGCTGCCAAAATTATACAGACGGTACATCTCGGTGTGCTCGACATAAAATTATAATGAAATAGCGTATATTTGCATTCCTAAAAGGCAAATATTTCTAGGTTTGATAGTAGAGGCATTTCTGTTTACAGTGTCAACTGACGGCACACGACCTTGGTCCTGTATTACCGGCATCGACGGGGCAGTCAGAGAAAGGTAACGGACGAACCAGAGCAATGTAAACATTGGACATATACAACGACGAGGTGCATTGGCTAGTTATCACCGAAACAAGCAATCCAAACAGCTGTTGGGTTGTCAAGAACGTGTATTTCGTATTACGTGAAAAATAAATTAAGCAAAACCGAGGTTTCCTCTTTTTAAACATTATCATAACGAAGGTCGTGGTGGTAAAGTAATAAAATGTGTTTCCCTTAGTACAAAATCAACCAACTACTATGTGATTTGTTGTGCATTAATTACAATCAACTGTTCCCCTTTTTGCAACGAAACCATATTGGAAATCAAATCCGGATTATGAGGAGTATTCCAAAGGTAAGGTCCGATCGGTCGCGAAATGGAAACCACAGTGCAAATCAAAATTGTTATATTTGCAGTAACTAGCCAAACCTTCTAGCAACGTCCCTACATAGTCGCCGCACAGTCTGAGGCGTTTGTCGTAGCGGTGTACCAACTTTCCAATACCTTCGTAATAAAAGGCAACCGCCTGCACTTTTCGCCGATTCTGTAGGCTGATATGCAGTTCGTTGCCTGCGCCAAAACGATTACTGTATGGAGGGCGATCAAACACTTCCCATAGAAAACGCTGCACGGGTGTCCTCATTGCCCCTGCAGAATGCGGCCGAGAACTATCATGAAGAAGAAAACGCATGACAATTATGTTTTGTGGGCTGCATCAAATCAGGCGAAATCTCTCATGGGTACTTATACTTGGCGGGGGACCTGTTTTCTGGGCATTTTTATGTGCTCACTGTGCGCTCAGAACTGAAAAGACAGACGTGACGCGATCAACGGGAATACTAGAAACACTGTCCAACACACCTATTCAAAGCTTTATCGGACTTTCGTTTTGGTTTCCATTTCGCGACCGATCGGATCTCACTTTCGGAATATGTCTCATATTTTCCTTTTCTATAACTGCACTGTAACGGAAACGAAACCCACATTACTTTGTTTCCTGTTACAGCAACACCACAATAAGTGTTCCAAATGTCCACTACTCTATTCGACACATGCAACCAGTTTCGTTGCACTCGTTCACATATGCACGTTTGCCTTTATGGTAGTGGTAGCATCGAAAATATTCTGCGCAAGTTCGTCCACATTATTTACTAGCTAAGCATAAATAAGTTCCTTCATGTGACCCACAAATGTAAAAATGCAGTGGATTTAAATCAGGACTGCATTCTGGCAATCGACGTGGACCAAAACGTCCTATCCATTGCGCTGGAAATCGTGTATTCAAAAACCTTCGCACTCTATGACCAATGTGGGGTGGAGCACCATCGTGGAGAAACATGTTATGATGTAGGGCTAACGGAATATTTTATAATAAAGTTGGTAGCTATGTCTCCTCTAGAAAGGATCGGTAACTGTTACCAGTCAATCGTGCAGGCGAAACGTAAGGCCCAATAACGTAATCATTGATTATATGCGACCACACATTTACGGAAAAGTGGCGCTGAAAAGATATTGCTACTACTTAGAGCGGATTATGTACGTACACTGATAGTGCGCATGTTATGAAAATTAACTACTCCGTCGCGAGTAAAACACGCTTTATCTGTAACCAGTATGCTGCTGCGCACTTTGTAATAAAAAAAAAAAAAAACAAGCGCTTTGAACGTGGTAAGGCCGCAAACGCTCCTCTTTCAAAGTGCTAAGAACGACACTTGAGATACATCAACTTGGCTGGCGATGCTTCTGGTACTATGAGTATGGTGTCCAGAATTTGTTCGACGGCTTCCAATGTACGTTCTTCGCGTTGTGGGCCTCAGCCTTCGGGTACTTTTTTTTTGCTATCAGGCTTCTGATTGGTTTGATCCGGCCCGCCACGAATTCCTCTCCTGTGCTTACCTCTTACCCTGTAGTACCATGGAAGTAATTCCCTCATGTCTTAGCAGATGTCCTATCACGGCGTTCCTTCTCCTTGTCAGTGTTTTCCACATGTTCCTTTCCTCGCCGATTCTGCGCGGAACCTCCTCATTCCTTACCTTATCAGTACACCAAATTTTCAATATTCGTCTGTAGCACCACATCTCGAAACTCTTCTGTTCCGGTTTTCCCACAGTCCACTACTATACAATGCTATACTCCAGACGTACATTCTCAGAAATTTCTTTCTCAAATTAAGGCCGGTATTTTATATTAGTAGATATCTCTTGGCCAGGAATGCCCTTTTGTACCATTGATAGTATGCTTCTGATGTCCTTCTTACTCCGTCCGACATTGGTTGTTTTACTGCTTAGGCAGCAGAATTCCTTAACTTCATCTACTTCGTGACCATCAATCCTGTTTAGTTTCTCGCTGTTCTCATTTCTACTGCTTCTCATTATCTTCATCTTTCTTCCATTTACTCTCAGTCCATACTCTTTACTCATTACACTGTTCATTCCTTTCAGAAGATCATGTAATTCTTCTTCACTTTCACTCAGGAGAGCAATGTCATAAGTGAATCGTATCACTGATATCCTTTCACAGTTGATTTTAATTCCACTCATGAACCTTTCTTTTATTTCCATCATTGCTTCCTCGATGTACTGATTGAACAGTAGGGGCGAAATGCTACATCCTTGTTATACACCCTTTTTAGCACGAGCACTTCGTTCTTGGTCGTTCAAACGCCTCTGAGCACTATGGGACTTAACAGCTGTGGTCATCAGTCCCCTAGAACTTAGAACTGCTTAAACCTAACTAACCTAAGGACATCACACACATCCATGCCCGAGGAAGGATTCGAACCTGCGACCGTAGCTGTTGCGCGGTTCCGGACTGCGTGCCTAGAATTCTTGGTCGTCCACTCTTATTATTCCCTCTTGGCTGTTGTACATACTGTATATGACCCGTCTTTCCCTATAGCTTTCCCCGAATTTTTTCAGAATTCCGGACATCTTGCACCATTATATATTGTCGAACGCTTTTCCCAGGTCGACAAATCCTATGAGCGTGTCTCGATTTTTCTTTTGTCTTGCTTCCATTATTAACCGCAACGTCTGAATTGCCTCTCTGGTGCCTTTACCTTTTCTTAAGCCAAACTGATGGCTAGCGCATCCTCAAGTTTCTTTTCTATTCTTCTGTGTATTATTATTGTAAGCAACTCGAATGCATAAACTGAGAAGCTGATTGTGCGGTAATTCTTGCACTTGTCGACTCCTGCTGTCTTTGGAATTGTGTGGATGATGCCTTTCCGAAAGTCAGACTCATTCATTCTACACACCAACGTGAACAGTCGTTTTGTTGCCACTTCCTCATGATTTTAGCAATTTTGGTGGAATGTTATCTATCGCTTCCACCTTATTTGATCTTTAGTCCTCCAAAGCACTTTTAAATTCTGAATCTAATACTGAATCCTATGATGATCTAGATATAATCTAAATCGGTTACAATTGACATGTCATTTTTAATTTTTAATAAAAAAATTTGCATTGAGGACTTACTCTTTCAAATCCTCTACAATCCCTAGACGTTTGGTGGGGATGCTGCAAAATTTACTGCAGGGAAGTTGATTCACACTTCAACGGATCTCGAGCTTTGTTTACTGTATAGGAATTTGAAGAGGCGGCAGCTATGCGAGAGACGCCGGTGGCTCAGCAGGTGTTGAGTGGTTGTGCGGGTGGCTGCTCCTCGGCCGTGCCGGTAATGCGCTCGGACAGTGGTCGTGACACGCTAACTGGATCAGAGTCGGCAGCCGGCTGGTCGGCCGGACGGAATGCGGAGACTCGCGGCTGTTGTGTAAGCAGCGGGCTACAAGGCCAGCCCGCCAGCTGAGGGGTTTCTGCCTCTGGCTTCGCGCGCATTCCGACGTAAATAGAAGTCCGTCCGGCCAGCTGGACTCGCGAACTGTCGGAGCTTACTAGTGGCGGTCCCGTCCCTTGTCACCGGTGGCCTATGACAAGCGCTGGTTTTATCCCGATGATATTTCAGGTAGTCGGTAGACGCTTAAGACCGGTAGATCCTTAGCACGCGTTCCTAATGATTGGGAAAACGTGTAGTTCGTTCTTGTTTGAAGAGGGGTCATAGAGGCGCACACACTTACAATGCTTTACCGCTGACGTCAGACTGTTGTAGGCTTCTAGAAAGTGTTTTATGCAAAGGAACTGAAACATCTACATGGATGCTCTGCAAATCACATTTAAGTGCCTGGCAGAGGGTTCATGGAACCACCTTCACAATTCTCTATTATTCCAATCTCGTAGAGCGCGCAGAATGAATGAACACCTATATCTTTCCATATGACCTCTGATTTCCCTAATTTTATCGTGGTGATCGTTCCTCCCTATGTAGGTCGGTGTCAAAAAATATTTTCGCATTCGGAGGAGAAATTTGGTGATTGGAATGTCGTGAGAAGATTCCGTCGCAACGAAAACCACCATTCTTTTAATGATGTCCTTCCCAAATCCTGTATCATTTCTGTGACACTCTCTCCCATATTTCGCCATAATACAAAACGTACTGCCTTTCTTTGAACTTTTTCGATGTACTACGTCAGTCCTATCTGGTAAGGATCCCACACCGTGCAGCTGTATTCTAAAAGAGGTCTCAGAAGCGTAGTGTAGGCAGTCTCCTTAGTAGATCTGTTACATCTTCTAAGTGTCCCGCCAACAAAACGCAGTCTTTGGTTAGCCTTCCCCACAACATTTTCTATATGTTCCTTCCAATTTAAGTTGTTCGTAATTGTAATACCTAGGTATTTAGTTGAATTTACGGCTTTTAGATTATCCTGATTTATCGTGTAATCAAAGTTTAACGAGTTACTTTTAGCACTAATGTGGATAACCTCACACTTTTCGTTATTGAGGGTCAACTGCCACTTTTCGCACCATTAAGATATCTTTTCTTAATCGTTTTGCAGTTTGTTTTGATCTTCTGATGACTTTATTAGTCGATAAACGACAGCTTCATCTGCAAACAACCGAAGACGGATGCTCAGATTGTCTCCCAAATCGTTTATATAGATAAGGAACAGCGAAGGGCCTATAACACTACCTTGGAGAACGCCAGAAATCACTTCTGTTTTACTCGATGACTTTCCGTCAATTACTACGAACTTTGACTTATCTGACAGGAAATCACAAATCCAGTCACATAACTGAGACAATATTCCATAACCAAGCAATTTCACTACGAGCCGCTTGTGTGGTACAGTGTCAAAAGACTTCCGGAAATCCAGAAGTATGGAGTCGATCTAAAATCCCTTGTCAATAGCACTCAACATTTCATGTGAATAAAGAGCTAGTTATGTTTCACAAGAACGATGTTTTCTAAACCCATATTGACTGTGTGTCAATAGACCGTTTTCTTCGAGGTAATTCATAATGTTCGAACCCAATATATGTTCTAAAATTCTGCTGCATATCGACGTTAATGAATGGGCCTGTAATTTAGTGGATTACTCATACTACCTTTCTTTGGGTACGGAACTTTCGTCGAGCGAACGGTTGTATATGCTTGTTAGGTTTGGAGCTAATTCATCAGCATACTCCGAAAGGAGCCTAATTGGAATACAGTCTGGACCAGAAAACTTGCTTCTATTAAGTGATTTCAGTTGCTTCTCTATTCCGAAGACATTTACTTCTAAGTTACTCACGTTAGCAGCTTTTCTCGATTCGAATTCTGGAATATTTACTTCGTCTTCTTTTGTGAAGGCATTTCGGAAGCCCGTGTTTAGTAGCTCTGCTTTGGCAGCACTGTCTTCGATAGTATCTCCATTGCTATCGCGCAGAGAAGGCATTGATTGTCGCTAACATACTTCACATACGACCAGAATCTCTTTGGATTTTCTGCCAGGTTTCGAGACAAAGTTTCGTTGTGGATACTGTTATAAGCATCTCGCATTGAAGTCCGCGCTAAATTTCGAGCTTCTGCCAAAGATCGTCAATCTTGGGGTTTTTGCGTCTGTTTAAATTTGGCATGTTTGTTTCTGCAACAGTGTTCTAACTCGTTTTGTGTACCAAGGAGGATCAGCTGCGTCGTTTGTTAATTCATTTGGTATAAATCTCTCAACTGCTGCCGATACTGTTTCTTTGAATTTAAGCCACATCTGGTCTACACTTACATTATTAATTTGGAATGAGTGTAGATTGTCTCTCAGGAAAGCGTCAAGTGAATTTTTATCTGCTCTTTATGAACAGGTATATTTTTCGCTTATTTTTCGAGTATTTGGGGATTACAGTATTCAATCTCGCTACGACAGCCCTGTGTTCTCTAATCCCTGAATCGGTTTCCTCTTTAGGAATCGAGATATATTCCTCAAACAACCCAGTTTACTACGTCCGTCATCGAGATCTACAAGACAACAGACGCTCACACTGTGTTTCTTGGCTTCCGGAAGACTTTTGGTTCAAATCTAATCTATCAGCTAACGAAAAAAACAACGAGCTTATTGAATACCAGAGAACCTTTGTGACTGGATTGAAGAGTTCCTGCCAAATAGCACGTCTTTCTCAAAGGACATTAAATTTTTGGACTGAAAAGTAACTTCGAGGAAACCCCAAGTGACTGTTAAAGGATTATTACTGTTCACAACGTACAGTCGGACACTAAAGTGTAGTACTAATGTATACATAGACACCCATTTTGTAGCATGTTGCGTACAGCCTGGACAGAGGTAGACGTGCAACTCTGTGCCTGCGTCCACTAACATAAAGCAAGGTCTTCACACCGGTATCGTGCACTGCAAGCGTGACAGATGCAACACTGTTTGTTTACTGCGGTACAGAAGTCAACAAACATTTCGAGTCTGTCGTTAGCTGCAAGAGAGACGTTGCAGTGGACACAGTGTAAGTGGTGTGGTGTGGTTTGTTGATATAATAGTGTTGTGTAATATATAATTCGATAGTGTAACATGGATTAAAAAAGAACCGAAATCCAGTGGAGATGAGGAAACATATTACTGAGCTCAGTAAAAAGGACTTTTCACTGCGGAAAAGTGGGGAAATTGTTGCAAGGAGCCATGCAAGTGTCCAAACCGTATTAACAAATTAGTGTAGAAGTGTAGAAAACAAAGGTCGATGTGGACGACCACCAAAATTTTGTAACAGGGAGCGCCGACACATCAGTAGAAAAGTGAATGCGGTACCCAGAATTACAGCTACGGAGTTGGCATTAGATATCGCAAATACTAGTGGAAATAATGTTCATCCCATAACAGTACGAAGACTGCTGCACAACCATGGACCTGAAAGTAGAACAGCAAGGAAAAAACCGTTCATAAGCAGGGTAAATGCACAGAAGCGCCTAGAATTTGCAACTCTGCACTGAAATAAAGATTCCATATTTTGGAATACAGTACTTTTCACGGATGAGAGTAAGTTTAATGTCTTCCAGTGTGATGGACAGGATGAGGTGTGGCGAAAAAGTAATGAAAGTTGGAAGAAGAGAAATCTTATCCCATCAGTGGAGTTTGGTGGTGGAAATATTCTTTTGTGGGGTTGCATGTCTGGAGCTGGAGTTGGGAATTCAGTATTTATTGAGGGTATTATGGATAAATGGAAGTATCTCACCATCTTAAAGGAGAATCTGAAGCAATCTGCGAAGAAACTGGGACTAGGAACAGACTGGGTGTTTCAGCAAGACAACGACCCCAAGCATACGGCCATTGTCGTAAAAGAATGGATACTTTACATTGTACCAAAACTGTTGCATTCGCCTCCCCAGTGACCATCATCAACCCAATTGAAAATCTTTGGGGAGAACTAAAGCACAGGATAAAGAAATAAAACATCAAAAGCAAAGATGATTTAAAAGCAGCCTTAGTGAAAGAGTGGAATAACTTTCCTCCTGCGTACACAAAAAAATTGGTGGAATCTATGCCTCGACGTTTGGAAACTGGAATTATTATTATTTTGCAGTGTATACGTTTTTTTTTATTTCCTTACATGTCTGTTTATGTCACAGAAAGTGAATACATGATATTTTATTGATTGATTTTGACTTCAAGTGTTATTTTTAGAGTGTACGTAGACTTCAGTGTCCGACTGTATGTAAATGGCCTAGCAGATAACGTCAGAAGCTTCATAGTCAAGGGCAGTCACATCAATTAAATGGGTAGGAGTATGCTTACACGACAGTAAGGGATGACGTAATAAAGCTAACGGTAGGGAAGACAGATCCCAGAGAGTCTTCAGGAAATATAATCCACCCACGAAGGTGGTAGCTTTAAAACTCTCCTCGAAATGACACTTTAGTACTGCTCATCGGTCTGGGATTGATAGATGTAGAGAAGATACCAAGGGAAGTTGCTCGTTTCTCCTCAGGCTCGTTTAGTAACCGCGACGCATCACAGGAATACTCGTCCAGCTGTAGTGGAAGACGCTGCAGAAGAGGCGTCGTGCATCGTGCTGTGGTGTACTTTAAAAATTCAGAGAGCATGCGTCACTAGAATGATTAACTAATACGTCGTTTCATCTTAAATGTATCTAAAAAAACGGGTAGGAAGATAAAATTAAAGAGATTCGAGCTCACGTGGAAGCTTACCAACAACCTCTTTTCTCGTACATTATTCAAGACTGGAACAGAAGAGGGGTTAGGTTAGGTTAGGTTAGTGTTTAACGTCCCGTCGACAACGAGATCATTAGAGACGGAGCGCAAGCTCGGGTTAGGGAAGGATTGGGAAGGAAATCGGCCGTGCCCTTTCAAAGGAACCATCCCGACATTTGCCTGAAACGATTTAGGGAAATCACGGAAAACCTAAATCAGGATGGCTGGAGACGGGATTGAACCGTCGTCCTCCCGAATGTGAGTCCAGTGTGCTACCACTGCGCCACCTCGCTCGGTACAGAAAAGGGGTTAAGGGACAGTGGTAGACAAATCTTCATCCATGCGTATGGTTTTTTGGTTTTTATTTTTTATGTGTCGTGAGACAGCCCGGGCAGGGGGGGAGGGGGAATTCCGGGCAGTGTGGATAAGGCATTCACCGTTGGCTCACACTTACTAGGACGACACAATCATTTGAAGCAGTGTTTATCATTAGCAATTATCCCATAGGACACCCAACTCCATTCACAGAATAAGGGGACGTATGGGAAGCAATTGAAGAGAAGGAAAAGTTTTATGTCATATTTATAGACTTCACAAAAGCCTTTGACTTTATAAACAGAAAATTAGTGACATAAAAGCTAAAGGAAACTCTAAGTGAAAACAACATATCCATCATAGGTGCAATTCTGTGAAGAAAAAAATAAGGATCTCAGATAACCCCTCCCCATTAGGAACAATAAACAGTATGGAAGATTGGTGTGTCCAACATGTCTTCGAAATAAATGTGGAAAAAAAAACAGAAATGATGGTGCTCAGATATAGAGGAATGGTTCAAATGGCTCTGAGCACTATGGGACTTATCTTCTGAGGTCATCAGTCCCCTAGAACTTAGAACTACTTAAACCTAACTAACCTAAGGACGTGACAAACATCTATCCCCGAGGCAGGATTCGAACCTGCGACCGTAGCGGTCGCGCGGTTCCAGGCTGTAGCGCCTAGAAACGCTCGGCCACATCGGCCGGCCAGATATAGAGGGAGACTACTTGCATCGGCTGAGGTCTTCACATGAGAGAGAAAACTGAAAATCGCACGATACTTTAAATACCTAGGGGTCGCCATACAAAATGTTTCACAAACAAATAACAAAGCAATGCATGCAATATTGGCTACCGTTAGATCCCTCAACCTAGAGACAGCAATGGTACTACTCAGAGTCAAAATCTCGCCAATACTGACTTACGGCTTAGGAATCATCGGACCACATCTCACAGTGAAAAATCTAACGACACTAGAAATCGTAAAGGCGACCTATACAAAGACAGCGATCAGAGCGTACAGAACAACGCTATCCAGACTCGTATACCTGCTGGCGTGGGAATCCTTCCTCATTGGAGACCTACGGACAAACCTGATGTTCGACATCACCAGCGCTTCGGAATGTCTATTAACAACATTGAAGGAAACAGGGAAATATCTCCAGAATTGTACAGCACAGGCGCGATGACTGATCGAACATGGACAAAGGAAAACTGTCAAAATGACAGTCCATGGTTTCCTTTGCAGAAACACTCTATATCATGAACCAAACACCATGTGTGAGTGTAAACTATGGCATAAAATCGTCACCATATAGATCTCTACATCAAAAAAGGCACGTTCGATAACTGACTATGCAATGTAATATTTCTAATTTCCTGTATTATTATAATTGTACTTTGGTGTTGTTTGGCTATTTGGCTGCAATAAACGTATTATTATTAATAAGGGTACCTCAGACGGCAAGAGAACTGCCCAAGAAAGGTAAGGTTCTTGGTTCGAGTTCCGATTCAGCAGGCATATTCAATTTGCCAGGAAGTTAGAAAATTGTGCACGCTCTATTGCAGGGTGAAAGATTCATTTCGTAAACAATCTCCCAAGCTGTGGATAAGCCATTATTCTACTAGTTCATCCATACTAACCGGAGAGGTTCTACAAAGGAGAAAGATACCAGCAGAAAACGAGTCATTAGTCGCGCCTGGACTAGTCAGTTCGTAAGAGCACTGCCGACAAAACGAAAGGTTATGATTTCGTCTCCCAGCCCAACTCACACTTTTGCTCTGCCGGGAAGTTTAAAAAAGGCGTGCAGTCCACAGCACAGTGAAATATTCTCTATGGAAACTACAAGGACAATCAATATCTTTACACCCGGTTCTGCAGACATTACGAAGTCATCCATTAAAGCCATGGCGTAGACGGGCCTGTCTTTCTACATCCACTTTTCGTTGTTACTTTCATACGTCATATCTTACTTGTCCTTGTAGTTAAAACTTCAAGCCGTAATCCAAAAATTAAAATTCATTTTGCCGTCCCAAATGTTTCTTTTTCCTCCTGTCAAGTGATACCATGCAACAGTAAACACTTTCAGCTGTGGAAATATTGACAGTCGGAGAGGTCACAACAAGCATATCGAAGCAGACATTTGTATTTCAAAGCTAAAAACTCGATATTTTCATAAATAAGGGGTAAGGTACGAAGGTAGATTCAAAAGGAAAAAAGGAAATGATGTCGATCGCCTAGAAGATACAGGTCAAGAAAGCTATGGACTCCAGGAATCTTAGACGGGAATTGGCGACATCAGCAAAATTATTTTACAAAACAGCCATCCTCTCTCAGCCAGCATCTTGGCTGCTGTATTGTACGTGAACTTGGATATATATAGCCAATGTAGGCTGTACCGATATAGTTAGTTTTAGGCGACGGCGAAAGAATATGCGAACTCTGTCAAAAATACCTGTCCCCTACGAAGCGGACTAAACCCCACTTACTTCAGTGACGCGGGTAGCAGTCACACCATTCTAAAGGCGCACAAAAGACGAAAGAACTCTCGATCCGTCAGGCTTTTCACATAATCGCTTCCTCAATAGACTTGGAAAAGTTAAATAAGATATTTGTTTCTTAGTACTCCTAACACTGTCGCAGTCCAAAGAGAGAATGAAGAAAACGTTTGCTCTGTCTTCAACAGCTTCCGTGTGATGTTCCAATAAATACCGACGAGTAAAAAGCATTATTGTGACCACGTTTCTCGGGAACTTTCTTCATGGTCTAGGGAAACTTTATTGCGTAACTAAAATTGTAGCACACCTGCATTTTCACTATTGTTCAGAACTGTCTCGCTTACGTTGCTCAGAGAAAGAGGTTATTGTTCCGCTGTCACAGTTTTTTAAAGAGCCCAAAATTTTGGAAATTTGTGGTAAGGTTCTATGGGACCAAACTGCTGAGGTCATCGGTCCCTAGGCTTACACACTAATTAATGTAACTTAAACTAACTTACGCTAGGGACAACACACGCACCCATTCCCGAGGGAGGACTCGAACCTCCGACGGTAGGTGCCGCGTGAACCGTGACAAGACGCCCTGGACCGCGCGGCTACCCCGCACGGCTAAAAGCCGCTAATTTATGAGTTTCTTTCATTCAGTGATGTGACTTAATTCCTGGTAATTTCATTTATCATTACCCAAAAGAGATTACGCCCAAACACGCCAAAAAGATCACTTTATTCAAATCCTCTTTACGAGCTGCATAAGTACATTTATATAAGTTAAAATTTTGTTAATGTAGTTTATTAAAATCATCAGCATCTCGAAATCACTCTTCCTATAATAACAGTTACTGGATATGGTGCAATACGAACAGGGACGTCCCATCTACAAAGAAAGTAGATAATTATCTGAAAAAAATTGTTGTCTGGTTTCTAAATTGTTTCTTGAACTGAATGTACTCAACTTTGTGTTCTAGATTAAATAAAATTAAGGCAAATATATTTTGAGCCATCAGTCTTCTGACGGATTTAATGCGACCTTTCACGAATTCCTTTGCTGCGCTAGCCTCTTCATCTCAGAGTGGCACTTGAATTATTTGTTGAATGTATTCAAATTTCTGTCTTCCCCCACAGTTTTTACCACATACAGCTGCCTCCTCTTAGTACCATGGACGTTGTTCCTTGATCCCTTAACACATGTTCTATCATGCTGTCTCTTCTTCCTGTCAGTGTTTTCCATAAGTTCCTTTATTCGCCGGTTCTGTGGGGAGCCTCCTCTTTCTTTATCTTGTCAGTTCACCTAGTTTTCAACATTTTTCTGTAGTACCACATCTCCATTGCTCCGATTCTCTTCTGTTCCGGTTTTCCCAATGTACTTTTTAAATAATATACATTGCTACACTCCAAACGTAGATTCTCACAAATTGCTCCCTGAGATTAAGGTCCGCGTGTGATTCTAGTCGATTTGTTTTGGTCAGAAGTGCCCACTTTATCTAGTGTGATATTTATGTCTTTTTTGCTGTAACTGTCGGCTGTTATTTTGGCTCCTACAATGGCTGTTCGGGAAGTATGGTCCAATCGGGCACGAACCGGAAACCACAGTAAAAATCCGATGACGCTTTGCACAAATGTGTTGGGCAGTGTCTCTAGTACGCCCAACGATCGCGTCGCGTCGCTCTTTTCAGTTCTGAGTGCACAGTGAGCACCCGAAGATGCCTAGAAAATAGTGTCTCCCGCCATGTGTGAGAGCCTAGTGAGAGATTTCGCCTGACGTCACGCAGCCCGCATAACTTAACTCTCATGCGTTTCCCTCTTCACGACAATTTTAGGCCGCAGGGGCAATGAAGATGATCCAGCAGTGTGTTAGATGGGAAGTGTTGCATCACCCACAATACAGAGCATAATTGCCCCCCCCCCCTTTCTCCTTGAGTTTCATCTTTGCTCATCACATCAACACCTGGCTATGAAGTCAACATTGAGACACAGACAACGAGCTGTAGACCAGTGTACAAAATTGCTGGAAAGCACAGGTGGCTGGTTTCTATGATCAGGGCACCGGAAAGTTGATACAGCTCCTCGACAAATGTCCAAGTCGGAGCGGCCTCTACGATAAGAAGTAGCTGTAAGTTGTAGCTAATTGTTCCAAAAAAAAAGAGTTTTGAATGTCCATTTCGTAACCGATCAGACCTTACTTTCTGAACAGGCCTCGTACGAAGCAGAATTCTTTAACTCTCTACTTCGTCGTCACCAATTCTGATGTTGAGTTTAGCGCTAATATCATTTGTGCTACTAGTCATTACTGTCGTGTTTCTTTGACTTATCCTCAGTCCATATTCTATAGCCATTAGTCTGTACCTTCCATCCAGCAGGTCTTCTACCTAATCTTCAAATTCACTGAGGATACCCCTTCAATCCAAATTTTAATCCCACGCCTTTACTTTTATTCGTGTCATAGCTTCTTCGATGTATGGATTGAACAGGGACGAAACACAGCATTACTGTCTTACAACGTTTTAGTCCGAGCACTTCGTTAATGGTCTTCCAGTCTTATTGGTCCCTCTTGGTTCTAGTGTGTAGTGTACATTACCAGTCTTTCCCTAAATCCTACTTCTACTTCTCTCAGAATTTGGGACGTCTTACACTCTGTCCGCAGCTCGTGGTCGTGCGGTAGCGTTCTCGCTTCCCGCGCCCGGGTTCGATTCACGGCGGGGTCAGGGATTTTCTCTGCCTCGTGATGACTGGGTGTTGTGTGATGTCCTTAGGTTGGTTAGGTTTAAGTAGTTCTAAGTTCTAGGGGACTGATGACCATAGATGTTAAGTCCCATAGTGCTCAGAGCCATTTGAATCAATCTTACACTTTTTACATTGTGGAGCGATTTTTCTAGGTCGACAAATACAATGAACGTGTCTTGATTATTATTCAGTCTTACTTCTATTATCAAGCGCAGCGTCAGAACTGCGTCTGTGCTGCTTTTACCTTTTCTAAGGATTTTTGTTTACAGAAGATTACATATGGTACATAAATAACGATAGTTTCATGTAATTTTGATGTTTCAGATTGTAGTGTAGAGACTTGTGAAACATCTTCCACCACTTTATGTTTTGTAAGTACTTTCTGCAAATTCACTTGCGAGAGACTGTGTGTAATATTTTGAAGCTGCATATTCTATTTACGTTTTTCTTGCAAGTATCAAACATTTGATCGGTCATTTGTTTTTGTACCTGGTGACCTTCCGCGAGGGTTTAGTCTAGTTCCTACGTTTTCAGCAAAGAACTCCATTAGTTCATCTACGGTTCCTTCTTCTTACTTTACGGTATGAAGGTTTTTAGGACGGCAAATTTGTCCACCGAATGGGTAAACAACATGACGACGTCATCTGTTGCACAAAAAATCTTACCAGAAGCAATCCCTTTTGGAGACATCTTTTCAGCGGCACGTCAATTACACTGTACATTTTCGTAGCATGTGAGTATAAATACAAAAAAAGGTCATCAAATAACTTCGCAAACACTGTTTGGTTTGATTCTATCGGCCAGTCACAGAATAGGACACGTGACGTCACACTAACCTTTTTCTGGCGGAACAACAGAAGAAAAGAGATATTTTCAAGCGTACAGGCCGACCGGTGTGGCCGAGAGGTTCTAGGCGCTTCAGTCTGGAACCGCGCGACCGCTACGGTCGCAGGTTCGAATCCTGCCTCGGGCATTGATGTGTGTGATGTCCTTAGGTTAGTTAGGTTTAAGTAGTTCTAAGTTCTAGGGGACTGATGACCACAGATGTTAAGTCCCATAGTCGTCAGAGCCATTTTTTTCAAGCGTACGCCTCCGCGGTGGTTGTCACAATACAATTCTTCTTGATATGTGGCAGTTTGTCAATATTTAAAATAATGCGACGTTTCGGCAACGGTTGCAACAATGGTCGAAACGTTGAAGAATTTTAAACATTGACTGTGCTGTCACTTATCAAGAAGAATTGTATGTACAATGAGATATTTATTTATTACTAGTTTGTGAAATGAAGTCCGTGGTGACAGCCTGATCTGTAGCATAGAATGAGATGTAACTGGCTGATAGAAGAAAACCGAGCTGGTTCATGTTGACAAAGCCAGAGTGTTGCATTTGGTGGTTTATGCATTCATACTCTCGTACTCGAAAATATGTAATTTAATAGATACACCGCATTAGAAATCTCTTAAGTCGTTTTTGCTGCGAATTTATTTAGAGAAGGGTTGCGCAATGTGTCGTCATCAGAGAATACTTTTACCGGGTGGTGTCATATCTAGGGTATCAATTTTTTACGTGGGAAATTAATGGTAATTTTAAGGCTATACAGGATGTTACAAAAAGGTACGGCCAAACTTTCATAAAACACTCCTCACACACAAAGAAAGAAAATATGTTGTGTGGACATGTGTCTGGAAACGATTACTTTACATGTTAGAGCTCATTTCATTACTTCTCTTCAAATCACATTAATCATGGAATGGAAACACACAGCAACAGAACGTACCAGCATGACTTCAAACACTTTGTTACAGGAAATGTTCAAAATGTCCTCCGACAGCGAGGGTACATGCATCCACCCTCCGTCGCATGGAATCCCTGATGCGCTGATGCAGCCCTGGAGAATGGCGTATTGTATCACAGCCGTCCACGATACCGAGCACGAAGAGTCTCTACATTTGGTACCGGGGTTGCGTAGACAAGAGCTTTCAAATGCCACCATAAATGAAAGTCAAGAGAGTTGAGGTCAGGAGAGCGTGGAGGCCATGGAATTGGTCCGCCTCTACCAATCCATCGGTCACCGAATCTGTTGTTGAGAAGCGTACGAACACTTCGACTGAAATGTGCAGGAGCTCCATCGTGCATAAACCACATGTTGTGTCGTACTTGTAAAGGCAAAAAAGTGGTTCAAATGACTCTGAGCACTATGGGACTTAACATCTATGGTCATCAGTCCCCTACAACTTAGAACTACTTAAACCTAACTAATCTAAGGACAGCACACAACACCCAGTCATCACGAGGCAGAGAAAATCGCTGACCCCGTGTAAAGGCGCATGTTCTAGCAGCACAGGTAGAGTATCCCGTATGAAATCATGATAACGTGCTCCATTGAGCGTAGGTGGAAGAACATGGGGCCCAATCAAGACATCACCAACAATGCCTGCCCAAACGTTCACAGAAAATCTGTGTTGGTGACGTGATTGCACAATTGCGTGAGGATTCTCGCCAGCCCACACATGTTGATTGTGAAAATTTACAATTTGATCACGTTGGAATGAAGCCTTATCCGTAAAGAGAACATTTGCACTGAAATAAGGACTGACACAATGTTGGATGAACCATTCGCAGAAGTGTGCCCGTGGAGTCCAATCAGCTGCTGATAGTGCCTGCACACGCTGTACATGGTACGGAAACAACTGGTTCTCCCGTAGCACTCTCCATACAGTGACGTGGTTAACGTTACCTTGTACAGCAGCAACTTCTCTGACGCTGACATTAGGGTTATCGTCAACTGCATGAAGAATTGCCTCGTCCATTGCAGGTGTCCTCGTCGTTCTAGGTCTTTCCCAGTCGCGAGTCATAGGCTGGAATGTTCCGTGCTCCCTAAGACGCCGATCAATTGCTTCGAACGTGTTCCTGTCGGACACCTTAGTTCTGGAAATCTGTCGCGATACAAACGTACCGCGCCACGGCTATTGCCCCGTGCTAATCCATACATCAGATGGGCATCTGCCAACTCCGCATTTGTAAACATTACACTGACTGCAAAACCACGTTCGTGATGAACACTAACCTGTTGATGCTACGTACTGATGTGCTTGATGCTAGTAATGTAGAGCAATGAGTCGCATGTCAACACAAGCACCGAAGTCAACATTACCTTCCTTCAATTGGGCCAACTGGCTGTGAATCGAGGAAGTACAGCCCGCGTCTCGTGGTCGTGCGGTAGCGTTCTCGCTTCCCACGCCCGGGTTCCCGGGTTCGATTCCCGGCGGGGTCAGGGATTTTCTCTGCCTCGTGAGGGCTGGGTGTTGTGTGCTGTCCTTAGGTTAGTTAGGTTTAAGTAGTTCTAAGTTCTAGGGGACTGATGACCATAGATGTTAAGTCCCATAGTGCTCAGAGCCATTTTGAGGAAGTACAGAACATACTGACGAAACTAAAATGAGCTCTAACATGGAAATTAAGCGTTTCCGGACACATGTCCACACAATAACTTTTCTTTATTTGTGTGTGAGGAATGTTTCCTGAAAGTTTGGCCGCACCTTTTTGTAACACCCTGTATACGACCACAGCCTTGAGAAAGGCGGGAACGGAAAAAAATGACAAATTTCACTTCATTTCGCGTTATTTGTTATGATTTTGTTTGTGCGAAATTCCCATATCTCTGGCCAATGTACATGGTTAAAGTGATGAACGTCGTTTCTTGTGTAAGCAGTAATTTGTAGAGTTTTATTTTTGACTGATTTTTCTGCTTTGTGTCTCAATATACCATTTACAGTGTCACATTTATTATTTCTGTAGTTTTTTCCTTACGGATTTAGCGTTCATAATTGATAGTGTAAAAAAGGCAGGTGTGACAGCGGTTTCCCAAGACAGTTCCTGTGACTTGTGCTGTCTTGGAGGAAGACATAAATATTTCGCTACTGCTTCGAATGTTTTCTGTTTAGAAGTAAAATCACTTCAGAATATTCTTCCACATAACACATTAATTAAAATAAGTACGTGAATTGGATTATAATCTACAATTTTCATCAGCAATATTATCAGTCACGCGATGATAGAAAGCAGCTGAAATTAATTTATTCCACGAAACTTTCAACGTACTATACGTTATGATATTACTGCCGCTTACGACGACCGTGAAATAAAAGGTGAACGACGTAGTTTTAACGTGAGAGATACAACTCCGGTTTTTCCCCCACTGTGTCTCCAAAGTACCAACGATGGTAATGTTTTGCGTATGTGGTCGTTAACAGCAGTGAAATATTTGAGGAATTTTATTTTATTTACAACAGATGTACTCGATCTCAGAATGAGATTTTCACTCTGCAGCGGAGTGTGCGCTGATATGAAACTTCCTGGCAGATTAAAACTGTGTGCCGGACCGAGACTCGAACTCGGCACCTTTACCTCTCGTGGGCAAGTGTTCTACCAACTGAACTACGCAAGCACGACTCACGCCCCGTCCTCGCAGCTTTACTTCTGCCAGTACCTCGTCTTCTACCTTCCAAACTTTACAGAAGCTCTCCTGCGAAGGTTCAGCACACAGTTTTAATCTGCCAGGATGTTTCACATCAGCGAACACTCCGCTGCAGAGTGAAAATCTCATTCTGGCTATTGTACAGCATATTCACGACGTTATCAAAACGATGGACCCACGAAAATATGAAATTACGTAATAATCCTTCCTATTCTTCTTGAAGTGCTACACAACCATTCCTTGTACATACCGAGCGAGGTGGCGCAGTGGTTAGCACACTGGACTCGCATTCGGGAGGTTGACGGTTCAATCCCGCCTCCGGCCATCCTGATTTAGGTTTTCCGTGATTTCCCCAAATCGCCCCAGGCAAATGCCGGGATGGTTCCTTTGAAAGAGAACGGCCGATTTCCTTCCCTAATCCTATGAGATCGATGACCTCGCTGTTTGGTCACTTCCTCTCTTCCCCCAAACAACCGAACCCTTGTACGTACATTGTACATACATTGAAGTACTTAATGTGCCAGCTATTGTCTCTTTTATGAATACAAGCCTGAGGGCGATAATCTGTTGGTAGATGCTGCAGGGCGTACAACTAATCCGACGTCACTACTCGCATTTGCGCGAAACTTGTTCCGTAAACAGACGTAAAACTGGACAGGCCTGAAGTGGCGTCAGTCGCATGCAAAGGAAGGACGGTGTGACGGGCGGAATGTGAAGTTACACACAGCAGCTCGGCAGCGGGGCAGCCTTGTTGCGTCACGACAGCTGTTTCTCGGCTAATGGTCCGGAACGGGTGCAATCAACGCCAGATATCTCGCGAGTCACGGCATAAACTTATATCTGCCATTAGTGGTACTAAGCCGAGTGGAAAGGTTACAGAGGGAAGCCCGCCTTTTTGCGGTCTATCTTTGCCAGCGCTCGTACACCAACTCCCGCGACCTTACCTGGCGGAGCACACCACTGTCCGTAGATGCCCAAGACAATGTATTTATTAACTTCTGGCACCAACATCAGTACCTATCAAACACGCGAAATTGCTTAATTTTTTCATTACCACTACGTCAGCGTATGAAAAAGAACAGTTATTTCAAGCAATTATGACTGTTGCACTTTCCAACAAAGAAAGTTTCATAAACAAATATTACACAGTAACCTGTAACTGATGCGTTTGTTTTTGTCACAGAATTCGTTTCGGAGAGAAATCGTCATATAAGGTGGTTCAATATGATAATTTGATTTCTGTAACTTCTGCCGTCTCGATTTTACATAACTTCATGCTTGTTGCATGGAGGTATTTTGGGTGAGCATATGTTACATATTAGCGACCTGGCGGACGATATTAAAATTTATCTTACACTTTAATAAAACAACACATTGTCCGTTATCGGCTGTACTGTGCTTTAGCTAGTTCCGGCCGTGAGCCATTACAAGCACATATGCTAGGTCATGTATTACATATTGTGCTCATCACATTCTTATGTGCCACACACATAAGACCACAAGTCTTACGCCATCGTGACAGGACTTAGTATATGTTATGATTGAGTACGAATTCTGGTTTTATGTATATGACAAATGAACGTGAAGACCAAGGCATGTAATACGTATTCTAGCTGCAGCACTTATAATATCTTACGATAGAGTACAAGCACTCCGTGTTCAGGCCACAAGTGGCCCATCGGGACCATCCGACCGCAGTGTCATCGTCAGCTGAGGATGCGGATGGGAGGGGCGTGTGGTCAGCACACTGCTCTCTCAGTCGTCACGATAGTTTTCTGTGACCGGAGCCGCTACTATTCTGTCGAGAAGCTCCTCAATTGGCATCACGAGGCTGACTGCATACCGAAAAACGGCAACAGCGCATGGCGGCCCGGATGGTCACCCATCCAAGTACCGGCCACATCCGACAGCGCTTAACTTCGGTGATCTACATCAACATATACATGGTTACACTGCAATTCACTCTTAAGTGCCTGGCAGAGGGTTCATCAAACCATTTATATACTACTCTACCATTCTACTCACGAATGGCGCATGGTAAAAAGGAACACTTAAATCTTTCCGTTCGAGCTCTGATTTCTCATATTTTATTATGATGATCATTTCTCGCTACGTAGGTGGGTGTCAACAAAATATTTTCGCAATCAGAAGAGAATGTTGGTGATTGAAATTTCGTAAATAGATCTCTCCGCAAAGAAAACAGTCTTTGTTTCAGTTACTGCCACCGCAACTCGCGTATCATATCAGTGACACTCTCACCCCTACTGTGCGATAACACGAAATGAGCTGCCCTTCTTTGCACTTTTTCGATGTCCTCCGTCAATCCTACCTGGTAAGGATCTCACATCGCGCAGCAATATTCCAGCAGAAGACGGACAATTGTAATGTAGGCTGTCTCTTTAGTGGATTTGTCGCATCTTCTAAGTGTTCTGCCAACAAAGCGCAGTCTTTGCTTTGCCTTCCCCACAATGTTATCTATGTGGTCTTTCCAATTTAAGTTCCTCGTAATTGTAATTCCTGGGTATTTAGTCGAATTAGATTTTTGCAATTTATCGTATACCTAAAATTTATCGGATTTCTTTTAGTACCCATGTGGATGACCTCGCACATTTCTTTGTTTAGTACCAATTGCTAATTTTCGCACCATACAGAAATTCTCTCTAGATCATTTTGTAAAGATCGTCTGATGATTTTACTAGAAGGTAAACTACAGCGTCATCTGCAAACAATCTAAGGGGGCTGCTCAGATTATCACCTAGTTCATTTATTTAAATCAGGAACAGCAGAGGGCCTATGACACTACCTTGCGGAACGCCAGATATCACTTCTATTCTACTCGATGATTTACCGTCTATCACTACGAACTGAAACCTCTCTGAGAGGAAATCACGAATCCAGTCACACAACTGAGACGATACTCCATATGCACGCAATTTGATTAATAGTCGCTTGTAAGGAACGGTATCAAAAGCCTTCTGAAAATCTAGGAGTATGGAATAGATCCTAGATCCCTTGTCGATAGCACTCATTACTTCATGGGAATAAAGAGCTAGCTGTTTGCAGAAGAACGATATTTTCTGAATCCGTGTTGGTTATGTATCAATAAGTCATTTTCTTGAAGGTGATTCATAATGTTCGAATACAGTATATGGTCCAAATTCCTACTGCAAATTTAGGTCAGTGATATGGGTCTGTAATTCAATGGGTTACTCCTATTTCCTTTCTTGAATATTGGTGTGACCTGTGCTACTTTCCAGTCTTTAGGAACAGACTTTTCGTCAAGTGAGCGGTTGTATATGATTGATAAGAAAGGCACTATTGTGTCTGCTTACTCTGAAAGGAACCTGATTGGTATAACATCTGGACCGGAAGACTTGGCTTTCTTTAGTGATCTGAGTTGTTTCGCAACACCTAAGATACCTGCTGTTATGTCGCTCATGCTAACAGCTGTTCTGACGGCAACCGGTGTATCCATTGCGACGATAGAGTTCGACTTCTGATTTTGTGTACGTCATACAAAGAATGTGATGAGCACATTATGTAATACATGACATAGCAAATGGACTTGACAGTTGTTCACGGCCGGAATTAGCTAACAGCACGATTTCAGTAATTCAGAATACACCTTATAACGGACAATGTGTTCTTTTATCAAAAACTTAGAGGATGCGGATTCCCACGGTAGCAAAATTTTTAATCTTAACCTTTTTGAAGTTATTACTGTGGAGCAGTATTAGTCTTCTGTCACTAGTTGTAGATATTTTGCCGAAAACTGCGATTTAAAATCATAACTATTGTGAATTCACTTTGTCTCCGAGAATAGCTGCAAAAATATTCCTTTACGTATTCGTTTTATAAATAAAAGCCACCTTTTCCTAGCTACAATTTATTTTATTTGTTCCAGACGGGTTTCACCTTTGTTGATTATAAAACAGTTCGCGTTTTGTTTTTTAAGTAGATAAATAACTGCTTACCGTTATTTGATGTTTTCACTGGCGTCTGCGTTTCCTCTCATCTGGTCACATGCTGGAGGTCGCAGTATAGCTTCACTTACGAAATTTAAACACATTTTTACGTTACGAACTTCTTTCTTCACACTATCGCGAAATATGGGAGAGAGTGTCACAGAAATGATACAGGATTTGGGCTGGACATCATTAAAATGGTTCAAATGGCTCTGAGCACTATGCGACTTAACTTCTGAGGTTATCAGTCGCCTAGAACTTAGAACTAATTAAACCTAACTAACCTAAGGACATCACACACATCCATGCCCGAGGCAGGATTCGAACCGGCGACCGTAGCGGTCGCTCGGTTCCAGACTGCAGCGCCTAGAAGCGCACGGCCACTCCGGCCGGCCTGGACATCATTAAAAGAAAGGCGTTTTCCGTTGCGACGGAATCTTCTCACGAAATTCCAATCGCCAAATTTCTCCTCCGAATGCGAAAATATTTTGCTGGCTCCGACCTATATAGGGAGGAACGATCACCACGATAAAATAAGAGAGATTGGAACAATAGAGAATTGTGAAGGTGGTTCAATGAACCCTCTGCCAAGTACTTAAATGCGATTTGCGGAGTATCCATGTAGATGTAGATGTATGCAGTCGTCAGTTATTTTCCTGTTCGTGTTACAAACTCCCTCTACTACTCTGAGTGCCACGTTTCCTAATCCAGTTCCGACAGCATCAGTTCCGTTAAACTTCTTTTACTTTCGTTAATGTTAACCTTCTTATACTTACAATACGTCGAACTGTTCTCTGACAGAACTACAGTGTCATCGGCAAATCTCGAAGTTTTCGTTTCTTCTTCCAGAACTTGATTTGTCTTTCGAAATATTTCCTTGGTTTCCTTTACTGTTTGCTCAAAGAACAGATTGAATAACATCGGGGATACGCTACAACTAGTTGAAAGCTAATAAACAAGACGGGTGTCACACTCGATAAGGTAGGAAGATGGATGGGTCTGACTCAAGAAGAACGCAACTAAGCAGTGGAGCTGGCTACGGTGTGAAGGTCGCAGCGTGTTCCTGGTGCCCGATGCGACGTAAAGACGTCGGCACACGGACCGTGCTGTCGAACGATAACGTTGAGCGTGCTAAGTTCAACGTGCTACTGAACGCTCTGGAACGATGCGTCTTGTACATACGGTACGTGGGCCCCAACGTGGTATACGCGATCGCAACGCACTCCAGCGGCAGTTGAGGGATGTTTCTAGTTCGTAAATCACACTGTTTACTCAACGGGCGCGCGTGAAATTCCCACGTTAGCTCTATTAAAACGCACATTTTCACCATCGTCCACGATAAGGAAAGTACCATGTCCAATCAGTAAGGACACAGGCTTATAAAAGTTCCATTACAAACAGTGCGTTACAAATTTGGAATATTTCTCCGCGTAAGATAAACATTATTTCATCATTCCCACATTTTAGTAAAACCACAAGGTCAGTCTTACTTGATCACTGTTCCTACCCAGTAGCAGAATCTTTGCACCTCGTGAGTTACGAAGGGTAAAAGAAAAAGGAGCAAAATATCTTTATACAAGTAGCGCAAGCTGTCCTGTATGCCAATCGAACAAAGTCGCCCCTCAAAAACAGTTGAACTTGTATTTACATAACATCAAATATTATAGTGTAAATTTATATTGAACTAATAGTAAAGTATCAGAACCCAATAAAAACGCGAAAGTTAGGAAACAAAATTTGGAAGTATCAAGACATGAAGCACCGCCAACAACTAACGCAATACTGGGCAGTGACGCTACTCATTACGCTATTTTTTTTTTTAATCTCATTTTGTTCGCTTTGTTTCGTTGTATCTGCTCGGGGCAGACATCGTAAGACATCCGTGTAAGTTTATTATTGATCGATTAACTCAGTTTTTTTACTACAGAGGGCAGCTAACACTCTCACCGAACGCGCTGAGCTACCGTGCCGGCTAGCTAAGTCAACACATCTTTCGCTTATAATCATATTACACTCCTGGAAATGGAAAAAAGAACACATTGACACCGGTGTGTCAGACCCACCATACTTGCTCCGGACACTGCGAGAGGGCTGTACAAGCAATGATCACACGCACGGCACAGCGGACACACCAGGAACCGCGGTGTTGGCCGTCGAATGGCGCTAGCTGCGCAGCATTTGTGCACCGCCGCCGTCAGTGTCAGCCAGTTTGCCGTGGCATACGGAGCTCCATCGCAGTCTTTAACACTGGTAGCATGCCGCGACAGCGTGGACGTGAACCGTATGTGCAGTTGACGGAGTTTGAGCGAGGGCGTATAGTGGGCATGCGGGAGGCCGGGTGGACGTACCGCCGAATTGCTCAACACGTGGGGCGTGAGGTCTCCACAGTACATCGATGTTGTCGCCAGTGGTCGGCGGAAGGTGCACGTGCCCGTCGACCTGGGACCGGACCGCAGCGACGCACGGATGCACGCCAAGACCGTAGGATCCTACGCAGTGCCGTAGGGGACCGCACCGCCACTTCCCAGCAAATTAGGGACACTGTTGCTCCTGGGGTATCGGCGAGAACCATTCGCAACCGTCTCCATGAAGCTGGGCTACGGTCCCGCACACCGTTAGGCCGTCTTCCGCTCACGCCCCAACATCGTGCAGCCCGCCTCCAGTGGTGTCGCGACAGGCGTGAATGGAGGGACGAATGGAGACGTGTCGTCTTCAGCGATGAGAGTCGCTCCTGCCTTGGTGCCAATGATGGTCGTATGCGTGTTTGGCGCCGTGCAGGTGAGCGCCACAATCAGGACTGCATACGACCGAGGCACACAGGGCCAACACCCGGCATCATGGTGTGGGGAGCGATCTCCTACACTGGCCGTACACCACTGGTGATCGTCGAGGGGACACTGAATAGTGCACGGTACATCCAAACCGTCGTCGAACCCATCGTTCTACCATTCCTAGACCGGCAAGGGAACTTGCTGTTCCAACAGGACAATGCACGTCCGCATGTATCCCGTGCCACCCAACGTGCTCTAGAAGGTGTAAGTCAACTACCCTGGCCAGCAAGATCTCCGGATCTGTCCCCCATTGAGCATGTTTGGGACTGGATGAAGCGTCGTCTCACGCGGTCTGCACGTCCAGCACGAACGCTGGTCCAACTGAGGCGCCAGGTGGAAATGGCATGGCAAGCCGATCCACAGGACTACATCCAGCATCTCTACGATCGTCTCCATGGGAGAATAGCAGCCTGCATTGCTGCGAAAGGTGGATATACACTGTACTAGTGCCGACATTGTGCATGCTCTGTTGCCTGTGTCTATGTGCCTGTGGTTCTGTCAGTGTGATCATGTGATGTATCTGACCCCAGGAATGTGTCTATGAAGTTTCCCCTTCCTGGGACAATGAATTCACGGTGTTCTTATTTCAATTTCCAGGAGTGTATGTTACCCGTTGCTGAAAACCGTAATCGTAGATATGTTACTAATTGAAATTTAAGTATAACAAATTGTACCAAGAACAATACGTTTTGGGTGGATCTTCAGTGTGTCGTTGCCTTCAAATAGCCTACTCTCATAATACGCAAGTTACAATAATTCTTTTGCCACGAATATGATGTTTCTCATTATTTTGTTGGAACGAATCACACAGTTAACAACGGGTTTTCCAGTGATTCTCAATTTGCTGGTCCTCAGAAACGGCAAATATACATATAGGCTTGAAATGAATGTCAATATGGCGCCTCACAACTCTGTACTGAAGGGAGACGACGTGCTTGTGACGTAGGTGGCGGTGTGTCATCTCATTGGTCAACGCTCAGACGCACGCTCAGAATATCTGACATGCCAGATATTGCTCTGCACGTTCGGAAAGACTCCCGAGCGTGCTATTCCACTCTATGACGTCAGAAACTCGGCACGCTCAACGCTCAACGTTCGGATGCGCGGTTCGTGTGCCGACGGCATAAGCTTCGGTACGGTACGGATCGGTGCGGTGTGGTGAGGATAGAGCCCGCTGAGGCCGTGCCTAAACCTGTCCCAGGCGCCCGCGGCACGCCTCCGTCCGCTGACCGCTCCGCGCCACGGCGTCGTCTTTTTCTCTCGCTGCGCTGCTAGCCTCGCACCGCTTCGCCCTATTTAGTATGCATCAAGCTCTATCAGCCATCCGGGTGACCATCAATAGCACTGCCACAGCATTTTGCGGCCACTGCAGCGCATTACCCAGCATCCTTGAACAAGTTTACACTCACTTCTACTCATCTCGATGGAAGTCATTTTCCTGCGTAAGCTCTATTTATTTTTTTGAATAAACACTTTACTTCCTGCTTTAGCTATATGCTAACTTCATGCCCTTGGTTATTTTCTAGTTGCCTCTGTCACGGTGAAAAACTGTAGTCACATAATATCTCATCTTCCAAAGTCTGTGCGCAGGAACCTCTACCTAATGTTTTCGTCAATAAAGGTTTGTTATGAATATGGAAGTGGTAACGGCTACAGCCCATAGATGTGAATTTGGTAATCAGAATGAGAAAAATACAACCCTTAAGTGGTTTTGTCACTGCGTCAGTGTACAACATATTTAAATACATTAGATTAACATGTCGAGTAAAACTATACACGACGTTGTCAACGTATTAGAATCAAAAGTTTTTTAATGGTGTTCAAAACAGAGGAGTGGAAGAAAATACAATCCAGTGGACACGCTGTTAGCATGTAATACACCGAACAAGATGATGCAGTGGTGAGAGATTGGACTCGCATTCTGGAAGACTCCGGATGAAATCTCAGTCCGATTATCCTGTTTACGTATCTCGTAATTTCTCGTAATAGTTTAAGGCTCCTTTGAAGCTGATGGCAGATTTGCTTTCTCGTCCTTCCCAAATACGAGTTGTAGCCCCGTCCCTAATGACATCGTCGTCGATGGGATGTTACACTCTAATCTTTCTTCCTTCTAGTTATTTAATAGCATGTTCCATGGATCATTTGCACGATAAATCGTTATGATGTGGAACGAGTTATTTTACGTACACATCACAACTTAACTTTTATATACCACTACATGTTAAACATTATATACTTTTCAATGTTCCCTTTTGAATCACAGCGAATTATTTACAACAAACTCCATGACGGACAAAGTATATTGTGAAGCAGTTGTCAGAACGCCCAACTCATTAACAGGTTGTAGAATGAAGGCTTTCACGACCGGGTGACATGGCTGTTGATATACTTTCCGGGATGTGAGGTCGTGGTCCACGAACTTTTCTGCTCCTTACGTTTCGTCCAGGACTGCGCTGGACTTCCTCAGAGGCGCTGCTCCGCTGAGTCTTGCCGACTGACTGGTCGGGTGTCTGAGAGCGACTTATATATTGTGAGAAAGGGGGGCGTGGTTCAGGTGACACGTGATGAGCAGTGATAATCCATAGCAAAGATAAGGTTGACTATCGATTACCACCTTGTCAAAGATAAAAAATTGTTAGCAATTTTGTAGAGCCACTGTCCATATATCGCTAAGTTTCATAGCCTCCTCTTTCCTATTAAAATTATCATGATGTTCATAAATTTCAATAGCTTCTCTATATAGCCGTGGATAGTAATTTAACGTTGTAGATAAAACTTCGGTATCCGAAAACTTCACTTGGTGGTTGCCTGGTTGAAGAGCATGTTCCGCTACAGCTGATTTTTCTATTTTTCCAAGTCGACAAAGACTTTTATGCTCTTTCAGTCGCGTGTTTACACTTCTTTTGGTAGTACCAATATAAACTTTACCACAGGTACATGGAATTTTATACACACCACATGTCGACAGGGGAGGGCGTTTATCCTTCACAGATCGTAGTACTTATGTTCTTTGTTGGTTTAAAGACCGGTTTTATGTCATGTTTTCGTAAAATCTTACCGATCCGATCTGTTACTTTTTTAATAAAAGGGAGAACTACTGTATTTTTCTGTCGTTGTGGTTCATTCTTATCTTTTGGTCTTCTATTCCTTGGACGCAAAATTCTATTTATCTCTTTTCTTGAGTAGCCGTTTTTTTCAAAAGCCTGCTTCAGATGTTTCACTTCAGCATCCAAATGTTCAGGTGTACATATCCGTTCCGCTCGATCGACAAGATTTTTTATGACACCCCTTTTTTGTAGTGGATGATGATTAGAATTTTTATGTAAATATCTGTCCGTATGTGTTGCCTTCCGAAAAACTTTATATTCCAAGCTTCTATCGGACCGTCTCATAACTAAGACATCCAAGAAAGATATTCTGTTATCCTTTTCTATTTCCATGGTAAACTGTATTTTTGGGTGAATTTTATTTAGATAATCAAAGAAATCGTCCAAGGCCTTCCTGCCATGGGATCAAACCACAAATGTGTCATCTATATATCGATACCAACGAGATGGTTTGTTATTAGCTTTGTCTAGGGCTGATTGTTCAAATTTCTCCATGTAAAGATTGGCAATCGCAGGGCCTAATGGATTACCCATTGCTACTCCATCAAGTTGTTCATAAAATTCATTATCCCACTGGAACTGACTTGATGTAAGACAATGTCTGAAAAGAACAGTCAAATCTTCTGGAAAAATATCCGCTATGAAAATCATAACTTCGTTACCAGGAATCATTGTGAATAAGGACACAATGTCAAAACTTACAAGAATATCTTCAGGGGCCAGAGTTGGTCCCTCTAGTTTTTCAATAAAATGACGCGAGTCTTTTATATGTGAGTCAGTTTTTCCAATAAATGGTTGTAAACAAGTTGTTAAATATCTTGCTATTTCATAAGTGGGAGAATTATTGGCGCTGACTATGGGTCTTAAAGGAAAATCTATTTTATGAATTTTAGGTACACCATACAATCGAGGACACATAGCTTCACTTTTCAACAAAGTTCTTTTACCTTCTTTTCGGATAGAGGTAAACGACTTAATCAAATTATTTGTTTTCCTAAGTACACTGGCTGTAGGATTCCTCGTAAGTTTTTTATACTGTCCTGACGTTAAAAGATTCAATATTTTTCTTCGGTAATCTTCTGTATTCATAACAACAGTAGCGTTCCCTTTATCTGCAGGAAGAACCACTATTTCTTCATCTGTCTAACAGGTGTCTAACAGATGATCATCAGTCAGTGCCAGATAATACTCTTACGGCACGTTTTCGAGCAATGAAGTTAAAATTGAGTTATCCCAGAACATTATTCCACATGAGATTATTGGATGAAAATATGCAAAATAAGTCAACGTATTGATTTGTCTCTCCCCAAGTTTTGCAGTTATTTTAAGTGCAAATGTGGCTGAACTAAGTTGTTTTAGACGTTCCTAAATTGCTTATTCCAGTTTGAATTCTCATCAGTATTAACACCTAGGAATTTTGAAGTTTTTACCGTATTTAATATTTCCGTACTATGTGTTACACTTATCGTTGGTGTTGTAATCCTAAATGTGCAGAACTGAATATGGTATGTCTCTTTAAAATTGAGAGTGAGACCATTCGCTGAAAACCAGTTAATGATATTTTTAAGAAAAAGGTTTCCTATTTCTTCTGTTTCTGTATGTATGCTTGGACTGATTACAATACTAGTGTCATCTGCAAAAAGAGTTAATACTGCTTGTCGTACATTAGACGGAGGATCGTTTACATATTTGAGGAACGACAGTGGAGCTAAGATTGAGTGATTGAGTCTTGTATGTGATCTCCCCCATTCAAAATAAAGTATCTGGACTATAATTGTTGAATTACGAAGTACAGCCTGCTGCATACTTTTGTTTAGATAAGTAACAAAGAAGTGTGGGATTCAAAATTTTACCGGCGTGTAGATTACACCACGAAATTTCTGGCGAACTGGCGGATGTCGGTAGCTTCCTGCCACGATATTTCGGAGCAGTCTTCTGGTATATACTGACGAAATTACACTGAACTTCTGTATTGGAAATGAAGCTGCGCGTGCGTGGTGTACTTGGATGTCACTGCGTAAGCGTTACTTGTGCGCATGCGCTTCTGTTATAAGTCTGCGGTTGTTCCATGCGCCTCCGATAGAGAAGCGATCGACTACTTTCAGCCGACGTCGGCTATGCATAACAATAAGTTTTAAAATGAGAGGATTCCATGTCATATCCAGTATCCATTTGTAATTTCGTGGAATAAAAACAGTTGCTTTCACGTTAATTCTTCAACAAAGCCCTTGTTCACAACGAAAAGTTAAATTGTAATTACGTATGTTTCATTAATTTTGTAGTTCGTAGGTAAGTCACATCATGACAAAAATGTATGTGAAAGATAAATATGGATTCACTGTCCATGGAATCATGAGAAGAGGTCATTACTTACTACAGTGTAACAAAAGAGTTTTTTCTATGAGTCGCTGTAATTTATTTCTTAAAAAAATTACTAGCATTTGTGTACCCACGGGTAATGTGTTTACTAACATAAATCACGATCCAAAAAGAAGTCGTTTGAGTTCCAGTGGCATTTGAGGGCTAGGGATTTTAAAAGAAGTTTTGGTCTTAGACATTTAGATTTTACGTGTTTTCCTTCAATTGAAAACTCGTAGCACATTAAAACTGTGTGCCAGACCAGCTCTAGAACTCTGGACCTTACCTCCCGGGGTCAGTGCTCTTAACGAGTGAGCTATCCAGCCACGATACACCAAACGCTCTCATTTCGCTAATAAGAAGTTTGAAACCTGTGAAAACTTGCCTGCGTAATAAATGACAATTCCCTTAAACTCCTGCGGCAACCTCGGCTTGTTTCATTTGAGGAAGACACGGCTAATATCATTCCGAGTTGGAGATTGGATGGCAGGTTCTAATCTTCCTTTCATCCTTTAAGCCACTTAATTTCAAAACCTTAGTTTTACTGCTCTAATCCTAGTTCCTCACGAAGGAGACTATTCATCATACGAGGGCCGTTGAGTATGTAAGAAAATACATTTATTATTTTTTTAAAGTAGCTTGGTTTAATTCAGGATTACAGTACACCATATTATTCCCAACTCTTCTGGCTACAAAACCCTATTTCTCAACATAATCTCCGCTCAATGTGACTGGCTTACACCTCCTTACTGGGAGCGCCTGTATGTCCGCATGTTACCACTCTACTGGTACCAATCTACCTCGGAGCCAACGCCGTTCTGCATCAATAACCTCCCATCATCCACATACTGCTTACCGTGGAGCGCGTCCTTCATTCGACCAGTCAGATGAAAGTCGGAAGATACGAGATCCGAGCTATAGGGTGGATGAGGAAGAACAGTCCAAGTTTCGGGAGCTCCATTCGGGTGCGCAGCCGTGTGTTTGGCCTTGTCATGGAGAAAGAGGAGTTCGTTCGCATTTCTGTGGCGACCGACACGCTGGAGTCGCTTCTTCAGTTTCGTTAGGGTAGCACAATACACTTCCGAGATGATCGTTGCACCATGAGTTAGAGCAACAAACAGAATGACTTCTTCAGAGATCCGTAAGATCTCCGCCATGACTTCACCGGCTGAGAGAGCACTTTTTCGGAGGAGAGCTGGCTTGGCGCCACCTCATGGATTGCCGTTTTGTTTCCTGTTCGGAGTGATGACCCAATGTTTAATCTACTGTGACGATATTCGACAAAATGTCACGATTAACCGCGAAACGCGCGAGAAACTGCGCACAGATTTTCCTTCGTTGCTCTTTATTGTCTTCTGTTAGGCGGTGAGGAACTCAGCGGTCACACACCTTTGACTACCACAACTGGTGGACGAGAGTGTCAGCACTACCAACAGAGACGTCCACTGAGCAGCGAGGTGTTTGATTGTGAACCATGGATCACCTCGAGTGAGAGTGTTTGCACCTCCCAATATTCCAGGAATCAGCTGTGTGCGCTCAGCTGGCATGCGGGACATTGGACATGATTGCACGACCTTGTTGCGATAATGACTGGCGCCTAGCTCAACGACTCACCGTGTTTTTGTTCACTGCCAGGTTTCCGTAGACATTCTGCAAGCGCCTATGAATATCTGCAATGCTCCGGTTTTCCGCCAAAAAACTCGATGACAGTTCTCTGCTTGGAACGCACCTCCGTTACGGATACCATTTTGAAGGATACGAATAGCGCCCCTACCTATAGGATCTCTATGAAACTACCGGGTGATCACAAAGTCAGTATAAATCTGAAAACTTTATAAAGCACGGAATAATGTAGATAGAGAGGTAAAAATTGACACACATGCTTGTAATGAAATGGGGTTTTATTATAACAAAAAAAAAAAAACAAAAAACAAAGTATTGCTAGACGCGTGAACGATCTCATGCGCGCGTCGTTTGGTAATGATCGTGTGCTCAGCCGCCACTTTGGTCATTCTCTCAGGTGTCCAGACCTCAGTCCGTGCGATTATTGGCTTTGGGGTTACCTGAAGTCGCAAGTGTATCGTGATCGACCGACATCTCTAGGGATGCTGAAAGACAACATCCGACGCCAATGCCTCACCATAACTCCGGGCATGTTTTACAGTGCTGTTCACAACATTATTCCTCGACTACCGCCATTGTTGAGGAATGATGGTGGACATATTGAGCATTTCCTGTAAAGAACATCATCTTTGCTTTGTCTTACTTTGTTATGCTAATTATTGCTATTCTCATCAGATGAAGCGCCATCTGTGGGACATTTTTTGAACTTACGTATTTTTTTGGTTCTAATAAAAACCCATGTCATTCCAAGCATGTGTGTCAATTTGTACCTCTCTATCTACATTATTCCGTGATTTATTCAGTTTTCCAATTTATACTGACTTTTTGATCAACCAGTACTTTATATTTTATTTCATCGTATGTCTAGAGCCCCCCGCAGGGCAGACCGTTCGCCGGATGCCGGCCTTTCAATTTGACGCCACTTCGGTGACCTGCATTCGATGAGGTTGATAGGATGATGAGGAGGACAGCACAACACCCAGTCATTGGCGGGGAAAATTCCCCGACCCAGCTGGGAATCGAACCCAGGCCCAGAGGACTGACAATCCGTCATGCTGACAATTCAGCTTCCGAGGGCAGACTATGAAACTAATATATATCACAGCAAAATTTGCATTTTTTCAACCGAAATTTGCCAAGAAAAAAGTGTTGCATTTCTTATTGAACGTCACTCGCACTTTCCAATTCTTCAACGTCTTCGCCTGCCGCGGTGGCCGAGCGGTTCTAGGCGCTTCAGTCCGGAACCATGCGGCTGCTACGGTCGCAGGTTCGAATCCTGCCTTGGGCATGTAAGTGTGTGATGTCTTTAGGGTGGTTAGGCTCAAGTAAAAAAATGGTTCAAATGGCTCTGAGCACTATGGGACTTAACATCTATGGTCATCAGTCCCCTAGAACTTAGAACTACTTAAACCTAACTAACCTAAGGACATCACACAACACCCAGTCATCACGAGGCAGAGAAATTCCTGACCCCGCTGGGAATCGAACCCGGGAACAGGGGCGTGGGAAGCGAGAACGCTACCGCACGACCACGAGCTGCGGACTAGATTTAAATAGTTGTAAGTTTAGGGGACTGATGACCTCAGATGTTGAGTCCCATAGTACTTAGAGCCATTTGAACCATTGTTTTTCAAAGTCTTCCTCAATTGTTGTCAGAAGGTCTCTGCACACTAACATCCAAGCAATAGCATCTATTCACCTTGACCTTTTCTCTCATTCCGTTCAATCCTCATAGCATTGGCCGTAATCAACAAATGCTCCAAAGGGCAGCGTCACCGAAGAGCACTTTTCGCTTCTTCTCCCACGTAGCCTGAACGTAAATAATGGCGACAGGAAGAATGCTGTGTTTGGAAACCACAACCTCGTGGCGATGCCGCTGCTGATTGCTTCCCTGTCCAGCGGGGTCGCACGTCTCTGATTGGAGGGGGACAAAAATCTCCGCCGGTCGTGCCTCGCATCCTACTGCGCTCCCGAAAATCGTCCAGGAGTCTGAGCGAGGCGGAGCGCCTGCGAGGAATGTGACCCGCGTAGCAAACCCCACGTCCCCCGGAAAAACACAGTCGCCGCACTGCAGTGCAGTGCAGTGGGATGGGACGGCAAGGCCTGCGGCGACATTCCTGCAGCGCGCCAGGTCTGCGCTGATCCGCGCGCCTGGACGTGCTCATAACGGTCCGCGCTGCAGTCGCACATTCCTCGCGGCTATCTGATTCCAGGTAGCTTTGACGGACGCTGCGGCGACAAAAACGAAAAACCCAATTATCACGGCGGGGCCGCGACCGGACTAACGGATAACATCTGGTTCCGAGAACGTCTCTCCGGAAACATTCGTTTTAAATCCGACGCATGCCTTTACGTCTCCTTTACCACTGTCCACCGCCGGCGAAAAAGCACGCACATTTACTTTGTTACCTACATGCCAGAAGGGTGGACCGCATATTGATCCCTGCGGTCGTATTTTTCTAATTCTTTTTATTGCCTTTTGTTCTGCCACTATCTAATCTAAAGTTTTACCATTGCCATAACCATATAGACTGTAGTTGAGGCATTCAGGGATCCATACTTGGCTTAAAAGCAAAAGCTTTCGAGGCCAGCGCAGTGTATCGAAGGTGCATTAAATTTAAGTCGTAATATACCTCTACTCTACAAGTCCCTGCACAGAGTATGCGGGGGGTTTACATTCGCCTTGCTATTCCATTCAGATAAGGCATGCGGAGCGGCAAGTTGCTTAAGCGAAAACACAACAACATTCTTTAACAGTTAGTTTCTATGGTGTTTACCTGACATTGTCAGCTGTATTGGAGGAGATCTGGGCGAATAAACTTCTGTGATAAGAAGAACAATCGTGTTTAATCACTTTCTAAATATAAATGAGAAACTCGGTACAGCCACCCCAAAAGAGAAAGCGTTGTATATGCGAAAATCAGTATCATAAGCAGTCAATCAGTACGACATCACTCCAACTTCTTCCACTGAAATCAGGAAACTAATTATCTCTCTTAAATAACACTTGAAGCAAAATATGAAAAGTATGTCTTTGATATATCTGCTGTACCTCTCAGTTCTTTACTTAATGCATCGTTTTCACAAGCTATCTTTACAGAAAGACTGAAATATGTGCTTGTTATACTCTATTTTAACAAAGGTAGCACGACAGTTATTAATAATTATTAATCTTTTTCGCTATTAATCTCCTGAACGTTTTGTAAAAGGTAATGTATTGAAGAATTGTTGAGCATGTCTGCAAATATAAAAGTCTCAGTGGGTCACAATCTGATTTCCACAAGCGCCTGTCCAGTGAAGAAGCCATCCACCATTTCACTGACCTCGAATTGAAACACCTGACTGACAATATGTCACATCTGCCTGGAGAATTCGACTCTACAAATCGCATTCTATGGGAGATACTTTAAATACATGGCTTTTGAGGTAGAATGAGTACCTGTTCATATTTAACTAATAGGAAACAACGAAATCATGTTAGCCCACACAGATCTCACGACTATTGGTGTTCCTCAAGATTCAACTCTTAGACCAGTCTTCTTCCAGTTTACAACAGTAAACATGAAATTTTGTTCTTTAACTGATGATGAAAGCATCATAATCTAGCTCAAGAGAGTAGTAACAGAACGAGCAATAAACGAACGATTTAAAATTATTATTTATTAGTTCTCGGTAAATGATCTGTCCACTAACTTAGAGAAAAACAACACGTATTTCCACGTCTGTACAAGGCAAAATGTATCATCATCATCATCAACAGAGCACGAGAGAAAGTATACAACTGAAACCGATAGTAAAAAGCTCCTGTGTGGCAATACTGACAAGGTGTGAATTGGAAATCACTTATATGGCTTCAAACGCTGCAGTTCAGCAACATTTGCTCTGCGTGTAGTTGCTCATTTTCGCTTTGAAATCAGAACATTTGATTACTTCCATCACTCCCATTCTTTACTGTCATTTGGAATAAGTGTATGGAGCAATTCCACGCATAGGAACAAAGTGTTCATTTTACAGAAATGAGCTGTAAGGATAATATCAAATGTTCATTCTCGAACTTCATGTATGCAACCGTTTAAAATATTAGCCACACGAACAGCAACCTTCCAATATATTTACTCCCTTACGAAAGTCTTTTCTGTGAAGGAATAGGCATTACTTGAAAATAATAGGAGCAGTCATAAATAAATATCAGGTGCAGAAATAGTCTCCACTAAACACTCACTATTCCACAGAAACGGACAAAATTTGGAGGCATAAAAATATTTGTCCACCTTCCCAGTGAATCAGAGGCGCTGATATACACTCCTGGAAATGGAAAAAAGAACATATTGACACCGGTGTGTCAGACCCACCATACTTGCTCCGGACACTGCGAGAGGGCTGTACAAGCAATGATCACACGCACGGCACAGCGGACACACCAGGAACCGCGGTGTTGGCCGTCGAATGGCGCTAGCTGCGCAGCATTTGTGCACCGCCGCCATCAGTGTCAGCCAGTTTGCCGTGGCATACGGAGCTCCATCGCAGTCTTTAACACTGGTAGCATGCCGCGATAGCGTGGACGTGAACCGCATGTGCAGTTGACGGACTTTGAGCGAGGGCGTATAGTGGGCATGCGGGAGGCCGGGTGGACGTACTGCCGAATTGCTCAACACGTGGGGCATGAGGTCTCCACAGTACATCGATGTTGTCGCCAGTGGTCGGCGGAAGGTGCACGTGCCAGTCGACCTGGGACCGGACCGCAGCGACGCACGGATGCACGCCAAGACCGTAGGATCCTACGCAGTGCCGTAGGGGACCGCACCGCCACTTCCCAGCAAATTAGGGACACTGTTGCTCCTGGGGTATCGGCGAGGACCATTCGCAACCGCCTCCATGAAGCTGGGCTACGGTCCCGCACACCGTTAGGCCGTCTTCCGCTGACGCCCCAACATCGTGCAGCCCGCCTCCAGTGGTGTCGCGACAGGCGTGAATGGAGGGACGAATGGAGACGTGTCGTCTTCAGCGATGAGAGTCGCTTCTGCCTTGGTGCCAATGATGGTCGTATGCGTGTTTGGCGCCGTGCAGGTGAGCGCCACAATCAGGACTGCATACGACCGAGGCACACAGGGCCAACACCCGGCATCATGGTGTGGGGAGCGATCTCCTACACTGGCCGTACACCACTGGTGATCGTCGAGGGGACACTGAATAGTGCACGGTACATCCAAACCGTCATCGAACCCATCGTTCTACCATTCCTAGACCGGCAAGGGAACTTGCTGTTCCAACAGGACAATGCACGTCCGCATGTATCCCGTGCCACCCAACGTGCTCTAGAAGGTGTAAGTCAACTACCCTGGCCAGCAAGATCTCCGGATCTGTCCCCCATTGAGCATGTTTGGGACTGGATGAAGCGTCGTCTCACGCGGTCTGCACGTCCAGCACGAACGCTGGTCCAACTGAGGCGCCAGGTGGAAATGGCATGGCAAGCCGTTCCACAGGACTACATCCAGCATCTATACGATCGTCTCCATGGGAGAATAGCTGCCTGCATTGCTGCGAAAGGTGGATATACACTGTACTAGTGCCGACATTGTGCATGCTCTGTTGCCTGTGTCTATGTGCCTGTGGCTCTGTCAGTGTGATCATGTGATGTATCTGTCCCCAGGAATGTGTCAATAAAGTTTCCCCTTCCTGGGACAATGAATTCACGGTGTTCTTATTTCAATTTCCAGGAGTGTATCATGGAAGTTTTATAAACAAATTGAAATTATTTCTGTTTGACAACTTCTACTAAATTCTGGTATTTTTGAGTTGATACTACACATTTCGTTCAGTTCTATTTACAAAATATTTATTGTAGATTAAAATTTTAAGTGATCCACTTATGTAAATGGTCAGCATGTTGTCATATTTTCAGAAAGAATATGTATCTTAATTTTGAACCTATTGACACGGTCTACATTATGACGAGTTGTCACGAAAGTGAATCACAGAACAGGAAAAAACTCAAAAAAATTGTAGCCGAATTGATCTAATTTTGGCGTCCCAATCACTACGTGAGGTGTATATTGGAGAAACTAATATATCTGTTGCCTCATTTAGGAACTGAATCTTGTGAATAACGCTCTCGGTGATGCGTAATATTTTCCTTGTGCTGTGACCCATAGTTATTACTTGGACATTCTCACGCTGGCTAAAAAAATACATACCGAATCGTGCTGCTCTTTTATGATTTTTTATTCCACCGTTATTGCAACTTGCTGACGGCCCCAGGCTGACGAACAATACATAATAATTCTCTCTGTGTCCATCTCTTTAGAGATGATTGCGGAACTCGGCTGTTCGATAAAGGATACCAAATTAAAACTTTCCAACCGTCAAATTTCCAACCTTATTTTATTTGGCAACCAGTTCAACAGTCGGCAGGTGATGGTTGAAGTGATCTTGATGTTTCGCCCTAGATACAAAGGGCGCTATCAAGGCAACGCAGTTGTACCAGCAGTGAGATATTTCGGCAGTTTCACATCTTGACACCTTCACGCAGTAAATAGGGATCCGGTGTGAAGCGGCCAGGTTAAGTTGCCCGACCACAAAACTGCCGCGCTCGACGTTTAGGCAACCACGCAGTGCGTGGGCAGACACATCGTGCCAAATGCGCGGGCTTGCTGGTGTGGTTGGCGTGCTTCAGGGCCCAAACTGATGCGCACATGAGGCGCTCGCGTAGTTCTTGGTGCGCCGTGCAACGTTTTCGCATCTGTATTCGGACACTGCAGAACTCCTACTAGTCCTATAGTATCCTAGTATAGAATAGGCAGTATCCTGGACAATTTTATGGGACTGCGTAGTAATTCCTTTACTCTGAAAGAGCCAGAAGAAGCATCAATACCCATTGCAGCCTTTAACACTTTTGACAGTCATTTCGCAAACGGTGCTTGGAGAGAGAGCAAGCGTAGTATTGTGGTTTTATTTTATTTATCGAATCACATGCCAGCAGCTTAGATACAAAAATTCTCATTACGATGCAAAGCGATATATATACAAATATATTTAAAATAATGAACTAGTGAATAAAACATTTCTTATACATGCAAGTGGTCGATGCGATGTACAGAAATATGACATGCGAGACTAGAGGCTACTGGTTACACATCGATGTCCAGGTCTTGGATCCACTTCATAGCTCGAGGTACCACGTGTAGACGACCTCCAAGATGATGCACCCCAGGCAACGTCCTTCAAGAAAAGAACGGCGGAATGTCTACACAAACGACGACTATACTGGATCAGCGATCTCTCATGGTTCGCACCGGCAGCAGCGAAAACAAAACAAAAATGGAATTTTTAAACGTCAACTAAAGGTCTTGCAAATCAATGTAGAAGGAATCTCCAGAAACGAATACGAATACTTAATATTGTGGTATCGTGCAGAGATCGCGGTGCTACACCGAAGTCCGCATCGCGACATTACGAAGGGCTCGCTGGAGTCCGCACAGACATATGGGAGGCTCACCTGGAGACCACGCCTCCCTCCCAATACAACAGCGCCCTCACGCTGAGGTCACTATAGTGTCGAACATGCGAGAGCTCATCCTAGTGCGTAACCTCAGCTTCAGCAGCCAACAGCATCGTGACGGAACAGACTGTGAAGTTCTACATAAGCGTGTACTGTTGTAAATGTCGAATACTGCACTTCAAGAGAATTGCTTGTTACAAAGTGCATCAAATGATGTTTACGTACTCAGTAAATTATCAAGTACGCCTGTGGCAAAGGAGTGTCTCAGAGTAATTTTTTTATTTGCTTGCTTATTAAAGTGAACTAATACATCGTGGGCGTTTAGTTTGAGGAGCCTTCTCCCATAACAAACAAAAAAACGCGCAGTTGCGGCCGGACGGAGTATTTCTCATGGTAACAACAAATATGTAGAATTCGACAGTAACTCTCGTCTTTGTTTGGCTTCGAGTGCTACTAAGATACATTTAAAGTTTAGAAGAAAAGCGCAAACTGCAATATTATTACCTAGATATGCAAATATGTTCCTTTGAAAGATACGAAGTACATTTCTAGGCATTAAAATTGCAACACCAGCAAGGATAGAAGATAAATTTACTTTTTACGATATATGATAAGGTTGGAAGAATATGTTACTAAATGTGTAGGTGGTTTGATGGTTTAAAAGGTGCAAAATTTAGTACACTGTGGCTTTGACCGGTTGGGCATCGACCATGGAAAACAGATACGGATTTGTAATTCCTTCCTCCTTCAATTCTACGCTAGAAATCCTAAATCGCAGTGGCTGGCGAATGGTGGCGTGCAAGTTTCTCGTAACCAATGGCAAGATGTTTTGAATGCGTGAACGATATGGAGAATTTTCAGTCCAGGAAAACAGTTGAGAACCGTCTATATCGACGTAGATCAGGAAATACGGTCTTGCAGTATCTTGAAAGTAAGCATCGCGGAGACCTCAAAGCTAGCGAACAGCCACCACCCTTGGCAAGTCAGAAATGGAACGACACATGACTAAATTACCTGTTAAGTTAACCAGAGGTCTTGGTATTATCTATCCAATGGCATGCCACGTAGTCAGGTGGCTGCGGTTATAGCTTGTGAAACGGGTGTATGAACGTTATCTTCCTCACAGAGTCCATCCATTACGCGTGTACATCGTACCACGTATCTATTAAAGCAAAATTGAAATATATGTATCACTTATGCTAAAATATCTCATGAAAATCCGTTCTCCGAGTTGTAGGTAGTTCGCACAATGAACCAGAAACTGCTTCACGATTCACATCGCAACAGATACACGAAATAATCGACAGGACAACGCAACAGTAGCTATGTAATGGCTACTACGCTGCTGTAGGGCATACACAGTACTTTTATTGTTATTATTATTGTTGTTGTCGTTGTTGTTATTAATAACGCAGTTGTCTGACAGAAAGAAATTGCAACCTGAAGTCTTAGTTTCTGTCAGTTCAGGAGTAAGGAGTCCAGCAATCAAGTGACTGCAGACAATGAATACAGTGCACGTCTTTTATCTTGGTCGATTTTAAATAGGGATGCAGGGTGTGTTCAAGGGAGTATTGCTATGGAGAGGAGTTGTGTGGACAAGAAACTTTTGTAACAAATGTCAACCTTAAATGTGGATTGTTAGCTTTTTCCTCTGAGAAGGAGTTGCGGATAGATCTGTCGATGTACTAAGAATTGCTTCATCAGGTTCATCAGGTTCTTATAAACAAGAAGTACAAATTATCTCATTGATTCATAAGTTCGTGGCTTAATAAAACACACAAAAACTCTAAATATAATTTATTTTTCCTCGTTTTAAAATATTATTTATTAGTTTTCGTTCTTAAGTTAGGCACTAATTTTGGCGGGCGAAGGGTGAGGGTGATATCTAATATCTGCTTGCCCTCAGGGGTAATGGTCTCAGAAACGTCGGTAACCACCGACTTAGTAGATAGGGTGAAGAAAGAAGAACCTAGGTTAATAGCATTTGTTGATTTAGAGATAGATTTTGACACTATTGGCTGGACTGCACTCCTTAAAATTTTGAAGATAGCAGGGATAAAATAAAGAGAGCGATAGGTTATTTACAACTTGTACAGAAACAAGACTTTAGTGATAAGAATAGGAGGGAAAGGGAAGCCACATTTCAGGACGAAGAGATAGGATGTCTCCCCGATGTTATTGAATATGTACACTCAACAAGCTATGAAGGAAACAAAGGAGAAATTTAGAAAATGGATTAAGGTGCAGCGAAAACAAGTGAGAACTTTGCAGTTTGCCGATGCCGTGCTAATTCTGTCGGAAACGGGTATGACTTGGAAGAGCAGTTGAACGGAATGGATAGTTCTGTGAAGTAAACCAGGTGATGCTTTGTGAATTATATTAGTACATGTGTCCCTAAAATTAATACATGAGTTTCGTTTTTTCGGAAGTAGAATAAATGATGCCGAAATGAATTATTTCACAGACATGAAGGAATAACACTGATAAAAGTCGAGCAACTGTAAAATAATGATAAAAATAAATAAAGCTGCCCGCACAAACACATTGTTCAATCTACAATAACCGCAAATAAAAATTTTTAGTATTTAAAATGTTAACGAATTTGTCAGCAAACATGTTACTGAGGTAAAACTAACTCTCCACTACGTAATAATAATTATAACGCATTATCAAGGAAGCATTCATCACAGGAAAAAACTGTGGCAGTCTGCAAATTTCACTGGCTAAAAGCGTGAATGCATTTGTTTGGAGTGTAAGCTTTTATGTCAATGAGACGTGCATAATACGTAACTCAGACAAGAACAAGATAGAAGACTTTGAAGCGTGATGCTCCAGAAGAATGCTGAAGATTACAGGGTAGATCGAATAGCAAATAAGGAACTGTCAATTTGATAATGGAGGGAGGTGCTAGGGGTAAAGAATGTGGAGGGAGGCCACAGTTCGAACACAGTAAGCAGACTCAAATGGATGTAGGCTGCGGTGGTTATGCGAAGATGGTGTCCGCAGGACAGATTAACATGGAGAGCAACATCAAACCGGTCTTCGGACAGAAGACCACAACGGCAAGTGTTCCTTAGATCCATTAAGTAAGGTTATGTCGTCTGTGAAACTCTTCCTCTTACGGAACTTTATTTCACTACTCTTTGACATATAAGAAATACCTCTAAACATACCTTAATTAAAAGAAGGAAAACAGTAGTTGGGGGTAACCAAATGCGTCTGAGATATACTATTCGACACTGGAATCAGCAGCAGAGAGGGAAACTTTCCACAGCAGACGAATGTAATAATCTTTATAAGAATAAACCGGGATTTTTTAGTGTAGGGATCAAACGGTAAGCATAAGGTAGGAAGGCATTCTAGACGTCATCAAACAAAGATAGGATTGCAAAATAACACCCAACCAGTTACAGAATTCAGGGTTTATTGACCGTTCATCATAGTTTTGACAAATATAAAATTGTCTGCTTCAGAAGGGAAATGGACCTATTAAACAAATTATTATAAACAGGTAAAAATTTCAACCAAAATCGATAAACAATAAATCGTATTTAAATTATTTTTTTATTTTAGAAGCACGTGTACACTCGTAAAACCATATAATGACAAAAGGGGCGTTGGAGCCTAATGGCTCTTGTCTGGTTCAATGTGCGAGTCGACACAACTTTTTTGGGTCAACAGTCTTCTGAATGGTTTGATGCAGCCCGCCACGATTCCCTCTCCTGTGCCAACCTCTACATCTCACAGCAGCACTTGCAACTACGACCTCAATTATCTGCTGGATATATTCCAATCTCTATCATCCTCTACAGTTTTTGGCCTCTACAGTTCCCTCTAGTACCGTGGAAGTCATTCCCTCATGTCTTAATGGATGTCGTGTCATCCTGTCCCTTCTCCTTATCAGTGTTTTCCGCATATTTATTTTCTATCCGATTCTGTGCTGTACTTCCTCATTCCTTACCTAATCGGTACACCTAATTTTCATCATTTCTTCCTCAAATTAAGGCTGATATTTGATATCAATCTCTTGACCAGGAACGCCCTTTTTGCTACTGATAGTCTGCTTTTCACAGCCTCCTTGCTCCTTCCATCATTGGTTATTTTACGGCCTAGGTAGCAGAATTCCTTAGCTTCATCTACTTCGTGACCATCAATCCTGATGTTAAGTTTATCACTATCCTCATTTCTACTACTTCTCATTACCGTCGTCTTTCTTCGATTTACTCTCAATTCATGTTCTGTAGTCATGAGACTGTCCATTCCATTCAGCACATCATGTAATTCTTCTTGACTTCCACTTAGGATAACAATGTCATTAGCGAATCGTATCATTGAGTTTTAATACCGCTCTTGAAACTTTCTTTTATTTCCATCATTGCTTCTTTGATGTGCAGATTGAACAGTAGGGGCGAAAGACTACATCCCTGTCTTACACCCTTTTTAATCCGAGCACTTCGTTCTTTGTCGTCCCCTCCAATTGCTCCCTGTTTGCTCTTGTACTTATTGTATATTACCTGTCTCTCCGTATAGCGTTCCTCTATTTTTCTCAGAATTTCGAACATCTTGCGCCATTTTACACTGTCGAACGCTTTTTCAGGTCGACAAAGCCTATGAAGTTGTCTTGATTTTCCTTTAGTCTTGCGTCCATTATCAACCACAACGTCAGAATTGCCTCTCTTTCTTAAAGCCGAACTGATGGTCATCTAGAACATCCTCAATTTTGTTATCCAGTCTTCTGTATATTATTCTTGTCAGCAACTTGGACGCGTGGGCTGCTCAGCTGATTGTGCGATAATTCCCGCACTTGTCGGCTCTTGTAATCTTCGGCATTGTGTGGACGATGTGTTTCCGAAAGTCAGATGGTATGTCGCCAGACTCATATATTCTACACATCAACGTGAGTAGTCGTCTTGTTGCCACTTCCCCAATGAGTTTAGACATTTTTATGGAATGTTATCTATCCCTTCAGCCTTATTTGAGCTTAAATCCTCCAAAAATCTTTTAAACTCTGATTCTAATACTCGATCTCCTATCTCTTCTAAATCGACTCCTGTTTCTTCTATCTCATCAGCCCTCATGCAGGCTTTCAATGTACTCTTTCCACCTATCCGCTCTCTCCTCTGAATTTAACAGCGGAATTCCCGTTGGACTCGTAATGTTACCACTATTTATTTTAATATCACCGAAGGTTGTTCAGACTTCTCTGTATGCTGAATCAGTCCTTCCGACAATTACTTCTTTTTCGATTTCTTCACATTTTTCATGCAGCCATTTCTTCTTAGCTTTCCTGCACTTCTGTTTATTTCATTCCTCAGCGACTTGTACTTCTGTATTCCTCAGTTTCCCGGGTCATTTTTGTACTTCCTCGTTTCATTGATCATTTTCTGTTACCCATGGTTTCTTCAAGGTTACCTTCTTTATACCTATGTTTTTCTTTTCAACTTCTGTGATTATCTTTTTCAGAAATGTCCATTCCTCTTCGACTGTACTGCCTATTGAGCTATTCCTTATTGCTTTATCTCTAGCCTTAGAGAACTTTAAGCATGTCTCGTCATTCCTAGGTACATCCGCGTCCTATTTCTTTGGTACTGATTGTTCCTGACTATTCTTCATCACTACTGTACTGTGATCTGAGTCTATATCTGCTCCTGGGTACGCCTTATAATGCAGTATCTGATTTTTGAATCTCTGTCTGACCATGATGTAATCTAATTGAAATCTTTCCGTATCACCGAGCCTTTTCCAAATATACCTCCTCTACTTGCGATTATTGAACAGAGTATTCGCTATTACTAGCTGAAATTTATTACAAAACTCAATTAGTCTTTCTCCTCTCTCATTCCTTGTCCCAAGACCATATTCTCCTGGAACTGTTTCTTTTGTTCCTTTCCCTACAAATGGGTTCCAGTACCCCATGACTATTAAATTTTCGTCTGCCTTTACGTACTGTATTGCCCTTTCAATATTCTCATATAGTTTCTCTACCTCTTCATCTTCAGCTTGCGACGCCGGCATGTATACCTATAGGATCGCTGTCGGTGTTGGTTTGCTGTCGACTCTGACAAGAATAACCCCTTCAATGTACTGTTCACAGTAACACACTCTTTGCCCTACGTCCTCATTCATAATGAATCTTACTCCCGTTATATCATTTTCTGCTGCTGTTGATATTACCCTAAATTCATCTGACTAGAAATCCTTGTCTTCTTTCCACTTCACTTCACTGGCCCTTACTATATCTAGATTGAGCCTCTGAATTTCCCTTTTCAGATTTTCTAGCTTCCCTACCACGTTCAAGCTTCTGACAGTCCCCGCCCCGTCTCGTAGAATGCTACTATTTCGTTGATTATTCAATCTTTTTCTCATGGTAACCTCGCCCTAGGCAGTCTCCTCCTGGAGATCAGAATGGGGGACTATTCCGGAATCTTCTGCCAATGGAGTGATCATCATGACACTTTTTCAATGACGGCCACAAGTCCTGTGGATAAACGTAACGTGTCTTTAGTTCAGTGGTTTCCATTGCCTTCTGCATCCTCATGCCGTTAGGGGCAGTTTCCCACCCCTAGGACAAGTGTGTGTGTGTGTGTGTGTGTGTGTGTGTGTGTGAGAGAGAGAGAGAGAGAGAGAGAGAGAGAGAGAGAGCGTGCCCTGAACCTCTGTCCGCACCTCCGCCCTCTTGACAAGGCCATTGGCAGGACGAGGGTGATTCCTTATGCTGGAAGTCTTCGGCCGGCAAAGCTGATTATTAATCAAAATTTCAGCAGTGGTGGGATTCGAACCCGGTACAGAGGATGTTTTAATTACGAATCACAGATGCTACCCCTAAACCATGAGTGAACCACAAATATCAACAATTAAAAATGCATAACTGAGAGTAGGAGCGTAACACCGTACCTCTTAATCTTTAAACGTATAAAATAAAATGCACGTACCATTGGCTGCAGCTGACATTTAGTATGGCTTTGTCGTAAAACTTCTAAAATAAAACACAAGCGACACTAGATGCGTCTGGCATTTAATGTGTGCATATATGTACACAGGGACGTCAGCCAAGTGGTAGTAGGTAAACATGACATGTGGCGCTTACTGTGCAAGTGAGTGTATGCATAGCCGCACCGAGCACCCAATGCCTGTTTCAGCAAATAGTTAACAGCTAAAATTAAAAAGGAATAAGACTGATGAAAACAGGGAAAAGGGGAGGGTGAGAGAGGCGAGGAGAGAGGCGTTAAAGTGATATAGCTTGTAAAGAGCAAAAAGGCTCAGGTAAACAGTGCTAATTACTTGCACAAAGCAGCATGAGAAGGACTTGTAAATAAGTACGGGACCGTGGTAAGTAACAATGTATGAATATGAAGCCAATAGCATTGTACAACATATTAACATGATGTAAAACAAGCATAAATACATAGAACCATATTCATCAGCAAGTAACTACCTTGAAAGAAAGTATACTTATAATAAGGAATGTAACAGATTAAAATACACCCAAGAGAGGTGGAAGAGGGTGAGGGCGGAAGGATGGCTTAGTTATGACCAGGAAAACTAGACATTATAGCATTACTTCTTGAGAAAAGGTACATAAAACCTAGTAATCGATATTCAGCGACAATGATAGCGCTCTATGCGCTCCTAGGATTGTAATAAGCACGATATTTGTCTCGTAGTATACAAGAAAAGAACCTTTGTTTCTTTGGGCTCTGCTTCTCTTTCGTCTTCTTGGTTCTGACGTACTAGCTGAAAGTCGCATATAGATCACGGTCTATAATTAATTGAACTATATGTAGTGTAATTATAATTTTTGTTAAATACATATGTCAGTATCCAATGCAGCATGTGTTTTTGCTAGTAGCTAGGAAGTACCTTCCCTGTCCCTTATTTAATTACGTACAAATTAAATGTCTCCCTGGCCATTTTGAGTAAGTGCACTGTTGAAGCGACGTCACTGGTGTTAAAATGATAAAAAATTTCTTAATAGTCATTTAATTCTGAAGTATTGAAAGGATTTAAATTCAATCAATAGAAAATGGCGTCTTATAATATTTTCCATTTCTTTAGGCCAGAGATACAGTTTTATTAAAAACAATTGTATACGCTGCCATTGCACATAGGCGGCTATACTGGAGCATCAAGCCTCACAGATAAAAACAAATAATTAATTGAGTATTGTGTTTAATCTGCTTATAGCCTAACATTAAAGAAAGATATTTTTATGTATCGCAAGACGGATGTCTTCACGTTGGAATACGTGATATTTCTGGCGATAGCGCCCTGAGAAAAATTAGCCGTGGCTTTTCACGAACATAAAAGAGATTTCTTAACAAAACATCTCATTCCAAATTTAACGGAATATTTCATTTCATTCACTTTTCAAAAAGTTACGCGGTAACGTGAACTGTAAAGCATGCTGTATAAAGAAATTAAAATTGGATGTAAGTAGCATTCCGAGGAATGTAAAGGCAAATAAATCGTAAAGCCGTTAGAATAGAGAATGATAAAAAAATGTTCAAAACCTTAGTGAGCAGTAGATACATACTTGAAAGAGCAAGATAGTTAAAAGGATATAAGCAGATTAAATTACGTTGAGGTAAGTGGGGAAGTGTGAGAGAAGGGAAACAAGGGGGTACATTATACATGAAATAATAAAACAAAGAAAGCAGATGTGGATGACAAAGTTGCTGTATGGAATCAGAAAATTGAATGTAGGCTTCATAAATGGAAATAGAATTTTGAGGAAAACGTCGCACGGGGGCAACAGCGAGCGAAGCCATAGTAATGGGATAATAAACCTTTATTTCTGCAACTGGTTGGTTATTAGTTTCCAATCCTATCAAGTTTCTGCGTGCAACGTTGCTGAGGCACAGCCAAGTTAAAAATTTTAAGATTGACCAATTAAAAAAAAAATCTTTTATAAAAGGGCTTTTACTCGTTTCCTGCTGTTCTCCCTAGAAAGGGACAGAAGCTCAGTGAGGCAGTGAACGGTAGAACTCCGAGAGGAAAACCAGAACGAGAGCCGCTCCTATGGGCAATGCTGATTCGCCCCATTCCATTCAGACGACAAGTAAAGGCGCACCCTGGAACACGAACTGACACAATCGATGCGAGCGGCGGAACGCCGGGCCAAAGGTTCTCACGCGGAGGGGCGCAGAGACAGGTAGCGAAAGCAGGCCGCGGCCCCTGACCGCCGCTACCGGCCGCTCGTGCGCCCCGGCCGCAATTACGGCCAAGGCCCCGCGGTCACTTCCCAGGTTTCCTACCCGCTCCAAACCCACCTTTCTTCTAGAGACGTTTGCAAGGCCAATGTTTCGCCTCAGAGTTCACAGGCGCCGAGTTCTCCAACTCGGACGGTTGTTCTACACTGCCAAAAGTCTAATTGTACAGGGTGCGTAAAAATGAACAGTCATAGAATATTCATTTAGAAATTAAATTTCTCCGGAGAGGTATTTCGAGATATTTGGTTGCTGTGACTAATACCAGTAATTGACCACAAATCGCGACGCCAAACGATAATGTATCCTCTCGTTTGCTTATGACCACTACATTGCATTTCCCTATGTTGAGGGTCAGTCCCAGTCTTTGCAATAGGCCCCATTCATCTGAAACTTTATAACAATGCTACCGTGTACATAAATATGTCGCCTGGGAACAGCCTCATAAGTTACGGGCCTTATCCAGCTGCCCATTTGATACATAGTCAACAACTGCGCACGCACTCCGCCATTTTCAGAAACATTAGACTAAATAAAACGTGAGCTCCCACACTTTTTAAAGTACTGCGGGCTTTCTTTGCTGTTACTGAATCCGTTTCTGGTGAAATTCAACCGTTCGTTTCCATTTGCGTAAGTCATTTTCAAGCAGGCTTAAGCTTTTGTGAAGTACCTGAGTTAATGAAATAAAATTTCATTTTCGCACGCTTCCGTGATGTTACATATTTTCACAGTTCGAGGGCAATTGGCAGATCTCGGCTGCTATCGCTTGATATTGCTATCGGGCCACTTAGATACACTGGTACATACATTCTTCAGCACCTGTATCCAGGTTACTATTCAATTTCGTACACTCCCCCAGCCTCATAAAATTATTGTCGTTTCCACTAATCATATCGTAGTATCTGCTCCTGGTGGACAGGACATGTTTCTTTCAAATAGCGTATGACGGCCTCCTTACTATAAAAGATGTCCGCACTAGCCGATCTTACCTGTTTCTAATCTTGTCCAGTTGCCTTTATTTACTTATTTGTTCATTTTTTCACTGTTCTTTTTTTATTACCACATGCACGTTTACATAACTACAGATACACGATAAATACACCTATAATTTTGGTGGGGAGGAAGAAGGTGTGAAACCAATGATATCTTCGAGTTTTCAATAACATGTGCACCTGACTTCCACCGTTGGGCGACAACAATAAAGAACGACAGAAACCGAAAATGGCAAGTAGCGCTCGGGTTTTGAAAACATGTGACTGTCACACCACTGTGCGTGGGCACACGGGAACAAACTTATGCTACAGGTAATAACGAATCTACAACCTCCTTGAAGATGTCCTCTGTGGATGAGGGCAAAACATTGGCTTTCACCGATGAAGTCATTCGCCCACGGCACAATGGTCCAGAATAGTTTAATAAGCTCTACATCTTCTGCAAGTCTATAAAAACCATATGCGTCTCCAAGTTATGTTCCAGTCTCTTGTCAGTCACGACTCTAATGCTGCAGATATTCTCTGTACAAGACCTTCCTGCCCGGAAGACAATATGTTCTTCTACTGCCTCAATTGCTCTCTCAGTTCTAGTTTGAAGTATCTTATCATACGATCTTGATATAGAACGGAGAATTGTGATGCCTCGATAATATGCGCAGTCATCCTTGTTTCCCTTTTTAAATCTGGTTGTGATGAACCCTTCTTTAAACTCGACAGGAATTTCCTCTTCACTAAGACAATGGTTAAACAGCTTTGCGAGATGTTCAAATAACACATTTGGCCAAACCTTCAACAACTCCATACATACAGCTCCAGGTCCTAGTGCTTCGCCATTTTTGAACTGCTTAACTGTTTTCTGTTGCTATCTCCTGGATTTCTGTGTCATGTTCGTCGTCTGCAATGGAGACTATATCCTGAAATTCTGATCGATCTTCTTTAAACAGCTCTTCATAGCATAAGTTCCATCTGTCTAGGCTTATCAACTGCAAGTTAACTTCTGTCATTTGTTCTTAGCTGTTGTATCACCATCCATGCTTCTTTGCACTTTGAATACCTTATGCAGTTATTTTAAAGTCCCACGTAGTATTTTTTGCTATAATTTCTGTTTTCTTTGCCATTTTCCTCAGTCTTACATAGCCACATCCACCATAAGACTTGTTGCTTATAAGCCGTCTGTTACAAGCCTCCTTTCTCTGTTTCACCTTTGTGGCAATATCATCATCCCACCAATAACTTTTAAGTTTGCCAGGCGTGATCTCATCTATTCCGAGACATTCAAAGGCATCTTCATGAATAACTCTCACAATTTTCTTTACCGTTTCATTATCAATTCGATATAGCTTCAAACACAATCTAAGCCTGCATAAGAAAGCAAGTAAAGGTTTCTGCAGTAAACTTAACTTTCTAGGAAGCGCGAAGCAATGAAAAAACAGATCATCTACACATGTTACGTACAAGTCGTTAGAAAGCTGCCTTCAGATAATAGTTGTCGTGTGAAAGTTGGGAAGTTACTATCACAGAAACTTAAAGATAGCAAAGGACTGAGGCAAGGATGCTGTTTACCGCCTACACTCTTTACAATATTTTTGAACGCAGCACAGATAAATTGGAAAAGGAAGTGCGAAAACATTGGAATTAGAGTAGATGATCACATCCTGTTCTCCCTAAATTTCGCCGGCGATCACGTCATCTTCGCCGAGGAAGAAGAAGATGTGTCTCATATGTTACGAAAGCTTAAAGAGGAACATGATTGTTGTGGCATGAAAATTAACTTTACAAATTCCTGAATGATTGGTTATCGGAGATATAGCAAGGGATCTTGTTATGGTTAATGGATCAGCAGTAAAGTGTAACCGTTCCCGTAAATATTTAGAGTCAATCATTCCCTGAAAAGATGGAAGCAACGATGAAATAAAGCACAGAATAGGAAAGGGAAATGTAACAAGTAAGCAGTTACATACCATTATTTGGAATAAAACGACGTCAAAAAGTTTGAAAAGGAGGCTATACGAAACTATACGTGAGAGCACCGCTCTTTATGGTGCTGAATTGTGAGAAATCTTCAGGGTAAATAAGAAATTGAAGGCAAGTAGCAAGAAGAGACAAAATAAAATATGAAGAGCTACGAGAACAGATGGGAGTTATAAAATATACTGTAAACACAGCTGAAAATAAGCAGCTAACATGATATGGTCACTGCAGTCAGATTGACTGAATGAGCGGTGAGCATTTTCTTTGTGTTCCCACTTCTTCACCGTCTACTCAAGCAAGAGGACCAGTTATGTTATCCCGAGTATATGCATACTGTGCGAGTACTAGAGAGTCAACGTAAATTTCGTGCTACGTCTGTAATAAAGGCCTGCTTAAGTGAGTGGTACATTGTGATACATTTCTGAGCAACTCATTAGGAGAGGAAGTGGACGACCAATTAAAAAATAGTTTGAAAAATAAATGCCCGTCCGAAGCACGGGGCCTCACCGTGCAAGTAATGAAAAAGGAACAGGGACTTTAAAGGTAGTCAAGGCGGAAAGAATGGATCTTGGAAAGGTGGATTTTGGGGGAAGAGGCAACAGTAAAAAAAATCCACAATGCAACAAGTGGCATAGTGGTCAGCGTTTTCTCACCAGAGATGCGGCTAGAAACATATTCCTCAGAAGTAACACCGCTGTATGGTATCTTTAGTGGACTTCTTCCCTGAATGCAACAAGCAACCAACAATGGAGATGCACTTTGTAAGAGATTTTACCCCATTGGCACCCAGTCTCCCATTTCCAAAGAAATGAAAATTAAGCATTCGGATGCTGGGGCCTACGACATCATGCAAAGGATGAGTGGGAGCATTCTGAACCCCGCTTTAAACAACGAACCGTAAAATCAATCACAGGAACATATATTACGTGGCCACTTTTAATGTAAATTCGCTTATGAAACAGGATAACTTAAGCTTTAGTATACTTTCAAAAGGGAAAACATGTAATGATAACAGCACTACAAGAAGCAAGATTTACTTATCAACATTCTTTAGGTTTAGAACGATTCAGGATATTTAAGGAAAAACCAGGGAAAAGAGTTATGAAAAACGTACTTCAATTTCATTGTGAACAAAAACACATTAAACTCAATAATACAATTTAAATCAATTAATGAAACACTTTGCACATTAGCATTTACATCATCAAACCAAGTTTACACTATTTTAAATACACATGCACCAAGAAATGAAGTAAACAGAACACAGAAAGAACAAACAGAATATTTCTGGAAAAATGAGTCAAACAAGCTAGATCAAATTCTAGCGAAATAAATAGTATTACTATTTGGAGGCTTTAATGTAAAAATTTTGAGAGAACGTCAGCACGGATTAGTAGTATGAAAATTACTTGCACGTTAAGGAATCAGCCCAAACGGAGAAAGAATCTAAGCCTATGCAGGCAGCATAAGCACAATGCTAATGAGATGAGTTGCTTATAAAGATACAACGAGTTTCTAATATCTGTAACGCTAGCAAAAATGATAAGAACAGGAAAAATTTTGTTGATGCGAAGAAACGTGCATCGAAAGGTCTCAAAAAGACCATAGTACAACATTTAAATGATCAACAAACCTCAAATGAGTGACATTTTAAGCAGAACAAAACAAGGACGTTTTATAAAACATTCAAAAATAGTTTACAGAAAAACACACCACCAAGATTACGGTTTAGGAAGATCCAGAAACACAAAAGACTGCATATATCCATACGGAGAACCGCAGAATACTTGCGGTCTACTACAAAGGACCACACAACTGCAATCCAAAAGGAGAATTTTATTTTGATAATGTAATCCAAATACAACCAGACTCAAAGCTACCAACAATAGAGGAAAGCTGAGAAATCATAAAACAGCTTAAAACTAACACAGTATCAGGAAAAGACAACATAGTTACCGCATTGTGGAAGCACTATCGTGGCAACATTATTCTGTGTCTAACAGAAATCATTAATGAAATTTGCACAGCCAACAGTCACCATCAGAATGTAAATCGGTATTAATACATCCACTACATGAAAAAGGAAATAAAATTGTTCCTAACAATTATAGAGCAATCTCCTTCTTACTAGTTGTATGTAAGGTCTTGTCCATGGGACTTTTAAAGAGAGTTGAAGGAATACTCGACCAGCAACTAGGAGAGTATCAAGCAGGATTTAGGACTGGTAGATCTCGTGCAGAGCAAGCACTAAATTTAAAAAACGTAATACGAATGAGGAAAATCAGATACTTGCAATACATGATAGCTTTTGTAATTTTTAAAAAGGCTTATGACTCAGACAATAGAAATGCATTAATCCGCATTTTAAAGGGATTCGCTCTCGACAATAGAACAACAGAAATAATTATGGAACTTTAACAAACACAACATTAGAAGTTAAATTTATGGGGATCTGTCTAAAGCTTTTGAAATAAAACCAGGATGAAGACAAGGAGATGGTTTATTAGCCCCATCTTTACCTGCGCGTTAGAATAGATGGTGAGAAAATCGAGAAAATCCATGATTACTACTGATGTTCAACTAGGAAAAAAGGAAAAAAAAATCACCACAGATTGTGTAGCTTCTGCAGATGACATGGCGTTAATTACTGACTCACTTGATAGAGCCAAAGAACAAATCAAAAACAAGCAGATAAAACAGGACTAAAAATATCATTTGAGAAAACACATTTCATGACAAATATCAGTGTTGCCCCACTAGATCTCAAAATTCATAACACCACAATATCGAAAACGAAATACCTAACAGAATTCATAACAAGCTACACGAAAGAAATGATAGCCATAGGAAACAGAGTACACGAAATGGCAAGCGCAATCCAAATGACATAAAACATATATAACAAAAATCTTTCTCCTGGAACACAAAACTAAGACACCATCAAACAGTGGTAAGTGCAGAAACACTGTAAGTATGCAGCGGAAACACTGAATTTAACAAGATTCGGTGATCTTGAAGAAAAGTTGAAATAATTCTGAGAAAAGTAATGGGATCTAGAAGTAATGGTAAGGTTGAGTACAAGTTAAGATCAAACAGAGAGTTCTATTAGAAAATGAAAATCCTAACTGATGTAATGACGAAAAGAAGCCTACAGTTTTATGGCCACATATGCCGAATGGATAATAACAGACTAACCAAGCGGATCTTAAACTTACTAAACAGTTACAAATCCAAACCCACAAGGTTCACCGAAATGGACAAAGATGTGTACCGGAATTAGAATGGACATAACAGGATACTTTCTGGAGAAGCAACACAAATGGCAGGATTTTAGGAAAGAAAGAAGAGTGCAAAAGGAAGATAGTGGACCCAGGAAGAAAAGGAAGGAAAGAAGTCTACAAGCAACGAAAATTAAACACAAAGAGGCAAAACCTCATGAGAGTTATTCGAATAAAGAAATAAATTTTTAAATGTTTTATAAAATGATTTGTGTAAAAGTAAGAAATAAAATGGATTAAAGGAACATTTGACGTGTCTTTCAGTGATGCTCGAATTCATTTACATCAAATGCGATGCCGACTGAGAATTTAAAGTTTAACGTTCAAATTAAAATATTGAATTTAGGTAGCAATAATATGTTACCTCGCAACTTCATATAAGAATAGTATCTCAAGCCCACACAATAGTAGATTGCACAGTCTACATCAAATGAGATACCGACTGAGAATTTAAAGTTTAACGTTCAAATTAAAATAATGAATTTAGATAGCAATAATATGTCTTATATCGCAACTTCATATAGCAACAGTATCTCAAGCCCACACAATAGCAGACTGCACAGTCTATATAATCCACCGCTCACACATTTGACCAAAAATATAAGTTTCTGCTGCTGACATCTTCGAAACTAGCACAACCCAGAGGTGGTGCAGTGCTAGGCATAATAAACTCGATTTCTGGAGGACGATGGCTCAAATCCCCTTCCAGTCTTCCAGATTTAGGTTTTCCATGATTTGCCTTAATCTCTTATTGCGAACGCCCGGATGGTCCTTTGAAAGGGCGGGACCTATGTCTTTCCCAACAACTCCCTAATCCGAGCTTGTGCTCCATTTCTAATGGCCTCTTTGTCGAAGGGACGTTAAACTCTAATCTTTCTTGCTTCTTCGAAACGAACAAAGGTAAAAGAATGTACTGGCGTACGTCTCTCTGGTAGCTAAATAACAATTTTATTTTGCTTCTAGTCAAAAAGTTATTTGTCATGATTAATATAAATGTGACACCTTCTATAAAACATGGATCTGGGTAACGGCCCGCGTGATTGAGTCGTGCTTCTCGCTATTTTGTTCAGTCAGGTGGGCATTGTATGCATATCGCATTTAATTACACGCTTGTCTCTCTGCTCGTACTCTTCAAAGAACGGCAACTTCATATCGCCCAATGAAGAAATCTTTCTTCGTAGCACATTATTTGCTAACAAGCAGCTCATATCGGGTTGTCCATCATTGATTTTATGGCAGCTTATTTCAAAGATCTATTGTAGAAATTAATTTCTACAGTAGATCTTTGAAATACGCTGCCATAAAATCAACATGCATTCAGAAGACATAAATCATTCCTCCGAAATCTGGAGTTGTACATATCATCTAATAGAACTAATAACGTTTTTCTACAGGTATTCTCATTGCATAAAAATTCTATATACTTCGACACTGTCGTCGAATGAACAGAAAATATCGGAGTAGCTTTGTGATTGGATTGAAGAGTCCCTCGCAAACAGGACAAAACACATCATCCGTAACAGGGAGGAATCTTCAGACATAAATGTAAATTTGAGCGTGTCCCAAGTGTGTGCTGTGGGAGCATTCACTTTCATCTTTTTGTTGTTGTAGTTTTCAGTCTGAAGTCCAAGCTCTCGATGTAGCTCTCGATGTTACTCTATCCTGTGCAAGTCTCATAATCTCCGAGTAACTACTGCAACCTACATCCCTCTCAAACTAATTACTGTATTCATGTCTTGGCCTCCATCTACGATTTTTATCTCCCCCCCCCCCCCTCCCTTGAGATTGATGATCCGTTAATGTTTAATAACGTATCTTATCAACCGATCCCTTCTTTTAGTCAAGTTGTGCCACACATTTCTAGTCTCCCGAATTCTATTCAGTACCTGATCATCAGTTACGTGATCTACACAGCTAATCTTCAACATACTTACGTAGCACCTCATTTCAAAAGTTCCTATTCTATTCTTGTCCAAACTGTTTATCGTCCATGTTTCACTTCCAAACGTGGTACACTCTAGACAAACACCTACAGGAAAGATTTTCTAACACTTAAGTCTATATTCAATGTTAATATATTTCCCTTCTTCAGAAACGATTTTCTTGCCATTGCCGGTCTGCATTTCATATCCTCTCTACTTCGGCTATTATTACTTACTTCGCTGCCCAAACTCCATTCTTCTGTAAGGAAATTGTGTCAGTATTTTGCAACCATGAATTATTCAATCGATAATTCAGTAATTTTCATAGATGTCAGCATCTAGTTTTTTTTCGGAATTGGAATATTACATTCTCCTTAGAGTTTGAGTGTATTTCGCCTTTCTTGCGCACCAGATAGAAAAGTTTTGTCATGACCGGCTCTTCCAAGACTATCAATAATTTTGACAGAATGTCGTCTGCTCGAGGGGCCTTGATTCGACTTATGTCTTTCAGTGCTCTCTCAAATTCTTCTCCCAGTATCATATCTCCGATATACACTACATATAATATAAATTACCTAGTAGAGAATTCCTTAAATTCCATCACGCTGTTCACGGAAGATGCTCTTGTATATAGAAGCTGCAATGTTGGTATCGTAACGATATGCACGAAGACTTGCAGAGGATCTGCGCTTGGTGCAGGAATGGCCCGTTGATCGTCCAAATTAGCAAATGTAAAGTAATTTGTGTAAATAGGAGTGAAAAGTACGATTACATGTTTGCCGAATAGTCAGTAGAAACAGTCACATCCGTTAAATATGTGGGAGTATTCGTACGAAAAAATTTGAAGCGGAGCAACCACATAAAAATAATCATAGGAATGAAAGGTGCCAGAAAGAGATTCGTTGGGAGAATTCTAAAGATGTGTAGAGCATCCACGAAGAGGTACCTTCATAAACCATCGTTCGATGGTCAGTGGAATCTGCTCGTCAGTCTGCGAAACTTTCCAGACAGTAATGTCAGAGGAAATAGAGAATAAGTAAAGAAGAACAGAGCCCTTCGTCACAGGTTCAAGTAAGAGCGAAAGCATTACGGAGATGCCACCAAACTCCAATGGCAAAACGCTACGAGAGAGCCGTTGTGCATTACGGTGTACAAATTTCGCGAGCATACGTTTCTAGAACAGTCGGCCAATATACTGCTTCAAATGTCGCGAAAAGATCATGAATGTAAGATTTGTGAGGTTCGCTCTCACTAATTGGAAAATTAAAGAGGGAAAGAGTGGCAGTGGTATACAGTGTATCCTCCACCACACACCATTATGTGACTTACGGAATAGATGTAGAGTTTTTATATATCCCTTACCTGCATGACAGCTAGTTCTCTTTCCGTTTTATCGAGAAATGGGGCAATATTTGCTTGAATGAAGAAAATAACAATAACAAGTCCATTAACCACAACTAATAATTTGCACTAAACAGCCAAGGTCCAACCGATTATAAAGAAACAAAGTAGTAGCTAGTGCAGGTGCAGAATATATTCCTTGCGACAGCAAACAAAACTCTTTCATCACAATTTTCTTCACGATGTTGACGACACTCGACATAATTTACCCTCCATGGCAAGCACATATTTCTCTCTTGCTGTGGGTTAGCATCACGTCGACAGTGCGGTAGTTAGATACGCAACAGTGACGCTGCTTTTTGTAGAGACGAACCGAGAAATTAGCCGCGTCTTGTTTAACAGAATTCTCCCTCATCCCGTAACTAACTTACGGCACAGTAGCCGGAAGGTAACGGAGCGTTTAACATATTAACTCCAGCATCGTTTCTCCTGCGCCCTCCTACGCTGGAAAAGGAATTAAACAAAAGGTACTTCATCTTGTAAGGTGAATAGTTACCGGTTCGTCGATCTCCCTGCAAATATTCGCAGGTGATTCAGTACAGTGTTTATTACAAATTAACTGCCGAATCAGATGGTATCTTCTTAATTTGAAATGTTATTGTGACTTGTTGTGATGTAATTCAGTGTGCTTAGAGCTTACTATAACTTACTATCATTTAATGCAATACAACAACTGCTAAATCTACATCTACATTTATACTCCGCAAGCCACCCAACGGTGTGTGGCGGAGGGCACTTTACGTGCCACTGTTCCAGTCGCGTATGGTTCGCGGGAAGAACGACTGTCTGAAAGCCTCCGTGCGCGCTATAATCTCTCTAATTTTACGTTCGTGATCTCCTCGGGAGGTATAAGTAGGGGCAAGCAATATATTCGATACCTCATCCAGAAACGCACCCTCTCGAAACCTGGACAGCAAGCTACACCGCGATGCAGAGCGCCTCTCTTGCAGAGTCTGCACTTGAGTTTGCTAAACATCTCCGTAATGCTATCACGCCTACCAAATAACCCTGTGACGAAACGCGCCGCTCTTCTTTGGATCTTCTCTATCTCCTCCGTCAACCCGATCTGGTACGGATCCCACGCTGATGAGCAATACTCAAGTATAGGTCGAACGAGTGTTTTGTAAGCCACCTCCTTTGTTGATGGACTACATTTTCTAAGGACTCTCCCAATGAATCTCAACCTGGTACCCGCCTTACCAACAATTAATTTTATATGATCATTCCACTTCAAATCGTTCCGCACGCATACTCCCAGATATTTTACAGAAGTAACTGCTACCAGTGTTTGTTCCGCTATCATATAATCATACAATAAAGGATCCTTGCTTCTATGTATTCGCAATACATTACATTTGTCTATGTTAAGGGTCAGTTGCCACTCCCTGCACCAAGTGCCTATCCGCTGCAGATCTTCCTGCATTTCGCTACAATTTTCTAATGCTGCAACTTCTCTGTATACTACAGCATCATCCGCGAAAAGCCGCATGGAACTTCCGACACTATCTACTAGGTCATTTATATATATTGTGAAAAGCAATGGTCCCATAACACTCCCCTGTGGCACGCCAGAGTTTACTTTAACGTCTGTAGACGTCTCTCCATTGATAACAACATGCTGTGTTCTGTTTGCTAAAAACTCTTCAATCCAGCCACACAGCTGGTCTGATATTCCGTAGGCTCTTAGTTTGTTTATCAGGCGACAGTACGGAACTGTATCGAACGCCTTCCGGAAGTCAAGAAAAATAGCATCTACCTGGGAGCCTGTATCTAATATTTTCTGGGTCTCATGAACAAATAAAGCGAGTTGGGTCTCACACGATCGCTGTTTCCGGAATCCATTGGTTGGTTGGTTGGTTTGGGGAAGACCAGACAGCTTGGTCATCGGTCTCATCGGATTAGGGAAGGATGGGGAAGGAAGTCGGCCGTGCCCTTTCAGAGGAACCATCCCGGCATTTGCCTGGAGTGATTTAGGGAAATCACGGAAAACCTAAATCAGGATGGCCGGACGCGGGATTGAACCGTCGTCCTTCCGAATGCGAGTCCAGTGTCTAACCACTGCGCCACCTCGCTCGGTCCGGAATCCATGTTGATTCCTACATAGTAGATTCTGGGTATCCAAAAACGATAGGATACTCGAGCAAAAAACATGATCTCAAATTCTACAACACATCGACGTCAGAGATATAGGTCTATAGTTTTGCGCATCTGCTCGACGACCCTTCTTGAAGACTGGGACTACCTGTGCTCTTTTCCAATCATTTGGAACCTTCCGTTCCTCTAGAGACTTGCGGTACACGGCTGTTAGAAGGGGGGCAAGTTCTTTCGCGTACTCTGTGTAGGATCGAATGGGTATCCCGTCAGGTCCAGTGGAATTTCCTCTGTTGAGTGATTCCAGTTGCTTTTCTATTTCTTGGACACTTATTTCGATGTCAGCCATTTTTTCGTTTGTGCGAGGATTTAGAGAAGGAACTGCAGTGCGGTCTTCCTCTGTGAAACAGCTTTGGAAAAAGGTGTTTAGTATTTCAGCTTTACGCGTGTCATCCTCTGTTTCAATGCCATCATCATCCCGGAGTGTCTGGATATGCTGTTTCGAGCCACTTACTGATTTAACGTAAGACCAGAACTTCCGAGGATTTTCTGTCAAGTCGGTACATAGAATTTTACTTTCGAATTCACTGAACGCTTCACGCCTAGCCCTCCTTACGCTAACTTTGACATTGTTTAGCTTCTGTTTGTCTGAGAGGTTTTGGCTGCGTTTAAACTTGGAGTGAAGCTCTCTTTGCTTTCGCAGTAGTTTCCTAACATTGTTGTTGTACCACGGTGGGTTTTTCCCGTCCCTCACAGTTTTACTCGGCACGTACCTGTCTAAAACGCATTTTACGATTGCCTTGAGCTTTTTCCATAAACACTCAACATTGTCAGTGTCGGAACAGAAATTTTCGTTTTGATCTGTTAGGTAGTCTGAAATCTGCCTTCTATTACTCTTGCTAAACAGATAAACCTTCCTCCTTTTTTTTATATTCCTATTAACTTCCATATTCAGGGATGCTGCAACGGCCTTATGATCACTGATTCCCTGTTCTGCACATACAGAGTCGAAAAGTTCGGGTCTTTTTGTTATCAGTAGGTCCAAGAAGTTATCTCCACGAGTCGGTTCTCTGTTTAATTGCTCGAGGTAATTTTCGGATAGTGCACTCAGTATAATGTCACTCGATGCTCTGTCCCTACCACCTGTCCTAATCATCTGAGTGTCCCAGTCTATATCTGGTAAATTGAAATCTCCACCTAAGACTATAACATGCTGAGAAAATTTATGTGAAATGTATTCCAAATTTTCTCTCAGTTGTTCTGCCACTAATGCTGCTGAGTCGGGAGGTCGGTAAAAGGAGCCAATTATTAACCTAGCTCGGTTGTTGAGTGTAACCCCCACCCGTAATAATTCACAGGAACTATCCACTTCTACTTCACTACAGGATAAACTACTACTAACAGCGACGAACACTCCACCACCGGTTGCATGCAATCTATCCTTAATAAACACCGTCTGTACCTTTGTAAAAATTTCGGCAGAATTTATCTCTGGTTTCAGCCAGCTTTCTGTACCTACACTCCTGGAAATGGAAAAAGGAACACATTGACACCGGTGTGTCAGACCCACCATACTTGCTCCGGACACTGCGAGAGGGCTGTACAAGCAATGACCACACGCACGGCACAGCGGACACACCAGGAACCGCGGTGTTGGCCGTCGAATGGCGCTAGCTGCGCAGCATTTGTGCACCGCCGCCGCCAGTGTCAGCCAGTTTGCCGTGGCATACGGAGCTCCATCGCAGTCTTTAACACTGGTAGCATGCCGCGACAGCGTGGACGTGAACCGTATGTGCAGTTGACGGACTTTGAGCGAGGGCGTATAGTGGGCATGCGGGAGGCCGGGTGGACGTACTGCCGAATTGCTCAACACGTGGGGCGTGAGGTCTCCACAGTACATCGATGTTGTCGCCAGTGGTCGGTGGAAGGTGCACGTGCCCGTCGACCTGGGACCGGACCGCAGCGACGCACGGATGCACGCCAAGACCGTAGGATCCTACGCAGTGCCGTAGGGGACCGCACCGCCACTTCCCAGCAAATTAGGGACACTGTTGCTCCTGGGGTATCGGCGAGGACCATTCGCAACCGTCTCCATGAAGCTGGGCTACGGTCCCGCACACCGTTAGGCCGTCTTCCGCTCACGCGCCAACATCGTGCAGCCCGCCTCCAGTGGTGTCGCGACAGGCGTGAATGGAGGGACGAATGGAGACGTGTCGTCTTCAGCGATGAGAGTCGCTTCTGCCTTGGTGCCAATGATGGTCGTACGCGTGTTTGGCGCCGTGCAGGTGAGCGCCACAATCAGGACTGCATACGACCGAGGCACACAGGGCCAACACCCGGCATCATGGTGTGGGGAGCGATCTCCTACACTGGCCGTACACCACTGGTGATCGTCGAGGGGACACTGAATAGTGCACGGTACATCCAAACCGTCATCGAACCCATTGTTCTACCATTCCTAGACCGGCAAGGGAACTTGCTGTTCCAACAGGACAATGCACGTCCGCATGTATCCCGTGCCACCCAACGTGCTCTAGAAGGTGTAAGTCAACTACCCTGGCCAGCAAGATCTCCGGATCTGTCCCCCATTGAGCATGTTTGGGACTGGATGAAGCGTCGTCTCACGCGGTCTGCACGTCCAGCACGAACGCTGGTCCAACTGAGGCGCCAGGTGGAAATGGCATGGCAAGCCGTTCCACAGGACTACATCCAGCATCTCTACGATCGTCTCCATGGGAGAATAGCAGCCTGCATTGCTGCGAAAGGTGGATATACACTGTACTAGTGCCGACATTGTGCATGCTCTGTTGCCTGTGTCTATGTGCCTGTGGTTCTGTCAGTGTGATCATGTGATGTATCTGACCCCAGGAATGTGTCAATAAAGTTTCCCCTTCCTGGGACAATGAATTCACGGTGTTCTTATTTCAATTTCCAGGAGTGTATAACGATTTCAGCTTCGGTGCTTTCTATCAGCGCTTGAAGTTCCGGTACTGTACCAACGCAGCTTCGACAGTTTACAATTACAATACCGATTGCTGCTTGGTCCCCGCATGTCCTGACTTTGCCCCGCACCCGTTGAGGCTGTTGCCCTCTCTGTACTTGCCCAAGGCCATCTGCTACACGAGTCCTCTTGTGTTGGCGGTATATATCCAACCATTCGAGCGGATGACACTTTTTTATTGTATTCAGTTTCAGATACCAGTTGTTCTCTTGACACTATCAGAAATTTCTGAGAAATGCAAATGCGTCACTAAGACATTGTAAATCTTGATTCTGAAACTACTGAGTCGAAATTTGTAAGCGACAGTATGAACCTTGCAGATTTACATGCATTCGAAAACTTTGAACACACGCTGCGAGTTGGCAGGACAATAAAATCGAGGAAGAAAGCCGCGAGAACCTCCCTTTGTGTTGGAGGAGTCTCCACATGACGTGGACTTACAAACGGTTTGAGGTACCACGAAAATTGCATCCACTTACAACTGCGTCTCCTGCTCCGCTCTATTTCCTGATCAATTTTTTCAAAGAACGACATTTCAGTCGAACTGCAGAAGCGCAGTGTTGCTTTTGAAACAATTTTACAGTCCGGCACAATAACACTAATTTCTAAACGAAGTTACGGTTTTCGGGCGTCATCGGCCATCTGCACATCATAAAACACATGCCGTGGTTCACTCACCACCAATGCGGAAACCACATTGTCAATGAATGTAAGAGACGTGTTTGTAAGGTTGGTACCGTTTCGAAACATAGCCGTTAGAGTTTTGCCGTCGCTTTACTGCTTATGTATAAAATGGCGCAGCCGATTGGAAATACTGCCGATTGTGAATTACGCTCTATTACTCGTTTGTTAAATGCAAGAGACGTGAAAGGTGCCGGAACTCTTCGGCAGATTAGTGAAGTCTATGGAGAAAATTCTTTGTGTGCTGGAATGGTTACAAAATGATGTACTGCATGTAAAGTTGGCACGATGATAAACGAATTCTGCGACTGGCTGTCAGTATTGGATCGCCAGATGTAGAAAGTTGATAAAAAATTCGAGAAGACGAATGCTACACGACTATATCATGCTTTTCCTCACCTTTCACAAATGTTCTTTCTGAAACTGTATCAGAAAGGTAACAGTACAGGACGTTGTGCGCACCCCGGGTGCCAAAAATGCTGACTGGGATACACAGAACTAATCGTTTAGCCACTTCAAAGACTTTCCTCCAGAGGAACTGTGTCAAAGAAATAAGTTTTTAAGTGAAAATTTCACTGACGAGAAGCGTAAGTTGCTCATGTTACACCGGAAAAAAAACAACGTAAGTTCAACAACTCGAAGAAACTGAAGTTCAGAGAAGAATTTCAGTCCGAAAAAACATGTGCACTGTTGTTTTTGGAAAGGTGGAGTCTTTCGCTTCTTGCGCGATATAGCAAACTGCGCCAAGGGGGGAAAAAAAATCTGAGTGCGTCGTATGGTGACGAATAGTTAGATAACCTTCCATATAGCCTTAATCTACCACCTAGTATCATTTGTTCCAGCACATTCAAGAAGCGCTTTGACGGTCAGCATTACGAGGAAGATGATGATGTGAAACAGTCGGTACAGAACTGGTTAAAAAAAAATCAGGCGACGTATTTTATACAGGATGGATTTCAGAAGCTGGCATACGACGCGGTAAGTGGCCTTAATAAACTCTAAGAAAAAAAAAAACAAAAAAATAAATAAAACGACGCACCACGAACACATTACCCGAATAAGACGAAATTCAGGATGTTGTGGACTGACAAGACAGCCAGTCCACAGTGACGGGTAACCGAAAGGCACGCGCTTAAACTCACGCAGGCTGGCGTGAGGTCTGAAACAAGATACGTAATGAATGCTATAAAGAAAAGTACGTAGCTGCTGGAATACTTAACTTTAATCCACATTTGTATATCGCTCTTGACGATACAAGTTAGACTCTTTAGATACATGCAATATAATGCTAATGGCGCCTTGCTAGGTCGTAGCCATTGACTTAGCTGAAGGCTATGCTATCTATATTCTCGGCAAATGAGAGAGTCTCCGTCCGTGTAGTCGCTAGCAAAGTCGTCCGTACAACTGGGGCGAGTGCCTGGACGTCTCTCTAGACCTGCCGTGTGGCGGCGCTCGGTCTGCAATTACTGACAGTGGTGACACGCGGGTCCGTCGTATACTAGCGGACCGCGGCCGATTTAAGAGGCTACCACCTAGCAAGTGTGGTGTCTCGCGGTGACACCACACAGGACATGTGATGGACGCGTACAGACAAACAAATGTAAAAAACGAATTACAATTTCAGAAAAATTGGATGATGTAATCAAGGGAAAGAGCTTCACAAATTGAGGCAGTCAATAACGCATTGGTCCACACCTGCCCCTTACGCAAGCAGTTATTCGGCTTGGCATTGGTGGACACAGGTGCAGGTGCTGGATATCTTCCTAAGAGAAATCGTGCCAAATTCTGTCCAGTTGGCGCTTTAGGTCATCAAAATTACGAGATAGTCGTAGAGCTCCACCTATACTGCTCCAAAGGTTCCCAATTGGAATGAGAGACGGCGACCTTGCAACCAGGGTAGGGTTTGGTAAGCACGTAGACAAACAGTAGAAACTCTCACCGCTTGGTACTGGCATTATCTTGCTGAAATGAAGCCCAGGGTATGTTGTCATGAGCGGCTACAAAACGGCGAGTAGAATATCGTCGAGATATCACTGTACTGTAATGATGCCGCAGACGGCATCCAAAGGGGTCGTGCTATGAAAAGAGATGGCGCTCCAGAAAATCATTCCTGACTCTCGGGCCGCATGGTAGGCGACTGGTTCTCGGGCCGTATGGTGGGCGACAGGTTGATATCCCACCACTGTCCGAGGTGTCTCCAGACACGTCCTAAGCCTGGAATCTCATTAGCTGGAGTAGAATTCAGTGATGAGTCCCGCTTCCAATTGGACCCCAGTGACCAGTGAAGACCTGTCTGGAAATGCCTTGGACAGTGGTGGATTACCAACATGTAACCTTCCATACGGCTCAATAACGAGGAGTTGTGCTCTGGGGTGCCATTTATTTTCATAGGAGGGCGCCTTTGGTTGTCATCTGCGGCACCCTTACAGTAAAGCGGTAAATCGGCGATATTCTACTCCCCGTTTTGTTGCCCTTGTGCCAAGCTATCCTGAGCTTACATTTCAACAAGATAACTCCCGCCGCACACTGCTACTGCTTGTCTCCGTGCTTGCCAAACCGTGTCTTGGCGAGCAAGGTCACCGGATCTCTCCCCAGTTAAAGTTTGGAGCATATATGGCAGGGCCCTCCAACGAGCTCGGCATTCTGACGATCTAACACCCAGTTAGACAGAATTTGACACGATTTCCCTCAGCAGGACATTCAGCAGCTCTATCAAATGATGCTAAGCCGAATAACTGCTTGCATTAGGTACAGAGGTGGACCAAAGCGTTATTAACTTGCAAAATTTGTGAATCTCTTTCTCTTTAATAAATCATCCAATTTTTCTTAAATTGTGATCATTTACTTATTTGTACATGTACATCACATCTACCGATCTCCGTCCCATTCGGATAATTTCTTCGTGGTGCGTCGTATTTTTGTCTCAGAGTGTATTTAAATGCCGGCCGGTGTGGCCGTACAGTTCTAGGCAGTTCAGTCTGGAACCGCGTGACCGCTGCGGTCGCAGGTTCGAATCCTGCCTCGGGCATAAATGTGTGTGATGTCCTTAGGTTAGTTAGGTTTATGTAGTTCTAAGTTCTAGGGGACTGATGGCCTCAGATGTTAAGTCCCTTAGTGCTCAGAGCCATTTGAACCACTTTCTGTATTTAAATAAACAATTTTCCAGTAAAAGTATTTAACTCTCTGAAGTAGTTACGTCTATGTCCTCTTAAATATTTTGTTGAACTACGTATACATGACGTGACTTTTATATGCAGAACCCTCCTTATGTACATCAATTGAAAACTGGTTTCTCCAGTGGTGAGAGTGAACCATAATAGCTGTTTTATGCTCCGATGTTGACCAAAGAAGGTCGAAACCTGTAATTACGCTTATTACTTAGTGCTATTAGTATTTGTTTCTTGTTTCTGTTGTTGATTCCCATACGCTTGTCCCCTGCCACAGACACTGACTTTTAATGCGAAAACCATTCAGAGCAGCGCAAGCCAAAACACTTAACACATACAGTATATTCGAGCGAAATTAATTGGGCAGAATACAGCAATTAGTACCTTTTTTCTTTAATTCTCCTAGGCACTGAGGTGAAAAGTTTGCTGGTCTGTTACAGGTGTGCAACTGACTCGTTCCCCACCTTTTCCCTGTCAGTTCACAAGTCCGTATATACTGACCCTGAAGTCGACATTAAATTCTTTCTTTGACCATTTTTTCTCTTCATTTAGATGCTTTGATAATTCATGGACACTCTGTGCATAGTTCGGTTAGCAGTTACCACCTGGATATTTACCGTAAGGGTGACATAGGGGCGCTGCAAGTGCAGGGGGGTACTGAATGAATCACGCATTCCGCCCACTAACAAGTAGGTCGCAGGAAACATTTCCGGGAGCATTTGCATCTAAAATACGAGAGCGCAGCCCGCATACTGTGCCAGGCGCACAGCGAGCGGACACTTCGTGAGCCTCCGTGGAGATCAATGGGGAAAGGTACCGTCTTCCCTGTTAGCACCTAATGTATTCCGTTCTTTGTACACGCCACGAAGAGATCACGCCGAGGTCCTGGAGAGGCAGCCTATCAGTTGTAGGCCTTTGCACTGCATGAAGTAAAACGGAGACTAAATGCGGAAGGAGTGCACTTTTTAGTGCAGAGCCTTCCTTACTTATTACTCGATCAGGCCCAGAGGACCGCTACAAGGCTTCTACAACACTGAATTCTATTTCTTGCTTTCTATCGCCAATCACCCTCTTTGCCGATTTGCAGCAAATCCCTATGGGTTCCGTCTACCCACTTTTTCTTTGGTCTGTCTGGTTATCTTCTTCCGCGAAGAGTAAAATCCGTGGATCTATCGGTGTTTATCCATCCGAGCGACGTGCCCTCCCCACACAAGTCGTCTCTCATCCGGCCTACAATGTTTGATCTGTTGCAGATCTCATCCTTCTCACAGTTATGCCGGATACTCCATTTCCCAGTGGTCTCGTATCGGCCCATAGATCTTCCCTAAGAACACGGAGTTTAATGTAAAGAACAATATTGATTAGAGTCATAAGTGCGTGAGGTCAGCCTATTCCACACCAATGATTTAAGAAATCATATGATATGCAGCTCCCCTTTATGGTGCAACACTCTCCAGAACTACACTATTGGCCATTAAAATTGCTACACCAAGAAGAAATGCAGATGATAAATTGGTATAATGTGATTACATTTTCACGTAGTTTGGGTGCATAGATCCTGCGAAATCAGTACGCAGAACAACCACCTCTGGCCATAATAACGGCCTTGATACGCCTGAGCATTGAGTCAAACACAGCTTGGATGGCGTGGACAGGTACAGCTACCCATGCAGCTTCAACACGATACCACAGTTCATCAGGAGTAGTGACTGGCGTATTGTGAGAAGCCAGTTGCTCGGCCACCATTGACCAGACGTTTTCAATTGGTGAGAGATCTGGAAAATGTGCTGGCCAGGCCAGCAGTCGAACATTTTCTGTATCCATAAACGCCCGTACAGGACCTGCAACATGCGGTCGTACATTATTCTGCTGAAATGTAGGGTTTCGCAGGGGTCGAATGAAGGGTAGAACCAAGGGTCGTAACACATCTCAAATGTAATGTCCACTGTTCGAAGTGCCATCACTGCGAACAGGAGTTGACAGAGACGTTTAACCAATGGTACCCCATACCATCACGTTGGGTGATAGACCAGTATGGCGATGACGAATACACGCTTCCGATGTGCGTTCACCGCGATGTCGTCAAACACGGATGCGAGCATCATGATGCTGTAAAGAGAACTGGATTCATCCGAAAAAATGACGTTTTGCCATTCGTCCACCTACGCTCGTCGGTGAGTACACCATCGCAGGCGCTCCTTTCTGTGATGCAGCGTCAAGGGTAACCGCAGCCATGGTCTTCGAGCTGATAGTCCATGCTGCTGCAAATGTCGAACTGTTCGTGCAGATGGTTGTTGTCTTGCAAACGTCCCCATTTGTTGACTCACGGATCGAGACGTGGCTGCACCATTCGTTACAGCCATGCGGATAAAATGCCTGTCATCTCGACTGTTAATGATACGAGGCCATTGGGATGCAGCACGGCGTTCCGTATTACCCTCCTGAACCCACCGATTCCGTATTCTGCTAACAGTCATTGGATCTTGACCAACGCGAGCAGCAGTGTCGCGATACGATAATCCGCAATTGCGATAGGCTACAATCCGACCTTTATCAAAGTCGGACACGTGATGGTACGCATTTCTCCTCCTTACACGAGGCATCACAACAACGTTTCACCAGGCAACGCTGGTCATCTGCTGTTTGTGTATGAGAAATCGGTTGGAAACTTTCCTCATGTCAGCACGTTGTAGGTGTCACCACCGGCGCCAACCTTGTGTGAATGCTCTGAAAAGCTAATCATTTGCATATCAGAGCATCTTCTTCCTGTCGGTTAAATGCCGCGTCTGTAGCACGTCATTTTCGTGGTGTAGCAATTTTAATGGCCAGTAGTGTAGTTGTGATAATAAAAAATTATATCATTTACCACTGAAACGGATTTATCAAACTAATCAATCTTCCGTAAGACTCTCCGTTGAAAACGAGAAGATTATTTAAGTTTTTGCCGGACATTCAAAGTTTCGCAATCATCTAGCACTGCGGGTTGTAATAGTGTGTTGTACAGCTGGAGTTTGAAATTCCACTACGCAAGCCCGTACGCTTTATGTCTTCGATATAGACAAATGTATGATATGACTGGTATCTTAGAAATCTGATAAGAAGTGCATTGAGAAGAATGTGTTACAATTGTTTTTTGCTTGCCTTACACGAGACTAAGTCAATTATTACCCATGTACTCTTGAGTACACTCCTCAGTCAAATACTGAACCCACTTCAACATGTCTTCCTGATTTACGTTTTCTTCATAGGTATAGTTTTTTCATCATTTCTGTTTTGAACAGGAGAATACTATTTTCCATGTAACTAGTAAGAATTTAATAAACCACTCCTGTTTCTCATTTCTTTCGCATTATCAATAGACTCAACAGTTTTTATTTTCCTTTTCCATCCTTGCAGCTGCGCTTTAATCTTCCATTATTATCGCATACTGATCGTGTTTTACGCGTTTATTTCTCAGCCCGAACAAAAAATATGCTAGGGTAAATCCGGAACAGTCGCCGCATGCGGTACAGACTGCGAACCCTTTGTAGTTTCGGCAAACACCGAATGAGTACGTGCGTATCGGCAGTACAGTTGCTCAACGGAAACCAGGCTATGATAAAAGTGTTAACGATTCGATCGAGACAGTTTTACAAATGCTATGGGAGAGTAACTGAAGTAAGTCTGTAAATACTCCCTCAAAACTTTTGCAGCGTCGAGATTAGTTCTTATTGTATGCTAAATAGTCAGGTATTTCCAATTGTTTGAGCAGTTGTATTAACATTAAGTTCTGTTGGGCGTGTTTTGATTCTAGTGCGGTCACCTTGGCTATCAAAACTATGAATTTATACGGTGCGGCGTCTCTGCCCTGCAAATCAGGATACATGTCGTAATAAAAATCCGGTACATCTGACACACATGCCTTCGTCACGGGTACTTCCCGCACAAATAAGATAACAGTTTTAAAAAAGTATAGGCATACCTGTTTTGTTTACATTTTCGTTCAAATGCCTTAGCATGCACAACGTTTCAGATCTTGTCGACCCAGATGACGACACAGAAGAATCAAAACAAAGTATCCCTAGATATGTATAAGGAGTTCGGAGAATTATACCTGAAAACAGCTTTTAACTTTTGGTTACACAAAGAGTGCACAATTTTTGTAACGTTTCAGTCGACTGTGGCCGAGAAAATAGAAAGAAAGCCAAATGGAGTAAGTTTGTAAATTTTACTTTTGTTTTTGATTTAATATTTTACCAGGATTTATTGAGTATGTTAACTACAGATAAATGGTTAGATATCTTAGTTTTAATGCTTTCAACTATCAGAAAGTAAACTAGTTATCTAAACCAGTGAATTACTCAGTTATATAAATGAGATATCAAAAAGTCTATTGTTAACACTTCATAGTTTTTCTCGCCCAACGACGCATTTATAGCCAATAATGTATGTACAGGTTTTTAGCATGCAACATATCACGCATAGCATAAGGCATATACGTCGCAGTGTAAAGATGTTTTCATGGTCAAATATCATGTTTAAATGTTACATTAAAATATCAAACAAATTGTATCTCACAAACAGCTGGCATTTTTAGTTGTACAAAAAAAGTGTTACCACAAATGCATCAAGGCACTTTACATATGCAATTAGAAAATGTGCTCCATCTCTTCTGGATTAATTCTATCAGTCTCAAACGATAGTGGTTAAACGTGTATTCCGTTTTCGAAATATTTTGCAGAGAAATTGAATAATCAAGAAAGCTACAATGCGGAATACACTACAAGAAGATCTAGGAAATTACAAACTGCAAACGTGACTGCGGTCAATTTCACCACAAGATCATCCAAATGACGAAGCGAGTTGGAAATAGACTCGTATCCGGGAAGATGGCGGTTCGCATTTCCGTTCCGCTGTTTGGCTTTAGGACCCCTTGGTTTTCTTAATCGATTAAGGAGGATGCCAACATGATTCCTTTGAAAAAGCACAGCCGATTTCCTTCCGCCTCCTTCCTTGGGTTATAAGGGTGGTTATAAGTATGTGCAGGTACTCACGGAAGTCCATTGTGGGCTGTAATCATCGTACGGCAGCGAAACTTTGTAGTCATTCTAATCCGTTAATGCGGAACCGATTTACTTTGGAAAACAAAGTAGTTCCAGTTGAAGCCAACAGGTGAAAATCTAGTGCTATACACCGCTTGTAAGACGGCCTGACATCCACGCTGTCATTTGAAATGCCATAACGTGAGTGAACAGTTTGGCAGCCTAGACGATAGACAATACGCTCTTAGTGAAACTGATTTATGTTAACGGCAGCAATTACAGTTCTTCATTGAGAGAGCAACTCCGACTGAAATATCCTAGGAGAGGCCCGTTGCCATTAAATGGTTTCTATTACGGCATAAAGTCGAGCGCCGGCACGCCAGTCTGAAACGAGAGAACAGAGGGGGCTGTGAAGAAGACGTCAGCCAATTGCACGCTGACTGACCCCTCCCCAGGGCGACAACGCGACGTCAGCTACCTCTACGCGAAGAGGACATAAGAGCCGCGCCCACTGGTCGCAGCCCATTTCTACAGCAGCATCAGGATTAGGCGCTTCAAGACCAGCGACTTAGGAATTGTATATACTGAGGAGAGAAAGCTTTTGACAGTGTTGACTTGAATGCTCTCTTTCAAATTCTAAAGGTGGCAGGGGTAAAATACAGGGAGCGGAAGGCTATTTACAATTTGTACAGAAACCAGATGGCAGTTATAAGAGTCGAGGGGCATGAAAGGGAAGCAGTGGTTGGGAAGGTAGTGAGACAGGGTTGTAGCCTCTCCCCGATGTTATTCTATCTGTATATTGAGCAAGCAGTAAAGGAAAAAAAAGAAAAAAATTGGAGTAGCATTTAAAGTCTATGGAGAAGAAATAAAAATTTGACGTTTGCTGATTAACAGAATTACAGTGTCGAGACAGCAAAGGACCTGGAACATCAGCTGAACGGAATGGACATTGTCTTGAAAGCAGGATATAAGATGAACATCAACAAAAGCAAAACGAGGACGATAGAATGTAGTCTAATTAAGTCGGGTGATGCTGAGGGAATTAGATTAGGGAATAAGACACTTAAAGTAGTAAAGGAGTTTTGCTATTTGGGGAGCAAAATAACTGATGATGGTCGAAGTAGAGAGGATATAAAATGTAGACTGGCAATGGCAAGGAAAGCGTTTCTGAAGAAGAGAAATTTGTTAACATCGAGTATAGATTTAAGTGTCAGGAAGTCGTTTCTGAAAGTATTTGTATGGAGCGTAGCCATGTATGGAAGTGAAACATGGACGATATATGGTTTGGACAAGAAGAGAATAGAAGCTTTCGAAATGTGGTGATACAAAAGAATGTTGAAGATTAGATGGGTAGATCACGTAACTAATGAGGAGGTATTGAATAGAATTGGGGAGAAGAGGAGTTTGTGGCACAACTTGACAAGAAGAAGGGATCGGTTGGTAGGAGATGTTCTGAGGCATCAAGGGATGACAAATTTAGCATTGGAGGGCAGCGTGGAGGATAAAAATGATAGAGGGAGACCAAGAGATGATTACTCTAAGTAGATTCAGAAGGATGTAGGTTGCAGTAAGTACTGTGAGTTGAAGAAGCTTGCACAGGATAGAGTAGCATGTCGAGCTGCATCAAACCAGTATCACGACTGAAGACCACAAAAACAACAACAATATGCTGAAGAACATTTTTTATTTGCATGTTGCCCTTTGCTTGCGACACTTCTGTGCTATTGTCAAAGTTATGTATTGTCATTGTTCATTTCGTGATAGAACTCATTAATACGATTTGCTTGAACTGTTTGACTAGCGATGCAAGAAAGCAGTTTTCCTAGACACCCCATATTCCACAACTAGGCAGGATTCAACAGTTTCAAGAAGAGCGTCATGAAATTTGAAACCACGGCTGAACTTTTCTTTAAATTTATGGGCTCCACGAGTGAGCTAGGTGTGGCACGTATCACGGCGGAAGTTATTAACGAAGGTTCTGCTGCTGTAACTGACCATGCAGCACGTAGGCCGGGTAGCGCTAGCACACATGCAGTGTTACGAGAACTGTCCATTCGATGTTCAACAGTACGAAAAGTTTTGCGATCTAATTTAACCTGGTACCAGTAACAGATTCATACTGTGCAGCAACTGAAACCTCATGATGTGCAAAATTGCTCTGAATTTGTTCTTCGGTTGCTGGCACGGATCGGAATTGGTGACATGTGGCCCGGCAATATTCTGTGGAGTGAGTACGTACATTTTACGCTACAGGATGCAGTGATTTTTTGGGGTACTGCTAAAGCGCGTGTTGGGCACGGAGAGCCATTACGATCGTTGCATGTGACTACGTAGTGTGGATTCGAAAGCACGTTTATTATCGGTCCGTTCTTCTTGGAAAACAATACACCCAGAGGGCCTGTCAGGTGTACCGTGATGATTCCCGCTTTGAAAGAGCACAACCGTGTCGAAACCACTGCTTTGATGCAAGATGAGGAAACACCTCGTGTCGCTCGCCCAGTGAGAGATCTCCTTAATGCGACCCTCCAGAGATTTTCCACATGCATGGTCTGCAAGATCACCTGATCTTAATGCGTGTGACTTTTGGTTCTGGAGATATCTAGAATAACACGTTTACCACAAACGCGTTCGATCTCTATCTGGCCTGAAGGCCAGTCTACAGGACCACGTTGCTCAGATTCCACTGGAAACGGTGCGAGTAACTGTTGATCAGGTCGTTTTACGGATCCAGCATCTCGTCGACGTCTCCAGTGCTCAAACAAAACAAACTGTGTAATCACAGTTATGCTTTTCACAGTTGTTTGACGTTTTCTGCCCATGCCCTTTCCTAATCCCATTACGTATGGAAAAATATCTACATGTTTTTCTTGCATTCACAGCGCCAGATCTACACCTGGTTGCCAAGCTTGGAATTACTTTTTTTCCAGCGTAATTCGGTTTATTGTATGATTATATGATAGCGGAACAAACACTGGTAGCAGTTACTTCTGTAAAATATCAGGGAGTATGCGTGCGGAACGATTCGAAGTGGAATGATCATATGAAATTAATTGTTGGTAAGGCGGGTGCCAGGTTGAGATTCATTGGGAGAGTCCTTGGAAAATGTAGTCCATCAACAAAGGAGGTGGCTTACGAAACACTCGTTCCACCTATACTTGAGTATTGCTCATCAGTGTGGGACCCGTACTAGGTCGGGTTGACAGAGGAGATAGAGAAGATCCAAAGAAGAGCGGCGCGTTTCGTCACAGGGTTATTTGGTAGGCGTGATAGGGTTACGGAGATGTTTAGCAAACTCAAGTGGCAGACTCTGCAAGAGAGGCGCTCTGCATCGCGGTGTAGCTTGCTGTCCAGGTTTGGAGAGGGTGCGTTTCTGGATGAAGTATCGAATATATTGCTTCCACCTACTTATACCTCCCGAGGAGATCACGAATGTAAAATTAGAGAGATTCGAGCGCACATGGAGGCTTTCCGGCAGTCGTTCTTCCCGCGAACCATACGCAGCGACTAGAACAGGAAAGGGAGGTAATGACAGTGGCACGTAAAGTGCCCCCCGCCACACACCGTTGGGTGGCTTGCGGAGTATAAATGTCGATGTAGATGTAGATTAATAACCCACGAAGTTTCGCAGTCGTGAGATAATTGTAGCCCGCCCTGGACCTCTGCGAGTAGCTGCAGTTTAATTATAACCACCCGATGTTTCGTCGAGAGTTCGTGTCCTGCACATTGTTAAAAAATATTCTTGCACTTTGATCCTTGTGCGTACTAAAAAGCGCGTAGATTCCATGACTGGGAAAGTTAATGGAAATAAGGGGAGAAAGAATACTGCTTTTTCCTCGGCTCAAAATATCCGTTTATAGTGCTGTTGGGGGACAGCATTCTAGCACAGTCGTGACTCCGTGAATGTTCTCACTCCCAGTGTAGATGCTATAAGCAATTCAAATGCAAAACACTTATTTGCAATCGGAAGTCAGAGGGGAAAGACGTGGGAAATGACTTGCAAATAAAGGTTCAAAGGGCATTTCGCCGCTGAAATTGGAGAGGTATTCAGTTCGATTCAGTCCTTGGATTGTCCTGTGTGTAAGACTGTATAAACTACCTACGGAAATATCTCATTCATCTCATCAGTTCCTAATACTTACTGCCTAGTACAGCGGCAGTTTACATTCCTGCTTCTGAGTTTCAACCTGCGCTTCATTATTACTAGGTTGTAAGCAGTGTCCATATTTGTGTCGGATAATGCTTCGGACTCCCGTAACGGGTTCTTAATTCTTCGTCTAGCTGATATATTCCTCTGCCACTGGTCCTCTTCCCCCACAGTACGCCTTCTCTCTTTCTCTATTTCTGGAGACTGATATTGTTAGCAGCAAATGAAAAATATTAAGAACCCTAGAAAATTCTCGTAGCCCTTATCCTACCATAATTATTCACGCTTTTCCGTCTCATATTTCATATTCTATTCTCGCACCACTGTCATCAGTTTCATACATTCATAACAACCACCACATTCGAGTATATATTCTGTAATTTGTAATAAACTAAACTTGTTGAGTGGCGGTATTTACATTCCTCCTCAGTCACCCGTACCTTTCGACTACAGTGCCCCGGCTATAGTCGTTTTCTTATTCCGTTTAACTCTTTATACGTGCAAATACTGACTTCAATCTACTCATCTCGATCAAAAGGTAACTCTGTAAGGTTCTAATGGAATACTGTTGCTCCGGTCTTTGAGTGTTGACGCTACTAGGAACTATATATTTAGCGATTACGAATGTTTCCCGCGCGATACCTGATGCATTTCACGTACCGCTGATCGTTACTGATTATTACGTCTGCTTCACAGCTTCCCACACTAACGGAAATAACATGAAGAGCTACTATTACTGCGTTCCATGACAGTCACTTGGCATTTAAGCAGCTTACCTCGCTGAGATGAGCAGTACAGAACCGAGGATTTTTACCTGCAACAGAAAGAAAAGGTAGATAACAATTCTCCTCTGCAGGAAGCTTATTTGAAAGCTTCTGCAATGATCCAGCAAACATTATTCAAGATTAACCTCTTTGTTTTAATACTCTTATTAGTCTAAGCGACATAAAATATTTTAGTTACAAAATATCATTAATATTGTATTAAAACATTGTCCATAAACGCAGAAATCTTTTCCACGTAAATTGTTGGCAAAAATATGTTTTGGTAGCATTTCCATTCGTTCTCAATTAGTTCTGTATGTGCAGAGATATCGTTGGCGATGAAGGTTTGAAATTTTGTCAGACTTTCTCCGAGTACTTCATTGCATCAATAAGCTAAAGAAACCTATTGAAAGCGTATCTCTCAGTCACTCATAAAGTACGTTCCGGAGTAAGCGACGATAGACAAAAATTATCGTATCTCAACAGACACCTAAAACAGAAAATGTACAGTTTTGCTGCCATAAAACATTCTGTAGATATTACGCGTAGTGGTAGCAACTCATCTGGAATGACATCGCTGGCCTTTGCGGCCGAGGGGTTCTAGGCGCTACAGTCTGGAACCGCGCGACCGCTACGGTCGCAGGTTCGAATCCTGCCTCGGGCTTGGGTGTGTGTGATGTCCTTATGTTAGTTAGGTTTAAGTAGTTCTAAGTTCTAGGAGGCTGATTACCTCAGAAGTTAAGTCCCATAGTGCTCAGAGCCATTTGAACCATTTGATATGAATGACATCGAGAGTCAGGAGCAATAAAAATCGCATCCCATAAAAATTATCATCCTAAAACTTTTCTGATCTTGACGATGTACCAAATGTGTTACCTTCTGTATTTCTTTAATCTCTGTTGCACTATTGTTTCTCTGTATGAATCGCAGAAAAGAGCACAATCGGTGGCACAGTAACGAGAGTGTTCAATAATTTCACGTTTTTATTTCTTGGAGAGCGCCGACTTTATATCACGTGAACCGCAGCCGTTCTTGAGAACACGTATTTCAAATGATTAATTTCGGAACGGAAGTGCTTCTCATCAGAAACAGTTTACGATTTGCATATCAGTATCTGTAAACGACTCTGTTATGTATAGGTCGGTACAAAAAATGGCCGACACGCCCATCCGAACTTAGTTGCACTGAAACATCTAAAAATAGCATTTTTTCTTCTCTCGACAGTTGGATGTTTGAATGCATGCTCCTGGCAGAGCACTTTCCTCTTGAAACAATAACGTTGTTTCGGCTTGCTGTAACGACGACTTACTTTTTGAGCGGTCACCCATTTCGTGAAATGACAGACGTTATGGCTATGGGTTCTCCATTGTCTACTGCAGTGGCCAACTTCTTTATAGAACATTTAGAGGAACGTGCATTACACTACATTTGGTTCGATTTCGCCCATATTCATTTTATTGATGTGTTGTGTAGGCGTTTATGGTCTGGTCACATGATGCCGGAGCTCTTAAAGACTCGTTGAACACATGAACCGCGTAACTGTGAAAGGTACCCTAATATTGCAAGTACATACTAGTGACAGTTATACCCCTGTGAAAACAGATTTTTTTTAAGAAGTACTTTGCGTAAGTTAAAATATTTGCGAAGTTTCTACAATCGTTCGTACGGACAATACGGTCTGAAATCGAAAGGATCTTTTTGAAATAACCTATAGTTTAGCGGTAGTTGCAGCCGTGACTAACAAAAATTAAAAACTTTGTATTTCTTATATTTAATCATAAATCTGCAGCGATATAATATTATGGAACAACTAATCAGTGACGAAGCTCCAGAATACCCTGTTCTTTTGTAGAACGTATTCAGACCGAAAGACAAACCGACAGCGCCCGCTCTATATATTTTTTTCCCGTATGATTGCTTAATGTCTATAATCAATCTTTCACGCTGTAAGCAAAACACTGACCAGATACTACCTGGCAGCACAGAGCAGAAAGAAGTAACTACGCAGTCACAAAAATCTTTGTTCGTTGGCTAAGTGATCTATAGGCTAATAATCATTCAAAAAATATTTCAGCATTTGGTTGACGACTGACAGTCCGTAGAATAACTTATTATACATTTACATAAATGTATTTGTGTTTCACTCTGCAGAGGTAAACCTCTATTTAAATTACCATAAAAGTAGGATCAGTAGTGTTTCATATAACTACCTATGTGACCAGATGCACTTTAAAGAGGTTTGTAATATCTGACTGTTTCATATACTAACTTTTTTCCGTATGACAATGAGTATTCGCATATGGAACAAACAAGGCAGACTTAACTAACTTAGCAAATCATTGGAATCTGTGCTACCACCTGTCACGCAATCGCCAAGAGATCTGAGTAGATGATATTTAAATTTGGGCAAAATAAAATTGATAACCTTCATTACAGACTACAACGATTATCTGCCGGAAAAATTATGAAACAACTGCGTTATCGTCAGACTGGACCAATCTTATTTCCAGAAGTGGTTCCGCACCATGATGACACGGTGCATACAGACGATACGGGTCCACTGGAACGGTGACAATTAGGACCGGCGGAATGGCGAAGGCAGTATGCAGGGAATTGAAACGTCCTGATCTCATCTCAGTAATTATGTTAAATCGCGTGCTACGTCATCATAACGTCCGCAATTAGTTTTTTTTTTTTGCGTATAAAATTCAAATAACGGCTCGACAGTCGTGCGTCGCCCCGGGAGAATGCGACTCCGACTACCCATTCCGTTCTGTCGGGCGATGACCCGCCCCACCCAGGTGGCTAATGCCACAATTAAACGCCACTAAAACACGCAAGACTATCTTTCTGCGCCATCGTAATAGCGCGATGATGACGCTCTAAAGAACATTAGCTACGGCGATGCCATTCAAAACTACAAAGAAAATTTACATTTGTTCCCTTTTTTGTGATAATCGTTTAAGCATTAAACTGATGAGAACTCCAACCGTACGAAGAACTTATACCTTCACTTGTGTGGTTACTCTGCGTATCGTGTACGTTGAAATTTGTGTAAATGTTTCTTTAGTTTTACATGCAACATATTTTCCATAAATGGATCTTATCTTGTAGGTGCCATTGTTTTGTTTACTTAGGGAAAAAAAATGAGGAAGTCAACTGAACAAGTACGTCAGTAGTCTTGAAGCTGAATTAAAAGCAGATTTTAATCTATAATCAGTATGCCGACTGGCAAAAGCCATAAAACAGGTTAAGAAATTATACACCTGTGACAACTGAAAAAATAGGGTTTGGACGCCCAACGAAATAAACAGGAGGTAAAACTGGTTTGGGGTTCGTTTGGGAAATTCACGATGTGCCTTAAACAAAAAGTTTATAACCAGTGTGTATTGCCAATATTTATTTATTGAATTGGAACATGAACAGTAAATGCTGAAACTTGTCCCCGGGCGACCATCTAGTAGCGGAAAACAAGAAACAAGCGTCTTACTACAATAGGGAGGTAGGTCTTACGGAACTGTTGCTGAACACAAATCTGAATCGGCCTAAATAATCTTCATCATACAGCTCCCGCACCCTCCCATTTCAGTGTAATCTTCATCTTCATCTTCTTCGTCTTCCTCCTACTTCTCCCTCAATCTTTCTTTTTCTTTTGCCTTCCTACTGGTTTTCGCCTGTCACAAAACTGCACCCCCAAAAAGTGTTATCTGTCTGTGTTTGGTCGGCTATTCTCAAATAGCGCTATATCCAGTAGAGAAGTATTGAAATTCACTTCTCAGGCTCAAGCTGTTGATTTCTGTTGAAGACGTGTTGGGCTATTGATGAGAGAAAGGCTGATCAATATACCGTCTTGATATATATTATCGGTGTCAGAACTAGTTTCTACCAGAAAAGCTTTATTTTATTCTTATTTACACGTCAACTTCCGTAGGACCAAATTGAGGAGCAAATCTCCAAGGTCATGGAACGTGTCAGAACATGAAGTTACAACATAAAAGTAATAACAGATAAAAATAAATGTTTATGGACCTGAAAACAGTCAGTCCATAAGTTTAAGTAAACGCAGTCAACAATACAACAAGAATCAGCTTAATTTTTCAAGGAACTCCTCTACAGAATAGAAGGAGTGACCCATGAGGAAACTCTTCAGTTTGGATCTGAAAGCGCGTGGATTACTGCCAAGATTTTTGAATTCGAGTGGTAGCTTATTCAAAACTGATGCAGCAGTATACTGCATACCTTTCTGCATAAGAGTTAAGGAAGTCCGGTCCAAACGCAGGTTTGATTTCTGCCGAGTATTAACCGAGTGAAAGCTGCTTATTCTTGGGAATAAGCTAATATTGTTAACAAGAAATGACAGTAAGGAATATATATATTGAGGGGTCAATGTCAAAATACGCAGACTCGTGAACAGAGGTCGACAAGAGGTTCGTGACCTTACACCACTTATTGCCCGAACCGCCCGTTTCTGAGCCAAAAATATCCTTGTAGAATAGCAAGAGTTACCCCAAAATATAATACCCTACGACATAACCGAATGAAAATAAGGAAAGTAGACTAATTTTTGTGTCGAATGATCACTCACTTTAGATTTCGTTCGAATAGTAAAAATGGCAGTATTGAGTCTCTGAACAAGATCCTGAACGAGGGCTTTCCACGACACCTTACTATCTATCTGAACACCTAGAAATTTGGACTGTTCAGTTTCACTAATCATATGCCCGTTCTGTGAAATGAAAACGTCAGGTTTTGTTGAATTGTGTGTTAGAAACTGTAAAAACTGAGTTTTACTGTGATTTAGCGTTAGTTTATTTTCTACAAGCCATGAACTGAGGTCAAGTACTGCACTATTTGAAACTGAACCAATGTTGCACACGAGATCCTTTACTACGAAGCTAGTGTCATCACCAAACATAAATATTTTAGAGTTACCCGTAATACTGGAGGGCATACAATTTATACAAATAAGGAACAGGAGTGGCCCCAACACTGATCCCTGGGACATTCCCCACTTGAGCGTACCCCACTCAGACCCCACATCACAGCCAATATCAACATTGTAAATAATGAACTTTTGCTGTCTGTTGCTAAAGTAAATGATCGTTAAATACTGTACATATATCTGACTGATCAGTTACAGAAATATTTTCACTATGAACTGATTTTATATCGTCGACCTTGTGCTGCTGACCAGACACTTCCTTCACAACTGACCACAAGGTTTTAATTTTACCCTGTGAATTAGCTATTCTATTTGCGTACCACATACTCTTTATCTTCCTAATAACATTTTTAAGCATCTTACAATATTTGTAATGGGCTACAGTAGGTTGATTGTGACTACTTCTAACATTTTGATATAATTCCCGCTTTGTTCTACAATATATCCTTATCCCACTAGTCAGCCACCCAGGCTGCCTATTACTGCTAGTACCCCGTTTAGAACGTTCTAATGGAAAGCAACTCTCAAAGAGTTGCAGTTGTGAGATATTCCTGTAAGACTTATGAGCCGTAAGTATTGTCACCATCAACGTATTAAAAGCCGTGCAGTTTGTATTCCACTGTCCACACTCCTTGGGGCCTGGCCATAATTTATGAGTATTGACTCGCTACTCATGAGGTGTGGTCTCTGACACTGGGCGAGAAATATATTAGTACAAAATGTCTTCGCAGGAACGTATCAATTTTAACGATCCTAAGTTTGATGAAATTCTTAGTCGATGGGTGGTGATGTAGATCTGAGCATTGAATGTCAATTTCGGTACCTTTTTTTTACGTATCTAACTAGTGCAATTTTTATGCTCAATTTGAACCCAGGTATTTCGTTTTATTTTAAACATTTGCTTCCTAGCGAGATACTATAATTTTTCAGAATGTAAAATTCAGTTATCTAACAGTTCACTTATGCATAGAATTTAAAAAAAGTACAAAAGTATGTTATTTTGTATAATAAACAATATAATATTGCAGGCTGTATTTTGGACAGTAAAGCCAACAGGGAGTATTTAAACAACTTGCCGTTGTTTTTGTTGTCTTCAGTCCGAAGACTGATTTGATGCGTCTCTCCATGTACTTCACACATAATTATAACAGTAGTCTAACTGCGTTTACTTTATGTTTGTCTCTTGTAATTGCTGCAGATTATTGCGATTTTGATAATTTTGTTTTACTTTTTTGCTTTTGACCAGCTTTTACTGGTATTCAAATGACATCTACCTTTACGTCAACGTACTTCTTTTGCATTGAAGGTCCTTTCGATTTTCCGTCCGACAAAACTTCCCTCATTGTTGAGACCATTGTTACTATGTACACAGAGAAATTTCATGTCTTTGTGTGTTATAGTAGCACAATGCTTTTATTTATTGAATAAGACATTCGTTATGAAATATGTTTAAAAAAATGATGAAATTCCTCCAGTTGTATTAAGGTGTTGGTTTTATTGGCAACTAGTTTAGATGTTGTTACAATGTTAACTCATGAGCTACTACCTGCCTTCCGCATGGAACACGCCTATCTCACCACTCACTACTAATGTCAGACACATAAGGTTGCTGTCAACAAGTATGGGCCTGAAGATGATGTTGTAACAACATCAAAACTAGTTGCCAATAAAACCAACACCTTAATACAGCTGGAGGAATTTCGTCATTTTTTTAACATGTATTGTACTAGCTGACGTCCCAAGTCGTCCGTTTCAATTATTGATATACGAAGATTCGTTATGAAAAGTCGAATCTAATGGAGAGAGATTTTATGACCACCTGAATTAGATTTAAATTTTTTGCTTCACCTTAAGTAAGAACTTTAAAGCAATTACAGAATATTGTAGAAGAATTAATTAAAACAGTAAATATTTCTTTAAAAATTTTAAGACATAAAATTCACGATTAGATTACGTTATTTACGAAAGATGGGCATAAAGTACCAACCCCCCCCCCCCCACCCCGCCGCCACGACTGGTATTTCTATGGTAGGCTTAAATTACTCTAAAATCTGCCTACATCGTTGGATGTTGCGCTTTTAGTTATGGGTGGTTGAAGTAAGTTATGTATATGCAAACCAGTTTTACTTCAAAGAACTTGACAACACAGTCCTATCGACCAGTCAGTCATACCCACTTGCTAGAGATCATTTACGATGGACGCTATGCAACGGGAAACGTACAAGAAGGCATTTCAAATCCCGTGGCGGCGTTCCCACGGTCTGCCAACGGAACGGAATGTCAACGGCGAAAATTCTCGTAAAGAGGGTACCGACCTTGGTGGAGGGGCAGTGACATCGTCCGTTGCGATCGGAAGTTTACCTATGCTCGCCGCTCCCACTCATGTTAAAGAGAGGATTTTGCATCTTAGGCACCTTTGTTTGATTGTTTCGTTTGTTTTCCTTACTGCAAAGAGTCTACTCCGGTTTTTTCCCCATGAGTGCACTTCCACAAAATTATGTGAAATGCCGGAAATCGAAAAATGGTTTATCTTTCAGAATATCTGTACAAAGAAAAGGCTCTTGCTATGCATTAAAGCACTGCTGGACATTTGCTAAGCAACAACTGCCAATTTCCACGGAATAACCGAAAATTTTTGCGGAACATCCGACCAACGATAGTGAAAGGAAATTTAGAAAGCGGGACGTGTTAACTGCAGCGAAATTTGTGCACGTATTCTCTGTATTGGCCCTACGTTCGACAGTTCATGCAGTACGGTGTTTGACGAAGATGGCTGTAGAACCGATTACTGCGACATTCCATGTTGTATGGCAACATGTCTGCAGGACATCGTTTTATGTATACCTCTGCGGAAGAGCAACTGGATAGCTCGAAGTTGGTCAAAGTGTCATTACCGTGGCCACAGTAATGGATGAGTGAAAAAGTGTCATTTCGTGGTTAAAAAAAGGCCGCAGAAGATAGAGATGATACGCGAAAGCAAGAGGATCGATACGTAGCCGTAGTGGCTAAAAGGAACAAACATCTCACTCCAAGGCAGATCGCTGCTGACTTTCAACGGCTCTGCCAGAACCATTTCGTGGGGATTAAATCAGGCCAGTTTTTGTGCTCGGAAGCCTGTTAAATGTAGCCCACTTCAACCACGCCATCGTCGAGAAGGATTTAGTTGGTGTAGGGAGCATGTTGGTTGGAGGTCAGTAACAGTGGATCAGAGTGATCATCTCCGACTGTGGCAAGTAATTCTGGCTAGCAGTTAACGTTTAGATAGAGGGCACCACATTGCACACCACATAATGTTCATGAACATCGTCGCTTTGTTCTAAGCGTTTGGTCTGCGCGGTCATCATCTACAATGGCCGGACAACGCTGAATATCTTTCCAAGAGGTACCGTTACAGCATAGATGTGTTGCAGGGAGATTATTCTGAACCACGTCCGCGGACGACAACGCGCGTCCGCACAGGACCTCTGAGATGTCACACCCGCAAGAAAGTGAAGCTATCGAACGCACGTAATTTCCTGCGTAGGCCTACTCCCCTGTCCTTACTCCTATAGCCCGTGCCAGGGGTGCTCTTGACAAAGGTGTTTCTCGACATACACCCCTTTCCCAATCGCCTTGAGAGACGAATACGACAGTATCCCCTAAGGACTCCGCAACAGTTTGGTAGCCAGCATGAATTTCAGGTGTGAATTGTCGATTAGTGGCCGAGATGAGCATATTCCTTACTGAGAGTCAGAGATCGCTATTTCTGTTGGGAGTCTGATCTGTATCAAACATGAACGTTATTTGTATCAGCTGCTATCCTGATTTCCCGCATGGTGAAATCTTTATCCTTTTTCATTGTAAATAGACCAGTCCATCTCTTTTACGTATATGCAGTGTTTCATGTCGTCCATTATTGTCTGTGATTATTCCTGTCCAACAAAGTCTCTGTCCCTTAGGAATTGGCAACCAGTGTAAGAACATCAGCTGATGAAATAGTTTTCATAAAAAATCTTGAACACTGAAGACGTAAATATAAATGAAGAAGAAATATATGGGTGTTTGCGATTTTATCTGGCACTACTTAGAAAACCAAATATAATGGGCAAGTTATAAAGGCTCTGTGGTATTGCCTTCTAAATTGTCTTTATCGAAAAAATAAATATTGTGTAGAGTAACACTTTTTATCCTTTCACTTCTCAGCAGTGTGGATATTTTTATGAACTACGAGGGACGACCGGAAAGTAACGCGCAGCTATTTCATTACCAAAAAGTGTAATAGGTAACAAAACAAAAAATTCACAAATGAACTTACATATTTTATCTACTTTTCTCCCGTCGTGATACCAGTTTGAGCATGCCCTGTTTGTAGAAGTCCGTTTGGTTGTAATATAGTCATCTGTGGACTGCTGATTTCGCTTCAATATCTGTCGTAAAGCGATGGCCCACCAAGATATTTTCATGGAAGCAAACATATGAAAGTTCGATTTTGCAAGGTCCGGACTCTACTGTGGATGCTGGAGCACCTCCCACCCAAATTTGCCTATTTTCTCACGAAAGGGAGCAGCAATGGGGAGCCCAGGCGTTTGTCACGAAGCGCACGACGCAACTTAACCAAAGTTTTAATGGGGGTGCAGGATTAACTGTGGTCCCGTGTCCAAAAAATGGTTCAAATGACTCTAAGCACTATCGGACTTATTATCTGAGGTCATCAGTCCCCTAGAACTTAGAACTACTTAAACCTAACCAACCTAAGGACATCACACACATCCATGCCCGAGGCAGGATTCGAACCTGCAACCGTAGCAGTCGCGCGGTTCCAGAATGTAGCGCCTAGAACCGCTCGGCCACTCCAGCCGGCTGGTCCCGTGTCCAGCAAAGTCCACCAGTGACGAGTGGTGCTCTTGGCAGACGTGTTTCTCGACAAACACCCCTTTACCAATCCCCTTGAGAGACGAATACGACGGTGTCCCCCAAGGACTCTGCAACAGTTTGGGAGCCAGCTTGAATTTCAGGTGGGAAATGTGCATTAGTGGCCGAGTTGAGCATATTCCTTACTGAGAGACCGAGATCGATCTTTCTGTTGGGAGTGGTGCAGCCCATAACGCTGTCACAAGCACTTTCCTAGCAGCCTGAGTCACTTTAGATGTTTCTCGTACTGGGGACCCAGCACGCCCACGACTCATCACCAGTGCCGATTTCTTCGAGAAAGTCAAGTCCTTCTGCGGGGTAACGCGTTAAGTGATCCAAGCTCGTCATCATTCATTGGCTCCTGTGGTTGTATGATTTTTCCTTACAACTAGACCAATCCATCTCTTTTACCTATATGCAGAATTTCATATCGTCCACTATTACCTTAGGGACTCAGTGAGTACTAACATTACGAAATTTCAAGGTGTCCCGCCTCTAATGACCTCGTTGTCGATGGGACGTTAAACACAAATCACTTCCTCCTTCAACGTCTCGTGAACAATATCGTACACGGTACCACAAGAAATGCTGAACAGCTGCGATAAGGTTCGCAACTGCACACGCCGGTCGTACAAAATTCCTGCATCAATGGCTCCGACATTCTGCAGGGTTGCAGCTGTTACTGGCTGCCTGGAGCGTGGTGAATCACTACGGTTCACAAGGCCCTCTTCGAAGAATGCACACCATCTGGAGACATTGATACGGTTTGCACAGTCATCCCCCGTACACGCCACGCAAGTCTCTGTGAATCTCATTCGGTTTAGCCCTTGGCTCACAAATATCGAACTACACTTCGCTGTTCTTCACAGGTTGACGACAGTAACATGCGCGCCCTGTTGGTTTCGTAGTTCAGGCTTCTCTCGCTAGAGCTGCACATGAAAACAAAGTATCGTCTGTAACGCAAGCTTTAAACTATATCGTCGTGAAATTTCAACATTCCAGCTGCCATATTTGGCCAGAAGAAAATTATTGTGCGTTACTTTCCGATCCTTCATCGTATATCCGTTAGGAGTTTTGCTTTAGCCATTAATAAAATATCATCCGAAATTGTGCTAAACGCATTCTCTGAAAATTATTTCGAGCAGTTACTTCATGAGCCCACGCGAACAGTAAACGGTTGTGAAAACTCACTTGACTTCTAAGCAACAAATAATCCTGAGTTAATAACCAGCATCAAAACCGATATAGGGATTAGTGAACACAGGGTTGTCATAGCGAGATTGAATACTGTAATACCCAAATCCTCGAAAACTAAATGAAAAATATACCTATTCAAAAAATCAGATAAAAATTCACTTGACGCTTTCCTGAGAGACAATCTCCACTCATTCCAAATTAATAATATAAGTGTAGGCCAGATGTGGCTTAGATTCAAAGAAATAGTATCGGTAGCAATTGAGAGGTTTATAACAAATAAACACACGACGGAGCTGATCCTCCTTGGTACACAAAACGGGTTAGAACACTGTTGCAGAAACAACGAAACAAACATGCCAAATTTTAACAGACGCAAAATCCCCAAGATTGGCGATCCTTTACAGAAGCTCGAAATTTAGCGCGGAGTTCAATGCGAGACGCCTTATAACAGTTTCCACAACGAAGCTTTGTCTCGAAACCTGGCAGAAAATCCAAAGAGATTCTGGTCGTATGTGAAGTATGTCAGCGGCAAGAAACAATCAGTGCCTTCTCTGCGCGATAGCAATGGAGATACTATCGAAGACAGTGCTGCCAAAGCAGATTTACTAAACACAGCCTTCCGAAACGCCTTCACAAAAGAAGACGAAGCAAATATTCCAGAATTCGAATCGAGAACAGCTGCCAACATGAGTAACGTAGAAGTAAATATCATCGGAGTAGTGAAGCAACTCAAATCACTTAATAAAAGCAAGTCTTCTCGTGCAGACTGTATACAAATTAGATTCTTTTCGCAGTATGCTGATGCATTAGCTCCATACTTAACAAGCATATACAACGGATAGCTCGACGAAAGATCCTTACCCAAAGACTGGAAAGTTGCACAGGTCACACCAATATTGAAGAAAGGTAGTAAGAGTAATCCACTAAATTACAGGCCCATATCATTAACGTCGATATGCAGAAGGATTTTAGAACATATACTGTGTTCGAACATTATGAATTACCTCGAAGGAAACAGTCTATTGCCAGCGGGTGTGGCCGAGCGGTTCTAGGCGCTTCAGTCTGGAACCGCGTGACCGCTACGGTCGCAGATTCGAATCCTGCCTCGGGAATGGATGTGTGTGATGTCCTTAGGTTAGTTAGGTTTAAGTACTTCTAAGTTCTAGGGGACTGATGACAGATGTTAAGTCCCATAGTGCTCAGAGACATTTGAACCATTTGAACCAAACGGTCTATTGACACAAAGTCAACATGGGTTTAGAAAACATCGTTTGTGTGAAACACAACCAGCTCTTTATTCACATGAAGTGCTCGATTCCGTATTCCTGGATTTCCGGAAGGCTTTTGACACTGTAGCACACAAGCGGCTCGTAGTAAAATTGCGTGCTTATGGAATATCGTCTCAGTTATGTGACTGGATTTGCGATTTCCTGTCAGAGAGGATACAGTTCGTAGTAACTGACGGAAAGTCATCGAGTAAAACAGAAGTGATTTCAGGCGTTCCCCAAGGTAGTGTTATAGGCCCTTTGCTGTTCCTTATCTATATACACGATTTGGGAGACAATCTCAGCACCCGTATTCTGTTGTCTGCAGATGACGCTGTCGTTTATCGACTAATAAAGTCATCAGAAGATCAAAACAAACTGCAAAAGATTTAGAAAAAAATATCTGAATGATGCGAAAAGTGGCAGTTGACCCTAAATAACGAAAAGTATGAGGTCATCCACATGAGTGCTAAAAGGAACTCGTTGAACTTCGGTCTCACGGTAAATCAGTCTAATCTAAAAGCCGTAAATTCAACTAAATACCTAGGTATTACAATTGCGAACAACTTAAATTGGAAAGAACACTTATAAAATTTTGTGGGGAAGTCGAACCAAAGGCTGCATTTTATTGGCAGGACACTTAGAAAATCTAACGGACCTACTAAGGAGACTGCTTACACTACGCTTGTTCGTTCTCTTTTAGAATACTGGTGCGCGGTGTGGGATCCTTACCAGGTAGGACTGACGGAGTGCATCGATAAAGTTCAAAGAAAGGCAGCACGTTTTGTATTATCGCGAAATATGGGAGAGAGTGTCACAGAAATGATACAGGATTTGGGCTGCACATTATTAAAAGAAAGACGTTTTTCGTTGCGACGGAATCTTCTCACGACATTCCAATCACCAACTTTCTCCCCCGAATGCGAAAATATTTTGTTGACACCGACCTACATAGGGCGGAACGATCACCACAATAAAATAAGGGAAATCAGAGCCCGTACGGAAAGATATAGGTGTTCATTCTTTCCGCGCGCTATACGACAGAATTGTGTAGGTGGTTCGATGAACCCTCTGCCAAGCACTTAAATGTGATTTGCAGGGTATCCATGTAGATGTAGATGTAGATTAATAAAGTCTACATCGTTGGTAGTTCCTACTGTTAGCGCATAAATTTCCGAAATTCAGCAGTACTCTTCGGTACCGAGCTAAGCGCAGTGACGTTCTGTTGACGTTCCGTTTGGTGTCGACACAGGTCCATTTAACGGTGACGTCGCCTTTCGTTCCGTCCATGTCCACAGCGTATCGACGTTAAGTCGAGCAGAGGTGGCTGGGACACCCCTGTGCTGATTGCCGTGTGTGAGGCGGCGTGTGGCGTGTGCCGCACACGTGTGCTGCACGCAGAGTGCGCGTTAATTGTTTCCGGCGTGCAGCGTGCGTGCCGGGTCGGCAGCCCGCATACTAAGGCGACGGCAGAGCGGCCGGTCGCCGCTTATGGAGACGGCAGGCAGGTCGGCGCTCCGCCGGTCTCCCACATAGCGGCCAGGGCCTTGGCCTCGCCTAGAATGTGGACGGGCCCGCACCACCGTAGCGCTGTGCCTCAGCCCTCCATCTGTCCACAGTCTCATGCGGGACAGCGGCGTTACTTACAAGGGGAGGCCGCCAATATTTCAGATTCAATTCATACTGCGCATGATAAAAGCTCATGGCCAGAGGTGTAATGTGGCAAAGCACCAAGATGCACTTCTCAGCCGATTAACATTTATCGACAGCGTCGTAGCGCAGCGGTAAGCGCTCGGGTTCGTAATCCGAAGGCCGCCGGATCGAATCTCGCCCCATGCAATTTTTTTTGTTAGTATTTGTTTTTTGTTATTCAAATGTGTCTATACACACACACACACACACACACACACACACACACACACATATATATACGAAACGAATACGTATGGCGTAAGTCAAACGTTCGAATTAGAATAGAGACCCCACGAACACAAATTTGCTGTGGCAGGTATGAAATATAAGCTCCGTTACTCGCTCGTTACACTTGAAGGACAGATGTTGGATGGGTCGAAACGAGCCGCCGCATAAAAGCGTAGTTGCCTGCTAACTTCGAAAGAAGGTAGATGCGGTCCCTAGCGCAACTTATGACATCGTCGAAAATCAGTGCGGACGTGAGAGCTTTGGTACACCCTGTTAAACAAACGGAAAAATGGAGGCGGTACAATTGGAGAGCGATCCGCCTTCACCAAAATGCATAAGCAATTCATTAATAGTTTATATATATATATATATATTTGAATTACAAAAACCTAATAATAAAAAAAAATGTTGCATGGCACGAGATTCGATCCGGAGACCTTCCGATTACAAACCCGAGCGCTTACCGCTGCGCCACGACGCTGTATAAAACTATTAACCGTAGAGGGCATTTCACCGCAACGGTTTATTTTAACTGTCGATTTTCTCGACAACGGCTGAGAAGTGCATCTTGGTGCTTTGCCACATTACACCTCTGGCCATGAGCTTTTATTATGCGCAGTATGAATCGAATCTGAATTTCACAATTGGCGGCCTCCCCTTGTTAGAGCGACTTAATGACAACGCGACTGAAACATGAAAAACCATACAACAAGTCAAGGAAGAGTTGAATGCGAATGTCGTGTGACTAGGTCCTCCCGTCGGGTAGACCGTTCGCCGGGTGCAACTTTTTCGATTTCACGCCACTTCGGAGACTTACGCGTCGATGGGGATGAAATTATGATGATTAGGACAACACAACACCCAGTCCCTGAGCAGAGAAAATCTCCGACCCAGCCGGGAATCGAACTCGGGCCCTTAGGATTGACATTCTGTCGCGCTGACCACTAAGCTACCGGGGGCGGACAAGGAAGAGTTAGGAAGTGGACGAATCATTATGAAGGAAAATAAGAGACAAAAAAGGAAAAGAACATTCAGCATATTTCCCATGCAGTGCTACCGAGGCTGTATTTAATCCCCCATCATTATGAAGGAAAATAAGAGACAAAAAAGGAAAAGAACATTCAGCATATTTCCCATGCAGTGCTACCGAGGCTGTATTTAATCCCCCATTTATGAAATACTAACTCGCATATCAGCAAAATGAAATGAATTGTGTGTGTGTAGCTTTATTCTCTGGGATAACCCGTTCAGGGAGTTCCACCTCTTGGGGCACGTCTTTTTATTTAGCGCCAATTCGGCGAACTGCTGTCGATGACGGTGAAATTATGATGAGGACAAAACACACACACACACACACACACACACACACACACACACACACACACACACAGGCGCGAGCGGGAAAAATCGACCGGACAGGAGATCGAACCCGGGACGATCGGGATTCTGGTACCGGGCGCCGCGGAATTTGAATCCCCACCACACGTCATGGACGTCGAAGCCCCCTAGAGGTCTCTGCACCATCGCGCCGTAAGCTGTGGAGGCGCGCGCCTCCTGGCCCGCATTTAGTGTGAGGGCGCCACAGTGGAACATGTGGTTTCTGCGGCCAATAGCGGCGCCCCCGATAGAGTATTTAAGCGCCTGCCTCTCGCTCAGTCAGGTCTTCAGCAAGGTCCTGGAATCTATCCTCACCCGACGCATCCACCAGCATCTCCGCCAGCACCGCCTCCTTCCCGTTACCCAGTGTGGCTTTCGGCCGTCCTTCTCTTCCGACGACCTTCTCCTCCACCTCACTCATCTCCTTTCCGAACAGCTTAATTCCCGTCGCTCCGAAATCTTCCTCTCCCTGGACCTCGAACGTGCATATGACCGCGTATGGCATTCCGGTCTCCTCTTCAAGCTCCAAACCTTCGCCCTTCCCATTAACTACGTCCATCTGATCGGCTCCTTTCTCTCCCGCCGTCCTTCCTATGTCACCATCCATAACACAGATTCCTACACCTTTTTCCCCTCTGCCGGTGTGCCCCAAGGCTCCATCCTCTCCCCCCTTCTGTACCTTTTGTACACGGCGGACATGCCGCCGCCGTCAGCCCCCGTCCACCTTCTCCAGTTTGCCGATGACACCGCCTTCCTTGACCTTGCCCCCACCCTCCAGCGCTCCCAACACCTTCTCCAATCCCATCTTGACCGGTTCACCACTTGGTGCAACCAGTGGTTGCTCAAGGTCAATTCCTCCAAAACCCAGGCGATCATTGTAGGCAAAACCACCCCTTCCTTCCGCCTCCTTGATTTCTATCTCACCATCTATGGCCGTCCTATCGCCCTCACTCCCACCCTTAAGTACCTTGGCGTCACCCTCGACCGTCGCCTCTCCTGGACCCCCCACCTCCGGACAATCCAAGCCAAGGCACGCTCCCGACTCAGTCTCCTCAAGCTCCCCTCTGGCCGTACGTGGGGTCTGGACCCCTCCACCATCCTCCACACCTATAAGTCCCTCATCCGCCCTATCCTTTGTTATGCCCATCCGGCTTGGATCTCCGCCCCCCCTACCCTTTATAAATCCCTCCAAATCCTTGAACGTCATGCTCTCTGCCTCGCCTACCGCATCTGTCTCCCCTCCCCCATGCGGGTCCTGTACAATCTCATCCCCTTCCCCCACCTCCTCCTTTTCCTTGAAAGGATACAGATCCTGTACACCTCCTGCAAACTCGATCCTCCTCACCCGCTCATCTCCCCGATCCTCTCCCACCCCCGCCCACTGCCGCGCCTGTATTCGCACATCCCACCCGGTCTCCATCTCTCCACCCTCCTTACCCTCTCCCAAGGTGGCTTCCGCCAGCTCCCCCTCCCTGATGATGTCCTCCTCCCCTGCATCTACCCCTCCTATCAACTTTGATCCTCCCCCCCACCTCCTGTGTCCTTTCCTTTAGGCACTCTCCCTCCCTCCCTTCCCTTCCCTTCTCTTTCCATTCCCCCCTCCCTCCTTCCCTCTCCCCCGGGCTTCCCCCCTTCCTCCCTCCCCCTCTCTCCTTTGCCCATGGCATCTCTGCTCTCCCCTCTCCCATTCCCCTTCCCCTTCCCCTTCCTCCTCCTCCACCTCCTCTCTTGGCAGGTCCCCGGACTCGTACACGCTCAGTGAACATTCGCGCGCCAGAGATCATCGCCGTCAGTGTTTCGTGTGTGTGCCTTCGTTTGTGTGTAGTGTTGTTCGCCGTCACGCCACCACCTTTCACGTGCTGTCGCCATCATCCACGTTATGTGCACCGTGTCGCCTCGTGTTAGTGATGTTTCTCGTGCAGCGTGAACAGCTCCATGTTTTTCGATTTTTAGTGTCTACATTTTTGCCCACCGTTTTTACTGTCTACTCTGTGCCACCTTTATGTACTACTTGTTGTCAAAATCAAGGCTGAAGAGCGGCGTATTGTGCTGCTGACAGCCCGCCTTTGTATAAGGTGTTTAAAATCACAATAAAGAAAAAAAAAAAAAGCTCAGTCAGCATTTATCCATCCTATCAACTCTGATCCTCACTCCCCCTCCTTTCCTCTGTCCTTCTCCTGGGCTCCCTCTCCCCCCCTTCCATCCTCTTTCTTCCCCACCTCCCCTCTCTTTGTCCCCTTCTCCCCCCCCCCCCCCCCGAGTCCTTTCACATTTCCCTCCTCTGCCTCCTCTCATTCCCTCTCACGTCTGCCCTTCTCCCCCTTTATTAGTCCTCTCCCTCCTTGGTTCCCCCCCTTTTTCGATTTTTTTTCCCTCCTCCCTCCTTGTTCTTCCCCCTCCTCCAGGTCCCCCCCCCCCCCCACATCTGCCTTTGGCTCGGGAGTGTCATCCTTGTGCCGCCACTTTTGTGCAGTGTTCTACAGTGAGTGTTCTACAGTGAATGTTTTACAGTGAGTGTTCCATGTTGTGTTTTTTGGGAAGTGTTGCGAATGGCCATCATACTGTCGCTGGGTGTGCCTTTTATCTCTTGCGAACAGAAACCAGACTGTCGCCGTGTTTTTTAATTGTGTGTGTACTATGTTACTTGTCTGATTCCTGTGTCTTTTATTAACGTTGCCAACCCCTTTTGCTTTCTGTTTTAACTTTCCGCATTTTTCCGCCATTTTACACTTGACGTCACCATTTTATCGCCTGTTTTTCTTGTTTATTTTCTTCTTCCCTTTTTAAAATTAAGTCTGTAGGCTGTAGAGCAGCGTACTAAGCTGCTGCCAGCCCGCCCCCCTTCGGGAGGAATTGAAAATCAATAAAGGAAAAAAAAAGCTCAGTCAGCCAGTCTAACCTTGCGTACGTCTCTGGTCACATCGCCTCGCCTTAGACAGCTTATTTACTTTCTAGTTCTGTGTACGAGTGGATGTGGTTGTCAGGTTTTCTTGTGACTACGTTGTTTCGATCTTGTTGTTGTTCGTTCTGCTCTTCGTTGGTCGTGTCCGTCCTCTCCCGTTGTGTTGTTGTTCGCGGGCCGCTCCGCGGGTCCCGCCGCCTTTTCCGTCACTACAACACCGCGACCGGACTGAGATTAGAACCTCGGATCTCCTGCTTACCAGCCAGGTGCATTAAACCACTGCTCCATCAGGGACCCACTGTTATCCCCTCTGCGTGGACTATTTCGGCACGCCTCATTGCCACTCCACATACACCTGTTCAAAATTCAAATTGCTCTGACAAGGGAACCTCCCCATCGCACCCCCCTCAGATTTAGTTATAAGTTGGCACAGTGGATAGGCCTTGAAAAACGGAATACAGATCAATCGAGAAAACAGGAAGAAGTTGTGTGGAACTATGAAAAAAATAAGCAAAATATACGAACTGACCAGTCCATGCGCAAGATAGGCAACATCAAGGAGAATGTGAGCCCAGGAGCGCCGTGGTCCCGTGGTTATCGTGAGCAGCTGCGGAACGAGAGGTCCTTGGTTCAAGTCCTCCCTCGAGTGAAAAGTTTACTTTCTTTATTTTCGCCAAGTTATGACCTGTCTGTTAGTTCATTGACGTCTCTGTTCACTGTAATAAGTTTAATGTATGTGTTTTGCGACCGCACCACAAAACCGTGCATTTAGTAGACGAAAGGACGTGCCTCTCCAATGGAAACCGAAAACATTTGATCGCAAGGTCATAGGTCAACCGATTCCTCCACGGCACTGATGACGGCATGTGCGTCACATGACAGGAATATGTCGTCGACCCACCTAACTTGTACACTTGGGGAATGGGTAAAAAGGTTCTTCTACCTTGCTCGATTTAGGTTTGCTTGTGGATGTGATAATCACTCCCAAAAAGTGATCGCATCGGACGTACTGACGGACAGATAATAATTGTCTGGAAATAAAAAATTAAAATTTTCACTCGAGTGAAGACTTGAAGCAAGGACCTCTCATTCCGCTGCTGCTCACACTAACCACGTGACCACGGCGCTCCTGAGATCACTTTATACGTGATGTTGCCTATCTTGCGCATGGACTACTCAGTTTGTATATTTTGCTTATTTTTTTCATAGTTCCACACAACTTCTTCCTGTTTTCTCGATTGATCTGTGTTCAGATTTTCAAGCCCTATCCACTGTGCCAACTTATAACTACATCTGAGGGGGGTGCGATGGGGAGGTTCCCTTGTGAGCACTATGGGACTTAACATCGGAGGTCATCAGTCCCCTAGCCTTAGAAACTACTGAAACCTAACGAACCTAAGGACATCACACACATCCAGGCCCAATGCAGGATTCGAGCCTGCGCCCATAGCAGCCGCGTGGTTCCGGACTGAAGCGCCTAGAACCGCTCGGCCACTGCGGCAGGCGCGCCACCTGTCCGCAGTCCCTGTCCATTTCCTTCATGCTTGCTACTCTGTGATTCCCGCAGGAGATGCATCCACACTGAAGAAAGTGGATCCATTGCCCATCTAGGAGAATCAGTTAGGCCTACACTGATGAGCCAAAGAAACCGGTACACCTGTCTAATATTGTGTAGGGCCGCAGCGAGCATGCAGAGGTGCCGAACATGGCGTGGCATGGACTCGACTAATGTCTGAAGTGGTACTGGAGGGAACTGACACCATGAATCCTACAGGGCTGTTCATAAATCCTTAAGAGTCGAAGAATACAATAGAACAGCACGTTGCAAGGCAACCCAGATATGCTCAATAATGTTCATGTCTAGGGAGACTGGCTGCCAGATGAAGTGTTTAAACTCAAAAGATTGTTCCTCTTTTCACTCTTTAGCATCTCTGGACATGTGGGGTGTCGCTTTGTCCTTGTGGAATTGCCAAATCTGTCGCAATGCACAATGGACATGAATGGATCCACGTGATCAGGCAGGATGCTTACGTCCGTGTCACCTGTCAGAGTCGTATCTAGTCGTAACAGGGATCCCATATCGTCGGCAGGAGTGGCCGAGCGGTTCTAGGCGCTACAGTATGGAATCGCGCGACCGCTACGTTAGGTTTAAGTAGTTCTAAGTTCTAGGGGACTGATGACTCCAGATGTTAAGTCACATAGCGCTCAGAGCCATTTGAACCATTTTTGAATCACACAGCCATTTTACTGTGTCCATTTCAACGTCCGCTGACGTGTCAAACCTTGCTGACAATGATGATGCATTCGGCACTAGTTCTGTTCTGTCGCGAATCTAAGTGATTAACAGCAAATCGTAACTAAAAAATGAACATTTCTTTGAATTATGTTTTCTGACTGGTTTGATACGGCCCGCCACTAATTCGTCTCCAGTGCCAACCTTTTAATCTCACAGTATCACTTACTACCTACATCCTCTATTATTTGCTGCATGTATTCCAATTATGGGTTTGTTAGTTAACATAATGATGTTCCCACAAACACTAGGTTAAGGATTTGCTGTGTCGTCTCTCTGATGGAAGAAACACAGCCTTAGTTCGCCTCCATGATACATATGAATGCAGCACCTTATTGGCATGGTCAGGAAACCCTCCCATCGGGAGTGGAGGACAGATCAAGACACAATTTCATATGAAAAAAAAATCCGATTCATTATTCAAGATTAGATGTTTCATGATATAGACTCTTTTTGTTATTATTTTGCAGTCAGATTAGAGAAAAATAAAGCCGTCGCACAACAGAAAGTTAAATTAGAATTACATACCAATAAATAGTAAAAAGAGAGGATTTCATACTACAGATTTAATATTCAACACCAGAATAAAACGACAATTTAATTTCAGTACTGTTATACATGGTGTTTGATTATTACGGTTGCAAACGGAAAGGAACGAGAAGAGCACAATGGAACAAGCAAATAATCCTAATAAACGCAGGTCCGAGAACCAGTGTTTTCTCACATATGATGTGTTACGGCTGACTACGTGAACACTTTACAGCAGAGTACTCAAGAATCCAAACTATAGTTACGCAATTGAGAGCAAGCGCAACAAGACAGCAACGACTACCATTCATGTGAATGCAGACTTCAGCATGTCTGTTCATCGATACCCGTACACATTAAAAAATCCCAGGCGTGTTCCGGAAGCATTGACAACCATATACAGTACGTTCCCGGAGTTCACTAACGTTGCCAATAAGGCTTGTATACACCAAAGATTTGAAATATCCCCACACAAAATAATCCAATGGATTCAAATCGTGGGACCTGGGAGACGATGCATTGGCGAGCTAAGACCGATACGCTTGTCGAAGATCAGTATTCCCGAACAGCCATATGATACTGTGCTGCTGCACTCTCATGCATGGACCAGATCTGTAACCTTTCATCCAAACAGACATTAACAGTGTTGTAAAGTTGGCATAACTTCTATAGTGCCTATGTCGTATCAGTTGGGGTGGGGTGGTGGGTGGGGGGGGTGGGGTGGAGGTGCACTGATTTCCAAACACTTTTTTTATCAGGAATATTTGCTTGTTTCACTGTCTACTCGCTCCTTTTGTCTGCACCCATAACAGTAAAACACATTGTATATTGGTTACAGTGCCTAACTTGTTAATCCAGTAAAAAAAAAAAAAATAAATCATAACCTATTTGGTAAGTAAACATACTGAAAGTTTTATTAACAAAATTGTGTTATATACAGAGTAGTAAGATACAACATCTTAGCATGTAGGAATACCACTTTTTCTCCTTTTTTTTTTTTTTTTAGAATTCTGCATGTTAGTTGTCTGTTTTAGATATGCATCCGTTCTTGCGTAACTGAATGGGAGGGCAACAGCCGATATGTACATAAAAAGATATTAAGAAAACTTTTTGCATTCCATGGTGGGCTGATTGGTAGAACAACCAGTTTCGGTTCCAAAGCGATTTTTATTTAAAGAGAAAAGCAGTCTTGGTTGTTTTATTATCGTTTCCCAATGACGCATTTGATCTTTATTTAGGCATCTTCGGATTGCAAATAACGCATCTCGCCTGGATCAGGCTTCCTCAGACTTTGAAAGCTGTCACAGCAGTACATATCATTGGCGGGTATCGTGGTTGGTCAGGAAGATTTTTAATAAAAATAACTTTGCAAGCCAGCGGGCCTGATGATGGCGTATTATATGGCCGAAACGGGTAGCCTATAAAATAAACTGGAAATAGACATACAGCTCATAGTGTTCTTGATATTTTTTCATCAGTTGTCTGTTCTGGACAATCACACAAATCTTATTTCGTGGAAAAGGTAAAAACATTAGATAGTTGTTAGGCTAATTGTACTGATTTACTGATACAGCTAAACAGTATATGATTCTGTCTCCTTCTTTGGGAGACGAAACGTTAAGGTTGTAAAACTGCTTCTTCTCATGGTCTGCTGGCCGCTGGTGGCCGAGCGGTTCTGGTGCTACAGTCTGGAACTGCGCGACCGCTACGTTCGCAGGTTCGAATCCTGCCTCGGGCATGGATGTGTGTGTTGTCCTTAGGTTAGTTAGGTTTCAGTAGTTCTAAGTTCTAGGGGACTTATGACCTCAGCAGTTGAGTCCCATAGTTCTCAGAGCCATTTGAACCATTTCTCATGGTCTATTATCCATCAAAAAAGTCGAAAAGTATGTAAATAGCGGTCCTGAGAACCTGCATTGTACTTTACATCACGTGTCAAAGAAAAGTCCCCATTTATAATTGTAGAGAATAAACGCACCAACTGAGAAAAATTGAAATGCTGTGTGGCTAGGGCCTCCCGTCGGGTAGACCGTTCGCCTGGTGCAAGTCCTTCGAGTTGACGCCACTTCGGCGACTTGCTTGACGATGGGGATGAAGCGATGATGTGGATGACACAACATCCAGAGCCTGAGCAGAGAAAATCTCCGACCCAGCCGGGAATCGAAGGTGGGCCCTTAGATATGACATTCCGTCGCGCTGGCCACTCAGCTACCGGGGGCGGACACCAACTGGGTAATTACGTAAGATTATTAGGATAACAGGTTACGACTCCTTTTCCAGGTAACAAAACATCCAACATCTAATTATTGTGAAGCGCAGCTCGTCATCAGGGTGAATTTGCACAGAGGAGGCTGAAGTTACGGGATGCCTTCTAATATCGTGTCGGACCTCTTTTTGCCCGGCGTACTGCAGCAATTTCACGTGGCATGGATTCACCAAATCGTTGAAAGTCCCCTGCAGAAATATTGAGCCAGGCTGCCTCTATAGCCGTCCATAAATGCGAAAGTGTTGCCTGTGCAGGCTTTTCTGCACAAACTGCCCTCTCGATTACGTCCCAAAAATGTTCGAAGGGATTCATGTCGGTCGATGTCGGTTGTCAGATCATTCACTAGAATTGTCCAGCACGTTCTTCAAACCAATTCCGAACAACTGGGATATGGCATGGCATATTGTCATCCACGAAAATTCCATTGTCGTTACGGGGACATGAAGTCCATGAATGGCTGCAAATGATCTCGAAGTATCTGAACATTTTCATTCAATGATCGGTTCAGTGGGACGGTAGGACGCAGTCCATTCCATGTAAACACAGCCTAAACCATTGTGGAGCCAGCACCAGTTTGCACAGTGCCTTGTTAGCAACTTCGGTCCGTGGTTTCGTGGGGGTCTGCACCACATTCGAACTCTACCGTCAGCTCTTACCAACTGAAATCGGGACTCATCTGTCCAGGCCACGGTTTTCCAACCGTCTATGGTCCAACCGATATGGTCAAGACCTCAGGAGAAGTACTGTGGGCGATGTCGTGCTGTTAGCAGAGGTACTCTGGTCGGTCATCTGCTACCATAGCCCATTAACACTAAATTTCACTGCACCTATGACAACCTACTACACGTCCGGCTAATTAAGACTCAAGAGAACCGTGTACCAATTGCGCGGACAAGTGATTTACTCCGACAAATAAATGAAATCTATGAAATGTATGTGTAATTATAACCGAATCGCCAGTACTCTGTACTTGCAGCAATGAGAATACGAAGAAAAAACTCGGAGGAAATTAAATGAATATTAAATTTGACTGGATGGAATTACAGTACCTAATTAAATTTAGGGAAACATTATAAGTTTAGTTAATGAATTAAAGAAAATTAACATTCATCAGCTCACTACGTGAGCAAAATTACTGTCACTAACTTACTCTCTGTTAGTGGTGAAAAACGGACGTAAGATTGCTTGGTTTTGTTGCAAAGCGAAAACAGCACGATGTGTAAGTACTAATCTAGCGTGATTTCGAATGGATATGTCATAGTGAACAAATAGCTTTCAATTATGTAATAGGTCATGGAAATCAATTATCAATAATCAACGAACAACAAAATCTCACCAGCAGTAAACAGATACGTAAATGCAAAAATTCGTGACGTCACTCAGTGTAATGCTCACTGTCTTTAATTTTACTCAAAAAGTTATTTATATTTATTCATTACTGAATGCTCTCATTTGGTTTAAAATTTGTCGCAAATTATATAGCGTCATTCAATAATCACTTTCCTGTGGGCTACAGCAGTGTAATTTGCCAAGTTAAAATTTCGATCGTAAAAGAATAACAAAATTCGTGACATGATTTTACTGAGTCAATTGGTTTCTTGTAAATTCAAATTTTATTACAGTTCATTAACAATTACTGCTAAGCACATTGTGGAATTGCTACTATTGTTGGCTCAAGATGTTAACACACATTTGTGACTGATTGCAGTTTCGTAAAAATGAGAACTTAATTATCCATGAAAAACTACAACAAAAAATACCTTTTTCTGAATTTTACTTTGTTAAGCTTGTCTTTGAAATTACTGTCTACTGGAATGAAGCATTTGCGTCAATTATCGTTTTGATAACTACATAAATTTCAATTACTATTATTTATTTCATAAAAATACTGTAATAGTTTCTCAGTCATCAGGACTGTCTCAGGTTCAACAACGGATAAGATAGATACTACTTAGGTATTTTTTCTTAGATAAAAGTGAAGGTCCTCATTTTGGTATAATTCGATATTATTCGAACACAAAATGAAGTACGAGGCCTCATACAAGTTTGACCACGTAATTACTTGGATCTTACTTCAGGTTGAGATGTCGTCGGTGCAATATAAAGCAGTGTTCGTCGACATTGTGCGACACAGGTCTTCTTCTTGTAGCTTGGTAGCAAATGAAAGAGGGGCTGCAGCAATCTTCATGTTAATTTGCATCCTCTTGCGGTATTTATTTTGTGCCCAGTTAATGCCATACACTCCGCCCGTCCACATTAAATGTACGCTGCGCCATTACACATTTTAGCATCACTGCTTTACGACCATTTCTCAGCAAAAAAGCCGCAACCTGCCTAGATTCGACTGCTTGCTTCAACACTCTTCTAGGTTCTGTTCTGCACTGTAGTCAACTGCTAGCGCGAATGCGCGCCCAGAGATAATGCAACTTCCAGTTCACTATATTCTCTGACAATATGGCAGCGCTCTGAGTAAGCCAGCGTATCTACTTACAACATGCTTTCAACGAACATTTATTTAACTTTACAGTGAGTAAACATTCCCTTCCATAATACAAACATTAGTACACTTATTTACTAACTCTGATTCGTAGGAAAAATACAACGAAAAGTAAAATTGCAAAGAAAATATGTGGTAGCCCACAGAGTTGTTGCTTGTCTGTTATCAATGACAACTCTACGCAAAAACCGCTGCTCTCGGTCGTTAATGAAGGCCGTCGGCCACTGCGTTGTCTGTGGTGAGAGATAATGCCTGAGATGGTATTCTCGGCACACAATTGAAGCTGTGGCTCTGCACTAAATTTCCGAACGACTTCCGACGTGGAATGTCCCATGCGTCTAGCCCCATCTACAGTTCCGTGTTCAGAGTCAATTGATTCCTATCGTGTGGCCACAATCACGACAAAAATCTTCTGACATGAATCACCTGAGTACATACGACAACTCCATCAACGCACTGCCGTTTTGTATCTTATGTACACGATACTATAGTCATGTGTATATGGACAGATCGCTATCTCACGACTTTTGTCGTCTCTTCTGTATATGCAGCCTGCTAATTCACTGCAATTCCTAGTTAAAACTATTTATCCTATTAACAAGAAGTAATCTAGAACGTGAACTATTTCATTATACCTGTGTCGGTTGATTAACACGTATCTTTTCTTATGGATGTGCGAGTTACCGTGCGTTTCCTCGGTCACAAGATCTATTTATATTTGGGTTTGAAAGAGTCTACTGGGGTAAGCTTGTATGTGGTACCCGAATACTGTAAACTAAAATTAAATTATTATATTGTAAACGATGTATGTCTCTGATGGTCTCTATAAAACGGATCGCTGACTTTGCACGAACGCAGAGCCAAAGATACTGTTTCTGGTCGGAGACAGTTGGGTTGGAGCAAGAGAGTTCTTAGCGCACAGCAGTGACTGTGTATGAGTCTGTGAGAGAAAGAGGATCCAATAGACAGTTTCTGTAGTTTGCTCTGCAAAGCCAACAAGTGTTAGATTACAATGAAGGAATTTTTCTCATAGCAATATTTTGTGCTACACCGCACGTGAAACAGGTACTTCTAAATGGTGAGTGATTTTGTCATGGAATGTAAAGTACGATGAAATGCAAATTTAACTATAGCAAGAAAGGATTACTGGATTGATATTACGAGTACATGTATTATTGAAAATATAAATGGGGAAGTAGAAGTCTTCTCGCAGTTAAGATAAAGAAGTTAATTTTTTCCTACTTTCCTTTTGCCAGCGCGAGTTTGCTGATAATTGGTTCAAAAAATGGCTCTGAGCACTATGGGACATAACATCTATGGTCATCAGTCCCCTAGAACTTCGAACTACTTAAACCTAACTAACCTAAGGACATCACACAACACCCAGCCATCACGAGGCAAAGAAAATCCCTAACCCCGCCGGGAATCGAACCCAGAAACCCGGGCGTGGGAAGCGAGAACGCTACCGCACGACCACGAGTTGCGGGCTGATAATTGGTGTCAGTGAGTTCTATGTTGAGTAACCCCAGAATGTACGTAAACAGATTTGATGTATAGGCTACTTAGATACTGCCTTTTGTAATGTTTCTAAGATTTATTAACACAGGTATACATAAGTTGATGATTTGTCTTTATGCTTTTTAGTGATGCTACATAATACTTGCTGTGCAGATCTCATTGTTTGTGACTACGTCAGCAAAGAAAGGTTTTCATTTAGTAAAAAGGATGTCATTTTTCTGAGTAATATAATTTTAATTTTCAGATGTTTTGAAAAGTCAAACTTAACTTCGAATGCAACTTCACTATTGAAAAAGTCAGTGTTCGTAATTCACCCACCCCACTACTGCCTCCCTGTCCAGGTCATATGACTTTGAAAGACATTGAATTTTTCTCAAAAGTTTTCCTTTATCAGCCAAAAAATTAAAAAAACCGTATTTTTCAAAGTATTACGGCGAGCACTGCACACCGCTGAACCTGTAGCAAGTATCTTTTATTCTTCTTCATGAGAGAGCAGACTATAATGCGATCTACCGTTGCTGCTTTAGAGCTAAGACAGTTTTATTTATTTTGTTAAGGAACCAAAGTTATCAGTTCTGAACAGGGCCAGAAGATTCAGTACCTAAGGAACTGAATGTATTTTGCAAAATAGCTCTGAGCACTATGGGACTCAACATCCGAGGTCATCAGTCCCATAGAACTTAGAACAACTTAAACTTAATTAACCTAAGGATATCACACACAGCCATGCCCGTGGCATGATTCGAACCTGCGACCTTAGCGGTCGCGCGGTTCCAGACTGACGCGCCTAGAACCGCTCGGCCACAGCGGCCGGCTGTATTTTGCAGTGACTGTATTTCTTTATTGGTATTGGGAGTTGCATTGCTCGATCAGTTCGTATTTTTTTTTTTTACAACAACATAGAGTAAGCACATCACTTGCAGTTACAACACGCTATGCGATAACTCCAGTTCAGGCATTCATTTAAGTATTACAATAAATTTTAAAGAACGTTACAGGGTCAATAAAATTCTTCTGGTTTTGTGACCGCATTGTTAACTATAAAATTCCGATGTTTCGGCGACTATTGCAAGATGCCTTCCTCAGGCTGTATTACTAACTGCTGAATGGACGCTAGTTTCATTACTTGTATACTGTGGAGGAGGGCTATCATTGGATGTGAGGGTGAGACGGAAGAGTGTTAGGTGTCGTTTTATTGGTCTTTGCATTGTGTCTTGTCACTGGTGGAAACAGGCGATTTCCATTGGAGTTTCCTTTATTGCTTGCCTTTTGTGGAAACCGCCGAATAGGAAATTGAGCGGCGACTGCAGCGTAGCGTTGTTTACTCTCTGCCTAGTTTCAGCTAGGGCGCGTCAGCGCTCTGTGTACCCTCCGCCGCTGTGGCCAACCGCGCGCCTGTTGCTTTGCGAGAGCTGTCCTTCTGCAAAGCTGTCACTGCTGGCAGCCAAGACGCTGGAAGTCGGTACCGTCTCCTCTACTCATGTTGTCGGGTCGCTTGCCTATTTCTATAACTTCTCTGATATTCCTCATCAAGCTAAACGACTGTTTCGCCAGTACGCGGGCCTCTAGAAATTTAGCCGTCATCCTGCACTGTTGCAGTGTTCTGCCACCGCTGATTTGTTGTATTGTTTGCCGGCCTATGTGACCGAGCGGTTCTAGGCGCTTCAGTCCGGAACCGCGCTGCTGCTAAGGTCGCAGATTCGAATCCTGCCTCGCGCATGGATGTGTGTGATGTCCTTAGGTTAGTTAGGTTTAATTAGTTCTAAGTCTAGGGGACTGATGACCTTAGATCTTAGGTCCCATAGTGCTTATAGCCATTTGAACCATTTTGTTGAGTTGTTTGAGACGGATATATCACTCGTGTCCAGATAATCTTGTACTTATTGGACGCCCTATCTCGCCCACATACACCAGTCAACATTCGCACCCTGAGGCATGAAACTTGTCTGTTGTGTCTTTCGTTGAACCCAGAACGTCTTTTATTTTGTTGTAGCTACAAAAAATCAGCTTAGTGCCCAGACGTTCAGTGACCCCTTGTGCGTATGGCAGCAGGACGGTGTTCTGTGCTTCGTTCTGCATTTCCCTATTGCCCTCCTCCTTTGGCGCCATAGTTTTATGTATTATCCTCACGTCGTAGCCATTAGCTCCAAAAATAGACCTGAGGTTCTGTAGTTCGGCTGTGTGTCAATCGCTGATCCTGTGGGCCCTCTCAGTTAAACTTTGCTATGCCGATTTACTTTGCGTCGGATGGTGGTGGGAGGCTTACGTTACACTTCCACGTCAAGAAAAGGCGATATCCCGTTTTTTTCTACCTCCATGGTGAAGTGAATTTTGCTGTGCTGCTGACTGAGATGTTGGTGGAAGTTCTGAAGGTCTTCTTCTCCGTATAGCCAGATGACAAAGGTGTCAAACTTCCTGGCAGATTAAAACTGTGTGCCGGACCGAGACTCGAACTCGGGATCATTGCCTTTAGTGGGCAAGTGCTCTAGAGCCCGTGAAAGGCAATGGTCCCGAGTTCGAGTCTCGGTCCGGCACACAGTTTTAATCTGCCAGGAAGTTTCATATCAGGGCACACTCCGCTGCAGGGTGAAAATCTCATTCTGGGGACAAAGGTGTCGTCAACGTATCTTTGCCAGCATTCCTAATCGCCGTTTTCCAACAATGGCAGGCAATAAAGGAAACTCCAATGGAAAACGCCTAGTTCCACCAGTGATAAGACGCAATCCAAAGACCAACAAAAGAACACCTAATACGCCTCTTCCTCACCCTCATGTCCAATGAAAGCACTCCATAGTATATAAGGAGCGCCCATTGAGCAGTTAGCAATACACCCAGTGGAAGGCGTCTTGGAACAGTCACCAAAACATCGAAATTTTATAGTTGACAATGCGGTCATAAACCCAGAAGAATTTTATTGACTGTCGAAACGGCTGCGGAAGCCTTCGTTTACATCCAACGTTACAGGTTGTTGTGGTTTCGCCGCGCGGGATTAGCCGAGCGGTCTCAGGCGCTGCAGTCATGGACTGTGCGGCTGATCGCCGCGGAGGTTCGAGTCCTCCCTCGGGCAAGGGTGCGTGTGTTTGTCCTTAGGATAATTTAGGTTAAGTAGTGTGTAAGCTTAGGGACTGATGACCTTAGCAGTTAAGTCCCGTAAGATTTCACGCACATTTGAACATTTTTTTTTTTTTTGTGTTTTCACTCGTCAACATACGAGAGCACTCCGCAAGCGCTGTGAGTCTGTATTTTTACCGCAGGTTGGAGGGACATGGGAAGAGCGTGAGACATGGAGCGTCCAAACAAGGCGCGAGCTAGAGGCTGGTGGTTGGTGCCGGTCGACAATGGGGTGATCCATCTGGCGCGCTCTGGCCGGCAGCGGCAGCGGCACGAGCGGCTGACGTAACGCTCCAGCTTTTGTTTCGCGCGGGATTTACGGGACGAGAGCGGATCGGCGTTGCCAGCGTGCGCCACCACCCGCCATGCCACCAACTCGCCCGGGCGGCTGGGTAAACACGGCGGGCTGCAAGGCTGCGCGGGACACGCCTTAAAATAAAAATTTATTAAAAATGTTAACCACTGTCGGTCACACAGCGGTCTTCAGACTATCTACAATCACGGTGCATATGGTCTGAAGATGGTCGCTATTTGACCTTTACCGGTCGCCACTTTTAATAAAAGCGATATTGTGAACGAGACTGTTTTAATTTTAATTTTAAAACATTCCATCTCCATTCAAACGCCTCCAAAAACTACGTCTATTCCGTGCGACCCTCCAAGACTTCCTCTACAGCGCAAACCTCTTCGAGTACCACCAACACCCTGCGCCCTTAGTTATGTGTTCGATGTATTCCAAGCTCTCTGTCCACCCCTATAGTTTCTGCCCATGCAGTGGAAGGTATTCTCTGATGTATAAACATTCCATCGTTCTATTTCTTCTTCCTCACCGACGTTGATGAAAGCCTCCTCATTTCGTACCAGTCCACTCAATTTTCAGTGTCACATCTCAAATGCTCTATATTTTCTAGTGTTCTCACAGTCCGTGATTCACTTCCATGCTGTGCTCCAGATGTAAGTTTTTCCTCATATAAAGGCTTATATTCCTACAGTTTCATCTGCATACATCATCTGCAAGCTATCGTACGGTGCGTGGCGGAGGGTACCTTGCACCATTACTAGTCATTTCCCTTCCTGCTCCACTCACAAATAGAGCGAGGCATAAGAGACTGTCATATGCTCTTATGTTCATGGCCCTTACTTTGGTTTCAATGGGATCGTTCCGCAATCAGCTTCAAAGGCCGGTTCTCTAAATTTTCTCAGTAGCGCACCTCGAAAAGAACGTCCCATTCACTCCAGGGATTCCCGTTTGAGTGGCGAAACATCTCCGCCCTACTTGTGTGCTGATGGATCCTGCAAGTAAGAAATCCAGCAACCCGCCTCTGAATTGCTTCGATGTCTTCCTTTAATCCGACCTGTGCGGTCCCCAAAGGCTCGATCGGTTCTCAAGAATGGATCGCACTAGTGTTCTACACTGAAGAGCCAAAAACACTGGTACACCTGCCCATTGTCGTGTTGGGCCCACGCGGGCACGCAGATGTACTACAACATGATGTGGCATGGACTGGACTAATGTCTGAAGTAGTGCTGGACGGAGTTGCCACCGTGAATACTGCAGGGCAGTCCATAAATGCGTAAGAGTACGAGGGGGTGGAGATCTCTTCTGAACAGCGCGTTGCAAGGCATCCAAGATATACTCAATAATGTTCGTGTCTGGGGTGTTTGGTGGCCAGCGGAAATGTTTAAACTCAAAAGTGTGTTCCTCGATCCACTCTACAGTATTCTGGACGGGTGGAGTGTCGCTTTGTCTTGGTGGCATTGCACAAATCCGTCGAAATGCACAACGGACATGAATGGATGCAGGTAACGTCCGTGTCACCTGTCAGAGTCGTATCTAGACGTATCAGGGGTCAGCGTATCACTCCAACTACACACGCCCCACTCCATTACAGAGCTTCCACCAACTTGAACAGTGCTCTGCTGACATGCAGGGTCCATGGATTCAAGAGGTTGTCTCCACATCCGTGCACGTCCATCCGCTCGATACAATTTGAAACGAGACTCGTCCGACCAGGCAACGTGTTTCCTGTCATCAACAATCCAATGTCAGAGTTGACGAGACCAGGTGAGGCGTAAAGCTTTGTGTCGTGCAATCATCAAGGGTTTGTGCGTGGTTTCGGCTCCGAAAGCTCATATCGATGATGTTTAGTTGAATGGTTTGCAAGCTGACACTTGTTGACGGTCCAGCATCAAAATCTGCAGAAATCTGCGGAAGGGTTGCACTTCTGTCACGTAGAACGATTCTCTTCAGTCGTCGTTGGTCCCGTTCTCGCATCATCTTTTACCGGCAGCAGCGATGTCGGAGATCTGGTGTTTCCTGATATTCACGGTACACTCGTGGAATGGTCGTACGGGAAAATACCCACTTCATCGCTGCCGCGGAGATGCTGTGGTCAATTGCTCGTGGGCCCACATAACACCACGTTCAAATTCACTTAAATCTTGATAAAATGCCATGGGCAGCAGTAACCTATTAAACAACAGTGCCAGACACTTTTGTCTTATATAGGTGCCGTCGACCGCAGCGCCGTATTCTGCCTATTTACGCATCTGTGTATTTAAATACGCATGCCTATACCAGTTTATTTGGGGCTTCAGCGTAAATGCGATCCCCTGTACATACGACCCACACTTTACTAAAGCTCTACCAATGAAGCAGAATCCACCATTCGCTTTCCCCTCCATGTTCGTTCCATTTCACATAGCGGTGTTGCATTTAATCGACCTGACTGTATGAAAGCGTAGTACTAACGCAGTATTCGAACGTTACCGGATTGCCTATCCTACTCATGAGCATTAACTTACATTTTTCCTCATTTACGGCTAGGCGTCATTCTTCACAGTCACTCAACGAGGATATCTTCGCACATACCACAGCATCGTAGGTTAATAGTCATAGATTGATTCTCACCCCGTCCGTCATATTATTGATCTATATAGAGAATAGTAGCGGCGCTGACACACTTTCCTAGAACAATACCCTTGTCTCTGATGAATATTAGATGAACACTAGCCGTCGAGAACAACGTACTGGATGCTGTTACTTGAGAAGTCTTCGAGCCCCTCGCGTATATGGGATCTAATCCGTACGCTAGTACCTTCGCTACCAGTAAACAACAGTGTAAAATATTAGTACACTTATTTGATCAAGGAATGCTTCCTATGTTGTGCTAATGTTCTTATATCCTCCTTGCTTCGTCCACCATGCATTATTTTTCTTCCAACAGAGCAGAATTCTTTCACTACTTCTATAACGGCTTCCCCAGATTTGACGCTAATCCCATGTGTGCTACTCCTCATTACTTCTGTCTTTCTTTGGTTTTCTCCAATCTGTGCCCTGTATTCATGAGACCATTCCACTTAACAACGCCGTGATTCTTCCTCTGTTTCACTGAGGACAGCAGTGACACCAACGAATATTATCATCCACGTTCTCTGGCGTTTTAATTTCAGCGCCTTTTGTGTACCTCACTCCCGTCATTGCCCCCTCTTTACATTATCATTACTCTCTTTTGGTTCTTACCATATCATTTTGCATTTTCCCGCATAGCTTCCCTCGAGTATTTCTGTAAATTTCACCATAGTACATAGTCCATCCTTTTTCTAAGGTATATTACGTACAACACACGGATTTCAGAATACCCACAAGAGTTCAGATAGCCGTATTACCTTGCAGAGAATCATAATTAGCAGAAAAAGACACTCGTAAAATCTCTTTATAGTGGACTCGCGCAGCTAAACATATTTAAATAAAAGTTATTGTCACACAAAAGTGGAGAGGAGAAGGAGTATAGGTTTATTTTGTACCGAGATGTCTGTAAACCTTAGCTGCTGAATATTGATTCTGCACTTATCCATGTCCATACTTTCGAGGTCTATGGCTTCCTTGAGCACCGGCCACAGACGTCTGTAAAATGTCAGCCTCGAAAAAAATATGAAAAGAATGAAGACTCAATCTAGCAAATGAACAATTAAGTATAATTATTAAAATCAAAACTATAAAAACAAAAAATTAGAATGATAAGGACTTAAACTGAAACTCTAGCATTTCTTTCACTCCTTTTCCGGCGAAGCTTTCGAAATTTATGAGACGCATTACCTAAGTGTTTGAGTTTGAAGATGAAATGACTAACAGCTATCGCTTGAGCATCTGTCTGGACTTGGTTGACGTTCTGTGTCATTGCGAAAATATAGGTCTACTTCATAACTGTGTGATACAAGTTCTATCTATAAGGAGATTAGCGTAACAATTTCTTGCACCAGCGATTGCTTGGATATGCAAAAGAATATTCTCATGACCGGTTTCGGAAAATATCTGCTATCTTCAGATACGCTTAATCACAGAAAGCTTCATGCAGATAAACAAATGTAATTGATCACTTTGAAGTTTATCACGCGACGATGTGGTGTCCATGCACTGAAATGTTAAATGTCTTCATGGTGTTCAAATTGTTTAAGCATATTTGTTGCCGGCCGAAGTGGCCGTGCGGTTAAAGGCGCTGCAGTCTGGAACCGCAAGACCGCTACGGTCGCAGGTTCGAATCCTGCCTCGGGCATGGATGTTTGTGTTGTCCTTAGGTTTAACTAGTTCTAAGTTCTAGGGGACTAATGACCTCAGCAGTTGAGTCCCATAGTGCTCAGAGCCATTTGAACCATATTTGTGTATTTGTACGTAGTTTTTTGCACAAAGACATCTGAAAACGGCAAATCTTTGCGAAACTGGTAAAGTGAATATTCTTCTGCATATATAAGCGTTCGTTGAAGTAATAAATTATTATACAGACATCAGAGTGTTCATGTACTTCCAGAAGGCAATATATAAACTGTAAAAAAATCTAGGGAGATTAGTATCACCAGTTGAAGTATCGACAACTACTGTAAACATTCACGATTAACTCAGAAAGGTGTCGATAAGCGTCATGATCGATATTTGTAGGCCTCTAGCCGACGCCTGCCAGACTTCTACGTATGAATAATTTGCACGTTTTGTTTGAAATATTACTTTTGTAATTATGTCTCTACTGTATTATTATCGTTACTGAAAAGGATCATTGTGGGTCAATGAATACAAAGCTGTAATGGATAGTGGATGAAAATTCGTTGTACGATAATTAATTAATAATATCCGTATCCTCCGATAACTTAACAGCAGCTAGTAGAACATTTTTGGCTATACACAACGCTGTACTTATTAAGGGTCTCCTGAAATGTTCACACTCATGAAATGTTCAATTTTTAGTTTTTTGCGTTTTAAAAGTGTACAGACTTTCCTCTTTCAATTGATATATAATTTATTCTGTTCAGAAGACTACGACTATTTTTAAAATATTTTTGAAATATGTTCCGCATGGGCGTGACCCATTGTGGCGCTGTTAAACTGCTGTCAAATTCTGTATTCATGAATTTACATCTCATCATGTACATTTTAGTGATTTGAGAGAAAATGAGTATTACAAAATAAGTGTTGTGGCTAAGCTGTGATAGTTCAATATATATATCTCGCTCGATTGTCATGTGTTTCATGTTTATTTACTCTTTTATAATCCTGGAAATATTCGTAGTGAATCCTGTTCATTGAAGCCTCTGTTTTATTGAAGGATAATCATGGATGAACGTAAAGGTGACTGGAAATTCTCTGAAGGTTTTTGATAAAAGGAGAAATGTTGGAAAGCCAAAGGTAGGTGTTATTACCATAAATAACAAAGACGATAATCAGATCTGTGAACGTAACCTTGCTGGTACACCTGCCCATTGGAATGAAGGCGAGAAAGAAAGTACTCTTCAGAGGAAGATTCGTTCAGTTAGTGAAAAGTATGAATGTTTTATGGGCGAATCGGATGTGAATGAAATATTTGATACGTCAGTTGCCAACGGAATTTTTGGAAATTTTGTAAGATATATTCAGTGTAGTGAAGTCGGACTGGAACCCTCTATAAAAAAAAATCATGTAGAAGTTGTCAGTGAAATGGAAATGACGTGTGGTAAGTATTCATACATGACCACCTTTTGGAACAGTGTTGCATTAACTCCAAATGAAGAAAATGGTAGCAAACTCAATGAACACAACGTTAGATTTGTTTATGCCTGGCGTACAATTGCTAAGGTGCAGTTTTCTGTGGCCTGATGAATCTTCAAAATCCCCCATCCAAGTTTACGAGCTGTAAAAGACTTATTGCGTCTGAAATAGAAGATGTCTGTATAGAACTATGAGGAAAGCTGTGGAGAGGCAGTAACAGAAAACAGTGGTAATAGGGACTTGACTGCAGCGTTCGATGGTACCTGGCATAAGCTGGGACACACATCTCTTCATTGGGTAGTATCTGCCTCCAGTATGTATATAGGGAAAGTTTTAGATGTAGCAGTAATACCTAAATATTGTAGCTGTCCACAAAAAATAAAGGTACACATGAAAATAGCTGCACAGCTAACTACAGTGGCAGTGCGGGGGAATGGTAGTGACGTGTTCCTAGTGTATTTCAATGTTCTTTGCGGTTGATAAAGTGGGATATGTGAATTACCTTGGTCACGGCGATTCTAAAAGTTGAAACGTATTCAAGAACTGAAGCTCTTTGGTGATGATGTTGTAGTGCAGAAATTTGAGTGTATTGTACACGTACAGAAACGAGTGGGATCAAGACTTCGGGGACTGAAAGTTTTGTACAAAAAATTATAATTCAGTGATGGTAAAGTGTTGGGCGGGAAGCGTAGGTTAACTGACAGTGTAATTGACAAAATAGAGAACTATTATGAAATGGCTATTAGGCAAAACACACACAGTATCGACGAAATCAAGAAGGCAGTTCGGGCTCTTTTTTTTCACACTTTTACAACCGATGAAAGACCCCGTCATTATTTGTGTCCCAAAGGAGAAAACAGCTGGTGTCAGCATAACAAGGGATTGCTAACTGGTGAAGTGTACACTCAAACATAGTCTGCCTGATGCGGTAATGGAGGTGATGAAACCTATTTTCAGAGACTTAGCAGCACCTGAACTGTTGAAGAAGTGTGTTCATGGAAAAACACAAAACCCCAATGAAAATGTAAGTAGTGTTATATGGTCAAGAATCCCCAAGACTGTGTTTGTTGGCATAGAAACACTTCACTTTGGTGTGTATGATGCTGTTGCTACTTTCAATGATGGTAACGTTGTAAGACGCAAAGTTTTCGAAATATGGGAATGAAGATAGGTTTCAACAAGTAGTAACGATGGTTGCTTTAGACAAGGAACGTCTTCGGGCTGCTGACAGGGCTGTAAATAGCCTAGAAATGTAAGCCAGAGTAAACAGGAGGAGGAAAAAGAGGAAGCTGGAGGAGGAGTTTGCAGAAAATGAATATAATCCATTCTATGGAGCTGGAATGCACTAAAAAGATAATCCAAACTTTGCTGCTCGATTCCCAAAAGTTTAATTTTTTCATACAAATTACATGTTTTCTCAGGATCTAACAAACCAATTTGCTTCAAAAGTTCTGCGTAACTTAACACAGCCTTTTTCCAAAAACCTTTGTATTGTTGAGTTTATAGACAAAAATGACACAGAAAAGTAGTTAATTTTCATTACATTAGAAAAAAATTAATCTCTAACAACTAAATTCAAATATCTAAAAACTCTTGTGTTAGTTTATAGTCAATATTCCGATAAATAACCTGCAAAAATTACAACTTAGTAGCTCAAATGTTTCCTGGGAAAACATGTACTTTGTTGTTGTGGTCTTCAGTCCTGAGACTGGTTTGATGCAGCTCTCCATGCTACTCTATCCTGTGCAAGCTTTTTCATCTCCCAGTACCTACTGCAACCTACATCCTTCTGAATCTGCTTAGTGTATTCATCTCTTGGTCTCCCTCTACGATTTTTACCCTCCACGCTGCCCTCCAATACTAAATTGGTGATCCCTTGATGCCTCAGAACATGTCCTACCAACCGATCCCTTCTTCTGGTCAAGTTGTGCCACAAACTTCTCTTCTCCCCAATCCTATTCAATACTTCCTCATTTGGGGTGTAAAGCTAGTTCGCGTCCGTAGTAGAATACTACACGTGCACCCTGGGTAACGCTAAATGAACTAGCAAAGTACAGGCGACCAGATAATCCTTAGTTGATCTCCTGGTCACGGCAAATCACGATGAATTCTAGCAAAACGAACCCTTTGACTAGAGAACTCGGATCGCTGATTCGAGTCTGCCACCTGAATATTGAAGGCATAAGTAGAGCCAAATGCATGTACTTGCATAAAGTTTTAACAAAGAACGACATTGACGTAGTCGCAATTCAGGAGACCCATACTGAAGATGACGAGCAGGTAAGATCAAGGGGCATAATATCTGGCTATGACCTAATAGGCGCCACACACCACAGACATTATGGCACGGCAACATACGTCAGGAGAAATATCGAAGAAGTGGCTCTCGTATCAACATCTACCACAAACGAGATTCACGAAGTCATTATAAAAGTGGGTGAAGTCACAATAAATAATATATACAAGCCTCCAGGGCAATCGTGGCCCCCACAAGCCCTTCAAATCCTGCCTCACCCAGCAATATACGTGGGTGACTTTAATAGCCACCATGAACTGTGGAAATATCGAATATCTGACCAAAACGGCGAAGACCTGGTGAAATGGACAGAAGATCATAATATTCAACTAATCTTTGACGCCAAAGACCGAGGTACATTTAAATCAGCCGCTTGGCTAACTGAGACCTGCCCTGACCTCAGTTTTGTTACAACTGACAAGAACAACAAACCCCTGCCGGTCTCTCGCAGGGTACTTGAGGATTTCCCCCACTCTCAGCATCGTCCAGTGCTCTTAGAAATAGGTCTTACTATTCCCCTGATATCCTCTTATCCTCGTCCTAGATGGAACTTTGGGAGGGCAGATTGGGCTGCTTTCTCGGAGAAACTTGATAAATGCCTTGGATGGATACCCCCAACGTATAAGAACTACGAAAGATTTGTTGGAGCCGTCATCAGCTCAGCTAAAGTTAGTATGCCCAGAGGATTCAGAAACGAATATGTGCCAGGATGGAGCGAGGAAAGTGAACGGCTTTATAGACAGTTTCTGGACAATGGGGATAAAGAAATTGCCGACGATCTATTACATAGCCTAGACGCGGCCAGGCGTGCTAAGTGGATGGAGACCGTGGAACAAATGGATTTTACAAGATCAAGCAGAAGGGCGTGGTCTTTGCTTCGGAGACTTGGAGGTGGAGGTAAAAATCTGCGAATGACCAGCGCTATGTCCCCAAATACAGTTGCGGTTCACATCAGCAAGACGTCCAGGGCCCCAAAGGAACGAGCCCATACTATAAAAATTAAAAAGGAGCTTAAAGAGCTAAAATCGACAGCAGAGAGCAATACATCTTATTCCCAACCCTTTTCAGTCGAAGAGTTAAATATGGACCTGAACGATATAAAACCAGGAAAGGCCCCAGGGTTTGATGGGATTCACCCAGAATTTCTGCTCCACTGTGGTAAATTTGCAAGATTATGGCTTGCGCGATTCTTCTCTAACGTGTTGCAAACTGGAAAAATTCCGCACACTCTCAAAGAGGCTAAAATTGTTGCCATATTAAAACCGGGCAAACCGAGTGACCAACCTCAGAGCTACCGCCCAATCGCCTTACTCAGCATGATCTATAAATTACTGGAGAGACTTATGTACAACAGAATGAGCGAAGTCATCCTGGAGGCTGTACCGGTAGAACAGGCGGGCTTCCGGCTGAAAAGAAGCTGCACGGATCAGGTCCTCGCTCTAACGACCTACATCGAGGCGGGCTTCCAAAGACAGCAAAAAACATCAGTGGTATTTGTTGACCTGACGGCGGCGTTCGACACTGTCTGGAGACAGGGCCTGATTTATAAGCTCCTCCGCATCGTGCCATGTCTAAAAACGGCTAACCTTATCAACGAAATGCTCTGCAATAGACCATTCCAGGTTGTCATCGGTAACAACAGAAGTAAATTCATGAAACTTAATAATGGCCTGCCCCAAGGTTCAGTACTGGCTCCACTGCTTTTCAGCATGTATATAGCCGATATGCCTAGGACGAGATAAAAAATGTTCGGATACGCGGACGACTGGGCCTTGGCCACACAACACCGAGTGATGGAGGAAACTGAGATCACACTATCCAGCGATTTGACCACTCTAGGAAAATACTTCCGTGACTGGAGGCTCCAACCCAGCCCATCCAAAACAGAGGCCACTTGTTTCCACCTGAATAACAAATTAGCAAACAAAGAGCTCAAGATCCGCTTTGATGGCGGCATTCTTCCATATAATAGAACACCAAAGTATCTGGGCGTGACACTCGATAGAACATTGAGCTATAAACAACACCTTGTAAACACTGCTGAAAAAGTCAGAACTAGAAACAACATTGTCCAAAAGCTTTGTGGCACTAGTTGGGGGTCCACTGCCTCCTTTCTGCGTAGCTCTGCACTAGGACTTGTCTATTCTATGGTTAAATAGTGCTCACATCAAGAAGGTGGATGCAGTCTTGAACCAAACGATGAGGATTATCTCTGGAACGATCAGGTCAACTCCTGTCCAATGGCTGCCTGTATTGAGCCATATCCCGCCGCCACATTTGCGCAGAGAACACGCACTTGTCAGGGAGTGTCGAAAAATCCAAAATAGCCCAGATCTTCCTATCCACACCCTGAGTAATGGAATTGAGCAAAATAGATTGAAATCCAGACACCCCCCTCTCGCACGTGCCAAAGATCTGGTAAAGAACGCTTTTATTCTTGAGGACCGCTGGAGAGAAGAATGGGAGGAAAAGACACCGCCTCAGGTTAACACCTTATTGGGAACATCTAACAGACCTCGGGGCTTTGACTTGCCCCGCAAAATCTGGTCTACCCTTAACAGGATCAGGACGAGCCACGGCCGTTGTGCGGACTCCTTGTACAAATGGAGCATAGTGCCATCACCACAGTGCGACTGCGGCGCTGACAGGCAGACAATTCACCATATCGTGGTAGAATGCCGTCTGAGGGCCTACCCTGGGCCAACAAGGGACTTCATGGATGCGACTAACAGTGCAATCGATTATATTTCTAACCTAGATGTTTGTTTGTGATATTGTAACTGTTTATGTACTTTTAGATTTTTCATACGTGATTTGTACTTGCCATACGCTAAATAAATAAAAAATAAATAAATAAATAAAATAAACTTCCTCATTAGTTATGTGATCTACCCATCTAATCTTCAGCATTCTTCTGTAGCACCACATTTCGAAAGCTTCTATTCTCTTCTTGTCCAAACTATTTATCGTCCATGTTTCACTTCCATACATGGCTACACTCCATACGAATACTTTCAGAAATGACTTCCTGACACTTAAATCAATACTGGATGTTAACAAATTTCTCTTCTTCAGAAACGCTTTCCTTGCCATAGCCAGCCTACATTTTATATCCTCTCTACTTCGACCATCATCAGTTATTTTGCTCCCCAAATAGCAAAACTCCTTTACTACTTTAAGTGTCTCATTTCCTAATCTAATTCCCTCAGCATCACCCGACTTAATTTGACTACATTCCATTATCCTTGTTTTGCTTTTGTTGATGTTCATCTTATATCCTCCTTTCAAGACACTGTCCATTCCATTCAACTGCTCTTCCAAGTCCTTTGCTGTCTCTGACAGAATTACAATGTCATCGGCGAACCTCAAAGTTTTTATTTCTTCTCCATGAATTTTAATACCTACTCCTAATTTTTCTTTTGTTTCCTTTACTGCTTGCTCAATATACAGATTGAACAACATCGGGGAGAGGCTACAACCCTGTCTGTACTGTCTGTACTTTATAAGAGCTATTTTAACATTGGAAAGATAGGGTTCTCCGGAACCCCTTAGGAAGAGATGTTCTCTATCTTGTCTCAAGGAGAAGGAATTTATTATTCTGATTGTAATTACAAGAATGAGTGAACTGCATTCTTGGCAAGGTCTGATTCTTCATGTACATAACGGTGCCCTATGAATAACAGTACTATTTTATCTTCGAATAAACCTGGGGTATTTCTGCTGAACTCGCAGTGAATCTTTCTGATGGATACAAAATACACGGATTCCCTGTTCCAGAACTTTGAAAAAAGGGGGTGATCAAACAGAAAACGCGAAATAATCTCTCATTTTTCACCAGAGCCTCGCGAGTGAATACACCTAGCCCACCTACTATCTAACTAGCTTACTACCTCTATAATATAAAATTTGTCCGCCCGTCCAAAATAAAGACATCTGCTGTTCACTTATGTATGCGAATTTATTGTGACGATAAATTATAACTGTAAGACGAAACCTGGGAAATTCGCTGAAGAGTTAAGGCCTTATAGTTTCGCAAAGACGATCCGACTCGCGTATTATCGTGAGCTACCATGATGAAAGAAAACTTTTGCCTTCTTTGCCACATATAGGCGTTTCATTTGAATAGTATTTTTCAGTTTTCCGGTAGCTAAGAGTAATATTCCTAGATGATAATTGTTCCGTAGCAGGGACAGCCTATGAGCACTACGTGTAAAAAAAAAAAGTACTGCTTTTAATTTTTTCCTGGAAACGAAAAAGTTATTGCGTTGTTTCGGATCACTGACTCCTGCAACTTTGTAATGACGCATTCTTGGTATATCTGCTGATAAGAAATGTCGATTAACTGACTCATGAATCTGTGTCCATTGAGTAAGACATGGTTTGTTTATCGCATTTTTGCTGAACTAGTTTTCGGAAATCTTGAAGTCTAGTTGTCTTCTGTGGATAAATGAGGATTATTAAATACACAGATCGAATTCTTAATCGTCAATATCCAAGCAGAAGAATCATTCAGCGCCGAATATCTCATATCGATTCTATCAAATGTGCTTCGAAACGCAAAGTACCGGGTGATCAAAAAGTCAGTATAAATTTGAAAACTAAATGAATCACGGAATAATGTAGATAGAGAGGAACAAATTGACACACATGCTTGGAATGAAATGGGGTTTTATTAGAACAAAAAAAAGAAAGTTCAAAAAATGTCCGACAGATGGCGCTTCATCTGATCAGAATAGCAATAATTAGCATAACGAAGTAAGACAAAGCAAATATGATGTTCTTTACAGGAGATGCTCAATATGTCCACCATCATTCCTCAACAACAGCTGTAGTCGAGGAATAATGTTGTGAACAGCACTGTAAAGCATGTCCGGAGTTCTGGTGAGGCATTGGCGTCGGATGTTGTCTCTCAGCATTCCTAGAGATGTCGGTCGATCACGATACACTTGCGACTTCAGGTATCCCCAAAGCCAATAATCGCACGGACCTGGGAGGACCTGGGAGGCCAAGCATGACGAAAGTGGCGGCTGAGCACACGATCATCACCAAACGACGCGCGCAAGAGATCTTTCACGCGTCTAGCAATATGGGGTGGAGCGCAATCCTGCATAAACATGATACGTTCCAGCAGGTGTTTATCAGCCAGGCTGGGGATGATGCGATTCTGTAACATATCGGCGTACTTCTCACCCGTCGCGGTAGCAGTTACAAAAACAGAATCACGCATTTCCTCAAAGAAAAAAGGCCCGATAACGGTACCGTAGATGTGGTAAATCCAACCCATACCGTGACCTCGTCGTGCAATAGAGTTTCCACGACAGCTCTATGATTTTCGGTAGCCCAAATTCTGCAGTTGTGGGCGCTGACAGACCCTCGGAGCGTGAAATGAGCTTCGTCGGTCCACAACACGTTACTCAACCAATCGTCATCTTCCGCCATCTTTTGAAACGCCCACACTGCAAATGCCCTCCGCTTCACTAAATCGTCAGGTAACAGTTCATGATGCCGGTGGCTTTTGTACGGATAGCATCGGAGGGTACGCCTAAGTGCCAACCAAACAGTGGTGTATGGAAAGCCGGTGCGACGTGCGACTGCACGAGCGCTGACTTCCCCGTGCATAGACGAACCCGCTAAAGTCTCCATTTCTTCCTGAACTGTCTCAGCAGCATTACGCCTTGTGCTTGATCGGCCACTATGGGGTGTATCGTCTAAACAACCCGTGGCTTCGAGCTTCGAAATCATTCTCGCCACAGCTGCATTTGTCAACGGGTCTTTACCCGTTCGAATCCCCTTCCTATGGCGATAGAATCGTAACGCTGAACTAGCACATTCCCCCTTCTGATAATACAGCTTCACTAAAAGCGCCTTTTTAGGTAACGTCAACATGTTGCGACTGCTGGCGCATCTGATTCTCTCTCTGATTACAGCTCCTTTTATGTACGATTGCCATGCGCAGTCACTGACGTTTTGCTGTCCAGCGCCATCTGTCGGACGTTTTGTGAACTTTGGTTTTTTTCGTTCTAATAAAACCCCATGTCATTCCAAGCAAGTATGTCAATTTTTACCTCTCTATCTACATTATTCAGTGGTTTATTAAGTTTTCAAATTTATACTGACTCTTTCATCACCTGGTACTTTGTCACAGCTCGTATTCTGTTTGATACGTATAAGACGAAAATCTTAGCACCTGACTGCAAACACGACTATCAGATACAAGTAATACATTTGACGGGTATACAAGTCATGCCCCGCAGCTCGTAAATATTGACGTCACAGCACGAACGGTACAATAGGCTGATGTAAGGAAATTGTATGTTATGTAAATGATTGGTGGAGGGGGGGGGGGGGCGCAGAAAGGAAAGGGAAGGAACTGATGATATTAGTTGCATCGGAACATTATGCGGAATCAGCGGCGATGATTTAAAATATGTGCAGGGCCAGGACTCGAACCCGGGACCTCCTGCTTACTAGGCAGTTGGTGTTACTACTGCCCCAACCGGCCGCAGTGTTTATCGCAAATGCACGGACTATCTCGGCATTCCCCGGGCCGACCCGCATTCCCACGTAGCGCCACCTATCTGCTGTCCTCGTCTATGTGCTCCATGCTCGCTGATTTTAGATTCCCGCTTCAAGGTCGAACGATATTGAGGATCCGCACTGAAGGCTGTGTTTGAGGCGAATCAATTATTCGGACATGCCCAGAAGATCACATACCACGCAGTCATGTGGCTGTATGTCACTTCATGATGATCGGTTCGACGACAACTCATAGTGAAACAAGATTTAAGAATATGGATTGAGAGCAAACCGAAGAAATACGAAAGTAGTGAAAAGCAGCAGAAATGAGAAAGCGCGAAAGTTGACATCAAAACTGATAACCACAAAGTAGATAAAGTTAGGGAATTCTGGTACTTGAAAGCAAAATAACCCATGACGGAAGAACCAAGGAGGATATAAAAAGTGGACTAGCACAGCCAAAAAGGGCATTGCTGCCCTAGAGAAATGTCCTACTATAAAGCACAGGTCTTAATTTGAGGAAGAAATTTCTGAGAATTTTGATTTGGAACGCAGCATTGTGTGGTTGTGGATCACAGACTGCGAGAAACCCGGAACAGAAGACAACTGAAGCATTTGAGATGATGTGCTACAGAAGAATGTTGAAAATTAGATGGACTGATAAGGTAAGGTCTCAGGAAGTTCTCCGCAGAATCGGCGAAGAAGGAACGTATGGAGACCAATTACAAGAACACAGGTTAGCATTATAGGACATATTTTAAGACATTAAGGAGTGGCTTCATTGATACCAAAGGCAGCAGTGGAGGGTAGAAACTGTGGAGGAAGACAGAGATTGGAATATATACAACAAATAATTGGTGACGTAGGTTGCACGTGCTAGTCCCAGATGAAGAGGTTGGCACAGGAGAGGGTATCGCGGAGGGTCGCATTAAAGCAGTCACAAGAATGATGACTCACATTAAAAAAAATTGACTTTCCTCATAGAAATAACTAAGAGTGTCACGGATATGCTACATCACTATGTGTAGCTGTCATTACAATAAAGGCATTTACCGTTGCATTGAGACTTTTTCATGAAATTCCTGTCACCGACTTTCTAACACTGAAATATTTTGTTGACGCTCAGCTATTCACAAGAATAGACTTAAGTCTTAGTTTTTCCCATGTTGTTCAGGAGTGGATCAGCAGAGGATTAGTCTAAAGGTTGTTCGATGTACTCTCTGCCAATCTCTAATTATGAACTGCAGAGTAGTCCAGTAGATGTACCCATCGAATTATACTGGTGTGTAATCTAGGAAGTCGCACGTTCCCTAAATCCTATTAATTTGTTAACATTTATGCCATATCGCTGTTAGTCCGATAGCTTTCAGAACGTCCTTTGTAGAAACCTCCTCGACTTTTATCTGATCATAAAGTAGTATGAACATCCATTACTGTACAGTTGGGATTGTGGCTTCTTTAAAATTTGAAGATATTACATACCTGCATCCTATCAACGTACTTTTAATCTGCGTTGAAAGTAAATACGCAAAAGTTATCTCATTATAGCTTGGTGGACAGTAAACAAACAAATATTATGTGACATCGGTACAAATTTCTTTTTTTTCATGTTGTCTCTTACAAATGGCGTAGTGTGTAAGCCTGGGGACCGATGACCTCAGCAGTTTGGTCCCATAGGAACTTACCACAAATTTCCACGGAACATGGTCCATATTTATGGGGTAACTGTGTCTGGTCTCTTAAGTACAAATTATTTCCGCGTAGACGACGGTAAAGATGATACATGATTAAGGACAGAGCAATGTTTATCTTGGCTTTGTTTGCATATTGTCTTGCTTCAGGCAAAGAGAACTGAAGTAAACTTGAAAAAACTTTGCTTAGAAACTTGAGAGTATAACAAACTGAGGAAATGTGTCACACATAATGCCCCTAAAGAAAGAAACAGCAGAGGTTTAGTTTATATTTCAGTTGAGTGTCATGGTGACGCCAAAAACTGCCCTTTCTCAACTTTTGTGTCACTTTCGTTTGGAAGACAATCTGAACAGCCGTCTTCGGTTGTTTGCAGATGACGCTGTCGTTTATCGACTAATAAAGTCATCAGAAGATCAAAACAAACTGCAAAATGATTTAGAAAAAATATCTGAATGGTGCGAAAAGTGGCAGTTGACCCTGAATAACGAAAACTGTGAGGTCATACCTAGGTATTACAATTACGAACAACTTAAATTGGAAGGAACGCATAGAACATGTTGTGGGGAAGGCTAACCAAAGACTGCGTTTTATTGGCAGGACACATAGAAAATGTAACAGACCTACTGAGGAGACTGGCTACACTACGCTTGTCCGTCCTCTTTTAGAATACTGCTGCGCGGTGTGGGGTCCTTACCAGATAGGGCTGACGGAGCAAATCGAAAAAGTTCAAAGAAAGGCAGCACGTTTTGTATTATCGCGAAATATGGGAGAGAGTGTCACAGAAATGATACAGGATTTGAGCTGAAAATCGTTAAAAGAATGGCGTTTTTTGTTGCGTCGGAATCTTCTCACGAAATTCCAATCACCAACTTTCTCCTGCGAATGCGAAAATATTTTGTTGACACCGACCTACATAGGGAGGAACGATCACCACGATAAAATAAGGGAAATCAGAGCTCGTACGGAAAGATATAGGTGTTCATTCTTTCCGCGCGCTATACGAGATTGGAATAATAGAGAATTGTGAAGGTGGTTCGATGAACCCTCTGCCAGGTACTTAAATGTGATTTGCAGAGTATCCATGTAGATGTAGACGTAGATATAGATTTGACCCTCGTAACTCATTAAATATTAAAAGCTGCGAGGCAGTAAAAATAAATGTCAGTGCTTTGATTGGTTTAGTAACAGTTCTCCATATTTTATTATTATTTAGTCAGTTTCTGGAATGTTCTCCTTGGTATGTGCAATACCATAATTGATTCTGAAGCTGAATTTCCCGTAGGTCCTCCACCTCAGCCTGTTATCGGTTGACCTTGACAACAAGTAGCAGCTACCAGTTCCTGGAAGATGCGAGCCTTCCCTGAGAGCAAAGCGTTGTTGGCGTTGTATCTTGGGAACGTTATGTGACGTCCCCCGCTACCGAGCGCGTAATTACGTTAGTCGAGCTACGCGCCGCGGCGTCTTCTGCGGAAGCCTCTTCATTAGTGGAGGGGCCCGGATCGTAAAGCAAGCCGCTCCCTGCGTGGCCGCACGGCTATGATAAGTCGGCGAGAGCTTTCCCAGGACTCAGCCCTCCACTGTTTCCAGGAACCGCCAACGTACGGGCCTCTGACTGAGCTGCTGTTTATGCGGTAGTGAGTCATGTGCGACCACACGGTACCGCTAGAGTTCCTGTCCGCGATCGCTTAGTCAGCATTGACACTTTCACGTCTTGCAGGCTCGGCAGTCTTCCAGGCAACAACAGTTGCACGTGTAGGATAAAATCTCGGTTTTCAAGCAGAGTCAGAAGTAAAACCACTGACTGCAGTTTTACTCCTGACGACGATGGCGGAGCTTGCCATCGAAAGCTCAAGAATGTTATTGGAATTTACGCGGCTTGAAGCCTGAGAAGATTTTATCCAGTCATGCCGCCACGAAAGACTCCGAGGATACAGCTGTACGTCTACATCACATGCTGTTGCTGACTATAAGACTTTCAGAACTGCCCGAAGTACAGCTGTGCGGAGGGGTCATGGCCCGTGCTTTGGTGGATCAGTTGGTAGAGCACTTGCCCGCGAAAGGCAAAGGTCCCGAGCTCGAGTCTCGATCCAGCACACACTTTTAATGGCAGAAAGTTTCACATCAGCGCACACTCCGCTGAGAAGTGAACATTTCATTCTGGAAGAGTGTACATTATTTCCTTCATTCTGCCGTTATTTTCGTTTCTCTTTGTTGTCTTAACTACTTCTCGTAGGCGTCCAAATGATTTGGGAACTAATAACAATAATAATAACAATAATAACAATAATCCTCGTCCTCATCCTTTCAAGGAACACACAAACAAAATCATTCCCATCTTTTTCTGGGTCTTCCAGTATCTCTTTTCCCATTCGGCTTGCGGTTTAGGATCTTCTGAAGAATTCTGTGGCCTGACATTCTCATGAGGTGTTGTTTTTGAATTTTTCCATTCATTCTGCAAATATTTAATTCTGTTCTAGTATCTGCGAATCTAATCATATCTCTTCCTGTGCAGCCGCGTGGAGTAACAACGCGGTCTGGGCGGCTTGTCACGATCCGTTCGACTACCCCCGTCGGAGGTTCGAGTCCTCCCTCGGACATGGGTGTGTGTGTGTTGTCTATAGCGTAAGTTAGTTTAAGTTAGATTAAGTAGTGTGTAGGCTTAGGGACCGATGACCTCGGCAGTTCGGTCCCATAAGACCTTACCACAAATTTCCAAATTTCTTCTTGTGCAGCCCTTTGCCTTTCTGAGGAACGTCATCTCCGATATTTGAATTTTTTTTTTTTTTTTTTTTTTTGTGGTAAGCGAGCTTTCGCTTCTGTAGCGTAACACGTAAGTCAATAATTTATTTGTGGAGAAACAGCCAGTTTTGTGGGACAAAATTCCAGAAGATTGCAAGGATAGGATATACACAAAAAATGTGAAAACGATAAGGAGAAAAATTCGCTAAGCACAGTCGTTTAAAGATGTTTTTCTGAAATTCAAATTTATGAGTAATAATCTTTCCAAACAATTATTTTAGGAAGAGCCAGATTACAGATCCAGGTGAAGTCCTCACATTATCCGCTGACATTCCTCCAGATGCTTGTCTAGCTGCCCATTATCGATTATCTGCAGTTTCATAGCCATCTCTGTGACACGCAATGTTCTGCAAAGCCTTTTATGGTATCTACAGTTCAAAGATTTTAGAAAAAAAAATGCTAACGTTTGTTCAAGTTCCATCTTGCTAGGACCCTGCTGCGGGATTGTCAAGCAATAAAATGAATACAGTTACCGTGCCGCGCCAAGTTCAACAGCAGTCGGATAAATGTGGAATCGCTTTGGCGTCATGCCATACACACGGTGCCTTTTAGACGGCTGTCGCACATGGGTGAAATGGGCCAAAGACATTTTCCGTCGCTTGACGGAAAGACTTCTAACTTATACCAATAAACAGAAGACCCAGGAAACAAAGTAAGCAATGTGTTAATACTACAGTTTGTTGTGTTTTTCGACACGTCGAGAAACATTTCATTGAATCTACCGAATATAAAAGCTGCTTGCCATCCTGGTACAATCTGTTTCAATCCGACATTCTGTTTCCAAGTTGTGTGTGAGTTCTAGTGGAATCATCCCATACCACAGCCGCTGCAGTTGTAAGGTGTCAGGCAAATCCAACACCTTCCATGAAAACCCTGACATGATAAGCAAATCCAGTAGTATGTCACATAGCTCCGAATAAATCGTGACATTAAATTAACCAAAGTAATACGAGTAACGAGTGAGCAAATGGAATACCACAGACTAACACAAGAATGCCTAAATGCATGTCATACCTTCCCACCGTGAGACAGACGCAGTTCCGAGTGGAGAAACGAGAACAGAAGCCGAGAGCAAAACCATGTTAAGCTAGAAGGCCCTACGATAAGGGACGGACACCCACGTCGCCAGCTAACCGCTAGGACCACCCCCCAGCCCATGTTAAAAGCTAGAGCCCTCCAGAAGAACAGTATACTCGTAGATTTTACGATAACACTAAAAGGACCACACCAGCTGCAAGTTTTAGCGTGAGACTTTTTCGCGTCTCTGTTACGTCAGGACTACCCCCCCCCCCGCCCATGTTAAAAGATAGAGCCCTCCAGAAGAACAGTATAGATCTTACGATAACACTAAAAGGACCACACCAGCTGCAAGTTTTAGCGTGAGACTTTTTCGCGTCTCTGTTACGTTGCAAACTTTAAAAACATTGCCCCACCATGAAAAGTATAACGTGTCTTATTGGATAGACAGAATTTTTGTAGGCGGAGCTTAAGGTTAACATTGAGATCCTGATTGGTCAGATGAAAACACAGTCAGATAGTTTTTTCAAACCAACTTCGGTAAATTGTAGTAAGGAGAAGTTAGGAGGGAGTTACTTCCTAGACGGCGAGGTGAGCGGAGCTGTGCTGTCCGCCGCCCCCTGACGAACACCGACAAGGTAATGAACATACGCCATGCCGCATAACAGCTCATAAAGCTTCACTCAGAACCGCAGAAGTCTCATCTGTTACACCCCCTTTTTGCGTAATGCTAGTGTCGATCGTCAATTAAAGCTCATGGCGTTCACATTTGCCACTTTAAGTAAAAATCTGAAACGTGATGATTTTTCTGTTATATAGTTATTGAGAAGCCACATCAGCCACTGTAATTTACGACAAGTTAGATAAGTAATTAAAGATAATTGAGGGTCACTGTAGACCATTTTGATAGTTTTCTCTCTTGTGAAACTTAATTTAAACCTAGATTATAGATGTGATATGGCATAGGCCATCCTTCAATCCATTGTAGAACTTGAAAACCCACTCAGGGAATATTCGTTCACGTTTTTGTTGAATGCAGTTGGTTTTTATCATCCTGTATTAAAATATTTCCTTTTATCAATAGTGCAATTTATAAACAATGTTTTGTGAGTAGAATAAAATTTCCATTGGTAAACTTAACTGCTTTTTCGACGTTATTTTACCAGCTAACTAAAAATAGGAAAGCCTTGAACCCCTTCCACTAAATTTAGTTAGTATTAAGATTCTTTTACAGGGAGACCGTGCGGTTAAAGGCGCTGCAGTCTGGAACCGCAAGACCGCTACGGTCGCAGGTTCGAATCCTGCCTCGGGCATGGATGTTTGTGATGTCCTTAGGTTAGTTAGGTTTAACTAGTTCTAAGTTCTAGGGGACTAATGACCTCAGTAGTTGAGTCCCATAGTGCTCAGAGCCATTTGAACCATTTTTTACAGGGAGTGCAGTGGAGCTGACGCTGAAATCATTAAGTATTTGGTTATATCATCACTAGTCTCACTGAACTCTTCTGAATTCTACATGTCATGTGTGGTCTGACGTCTCCTTACCAGCAACAGGTCCCAGGTTCAAACTAGTCAATTCCCTAAAAAACACGCTCAGAGCGTCGTTGCGCGAAAGTGGTAGGGAGACACGATATAGAACAGACACCACGCAGAATGTTAGACAGTATAGTCCAGCCATCTGTCATGGAGGGCACGCGAGTTCGGTGCACATCAAGCTGAAGCCAGAGCAGCCAGTACTTTGGTAGTCTTGCACACAGGCGAATAATGGCGGCTGTCACACTATTGCTCGTCGCCGTGACGTTCGTCAATCGGGCAGAGAGATGACATCGCTCTGTCTGAGAGGGCAATAAGTGGTCCTGTGATGTCATTCAGCGGCCATAGGCAAAGACGTACGTTTCCGTTATCAGCACACGTGGCTATTTAAGCAAATCAGCAGCAGAATCTTGAATTTCTGTCTGTAACCAGCAGACTATAGTCTTTATCAGGATTCTTCATGCCCCATGTATAGCAGCCACGAACCCTCAGCGATGTCTTAGCTCTGGGCAGTCTTTACTTCTGCAGAGTGACTAAATTTCAAGCCACTCTAAAGAGTTATAACGATCAGCTCACGCAACACGAAGGGCGTTGCATAGTGACTGCATACGGTAAAACGAATCCATGTGCGGGATTGGCGTGTGGAACGTACATAAACCTATGACAGGTACAACGGTGCACCCCCTAACTCTTATTTTCTTTGGCATACTGGTGCAGAACCCTGGAGTCGGCTCCATCTATACTGTGCCGGATGATTTCTTGGGGCTAATTGGCTTATTATTGTGGATTCACACTCTACACATCTACAGAATGGGTTAGCATTTTGGTAAACACTCCATTCCCTCAAACAGATCATTGCAGTAAAAGGTCTCTCAACAGCTATTGCTACAGATAATGGCTCCTAGTTCACTGCTCCAAAATTTGTGTATTCCTGCATGGCTCATGGAATTTAGCACCTCTGCAGCGCGCCATTTCATCTGGAATTGAACAGAGTCACGAAACGCTTCATTCGGACTTAAAAGGCTCACGTGAAAAGACTCATTGCTGAATACACTTGCTGATTTTCTTTCTTCTTGGAGGAGTTCTCCTCATGAGGACACATCTTCGACAGAGATTCTGGACGGAGGGAATACTAGGACCCTTCTTTCCCTCACTGCATCTCGTCTATAGGGTAGCACCCCATCATTGGGGTCGGAAGATAAAACAGAGAAATTCAAGTGCACGCCATGCTCTCCCCTTTCCGGTTGCAGTACGGAACGACGTAGTGGCGTCCTGGGGCTGTTGTCTGTCACCTGGGTAGCCCAATGTATGTCATACTGATAGTGGAACGGGATACGCTACACAAACATGTGGATCAGAGTTGATACTTTTCCTCCTTCCAGGAATTATAGCCCAGATTCAGTGTCAGGTGAAGTTACCACTTCTGAGCTCGCTCAGTAAGATTGTTGAGAAGGTGATTCTCAAACGCATCACTAGGCACTGCATAACAAATGACATCCTGAGACCGAAGCAATTCGGCTTAAGGAATCACCACTCCACAACACAACAACTCCTACGAGTCGTTGAACACATAACACATGGCTTCAACATAAACAAAACTACAGGGGCAGTGTTCCTGGACATCGAAAAGGCTTTCGACCGTCTATGGCACAACGGCCTCATCCGCAAACTCAGCGACGCGGGATTCCCCGACGGGCTGCTGCGTCTAATACACTCATACCTCACAGACAGGAGTTTCAACACTGACGTGCAGGGAAAACAATCAACACGACACGGTATATACGCGGGAGTACCCCAGGGAAGCATCCTAGGGCCCGTACTGTTTAACCTCTACATAAACGATCTCCCAACCACACACAACACAATGATGGCAATCTACGCGGATGACACAGCCATCCTTGCGCAAGATTGGAAGCCATCAAACATTACGTCGCGCCTACAGACTGCACTCAGAGTGGCCGAGCCTTGGTTCGAGAAATGGCGTGTTAGAGTAAACGTCGACCAGTGCGAAGCCGTTCTGTTCACTAGAAGACCGAAGCAACTGCGCAAACACCGCTACTGCAGACCAATAACTCTACATGCACGTCCAATACGTTTCCGCGAGAAAGTCAGATACCTCGGTGTCTGGCTGGACCGGAAATTACTCTGGGGGGACCACATACAACACATGACCAACCGAGCTAGTGCGAAGCTCAAACAGCTCTATCCTATGCTCAACAGGCGTAGCATACTGAACAGAAGTGTGTCGAGGTCCATGTACATGACGCTTATCCGACCCCTGATGACGTACGCAGCTCCTGTCTGGGGATACGCTGCGCCTACACGCCTGCGCCGTCTGCAGCTCATACAAAACAAAGTACTCAAAATCATAAGCAATGCTCCACGATACACATGCATCGCGGACCTTCACCGGGAATACCGACTTGAGACTCTCACGGAGTTAATCCACAAACTCACCACAAGACTATACAGAAACTCTAGACATTCGCAGAACCCGTTTATTCTGAATCTGGGCAACTACGACCACAACCATAGATGGAAACATAAAAGACCAGAAGACATACTTGTAAGGACATAACATCTATGGCCAAGCATACGCAAACATAACGGCACAGTCGAGCCCCTGTTAATCAGACGCCATTACTGGATATCCAGCTGAAATATACTGTCGAATAACTGGCACCACACAGGGAAGCCGTACCGTACACTGCACGCAAGCAAGCTCCACACATCCCCCACACAGTGAGATGATCTATGGCCGATCTCCCACTACTGTATAATGTTCTTGATTGTTCCAGGAATGTAGCAGCTGCAGCAACTGGGACACATCGCCATCGCTTGTCACGGTAATGATGCATGATACCTATACCAATAAATCCAACCTTGCATGAGCTATCGCAGCTAGTAAGCCACTACTGCTCTTACTACCCATCCCACTGTCGCAGAGGTTTTTTTCCCACGGCACGAGCCATGCACTTTTTTCCCTCTGCTCTTCAAATCGCTACCCTCACTCGCGTTTCGTCCACTATCTATCACCTGATGGACCGTGTTAATGCGTAGCCTTACCCAGACGCACGGACAACATCACAGCCCAGCATCCTGTGATCCACTTACTACACAACTAACATGTTTACGGAGGTGACAATAGAACTTTTGGTTTGGTCACCACGTTGGCGCGGGCGTGGAGGGGCCCCATCTCTATTTTTACCCTGGAAGGGGGAGGAGAAGATGCAGAACCGCAGGAGCCTACCAGTGACAACAACCCCCACCACCAGACTGGATGGACTCAGTGTTGCAGGATCAACACAGAGGCCAGGATGGAAGTAGACCTCGTCCATTAACCACAGAAGCAGCTCCTTTGGGGGTTGGAGGGACCGAAGGGATGCTGTATCCTACACCGCAATCCCACCATTAAGTCCACTGTTACAGTTGGGTTGGAGATTCGCCCTACATCAAGGTGAAGTCAGTGGAGCGAGTGGCGGCAACACTACTTGTGCGTTTCTGTCACGTCCACCAGTCACACAAAGACATCTGCCTGAGAAGTCCATGAGCAGATGTTTGATACTGCCTGGCTGCCACAGCCAAGCGCATTTGTTTCCAGTGTCATGTGTACGAAATTCGCTTTCCAGCGAATTAGATTCACAATTGTCAGTCTGCAGTCTTCGGCAGCATACTTCAGTCCATGGGTATAGCACCCACCACACACAGATAAGCTCAGCGACGTCAGTAACGAAATAGTTGAAGTCTGGAGGGTGACTACACGTATAATGGACTTAACCTCATGCAAGGCAAGTTTCCTCTTCATCGTCGATAATGTGGATGGCAGGACATATAAATATAAAACGAAACGAAAAACAGAACTATAAACACTTACTGAACTACGGAATCACAATTATTGTACTGTGCTATGAATTTCTCGGTTGGGCAAAACACCTGTGTATAAAAAAGAACTATGAATAATCTGAGAAAATCAGGCAACTAGTTGCATGTATAAGAATTTATTGACAACCATTATCAATGGTTTCAACAAGTGTAAAACTGTCATGAACTCCGGGAGAAGACAATTTTACAATTGTTGAAACTATAGGCAAGGGTTGTTAAACAAACCTTTATACCTGCAAGTGCTTGGCTGATTTTCTCAAATCATTCATTTACATTCACCGTTGCTGAACAGCAGCTACGTTCAAAATTTTGAAAAAGAACTATGTTATTCTCTATCCCGACACGAGTTAGAGTTTTAGCTGAAATGAGATATGTTTTCCTTTTTTTGGTGTTATCACCGAAAATACAAGTCCTCATTTAAAATTTTATGTAACGGCAGAAAGTGGTCAACATTGTCTAGGGGAAGCCTCTTTGACTAATACTCATTGCGTGCTGGGTACAAGGTCTGACTCTAGCAATAGCTTAAATCTTGAACAAGAACATCAGTAATGGCTGCCGAAACTTCTAGTATAAGAAGTTACCCCCATTCTCCCCAGTCGCAAAATTACGAGGAGCCTACAACACATTTTTGCACGGCCAGTTTCGTTTGATAAACGGCAGAATTTGTTGTAGGACATCGTGAAACACTCATGCTTCAGCCTCTATAGTTTCAAGAATACCGATAGGTGGCGGCAGTATACGTAGCTGAGCCGTGGTAAAAATTGCTGTTTTGAAGAGCGCGCCGCAGCGCGTAGTGTGGAAGCCGTCGCCCTCCGTTTCTGGCGGTGGCGCCGCTGTGGCAATCGCAGCTTTGGTGTCTCCCTCTGGGGGAGGGGGAGGGGGCGGGGGGAAGGCGAAAGGTAGCCTGTTCACGTGCATTTCAGGGCTTCTATGAGCTCGTCAGTGAGTCAGTCTGGGCCAGTCTCTCGGCCCCAGCTTGCTAGTCTGTCTCTCGTACGCATTTTTTAGGCAGTTAGTGTCTGTCTGTCGTTCGGAGTGCTAGTATGTCTTTCGTTCGGAGCAACCTTTAAAACCGGCAAAATGAGAGTCTTTCCACTCCGCCAGTAAGAGAACTCAGCGAACGGTCGCTCGGTCGGGGCCTGCATCTGACTGCGCGTTAGGCCGCCAGTTTGCTCAGGCAATGGTCGGTCGGTCGCGCACTGAGACACAAGATGACTTATCCGTCTTGCGCATCGGCGCATGTGTGATCACCACGTGAGTACAGTGGGCCGCGCCGTATAGCGAGGGGGCAGTGGCTTCGCGGTCGACACGAGAGCAACAGGAGTCAACCCACGACATCGGTCTGGCCGGTGCGAGCTGCGACGCCGTGAGACGGGAGATCGGCGCGCCTTCCTGCGTCCGTTGAAGCGGCTGACAGCGGACGGTGGGGGATAGCAATTTGGGGGTGCTGCGCCAGATCTTCTCCAGAAATAGCAGTTTATTAGAAGTTATGTGATTGGTGATATGTTGTTTCATTTAACTGTCACCAGCCGTTTTGTTTTGGGGTCGTCCCACCGTTCTTCTCTGTTTGCCCATCCGCGGGAAGGTGGTTGTTTGTGAATTGGGTGGTCTGTATTTTCTTTGTGGAGTAGGGGCGGGTTAGAGCAACCTGCGGTTTGGGTTGTTCAGTAATCTCCCCATCAATCTACCGTACGTTAGTAGCTGCCTCTCTCATGTTTATCGGATTCGGTGTGTTAACGAATTTATTGCTTGGAGTGTAACGGCCTAATTCCCGAAAAATGTTTTTATCTTGCCTATCATCTTAAGAGGCGGTACTGTAGAGCATGTTAACTCGTTTGGACAACCTTGTGTAATTTTATATAAGATTGCATTTCATGGGTTTTTATTTAAATGGTCATTTTAGTATATAAAGTTGCCACCCATCCAGCGTTTCACTTTTCTTATACGTTAAAATCAAGTTGCACCTTCGGTGGCAAGGTTAATATTTTAATTGTTAGTGTTTTGTACCATATCCATCCCTCCTACGGGTGGGGCATAGTTTGTGTGCTTGTGTAAATTGTTAAAACTCTTAGTTTAAAGTTATCTGGTGTGTTGCAGATTTGGACCAGTGTAGTCTTTCAGAGGCTGTTGTGAGCGGTCGTAACTACGACTGTGTCAAAAGGGGCGGCAAGGTTCTCTGCCCGAAAGCTCATACAGTCAAAACTTGTTTCTTTCTGCTTCTGAATAAATTGTAACTTTGATATTTAGAGGGTGCTGCCTGCTTATAAGTCTACATCTGTTTCAAAAAATGCTTTTAGGAATAAAATTCCCATTTGTTAAAGGCAATTTGATTTTGATTTCATCAGTTACTCCCTCGCAACTACTTCCACGCTCACATAGTGTGATTAAATGTGTTAATGTTCTTGATGAATCGCTAGTAAATAAGATAAATTTTTAAGAATATTCTTTGAAATTAAATCCACGTGTTCAGTAGCCTTAAAAACGGCTTCTGTAACGGAGGTGCGTCCCAGGTGGAGAGTTTCTTTTGGCGGATAACCAAAGCATCACAGATAGTCGTAGGCGCTTGAACTATATCTACGGGGACCTGCCGTGAACAAAAGCACGGTGAGCCGTTGGTTGAGGTGTCTTTCATCATTGCAACAAGGTCCCGCAAATCCGTCCGATTTCCAGCTGTCTCTCCTGCAATGTTAGAACGTGCGGACACACTCATTCGTCGTCACAAAAATGTAAACGAACTTCTCCTTCCCCATGACAACGCAAGACCCCACACAAGTCACCGCACTCGAGAGATCATCATAAAACTTCATTGGGCACTTTTTCCTCATCCATCCTACAGCCTGGATCTTCCACCTCCCGACTTTCACCTGTTTAGCCCAACGAAGGATGCACTCCACGGGAAAAACTACGTTGATTATGGGGACGTTGGTTGCTGATGCAGCAAGACGTTGGCTCCAACGTGACCTGTAGAGTGGCACAACGTGGGCGTGCAGGCTCTTCCAGTTAGTTGCAGTAAGGCCGTCGGATTGAATGGAGGTTGTGGCCAAAAGAGTGAGAAATAGCATGGGGTATTGAAATCGTGAGCAATACTAATCTGCTGTCAGAAAAAATTGTTTGCATTACTTACTTAAGGACCCTTATAATATTAACGGCTGCCTTGGTGGTTTGTATGACGAGGGAATTTTTTAAAGTATCTTTTCGGACATCAGCTTCAAGTATGAAATATGTCAAAACAGCACACAGTCCTCTTTTTAAATCGCAATTGAAAGTAATGAGAAACAATGTGGGTACTTTAACAATGAGGCTATGTACTATTTTAGACGCAGGACAGTGGGCAGTCCCGATTAATGCAGGCAACATATATAAAAACATAAAGTACGTAAGCACATATTATGTTGAACTTAGCTACATTCGCGATGATTTCCAGACTTTTACCTGCAGCAAAGTATACAGATTGCCAAACCAAAGGCAGGAAAATAACCTGATCAAGCTTAAGGATGGTGGCACAAAAGGAAACAAATGTGAAAAAATATTGATAACTACATCCTTAAATCCCGTATATGTTGAACCAGGTATGATGTGGTAAATGAAACGATAGCAACAAGGAAGGAATTAAATAAGATTAAATTGCCATAACACACTGTCAGTATTGTCACACTGACTAATACCACAGTTCACATACTAACATGCTGCGAGAAAATATACATCTGGAAATGGACTAGGGGAAAAACTGACCATTATCAACAGGACGTTTGAGAATGCAATATATTTAAATTATGTAATCCAATAAGCCTGCAGTGACTACCCAGAAGCAAAGAACAACAGCACGTTATGGCTCATAAGACAATATGAACTCTTTTTCCTCACTGATAAGAAAGCCACAATGCAGGAATATCTTAAATATATCGCGGGAAATCACTGTATTATGAAGAAACAACCTCACTACAAGAAACGGTTCCAAAACTTCCTCCGTGTGACTTGTTATAGCTGATAGACATTAATGTGTATATACAAACATAACGAAAAAGTTTATGGTCCGCGTTCTTTTCTGTAATAACACATTTTTAAGTAAAATATTTCTATATGAACTATTTACTCTAGTCATCAGCAGTCTATGAACTATACTGTGAATAATGAAGTGTATTGGAAAAAGGGGTAAAGTCGTTGACCAGTAATGAAAACCTACTGTTCTGGGTTCGATCCCAGCCACTGCACAAATTTTGAATAAAAATCAACATCCATGGTTGCCATAACGTCGATTATAACAAGTCACCCTCAGTCTGATAGTGGTTTTGTCAAAGACCTGATCGAGGTTCGGGCCACTCTTTTAACCTGTCGGCGGGAAATTGTCCCAAAATGGTGGAAGATTCAGCAACGATCAAACATTATGAGCATGCAGACAGTAATGGAAACAACTTCATCCAGGACACACAATGTCTACCGATAGGACACGTGACTTGTAACCGAGAAAGTGCGTTATGATCCCTTCATTCCATTTTAGTCCTCCATTTGGATCTTAGAGGGACTGCCAAGGCTGAGGAGAAAAATTTTGGGTGACTAACGGTAATACATTACGAGTAGGAGAATGGACTGCCATGTCTGAGCATCGACGGGAACAAGGAAATCAGGAAAGGGAAACTGCAAAGACCTATTTTAGCTTTTGTGGGGGACAGTGAGCTGGATAATGATTTCTAAGCAGAAAAATTAAACAATAGCAGCATAAAATGATGGAATGGGAGAGAATTCTTTAGGAAAAAGAGATAGGGGAAAGACTATTACTGCGAACGGTTCAGTACAGAGTTATATTAATCAGAATCAACAGCTAACAACAATAGTTGTGCCGAGGTCACAAGCAGAAGATGAAAGAGAATGAGAGAGAGAGAGAGAGAGAGAGAGAGAGAGAGAGAGGGAGGGAGAATATGAGGTATTGAAAATATTAGTCAATACTTAAGGAGATATGAAAATCCAATAATTATGGCAGATATTAATACTGATGGAGCAAAAAGAAGGAGGAGGAGGAGATTGGTTTCTAACGTCCCTTTCAAAGGGCCTGAAACGATTTAGGGAAATCGCGGAAAACCTAAATCAGGATGGCCGGAGACGAGTTTGAACCGCCGTCCTCCCGAATGCGAGTCCAGTGTGCTAAGCACTGCGGCACTTCGTTCGGTGAACAGAAGAATGGAATACGGGAAAATATGGGTTCAGTAGCAGGCATGAGAATGGAGAATGGGTTCTGTGATAAATTTCAATTAATAATAGCGGATACACTGTTGAAAAATCGCAGGAGGTGGAGATATACCTGGAAAAGACGTAGGACATGTGAAGATTCAGGCTGGATTGCATTTTGGTCAGACGCAACTTGTGAAATCAGGCCCTGGATTGTAATGTGTACCGAAGTACACAAGTTAGCACTGTTGAGGAATTTGTTGAAGCTTAACAGATGTGGAAGGAAGTGGGATGTTGAAGTATTGAGGAATGATGAGCTCCGATTAAAATTATCTACGGTTGCGTATACTGTGGTGATTTATACCACAACATGCAGCTAGAATGAAGTAGTATGGAGAGTTATAACAATGGCAGTCAAAGTTGGACAAATATGGATACAAGGAAGGTAACGGTGATGAAACCGTGGGTTAGAAATCAATTGATCAACGAAAGACGTACTTACAAAAATGTCGAAAAAATATGAAAATACAGCAACAAACGGGAAGGGCAGGAAGTTCAAAACGTAATGTCTGCAGGAAAGAAGAAATAAAAGCAAAATTAGTCATAAATGGAGTAATTCAGCATAAAGAAAAGTCAAAACAGTCTTCGGTAAAACTCAGAATAAACAAGTATCAGTGTAAGGAACGTAGGGGATCAGTAGTAGAGTCAGAGCTGAAGGTAAATTCAGAAGACTTGCTATCAACAAAGGTGGTACTTTCAGATAACATTGGTTTGGAAATTCTAAAATGATTGGTTTAAGTACTCACCAACTGATGTTTGAAGTTGGTTTGTCGAGTCTGTGAGTCGGGAGATATGCTTTCAGATTTATGAAAACAGTATTAGCTACACATTTTCGAAGATAGCAAGGGCAAATAAGCGTGATATCTATCTCACAGTTAGCTTAAAAGCTAACGTCTACTGGTCTTAGACGAGAATAATATACAGAAGAATGAAAAAGAAAATTGAAGATTTGTTAAATGACGATCACTTTGGCTTTAGGGAAGGTAAAGGCACCAGAGAGGCACTTCAGGCGACGTACTTGACATGGAAGCTAGGCGTAACAAAACTCAAAACACCTGCATAGGATACTTAGAAAATGCGCTGAACTGTTTCCTGTCACGATTTTCTTCTAGAAATTCCGAATATCCTATTCCATTTTACCTTGCTCAAATCAAATGGTTCAAATGGCTCTGAGCACTATGGGACTTAACATCTGAAGTCATCAGTCCCCTAGATTTAGATCTACTTAAACGTAACTAACCTAAGGACAGCACACACATCCATGCCCGAGGCAGGATTCGAACCTGTGATCGTAGTGGTCGCGCGGTTCCAGACTGTAGGGTCTAGAAACGCTCGGCCTCCCCGGCCGGCAGAGTTACCTTGCTCAAAACATTTCCTAGATTCACAAATGCTAGGAAAATATATAATGATTATTTTCTCTTTTTCAGTTTTCCTTAATTACCAAGTGTATTTCCAGATTCTCGGGTACCTTCTCTGAAACCAAGTGGTTTTCGTCCAATACGTCTTCTTTGTACTGTAATCTTCTGTATACAAAAGGCGCAGCCAAATGAAAACGACACAGATGGGAAAAAATTAAAGAAACTGTTTATTATTTCGAAAGTAATCGCCGTAACTGTTACTACATTTATCCCACAGTCAGACAATATGGCAGATGCCTTCATGCAAAAATGTTTGTGGTTGCCTATGGAACCATAATTGCACCCGGTACTGCACCTCTTCGTGCGAAGCAACCCGGCGGCCACGGATGCTTTTCATCAGGGTCTAAAAACTTGGAAATCGCATGGGGAGACGACGGGAATGTATGGAGGACGTGTAAGGTCTTTCCAGCGAAACTTAGTCGGAAAACATTGGCAACATGTGGGCGGGCATTTTGTTGCGAATACGCTGCTGAAGTTTCACTGGGAAGACGTTACACATCCTCCACAGGCTCCCGGTCTCTCCTCATGCGATTTCCATGTTTTTGGAGTCCTGAAGAAAGACATTCGTGCCGTTGATTTGTTTGGGACGAATAAATGCATACATGGGTACAATCACGGGTCCGTAGGCAACCGCAAACGTTTTTCCGTGAAGGAATTGAGCATCTTGTATCAGAGTGGGATAAATGTATTAAAAAATTAGGGCGATTATTTTTGAAACAGTAAACAGTTTACTTACCTTTTTTCCATCTGACTCGTTTTCATTTGACTGCCCTTTATATAAAAAGTCGACAGTTCCAAAGTGTGACTTGTCAGGATAATCGTCCGATAGTGTTCACGTTTTTCCGCACCTGTCGTCTGCGTTAATGTGATGATAAAATCCAGCATTATGTCATCCGTTTCGTACATTTCGGACAAACAACCTCCCAGTTCCTATCCCTTATTCGTATTCCATTAACTCCTAACGTTCTCTTTGTCTTCCAGCAGAACAAACGAATCTCCTGTGACACTTTATAATCATTTGTTTTCTGTCTCTCTCTTTTTCTATGTCTCTCCCACGCAGAGTTGTGATCTAAACATAGAGGTTCGTGAACATTTTTCTGGTGACAAAGTCTCTACTGAAAGGGGATGAATGGGGAGGGAAAAAGGAAAGTAGGATTTTTTTTTTATTTCCCTTTTGCCTGCTTAGTATATCTACAATTCGTTAGAAATGTTTCAGGAAAATTCTTTCCGGATTTCGAAGCAAGTTATTCCACTTCCTGCAGTAAAAAGCCTTCATTAGCTCCACAAATATCGCGATAGTATTCCTGTTTTTCTTAATTAGGTTGCTAACTTTTAACTGGAATTAAATTTGATATTAATTGGACATAAATTTTTATCGGCATCAATATATCAAGCAGCAGTCTCCTTAACGTTCCCATGTAACGAAAATCGAGGCTTTTGCCTTAAGAACCAGAACATGGCCCTACTTGTCCTTATTGCTTCTCCATCCCCGCTTGCAGTGGTTATCTGATACGCTGAAACAAGTTTTCGCTACCATACCTTTCCCTCGGTTTTTACTACCGGTTTTTATACAGAAATGTGGTTTAGTTGCAGAAAATCACATCTCTTTTGTCGGCTGTATTGTAAACCTGAATAAGTCATGATCTTATCCATGCACAAGAGAGCACGTGTCACGCAACAAGTCTTCAGAAGTAGAAAAAACTTAATAATTTGTTCCGATTACCTGAGGAAAAACAAAATCAGAAAGAGACGAACACGATAATATCAGATTTGTTGCGTGGTTGGTTAAGGTATTGATAGCATCAGAACTTCATAGAACTGGACGTCTAATATTTTAAACTGGTGAAGTTAGACTCTAGTATGTGAAGTTCTTCAGAAACGTAAATTCTTACCTTTCCAATTCAAATGGTGAGGAATCACGTTATCGAGTCTTCCAGAAATTTATTTTATCCTCTTGTTTCTTTTCTTGAACTATAAATAAATATTAAGCACTTATGAAGACGTAGGACGTCACCAAAGCGACTATTTTGTAAAATTACGGCATCGTCGTGTTTGGGACACAAATACGCAACCGCAGATGCCTACTTTCTCAGGCTACACGCAGTGGATGCGACCGATTATCTTACACACCAGATCTCAACTTGTGCTGAGTCTATAAAGATCTTGAATAAATGTAACATTAAATTTTATCCTTTCTTCTCTTTCTTGCAGTATCAGTCTCAGCAAAATTCTTTCACACAGGGAGTTTCAAAAAGATTCAGCCGATTTCAGGAGACTATGAGTGAAGGTAGAGACTTGGGGTGAATTTTAAATTAAACATAGGAACACTTTTCTTTATCGACAGAGGCGCATACCTTTTACACGTGGACCCATACGACATTGGTGTACCCTTTATAATGAATTTAACGTCCTAAAAGATTCAGTATGCCCTCCACCAGAACACGACAAACATATCAAAGTGACCTAGAAGCTTGTGGTCTTTCACAAAAGCAAAAAATGCTCGTACCGTGAGATCAGATGATCCTGAAGCTGAGTGGTGCAAAGTGAGATCCGTACGACCCTTATAGCCGATCCAAGGCAACTCGTTAAGAAATGCCTTTATGTGCAGGTGCCAGTGATAAAGTGCTGAAAAATGAAAATTTTGGTTTGTTTCTGCAGTAGTGAAAAACGTCAGATCTCCAACGTATCCATACCTACCCAGGCGTGTGAGCGTACGTACCAGCTGTCTGTCTTCACCAGAACGACCGGTAACGCTAATCACATGAGCCGGCAACTTACACCTGATGCCAATTTAAATTCTTAGTTACGATACATGCAGTAATGTAACATTCTCCCCAAGTTTCTGTCTTCATTCACATACAAAATATAGTTTTCTGAAATCGGATGAATCTTTTTCAAACAGCGTGTACAAGTTGTTGTGGTCTTCACTCCAAAGAATGGTTTGACGTAGCTCTCCACGCTACTCTATCCTGTGCAAACCTCTTCATGTCTGAGTAATTACTGCAACCTACAACCTTCTCAATCTGCTTACTGTGTTCATCACTTGGCCTCTGTCTACGATTTTTACCACCTACGCTTCCCTACAGTACTAAACTAGTGACCCCTTGATGCCTCAGAACATGTTCTACCAATTGATCCCTTCTTCCAGTCTGGTTGTACCACAAATTCCTCTTCTCCCCAGTTTTATTCAGTACCTCCTCCTTAGTTACGTCATCTATCCACCTAATATTGAGCATTCTTCTGTAGCACCACATTTCAAAACATTCTATTCTCTTGTCCAAACTGTTTATCGTCCATGTTTCACATCCACACATGGCCACACTCCGTACATATACTTTCAGAAGGGAATTCCTAACACTTAAATCTATTCTCGATGTTAACAAATTTCTCTTCTTCAGAAACGTTTTCCTTGTCGGTGGCAGTCTACATTTTATATCCTCCCTCCAGCGACCATCATCAGTTATTTTGCTCCCCAAACAGCAAAACTCATCTACTACTTTACGTGTCCCGTTTCCTAATCCAATTCCCCAGCATTACGTGATTCAATTCGAATACATTCCATTATCCTCGTCTTCCTTTTGTTGATGTTCGTCTTGTATCCTCTTTTCAAGAGACTATCCATTCCGTTCAACTGCTCTTCCAAGTCCTTTGCTGTCTCTAAGAGAATTACAATGTCATCAGCAAACGTCAAATTTTTATTTCTTCTCCCTAGACTTTAAATCCTGCTCCAAATTTTTCTTTTGTTTCCTTTACTGCTTACTCAGTATACATGTTGAATAACATCGGGGACAGGCTACCACACTTTCTCACTTCTTTCTCAACCACTGCCTCCCTTTCATACATCTCGACTCTTAGAACTACCATCTGGTTTCTGTCTTTTTTTTTTTTTTTTTTTTTTGTCATCAGTCTACTGACTGGTTTGATGCGGCCCGCCACGAATTCCTTTCCTGTGCTAACCTCTTCATCTCAGAGTAGCACTTGCAACCTACGTCCTCAATTATTTGCTTGACGTATTCCAATCTCTGTCTTCCTCTACAGTTTTTGCCCTCTACAGCTCCCTCTAGTACCATGGAAGTCATTCCCTCATGTCTTAGCAGATGTCCTATCATCCTGTCCCTTCTCCTTCCTCCTCATTCCTTACCTTATCAGTCCACCTAATTTTCAACATTCGTCTGTAGCACCACATCTCAAATGCTTCGATTCTCTTCTGTTCCGGTTTTCCCACAGTCCATGTTTCACTATCATACAATGCTGTACTCCAGACGTACATCCTCAGAAATTTCTTCCTCAAATTAAGGCCGGTATTTGATATTAGCAGACTTCTCTTGGCCAGAAATGCCTTTTTTGCCATAGCGAGTCTGCTTTTGATGTACACATTGTAAATAGCCTTTCGCTCCCTGTATTTTACACTGCCATCTTTAGAATTTGAAAGAGAGAATTCCAGTCAACAGTGTCAAAAGCTTTATCTAAGCCTACAAGAGTATAAACATAGGTTTGTCTTTCCTCAACCTATCTTGCTCATCAGATGAAAGTGTTCTGTCATGGCTGACCTTCCCAGGTCCATCAATTTTTACACAAGCCTTTGAGTGTTCCCTTCTCATCTTCGTGTACGTCTTTTTCCACTTCAGTAATATTACTCTCAAGTACATCTCCCTTCTACAGACCCTCTATACACTCCTTCCACCTTTCTGCTTTCCTTTCTTTGCTTAGGACTGGCTTTCCATCTGAGCTCATGATATTCATATTCTTTTTTACAAAGGTCACTTTAATTTTCCTGTAGGCAGCATCTATCTTATGTTTTGTCTTCTACATCCTTACATTTATCCTACAGCCATTCCCGCTTAGCCGTTTTGCACTTCCTGTCGACATAATTTTTATAGGTTTGTATTATACCTTTCACCTGCCTCATTTATTGAATTTTTATATTTTCTCCTTTCATCGATTAAATTCAATATCTCTTGGGTTACCCAAGGATTTATACAAGGCCTTCTCTTTTTTTGCGTACTTGATTCTCTGCTGCCTTCACTGTTTCATCCCTCAAAGCTACCCATTCTTCTTCTACCGTATTCCTTTCCCCTGTTCATGTCAATCGTTCCTTAATTCTCCCTCTGAAACTGCCTCCAACCTACGGTTCTTTTTCTTTCAGTTTATCCAGGTTCCACCACCTTAAAATCCTCTTTTGCAGTTTTTTCAGTTTTAATCTGAAGTTCATAACCAATAAATTGTGGTCAGAGTCCACATCTGCCCAGGAAATGTCTAACAATTTAAAACCTGGTTCCGAAATCTCTGTCTTACCATTATATAATTCATCTGAAACTTTCCGGTATCCCCTGCTCTCTTCCACGTTCACAACCTTGTTTCATGATTGTTAAACCAAGAGTTCCCGATGATGAAATTATGCTCTGTGTAAAATTCTGCCAGACGGCTTCCTCTTTCATTCCTCTTCCCCAGTCTGTATTCACCTACTACTTTTCCTTCTCCTCCTTTTCCAGCTATCGAATTCCAGTCTCCCATGTCTATTAAATTTTCGTTTCCCTTAACTATCTGTAAAATTTCTTTTATCTCCTCATACATTTCTTCAGTCTCTTCATCATTTGCCGAGGAAGTTGGCATATAAACTTGTACTACTGTGGTGGATGTGGGCTTCGTGTATGTCTTGGGCATAACAATGCGTTCATTATGCCATTCACAGTAGCTTATCCGCTTTCCTGTTTTATTTAATCCTGCATTACCCCTGTTTGATTTTGTATTTATAACCCGACTAGAATTTCTTTTCCTCCTGTCACGGAACTTCACTAATTCCGACTATGTATAACTTTAACCCATACATTTTAAGTTTTCTTACCTACCTGCCCCATCAAGGGATCTGACATTCCACGGTCCGATCCTTAGAACGCTGGCTTTGTTTCTCCTAATAACGACATCGTCCTGATTAGTCCCAACCCGGACATCCGAAAGGGGAACTATTTTACTTCAAGAATATTTTACCCAAGAGGACGCCATCATCATTTAACCATACAGTAGAGCTGCATGCCCTCGGGAAAAATTACGGCTGTCATTTCACCTTGCTTTCAGCCGTTCTCAGTATCAGCACAGCAAGGAAATTTTGATTGATGTTACAAAGCCAGATAAGCCAAGCACGCAGACTGTCGCCCCTACAACTATTTGAAAGGCTGCAGCCCCTCTTCAGGTACCCCACGTTTGTCTGGCCTCTCAAGACATACCCCTTCTTTGTGGTTTCACCTACGGTACGGCTATGTGTAACCCTGAGGCACGCAATCCTCCCCACCATCAGCAAAGTCCTTTGTTCATGGGGGGGGGGGGGGGGGGAGGGGCTGTACACGAAACTAAAATTATAAAGAAGCAAAAGACTCAATACTAGATCAAACAGACTTTTTGTACCGTGAAAGTGTAGTGACGAGATCATCAAGAATGCACGAGAACGTGTATTAAAACGAGAATACATAATACGTACAATGCCTCACAAAAAGTGAAATACTCAGAGGGGGAGGAAGCGAGATCTATGATGTTATTTTAGTAATTATAAACTCGAATTAAATTTGCTAGGAACTTTGCAGTAAGATCCCACTTATCAGCTTGCTGTTACACCCCTCTGGCCTTGGTGCACACACTGATTCTTTTGCGAAGGATATCATCAGGCCCTTGTACTCTCTCCTGAGGAAAGATATGCCACAGCTGTCGTAACGTGTCTTTGTTGGCAGTATGACACAGTTGACGCCTGAGCTGGTCCACACACACTCTATCTTTGTACCTTGCTGGTCACATCAGTACCTCAACATCAAGTACAGTTCATAGAAATGCGTCCCATGTGTGGACGAGTATTATCCTGCTGAAAAGTGACCCCTACATACTGTCACATTATAGATTACGCATGGAGTCGAGGAAAGTCTCTTAGACATCTTTGTGCCACTGTGTTTCACAACCAGTCAGGACCTGAAGTCATATCAAACGGCTCTTCATACTATAACACTGGGAGCGACACAGGTGTGCCTCTCTAAACACTGGAAAAATGGGACCTCTTCGCATGACGCCTCCATACTCGAAGACGACGTTCATCTCGGGTAGTGTAGAATCACGATTCATTGCTCAATACAGTGTGACGCCATTCTGAGCTGTCGATGTTTCTCGGTCATGGCACCTCTTCATACACAACCACTTGTGTTGTGACTACTTCAGAAGGAGAGTACGACAATGGCTGCTCACTATACGACAGTTAATGGTAATACCTTTAGCCATGTGATGTACTGTTAACAGGAGTCTACAAATGAGACAGCGATTCCCTAGTCTGGCTGCTGCTAGGCTCCAACCAATGGTGTGGGATGACACAGAATGTTGCTTGTTCTCAGGTGGCAGTGCATATGTGAAGGAGTTACAGTGTGTTTGGTTCACAGTACGATGATCCTCTCTTGTAGTGGTCAGATATGATTGATCAGAGCATGACATGTCTGTGTCCTTCAGTAACAACTCAACGTCTTACACTGTCCACACCTCATGTGCACCTTAACACACCCAGTAACAACACTAACCCACTCTGGTGGTCCTTCCACGTGTCACAGGTAAATGCAACTCTAATCATTTACCTGTCTGCCACACTATGTACACATATGGTATTACATTGTCATGTTTTCTGAGTGCTTCACATCATTGTTAGGCAGTGTATTAAAAAAAATATCTCAAGTAAAACTGTTCTTATGGATGTGCAAAACATCAAAAACTCTTGGAACATATTTGCACTGAATATGTAAAAACAAACCGTATAACAGAACATGCAGATGTGCAATAGAGGTGCGTTGTAACGTAACGCATATGCAGGCGAGCAGATCAGCCACGTAGGACTGGTGTGAGATGAGGGGAATTTGTTTGGGAACCGTGCAGCCCATGGGCTGAGTGTACACCACTGCCGTTCTGGCTAGGTAGCCATAACGGGTGAGTCCAGGTGCAAAGGTCTCCGCTTGCCCAGATTGTAAATCCCAATATGGGGAATTCTGATGACTGTCGGTTGCTTAAGAGGACAGATAATTGTCCAAGAAATTGCGCAGTGTCAGACAGTCTGAAGGTTGGCTATTTTTGCTTTTTGAAGTTCAACAGTAAATCGCAGATACATAATAAAGCAAATCTGAACACATCTATGGTCTCAGATAAATGAGGCACATCTTATGTCATAACAATATCTCCAATAACTTCGAAACTACAGAAGTTATTATTTCACAGTGAATAAATGTTTTTGTAATGTACCTCTGAATTAACAACATTTAAATGCTTCATGTGATTCCAACAAACGCTAAGCCTAGATGAAAGCATGGCACTATAGGTGTCAGCCTTGATTTATTACATTCTTGATATTTTTTCATTATGCAAATATTTGTCAGAACATCATATTCACCACAATGACACATAGTATGAATGCAGCATCAATACATCATATTTTGTCATACTTGTGTACTTATTTAATGAATATATTACTACTACTGTCGAACATTTATTCAACTATTGATTACAATTTCTAATACAAAATCGTGGAAAAATAAAAAATGGTGAGCCGCATATGTTAGCTGACACTAGTATTGTCAAGAGCATCAAAAGATGCCTCTGTCAAACATGCATAACTAACTATTTCAACAGTAATTAGTTACAATCTGTTGTCATTTAATTTATGTGCACTTGCACAAGAATGTTGCCTTATTTATTTAAGAACAAATCTTTATTTGTAATAATTGTAAATATTCTGAGCATGACCAAATATTTATTTATAATATCTTTTATTTAAATATTTTTGTAATATATTAGTTTACTGTAGTATACTGGTTTACTGTGGGAAGTGGTGAAGCTGATTCAAATGATGTCTGTAGAATCTAAGAACGATGTACTTTTGTGGGGATGGCTTTCAGCCACTGGAAAAGCAAGCAGTGGCGGGACACCACTGGAGAATGGTGAGAGACTTTCTCACATATTACACTTAAGGGAGCGATTCTTGACACTTTTTGTTTAGATCTTGAACAGGACATTTTATGTGGAGATATGGAAAGGAGACCTGCCTTTGGTAACGGGTGTTATTCGATTGTTTAGGTGACTGATTTTGGGTGGTGGACAGCCACTACTACACTTCTGAAGGGACTACTGAATATGCTCTACTGTATGACATTACGGAATTGTGAACAGAGAGAGTACAAGTTACTACTCTTTGTATTAGTGTTATTTGTAAATCGAATACTGAACTCTTAATTATTTGAGCTGGCTAATATTTCGTGTATTTTGATCAAGAAAATTTACTTAGTTTTGTCAATTTAGTTTGGGAATTTTGCTACCATTCTCGCAATGCTCTCAATGTAACTTCGCTTCATTGTAGAAGAGTATACCTGCCTGTAATATACTTGCTTATCATAGGATCATTTCTCATTTATTTGAGCTTAACTTCCTTGAATAAACATTTTTCAACGTACGCATTTTACTAACGTTTGAAGCTCCTCCTCTTGTTCTTCCGTGTTTGCGATTTAAAAAACAATGGGTTGTTTCGAAAATCACTCATATGCATACACAATTATTTTATTTTTATATTTATCCAGACATGTTTCGACACCTATGTGTCATCTTCTGTGGATCTAATTTTTATTTCTGCAAAGTACAATATCACATTTATAATAATTTAACTGCTGTAGGATTAAAATTACAATATGCGCAGTTCCCTTTGTTTTGTTTAGACACACACTTTAAAATTACATCACTAACTGAACTGTATTATTATACACCGGTTTTGGTGCTCGTTTTCGTAGTTCTTTTGACAGCATGTCATCTGCAAACTAGCCGTGAAGAAAATTATTTCGTATTTTTGAAGAACTGTTTCGGGGATAGAGGTTATGTACGTTTGTGTACTTACATCTTTCGTCGTGTTTCGTGTCTCTGGTTGGTGTCTCGAATAACTGCTATTTAGTGCATTATTTTCACTCAGTTTTTCAAAAATTTCAGCTCACTACTTCACCTCACATGCACTTTAACAAAATGCGGCGAAAGGTGACCTGAGCAGACACTTCTGATAACATACTCAGTGGAGGTGTTACGTTATTGTCGCAGCTCACTTGTCCAACGTCGGTCTTGTTTGTGGGGCTAATTTTGAATGTTTCGTCAGAACTGGTGTGATGTGGCTGCTGGGAGAGGGGCAGAATATATATATATATATATATGTGTGTGTGTGTGTGTGTGTGTGAGAGAGAGAGAGAGAGAGAGAGAGAGAGAGAGAGAGACTGTTATGATTTTTGTGGGGAGTCGCCTTTGTATAGCTCACTGAGTGTTCCAAACAGTGCTCTGTTGCACAGCATTGTATTTTCATTCAGGGCTCTCTTTCCCTATATTATTGCTTTTTTATGTCGTTGTTCCCCTCTATTGGTAGTTTTTTTAAAGCGACTGTTGCTGACTCTGAGCATCTTAAGATATGTCTCACTTCTTAGAGCTCTGAGGTGTTTGGAGTACATGGTTTTGAAATTCCTGCATGTTTGGCCTATGTAGATCGAATGGCATGAACTACAGGTTAACTGATATATTCCAGCTTTGGAGAATTTGTCTGCAGCGGTGTTCTTAGAGCTTAGATTCTTCTGTACTGTCTTATTTGTGCCGAATGATATTTGTAGCCATTGTTTCTTCAGTATGTTTTCCACGCTGTGGACGTTTCTGTCACTGTATGTTAGTTTGTGCCACTCTGTACTCTTTGTAGGGTGTTCCTAGTATCCTGTGTTTGTCTGGAGTTTGTTCTTGGTTCTCTGTTGAGGCTGGTGATTTGTTATGGTTTGTCCTCTTTTAATTTGTTTTTTGATTTTCTTGCCACTTTGTTTATCATTTGTGTGTTGTACCCACTCACTCTGGCTATTTGGTGTATTGTAGTTAGTTCCTGTGTGTAGTTGAGATTGTCCAGTGAGTTCTGTTGAGTCGGTGTAGCATGTGTCTGAAACATGAGAATTTGTGTGCTTGGGGGTGGTTTGAGTTGATGTGAATGGTTATATTTGTGGCTGTAGGTTTCCTGAAAATTCCAAAATTATGTTTGTTGTTGATTCTGTCTATGTTAATGTCTAAGAAATTAAGTTTCATTTCCTCTTCCGTCTCAATGGTGAACTTCATTTTTGGGTAAACTATATTTATGTCACTGAGTAATTATTTTATTCAGGTATCTGTTTAATCAATCAAGCAAATGATATCATCCACATATCGGTACCGGACCGGTATATAATCTTGTACTGTTTTGGATGCATGATTTCACTGAATATTTCGTTTTCAGTGTGGTATAGAAATATGTTTGCAAGTAGACCACTGACAGGAGAGCCTATTGGTAGGCCATATTTTTGCAGATAGAACTCTTTCTCAAAAGTGAAGTAGTTCTTTTCTGTTATAACATTTAGGGTGGCTTCTATTTCCTGCCATCCGTCTTTGGGATTATTCATGAATGATAACATCCGTATACAGCTTTATGACATTTTACTATCCAATAAATGGAAAGCATAACAATATTTCGAGACTTCTCATCTTCAGGTGCATAAAATATCGCTACGAGTCTACTAGAAAGGGATAATAACATTCTTTGACACGTAGTATATAACCAGAAAACTCCTCTCATAAATTCCATGGCCGCACGGAAATCCTCTCGAAGACAGGCTCAAGCGTGACAGTAACATGCACCCACATAAAGCGAAGTAACCAGATCTTCACACACAATAGCGTACGCACGCTCATGGAGTAACATACTATCCGCATACAGTCGTTAAAATGTCGTGTATGCACGTATGCGGTATTGTGTGCGGAGGTCTGGTTGCTTTACCTCATACGGACGCATGTCACTGACATGCGTAAGCCGGAAGCACTGTCCAGTTCTCCGAGAGGTTTTTCTGTCGTTCATGATTCTATGACACGAATTTTCTCCTTACATATTCCAAAGAATCACTATATTACCCAAGTTCGATAGCTCGCGCTCGCCGATTTGAGCACCGTCATTTACGGTTAGAGGGTGTTTGGTTTTCTCTCTCTAGTGAAAGAGTGGGCACTCGGAATTGGCCTATTATGTTGGTTGGTGTATTCTGTGAAATGTAGGGCCTTCCTGGAGAGCAATTGGTCAGCGCGTCCGCAGCTTGTGGTCTAATGGCTAGCGTTGCTGCCTCAGGATGAAACCGAGCGAGGTGGCGCAGTGGTTAAACACTGGACTCGCATTCGGGAGGACGACGGTTCAATCCCGCGTCCGGCCATCCTGATTTAGGTTTTCCGTGATTTCCCTAAATCGCTCCAGGCAAATGCCGGGATGGTTCCTTTCAAAGGGCATGGCCGACTTCCTTCCCCATCCTTCCTTAATCCGATGAGACCGATGACCTCGATGTCTGGTCTCCTTTCCCAAAAACAACCAACCTCAGGATGACGGGGTACCGGGTTCGATTCCCGGGCGGGTTGGGGATTTTTCTCTGCCCAGGGACTGGGTATTTGTGTTGTCCTCATCATTTCATCATCATCATACGTGACCGTAGCCTATTTGGATTGTGTAAAAATTGGACTGTGTAAAAACTGGAACTTTGTACGGGCGCTGATGACTGCGTCGTTGAGCGCCCCACAAACCAATCAATTGGTCAGCGTTTCCGGCGCACCATCTTTCTGCTGTGAGCGTTGGCGGTCGGCGTTCCCCATGCTGTTGACGTGCCGTGCTGGGCCAGACCAATTCTGCCCCGGCTGCACTTGTTCGTGTAGTACCCGGGTTCCTCCTGGAGAAGTTGGAACGTTTTGGCAAGGCCCACCTCTCGTGTCCCTTCCGCACCGGACGACCAGAACGCCTACACCACAGGATTTTGCCGGGCACTGTGTCAACGTGTACTTCGGGTTTCTTGGTCGAGGAAAGAGCCAGTTTCCGTTTTCTTATGTGTATGGTGGGCGTCATTTGTATGTTCTCGAGAGACTTGTCTCCACCGCCTGCTGTTGGTTGTATTTGGAGCAACTTGGCGTTGGCCTTCCGGTTGGGCTTTCGATTTTTGCCGGGCTGCGCTCCCCTATTTCATTTAATGTGATTCTGAAAGGGCAACTCTCTCCCGTGAAAAATTGGCTTGTGCATGGCGTACAAGTATTTTGGCACCCGACTCATGTGTTTTGGTGATTTCATTTTAAAGCCTAGAGGCCTGTGCCTAATTCAGAAGTAACGTCTTGCCGATGATGGGCTTTAGAAAAGATATCCGATTTATTTAGTGGCACTAATCTGTTTCTTGTAGTCAGTAAGTTTATTCCCCCTTACACGCCACAACAACCTTTAAGAAAAACCAAGGAGGTGGCGCAGAGGTTAGTACACTGGACACGCATTCGGGAGGATCCCATTTCGAGCCCGCATCTGGGAATCCTGATTAACGCTTTCCATGATTTCCCTAAATCGCTTCAGGCAAATGCTGGCAACGTTCCTTTGAAAGGGCATGGCCGATTTCCTAATTCGTTCCCAAATCCGATGGAACCGATGACCTCGCTGTTTCGTCCCCCTCCGCCAACTCAACCAATCAACAAATCTTTAAGAAAAATAAAATAAATTTTTAATATGATCGTTAAATGATGCTTGTCTGTTAAACTGTATGTAACCATTCCATGACGACAATTCAGATTCTTAAGAATCTCTGATTTGAGCGCTAAGCTAGCAATAGGCTACTGGTACACTAAGTGATCAAAAATGACACCTGGTTGAAAATGACTTAAAAGTTCGAGGCTCCCTCCATCGGAATGATGGAATTCAATATGGTGTTGGCCCACTCTTAGCCTCAATGACAGATTCCACTCTTTCAGGCATACGTTCAATCAGGTGCTGGAAGGTTTATTGGGGAATGGCAGCCCATTTTATGCACTGAGGAGAGGTTGGTGAGGCCTGGCACGAAGTCAGCGTTCCAAAACATCACAAATGTGTTCTGTAGGATTCAGGTCAGGACTCTGTGCAGGGCAGTCCATTACAGGGATGTTAACGTCGTGTAACCTCTCCGCCACAGGCCGTGCATTATGACAGGTGCTTGGTCGTTTTGAAAGATGCAATCACCATCCCTGAATTGGTCTTCAACAGTGGGAAGCTTGAAGGTGCTTAAAACATCAAAGTAGGCCTGTGCTGTGATAGTGCCACGCGAAACAATAAGGGGTGCTACCCCCCCCCCCCAATCCATGAAAAACATGATCACACCCTAACACCACCGCCTCCGAATTTCACTGTTGGCGCTACACACGCTGGCAGGCCGGCCGCGGTGGCCGAGCGGTTCTAGGCGCTCCAGTCCGGAACTGCGCGACTGCTACGGTCGCAGGTTCGAATCCTGCCTCGGGCATGGATGTGTGTGATGTCTTTAGGTTAATTAGGTTTCAGTAGTTCTAAGTTCTAGGGGACTGATGACCTCAGATGTTAAGTCCCATAGTGCTCAGTGCCATTTGAACACGCTGGCAGATGACGTTCACCGGGCATTCGCCATACCCACACCCTGCCATCGGATCGCCACATTGCGTACCGTGATTCGTCACTCCACACGTTTTCCCACTGTTCAATCGTCCAGTGTTTACGCTCCTTACACCAAGCGAGGCGTCTTTTGACATTTACCGGCGTGATGTGTGGCTTATGAGCAGCCGATCGACCTTGAAATCCAAGTTTTGTCACCTCCCGCCAAACTGCCACAGTACTTGCAGTGGATCCTGATGCAATTTGGAATTCCTGTGTGATGGTCTGCGTAATGTCTGCCTATTACACATTACGACCCTTTCAACTGTCGGCGGTCTCTGTCAGTTAACAGACGAGTTGGGCCTGTACGCTTTTGTGCTGGACGTATCCCTTTCCACTTCACTATCACATCGGAAACAGTGGCCTTAGGGACGATTAGGAGTGTTGAAATCGCACGTACAGAAGTATGACACAAGTGACACCCAGTCACCTGACCACGTTCGAAGTCCGTGAGTTCCGCGGAGCTCTCCATTGTGCTCTATCACGATGTCTAATGACTACTGAGGTTGCTAATATAGAGTACCTGGCAGTAGGTGGCAGCACACTGCACCTAAAATGAAATAGGTATGTTTTTGGAGGTGTCCGGATACTTTTGATCACATAGCGTATATCTCGGGATGTGGATGCTAGTTTGAAGGTGAATTACGATATGGTGATATTGGTTCTACTCTTCGTAGTTTGATCCTTGGCTGGTAGCAGTTACGGCTTTAAGTATGTATCTCGCTCGAACGTGTTAACTTTAACTAGCATTATGAGGCGAGTCAACATTTAGTGGCACTTTGATCTTAATATTAGTTATTGAATTTCTCTTAGAGCCTGGGAAGGGGCTTCGGTTTCGTGTAATCAATTAACGGCTTAAGAGAGCTGTGCGTTATACGTTGCAGTACACTACACATCCTTTCTCGGCTTTTTGTCGCCGGGGCTGTGTCCCGATGTCTACGTCTCAGGTCTGTTTTGTCGTCCGCGGGTTTGTGCACTGACCTACCGTGGTGCCGTTCTGTTACTTCACTGTAATTTTCAGGTTATGGTGTGCCCCGGAATGACGTCAGAGTAAATTATCAGTATTTAATATGTTCATGACTTGTAATTATTTGTAAAAAAGCTTTAAAGAATATCTAAATTGTCTCGCTTCTGGTGCTTCATATTTAATACCTGTTTTGAGGGTGAAAGCTCAAGTTAAATGTTTAATGTGTTGTTTTAGTTGAGTCTTGTACTGTTTGTTAGTAAACTGTTTTAAAGAGAGCTTGGTAACAAGTGATATTCAATAGTTTTCCCCATTCCTTCCTCTAGAACCTCTTCGTGGTTGTCCTCCTTAGTTAAACCTCTTGTTGCCTATATCAACACCCGTTGAATTGACTCGTTTGAATATTCTGTTCAATTTAACACGAGACTGTCGTCCTGGAACCTAGTTGTGATTTCCTTTTATTGGAAATTAAAATTTTATACATATGTATGCTAGTGTTATATAGATAACAGGTGTGGATACATTGTAAGAAGACTCATGGGTTCTTTGGGATGTTTAACTCGTGCTCACAGCGGCATGAATGTTGGTTATGTCAACAAAGCATTGACTCTTAGTCTGAAATTCCGCACTCTTTCGTTTTGTGGTAGATTCGTATTGATAGTACTAAGTTCTGTGATGATTTTTTTCCAGGAAACAACTGTCCGCGTTTTGCAGTTCACGTAAGACAAGAAGAGTTGCTCGGGAGTTAAGTTGTGCGGGACAAAATTTAACACATACTTTTCTTCAAAACGCTGTACAATATGTCTTGAACACTTTATTTAGAGACGTTGTTCCATTGTCATTTGTGACAACGTTGGCACTACGGCCGCACGTCCATTATCAGACACCGCTTGTTTGCCAGTGACTGGTCGAATGCACATCTGTTGTTTACAGTTGTTAGTTCAGGCCGACACCTACCTTATTTACTGCGCTGGCATCGCTTATACGCCAATACTAAAATTCTCAGAACTTTTTGGACGGACGTTGTAAATACAAATGTCTACTGTTACATATTCTGACATGACTTAAATGATTTTATGACAGCCAAATATTTTTACAGTTCCTTCATATAATCATAGAATATTAGTGATGCAGACCCACAACCGTGAGTTCTAACAGAGACGGTTCTCTGATGTGCGGACAATATTGATTTATTTTGCTTTCTATACATTTTTAACATAACCATCTACAATTACAGATTCTCCCTTCTAGGCCAAAATCGAAATTAAGTTTTCAGACAGCTCACTTTCTTTCTCCACCAAATTAACTATGTCTTGATCCCTCATGATGTGTCCAATCAACTTATCCCTTCTCTTATTTAATCTGTGCCGCAATGCTGTTTTGTCCCTCCATTGATTCAGTCATCTTCATTATTTATCCGATCTATCAATCTAATTTTCGACTTTGTTCTGTAACATGGTGGTAAGTTCCTATGGGACCAAACTGCTAAGGTCATCGTCCCTAGGCTTACACACTACTTAATCTAACTTAAACTAACTTAGGCTAAGGGCAAAACACACACCCATGCCCGAGGGAGGACTCGAACCTCCGACAGGGATAGCGGTGCGAACCGTGGCAAGGCGCCTGAGACCGTACGGCTACCCCGTGCAGCTTCTGTAACATGATGTTTTAGAAATTCCTCTTCTTGCCTCTACTGTTACAACTGCCGTTAATTGACAAGTAATGTGAGCGCTTAAGTTCGGTATTTAGGAGCATTACGTCCTCGTCTGAAAGGGTTCTTTACTTCACGTGAAGCGTAGTTATCGCTGATGTTCTGTAAAGCAGTAATTCGCAAATAGCCTCTCCCGAAATCACCCTTCCGCAATGGTGATGAGACTCTCACATCGTCGGGAAGTTATACGTGTTGCTTGAATATTCTTAATAGCTCTGGCGATAAAGTCGTAGTGACCGTAAAGGAGATTCAGCAGCCGAAGTTTATAGCGGCCTTAAGATTCTCCGTCTTACATAGGATCCAAAAGCAACTTGGTTTACTATTTCCACTTATCCACATTCACAATTGCGAATAACTGTCATATGAATTTTTTGTACATGTTTAACGAACAGCCATGGATGTCCGTTAGCTGGGTTATTGTTATACCGCCAAATTTCTCTTCGAGTAGTTATGTTTTGGAGACTCTTTATTTCCTCTATCTTGTTAAAGATGGAGAACTTGTCTTGCTGCTGTAAAATGAGTACTCAGGCTATTAATTTTTATAGCACGACTGATTTGAAAATATGTTTAATTTTCAGTTTAACCTGCAGAAATCGTTAACTCCCTTCGTAACGTAATAATATGACTCAAATATTCGTAATGTGCCATGAGAGAGGGAACTGAATAATCTCTTCAGAGTCCGGAAGACCGTCGCCGTGACTGTACAGGCTGAGAGATGGCTTTGAACTTTTTCGTCGAAAGGTTGTGTGGCGCCACTCCATAGGATGCCGTTTTGTTTCCGGTTCGAAGTGATGAACCCATGCTACATCGCCTGTAACGATGTTCGAAAAAAAATTACCGCGATCAGCCTCCTAACCGGATAAGAAGTTTCTCACATTTGGCCCTTCGTTGCTCTTTATGCTCTTCTGTTAGGCGGCGGGGAAACTAGTGGGCACACACCTTTGAGTACCCTAACTGGTGGACAAGTGTATAAGTGCTACAAACAGTGGTGAGCAGTGACATGTTTGATAGTGATACGTTGATCATCTCGAATGAGGGTGTCCGCACGTTCCTGCACTGCAGGAGTCGCAGCTGTGTGCGGTCGGCTGGCACGGGGGAGATCGAACAGGTTTACGCGATCTTGTTGCGATGACGACAGTCGCCTCGCCCGACGGTTCACCGTGCTTTTGTTCACTGCCATGCATCTACGAATATCTGTGATGCTCTGGTTTTCCGCCAAAAGAAAATCAATCATAGCTCTCTGCTTGGAACGCAGCTCTGTTACAGACATTTTGAATGCTACGTATATTGCCAACACCTACGGGAAATTCATGAAACTATGTGGGTTGTAGCGAGAATATTTCACGATGTACCACAACAAATTCCGCATTTTTTCACGGCTTCTATCCTTGTATTTAATCAAGAGATTGGTCAGTAAGAAGAGAAAGTTGGATCGGATGCACGATATGACAAAATAATTAAGTACAGAAGGTCCTTTACAGTTACTCCAGAAAACAATACAAGAAAACATAATAAAACGAATACTTGCGGAGTAAAGAAACCCTCTTTTTCCGGCTCGGTTGCGCATGACGTGTTGTAAAGAAATAGAATGCCGACCACCGTGTACAACCCACATTTATAACATAAGTGTAGCTTCATATGAGCAATTACACCAAAACGTATGCACATGTTACCGTTTTAGGCCTAAAATAGGGAACCAGTCGAAAGTACGTATAATACTTTTCCAGAAATAAAACGAGAGCCACAGAAATGTCCCATGTGTGTTTAAGCATGTACGAATAAATAATAATAAAAAGGAAAAACTTCGTATTTTGCAGAAGGTAAAGTTTTTGAAAAAGAATTTAACTAGCAAACTTGGAGAAGGGGCAACAGGAGGGTGTAACATCATTGATGTAAAGTGTAGGGATGCAGCAACACATGACAGTAATCCTGAAGATATAATTCCCACACTAAAAATTATTTTTCGAAAATTTGTGATTCATTCGAAATTGCTACGGACCTGTGAGTTTAAGGGAACCGTCATACGATGTGAACAATTAGCCTCGAACTTTTCCAATTTCTTTTACACAACTTGTCTCAGTATGTTACAGTGTCCTGACGTAGATGGAGTAAGAATGCCGTAACTACATCAATTGTCGCCGGAACAGCGGGACAGGCATAGTCACATTTATAGATTTTCGCACATAGCGCAGTTTTCCAGTCCCGTTGTTGTAATCGTAAATGTGGGAACCGTGCACGGCCGTTAACACCCACCAGCGCAATTTAAACGGAAGTTTTCATCGCTTCCTGCTGCTCGTTAAACTGAAGGCACGACGACTTTAAAGTGATGCACCGGCCGTCCTTAGGCAAGATGGCATTGTGTGTCACTCGCAGCGGGTACATTTGAATAGATTCCTTTGTGCGGCTAACAAAGCTTTGAAATATGAAGAGGCGCGGGAACATGTAATTACCACTGCTGCCGTATTTCTAAGTGGCTGAATTAATTTTGCGCCGATGCATGTTGGTGCGGGTGCAAGTTGTAACAGACAGCACAGTACAAGATAGTCCCAAGACGAGGGAATTTCGATGCGAACCAAACTTTTATGCAGCCGCCAGTTATATCTCCGTCCATGCTGAAAAATATGCTACGCAAAGTGCGCAGCAGGAGTAATTTTGTTACTTTATAACCGTGTCAGTTGTTACGGATTACATCCGTTCCAGTCATGTGAAAGCGAAAAATGACTGCTTATGTTGTCGTTGTGGAGTTCATCTCCCAGTACCAACCGCAATCTACATTCTTCTGATCTACTTAGTATATAAATCTCTAGATCTCCCTCTACAATTTTTACTACACACGCTGCCCTCCAATACTAAATTGGTGATCCCTTGATGCCTCAGAACATGTCCTACCAACGATACCTTCTTCTAGTCAAGTTGTGCCACAAATTCCTCTTCTCCCCCATTCTATTCAGTATCTCTTCATTAGTTACATTATTTACCCATGTAATCTTCAGTGTTCTTCTGTACCACCACATTTCGAGTGCTTCTATTCTCTTCTTGTCTAAACAATTTATCGTCAATGTTTCACTTCCATACACGGCTACACTCCTTACTAATACATTCAGAAGAGACTTGCTGACACTTAAATCTATACTCGAAGTTAACAAATTTCTCTTCTGCAGAAACGCTTCATCAGTTATTTTGCTCCCCAAATAGTAAAACAGGTCGTCTACTTTAAATGTCTCATTTCCTAACCCAATTCCCTCAGCATCACCTGATTTAATTCGACTACATTCCATTATCCTCGTTTTGCTTTTGTTGATGTTCATATTATATCCTCCTTTCAAGACAATGTCCATTCCGTTCAGTTGATCTTCCAGGTCCTTTGCTGTCTCTGACAGAATTTCAATGTCATCGGGAAACCTAAAAGTTTTTATTTCTTCTCCATGGATTTTAATTCCTACTCCAGATTTTTCTTTTGTTTCCTTTACAGCTTGTTCAATGTACAGATTGAAAACCATCAGGGAGAGGCTACAATCCAGTCCCACTCCCTTCCCAACCGCAGCTTGCCTTTCATGCCCCTCCACTCTTAAAACTGCCATCTGGTCTGTGTACAAATTGTAAATAGCCTTTCGCTCCCTGTATTTGACCACTGCCATCTTCAGAATTTGAAAGAGTGTATACCAGCCAACATTGTCAAAAGCTTTCACTAGGTCTACAAATGCAAGAAGCGTAGGTTTGCCTTTCCTATCTCCTTAAATACCCATTTTTTGCAATTTCTTCACTTTTAATCTACAGTTCATAACCAATAGATTGATGTCAGAGTCCACATCTGTCCCTGGAAATGTCTTACGATTTAAAAAAGACAGGCCGCACAAAATATGTGAACCAATTCACTTAGATGATGAGCTGGAACACCTTAGAGCGACCTTTAAGGAGAATGGGTATTCCAACAGGGAGACAGATCGTGCACTACGCCCTAGACTGACAACCAGGACGGACGAGGATCGACACCAACCCAAGGGGAAAGTGTTCTTACCATTCATCAGTTAGGTCACTAATCGCATTGGAAAAATTTTAAGCAAGTGGAAACTGTTTTCAGACCCAGAATGTTTAAGATCCGCAAAAGATAAACGACATCCTCTAGTTACACCAGGTGTCTATAACATTCTGTACAGTTGTGGAAAGATCTATATAGACACAACAAAAAGTAGCGTCAACACCCGTCTGGGTGAACATAAAAGAAACTGCCGCCTCTGACATGTTGATAAATCGGCGGTAGCGGATCATGTGTTTCAGGAAGGTGATCATGAAATAAAGTTTAGTGAGACGACCGTCATAGCAAAGACGTCGCATTATTATGCGCGAATGTACAGAGAGGCTATTGAGATTGCCAAACACTGCAATAATTTTAATAGAAAAGATGAAGGCATTAAGTTGGATAAGACATGGATGTCAACATTGCAGCAACAGCGTGACAATCGATTAATTACAAGTGAGGAAGTTGTCAATATCAGAGATCATAGCACAGCCGACGTCACGTGATTGACAGCGGCGCCCTCTGGACGGCTTATATATATGGCGCTCACTCGTTCTCTCGTTGCAGTTCGCCGATTGTCCTCGGAGGACGACTTCCGCAGTCGAAGGCGAAACGTCAGGGGAGAGTCTTATGTATGGACCACGGTATCTCAGCCCGGAAGTGTTTAGGATGTGTTAGATGACGATCAGTTTGGCTTTAGAAAAGGTAAGAGCACGAGAAAGGCAATTCTGACGTGGTTGACAACGGTAGCGAGACTACAGAAAAGTCAAGACATGTTCATGGATTTTTGACCTGAAAAAAAGCATTCGACAGAGATCCTCATTTCTTACAGACTAAGTCTACTTACTTTCCAGCACCATTCTATAACACGACAAACGTACAGGGTTATTACAAATGATTGAAGCGATTTCACAGCTCTACAATAACTTTATTATTTGAGATATTTTCACAATGCTTTGCACACACATACAAAAACTCAAAAAGTTTTTTTAGGCATTCACAAATGTTCGATATGTGCCCCTTTAGTGATTCGGCAGACATCAAGCCGAAAATCAAGTTCCTCCCACACTCGGCGCAGCATGTCCCCATCAATGAGTTCGAAAGCATCGTTGATGCGAGCTCGCAGTTCTGGCACGTTTCTTGGTAGAGGAGGTTTAAACACTGAATCTTTCACATAACCCCACAGAAAGAAATCGCATGGGGTTAAGTCGGGAGAGCGTGGAGGCCATGACATGAATTGTTGATCATGATCTCCACCACGACCGATCCATCGGTTTTCCAATCTCCTGTTTAAGAAATGCTTCTGCTTTAGCCTTTTCCGTAAGATTTTCCGAACCGTCGGATGTGGTACGTTTAGCTCCCTGCTTGCTTTATTCGTCGACTTCCCCGGCTACGCGTGAAACTTGCCCGCACGCGTTCAACCGTTTCTTCGCTCACTGCAGGCCGACCCGTTGATTTCCCCTTACAGAGGCATCCAGAAGCTTTAAACTGCGCATACCATCGCCGAATGGAGTTAGCAGTTGGTGGGTCTTTGTTGAACTTCGTCCTGAAGTGTCGTTGCACTGTTATGACTGACTGATGTGAGTGCATCTCAAGCACGACATACGCTTTCTCGGCTCCTGTCGCCATTTTGTCTCACTGCGCTCTCGAGCGCTCTGGCGGCAGAAGCCTGAAGTGCGGCTTCAGCCGAACAAAACTTTATGAATTTTTCTACGTATCTGTAGTGTGTCGTGACCATATGTCAATAAATGGAGCTACAGTGAATTTATGAAATCGCTTCAGTCATTTGTAATAGCCCTGTAAAATAGCGCAAGATATCCGAAATTCTGAGGAAGTGGGGGTAAGCAGTAGGGAGACACGGGTAATATACAGCATGAACAAGAGCCGAGAGGGCATAATAAGAGCGAAATGCCAAGACCGAAGTGCTCGGATTAAAAAGGGTGTAAGACAGGAATGTACTCTGCCCCTACTGTTCAATCTATACATCGAAAATGCATTGATGGAAATAAAAGAAAGGTACAAGAGTGGAATTAAAACTCAAGGTGAAAGGATATTAATGATACGATTCGCTGATGACATTGCTGTCCTCAGCGAAAGTGTAGAAGAATTACATGATCTGCCGAACGGAATGAACAGTCTTATGAGTACATTGTATGGACTGAGAGTAAATCGAAGGAAGACGAAAGTAATGAGAAGCAGCAGAAATGAGAACAGCGGGAAACTTAACATCAAGACTGATGGTCTCGAAGTAGATGAAGTTAAGGAATGCTGCTACGTAGGCATCAAAATAACCAAGACGGTCGGAGTTAGGAGGACACCAAAAGCGAACTAGCAATGGCAAAAAGGGCATTTCTGGCCAATAGAAGTCTATTACTATCAAACATAGACCTTAATTCCAGAAAGAAATTTCTGAGAATGTACGTTTGGAGCATAGCATTGTATGATGGTGAAACATGGACTGCGGGGAAGCAGGAGCAGAAGAGAATCGAAACATTTGAGATGTGGTGCTACAGACGAACGTTGAAGGTTAGGTGGATAGGTAGGGTAAGGAATGAGGAGGTTCTCCGCACGATCGGGAGGAAAGGAATATGAGGAAAGCACTGGCAAGATGAAGGGTCAGGATGACATGGCATATGTTAAGACATCAGGGAATGACTTCCATGGTACTAGAGGAAGCTGTGTAGGGTAAAATCCGTAGAGGAATGCATCGAGCAAATAAGTGAGGACGTAGGTTGTTCGTGCTACTCTGCGATGAAGAGGTTGGCACAGAAGTGGAGTTCGTGGCGGGCAGCATCAAACTGGTCAGAAGGCTTGTCACTCAAAGGAAGAAGGCTGTAACACCGAAAATGCAGGATGCAAGCTACCTGCTACCGATAAATAACTTTTTTTAAAAAAAATGTATGCAAATATTTGTAGCTTAAATGCTTTCCTTTAATAAGTAAGGACATTGCTTCACTGTATAAGTACATTTAGATAGAAGTCTGTTGACGTTTAATTGTATTTATCTGTGTTTTACTGTGAAACTTATAAGCTCTGGGAAAAAGGTAAAGGAATTGTTATTTTCATCGACTAGAAACGATAATAGCAGTGCTCGTGCGTTGTAAAATCTTTGTGTAGGGAGTTGTTGCACAGAGCGCGCGCAGAGAGAGAGAGAGAGAGAGAGAGAGAGAGAGAGAGAGAGAGAGAGGGGGGGGGGGGGTTCATGCGCTTGTAGTGTGCGGAAGTGTGGTGTTAACGCTTTCGCAGTAGAGAGTACCATTTTCGGCAGCATCACGTACGCGCGCCTCCCAGATGTCTGGAGCAGGAGTATGGACAGTGGACGGGCGGAAGAGACTCGGTTACTTACGATTGCCCGTTCCTATAATTTAGCCGTGGCTCCACAATATGCTATCGTCTTCAACAACAGCAGCAGTTCCAACAACACAGTTTCGTCGTCGGATCCGAGTTTCGTCGTATGCACAGCACTGAAGTAAGACTGTTCATTGGTATAAAGTATTAACGGCTAACCCAGCAGCACAACTGAATGTGATTTGATTGATAAGATTTATTTAAATAATAATCAGTTAAACTCAGGGCGATTGTGTTGTCATTGCCCCCAGACGTTGTTACCAGGCAGGATCTTTGTTCCTTTTTTTCCTAATATGTTAACTGAGTGTCATAAGAAACAAAATGAATAGTTACAGCCAGAATTTTAGCCTCAGTCTACTTTCAATTAACTGTTGTACAATAGAGGCTTCAGTATATGACTAAAGTAAAGCAATTTCATTTTTCGAGTTTGAGGATCAATCACTAAAAAAATCCAAATGTAAAGAAATGCACAAATTAAGAATGCGGAAGTTTTATTTATTTTAGATATAGCTTGGAGCACATGGCTGTTTGGTTTGGTACGTATTCTAGTATTTAATTCTGTTCAATTCAGTAAAAAAGGCTGAGTTGTTCAGACAATAATATGAAATCCAATTTGCAAAAAAGTAACGGCAAAGCAAATAGTACTTGTTTTTTTTTTAAATTTCTTTGATGATGTTATGCTGAGGTCACTGGAAGTCATTGTTCACGTAACGAAGTTCAGTACTAACATACGGTTTAATTGCATATTTTCAAATCATTACTCGATTACCTTTTTCAAAATTTAATGCCAAACATAACGTAAGGGTGACTTCTCAGTTTTCTTTATCATTACATACTCAAAATTAGTGTAAAAAAAAACTTGTCAACCTTTAGTTGCCACGTCAGTGTTTCATAATACATGTTTTTCTTTCCCATCATCTTGTACAGGATTTTGGATGCAAATTGTCCTAGTGGGCTGGCGACCGTTAATTATTTCCTTTTCTTTCATTAGTGTAACTTTTGGATCCATGATCAGTGGTACCTCTTTCTGTCCAGTGTTGTTCGTGAGTGAATGCACAACATAACTTTCATTTTCCAAATTATAGCCCTGTTCGGTTTAATTACTTCTATTTTTAGTAGACTTTTCATCAGATGGGTCGGTTGTACACTTTCCTCCTCCTAATCGGCATCACTTCTTCGGGAAAGATAGCCTTATACAATTAGAAAAAGTCCGTTAGGCAAACACACGACTCACGGTCATATTTTGTATCGCAAGCCGGATAGACCGATAAGTAAGAGGGAGGTTAGAAGGCGTACAAGAAAAAGCTAGGATGACAACCTTAATATATACTGAGGGGCACTGAAGGACACAGTGCTTAGCCTAGGAGGAAAGGAAGAAGAAGAAGAAGAAGAAGAAAAAAGGTGGTGCTAATTACTTAATGAGAAAACAAATACAAAAACTTCAAAAATGTTAGTAAGGGTAATTAAAGTTTCGATGAGGTTTAATTTCAAACAATTTTATATAGTGGCCGACAGGATCTGTTGTGTTGCAGCAGAACGAAATTTCGTTACGTAGGATCGTAGGTTGCCCACGATCCAGCGTCATTAACGTGATCACCGCCTAGGTTCTATGTCATCGTGCCGTAACCACTCACAGGCGGGAGATGGCAGCACTAGAAGTGGAGCGATGACGCTGAAAAACAGTGCAGTCGTTGTTGTGATGCGGAAACAAAACGATTTATCTGACGTCCAAAAGGGCATGATATCTGGCTTTAGGGCCAAGAGCGGACGCATTTCTAAAACGGATAAGTTTGGGACTATCAGCAGTGCCTCCTCAACGACTGTTGCTGTGTACGGGTCTGTGCAGCAGCTGCATTGTCCATACAGCTATGCTGACAACTGCTCATCGACGACGAAGGCTGTATATTGCACGCGAGTATCGCAACTGGACATCCACTGAGTAGCGACAGTTGGCCTTTTGAGATGGATCATGTTTAATGCTTCACCGGACAGATGGCCGTTGGTGTGTACGACGTGAAACGTCTGAAAGCGAATACCCTGCAACAAACGTCGGAAGGATCCAGGGCGGAGCCGGCCGAAGTGGCCGTGCGGTTAAAGGCGCTGCAGTCTGGAACCGCAAGACCGCTACGGTCGCAGGTTCGAATCCTGCCTCGGGCATGGATGTTTGTGATGTCCTTAGGTTAGTTAGGTTTAACTAGTTCTAAGTTCTAGGGGACTAATGGCCTCAGCAGTTGAGTCCCATAGTGCTCAGAGCCATTTGATCCAGGGCGGAGAGGGAAGCCTTATGGTCGGGGGAATATCTTCGTGGCATTCCCTGAGTGAGCACGTCATTCTGGAAGCCACAATGGATCAACATCAGTACGCACCTATCCTTACGGAACATGTACACCTCTACACGCAGTTTGTTTAGCATCGACACGATGGCGTCTGCCAGTGAACGCAACGTGCAATCTTCGCGGTGTCCGCGCGTGGTTCGAAGAACATCAGGATGACTTTACCGTAATCCGCTGACCACCATAATCTCTGGGATCGGTCTGTTGGAGCCATTGATTCTGAGACGGGGCGGTAAAGAAAGTGCGGTTGAAGAGTTCACACGAATGTGCATATACAAATGTTCGTTAAAAAATGTTTGTGCAAATTTTGGCTCCCACGTTAGTCTCAGGGGATGATTTTCACACTTGGTGCATTAGTGCACTGTTCCACAACCGTGCATTACTTATAGTTTTTGAATTAATATTCATGAGTACAGTTTATGCTAGGGAACAAAAATTAGGCGATTATTATAGCAAAATCAGTTTTTCACGACACAGTTCAATCACTATTTACTGGCGTTGTCCTTTTCTTTCACACAATGAAATTAGCACTGGTGGGACGGTTTACAGTTTTACTTTAATAATAATTTGACTCCGATCCCCCAATAGCAGTAACGTAGGCTGCTATAAACGAAAATTACTCAATCAGTTCGAACAGAACCATAAATCCCACTGTCCTCTTTGTTCTAGCAGTTTTGGCGCGAAATCACAGATCGCAACATGTTGACTTACGCCGATGTGTACCTCGTAATTCAAACTCACACAAATAATCATAGCACTTCCAGTTCACCAAATATATGCGTGCACACTTGCACCATGAAACAATACTCTATGTCGAAATAAATCGGCGTGAAAAAAAAAACTTACTCAAACGACCACATGAGCCACCCAAAAGTGCGGCTTGTCGCCACCCACTGACTCCCCGACTGACGAACGACTGCCCAACGACTGACCCCTTGGCCAAGATGGCCGCTCGCTTATATAGGCTCGGACGTCACCAGTTAAGGTTACAAATTTTGATGCATACATCCCTCGACAGAAATAAGTACACCATCGGAACCACGCTAAAAAGTACATCTTGTTTACTATGTTACATTAATTTCTAGGATTATTCTATCGCCCGTAAATCCAGTTTTAGTTTTTTCAAAATTTCACCGCATAGCGCAAATTTGTTTACATCTGTGCTACAAAGTTTTAACATGGAACAGCATATAGCACTGTTTTAGACGTAATCTCTAGGCGCTCAGTCCGGAACCGCGCGACTGCTACGGTCGCAGGTTCGAATCCTGCCTCGGGCATGGATGTGTGTGATGTTCTTTGGTTAGTTAGGTTTAAGTAGTTCTAAGTTCTAGGGGACTGATGACCACAGATGTTAAGTCCCATATTGCTCAGAGCCATTTGAAGCATTTTTTATACGTAATCTATAGCGATATAAACATTGCACTGTTCAAAATCTTCATATCTCTAACAATTAATTAATTATGGGCGATAAATGTTAATAATAATTTGCAAACAATGAGAAGTATTGCAAGTTAAGTTATAGTATAACTTAACTAGTTTAAAATACGTGTGATGACACCCAAAATAATATATAGTGCCGTTCTTTACGTCATGAATATTCTATTGAATTTTATAAACAATTTTCCATCAAACTTTGTTTATTGCTCTTTACGGGCTTAATTATTTATGAATCTTAACCTATGACTACGGCAATTGATCCGCTACGACGAAACGTTTTTAATGAGTGCTTGCTCATTCATGTAAGTTGTTATTTACTATTTTTATTAATCTTTCAGTATTCGTGATATTAACCGATTTTGAGGTTACTATAACTTTTGCATCTCGTGACTTAAAATACAAATCGATTTTCAGAAGGTGCCTATTGCTGACCACAATCCACTGCCGCGTCGCTCTTCGCAGTAAGTTACATAGTTTTCGCGTAATGCGTGAAAAAGAAAACAATGCCCCAAGGTGCGGGCTACGTGCCCCCGCACCCCCGGGTGGAAACATCCCTCCGACCATTGCAAATCACGCGCGGGCGCGCCACGCGCTTCCACGAAGCGCGCACCATGTCGCGCGCTCGCTCCCCACAAAGCAGTCCTTGCATACTACACATATTCATCTAGTAATGGGGGTTTGTACCGTCACAATTCTCAACCGAGAAACCTGACGCAATGAGCCACAGCACTGGAGTCGACATGGGTCGACATGCCTGCATCCACGTTGATACCTTGCGGAACCTCACTGACTGTCATTTTACCCGTTTCGAAGCGGTCTGCACTGCAAAAGGTGGTTGTTCAGGTTTTTGGCAATTGGTCACATTAATGTGAATGGACAGCTTTGGTACGAAGCAATCGATCTGGAATAGATCGACTGGTGGCAGTCGATTTGGGAATCATGAAAAGACCAGAGAATTCAATTAAATTACATCGCGGTACACTTTGCCTCTTTCCATGTCACTGAATGTGATGGGATCTACGAAAAATGGTAACTGGATGAATGAGTGAATAAATTAGTGAAACTGTTGCTGGTCGGCGGCCGTAGCCGCGAAGACCTAGAGCCTAAAGTGGAAAGAGCCATAACTATACTTACAACATGGTGCCACAAGACGAAAATGACGAAATAATGGTTCAAATGGCTCTGAGCACTATGGGACTGAACAGCTATGGTCATCAGTCCCCTAGAACTTAGAACTACTTAAACCTAACTAACCCAAGGACATCACACAACACCCAGTCATCACGAGGCAGAGAAAATCCCTGACCCCGCCGGGAATCGAACCCGGGAACCCAGGCGTGGGAAGCGAGTGGAAATGACGATCGCGCCCAATAAATCAACATATCTCTTACTCAAAGGCCAACTTGTCAGAAATCCCACAGTAAGAATCAATGGCTCACCAGTTCTTCGGTGCCGTGAGGCTCGATATCTAGGTGTCGTCATCGACGAGAGGTGGAACTTCGCATCACATACTGATACCGTATCTCAAAGACCTTTAGTACTGCTAAACAACCTCATTGGAATAGGCCACAAACGCTTTCATCTTCCACCCAATTTAATTAAACTGTACCACAATAGTATTCTAACATCAATATAAGGATGCGGATCAGGTGTCTGCGCACACAGATTCACGACGGTCATGCCTGCTATGGCCGTAAGATGGGTGGAGCGCAATATGCTCCTACGTTCAGCAGGAGCATACAGAACAACACCTGGAGGGGCGCTACTTGTGCTAATGGGGATCTGTCCACTGGACATTAAAATTTGTGAGCAGGCCGCCTGGTACTGGCCGAAGAACGAGAAAAGGGATAAGATAAGGGAGATACTGGAAGTTTACGCTGGGTATAAATCTGCAGCCGGCCGAAGTGGCCGTGCGGTTAAAGGCGCTGCAGTCTGGAACCACAAGACCGCTACGGTCGCAGGTTCGAATCCTGCCTCGGGCATGGATGTTTGTGATGTCCTTAGGTTAGTTAGGTTTAACTAGTTCTAAGTTCTAGGGGACTAATGACCTCAGAAGTTGAGTCCCATAGTGCTCAGAGCCATTTGAACCATTTTTTGATAAATCTGCAATTAAAAAGAGAGGGATCGAACTATGGCAGGAACAATGGAACAACGAGGATACGGGGCGCAGAACTTATGAGCTGTTACCGGAGTAAAGCTTACGTACTTCATGCCTACGAGAGGAATGCTGCACTTTCTTACTGGACATGGACCCAACCGACATATCTATGTCAGTATGGGTAGCAGGCTACACCCGCGTGTGACTGTGGTGCTGTGCAAGGCACGCCAGAACATGTGGTGTATGAGTGCCACCTCTTCGATGACGTAGCAAACGGACTACGACAACAAGATTTCGAAAAAAGTACTAGACTTCGCCAGCCGCTTCACGGCTGGGATCCGCTTTGCTCTAGACTAGGGGGAGAGGGGGGGGGGGGGAGCGTGTACATTTAAGCGGATAGGACACGCACCAATTGTGACACTAGACTTAAAATAGGTTAGTATGTAGAAAGATAGGATAAGGTTTTCTAGGATAGACTGCAGCGATACCAAGTTACGGCCAGCACAGTGCCAGGGGCACGCCCACTGGGATTAGCTCAGTGCGCCAGGCCAACATCCATCAAGTTTATAGATCACTGGCACACCTGTAACGCTGCAGGTAGCATTAGTTTTGTAGATTAAGTAGAAATAGGAACACTGTAGTGGTAAGATCAAAATTTAATATTACCTGTAGGAAAACGAGGATAATGGAATGTAGTCGAATTAAGTCCGGTGATGCTGAGGGAATTAGATTAGGAAATGAGACACTTAAAGTAGTAAAGAAGTTTTGCTATTTGGGGAGCAAAATAACTGATGATGGTCGAAGTAGAGAGGATATAAAATGTAGACTGGCAATGGCAAGGAAAGCGTTTCTGAAGAAGAGAGATTTGTTAACATCGAGTATAGATTTATGCGTCAGGAAGTCGTTTCTGAAAGTATTTGTATGGAGCGTAGCCATGTACGGAAGTGAAACATGGACGATAACAAGTTTGGACAAGAAGAGAATAGAAGCTTTCGAAATGTGGTGCTACAGAAGAATGCTGAAGATTACATGGGTAGATCATATACCTAATGTGGAGGTATTGAATAGGATTGGGGAGAAGAGAAGTTTGTGGCACAACTTGACTAGAAGAAGGATTCGGTTGTTAGGACACGTTCTGAGGCATCAAGGGATCACCAATTTAGTATTGGAGGGCAGCGTGGAGGGTAAAATCGTAGAGGGAGACCAAGAGATGAATACACTAAGCAGATTCAGAAAGATGTAGGTTGCAGTAGATACTGGGAGATGAAGAAGCTTGCACACGATAGAGTAGCATGGAGAGCTGCATCAAACCAGTCTCAGGATTGAAGACCACAAGCACAACAACTGTAGCGTGGAAAAATAGCTGCAAGTATGTGTATGAAATTAGGACCCACTAATGTATTCAGGTAGTGGGTTAATATGCATAATTTAATGATTTGAATAAAGATTTTTTTAAAAAGAACTGCTGCAGGTTGGGAGTGTGTCTGAAAGACTTACAATAACACAAAATCGACCATTGTTACAGCAAACGCATTATCTCTGCTTAGCAACGTAAACAGAGATCGCAGTTTGGTTCGCATTGTGAAATAATTTAAAAATATAGTTGTATTAGAGACAGTTACACTTTGAGCGGTGTCCATTATCGTTCATAGCCTTCTGACAAGCAATTACACAGAAGTTTCGTTTATCTGGAACCAGAATATCGGCTTTTCCGGCCGTCCTGAGCGGACGCGCTGTGGCGCTTCTGTTTGGATTTCATGACTCTGCGTAACAGTGTTGTGTAAAATTGTGATTGTGGTGATGCAGCATTTTAGTTTCCTTGTATTCGCGAACTGTTAACTGCTGACATGGCAACAATGTTTCCCAGAAAGCTTACCCTAAGATTTGGATTTGACAAAGCAACCCGTAATGTTCAGCCAAGTTCACTAGAAATTCATGACTGGATCGTTGACGTTATTGGCATTACTTCGGATCAGACGCACACTGCTTATTATGACTTGGAGCAATACTGCTTTTTTGTGAAGCTGCTTTCCCCGTTGGTGTTGGAACGGATTTTGCAGAAATTTGAAGGAAAAGCTGAATTCCGCCATCGCGATAATTCGGTGAGTACAGTTACAATTTCAAATGCTGATGTTGATTATAAACAAGTCAGAGTATTTAATTTGCCTCCTGAGGTAGAAAACTGCTACTTAAAAGACGCATTATCTAAATACGGTGACGTCAGACAAATTCGTAATGAACGATGGTCAAGCCAGCATAGATTGCAATGCTTTAGTGGCGTTCGTTCTGTCGATATGCATGTCAAACAAAACATTCCATCTCATATTTTGGTTTGTGGCTACAAAGCGCACGTTATATACAATGGACAGACTTTGACTTGTCATATATGTAATGAAAGTGGGCATCTCCGGCAGAACTGTCCAAAAAAGGTGTTTGTATTGCAGAATAATTTACAACAGCGTAAAAGGTTAACACTGGCTGATCTTGTGACTGAAAATCAGATGACGGGTGGTGAAGTTTCCAGCATTTCGGGGAATGTAGACGACAGGCCACAAAATACTCTTGAAGCATTTCCACCTTTACTCAGGAAAGACACTGTAGACAATCCGGCTGGAAAAAGTAGTATAGCCACTAACAAAAGACGTCGAACTTGTGACGGCAGTAGCACAGATGAAGAAGATATCAACCTATCGCTGAAAGTTGTAGGTGACATTCAGAAAACAGTACTGGAAACTGTTTCAGACAATATTGTCAGCATAGATTCGAACTCTGAGTCAAGCACATCAGTAGACAGATCGAATATGCTACCATCACCTGAACAGGTCGAAGTGACATCAGAGTCCCATTCTGTAGCGCTGGACGCGCCAGTAGATGGCGATGCGCTGCTCTTGGTGACACCACAACCCCGCGCTGCAGTACCCGTACGTCAATCAATGCAGACAAATTCACTCGCAGATGCAACTGAAAGCAAACATGACGAGGTAGCGAGTGATTGTCAACAACAGGCGACGTCACAGTCCAAATCCCAAGACGAAGAAGCGGAGTTTTACAACAATAACACACAAACAGTAAACGAAAGTGTTCATAGAAGTGATGGGGCATTGGAAGAGTGTTTGCAAACTGCTTCTGCGCCGCCTTTGGCAGACGAGATGGTGGCACACGACTGCCTCTCAGATCCACCGACACCGGTCTCGGTGGAAAACTGTTCAGGGGGTGGGCGGAGCAGACATTCGGTGAAGGCTAGTGTCAATGCACACCGCAAGAAAAGTAAAAAGAAAGGTTCTAATGCAAACCGTGACGGTGGTCTCCAGTCAGATTCTCAGGAAGTATCCGGCATGGAGTGGCATGAAATGATAGACTAGCGGGAAAAAGGTCACCCCCCTATGTTACAGTCATATACGATTACCACGTTAAACATTAATAGAATACAGTCGGATGTTAAAATAGCTGCTCTGAAACAGTTTCTGTATGAGTCAGCGACGGATATTGCTCTCCTACAGGAAGTGGTATCCCCACAATTAAATTTTTCCAATTACGTTGATTTTTACAATATTTCCACTGAAACGAATGTTGGCACGGCCATTTTAGTTAGAGAAGGCATCCCCGTACATGACGTTGATAAATTAGAATCGGGGCGAGGTATTGGAATAAATGTAGCAGGAGTTACTATAGTCAATTTATATGCTCCTTCTGGCAGCAGTAATAGAGCTGCAAGAGCCACATTCTTTAATGAAAGCGTAATTTATTTACTGAGGAAAAACCCCCTCCAACTTATAATAGGGGGAGATTTTAATTGTGTATTGAGTCGAAAGGATCAAACCCCCAACTTCAATAACTCAACTGACTTGAGACGTCTTGTTGTTGATTTAAAATTAAAAGATGCGTGGGAAATAAAATACCCAACAATGGTGAACTTCACTCATATTGTTGCGAATTCCTGTAGTAGAATTGACAGAATTTACGTATCGGAAAATTTAGCAGATAAAGTACTGAAAACAGAAACTGTTCCCGTTAGTTTTTCCGATCACAGTGCGTTGCTGACCTGCGTAAATTTAACACCACAACCTACCCGAAGAGTAAGAAGCCAGTGGAATCTAAATATATCGTTATTATCAGAAGAAGACTTAGAAGATGCCCTAACCAGAGCTTGGGAAATGTGTCTCCGTTCACTGAACAACTTTCCAAGTGTGATAGAATGGTGGACCCAACGAGCGAAACCGAAGCTAAGGAAAGTTTTAATATCTTTTAGTATAGATATGGCCAGAGAAAGGAAACAGACTGTAGAATTCTACTACAGCGTGCTCAGGGACCTCTACGATCAGACAGATGCAATTCCTACAAGATTAAAAGACATCAAGAAAATAAAAGCAAAGTTGATAAGTCTGAAACGTAAGGAACTGGAGGGACTTAAAATAAAATCCAAAGCAAAGTCAGTCACTGAAGATGAGACTGCTGCATTGTACCACCTTGTCAGACACGCCAAAAATAGAAGAAGAAGTTTCATGGATGAACTTCAAATAGATGATGGCACCATAATCACCACCCAGAAGGAAATAATTAAAGAGATCTCAGCGTACTATGAACGTATGTATGCGTCAGGGGAAACAAACGAAGAAGAATACGATGACCTCTTTAGGACATATCTTCCACGAATATCTCGAGATGGTGATGAGAACATTTCTTCGGACATCACCAAGGAAGATGTATTAGAAATCGTGTGCAGCTCCCCTGCTAAAAAATCTCCAGGACCTGACGGACTGCCCATTGAATTCTATAAACGATTTTGGACCCTAATAGGAGAAAAGTTCACCGAAATTGTCAATGAAGTCTTACAAGGAAAGCCAGTGCCTGCAGAGTTCAAACAATGCAAAATCGTGTTGATCCCGAAGAACAGAGGCTGCAAAAAAATAAACAACCTACGGCCGATTTCGCTTTTAAATTCAGATTATAAAATTATAGCTCGAGTAATTAACAAGCGCTTTACACCATGCACTGCTGACATCATAGGCCAACAGCAGACTTGTGCTTTTAGAAGAACGATTTTACAAACTGCGGCTTTGTATCGCGATGTCATTGCGCTAGCGCAGGCAAGTAACATAAAATGTGGACTGCTTTTCATAGACTTCCATAAGGCATTCGATCAAATTAATCACAAATACCTGATAGAGATAATGCGCCGAATGGACTTCCTGCCAAAAACCATCGACATCATCAAGAACATGGCAATGGGTGTTACTGCACAAATCTCCGTTAACTGTCAACTGACAAAAAAAATTGAAATAAAAAGGGGTGTTACCCAAGGAAGCCCCTTATCCATGCTCCTGTTCGTTATATCGCTGGAACCTTTCTTGAGACAGCTACAGCACAGGCTGACAGGCATTACCATTCAAGGAACAAAGACCGTGGTAGGTGCTTACGCGGACGATGTAGGCGTAATCATCAGAGACCAAACAGATGTGACACAACTAGAGATGATACTTGCAAAATATTGTTCCGCATCAGGTGCGAGGGTAAATGAAAATAAAAGTAAATTCCTAAATATAAAGCGGCTTGCTAACTTACGCATTGAGTGGGCGAACCATGTCAATGAACACAAAGCTCTTGGAATGGCATTGACAACGTCCCTTATAAAAATGATAGCAATAAATTGGCGGGAGGTGGCAAGAAAAATCAAGGGAGCTTTGATTGAAAACTGTCAACGTAGCATAGACCAGTTCCAGAGAATACTGTTTATCAACACGTATATTTTATCCAAGGCCTACTACATAGCACAGGTTCTCCCCATTCCATCAATGGTGGCGAAGACGATCATGTCCACTTCAGCAAAGTTCTTGTGGAAAGGGGAATTGTTTCGAGTGCCGGTGAAGACAGCAGTTTTGGATCCAAGCAATGGAGGAATGGGTCTAACCGACATCAAGTCTAAAGCGATGGCATTGTACGTCAAACGAACATGGAGCATAATGTGTAATGATCCAGGGTGCATTACAGCAAAACTATACGATATTGTCAGGCCAGAAAGTGTAGAGCCGCCGATAAATATACAAAAAATAAGTTTTAAGCTGAAACACATTAGGGAGTATTATCTTGAACTAAGTTATCTCAGCAAAAAGATTTTAAACTCCAAAAACATTACAGCAAAGGCGATTTTAGCTGAAAGGCGGAAACATGAAAGGAAAAATAACATAGAAACCAAATATGCTGGAATAGCATGGCATGTGGTCTGGAAAAACATCAGTAGTGATGTTCTTTCGTCTGACGTGAGAACAGCGTGGTACAAGGTAGTCAATAACATCATCAGCACTAATGAGCGCCTCTTTGCCGTCGGTTTAAGTGACACAAACCTCTGCAGCAAATGCAACCTCGTTGATAGTGTGCCTCATCGTTACACTTGTGGAGATCGGATTATCAACTGGAGGTGGACCAGGGAGAAAATTGCTCAAATAACAAGAACTTCAGCAAACAATGTACCGACTAACATTTTCTTCAGACCAGAGGAAAGTTACTACCCTCAGGCAAAAAATAATGCAGTGATTTGGTTAATGGGCAAATATACAAGTTACGTTTTTAACAATATTGGGAGCGATGAACATATTGAATACAAGATGTATATGGAAAATGAATTCGAGAAAATACTCAAATATCAGAATCACAATAAGAAATATGGTAACATGCTCCGAATTGTCTTCAACCGAATGGGTATAGGTTAGGAACTGGATTCCTAGTAGAGAGGGAATGGATTGGGTCACGTTCCCGACCCTAACCTCACCTGCAAGTCACACATGAAAGATAAATCAGCAGTACAGCAGATACAAGAATACGGCGAGAAACATCTGGTGTCTGATATAAAGGAAGATCATGAACTCCCTATAGATGCGTTTAGAAGGCTGGAACTGACAAAAATAACAAGGCAGTGAAATATTTTGCGATGTCGCTGTTCGGGACTTCTCTTCTGTCCATGTAATTACCCTGGAAAGAACACATATCAAGGATTTACTGAATGATTAATTTGGGCCAAGGAAATGATGATGAGGAACCGGCTGCAGAAGAAGAAAATGTGCTTGCTGAACTGCCACCAGTTGAAGGTGACAGTGAAGGTGCTAAATTGTGCTACTACTAAAGACTCATTTTTTGAATGCTGTAATTCATGACTGCAATTATCTGTCATCTTATTTATGTCATTTCATTGTAGCCATTTTTGTTACTGTTTCTAATAAAAAAAAAAAAAAAAAAAAAAAAAAAAAAAAAAAACTGTTGGTATTCTGCGTAAGGGAAGAGAGCTTCTGCGCGTACGACCGCACCAACTGCTAGCGACTAATTGGGAGAGGCGACTGTCCTCACGCTGAGTAGAGCGGCGAAGGCCAGACCGCGCGAGCCTCACCTACATATGAAACTGGCAGAAACGTCGCGTAGCTAGTGTGGCTGGCTTTCCTCGGACGCGGGCCGGCGCTAATGAGTTTCGCTGTTTACTGCCCTCGCGGCGGCGCGCAGTTACTCACGACAGGGCGCAGTTTGTCCTCTCGCGAAGATGCTATCACGCGGAATAAGCCGGGCCGGACAGCACCGCAGCGGGCGACACGTCGCGCCGAGGCACGGCTGCGGCCGCGACTGTACGTTACACGCGTCGGGTAATTACTTACCTAAAACGACACAAAGACTCTGTCGCGAATTTTTCCAGGCCGCGAAATGTTGACACACTGGGTGGGGAGGGTTGGACGCTTGCACGCACCAGCTGGTTAACCACTATCGGGCCTTCCCACTCGTTGTCGCATGCGCGTCACTGAACAATACTTCACCTTGCTTCTCGAAAGCAAAGATGGATGTAAGGCCATCGTGAATGCTGTCTGCGTAACGTGGGAACAAGACACACACACACACACACACACACACACACACACACACACACACACACATATACAGAGAGAGAGCGCGCAATCCAAAGGTGTTAGTAACGCATTTCGCTACGTCGTATACATCTCCACATAGCCTCCGTCCTTCTAGTATCAGGGAAGCTATTCTCTGACCTGCCCCTTCTTCCTTGGCTCATCAGTCTTGACGCGCCCGCCACACGAATTCCTCTCCTGTGCCGGTAGCACTGGCACCCGACGTTCTCTACTACTTGTCACATGTATCCAAATACACTAATCAGCTAAAACATGATGACCACTGCCCATCGCGACTTTGGATGCCGCCTGGCGGCGTTACGCGCACGTGCCACTGTAACGAAAGTATGTAAGCGGAGCAGATACAGAAGGGCGATCATCCTCGTAAAGATGTGGCCTGCAGATGGGGAAACACATTCAAATAAGCGCCTTTGACAAAGGGCAGATTATTGTTACGCAAAGCCTGTGAATGAGTATCTCGAAAACGGAGAAGCTGGTAGAATGTTCATGTTCTACTGTTCTGAGCATCTACGGAAAGAGGACAGCGGCATGTAATTCTCAATGGAGAGAAGTCTTCCGAAGTAAGAGTGATTTCAGGTGTGCCGCAAGGGAGTGTCGTAGGACCGTTGCTATTGACAATATATACAAATGACCTTGTGATGATGATGATGATAATGATGATGATGATGTGTGTGAAATCTTATGGGACTTAACTGCTAAGGTCATCAGTCCCTAAGCTTACACACTACTTAACCTAAATTATCCTAGGGACAAACACACACATCCATGCCCGAGGGAGGACTCGAACCTCCGAGGAGATCAGCCACACTGTCCATGACTGCAGCGCCTTAGACCGCACGGCTATGACCTTGTGAATAACATCGGAAGTTCAATGAGGCTTTTTGCGGATGATGCTGTAGTAGATCGAGAGGTTGTAATAATGGAAAATTGTACTGAAATGCAGGAAGATCTGCAACGAATTGACGCATCGTGCAGGGAATGGCAGTTGAATCTCAATGTAGACAAGTGTAATGTGCTGCGAAGAGATAGAAAGAAAGATCCTTTATCAGTTAGGTACAATATAGCAGGCCAGCAACTGGAAGCAGTTAATTCCATAAATTATCTGGGAGTACGCATTAGGAGTGATTTAAAATGGAATGACCATATAAAATTAATCGTCGGTAAAGCAAATGCCAGACAGATTCATTGGAAGAATCCTAAGCAAATGCTGTCCGAAAACAAAGAAATTAGGTTACAGTACGCGGTGTGAGATCCGTACCAGGTAGGGTTCATAGAAGAGAGAGAGAAGATCCAACGGAGAGCAGAGCACTTCGTTACAGGATCATTTAGTAATCGCGAAAGCGTTACGGAGACAATAGATGAACTCCAGTGGAAGACTCTGCAAGAGAGACGCTCAGTAGCTCGATATGGACTTTTGTTGAAGTTTCGAGAACATACCTTCACCGAGGAGTCAAGCAGTACATTGTTCCCTCCTACGTATATCTCGCGAAGGAGCATGAGGATAAAATCAGAGAGATTAGAGCCCACACAGAGGCATACCGACAATCTTTCTTTCCACGAACAATACAAAACTGGAATAGAAGGGAGAACCGATAGAGGCGCTCAAGGTACCCTCAGGTGCCTTGCGGAGTATGGATATAGATGTAGATGTAGACGTAGAAACTACCACTAGACGTCAAATGGTCGGACGTCAACGACTCTTCACAGAATGTTGGGTTCGGAGGCCTGCTGCTCTGTAAAATAGGGAAGATGGTGATTCTTGGCATCTCTGCAGAAAGAGCACAATGCTGGTGCACGCACAAGCATTTCGGAGCAGACCGTTTCATCGTACATTGTTGAACATGGACCTCCGCAGGAAACCACCGCTACGTGTTCACATGTTGTCGCAATGACCTCGACAGTTACTACTGCACTGGGCACGGGACCATCGGGATTCGACCGTCGGTCAATTGAAACGTGTCGGCTCTTCAGGTGAATCACATTTTTGCTACACATCTTGGTGAACGGCCGCTTGAAACGTGCTGTGCGCCACGGACACAGGCTGGCGGGAGCACTATTACGCTGTGGGAGACATTCTCCTGCCTTGCAAGGGACCTGTGGTAACAATCTAAGATACGCTGACAGCTGCGAACCGCTTGCATCCCTTCATGCTTGATATCTCCTCCGGCGGCACTGTCTTCTTTCAGCGGCGTATTTGTCCATGTCTCTGAGCTACAGTGGCTTGAAGAGCTTATAGTGAACTCACGTTGATGTGTCTGCGACAATATTTGTCTATGTAAATCAGATGTAACCATATTGGTCGCTATCGGGCGCCATCACCACACAGACAAATTAGCGCCCCGTTATTTACGCGAATTACATGACCTGTGCGTAGACATCTAATGCCACATACCTCCATAAACCTACCAAGAAAGTGTCGGATAAGTGATGTATTTCGTTCCAAAGATGGATAAACAAGTTAGTAATCAGGTGGCGATAATGTTTTGGCTTATTAGTATATCTGTATTATTCCACAGCTTTTGCCCTAAAAGTCTCTAAAGTGAAAGGGAGTTATTTCATGTCTTAACAAGTATCTATCATCCTATTTCTTGTTTATGTCCTTTGAAGAGAAACTCCTCTTTTCCGTTGCTACCCTTCTACAGCACCACATCTCAAGCGCTTAGAACTCTTTTTCCAGGCTTCTCCCCTATCCATGGTCCAATCCCACGCAATTGTGTGCTACAAACTTACATTATTAGAAATTTCTTCCTCAGAATAAGGCCGATATTTAAGATTAGCAGACTTCTCTTCGCCAGCAACGCCCCCCTCTGCACGTGCTTCAGTTTTTTGCCCTCCTCCCTTCGTCCATCGACTGTTTTTTGCTTCCATGGTACTAGAATTCCTTCACTTATCGTGATCATCATTTTGGATGTTACGTTTATTGCTAATCTCATTTCTGCTACTCCTTATTACTTTCGGCTTTCTTCGGTATACTCTTAACCCATAGACTGTTCAATGCATTCAACAAGTCCTGTAAATTTTCCGCTGACTGAGGACAGCAATGTCATCAGCGAATTTTATCATTAATACTGCAGTCCTGAACCATTCTTTATTTATCGCCATTACTTTTTCGGTGTACTAACTGAATAGCAGGAAGCGACAGAATACATCCGGTCTTACTTGTTTTTTAACCAGAGATCTTCCTTCTTGCTCTTTCATTAAAAAAAAATAAATAAACAGGTTCAAATGGCTCTGAGCACTATGGGACTTAACTGCTGTGGTCATCAGTCCCCTAGAACTTAGAACTACTTAAACCTAACTAACCTAAGGACATCACAAACACCTTTGCCCGAGGCAGGATTCGAACCTGCGACCGTAGCGGTCGCGCGGTTCCAGACTGTAGTTCCTAGAACCGCTCGACCACTCCGGCCGGCCTTTCATTTCATTTTGATTTCATTTTGATTCTTTGCAAGTCGTATATTATGATCTTCCTCATCTCTCAGTTAAATTTCAGAACCTTTCTGTAACACCACATTTCAAATACTTCAGTTCTCTTTTCTTACGGTTCTCCCACAGTCCACGATTCAGTGCCCTACATTTCTATAATCCAGACGTACACCTGGCAAATTTCTTGCTCAGTTTATGGTTCTCACTACAAGACTTCATTTGGTGACGCTCTCTTCACCTGTGCTGGTCTACTTATATCCTCTTTTCTTCGTCGGCTATAAGTCAATCTAAGCAACACAATTACCTAATTTCGTCTACTATGTGTCCCGCAGTTTTGACGTTAAGTTTATTGATAATCTCATTCCTGATATTTCTCATTACTTTCTTGTTTCTTGCACCGCTACACGATGTCCTACGCTTTTTCCATTGACAAACTGTATGAAGCTGTCTTGATTTTGAATCCTGCCTCGGGCATGGATGTATGTGATGTCCTTAGGTTAGTTAGGTTTAAGTAGCTCTAAGTTCTAGGGGACTGATGACCTCAGAAGTTGGGTCCCATAGTGCTCAGAGCCATTTGAACCATTTTTTGTCTTGATTTTTATGACGTGTTAAGTGTTGCAGATTGTGGAACATAAATTGTACTCGTTTATGATGACTCTTTTGGAGATCGAAGAAACTCCTATGTAATTTTGCACATTGTTTTCATGCAATTCTGAACGCAGTAAGTTGAGTTCAAGTTGACTCCATGTTTTCAGCTTCCAAAAGTCTCCGATATAGTTCCACACTTGTACCTACTAAACAAAGTACGTCCGATTGCCTACCAAATTAAACAATACTGCTGTTATATATTTATCAGAACTTCCCGAACATATTAACTGTTTATTTTTTGAATACTGCAATACTATATTGTAACGCAATGGTTGATTAGATTTACTTTCGCGCATCACTGTGAACTTAGCACGAGTCCTTCAATCAAAAGTCACTCTTGAAGTTTATCTCGTCCTTCTATCATGACGCGGCAGGTGAAGGCTGTTTGCTGTGACATCAAGAACATTTTTTGCTGTAAGTATTCGGGAACAGACGAAACAGTTAAACACACAATTTCCGGCAGGCAAGCCTTGGAGTGAAACTGTGAGACATCATGGCCAATTTTCTTTTTTTCACTTCGCTCAGTCTATTTTTCGTATGATTACGCATCGATATGTGACGTAAATACAGTCACGTTGCAACAGTTGATTAAACCGAATCCAGCAGTAAAATTAATTTGTGACTGCCGACTTGTTTTGTAGACTATCTTTGTGGTTCATGCTGCGTGCTCATTGGGTGTAATATTTGGATTAGGATCAGGTGGTCACATGAGATAAAGCTTGTGTTGTTATGTTATGCTATGGCATATTGTTAAAGTCATTGTAATCGGATGCTTCAGAACAGATTAACTATTTGTGCCACGTCATTATTGATCTAAAGTAGGCATGGCTAAATATCCAGCACACGAGTCTTGCTCTAGCAGGAGTGTCACAGTCTCTTACCTGGCTGCACACTTCCCCCACCGCCACACCAATCTGTCCGAGTGTGAAGAAGGGGAAGAGATGGAAACTGCAGATGCGCCACACTTAAATGGCACTGCAGTCACACTGCATACGACTTGCTTTATTGTTCATATTTCTCAACAACACAGATCACAAAACAGAACAAATTTTCAGTTCCATTCAATTTTTTTAGTACGGTGAAGACAGGATGTAATTTTTATCTGGTACAAATTGTCGGCATACGAACAGATGCAGACAATTTCACCGGTTTTAGTACTCATGTTGCCACGTAATTTAGTTTCATTATCAAAAAAGGTCTTTCACACACACACACACACACACACACACACACACATGATGGATGAAATATTTTATCGCGTTACCTCATTATGGAACAGTGGAAGCTCTTCCCAAGGAAACAACATAGACCTCTTGGGCAGTTCAAACGTAAAAGAATTTGTCTTTTAAACAGTAATTACTTTGGAGATCAATTAGTTCCATCTGCACATGCACAGGGGTGGTTTCAGCTGTAACGGTAAGTGATCTCGAAAACAGACGTAATGCTGGCAGTCTCTTGAAAACGATTAGAAAACATGCCTCGTAGTTCTTTCACGGCCACACTGAATTCTCCAAACCTCATATTTTCTTTATCGCCAGTGAGCTTAGAGAAGTGGACGGTGTTCTTTGTCAGAATTTGTCCCCAACAACATGCGATTTTCTCTTTAACTGGATGCCCAACAAATCAGAATTAACTTCTTTTTCGTCTTGCAATGTCTTACTGTGGACAGCGTGCAGTCAAATCTGCTAAAAAAAGAGTGGTCTGCAGTGCATGCGACATGTTCTAATTTTCGTTCCTGCTCTGCTTTCTCCGTTCCAAATTCTACAATAGCGGGTTTTAAATCGAAAAATCGCTCCATGCATTACACTTGATCTAACCAAAGTACTTTGCAATAATATCCAACTTTCCACACTTGTTGCTCAGTTCTGTCTAAAATTTTTACAACGCACGGTGTATAATAGTGAGTTTTAGAAAATTTGCTATCATACCACGCCTGAAAATTTAGCACAGATGAGTCCCGTGTGTTCGATCGATATAAATTTTTGCTGTTTCATCGTCAACCACGTCTTTAAATTCTTTCCGCGAGATGGTGTAATGTTGTTCTATAGCAAATCTGCGGTACCCATCGATTACGCGAAGGTACACATATCGAAAAAAGTTTTGCATCATATCGGTTCCGAAAGTTCCGGAACCTGTACAGAAAACTGGATTAGAGATCAACATAAACATCATTTCCGCCCTTTTTGTTGCTCATGAGAACCACACATTGCATGTTGTACCGCCATATAGCGAGGTGGTGGCTCAGACTACTGTACATACTGATATCTATAATACGCAGTAGCACGTCCTCTTGCATTGATGCACGCCAGTACTATCCACAAGTTCATCAAGGCATTGCTGGTCCAGCTTGTCCCACTCCTCAACGGCGATTCGGCGTAGATTATTCAGAGTGGTTGGTGGGTCACGTTGTCCATAAGCAGCCCTTTTCAATCTATCCCAGGCATGCTGGTCATTCTAGTCGAGCGATGTCGTTATCTGAAGGAAGTCATTCACAAGTTCACAAGTTGGGGGCGCAATTTGTCGTCCGTGTAGACGAATGCCTCGCCAATATGCTGGCGATATGGTTCCACTATCCGATGGAACACGGCATTCACGTATCGTTAACCATTACGGCGCCTTCCATGACCACTAGCGGCGTACATCGGCTGCACATAATGCCACCCCAAAACAGCAGGGAACCTCCACCTTGCTGCACTCGCTGGTCAGTGTGTCTAAGGCGTTCAGCCTGACCGCGTTGCCTCCGAACCCGTCTCCGACTGTTGTCTGGCTGAAGGCATATGGGACACTCATCGGTAAAGAGAACGTGATGCCAAACCTGATCGCCGGCAGCGGTGGCCGAGCGGTTCTAGGCGCTTCATTCCGGAACCGCGCAACTGCTACGATCGCACGTTCGAATCCTGCCTCTTTCATGGAAAGGTGTGATGCCCTTGGGTTGGTTAGGTTTAAGTAGTTCTAAGTTCTAGGGGACTCATGAGCTCAGATGTTAAGTCCAATGGTGAACCATTTGAACCAAACCTGAGCGGTCCATTCGGCACGTTGTTGGGCCCATCTGTACCGAGCTGCATGGTATTGTGGTTGTAAAGATGGACCTCGACATGGACGTCGGGAGTGAAGTTACACATCATGTAGCCTACTGTGCACAGTTTGAGTCGTAACACAACGTCCTGCGGCTGCACCAAAAGCATTATTCAACATGATGACGTTGCTGACGGGGTTACTCCGAGCCATAATCCATAGGTAGTTGTCATCCACTGCAGTATTAGCCCTTGGGTGGCCAGAGCGAGGCATGTCATCGACAGTTCCCGTCTCTCTTTATCCCCTCCATGTCCTCCATTTCCTAACAACATCGCGTTGGTTCAGAGCCCTTCCTGGCGCAAAGTAACAATGTGGACGCCATCGAATCGCGGAACTGACCCTCTAGACATGTTTGAACTACAGACAGCACGAGCCGTGTACCTCCTTCTTGGTGGAATGACTGGAACTGATCGGCTGTCGGAATCCCTCCGTCTAATAGGTGCTGCTCATGCATGGTTGTTTACATCTTTGGGCGGGTTTAGTGTCATCTGTGAACAGTCAAAGGGACTATGCCTGTGATACAATAGCCACAGTCAATGTGTATCTTCAGCAGTTCTGGGAACCGGGGTGACGCAATTCTTTTTATGTGTGTATATCGAGTAACAGAAATTGACAATTCTTATCGTTCCCGCCTGTCATTCCCACTCATTTTAAAGGATTGTGACGACAGATATCTAGATAGACTCTTTTTGAGCAAATAACCACTACACATGTGAAGTTTTTTAATACCACGAACAAGGGTAAACAGTGCCGACACCACGATTCTGCCGAACTGAAGGAAGTCGTGCCGACAGAAAAATGCCGCACCGCAGTGCTAAATGAAATGTCGCGCTACACCGAATACTTCCGAGAAGTACCGAGAGGAGCCGAGATAAGCTCAGCCTTGGCCTGCACGCGGCCCCTCACACCGTGCTCCTATGTATTTTGGGACGCATAGGCCGACACTGATATAATACTTCCAGTGTGAAAGACTTTACTGAAGGTCCTGAGATACAAGCATTTTTCAGACAATGTACATTTTCGGGTTCGAAGTTTTTCACGTTGGAGTCTTTGCATAAAATGCCGGTGCACTTGTTGTGGCAAGTTAACTGAGAACTCTCTATGTAAAGTACATTTTCGGTTATCGGTGTTTGCAGAAAAAAAGCAATGTGTAAGAAATTTGGAACCCGTTATATCTTAACTTCCAGCCTCCATACTGCTCATGATCATCCGATTTTAACAAATTCTCACAGCTTTTTAAGAATTCACTTACTGTCGAATGGAAAGATGCGATGTATTTAACTATATAATGACTTATTTGATCAAGGTCGCATTATTACTACAGACATTCACAATACCGGTTTCAGCAAATCATTGCCATCCTCCGATAGACAAACAGTTTTATGAAGCATAAAGTCTAGTTTTATGCATACTAAATATTATAAACATATGTCATAGTACGACTCACCCCATCACAGAGTAAAAGGGTCAGAAACTGAAACATGAGCGTCTAATGTTCCTATAAGGCTTATGGATGAGTGGGGCTTTGGAAGAGGGTATTGTAACTATAGCTGTAGGCGAAGGGGGCAGAGAAGAGAACGCTCTATATGCACGTCTGTTTGCTCTATGTAACATTTAGAGGTAATCCTTGAAAGTGCAAGTAATCGCAAAAAAGTAAAAGTTTACAAAATTTTAAAGCAACTTTTATAAAAACATGTACGTATAAAACTAGTTTTAATGATTTATAATTTATAATTTTGTACACTGTTTGTGAGTATTAGCACACCTGAAGAATGCAGTGATTTACTGAGACCCGTAATGTAGTAATTAGGCAACCATGAAATAATGATTATATGAAAGAAGGATCTAGCAGTCACTGTCATAAGAGGTCTGAATTTATTGCAGCAAATCTCGATTTGTCACTGTGTTACCTTCTGCAGTTCAAAATCTGTTCGTTAACTGCTATGTTCTTCTGTATTGACGCCATGCTTTTGTTACATGAGTCTGCAGGGCTTTAATTTTAGCACTGAAGTTGGTGGCACAGTGATTGAAATCGATTTGCTGTAATAAATGATTTCAAACCTCTTGCGACCAAGGTTGCCAGCGTTTTTGTTTACAATGCTAATATTGCTGCCGTTGAGCACTTGGTTCCCAACGGAATACAGCTTCAGTGAGATGAAAAATCTCATAATATTCTTAAAACGCGATGCAAGTTTGTTACGCTGAAAATGCAGACTAGTGACTTGTAGTTTAGGAAAGAGTAGGTTAGGACTGCAATTGGAGAAGGGAAGAGAAGTAATATGACATTGAAACTATTGGCGGGTTAAAACTGTGTGCCAGCCAGGGATTCTAATCTGCGATGCTTGCCTTTCAGGGCAACTGCTCTGCGAACACGACTCACGACCCGTCCTCACAGCTTTACTTACGCCAGTATCTCATCTCCTATATTCCAGACTTCAGTGAAATTCTCCCGCGAAACTTGCAACAATAGTACTCCTCGAAGAAAGCACAGGAGGTGAGTCGTACTCGGGTGGCTCAGTTGGCAAACCATTTGGTCACGAAAGGCGAAGGTCCCATGTCCGAGCTGCGGACCTGCATACACAGCTTGTCTGTCAGGAAGTTTCATATTAGCGCATACTTCACTACGAAGTGAAATTTCATTCTGGTTATGTGACACTTCCATATACACTACTGGCCATTAAAATTGCTACACCACGAAGATGACGTACTACAGACCCGAAATTTAACCGACAGTAAGAAGATGGTGTGATTGCAAATGATTAGCTTTTCAGAGCATTCAGACAAGGGCCCGCATCTCGTGGTCGTGCGGTAGCGTTCTCGCTTCCCACGCCCGGGTTCCCGGGTTCGATTCCCGGCGGGGTTAGGGATTTTCTCTGCCTCGTGATGGCTGGGTGTTGTGTCATGTCCTTAGGTTAGTTAGGTTTAAGTAGTTCTAAGTTCTAGGGGACTGATGACCTAAGATGTTAAGTCCCATAGTGCTCAGAGCCATTTGAACCATTTTTTTCAGACAAGGTTGGCGCCGGTGGCGACACCTACAACGTGCTGACATGAGGAAAGTTTCCAATCGATTTCTCATACACAAACAGCAGTTGACCGGCGTTGCCTGGTGAAACGTTGTTGTGATACCTCGTGTAAGAAGGAGAAATGCGTACCATCACGTTTCTGACTTTGATAAAGGTCGGATTGTAGCGTATCGCGATTGCGGTTTATCGCATCGCGACATTGCTGCTCGCTTTGGTCGAGATCCGATGACTGTTAGCATAATATGGAATCGGTGGGTTCAGGAGGGTTATACGGAACGCCGTGCTGGATCCCAACGGCCTCGTATGACTAGCAGTCGAGATGACACGCATCTTATCTGCATGGCTGCAGCCACGTCTCCATCCCTGAGTCAACAGATGGGGACGTTTGCAAGACAACAACTACCTGCACGAACAGTTCGACGACGTTTGCAGCAGCATGGACTATCAGCTGTTAAACCATGCCTGCGATTTCCCTCGACGCTGCATCATAGACAGGAGCGCCTGCGGTGGTGTACTCAACGACGAACCTGGGTGCACGAATGGAAAAACGTCATTTTTTCGGATGAATCCAGGTTCTGTGCATCCGTGTTTGGCGACATCGCGGTGAACGCACGTTCTGGCGTATCACCCAGCGTGATGGTGTGGGGTGCCATTGGTTACACGTCTCGGTCGTCTTGTTCTCATTGACGGCTCTTTGAACAGTGTGTAACCTCCCCCCTCACTTATCGACCTTAATGACAGTGAGAAATTAAACCGCGTGTACCTAATGGAAATTTGGGAAAAGCAATCGTCACCGAAGTTAATCTATCGGTAAAGAGGGAGGAAAGGGTTACATCTAAATGAAAGGAAAAATGCAAATGAAACTGGTGGAAATCAATTTTGAAAAGGGGTAAAGTTAATAAAGAAAGTAAATGTGCGGCCGTTACGTTAACAATTAACTAGCGGTAATTAGATATTTGAGATTTGGGGGAAATCACGGTCGCCAGTCCTAAGGACAATTACTATAGTAACTGAAAAAGAAAGGTTATTACACATATAATTAACACTAGAAGCGTGGCAACTGAAGGTTGACACGTGTAGTGTGAAAACTGAAAGTTTGTCAGAAGTAATAAATTTCGCTACACTCTGACTTAATTTAGCAAAAGAATTAATAAAACCAGAAAACTGAAAGTTAATTTAGTGACTGAAATTAATAAGAAGCTTTCTTTCTGAAGCACATCGAAATCCAGTAAAATACGGTTAGTCTTGGACTACCTCAACAATCATTTCAAAAGCAACTTGACTCTACGCAATTTAGAAACAAGAGATTCAACTTTGAACTTGAATTAACTGATTCTGAACTATTAACAATAGTAAAATTTATTACGTACCAAGCTGAGCTGCAGTCACAGGTAAGCTAAAATATGCTAACAAAACTCGCACTCTAAATTTGTGCTCGTGTAACCTAAATATTGTAGCCAGCTACTGAACTTTGAAATTAAAGCAGTGAAATCTAATTATATTATTTTAATGCTGGCGTTTGAATTTCAACGACACTCGGGTTCATTTCGGAAAAGGAAGGGACCCTGCTTGGCAATGCAATCGGGACAATGAGCAACAAAGGTTCATGCTAAGTTGCTGTAATTTTGCGAGGCAAATGGAACAATTTGAAAAGCTGAGGTCTGCCATACAGTTCTGAAACTTTACGTGCTTTTAGTCTTCCTTGTTGGTTGATTGAAGGTTTGAAGCCGTCGATCGAGGAGGTGGCGACAGTCACTCATTGTCGGCCGTCGCTGTTGCAGAAGCTGGATGTTGGCGCGCCTTCTTCTCGACACGGTCACCAGGCGAAACGGGCTCTTGATGTGCGCCAGCTAATGCTTCCCGTCCGCGACACCATGTCAGAAACTATCATCGCGAGTCGAGCGCAATTACATGCTGCCAAACCCCGAAAGCGCGGCAACTCGCGGGAGCGTCACACAACACACCTGCTCCACTCGCTACTCCACCCAGACTCTCCCTGTTCTGCCCGCGCTCCACGCGGCAGAGTTAACACTACCAAAGATCCTACACACTTTGATTCTTCACACGACCTATCGATGTAATCGTTCGATAGCAGTTTTCCCTAGGCAAGACCCAGCGTAAAAATACAAATAATATTTACGAAACAAATCAATTATACATCGACATAAATGCATAAATATACAAATAGTAAAACAATTACAATATACAAAGAGACAGAAATGTCATATCTTGAGGTAACAAAACAAGGAAAAAAATAATAGTACAATAGATGAAAATAGGAGGATATGCATTTCCGGCGTTACACGTGCCCCACATTGTCTGAGGATGTTCGTGTAACGTAAACAGACTCAGAAAATGTCCCAAAAAAGAAACAGCGGAAATGCATATGCTCAAAACATCAACAAAATTTAGCATTCGCCTAATTAACCATAAACCAATTTTTAGACGATAATAATTGAGTGGAGACACTCCTAATCTTATTCCACTCTGTCATCTTGCACAAAATAAAACAGGTTGACAACATATCAAAATTCATAGAAAACATAGAAAACGGTTTAGCTATTCCAAAATCATTAAAATTCGTAACACTATAAGAAATGGAATACTATTTGCAAAATTGATCAGAGTACATGGTCATAAAAAACAGGTATATCAAAATACGCAAACTAATAATTAATTACATAGAATACACATTTTTACATAACCTTTTCATAATTAATATCTCGTCATGAGATTCCACTTAACGCTAAACAAGAAAATAATATTCAGTAGATCGAAAAAAACATAAAAATTGACAGCAGAATTCTTTCACATCAGCTGTCCGGGAAGAAAAACTATTCCGCCTTTCGTACTCGCAAGTACAAAGAATGCCGACAGCGGCACAAGAGCCAATAGCGGCACAAGAGCCGACAGCGGCTCACCTCGCCAGTATTGTTGCGCCCGCGTGTGCGGCACGCTTGATCTCACTCGCCCTTGTGACGGCGTTTCCAGAACGTCCGTTTCACTGAATTCTTTAGGAAAAACTCACTCCCGAGTAATCTCAAGGAGTCCCTTAATACTATCACAGTGGATAACTCAACACTGTCCATCATCACACGTGTACAAGCCTGAAACTTAAAACAGCGTCTAAGTACATCGGCAATGACTAGTAAAACACATATTTATGGAATTTTACAGCTATTTACAAAATCATATTTACATTCCTTAATCTACTGTGACTCAGCTGAAAACTTAAACTAGCAGCTTGGATTTTTAAATTGATTAATATTCAGTAACTCTTAAATCATTTAATCAACATAAATTACTTATTAATTACAACTTCTTTAATGACCTCTAGGTCAGGCAAAAGCATCGCCACATGGCACATCCTTAAATCTTACACTCTATATCTACATACTGTACAAATCACCCTATCTGTGGTACTAATCAATCCTTGGTTGGTACAATTTCAGGTCTACAATGGTCCATTATAAACAAACTTAAATTTAGAGATTTCATTGTCTATCTCGCTCGATTTCTCATGAGCTTTTACAAGTACTACGTCTCCGATTGCAAACTTAGCAAAACGCGCTTTAGTGTCATGACGACGTATGCGAGCATCGGCTTTTAGCTTCATTACTTCTCGCAAACGATCCCTTTTCACACCAATACTAATGTCAATCCGTGGAGGGAATTTGATTATCTCTTCCACTAAACTTTTACTTCTGTCATCCAACAGGATTTCCTCTGGAGAAAATCCCGTCGATTCATGTCTCAAGGTGTTCATAATTCTCTTAAATTCTGCTTCCTATTAGCCCCATGCCCTATGGTTGTGATGACAATAGGTACGGGAAAGTCGGCCTCGTCTTTGTTCGTGTGTTACGTTTGACACACCGTCTACAATACTTTCCAATTCACTTTCTACATTATTGTCAATGCCGAGATTCCTCATGTTACGGCAGTTCAAACTCATTCCTACGTCAATGTCATCCGGCCACTTAACAATGTTTATAGGCTGGTATTGCCTATGCACACCGTCTCCTGCCTCGTCAAAACCAACTACCATTGTTTTATCTAGTGACATACATGTCAAAGTTTTGCTCTCGCAGTTAATCACTGCACGGTACTTTAATAGCCAATCTAACCCGATAATTACTTCCGTAGTTAAGTCTGGCACGACGACAAACTCTTGTTCAAATCGTGCCCCACATATCTCGAAGTTGACAAAAATCTGTTTTGTGACCGGTTTACTGGCCTTCCCAGTAGCACCGATAATTTTCACTCCTGTTACTGGCATAACTACGATGCCAGGTCTGTCTTTCAGTAACTCAAATATTTTCCCAGATACAGCACTCAATTCTGCACCGGTGTCAATCAACACGTTTAGTTGTAGGTCGTGCATATTAACAGACACTACTATCTGTCTACACTTGTCCTCGACTGTTTCTTTATTTTCCCACAGCAAATCCTCGTCTATATCCAGGTCATTCCAGAAAAAACCATCCGGCTTTGATCCTAAATCCGGCTTATCTGGCGGCTTTTTCAGCCTCTGTTCACATACAGTTTTAATTTCAACACGTTTGTCCTGAGGCTTAGTCTCTAGCTTCGCCTCCAATACCGAAACCTTTTCCTGTAACTCGTCAACTAGTGAGTGTTGCTTTGCTATCAATTCACTAATTGTCACCTTCGTTGATTCCTCTTTAATCAGATTGATCTCATCTGCCAATCTACCTGGAGGAATGTGCCCAGTCGCATCTGAAATTACTTCCTCTGGATCTGCGCAACCCACACTGCTACCGTCTGACCGCATAACGTCAGCTCTAACCTCATACACGCTGAAATCTATGTGCTTTTCTACCAATTGTGTCCGGCTATCACTAAAATTTTCGTAATCTTTCCCCTTAATACTCTCGCAATGTTTAAACTGGAGGTTTGCGTCGGATGGGTCGGCTACTTCTACCATTACAACTTTCGGTAAAGTCTGCCGGTTAGGGCCAGAACTTTCCGTTACTACTTCAACATTCAACTCCTGCGGGACGAAACACGACGAATCTTGCTCGTGCTCCCCATTAACATCAACTATTTCTGGTAAAGTCTGCCGGTTAGGGCCAGAACTTTCCAACACTTTACAAATACTATCTTCCTGTGGGACGAGACGCGGCAAATTCTGCCCGCGCTCTCCATAAATACTTCTCCCGTACAGGCCCCTATAATCTCTTAGTTCGTCGTATAAGCGACCGAACTGCCTTAACCAGACCTCATCCCTCTCTGCATCCCCTCGCTCGATGACGGACGTTTTATCCGACATCTGATCTTCTCTCAACAATTGCGAATCATTCTTAAACTCAATCTCCAGTTCCGCTGTGGGTATTACAGCTGGCACCTTATAATCTATTTCCGGAACACTACTTAAATTGTTCTCACAGGCAGTGAATGTACCTTCTACTGCCGTGTATACAGCTGATCTACTAGTTGTGGGCGCACTCCTTTCTCCTAACACTGGCACACTCTCCCGCCGTTGATTATTCCACACGGAATTTTCATAACGACGACACCTGGGTTTTCTCCTGTTATTGGGCCGCCAAAATTTCTCCACGCCTGGTCGGCCCCTCACCGGCGCGGCTAATGGTTTCCCTGTCTCGTCCCAGCAGATACGCTCCCCGGATGCTGCTGAGGCGGCTGATCACACCCTCTGGCGTTATTACTATTCTGTGAAGCCCGTATCACGTTAGTATGATACTGGTTTCCGTCATTCCTGTTATTATTTGCATTGTACCGATTGTTATTACGGTCCGAACCATTATTGTTATTGCTGCCATGGTTGCGGTATGCATTATTCCCGTGGTTATCGTTGTTGTGGTTGCTGTGGTACCCGTTGTTGTTACCACGGCCTCTACCACTGTCGCGATTATTGCGCCAATAGTCCTCGTCCTCAACTCTTCCCAGGAAATCATTGATTGTCCTGCGATTGCTCCCTACGTAGCGTTTTGTATCATCTGGAAGCTTCTTGTAGAGTTCCCAGACTATTTCGGATTCCGAGCGGCGGTCACGCAAATATTCCAACTTGCGGATCCAGCCCTCACAAAACTCCTTCATTGAACCGCGCGAATTCGCATCGAAAGGCCTCGATACGACAAATTCGCGCCAGACACTTTGCTGTTTTTGCTCTGACCAGTATTCAGCCAGAAACAAATTTTTAAATTCGTCAAAAGTCAGGTTCGTAATTTTGAGGTTTAAGCCCCAACGCTTGGCATCACCAGCCAACACATCAATAATCGCATTAATTTTTCTCTCATCAGTCCATGATCTGGGTAAAACTCTTTCACAATTTTTAATGAAATCCGTCGGGTGTATACCGCCTTTTTTCAAGGGGTCGAACCGCTCCTCTTTCGTCAACAACTCCGAACTATGTGCACAGATTGGCACATAGCTCTGTTTTTCGTCAAGTTTCCTTTCTAATTCCGACACCCTCGTAATCACTTGGCAAGTGGTTGTCGCAAGCGTTTCCACTTCCCTCTTTTTCTCTTCGCAGGTATTAGCCTGCTTCGTCACTTTGGTATCTACTTCGGATACTAAAGCCTTTAAAGTTTCCACCTTCTTTTGATCCTCTTTTTTCACTAATTGAATTTGTTCCGTCACCTTATTCTCGATGATCGGAGCAACTGCGTCTCCTACACTTTTCTCGATCCTGCTAATTTCGGAATCAAAACGAGTATTTATGCTCGCAATTTCCGCCTGAACGCCTATCATTTCCTGTTTAAGATTACCGATTTCGGTATTAATCACGACAATATCGTCTTTGATTTTATCAACTTTTGTGTTAACAACTTCAACATTGTTGTTAACAACATTAATAGCTTTGTTCTGACTGTCTAGCTTTCGTTCAACTTTTTCAGACTGAGCTTCTTGCTTGGCCGATTGACTCTTGATTTCGTTAATCAAAACATTCAATAAATCAGTTAAATTCCCGGAAACTACCGGTTTTACTTCCGTAGCGGCTTCCTCTTTAATTGTCCCCCCGTATTCGTCATCAAGGGATTCGCATTTGATTTTCACTTCCGACTCCGAAACATTTTCTAAAGTGTGGAATTCCATTTCTGCTCTTTGTTGCGTTTCGGCGGTCGCGTCTTTCATGCTAGCCGCCTGTCCCTGAACAATGGGTACCGCGGTGCGCGTTTCCCACTGTTCGACCGATTGTTCCGTATCTAAGTCTACCAAATTTTGGTAATTGTTGCCTTCACTCATTTTAATAATTTTCAATATAAATGCCAAATCTCAAATCTAATTAGGATTCCTCACACTAATATTCTCGCTGACGTATCGACCATTTCGTAACCAGTACTTTGTTACGAGATTTGTACAATGCAAAATTCGTGTCCAGAACAACCTCAAATTTGAAGATTGTCCTGTCACGAGGTCGCCACGTGTAACCTCCCCCCTCACTTATCGACCTTAATGACAGTGAGAAATTAAACCGCGTGTACCTAATGGAAATTTGGGAAAAGCAATCGTCACCGAAGTTAATCTATCGGTAAAGAGGGAGGAAAGGGTTACATCTAAATGAAAGGAAAAATGCAAATGAAACTGGTGGAAATCAATTTTGAAAAGGGGTAAAGTTAATAAAGAAAGTAAATGTGCGGCCGTTACGTTAACAATTAACTAGCGGTAATTAGATATTTGAGATTTGGGGGAAATCACGGTCGCCAGTCCTAAGGACAATTACTATAGTAACTGAAAAAGAAAGGTTATTACACATATAATTAACACTAGAAGCGTGGCAACTGAAGGTTGACACGTGTAGTGTGAAAACTGAAAGTTTGTCAGAAGTAATAAATTTCGCTACACTCTGACTTAATTTAGCAAAAGAATTAATAAAACCAGAAAACTGAAAGTTAATTTAGTGACTGAAATTAATAAGAAGCTTTCTTTCTGAAGCACATCGAAATCCAGTAAAATACGGTTAGTCTTGGACTACCTCAACAATCATTTCAAAAGCAACTTGACTCTACGCAATTTAGAAACAAGAGATTCAACTTTGAACTTGAATTAACTGATTCTGAACTATTAACAATAGTAAAATTTATTACGTACCAAGCTGAGCTGCAGTCACAGGTAAGCTAAAATATGCTAACAAAACTCGCACTCTAAATTTGTGCTCGTGTAACCTAAATATTGTAGCCAGCTACTGAACTTTGAAATTAAAGCAGTGAAATCTAATTATATTATTTTAATGCTGGCGTTTGAATTTCAACGACACTCGGGTTCATTTCGGAAAAGGAAGGGACCCTGCTTGGCAATGCAATCGGGACAATGAGCAACAAAGGTTCATGCTAAGTTGCTGTAATTTTGCGAGGCAAATGGAACAATTTGAAAAGCTGAGGTCTGCCATACAGTTCTGAAACTTTACGTGCTTTTAGTCTTCCTTGTTGGTTGATTGAAGGTTTGAAGCCGTCGATCGAGGAGGTGGCGACAGTCACTCATTGTCGGCCGTCGCTGTTGCAGAAGCTGGATGTTGGCGCGCCTTCTTCTCGACACGGTCACCAGGCGAAACGGGCTCTTGATGTGCGCCAGCTAATGCTTCCCGTCCGCGACACCATGTCAGAAACTATCATCGCGAGTCGAGCGCAATTACATGCTGCCAAACCCCGAAAGCGCGGCAACTCGCGGGAGCGTCACACAACACACCTGCTCCACTCGCTACTCCACCCAGACTCTCCCTGTTCTGCCCGTGCTCCACGCGGCAGAGTTAACACTACCAAAGATCCTACACACTTTGATTCTTCACACGACCTATCGATGTAATCGTTCGATAGCAGTTTTCCCTAGGCAAGACCCAGCGTAAAAATACAAATAATATTTACGAAACAAATCAATTATACATCGACATAAATGCATAAATATACAAATAGTAAAACAATTACAATATACAAAGAGACAGAAATGTCATATCTTGAGGTAACAAAACAAGGAAAAAAATAATAGTACAATAGATGAAAATAGGAGGATATGCATTTCCGGCGTTACAAGTGGACGTTACATTTCAGATGTGTTACGAACCGTGGCTCTACCCTGCGAATCCCTACATTTCAGCAGGATAATGCACGACCGCATGTTGCAGGTCATGTACGGGCCGTTCTGGATACAGAAAATGTTCGACTGCTGTCCTGGCCAGCACGTTCTCCAGATCTCTCACCAATGGAAAAGGTCTGGTCAATGGTGGCCGAGTAACTGGCTCGTCACAATACGCCAGTCACTACTCTTGATGGACTGTGGTATCGTGTTGAAGCTGCATGGACAGCTGTACCTGTACACGCCATCCAAGCTCTGTTTGACTCAATGACCAGGCGTATCAAGGCCGTTATTACGGCCAGAGGTGGTTGTTCTGAGTACTGATTTCTCAAGATCTATGCACCCAAATTGCGTGAAATTGTAATTACACGTCAGTTCTAGTATAATATATTTGTCCAATGAATACCCGTTTATCATCTGCATTTCTTCTTGGTGTAGCAATTTTAATGGCCAATAGTGTAGATGGGAGTACTGCAAAACGTTTGATCGAAGAGGTATCAACCGCTATTTGGTCTTGCGGATAACAGCAGAGTGTATGTACACTCGTGTACCCTGTTGTAGCCATCAGGCGCTCAGTGACTGTGTGATGCGGTGAGCGCAGACAGGCTGGTGGTGCCACGGCGTGCCAGCGAAGGCCGTGCCGCTGGCTCAGTGAGCGCGCCTGCCCCACGGAGGAAAGTGTCGCTGCGGCTGCGGTCTTGCGCAACGCTGCATCGCTGCAGTTGGCAGCCTTGCAGAGGTGAGGGACCTCCGCGAGACGGCCAGCGCGCCGCCCGCGGCCCGACCGGATCGCTTCGGCCCAACTCGGCAAAAGGAGCAGCGAGACGCCTGCCCGCCGCAAACCCGGGACCCCGGGCGTACGGCCGGAGCTTCCGGACCGCTCTTCCGAGGGATTGGGCGGGCGGCGCTCTTCCCCACTCTTGTACGTTCCTCCAGAGGTGTATCAGGAAGTACAGGTAGAGGAAGAATAAGAGGAGTAGGAAGAAAAGGGATGAATAGATAGAAGAAGAATAAGAAGAAGAAGAAAATAAGGTACTCGAGGAGGAAGTGGAAGAAGAGGTTGGGATTAAGAAATAGGGGAAAGGAAGGTAGGGGTAAAAGTAAGAACAAGAAAGAATGAGGTGAAAAAAGAAGAGGAGATGAACGATCTGAAGGAAGCGGAGAAGGAACTTGAGATGAAGAAAGAAGGTATAAGGTATGAGAAAGTGAACAAGAGTTCAAGGAAGGGAAGAAGGAAGAAGTAGGAAGAGAAGTAAAGGGAAAAGAAAGAGGAGATGAAGAAAGGGAAGAAGAAAGATTGTGTAATACATGGAAGTGGAGAGGAGAGAAGGAAGAAGAGTTGAAGGAAGGGAAAAAAAGGGGAGAAGGAGGATGAGATGAAGCAAGAGATGATTCTAATTTTAATGGTAAAACAAATTTCTCAAATACTGTAATTCTGAGGGTCAAGGAAGTCATAATGGTTCAAATGGCTCTGAGCACTATGGGACTTAACATCTGAGGTCATCAGTCCCCTAGAACTTAGAACTACTTAAACCTAACTAACTTAAGGACATCACACACATCCACGCCCGAGGCAGGATTCGAATCTGCGACCATAGCGGTCACGCGGTTCCAGACTGAAGCGCCTAGAACCGCCAGGCCACCTTGGCCGGTGAAGTCATAATGGAACAGTTCCAGTATGTCAATGCAATTTTATTCTTGCAACAACAACTGATATCCAGTCGCATCCAAGTGCTAGCTCTAACAAAATTGCTTTGACAACATCGGGCATGAAACGTGAAAAGATGACCACTGTTCAGTATAGCGATACACGCAAAGCCTGTATCTCAAGTTCAATTTTGAAAAGCTGCACTAAACATCGTTCTTGTGAAACACAACTACCTCTTTACACGCAACAAGTGTTGAGTGCTACTGACAAGGATTTCAGATTGATTCCGTAGTTCTGGATTTCCTGAAGGCTTTTGACACTGTACCACACAAGCGTCTTGTAGTGAAATTGCACACTTATGGAATATCGTATAAGTTATGTGATTGGATCCGTGATTTCCTGTCAGAGAGGTCACAGTTCGTAGTAATTGACGGGAAGCAGTCATTGGGTAAAACAGAGGTGATTTTTGGCGTTCCCCAAGGTAGTGTTATAGGCCCCTTGCTGTTTCTTATCTACATAAACGATTTGGGAGACAATCTGAGCAGCCGTCTTAGGTTGGTTGCAGATGACACTGTCGTTTATCGATTAGTAAAGTCATCAGTAGATCGAAACAAATTGCAAAACGATTTGAAAAGAATTGTGTGGTGTCAACGTTAGACACCACGTTAGAGGTTGCGATAATCGATAGGATCCAGCACTTGCAACCTCTCTGGACTCGCTGGCGCTTGCACGGACAGAGACTTGTAGATCGCACCTGCCGAGTCAGTTACAGGTCGTGAGCGAAGTCAGATTAGAATAGCCTTCAGCTCGCTAGGTTCTCAGCCTCTAGTTGGCGCATGTATTAAGCACACAATACCAGAGCTCTGTTTTCTTGCTTGTTGTATAATCCAGTTAATGTCTGCTAATGAGTCATTTGTATTCAAGAAAGGTAGTTGTTATTAGTTATGTTCCTGTAATGCAGTAGCAGAACAAAGCTAAGTATAAGTTATTTACTAAAGTATTCCAGTACTAATTATTATAGAATGTTCCAGATTCCTACAACCACCCCACTCGTGCTAGCCTCTGTCATCTCACTGCAAATCCTAGGAGTACCGATCGAAAAGCATCCTGCATTTGTGAGGTCATGACATGATGCCATCGACCTTCACATCAATCTGTATGGGGCGAAAATTGGCAATTGACCCTAAATAACGAGAAGTGTGAGATCATCCACGTGAGTACTAAAAGGAATCCGTTAAACTTCGGTTAAACAATAAATCAGTCAAATCTAAAGGCCCTAAATTTAACTAAATGGCTGGGAATTACAATTACGAACAACTTAAACTGGGATGAACATAGAAAATGTTGTGGGGTAGGGTAAACAAAGATTGCGTTTTATTGCCAGGACACTTAAAAAGTGTAACAAATCTACTAAAGAGACTAACTACACTTCGCTTGTCTCCGCTCTTTTAGAATACTGCTGCGCGGTGTGGGATCCTTACCAGGTAGGATTGACGGAGTACATCACAGGAATTCAAAGAAGGGCAGCACGTTTTGTATAGGGGAGAGAGTGTCACTAAAAAGATACAGGATTTGGGGTGGACATCATTAAAACAAAGGCGTTTTTCGTTGCGGCGGAATCTTCTCACGAAATTTTAAACACCAACTTTCTCCTCCGAATATGAAAATATTTTGTTGACGCCGACTTACATTGGGAGAAACGATCACAACAATAAAACAAGGGAAATAAGAGCTCGCACTGAAAGATATAGGCGTTCGTTCTCTTCCACGCGCTATACGAGATTGGAATAGTAGAGAATTGTGAAGGTGGTTCGATGAACCCTCTGCCAGGCACTTAAATGTGTTTTACAGAGTATCCATGTAGATGTAGATGAATCCTTTTATCACAGTGAAAGTTGGTCAACGAATAATTTCTTCAGTGCCTGCTACTTCCTTCGTGGTATCAGATTGCGTCATATAGATTTCTTTCTGGGGTCATATCTAATCTGGAAAAATATTCTCACCTAAAATAAAACTACTTTTAATGAGAAACTTATCTGTTAATATAGGTTAACTTCCCTTTGGCACATCTCATCCGTGTTCCTCTTGTGCAACAACAATCCAGTTTCTCTGTCAAATTGCCAACGCCACCCCGGCTTTATCAATCCGTATCTGTTTTAATTTTTGCTCTCACTTCATTTGCTATCATTTCTCATCATCCTATCATATTTTGCTCTTCCCCAAACCACTGAACTTTCACTGCAAATTTAATTCCATCTGTACTGTGACCATTCATCTCTATTGTTTGTCATTATTACAGTTCGATAAGAATCTTACTTTATGAGAAAAATATTTAACACACTGTTAATTACTTTAACCTCTATAGTATTACAACTATTCTTGTTATGCAGATCTTGCTTACTACTCACTTCGAAACGTTAACGGTGTATCTACGGATGTCCTGTTAGATGTACAAGTGAATCTGATGGCCCTCATCATCCCAAAATAAATAAATAAGTGACACTAGATGACAGATAACTTGCGTAGCGGAGCTTAAGAGTATATTCACATACCTCGCAAGAGTAAAAGTGGAAAGAACCGCTCTGTTACTTTTGTACTTATCCCCAAGTACATTCAGTCCTTAATTACGCTATCAATTTATGGTAACGTACAAAATACGGCTAAAATATTCAAATAACAGAAAAGGCCATTAGAATAGCTAAGAACAATGACTGTCCTCACTGTAAAGAGATATTTAGAGATTTGGAGATTTCAACTGCATCATCTGAGTGCTTGTACAACTCTCGAACCTTTATGCACGTTAAGAAAAACATCAGTAATTTATGTTAACAATAAGAGCTCTATTAAGGACCGTGGAACAAAAGGTACAGAAAACTTATATGTATCGAGAAAAATTAAACAATAAACTTAAAATGGCATTTTCTAGCACGAATCAAACTTAAATAAACTGGGTGGTTCTGGAAATCGGCCTTATGCAGACACAATCGACGAAAACGAGCACTATAATCGACGTATAATATCACAATTCAGTTACCGATTTAATTTTAAGGTGAGTGTACAAGCAAAACGAAGAAATTGCAAATATTGTACTTCTTAGGCCTACAGCAGTTAAATTATTGCAAATGTGATATTGTACTTTACAGTAATAAAATTTGACCCACAGACGATGAAACATTGGTGTCGAAACATGTCTGGGTAAATATAAAAATAAAAAATAAAATAAAAAATAAAATAATTGTGTTTGCATAAGGCTGATTTCCAAAACCACCCAGTTTTTAAATCTCAAACACGGAAGAAAGAAAAGAGGAGCTTTCCAAAGAAATGTAGCAATAACTGAAATATGTTTAAGAGGGTCGTTAAAGAATACCTTTTAAATAATGTGCACTACGCAGTGAAAGATTATTGAAATGATAGATGTTGGTAAGTGTTCGGTCTGGTAGAAATTAAAATATTAACCCTTGCAGACATCGCACAAATATTGTGATACCCTTGACGGGTTTGCAGACAAGTCAAGTTGTTACCTTGATGATCAAAAGTTAGCGCGACTGCTACGGTCGCAGGTTCGAATCCTCCCTCGGGCATGGATGTGTGTGATGTCCTTAGGTTAGTTAGGTTTAAGTAGTTCTAAGTTCTAGGGGACTGATGACCACAGATGTTAAGTCCCATAGTGCTCAGAGCCATTTGGACCATTTTTTTGATCAAAAGTTAATCCACTGGGAAAGCTTACAAACTCACATTCCACAATAAACTTTCGAAACACTGCATAATGCACGTTGCTCGGGAATTGTAGGACTAAGATTTTCACTGGAAAATACGTAAGCGGGGGTGCACAAAACTGTAATACTGCCTCTCGAGAAGAATTGGAAATGGCCCGCATTGTAGCCGGTGAAGGAGACTGTGTGAGAGCTCTTTCGAGTCTCATATTGTGCAGCAGCGAAGGCTCTGGTGAAAGAGATGAGGAGGGGTGGGGGAAGGGGAGGGCTGGTCCTTGAGAGGGCGTGGCAAGGCCACACAAGCGAGAGGTCATAGCTGCGCGCTCTCCCAAGACAGGCAGCGAGCGTGCCTAGGGCAGCAACTGCGGTGCCCCTGTTTACAACCCGCTACTACATTCACGGGAAACCAAACGGCAACACAGTGGTCAAAGCGCTAGACTCTATCCAGAACGTTCTTTCCGCTCTGCAGCGGAGTGTCCGCCGTCTTGAAACTTCCCTGTAGGCTAAAACTGTGCGTTCCACCGGGACTTCAAATCCGCAACCTTACCTTTCGTGGACTATGGTTATATCGACTGAGCTATCCAGGCACGACTCATACTGTAGTGGACTGCTTTACGAGACAGTTACTGGCGGAAGTATAACGGTGAGAGAGGCATGTTTTGCAACGCCAGATGTTTAATAGTTCGGTGTCCTCCTCCGGTTTTCTCACAGTCTGATTCGCTTTCACATAGAGCTGTGGTCCAGACGTCAATTCTCAGATATTCGTCTCTCATAGCAGAAACCCTATGCTTGACCGTATTATTTTAGAGGTCGGGCAGCCGCAGCCAAAGCTGCACATGGTGAACAAAATCCTCCATTCTGTCTGTTAAAATACTTTATTAACAAGTCACGACAGAGTTTGCATCAGTGTCGATCCATCTTCAGGTGATAAGTTTCCCTATTTTTTTACACAGTCATGGCGAGGCGAAATGAATGCTTAGAGCCAAATTCCATCGTTCATTGTCAAGATTAAACCAATAGCAAACTAAAAGCGGTTGTCTATGATTAAACTGACCCACGAGACTGAGTCGTATGTAAAAAAAAGCGTAACCATTACGTTATAACTTTTGTTTTTGTTTCTTTCTGACTTTAGTACTGCACTACACATCATCTAAAATTTATTTTATTTATTGTGTATGTAGCTTAAGAACTCCGTTTCAAACATGGAGCTTGCCAAGTTGGAGTGACTGGAATGTCCAAACATACAGCTTGCCATACAGCACAGGTGACCACAGCGGATTTGTGGAGAGGCCACTCCTCAACAGGGATAGTAGCCTTTTCAGTAATTGCAGGGGCAACCCTCTGGATTATTGGCTGACGTGGTCTCGTAACATTAAGCCAATATGACCGTGCTGAGCTGGCGAAGCGAAAGACTGAAATCAAGGGGAAACTACAGCCATTGCTTTTACCGAGAGCACGCAGGTCTTCTGTATGCTTAAACGATGACGGCATCCTCTCGGGTAAAACATTGCAGAGGTTAAATAGACCCGACACGGACCTCCAGGTAGCAAGATATCGTCATCAGAAAAGGCATGACGGGTCGGACCGTGAAACGTTAGATCCCTTAATCGGGTACAGAGGTTAGACGATTTAAAGGGAAATGGATAGGCTGAAGTTACAGTAGTTTCTCTCTCTCTCTCTTCTCAGCGATCACAGGCCCTGTAGACCACGCGCTGCATCAACGATCTGCTTCCACCGCCTTCTGTCTCTCGCAGCCTCTCTCCACCCTGTGCAAATTCCTAATGATGCGATGTCCTTCTCTATGTCATCTTTCCACCTTGTACGGGGTCGGCCCACTGGTCTTGTTGTCTGGAGAGTTCTTTCAAATGCTTTCTTGGTGATTCTGTTGTTTTCCATTCTATCCAGATGTCCGGCCCATTGCAGTCTCCTACTTTTTAATTTCTGGATGATAGTGGGTTGCTTCATTAACTGATAAATTTCATTGTTCTTTCGAATTCTCCATACACCATTCTCCAACATAGGACCCCAGATTTTTATCATTACTTTTCTTTCGAAAACATTGTTTTTCTCTTTCATTCTTTGTAAGCGTCCAGCTTTCTGAACTGTGCAGTACTATGGGGCAGATGATAGTGTTGTATATCTTCAACTTTGTGGTGACTGACAAAGCTTTACTTTTGAGTGGGTTGCTTAGTGAGTACAGACATCTTGACCCTGAGGCTATTCTTTCATTTATATCCATTGTTATGATATTTTTACTGTTGAAACGTGAACCAAGGTATTTACACTGGAGAACTTTTCTGAATTTAGAATGCTGGTCAATCTCAAAGTAAGGATTTGGGTTTATGACTCGACCTATTTCCATATATTCGGTTTTCTCTTGTTTAATCAAAAGCCCGATTTTGCTGGCACTGTTCCTGAGAGACCTGTACATGTCTTTCAGTTCTTCTTCAGTTTCACTAAGAAACACTATATCATCTGCATAAGCCAGGAGTTTTACTTCACTGTGCTCGAATCGGAGAAAATAAGAATGCCGTTTAGCTGCTATGAACAGAATGGTGAAAGTATTATCACAGCCAAGATGGACACGAAGCCAGCATCCTTCACATTAGTACAAGTTCATATGCCAACGAGTTCCGTAGATCTTGCGAAGATTGAAAGAATGTAGAGATAAAAGAAATTATTCAGCTAAGGGGGACTGGAATTTGATAACAGTAAAAGGAAGGGAAGGAAAAATAGTAAAATAATATAGACCGGCTGAAAAAAATGAGTGAGGAAGCCACCTTGTAGACTTTTGCATAGAGCATTCCCTAATCATCTTTAACACTTGTTTTATAAGGCTTTATACCTGGGGATAATGGAAAGTTTCAGATTAAATATATGGTAGTAAGACTGAGATTTCGGAACCAGATTTTCAATCGTAGGATATTTCCAGGCGTAGGTGGGGACTCTGGACATAATGTTTTGGTTATGAACCGTAAGTTAAAATTTCAGAAATTGCAAAAAGGTGGGAAATTTTTTAAGTTGAACGAAGGAGAGATATTGACAGTTTTATAAGGAGCATTACACAACGTTTGACTGATACGGAGGAAGGGATTACAGAAGAAGACGAATTGGTAGGTTTAAGGATGAAATATGAAATAGTGGAGGCAGCAAAGGATCAAAAGGGTAAAACGAAAAGATGTAGCAGAAATCCTTAGATATAAAAGGAAGTACTGAATTTAATTGACGAAAGGAGAAAATATAAAAATGCGAAAAAAAGATGTCTAAAAACATGAGATTCGCAGAAACTGCAAAATGGCTGAACAGGAATGGATAGAGGACAAATGGAAGGCTATAGAAGCATGTATAAGTAAGGGAAAGCGAGATGCCATCTATAGGATGACTCCAGAGATATTACAAGCATTCTGCGAACATCAAGAGCTCAGATGTCGAGCCAGTACGAAGGAAGAAAGGGAAAGCTGAAAGGCGGAAGGAATATACAGAGCGGCTGCACAAGGGAAACAAAGACAAGATTATAGAAAGAGAAGAAGTAGATGAAGATGAGATGGGAGATATGATACAGAGCGCTGTAAGGTGAAGGTCGAAACATGGCCCATCGAGTGGACGTCATTCCCTCTGAATTTTCGAGAACATTGGCAGTGCCAGCAATGACGGAACTATTCCGCCTGGTGTGCAATATATGACGCACACGAAATATTTCAAGGAAAATGTAATAAATCAATTTCAAAGAAAGCAGGTGCTGACGGATGTATTAGCGAAAAATCAGTGTAATAAGTTATAGTTTCAAAATACGCGAAATGTTTACCGAAGAAAGTGAAACTGGTAGATGTCAACCTCAGGCAGGACCAGTTTGTATTATAGAGAAATGTAAGAAAGCATTAATCCTACAACTTATCTTACAAGATAGATTACAGAAAGGCAAACCTACGTTTGCGGCATGATGCTTCTGACAATGCTGACTGGAGTACACTATTTGAAATTAGGAAGTAAACAGGAATAAAATACAAGGAGCGTAAGTTTTTGTACAACATATAAAGAAACCAGACAGCAATTTTTAGAGTCGAGGACACAAAACGGAAGCGAGAAGGCAATGAGACAGGCTTGTAACCTATCCCCGATGTTATTCAACCTGTGCGTTGGTCAAGCAGTCAAGGAAACTAGAGAAAAATTTGAAGGAATTGAAGTACGGGAAAACAAACAAGAGCTTTGGGGTTTGCTGGTGACCGAATTCTGTTAGATATGACACAGGAGCTGGAAGAGCAGTTGAACGGAATAGATAGTGACTTGAAAAGAAGTTATAAGACGAATAATAACAAAAGTAACATAAGGCTAATGGAAGTTAGCCGAATTAAACAGGAGATTGTAAGGGAATTAGACTACTAAATGGAGCACTAAGAGAAGTAGATCAGTTTTGCTATTTTATCGGTAAGATGGCCGATGATTGTCGACGTAGAGAGTTTCTAAAATAAGGACTGACTATATCAAGAGAAATATTTCTTAAAAAGACGAACTCTTTTCTGAAGGTACTTGTCTCTAGCACAGCCTCGTACGGAAGTGAAAAGTAGCCGATAAGCAATGTAAGGAAGAATGTGAAATATGATGTCGCAGAAAAAAGCTACAAAAAAAAATGGTTCAAATGGCTCTGAGCACTATGGGACTCAATTGCTGAGGTCATTAGTCCCCTAGAACTTAGAACTAGTTAAACCTAACTAACCTAAGGACATCACAAACATCCATGCCCGAGGCAGGATTCGAACCTGCGACCGTAGCGGTCTTGCGGTTCCAGACTGCAGCGCCTTTAACCGCACGGCCACTTCGGAAAAAAAAAAAAAAAAAAAAGGCTACAGATTACATGGTTAGGTCACGTAACTAATGAGAAGGTTCTCAGTCGAACTGGAGGGGAAAGTAACTTGCGCACAACTCGACTAAAAGAAGGGATAGTTTGATAAGACATATTCTAAGGTATCGCCAGTTTGGTATTGGAGGGAACTTTGGAGGGAGAGGGTAAATAATGGATAGCAAGAGATGAATACAATAAGCAATAATTGTGTTCAGATGGAGAGGCTTGTACAGCAGGATAGACCAGCGTGTAGAGAAGCATCAGACAGCTCTTCGTACATATCTAAAAATTTCCTTCAAAATCAGTCTTTCCGCGAGAAATAATAAAATTATAATCCTTACATATCGGGCTCAGACAATGTATTGCCATGTCAGGTCGGTTGTAGACGATTTATGGCGCTGGTAGATTCAAGTATCAAATAAAATTTATCAACAGTCAACCTCGACAGCTCATTCGATAACAGCACCGGTGTGTACATAAATTTTACACATCAATGGTTTATGACACTCATCACCTAATATCAATTTCTTTTCGTCAACGGTGCAAAATATCTAAACGAAGTTCTCAAATATTACTCCGCAGAAGGGCACATAATTTTGTTACATGGCTAACAAATAAGGATTAAACCTTCCGATTGTCGGTCTGATAGTGGGAGAAGATTTTTAAAGGCTTGCTAACAGGAGGAGGACAGGTTACAAGGAAATAATGTGGGGGTGGGAGAGAACCAAGATGGGAAGAGATACAGAAAGTAAGCACAAAAGCAATACAAATGGCGGCTACACGAATGAAGATGTAGACGTCACCAGGACCAGGACATGGACATGTACCAATAGCGAGGTATTCTATATGAATATCTAAGCAAGTTATTTAATAAATGTATGTGGTATGGGGAGGAAATTCCAGCATACGTAAGCAAGAAAGTAGTTAGCAACCGTCGTAATATAAGTGTGACAAGTTCAATCAACAGGCTGTACGGGAGGATTTTAAAATCAAGTATGGAGAACATTGTAATCGAAGTGGAAGAACAAAGTGGCTATCGAAGGGGCAGGTCATATGTAGCTAACATCTTTACTCAAAGACGGATCACGGAGAAGAGACTGGAAACGAAAGTAAGCAGTCATTTGTTTTTCATAGATCTTATAAAAGCATATGACACAGTAACACGAAAGATATTGTTCGAGATTCTGAGGTGAGAGAAAATGACTAACAATTATGTAATAAGTATCAGAAGCCTCTACTAGTCGGCAGAATGTGTCAAAGTGGATAAAGAAATTTCTGGAGAGGCACTCAGAATAACTAAAGGATTCTGTCTCCCGCACCCTTTAAAATGTGTTTTCAGAAGGCACTCTATCTCTTATATAGAAAGTGCATGGGGGTGGGAACTGAAGTAGGAAACCAGTGTATGCTGATGATTAGGTCGTTGCAGCAAACGAAATAGAAGATACATCTTACATGCTCAGAACATATTCTGAGGTTAGGTTTTTAAAACTGATTTTGAGGGAACGGAATATTTGAGATGCGGAGAGGAGGGAAGTTATTCGGGCTATGGCGTATCAAATTAAAGTGCCAGAACAGTACCCTATCACATGATGCAAGATATGAGAGAGATATCTAACAACGGATAAGGAAGGGAAGAATGGGCATCCAGAAAATAAACCTTTCCTTTGGTTCTCAGAGTTGAGTTTAATGGTTAAAATGTGGCTATACAAATCCATCATGGAACCAGTAACAAGTAATGGAAGTGAGTGTTAGGAACTGACTCAAAGAAATAAAAAGAGAGAGCTTTAGAAATAGAGCACTTGAGAAGGGCGTGCATAATTTCTTTGGTTGGTTGATTTGGGGGAGGGGTCCAAACAGCGAGGTCATCGGTCCCGTCGGATGAGGGAAGGATACGGAAGGAAACCGGCATTGCCCTTTCAGAGGAACCATCCCGGGATTTACCTTAAGTGGTTTAGGGAAATTACCGAAAACCAGATTCAGGATGGACGGACGCGGGTTTGAACAACCGTCCACGCGAATGCGAGTCCACTGTGTTAACCACTGCGCCACTCGCTTTGTACGCAGAATTTCCCCATCTGATCGCCTAAGAAACGAGGAAACAAAACAAAGAACGTAGACCCATTGCCGGCCGGAGTGGACGAGCTTTCTAGGAGCTATAGTCTGAACCGCGCGATCGCTACGGTCGCAGTTTCGAATCCTGCCTCGGGCATGGATGTGTGTGATGTCCTTAGGTTAGTTAGGTTTAAGTAGTTCTAAGTTCTAGGGGACTGATGACTTTAGAAGTTAAGTCCCATAGTGCTCAGAGCCATTTGAAGCATTTTTTGTAGACCCATTATAGTATTATGGATAGAAGACAGCTAGGAAGGTTAGGGCATGTCAAAAGGACGGAAGCAGACAGGTGGCCAAAGAGAACACTTTCATGGCAACCACATGGAAGGAGAAAAAGACCACGAAAATGGTGGTTAAGGGCTATTCACGAAGCGTTGAGAAATGAGGAACAGAAGACGATGAGTAGTTACATCCAGGCGTTTGGTAACAGAGATATGGGATCTGGCGATAGTTGTAGCACCCCAGCGGCAAAGTGAAGTTAACACTCTCTTGTGTCAATGGAAATGTAGAAGCAAGTATGGTTTCTGTTTAAGAGAACGATATACTGTATTTTTTTGTTGTTGATTAATTTGAAATCTCTTGCAGTGAAGAGTACAGTGATATAACACTCCTTGATGTGGTCATTGAAATACTTCAGAAAGTACTTGAAAATGTGCTGTAATACAAAAGCAAGGCGCTGGTAGCCGTTATAGCGGTGTAAACAGCGGTAATCGTTTTATTGCGGATAACGACGGAACCTCGCGTGAGAGCTCCTCTAGGCGGTGTTTACGTAACCCATCCTTTATAGTCAGTCAGCTGTATGGCAAAGGGTACTTAGCGTACCATTCTCATTTCCCTTCTTCCCTGTTTTATTCAAGAATAGACTGGAAAAGAAAGAAAACTTGACGGTAAGACTCCGTACATTTCCCGAGATGTGTGTGAAAGAATGTGATACGTTACCTGACTTCTTGGAACGTATGCGCTCGGTATTTTTGCGGTAATGTTTCGCGTAAAGCATAACGTCTATCTTCGTCTTACTCATGTGTTTCACAAGCTTCTCCGTGATACCCTCAAGCTTGCTAAACGAAGCCGTGACGAAACGCATCGTTCTTCTCCTTTTATCTGTTTCTGTCTCTGACGAATAACCGGCTAATCGAGGTAAGATATTTATTCCGAGTGTAAATTACGTTTCCTTAGTTCACTTCCAATTTCAGAGGGCCATCTGCATTTCCTGAAACTAGCTTCATGTTGTCGTTGCACTTTTAGTTTCACTGGACGCATGCTGCCACGTATTTTACAGTTGTTACAGCTTCCAGTGTAATATTTCCGCCCATTTATGCTAAAAAAGCTAAATTTCCAGAGTGAATCTTCACTGTGCAGCAGCGTGTGCAGCCGCGCTGGGTAGCCGTGCGGTCTGAGGCGCCTTGCTACGGTTGGCGCGGCTACCCCCGTCGGAGGTTCGAGTCCTCCCTCGGGCATGGGTTTGTGTGTCTTCCTTAGCCTAAGTAAGCTTAAAGTACATTAAGTAGTGTGTAAGCCTAGGGACCGATGACCTCAGCAGTTTGGTCCCATACGAACTTACCATAAATTTCAAATTTCAGTGTGTGCACTATTTTGAAACATTCTGCTAGACTGGGACACTAAGCTGCAACCTCAGTCCTTCACGGACCGTTACTCATTGCAACTGACGCAAAATTCCACATTCACGTCCCGTTCAGCACACAGCTACATTTATTTGTGTTGCGGTTCAACTTACAGTTCCTGCACCAAAAGTCTATCGTCTACAGTCTTCCTACATTTCGTTAAAATTTTCTGACCTTGCGACGGTTCTGTGTTAAATGATATTATCACCTGGGAATTTGCTCACAGAGCTTCCGACCACCTGATCAGTTACGCAAATTGTGAACCCCGGCACCTGTCAAAAGCGAAATGTTGAGTCTTGACTCTATTCATTATCAACTTTTAGGTGATTTTTGTTCCACTGTTGCAGTGATACATTACGTAGCATGAGGATCCGGTCGAGGCAGATAATAAAATGGAATTTTTACGTAATTTGTATCCGTGAAGATTATGGATGATGACCGCAAAGGGATTCTTTTGATTGTGAAGGTAGTTTTAGAAGTTTTTGCATTATTACATAACTGTCATTAAGGAGTGTGACTGAATGAAATTTAAAATGTTTATTTCACATCACAAGCGGTCGTCAAGCCAAGTTCAATGAAACAATGAAATTTTTATATGGTTGCATAGCTAGTTTGGAAGCTCTGAGTCGTCATTTTCAATTGCAACCGCAAGCCTGGAAAACTGCATTAATAATTACAACCACACTTGTTTCAAATATTAGGAAAAATACACTAAAACCAGTAAAATGAAGCACAGGCAGCAGAATGATTAATCAACCAAAGATTGTGATTACGTCTTATTACCCATGTCACTGCCTGTGCTTCAGTTTACTGGATTTAGTGTATTTTTTGTAATATTTGAAAGAAGCATGGTTGCAACTATTAATGCAGTTTTCCAGGTTTGTGATTAAATTCGAAAATGACAACTCAGTGCGTCGACTCTAGTTATGTAATCTTTTAAAAAATTCGTTGTTTTAGTGACTGATGCTTGACTACGGTTTGTAGTGTGAAATAAACATTTTAAATTTTCTGTAGTTACAGCGTATTAAATGGAACCGTGCGCCTACCGAAATAAAGGCAGCTGTGGGCTCTCGATTAATAAGCTCAGGGAAACATTCGACCAGTATATGAATTTCTACCCAATAAAGTTTTGCTGAGATGATGCACCGGTGCCAACGCGCAAGCTTCTTCGCGTGCATTTAGAAACTGGTACCGAAACATCTTCATTGTGGAAGAGAAACTGATGAAATAGCGTATATAGCTGCAAGTATATTCAGCGAAGGTTATTCACCTATTCTGAAGACCACGAACGTGTTAGGAATCGTCATAGGTACGAACGGTATAAACTTCGCGGAGTTATCTGGCAGGTGATGTGTGGCCACTGCGGAGTAAGGAATGTCTGTTTGTTAAAAGAGCCCGGATATAAGAAAATACAGCACCAAACTTAGAACCAGAGCATGGTGCAGGAAGATGTAAGATTCCTCTATGGTCCTGGGATTGCAGATTAACCGCAACTTTTGAAACGATTTTTTCTTTCTTTTTGTTGGTTGCTCCACACAACATCTTTCAGCGTGCGAAGTGCTTTAGAGCCTCTACAGATAACCGATTCATTTGACATATTTTAAATGGGAGATGATATAAGGAGTCTTAGCTAGAGTTTTCCTCGAATATTAAATACCTTCTTTAAACATTTGAGCTTTCCAAGATACTGAAAGGTTTTCAGGTAGCTGTCTTCTTTGAGCCACTTTTAAAAACCCCATTGCAATGGCCTCCAGAATTCATTCTAATTTAAGAATTTTTTATTTTTATGAGTTTCAGGAATAGTCACGGCTCTGCACGCCGCGAGGCGCGTCCTTTGACAAGAGCTGCAGCTACCATTTTTAATTTTTTACGAGATGAAAATATACTTTTCTTACAGGACTGTACCGGGTGATCAAAAAGTCAGTATAAATTTGAAAACTGAATAAACCACGGAATAATGTAGAAAGGTACAAATTGACGCACATGCTTGGAATGACATGGGGTTTTATTAGAACCAAAAACGTACAAAAGTTAAAAAAAATGTCCGACAGATGGCGCTTCATCTGTTCAGAATAGCAATAATTAGCATAGCAAAGTAAGACAAAGCAAAGATGTTGTTCTTTACAGGAAATGCTCAATATGTCCACCATCATTCCTCAACAATAGCTGTAGTCGAGGAATAATGTTGTGAACAGCACTGTAAAGCATGTCCGGAGTTATGGTGAGGCATTGGCGTCGGATGTTGTCTTTCAGCATCGCTAGAGATGTCGGTCGATCACGATACACTTGCCTCAAAGCCAATTATCGCACGGACTGAGGTCTGGGGATCTGGGAGGCCAAGCATGACGAAACTGGCGGCTGAGCACACTATCATCACCAAACCACGCGCGCAAGAGATCTTTCACGCGGATAGCAATATGGGGTGGAGCGCCATCCTGCATAAACATTGTACATCGTACGTTCCAGCAGGTGTTTATCAGCCAGGCTGGGGATGATGCGATTCTGTAACATATCGGCGTACCTCTCACCCGTCCGGTAGCAGTTTTGCTGTCCAGCGCCATCTGTCGGACATTTTGTGAACTTTGTTTTTTTTTCTTGGTTCTAATAAAACCCCATGTCATTCCAAGCATGTGTGTCAAATTTTACCTCTCTATCTACATTATTCCGTGGTTTATTAAGTTTTCAAATTTATACTGACTTTTCGATCACCCAGTATATATAGTAAAGCGATAAAATCCCCAGTCTGATAAAAACAATTCTTATATGAAAAAGCTTTCTAAATTTCACCCACTTTCCGTGCCTCTAAACCAGAACTTCCCATTAGCAGTAAGCCTGTAGGATGACGCTTTTTTTTCGATCAGTGTGAGCTAACTTTAACCTAACTTCTTGTAAAGAAAAGGAAGGGAAAGGAGGTGCAAGAGTAGATGAGAGTGAGAGAAAAGGTGGTCGAGAATTAGGAAAGCGACGCAGCGGCGCTGGACGAGCGCAGGGTGACGCAGCACCCACGCCTCACGTTTGGCTTCGCGGAATGCGGGCCGCCTCGCCAGACGTAGCGACACTTTCCCCGGGACTGGCACCTCGTCTTGTCATGGGTGCAGGCCACACCGCTGAGGCATGAAAACGTTCCGGATTCCGCCGCCGCCACCGCCGCCGTCGAGAGTAGTGAAAACACCTGTCAATCAGCTTCTTGCAAATGTTGTCACTAATTCAGCGGAGTGGCAGTGCGGTTCTAGGCGCTACATTCTGGAACCGAGCGACCGCTACGGTCGCAAGTTCGAATCCTGCCTCGGGCATGGATGTGTGTCATGTCCTTAGGTTAGTTAGATTTAATTAGTTCTAAGTTCTAGGCGACTGATGACCTCAGAAGTTCAGTCGCATAGTGCTCAGAGCCAATTCAGCGACCACCTAAGGCAGTGATACACACGAAGGCACTTGTCTTAAACGATGTTGTTCAGATAGTCGTCCGAGAACTAAACAGACGATGATCACATTTCAGAATTTCACTGTGAAGCGTGGTCTGCTATGAAGCCTGTTTACTATAATTTTTCACTGAAGTCTTTCAGGCCGGTTGTCTGTGATGCTGGTGAATCTTCCGTCTTGTGTGGTCGCGATCCATGAAACTGTTTCCTTCCTTACGTTACGTCCAGAGCCGCGTTGCATATCTTCAGTGGTACCCTGCCGATTTAGCGGAACCAGGAGCACCACTCAAGAGGTCCAACGCAGCTCGGGAAGTACAGTCAGAAACGAAAAAGGTTCATGGACAACTACACTGAAGCGCCAAAGAAACTGGTATAGGCATGAGTATTCAAATACAGAGATATGTAAACAGGCAGAAGACGGCGCCGCGGTCGGCAACGCCTGCATAAGACAACAAGTGTCTGGCGCAGTTGTTAGATTTCTTACTGCTGCTACAGTGGCAGGTTATCAAGATTTAAGTCGGTTTGAACGTGGTGTTATAGACGGTGCACGAGCGATGGGACACAGCATCTCCAAGGTAGCCATGAAGTGGGGATTCACGAGTGTTCCATGAATATCACACATCCGGTAAAACATCAAATCTCCGACTTCGTTGCAGCCATCTCCGACTTCGTTGCAGCCGGAAAAATATCCTGCAAGAACAGACCAACGACGACTGAAGAGAATCGTTCAACATGACAGAATTTCAGCCCTTCCGCAAATTGCTGCAGATTTCAGTACTGGGCCATCAACAAGTGTCAGCGTGCGAACCATTCAACGAAATATCATCGGTATGGGCTTCCGGAGCCGAAGGCCCAGTCGTGTACCCTTGATGACTGTACGACACAAAGCTTTACGCCTCCCTTGGGCCCGTCAACACTGACACTGGACTGTTGATGACTGGAAACATGTTGCCTGGTCGGGTGAGTCTGGTTTCAGATTGTATAGAGAGCATGGGCGTGTACGGGTATGGAGACAACCTGATGAATCCATGGACCCTTCATGTCAGCAGGGAAATTTTCAAGCTGGTGGAGGCTCTGTAACTGTGTGGAGCGTGTGCAGTTGGAGTGAAATGATACCCCTGATACGTCTAGATACGGCCTAGACAGATGACACGTACCTAAGCATCCTGTCTAATCACCTGCATCCATTCATGTCCATTGTGCATTCCGACGGACAGACTTGGACTACTACAGCAGGACAATGCTGGGACCGCAGTCTTGTGATATTGGGTTGGTGCATAAGTTGGTAGCGTTTTGCCGTTAGTGTAATACATACAACAGATAGGCATAACAGACACTTTAGGCATCAATAACATATTCTCCTTCAAAATTTATAACAGTCCGCCATCACTGGCTTTTCAGTTTCGTGACTGTAGAAATCACGTGGTTTTGAGGCGAAGAACTCGTAGAACCTGTTGGGAGCGGATTTACATCCGGAAGCGAAGTTCCTTAGGCAACGGCCTTGCAGCAGTAGTAACACCGGTTCCCATCAGATCACCGAAGTTAAGCGCAGTCGGGCTGGGCTAGCACTTGGATGGGTGACCATCCGATCTGCCAAGCGCTGTTGGCAAGCGGGATGCGCTCAGCCCTTGTGAGGCAAACTGATGAGCTGCTTGATTGAGAAGTAGCGGCTCCAGTCTCGTAAACTGACATACAGCCGGGAGAGCGGTGTGCTGACCACATACCCCTCCATGTCTGCATGCAGTGACGTACGTGGGCTGAGGATGACACGGCGGTCGGTCGGAACCGTTGGGCCTTCCAAGGCGTGTTCGGACGGAGGAAAAGAAAAACGAACTTCCTTGAAAACTGTTAGATAGTGGAAAATGTGAAAATCTGAGGGCGCAAGATCAGGTCAATAAGGTGGGTACAGCTCAGCCGGACAGTGTGGCCGAGCGGTTCTAGGCGCTTCAGTCGGGAACCGCGTAACCACTACGGTCGTAGGTTCGAATCCAGCCTCGGGCATGGATGTGTGTGATATCCTTAGTTTAGTTAGGTTTAAGTAGTTCTAAGTTCTAGGGGACTGATGACCTCAGATGTTAAGTCCTATAGTGCTCAGAGCCATTTTGAACCAACCCAGCTCCTCTATAGTGATTTTTGTCAGTCTATCAGAATTTGGGCAGCCCTTATCGTGGAGCAGCATCACTTCAAGCACGCTTCCTAGTCGTTATTCTGCAATACGACTCAGTTGTTGACAATAAATGTCAGAAGTGATGGTTACATCTCGGTGAAGGAATTTGCAGTACACCACGCCTTCACTGTTCCACCATTTCAGGTCACCAGTAACGATATAGGATAGGAATGGCCGGTGTTGTTCAAGAGCCAATTGATGATCAGCAAGCAGAGATGCGTACCCATGGCCACCCACTCTTCTTTGTTATTTGGGCGTAGAGCATGCGGTACACAAACGCGCAATTTTCGAACCTTACTCACTGCAGGTAAATGTCACACGGTGCTGGAGTGATCACAGTTCATCACATTTGCCAGTTCACTAGTACTCTGACGTGGATAGTTGTGTATTAATGTGTTTAAGCGATCTTCATCAAACACCTAAGGCCTTCCTTGAGCGTGCAGAGTCACTAATGTCAAAACAACCATCCTTAAACGATAAAACATCTTTCTTGCCACGCTCAATCCAATGGCGTTATCCATATACACTGTGCAAATATTACTGGCTGCCTCCGCTACTGTTACCCCTCTATCGAACTCAAACAGAACAGTATGTCGGAAATGTTGTGGTTTCTCTAATCGACACTCAATTTTCTAGCATTCACAGCCCTAAACACTGTCCCCAAATGAAAAAAATGACAATATGTAAACTCAGAGAGCAACAGTGAACTACAAATAAAAATTACGAACGATAAATAAACCCACAGCAACCGGAATAGCAACATGCAAAACAAAAACGCTACGAACTTATGATACAACCTAATAAATTGAGAGTAAGAATGTATTTGCCTCAACCTTCACTTAAATGATCAGTTTCATTATTATGTGATAGCTTTCGGTTTATCTACACACATTAAAGAAATACAATAAGGCAGTGCATACTTAATATAATTGCGTTACTTACTGGTTATGACTTAGTAACTACATAGATATCTTCCGGTCACGAGATCTATTAATGCTTCTAGGTTCGTGATAAAAAAGTACATAGAATTACAGTTCTACTTAGTCATGGGAAACAAACGTTCACACAATGACATCAGCCAATGGCGTTGACATTTTATTTATATTCAAAATTATCCAACATTTATAATATGTGTGTGTGTGTGTGTGTGTGTGTGTGTGTGTGTGTGTGTGTGTGTCTGTACAGCACGAAGTTACTACGTTACTATTCTTGCTTTGGGAGCACATTTTAGAGAGAAATAATATGTACAGCTCAGTGGTTAACAAAAGCACATCAGCGTCAGTTTCCAAGGTGCTAGCCTCGACTTCGTAAGTCTCAAATTTGTTCAGGGAAAGTTTCATTTGTTATAAACTCGGCTGTCAACATCTCATAAGGTAGTGTGAAGCATCATTCTACAATGCTGAGTGACACAACGGTCGTAAGCAGACTTAAGTGCTGAAAGAAATGTTAATAGCAACTAAACCCAGCACGACAAACGAGCTAACGTGGAAAATGCCACACGCTAGCCTCAGAGGCTAACTGCGAGCCAGAGACAGTTCCTGTTGCACTGCGTTTAATAATCACAGAGTATGGGTCGCATTGAGTGACGTGACGCAGTGATTAATTAAGACTGGTTGCACACGAGAGAGTAATGTGTTTTCAAATGATCACCGTTAACCCCACATTTTGAGGCTTCCCTAAAGAGATTAAAGACATTGAATTTTTTATGATAAAATTTTCTGAGTCATTAGACTGCGTCATACTCATTGTTGACGTTTCGATCTTCTTCAGGATTCCACTGGTGTCCCTGGATGGCTGAAAACTGCCGAGCAGTGGAGAAGAGGTATGTGACGAGGCCTAAAGACTCTGAAGATTTTATCATCCATGACAACAGCCAGGAATGCCTGAAAGGAGCACACCTTCTCCTTGGTAGAACTTAACACCAAGGGCAAGATGCAGTGCTGGCCATCAGAGTCAAACACGTCGTAATAACAACTTGAAACTCGAGCGTTACTAGCGAGAGACTACCGCTGAGTCAGCCACGTCCTGGATGAGGGAAACGGAAACCCACGCCCAAAACGCAGACGACTGACATTCATGGCCCATCTGTATGAGCTACAGACAACAGCAGGGCCCCCTCACCTCGACAGTCCTTTCATCGCAGCAAACAAATGTAATGAAGCTTCCCACTAGTGCAATCTTGGGAGAGCAATCACATCAACTGAAACGTCCCCTTAGAAAAATTGTACAAGACTGTGCTTAAACTGACACACAATATTTTTTAGCGCAACGCAGTCTGACTTCCAATAATCCCTACAAGAGAATGGCCCTGACTAACATTAAACTATACCTTTCACAAATCACTTACCTCACAAAAATCTTCGTTACTCAAGCTACTGCAATACAGCGAGCGCTACTACTGCCAGCCAAATAAAAGATTCAAACTACTGAAGGCACTAACTACTGATAGGCATAGTCAGCAAATGAGAGATTTTGATAGAGAAAAAACAATGTATTTACCTTAATATTGTTCAAAAGTCATATTATATATATCAGTTCATGACATCCAGTCTTACAAATTTACTGTCTCTGTCCAGATCATCCGCTCTCACAACTCCGCCATCTCTCTCCCCACATCCACCACTGCTGGCGGCTCACCTCCAACTGCGCAACGCTACGCGCTGTTCACATCGAGCTGCCCAATACTACAATGGCAGACAACAATGCAAACTAGCCACAGACTGCACACAGCACAGTCAGTGATTTTCATACAGAGCGCTACGTGGCGTTACCAATAAGAAAACCTAAAGAGCCTACGTACACAACATTTTTAAAGTTGTGGTGTAATGTACCTCCCAGTAGAAGGGTTGCGAGGCATCACATTTGGACCCTGGACGGCACGTACACCTATAGACCAAGAGGAAGGCCACTGCAACCGTAACAGCGATGTTGGTGGCATTTCTTACAACATGATGCCCGCGCCCCTCCCCCTCACAAAATTTTTGGAAGTTTCATCGTGTCGTGCTGCACAGTAGGAGACTCACCCTGATTTCATTGCGATTTCCCAATATAATTTCAGGTTAATGACGGCGTGGTTCCATGAACAACTTTGTCCTATACACTGGTCCCTCCGAGCTGGTAGTCCGTCTTCAATGGTTTCTGCACCAATTTAATTTCCGCTCTATTTCGTTACCGAGACATTCGTAATACTATCGCATGGACATGCGGACTGACGTTACATAACATATTGCGAAGAAGATAGAGACTCACTCGAACCCATTATTACATTATAGTGGTTTGGGAGAACCTCAGAAAACTAGAATGTGTAGATCATGTAACAGTCCTGATTCTTCCTTAGTCAATTCCTTTTATTCTCTTCTGGACGTGTCAGCGTCGTTTCGTACATGTTCGCGAAGTTGCAGAGAGCGTCGTCCGCTGGCTGCGCAAGTGTCCGACGACGCGACTTGGTTTTACAGTCAGCAGCCCTTCCTTTCACTATGAGGCCGGCAGCCGTTGTTCCTTTCCCTTCTGTTGCGGCCAGAGCACCGCCCACAACGAAGCAGGGGCGCGCCGCCACTACCCACGCCAAACTTCCAGTTGGAAGCAAAGACTGATGCAGCTGGCGGTAGAAATTATCGTCCCTCCAATCGCTGTCCGACTAATGATCACGTAATCCCTCGCAAACAGTAGAGGGCTTTGAAACTCATGCTCGTTTCATTCTCTGCTTCTTCTACTCAAATTTTCCACGTCTCAACAAGACCCTTTTTCAAGAGTCAAGTGTCTTCAACAACACACACTGTGCGCCTACAGAAGAGGGGTTGGGTTGTTTGGGGGAGACCAGAGAGCGAGGTTATCGGTCTCATCGGATTAGGGAAAGACGGGGAAGGAAGTCGGTCGTGCCCTTTCAAAAGAACCATCCCATCATTTGCCTAGAGCGATTTATGGAAATCACTGAAAACCTAAATCAGGATGGCCGGGATTGAACCGTCGTCCTCCCGAATACGACTCCAGTGTGCTAACCACTGTGCCACCTCGCTCGGTTGCCTACTGAAGATAGTACGTTCATTTAAAACCGCTATGAAACCTGCAGACACTGTGAAATTAATTTTTCTCTCCTCTCACATAGTGGCATCCGGCAGCATACTACACTAGCTACGCCTTTCATAGTATTTCGAAGCACCGTAACTGGAGGAACTCCATTTGCTCAAATTTCTGGAGTCATCTCTTACTCTCGACAGGTCTTCGGGGCTGTTTTGGGGAAAATTCTAAGTTATAATTAATTAACGTGACTCATAAAAAATAAGGAAAATTTGTCTGTAGGGACTACAGATACGATATTTGGTAGCAGGACCCAGCATGTTCGTAGAAATTTAGCTGTAAAATGACACATTTCGTGCACCCACAGCGGAATGTGCAGGTGACATAGATTCATTTGTAATAATGACAGTAAGTATGTGTTTATAAAACGATTAGTGAATTCATGCTTAGGTGCAAAAATGGTTCAAATGGCTCTGAGCACTATGGGACTTAACTTCTAAGGTCATCAGTCCCCTAGAACTAGAACTACTTAAACCTAAGGACATCACACACATCCATGCCCGAGGCAGGATTCGAACCTGCGACCGTAGCAGTCGAGCGGTTCCACTCTGTAGCGCCTAGAACCGCTCGGCCACCTCGGCCGGCTCATGCTTAGGCGGTTTGGTATAACGTTCTCATTTTGTGAAGTGCTATATTCTTGCATCTAATTGATAGCCTCTTATACACGAGGGTTGCGTAAACATGCTTGACACGAGAACAGTGTGCTCTTAAAAAGAATGATACGCATTAATGCAACGCACTAAAAGGTAAAGTACGAAGAGCAATACGTAAAAAAAGAACTGTTTTAAAAGAATATTTTGAGCATAAACGTATTCTTAAAGTTGAACTGGCCTCTAAGCAGTTTAAGTTGTTATAAAAATAAAAGCCCAGGTGCAAAATATTGAGCTTTCTAAAATCTCCAAGGGCACAACATTTTGTGTTCGATATTGATCAACAACAACTCTCTAATTTCTGAAGGCTCATCAGTGGGAAAAATTTTACTCTGGGTTCGCCAATTCGTGAAATGTCTCTCCATTATTAATGGTCCATTGGCGTCAATATCATTTTCCCACTGTTGTCCTGAGTCGTGTATATTGCAACGGTAAACAGAGTTCAAATGGCTCTAAGCACTATGGGACTTAACACCTGAGGTCATCAGTCCCCTAGCCTGAGAACTACTTAAACCTAACTATCCTAAGGACAGCACACACATCCATGCCCGAGGCAGGATTCGATCCTGCGACCGTAGCAGCCGCGTGGTTCCGGACAGAGGCGCCTTTGAAACGCTCGGCCACCGTGGCCGGCGCAACGGTAAACATAATAGGGATAACTATATGTATAACTGATACTAATACGATCGTCTATTTTCAGACTACGAAGCACTCTCGCTTTCTTCAGTATCACGAACTGTCGATGAAGAAACAAGTCATGCAATGTAGACTTACAATGCCAGTGTTTACTCCCGTTAAAACTTACGTGTTGAGAGGCCCTGGTTTGTCTACAGGGTTTCAATTTATCTGAAGACACTGAAATATCTCGAAAACAAAACATATCTCGGAAACAAACAATTTACAGTTGAAATACGTTCGTCTCGGAGGTGGATATCCAATAATAACAAACTCTTCCGTCAACCTCACCCCGAGTGTGGAGGCAGGGAAGCAACTTTGAAATCTTAAATAGGAAACCCCATTTTTTATTGCAGAGTCGGATTCTACGGAAAAAACATACGTAAGTTTTGTCTGGAACATTTTCTTGGTTTCGCGGTAGATGGCGCTGTAATCGGAAAAATCAGAAACGGTAGAAAATCGTATGTTTCAAAATGCTATCCAATGACATTAATCCAGCACCTCCGAGGGCAGGCAATTATTTGAGAACTATTAATGAGAAATCCCGTTCTCAACTTTGTGTTCGTCCGATAAAACGAAAATGGGGGCTGGTCGACGCGCCACTGTGGCCGTGTAGAGAACTACGACTTATCGTAACAGACAGTGCAGTAACATTAAACGTTATGAAATAACTGGCTGACCTACTCTCGAATCGTGGAGGTGGGGAACTAATTCAGGTGTCATGAGATACCATTTTGGAACATGCAATTTGCTACCCATTTTGATTTTTCCGATTACAGCGCCATCTCTAGCGTAACGAAACACAAGTTTGTGACAACACGTACATATTTTTTCCGTAAGAAAAATGTTTCAGACAAAACTTAACTCATTTCTTTCCGTAGAATCCGAATCTGCAGTAAAAATGGTCACTCCGCACCGCCCCTCACCACACACGGGGTAGCGTGGTGGGTTGGATTTGGTATCATTGGATGCCCCTTCCGAGACGAACAAATTTTAATTATAGTTATTTGGATGCAACATGTAGTTTTCGAGATACATGAACGTCTTTAGATAAATTGAACACCCTATATAAAAGTATTCCCTTTCGTTTCGTCTCCGACTGAGGAAGACATCTTCGGACGTAGAATGGCGACTACATCGAGAATTCGAGGGTCTCCCGAATTTATAGAGCTGTATAGAGGGTACCAACCACCATTTTTCACGTGATGCGTGATTATCTCTGGCTGGCACCATCGTTCTCAATTAAAAGTAATCGATCGTCATAATGTTGATGCAAAGTCGACATCCATATTTCATCTCCTTTACACCTCCTTTTCTGTTAAAATTTATTTAAGATGATTCGTTTGAATGAAGGTACTTTATTTGTAGCAGATACTTTCACGAGCAATATAGCAGCCTTAGACACTAGATGTTACCCGGTGCATCGCTCGCATGTCAGTAGTTTTGTTGTGATGGGTGATGGTGGGTAAGCAGACTGGTAATTTTACGATATATCTATGTATACAGTGGTGTAAAGACAAATGTACAAAAAATGTATGAAGTGTCGGTATACAGGTACGTAATGAATTTGTTTCTATTATTTTATTAATTTGTTGTACGTCAATTGTGAAAGCATGCATTATATTTCCTAATTATATTTTTAAAAATGTCTCGATTCATTGCATTCGTCCAGAAGTAGAATTTTTAGGGGTTTCTCTGCCTCACGTGATAATGTATATGAGTTTTTCCAGCAGAACAACACGTATCAACCGTTTCTCCCTTTCATGTTAGCATATATGGTACCTACATTTTTGATCCATCCCCCTATAATGTGTAATGAATGATTAACATCCTCAGTTAATAGATTATAACCAAATGCAGACTCACCAAAAGCCTCCCACATTCGACAAGTATAGGTACGACTCTCTGTTTGTCGTACAGCCGTCTTTGTGAGTCTTCAAGCGTCTTGGACGCTGTTAGAGTCGCGTGACGCTCTGCGTCTAAAAAGCGACGGCCTTGTGACTGTTCTAATGTCTCCGTACCTCTCAAGGTCATGTGACGTTCTGTGATGAAGTTCCGGCGGGCACGAGACTGCTCTGAGGTTTGTTGGATTCGAATACGTTGCACAGTTTGAGCTCTCTTAGAACTATGCGCCAAATCATACTTTTGCGAGGCTTACAGTAATAGTTTTAAATATCGTTCTCCGGCTTACCGTCCGATTTTATTGTTGTATCTTTTCCCAAACTCTCTATCTATGCCAGGTGGTATAGGAAATCAGTATCGTAAGCCACGCGCACAGTAACATAGTATTTGCACTGTCACGTGCACTATGATTCGTCGATCATAGCGCAAGCGTCGTCTGCGTGTTAATAATAGAAAGATACAGATTTCTAAAGTAGCCTATGGGCTTCCTCAGGGTTCAAGCTATCTCGATAGCAAATACCATAGGAAACGGTTCAACGGTAAAATAGTGGAAACGTAACAGAGTGAGTTACTTTCGCAGTTAATGGTACTGGCATTAATATGGATTAAACACGGTAAAAATTGAGTAAACATTGTACTGATTACGTTAAATCATATTGCGTAGCAACTAATAAAATCATTTTTACAATTGTGATAGAGTTCGAAAGTGAAGGTGTAAACAGCCTTTTGAAAGAGCAAATATTTTCCTTAATTTGCGTAATACTCTTAAAATCAATAAACATCTTATACTTGTAAAGTAGCCTATATCCTTCAACATGGTTCAAGGTATCTCACGTCAGATTTCGTGTATCTTGTAAAGTAGCCTATATTCTTCAACATACTCCAAGGCATCTCATGTCAAATTTCAAGGATGTCGGTTCAGGGACTTTGTCGTGAAAACATAACAGACAGGACTACTTTCGAATTTATAATATAGTGTGGAAGTATGGAATGACATGGATTAAACACTTGAGGAATGTATAAGCAACGTATTATAGCTGTTACCCACGTCTGCATTCGAGTATTAGTAAAATGAAATGAAACGTGCGTATGGCTTTATTGGCCAAGAGACCCTGGTTGGGCCGGCCGGAGTGGCCGAGCGGTTCTACGCGCTACAGTGTGGAACCGCGCGACCGCTACGGTCGCAGGTTCGAATCCTGCCTCGGGCATGGATGTGTGTGATGTCCTTAGGTTAGTTAGGTTTAAGTAGTTCTAAGTTCTAGGGGACTGATGACCTCTGAAGTTAAGTCTCATAGTGCTCAGAGCCATTTGAACCATTTGAGATCCCGGTTGGGATGTTCGGGATCTTGGTGCAAGTCTTTTTATTTGACTCCGCTTCAGTGACTTGCACGTCGATGGCGACAAAATGATGATGACAACGCACACATCTTGACGCGAGCAGAAATCAAACACCGATCCGTGCAGGAACTGAACCTCGGGAACCCGTGATCGAGGAATAGCAACGCTAACCGCATGTCCGTGAGCTGCTCACGTAAATCTGAACTGAACATAAAACTGGTGAGTGGCGCTTGATGCTCAGCGGCTAAAATGTGAAGCGCTTGTGATTCGTACTATTACGGATTAAACAGAGGATTGTATGAGCATTGCATGTATTACGCTGTATCTTATTATTACATCACATCAGGCTCTAAAAGCATTTTCACAAATATGACAAAATTCGAAAGTCTGGAAGTAAACAGCTTTTTCAAAGAGTCATTGTTGTTCCGTATTTCGCGCCATTGGCTTCAAATCAGTAATTACGTTGTACTACACTTTTTCTGTAGCCTGTGTTGTGTTCTTCAGCGTTCAAGCTATCTCCATACAAAATTTCATCAAAATTAACAACTTAAAATTAACAGAGTATAACGATAAAACGATATAGTTGTTTGAATTGTGGAAATAATCTAGTGACAACATTATTCTTTGCCTAAGAGAAATCACTGAATTTTGGACAACAAATGCCCACCATCAATTATAGAGGGACCTCCCGCTTACCAGTGACATATAAGATCGTGAAGTTAAAATCTTCTGGATTCTTAGGCCGCGTCATATTTCTTCTAAAATGATCGACGTTTCGACCCCTCTGCTGGGATCTTCCGGTGTCCACTACTGCTAGGACACTGTCAGAGACGAGTGTCGAGTCCTCTTATAAAGGGGAGTTTCCCCGCGTTCGTGCTGGAGAAATGGTAGTATTGGTTAAAATTATGTCTACCATTGGTGGAGCATAATCATAGGCTAATATTCCTGGTCTGATGCAGAAGAAGGGGCGTTGTTATCTCCTGTGGATACTATCGGTGGCCTATCGTCATTGGATAGAAAGGCACTGTTCAACACTGGAGAAGGGTTATTGGTTGAAATTCCTCCTACTGCTATTCGTTGGTCCTTATCATTGGCTAGATTCGAAACGGACGGAGGAAGAAGGGAATGTTTACCCAAAACCTTATTGTCCACCGAGGTGACTTGCAGCGCGTTGTTTACGCCGCTCGGACACCGCGGCCGCGTATTCACTTCCTTGATGGCGTGGAGCCATGACGCCGGAAGCATATAGCCGTCCTCTCTATTGAAATTAGATGCATTCTTGGAAATTTCAACCGCTTCTCCGACCTTTCTTCTATAAGTGTTTGTTTCCTTAGCCAGCACACGTACGTTATTAAAATCGATGTCAGAGCCACAGTTCTCACGATGTTCGCTACTGCTGATTTTGCAGTTTGTTTTAGTCGCATGTGCCGTTCTTTAACAGCTTGTGGATCAGCGGTTCAGTCGTGAAAACATAACAGAGTGGGTTAATTTCGCATTTATAATACAAGTATCGATTTGTCTGGATTGTCACACTACTAGCTATTTCCAGTAAAACAGCCTTTGGTTTTTATATTAACAAGAATACTACTCAGTCGCCATTATATCTTACGGAAGGGCGTTGATGAAAACGCTGTTTAGCGCCCAACAACTTTAAATCCATGCTATCTATCCATCCATCCATCCATCCATCCCGTACAACAAGGAATTTCACGAGGAAATAGACGGGGTAGGCTCGGGCAGCCCTCTTTGTCCAGCTGTTGCCAGTTTGTTAACAGAGATTATTGAACAACGCGCGCTGCGAACAGCCAATAAAAACTAGCTAAATAGTACCGCTATGTGGATGATACCTTTGTAGTTTGGTAGCATAACATTTCAATAGTATCATTCCAAAAATTCAGTTAAAGATGAAGGAAGAGAGGAACGGGCAGCTTAATTTTCTGGGTGTGGACGGGTTTTTGGGTGATACGGTGTACGGGAAATCTACACACACTGATCGATACTGCCATAAAGAATGGAACCATCACTCAAGACAAAAAAGGGTTGTCTTAAAACCTTTGTGGACGGGGCTAATAAAATTTGCAAGTCAGTTTACTTACAAGGTGCGATGCATCACTTGACGTCGGCCTTAAAGAAAAACGGCTGCTCCATTAAGGAAGTGACTCGAGCAGTCCGTCCAAGAAGAGAGAAAGCCAGGGCTAATGAGGAATAACGTCTGCCAACTCGGCCAGTTGTTTTCTCTTTTTTTTTTGTTTCCCAACGAGATTACGTATCGCATCTGGAATGTTGCCGAACATGCGGCTTAAGCTAACTGTAGACCCGCTAATAAAATGGAAGAATTCTTAAGAACGGAAAAAGACCAACGGCATCCACCATTGGCGTCTAGGACTGTAGAATTCCATATTGTAGGCAGGTATGCATCGGTACCACAAAAAGAAGTATTAACACTTGCACAGCCGACCACACAAAGAAATTCTGCCTGCGACACAATGACAAATCGACCTCAGCAGAACACTTTTTCCGAGATGGAAGCTGCTGTGTCGTTCGAAAAACGCACAGCAAGGGCAAATGCACCACAGGCGCAAGGTTGCGAGTTGGTGCCAGTGCCGTATAGACTCGCCACTTGCATGAGTTCCACCAGCGCCACGGGCGGCACTGGGGATGAAGATACCAACTTCGCCTCGGCCAATTGCCGGCCGAGCACAATCCGCCAATGACAGTGTAAGTAGGCTGTTTATGTTTTCTCTATGTAAGTAGGCTGTTTATGTTTTCTCTATGTAAGTAGGCTGTTTATGTTTTCTCTATGTAAGTAGGCTGTTTATGTTTTCTCTATGTAAGTAGGCTGTTTATGTTTTCTCTATGTAAGTAGGCTGTTTATGTTTTCTCTATGTAAGTAGGCTGTTTATGTTTTCTTATTGGCAACGTTACGTAGCGCTCAATATGAAAATCACTGGCTGTGCTGTGTGCAGTCTGTGGCTAGTTTGCATTGTTGTCTGCCATTGTAGTGTTGGGCAGCGGCAGCTGGCTGTGAACAGCGCGTAGCGTTGCGCAGTTGGAGGTGAGCCGCCAGCAGTGGTGGATGTGGGGAGAGAGATGGCGGAGATTTGTAATTTGTCATGAACTGATATATATATATTATGGCTTGTGATGATATTAAGGTAAATACATTGTTTGTTCTCTATTAATATCTTTCATTTGCTAACTATCCCTATCAGTAGTTAGTGCCTTCAGTAGTTTGAATCTTTTATTTAGCTGGCAATAGTGGCGCTCGCTGTATTGCAGTAGCTTGAGCAGCGAAGATTTTTGTGAGGTAAGTGATTTGTGAAAGGTATAGTTTAATGTTAGTCAGGGCCATTCTTTTGTAGAGATTTTTGAAAGTCAGATTGCGTTGCGCTAACAAAATATTGTGTGTCAGGTTAAGCACAGTCATGTAAAATTGTTGACAGGGGACGTTTCATATGTCGACCCTTAGCCTAGGATACCTCACTGGAATCTTCTGATTTTTTCTTGTAGTTTGTGTAATTAGTGTAGCTTTTGTTTATTGCTAGCGCGTAATTGTAGAGAGAATCTCCTTTGTAGTTGCAGCCTTTCATTGTTGTATAGTAAAACAGGTGTGGCATGCATGTAGATTTGCACCAAGTATTTCGCAGCTGCGCTTGCAAGTAACTAGATATTATTTTCAGTGCTATGTTAATGTGTTCTCTTATTTTTGATCTTCAAATTGTGTTTTTCTGTGTTGTCGTGTGAAATATTGTGACAATAATGGCGTGTGAAAAACGTAATACTAGGCTCCAAAGTAAACTGAGAAATGACAGTGAAGACGAAAGCAGTGTGTTAGCGCCACCGAGTAGTGAATTAACTGATGTTCAAAGTAGTAATTTGGTAATTGTGAATAGGGAAATGGAGCGGGCGGCAAACAATGGCATGGACAGTGAAACAATTAGTGAAGAGGGAAGCATTATCGATCGATCGGTCGGCAACAGCTCGCCTCAGGAATCCGAAATGACAGGACACAATTTCGCAAATACTGTAGATTCAGGTTTTGGGTCATCACCGTTTTCTCAAATAAGTCAAGACACATTTTCTGCTTGTCAAAATGTGAATGTTGCCGGTGCAAATGCACTGCCGAAATGCGTAGAGAAACAGATTCCAGACACTAATACATTATTATTGCAATTAATGCAACAAATGGAACAAAATCAGAGACAAACACAGCAAAAGCTTGAAAAGTTAGACACAATGGAACAAAATCAGAGACAAACACAGCAAAAGCTTGAAAAGTTAGACACAATGGAACAAAATCAGAGACAAACACAGCAACAGCTTCAAAAGTTAGACTCATTGGAACAAACTCTTGAACAAACGCGTGAAGATTTAACTACTGAGTTACATCACATTGAATCGAAATGTCAAAAAGTCTGTAATGACGTAAAAACACAAATTTGTGAGCATTTCCAACCTATTTTTTCGCGTCATGAAAATGTATTACAGAAGCACGAAGCAGCCATAAAAGAACTGCAAACTATTGTTCATGAAAATCATGAGACCTTGCAAGCTAAATTTGACTCAGTTGCATCTACCAATTCGGTTACGCAACTTGCAATAACTCAGGAGAACTTAAAGGACACAGTAGATACACTGAAACTTGGTTCAGAAAAACACACTGAGGAAATAAGTACACTATCGGATAAAGTAGCCGAACTTTCAGATCAGTTCACTAATTTATCTACAAAGGTAGATGATGATCTGAATGACACAACACCTGTAGCCTTCACTGACACAGAAGTGTATGAACAAATCAAGAAATTCAAACAAAATCAGAATCAAATTAATACGCAACACCAAAGAGAAATCCGGGAAGTACAAGATCAGCTGACACAGGTAATACAAGAATTACGTATTTCAGAGGACACTCGCGCCCCAACACGGGAAGAGGGACTTAGAAATACGGAAAAGACGCAAAATAATAACACAGGGCATTTCGGAAGTTATGAAAGAAACTGGCAATGTGCACCGAATTTCGAGATGGAACCGCCGAAACGAACTAACAATGACCGACATGCGACTTGCCGACATGATGATTTTGACTATAAGCTGTTCATTACTACACGTAAATTCAAAACGTTTAAGAATTCTGCCAACGACATTCATCCACAAGCGTGGCTCCATCAATTCTCTCATTGTTTCCCTCCCAACTGGTCATTGGAGCACAGGTTAGAATTTATGTGTGGCTACTTAGAGAATGAACCAGGTGTAAGAATGCGATCGGTCATTCACGATTGTCACAGTGAAGGAGATTTTTACCATGCCTTCCTCTCAGCATATTGGTCTCAAGCTACACAAGACCGTGTAAAACATAACATCATAATGATGAAACACTTCGAACAATCTGAATTTTCCAGTCTTATGAAATATTTTCAAGACATGTTGCATAAGAATCAGTATCTTTCAAACCCATACAGCCCCTCAGAACTCATCCGCATTTGCTTAATCAAACTGCCTGAACATTTACGACATATTATTTTGGCAGGACGTTGCAAAGACGACATTGAAGCATTTCAGGGACTCTTACAAGAATTAGAAATTGACACTGACAATCGCGGAACGCGAAACCAGGAACACAGCAATTACAGGTCACATCCGTCGCAATTCCGCGATGAAAGAAGTAATAACTTTACACGACAAGGCTATTCTCACAACACAAATCGTGACCAAAACAGACACCACCCGTATGACAACCGTTGGCAGAGTAGTAATAACTACAGGGAAAGATCACCTCTCCGTGGTAATGACTATCACAGAGACAATAAGAGAAACAGACAATATGGGAACCAAAATAAATACTATCAAGGGAGACAGAATAACTTTAGACGCAACGGACCAGCGCGCAGTTACGATTCAGGGAGAAATTCTCCACCATGTGACCGACAAGAAAGAAACTATGGGATCTACCGACATGACGACAGACGATATGATCGTAACGACAGACCTGAATTGCATCAGAACTGGCGGGATTCAAACAGAGCAGGGCCCTCTCGTCACGGTGAATTTGTAGAAGTTAGGTCTCCAAATCCCAATAACGACGCGCGCCAACAAAGAGACAATAGGCAATGACTCACACCGCTGGCAGCAACAAAACGTACTTATGAAACTGATGACGCAGCTGCCGTAGCTAGTAATTACGTAAAAATGGAAGATATTAGGGATATCTTACTCCAGGAACACGACGTAAAACTTAACAACATTGCATATCCTGTGATTCACATTACTGTAAATGACGTAAAATTTACGGCAGTACTTGACTCTGGCAGTCCCATCTCAGTAATTAGTGAAACAGCCTTTAGCAAATGCAACAAATCGAACGATTGCCCCACACTTCCGTTACGTAAGATTAAATTACAAGGTGCAATCTTTGGAAAAAGTGTAGATGTACGCCAACAAACCAACTTAGAATTCTTTTGTCAAAGCCACAGCTTCTCTACGAACTTTCTTATTGTTCCATTATTGTCGACGGAAATTATATTGGGAGTAGACTTTCTGAATGAATTCAAAGCAATCTTAAACTTTCACGATGCTGAAATAAGTTTAGAGAAAGAAGGTAAGTCAATAGCTTTGAAATTTGAAGACTGGCTCTCAAACCATGATGAGGAAATTAATCGGCTTTACGTTCTGTTAGACAACAGTTCGGAATTTTCTACGGAACTAGACACTAACAATCGCTCTGCAAGAACTGACAGGGATGACATCGATGGCATATTTGAAATTAATGAGTTAATTCAGAATAAAATTCAAACAATTGAGAATTGTAATGACACTGATAGGCAGGACCTTTTTGAGATTTTACAAGCACATTCCACAGTTTTTACTCATAAAACAGGAACAATCAAGGGATTTCAATACCAATTTCGTGTTCGTGAGCATACTAAATTTTGTGTTAGACCATATGTAATTCCAGCACATTATAGGGACCGTGTTAGAACAGAAATACAATCTATGCTCGACGAGGGCATTATTGAGCCTGCAGTAAGCTCATACAACAATCCATTACATGTTGTTGAGAAGAAAAATGGATCGATCAGGCTTGTCTTAGATTCGAGACAAATCAATACGATCATTATTCCTGAAACAGACAGGCCGCAAACGTTGGAAGAACTTCTTCAAAATTTTAATGGTGTAAAAGTGTTGTCTTCCATTGATCTCCGATCCAGCTTTTATCAGATCGAACTTCATCCAGAATGTAGAAAATACACAGCTTTCCTTTGTTTCGGCGTTTGTTATCAGTTTCGGAAACTTCCCTTTGGTTTGAACATTTCTTCAGCAGCATTCATTCGCGGGCTAAATTCCATATTACCTGAGTTCTTAAAACGTCACATCACCTTATATGTGGACGATATTCTAATAGCAGAAGCTTCATGGGAACTACATAATCGCATCCTCAACACTTTGTTACGTATTTTTGTAGAATCTGGAATTACAGTTAACTTGGAAAAGTCTGAATTCGGTAGGACAAAGGTGAAGTTTTTGGGACATATTATTTCTTCTGAAGGCATTCAGCCGGATCCTGAAAAGTTAGAAGCAATCAGAGCCATTCCAGTTCCATCCACAAAAAGACAAGTCCGCAGTTTTCTAGGTCTCGTAAATTTTTACCGTCGTTTTCTGAATATGCAAATTCTTGTTACACCAAAACTTTGTTCTCTCACTGGAAAAAATACTATTTGGAACTGGGACGAACAAGCACAGTTGGAATTCAATTCTTTGAAAGAAGCGTTACTTCACGCGCCAATCTTAGCTCATCCAGATCTGTCACAAGATTTCTGCCTTAGCACGGATTCTTCTAAAGTCGGTCTTGGTGCCCATTTATTTCAAGAAGCCATAGAAAATGACACTACCATTCAGAAAACCATTGCTTTTGCTAGCCGAGTGCTAACAAAATCTGAAAAAAATTATTCCGTTACTGAATTAGAAGCTTTAGCTATCGTTTGGGCATTTAACAAATTCCGTTTCTTTCTTTCTGGTAAGCACGTAAAAGTATACAGTGATCATCGTGCATTACAATTTCTTATGTCTTCAAAATTAAATCATGACAGGTTAAAACGTTGGGCATTGTTTCTGCAAGAATTCCGCTTCACAATAGTCTACATTCCCGGCAAGGAGAACATTGTTGCGGACGCACTGTCACGCGCACCGGCTGGTCTTGAGAAAAGTACCACAGAAGGCAACCTCGAGAAAAATTTCAGTATTCTTTACATTCAGAAAGTCGCCTTTGAAAACTTCATCACCACATCTTTAAAGGACATTGCTCATGAACAAGATAAAGATCCGATTTGGAAAGACATCAAGAGCAAATGGCATGAAAAGATACACACACAGATTCGGCATTATTATCTGGTTAGAAACAACATACTCTTCAAACGCTGCACTGTTGATGACAAGCTATGGGTACTTTGCATTCCTGACGATTTTGTTAATAAGCTCATTTGGTACATTCATTTCAGCTACGCACATTTTGGCCCACGAAAATGTTATCATATTCTTCGAACGACTTGTTATTTTAACAATATGGAAAAGCGAATTCGAAGAGTCTTGTCTATTTGTAAACTTTGTCAAAAGGCGAAACCATCCACTGTCTCACATCGTGCTCCGTTGTTTCCTATTATTCCTTCTAAATTAAAAGAATTTGCGGCTGTTGATCTCTTGGGACCGCTTGTCAGAACATCTAATGGATTTTCGTACGTTCTAGTCGCTGTTGAACTTACTTCAAAATTTGTTTCTTTCACACCGTTACGTAAAGCCACTGGACGGTCTGTATCCAACGCCTTTGTTAAAAATTTCTTACGTGAAGTTGGACACGTTAGTAAAGTCATTTCAGATAACGGACCGCAATTCAGATCTGCTGTTTGGTCACGCATGCTTCGCAACGATAAAATCAAACCTGTTTTTATTTCATTGTACTCACCACATTGTAACCCCTCCGAACGGATTATGAAAGAAATCAATAAGCTTTGTAGACTTTATTGTCACAGAAAGCATCAGTATTGGGACAGATATTTACACTTATTTCAAAACGTGCTGAATGAAATGCCTCACGACTCCACTGCTTTACCACCTACTCTTGTACTGAAGAATGAAGAACCACCGAACAGAATCAGAGAGCTTGTACCTTTCCCGAATACACGTAAACTTCGACACAAAGACATAATTGATTTGGCTCTTAAAAATATAAAATCTGCAGCAGACAAAAGGAGAAAACTACACGGTAAAGCAAATGCAAAGAAGTTGTATATTGGTCAGAAAGTTCTCATTAAAGCTCATTCATTGTCACATAAGAAGAAACACTTGAGTCACAAATTCTTTCTAGTTTACAATGGACCTTACAGAATCCGACGTATACCACATGATAATTGCGTTGAAGTTGAAACTCTGCGTACTAGGAAGAGTAAAGGTTTACACCACATTTCACATGTAAAACCGTTTATTGAAAGATAATCTGCTTTTTAACTTAGTCTTTGTCATAAAATTTTTCGCTTCACATTACTAATATGCTTTGTCAGACTTAGAATCTGTTAACATACAACAATGTTTGAAGTTAAATATCCAATCAAGAACCAAGAGAACTTATTTAAACAGAAATGACGAATGCATTGTTATAGTGAACAGACGTCACAGTGTTATTGTGTGTGTACATTCTTGCTTGTTAGTTGTACGATTACGTAACGACTATAAGGCTCACATACTTAGAACATTTACCAGTACTGCTAATGAGATTTTAATGCAACATTTTGGTTACCTGAAAATACATTCTGTATTTAAAGTGCTTTCTGAGAGATACCAGATGACACAGAGGTTAGTTTATGTGACAGCTACACGATTTTTATCACGACGCTACTAATGAGTGACAAGTTACAATGTTGCTTTTGCGGTGTATCTGTTTTATATCTGCACAGTTTTCTGAATTCTTCTGGAAAGTAAAACATATTTTAGTAGTAACTTTTGTGGTATAGCTACAAGGAGACAGCTTTTCCGTAGCACAACAATACGTTACAGCACAGTACTTTCTTCATCACAACAATAAGCGTAATAACTACGATATCTATACACAAAGCATTTCACTTTGGTTTATCATGAGGTAAGTACATTGGCTTCTGCGGAACTTAGCTTTCGGAGGAAAATAACTACGACACTTCCACAGAGATTATCTTACAACAAGATGCACATTTAGCGCTACAGGACACGCATTTCAGTGATCAATTTTATACTTAAAACATTTATTTTTAAAGATTTTTGAATTACAAAAAAAGTTTTCCGTGATATATTTCATTCCATTGGTGTAATCTGTAACACCTGAGGGTATAATTACATTAATCCTCAGGGGGGTACACGCTTACTTTGTGTACCATGTGTGTGGCAACCACAAGGAACCCTAGCTAATATGGTATTTGCTTATACAACTTTACACATCGGTACCATATTTCTCTAACACACAAATTACACAGCTATCTGATCATTTAACTGAGAGATAAACATTTTTTTACTACGTCAGTGACAGATGTTTACGTAATTACACAGCTGGATAACTTCACACTTATGAAACTGTATTTTGTCTGTGCATTGTAAACTGTTCATATTTTTTCGGAACCATTGTGATACTATGAGAGCTTTGAATGATGTATTTGGTAAAGGGATTATGATTTTTAAAGTACGTTTGAGGCAGATGACACTTTTGACATGAGCAGAGAATTTTTTTAATTATTGGAGGAAGCTACGACGATTTTGAGATTTGACTGAGGTGTTATGATGTTATTTTTACGACGACGATTTGTATCATGCTGCTGAGGTATGTTTATGATTAATAGGCTGAGGCTACATGAGTTATTTGATTATGCTTCATATTTATAATGACGAAATATTGACGAGTGTCGATGGATACGTATATGTGTAATAAGGTAAGGAGTAATGAATAGTGGGTAGGGACTCTTGACTTGTGAAACAGGATGTTGGAAACCAAGAATCGTACTTTAAGAGTTATGACATGTGTGAATCATGTGTGAATGTATCACAATGCTGACCAATATTTTTTTTGGACACTTATATTTATAGGATTTTGTTTCTACAGATTTGCAACGCTAATTCTTGACCTGTGAAATATTTTTATATGAGACTGCCACGGTAGCAGAAACTGCTGTCGTAAATATTTCCGTACGAAAGTTAAGTGACCACCTGCACGTAATGCGTCGCGGGCACCCAGCTGTGTCAGACGCCTGGAGAAAAAGCCATTACTGCGAGCCCTTTTCAGCGGCACAGGTAGAACAAAAAAAAAAAGGGGAGGCCATTATCCTTGGAAATATTCTTACATCTGCAAACCTGATAATGACAAGTGTCTTTCTACGAGAATTGAGAGCTACTGACTTACGAAATGCCACATAGCTATTGAATGATGTTTTTATGCTTTGGTTTGCGTAATTGCTTATTTCATTTGATATCTGGTTTCCAGCTGTGTTGCAGCATTGCTTTTATAAAATGAAATGCATTTGCTAATGTGAACACTTTCTGTCAACAGATCTATTAAATAATTATTTTATGATCCACATTCTTTAAAGAAGGAGCACTTGGAAAGGAAAGAACAATAAGAAGGAACTAGTAACAGTAACACATAATTTTCTTTTCAAGTACATGGTAATATTTCTTTTTACAATCAGTTGTTGTGGTGCACCACTTTAATTACATAGACATTAAGATGTGAATATACATTTCCCTTATCTGCATTGTTGTTTAGTGTAATATTTTTTCTGCTTGCGCTATGTCATGTTTAGGTATAAGTTGCTGCTGTTTGCCAGGCATAGTGTTATTGAATTTGACTTTTGCTCATTTATGCTGCTAGCTTTGCCAATTTGCATTTTTTGCATTGCTGTTTGTGTTGATTTGTTATGTGATGCTGCATTGCCTCGTCCCTTAGTTTAGCATCTGAGCTCAGTAGATTTAAGTTAGCTTAAGAGGGGGTAGCCTCTAAGAGAATGAGTTGCGATGAATTGGAAGAAATGCATTGAGAAAACAGGTTTAGGTAGGATTTTCTTGGAAATAAATGTTGAGGTAAGAAATGTGTGAACATATAAATACAGAAAGCATGCTTAGATAGAATTTTTTTTGGTGGAAACAAAGGATGAAATAAGAGGAAAGATATATGAAGTTTTGGGTTGGACTGCAGTACCAAATGTTACACTGAAAACGAACCCTGTCCTTTCCTATTGGTGTTATCCCACTATGTGTTTGTGTACCCTTGAGTATTTGTTTTCTTCCTGTCTCTGTGTACTGTTTCATAGAATTTTTTTCTCTTCTAATACTAAGCTATATTCACTATGAGGAGGAATACTGTTATCCTCAAATATAAGTTGCATTAATAATATGTTATTTTCTTTGTAAAGTTGTTTACAATTCTGTTCTGTTTCAATGTTCATGTGTGAAATTAATGTTTCGAAAACTATTCTCATTATTTTATGTATGTACTTATGTCACTATTTTTGTAACACTGATGTATATGTTTATTTCTATTCTTTTGTAAAGCCTGTACTACAAATGTTATCTGTATTATTATGTTTTTAATGATGTATTTTGTACCTTTGTAATTGTATTCTTATGTTATAAAATTGTAATTGTCACCAGTTCATGACATTATTAACTTGTAAGTTACATTTCACTGCACACGTTTCTGTTGGTCATAGTATATGGACAATATGTGAGAAGTAGGGACTGTTAGTGTTTGCAAGTGTGTTAATAATTCAGCAAGGGACTGGATAACAGCATTGCTGGTTCTAAGGACAATTCCAAAAACTTTGTGAGTGCACAAGTGGTGGTTTATGGACTTGCTATATTCTCCGCAAGACTCTTCAGTGGTGATTGTGCACCTGCACAGTCACAACAGATGGCTGCTGGCTATCTCTACAAGGACTACAGTGGATCTGCATCTATGATGACCCACCAACGCCATTATTTCTACAAGGACTACAGTGGGTCTGCATCTTTGATGACCCACCAATACCATTATTTCTACAAGGACTGCAGTGGGTCTGCACCTCTGGTGGCCCACCAATACCGTAATCTCTACCAGGACTACAGTGGGTCTGCTCTGTGATGACCTACCTACCAATACTCTTCAAAATTTCGACTGACTCTGCTGTGGGTTTGCTCTGTTGTGGCCCATTACCTGTATGCATATCAAGAGTCAGCACTGTCTTTCCATTGGAAGGACAACACTACTTCTTCAAGACTGCATGGAAATCCACTACTTCCGTGTACATTTTCTTTTACTGCTCAGACTTTGAGAAAAAACACTGCTATTCTACTCTTATGTACGATTAGGACTGTCTTTATGGACTGTGAGAAAATTTTAGCTTTTGACCAACATTGTATCAATAAGTGTGTGCATTTGACATGTTTGTTATTGTAATTATGAAAAATTTTATCAAATCATTATTGGCCACTGCCCAAAAAATATTTTGTAAAATTTTTGTGGGGAGCATGGGGGCTATGTAAGTAGGCTGTTTATGTTTTCTCTATGTAAGTAGGCTGTTTATGTTTTCTCTATGTAAGTAGGCTGTTTATGTTTTCTCTATGTAAGTAGGCTGTTTATGTTTTCTCTATGTAAGTAGGCTGTTTATGTTTTCTCTATGTAAGTAGGCTGTTTATGTTTTCTTATTGGCAACGTTACGTAGCGCTCAATATGAAAATCACTGGCTGTGCTGTGTGCAGTCTGTGGCTAGTTTGCATTGTTGTCTGCCATTGTAGTGTTGGGCAGCGGCAGCTGGCTGTGAACAGCGCGTAGCGTTGCGCAGTTGGAGGTGAGCCGCCAGCAGTGGTGGATGTGGGGAGAGAGATGGCGGAGATTTGTAATTTGTCATGAACTGATATATATATATTATGGCTTGTGATGATATTAAGGTAAATACACTGTTTGTTCTCTATTAATATCTTTCATTTGCTAACTATCCCTATCAGTAGTTAGTGCCTTCAGTAGTTTGAATCTTTTATTTAGCTGGCAGTAGTGGCGCTCGCTGTATTGCAGTAGCTTGAGCAGCGAAGATTTTTGTGAGGTAAGTGATTTGTGAAAGGTATAGTTTAATGTTAGTCAGGGCCATTCTTTTGTAGAGATTTTTGAAAGTCAGATTGCGTTGCGCTAACAAAATATTGTGTGTCAGGTTAAGCACAGTCATGTAAAATTGTTGAAAGGGGACGTTTCATAACAGGACGACAACGGACAGAAGTCTACTCGGAAGATAGAAGAGCAGCTCTCGCCCACTTTGTTACAGACCATCGTCCAGGGCAGACTTAGTCAGGGAACGTCGTTTAGTGAACTCTTAGAAGTGAACAGACAGGTAGTTTTAAACTGCATTTGCAATGAACTGTGAAGTTTATCTACGATTATTTGCACTTAGCCATTGAGGGCCTTTATTGTGTTACACTACATGCAGTGTTGCACACCTCAATATCCGACAGGTCGCAATAATATGTAAACCTTTTGTGACTTGGTTACTAATTTTCTGGAGTGTTATAGAACCTTTGTTCTCCTATCATGTTACCTGAACCGGGGGCATAGCTGTGTAAGAGTGACAGGGAAATATTGTCTTGTACTTCACCAGAAGCATTTTTACGAACCCACAAGCTCAGCCTACCGTAACAACAGAGGCAACTCGTCCTCCACAGCAGTAGCGACGAGGCCTTTACAAAACCGGCTACGACGATTGACAAATGAAGCCACAAAATAAAATTCATTGGGACGAAAGCTTCAGCAAAAACAACACGTGTTTTACGGGTATCTTTAGATTTAGAATCACCATAATAATCAGTCGGAGAGAAAACGTTAGACACTGGACTCGCATTCGGGAGGACGACGGTTCAATCCCGCGTCCCGCCATCCTGATTTAGGTTTTCCGTGGTTTTCCTAAATCGCTCCAGGCAAATGCCGGGATGGTTCCTTTCAAAGGGCACTGCCGATTTCCTTCCCCGTCTTTCCCTAATCCGATGAGACCGATGACCTCGCTGTCTGGTCTCCTTCCCCAAAAAACAACAACAAGAAAACGTTAGGGAATAGTCTTATATATAGACCCCGGCCTCTCAGGCTGGAATTATTAACTAAGTAACTGACTTCTGTTCCCAACTAAGTGAGCTGGGACAGTAGTTAAGGCATCGGACCAGCCTTACACGATAAACCAATTTCTTTGCCGGCCGTAGTGGCCGAGCGGTTCTAGGCGCTACAGTCTGGAAGCGCGCGACCGCTACGGTCGCAGGTTCAAATCCTGCCTCGGACATGGATGTGTGTGTGGTGTCCTTAGGTTAGTTAGGTTTAAGTAGTTCTAAATTCTAGGGGACTGATGACCTCAGAAGTTAAGTCCCATAGTGCTCAGAGCCATTTGAACCAATTTCCTTCCGTAGTCGGGTTTGCACTTCATCTCTAATGATCTCATCGGTATATTGAACCGTAATCCTCCAGCACGTTGGACGCTGCAGCTGCTGTTTCCAGTAAAAACGTGCAACCAAGCAACTTCAGCTTCATATACTAAATGTGTGTTACTGTCCAGTCCGTGCGTCAAAGTCACCTGCGGTTTCTTTTTCTCATTTTTTTTAAAGAGCTTACCCGATTTTTCTCCCGCAGTTAATGGTAGTGCAACTTACAATGACGATGACCACTGTCAGCCGCTTTGCGGAAATCTTTTGACAAATAGCGCTTCGAACGTCGTGGCTGTGTTGGGAAAGAACCAGAGCTACAAGCCTTAAAAGAAAGCACTCAAACTCAAATAATTATTGGCACAGGAAGCTGTCTGAAGCTGGAAATAAGTTCAGCCGAAATTTTTGAAAACGATCTTACAGTGTTCAGAAAGGATAGATTAAATACAGTTGGTGGTGGAGTATTTATTGCTGTCAGAGGTAGTTTGCCTTGTAGTGAAATTGAAGTACTTAGTTCCTGCGAAATAGTGTGACTGGAGGTTATACTTGACAATCCGCTCAGAAGATATAGTTACTGAACAGTTCAAAGAATACTTGAGTCTCATTTCAAATAGGTACCTCGCTCATACAATTATAATCGGTGGTGACTTCAATCTACCTTCGATATGCTGCAAAAATGAAACGATTAAAGCCGGCGACAGGCATTAAACGTCATCGGAAATTGTGCTGAATGCATTCTCACAAAATTATTTTGAGCAATTAGTTCATGAGCCCACTCTAAGCGTAAATGGTTGCGAAAGCATACTTGGCCTCTTAGCAACAAATAATCATGGACGAATAGGGAGTATCATAATGAATACAGGGATTAGCGACCACAAGGTAGTTGCTGCTAAGCTGAATACCGTAACACCTGTAACCATCACAAAGAAACGCAATCTAGTTAAAAATAAAAGGTGATAAAAATGCTCGTAACGCCTTTGTAATAGACAGTCTTCACTCCTTCCGATATGATCGCGTAAGCGTACAAAAACTGTGGAATGATTTCGAAGCGATAGTATCGACGGCAATTGAGAGATATATACCACATAAATTACTAAGTGATCGTACTGATCCCCCATGGCACACAAAACGATTCAGATCGCTGTTGCAGAAGCAACGAAAAAAGCATGTCAAATTTAAAAGAACACTAAATACCCAAGATTGGCAAAGTTTTGTAGAAGTTCGGAATATAGCGCGTACTTCAATGCGAGATGCTTTTAATAATTTCCACAACGAAACTCTATCTCGAAATCTGGCAGAAACCCCAAAGAGATTCTGATCATACACAATGCGCACCAGTGGCAAAACGCTATCAGTACCTTCACTGCCCGATAACAACGGTGAAGTCACTGATGACAGAGCCACTACAGCAGAGTTATTAAACATGGTTTTCTGAAACTCCTTGCCCAAAGATGACGAAGTAAATATTCCTGAAGTCCAATCAAGAACAATTGCCAAGATGAGAAACATAGAAGTAGATACCCTCGGTGTAGCAAATCAGCTTAAATCACTTAATAACGGCAAGGCCTCCGGTTCAGATTGTATACCAGACAGATTCCTATCAGAGTATGCCAATGCGATAGCTCCGTATTTAGCAGTTATATGCAACCGCTCGCTCACGGAAAGATCCGTACCTAAAGACTGTAAAATTACTTGAGTCACACCAATAACCAAAAACGGAAATAGGAGTAATCCGCTGATTTACAGGCCCATATCACTAACGTTGATTTGCAGTAGGGTTTTGGAACATATACTGTATTCGAATACTATGAAGTACCTCGAAGAAAACGATTTATTGACACGTATTCAGCAGCGATTCAGAAAATATCGTTCTTGTGAAATACAAGTAGCTCTTTCTACTCATGAAGTAGTGAGTGTTATCGACAGGGGATGTCGAATTTATTCCATATTTTTAGATTTCCAGAAGGCTTTCGAAAAAAAAAAAAATGGTTCAAATGACTCTGAGCACTATGGGACTTAACTACTGAGGTCATCAGTCCTCTAGAACTTAGAACTACTTAAACCCAACTAACCTAAGGACATCACACACAACCATGCCCGAGGCAGGATGTGTACGTAGCAGCAGCGCGGTTCCAGACTGTAGCGCTTAGAACCGCTCGGCCACTCCGGCCAGCACAAGGCTTTCGACATCGTTCCTCAAAAGCGTCTGATAACCAAACTGCGTACCTATGGAATATCGCCTCAGCTGTGCGACTGGATTCGTGAAGTCCTGTCAAAAAGGTCACAGTTCGTAATGACAGACGGAAAGTCATCGAGTAAAACAGAAGTAATATCTGGTGTTCCCCAAGGTAGAGTTATAGGCTCTCTATTATTCCTGATCTATTTTAACGACATAGGAGACATCTGAGTAGCCATTCTAGGTTGTTTGCAGATGATGCTGTCATTTACCGTCTTGTAAAGTCATCATATGACCAAAACGAATGGCATATTGATGTAGATATCTGTATAGAGCGAAAAGTGGCAATTGACCCTGAATACATGAGTACTAAAAGAAATCCGCTAAAATTCGATTACGCGATAAGTCACACTAATCTGAAGGCTGTAAATTCAACTAAATACTTAGGAGTTACAATTACAAATAAGCTAAATTGGAACGATCACATAGATGATGTTGTGGGTAGAGCAAACCAAAGACAGCGATTCATTGGCAGAACACTTAGAAGGTGCAACAGGTCTACTAAAGAGACTGCTTACACCACGCTTGTCCGCCCTATTCTGGAGTATTGCTGTGCGGTGTGGGATCCGCATCAGGTGGGACTGACGGATGACATTGAAAAAGTACAAAGAAGGGCAACTCGTTTTGTATTATCGCAAAATAGGGGAGATAGTGTCACAGACATGATACGTAAATTGGAGTGGCAATCATTAAAACAAAGGCGGTTTTCGTTGCAACGGGATCTTCTCTTGAAATTTCAATCACCAGTTTTCTCTTCCGATTGCGAAAACATTCTGTTGACACCCAACTACATAGGGAGAAATGATCGTCACTATAAAATAGGGGAAATCAGGGATCGCACAGAAAAATTTATGTGCTCGTTTATCCCGCGCGTCGTTCGAGAGAGGAACGGTAGAGAGACAGCTTGAAGGTGGTTCATTGAGCCCTCTGCCAGGCACTTTATTGTGATTAGCAGAGTAATCACGTAGATGTAGATGTACATGTAGCTGCAAAGGAAACGAAAGAGAAATCTGGAATGGAAATTAAAGTTGAGCAAAGAGAAATAAAATCTTTGTGGTGTGCCTATAACGTTGTAATTCTATCGAGACGTTAAAGGACTTCAGTTCAACAATAAAGAAAATTGTCTTGAAATGAGGTCATAAGCTGAATATCAAAAAAATTTAAACAAAGTACTGAAGTTAAATCAGAAGATGCTGAGGGGATTGGATTAGGAATTGAGACAGTTAAAAAGGCCGGCAACTTTTGCTTCTTTGGTAGCAAAATAACAGAGGATAGACGAGCTAGAGAGGACATAAAACGCATACTGGCAATAGCAAGACAAATATTTCTGGAAGAGAAATTTTATTACTTAATCTGTAAATTTACATCTTAGGAAGTAATTTCTGAAAGTGTTTGTCTGTAATATGCACGTGAAGGCTTTTGGAACGGATGACCAAACAATGAGCGTAATGAAAAAAAAAATGTTGTTGTAGGACAGGAACCCGGATTGAGTGAATTGTACACGAACCAAGAAAGAATACTAAGAGCACCTGGACGAAAAGTGAGGCAATTTTTCGTTTCCTTATCGCACCGTTTAGAGCCGCTGTGCTTCAATACGCTCTCTGCACATCCGTCGCATCTTGGGCTGTTTAGTGATGCAATGAAGTCTAATACATACATTGGCATCCGCCGCAGGAATTTCATTTGTCTATGTCAAATTGGTCGAGTGAGTAATATCTTGAGGGCATGCAAGAATGTCAGTATATCGCTGTGATGACGTTTACATTATGACACAAAATTACATTTCAAAGTGCATATTTCCATTGCAAATATTCATTAAATGGATAACGGAAACAACCATTACGTTACAGTGTGTACATAGCTCGTGGATTAAGGCTTAAGAGCTCTGCCGTGTTTACAGCCTTATCTACTTTTCCATGGCTATAAAGGACATACGTTGTATAAGCAGTGTTTAATTATCACCACGGACTTAATTAGGCATAAGATATGTTGTGCTATCTGTACAATTTATAACAGCAATTACCTCAAAGTGCTATTATGGTACTAACTGACACTTTCATTAGTACATGTACAGTACTAATTACATAAATACACAGACGGCAAGGCAATGTGCGAGAGGAACTCAGGAATTTACTGTTCCTTCAGTTAGGAACGAAAATAGGTAGAAAATCTAATGTTTCTTACTTCTTTCTTCATTCGCACCCTGTCGAACTAAAACTGAAATAAATTATTTTATCACACTAGAGATAAGATAAAAATATTGTTAACTCTTAAAGATAGACGCATTTCATGATTATATGCTGTTGCCCGCTATTTTCCTTTGCTGCAATTGATATTCTCATGTTGCGTGATATCAAACTGAATTTTTTATTCCTTCTTTGTGAACTATACCACTGGATTATAGAAGCAAACAACAAAGGGAAAAATGTTTAGTTCCTAAAGCTGATCGTATTAACTAAATTAATCACAAATCTGACGTAGTCGCTTTAAAAAATGTACTGAAGCTCAGCGTTAAGTCGTTCAAACTGCAATTTAAGGCGTCCATCTGTGTATCTAGTACTGTGTTCTTATTCTTAACCACTGGATCCTATTCAGAGATCGGAAAATACAATAACCCACAGCACGGTCAGATGATTCTTGTGAAGCTTCCTTGCCAAGTCCGTCTGTTGGCTTTAAGGCTGCCTTTCATACCGAACTCCAGTCTACAAAGCCTTAAATCAATCTTAAATACCACATATATTATCTATAAGCGTATGCCGCCAGCAGGGATTGGTGTGGCTATGATTCGCAAGTAATCGAAAACAATGTTTCGATACATATCATACACTGTTTGCTGCACGAGTTAGGTTTTGCATAATTCATTATTCGAAATACATTCTGCTTGTTGCAAAGTAACTTATTCAAATCCTAGAGCTTTTTATGACAACTATTTATAAATAGTCTTCTTGTGCGTTTAATAAACAAACACATTTTTGGATTTCAGTGCAGCAAACAGCTGTTACTCTTTGTTAAACACCCATTCTCAGAGGACGCTCTATAATGGTAACTACAGGATTTTTTTGCCGAAAACAGAACAGGATTATAGAATAACCTCGCAAAGCTTTGACTGCTTATGCAAGTAACACGAGGGCTGCACATAACAACTTTTATCCAGTCATCTCTTAATATAAACTCAACCAACCATTATGAAGACTAAGCCACTGAGTGGTCTGTCGCTTGTATATTCGTCTTCCAGGACTATGACTTATTTAATGACACAGCTGGCTTCCTGGTCAAGTCCTTAAAGCTTGTAAACATGACTTCAGGGTATAAACTGTCGGTCTTTTACCGTTAATTGTAGGAGTGTAAGTAGTAAAAAAATGTTCGACCTCTGCCACTGAGTTGATTTATTCCTAACGTTACATGTTTCTGAAGAAATTTTCCATCTTCGGGTGTGTTCGGGTAGGGCATCCGGCCACACTCTACGACTGGTTTGCCAAATTCAGCTTAACATGCCGACCTTATGTAGATACGTGGCAGGGACAAGAAAAAGTAGCATGTTTGGGTGAAATTCCTCCTATTACATAGGAGTGTATCTTCTACAAGAATTCGGATATAAATATGGGAACATTTAACTTACGCATCTAAAATACAATTTTACCCCGGCATACGTGAATGGAACTTAGAGAAGCCTAATAACTGGTACACCGGAAGGCACTCCTTCTCCACGCACTTCAAAATGGTTTGAAGAGTATGGGCCGGCCGCAGTGGCCGAGCGGTTAAAGGCGCTACAGTCTGGAACCGCTCGACCGCTACGCTCGCAGGTTCGAATCCTGCTTCGGGCATGGATGTGTGTGATGTCCTTAGGTTAGTTAGGTTTAAGTAGTTCTAAGTTCTAGGGGACTTATGACCACAGCAGTTGAGTCCCATAGTGCTCAGAGCCATTTGAACCATTTTTGAAGAGTATGGATGTAGATATAGAAAAGTATAGAACGATTCCGAATATCGTCTGGATGTTTTTCTTGCGACTACAGGAGGGTAAACTGAACTTTTGTGATAGATTAACGAAAATTTTTGCCTAAAAAGTAATTGTAAAAGTGCCCCAAGATTTATATGCATGCGTGTACATAACAATAATAATATTGGCTCTGAGCACTATGGGTTTGGTTAGATTAGGTCAGTGTTTTTTAACGTCCCGTCGACAACGAGGTCATTAGAGACGGAGCACAAGCTCGGGTTAGGGAAGGATGGGGAAGGAAATCCGCCGTGCCCTTTCAAAGGAACCATCCCGGCATTTGTCTGAAACGATTTAGGGAAATCACGGAAAACCTAAATCATGATGGCTGGAGACGGGATTGAACCTTCGTCCTCCCGAATGAGAGTCCAGTGTGCTAACCACTGCGCCACCTCGCTCGGTAGCACTTCTAAGGTCATCAGTCCCCTAGAACTTAGAACTACTTAAGCCTAACCAACCTAAGGACAACACACACATCCACGCCCGTGGCAGGATTCGAACCTACGACCGTAGCGGTCGCGCAGTTCCAGACTGTAGCGCCTAGAACCGCCCTGTCACAACGGCCGGGAATAGTAATAGTAATAGTAATAGGAATAGGAATAGGAATAGGAATAATAATAATAATAATAATAATAATAATAAAGTCAAGGACATGTGGCACCAGGATAAAGTTGACATTATACCAATTACACTATCAACTACAGGAGTCATACCACACAATATCCACCAGTACATCAACGCAATACAGCTACATCCAAACTTACATATACAACTACAGAAATCTGTAATTATTGATACATGTTCCATTACCCGAAAGTTCCTAAATGCAATGTAACATATACCGCACAGTTAAAAGGAAGTCACGCTTGACCAAGGTCCGCGTCACTTTCCATTTTTGACCAGACATAACGTCTGAGAAAAGAAAGAAAGATAATAATAATAATAATAAAACCCGTGACCCGTGGAGGCCCGGGAAAAGAATAGGCCTCCGGTATGTTCTGCCACTCGTAAAAGGCGACGAAAAGAACAAACCACTAATAGGGCTAACCAACATTTTAGTGTGATTAGTTGGTTCAGAATAGAACTAATGAAGCCTCGGACAAGCGCTGTCATGATCGGAGACGACGCTTGAACCCCTGCCCGTCCACAATGGTAACGACACTGCTAGCCACACGGAAAATTACTTAAATCCAGATAGGGGAGTTTTGCAGGATATGCTTCCTGTAACCACTCTAGAAGGAAAACAAAGATAGAGGATGAGATGGTCAGATGAAGTTAACCGACATCTCATGTTCTGTTATTACCAAGCAACAAACTTAGGAACCAACACAACAGGATACAGATCACAAGTATACACAAGATCTATTACCAGATATCCAGAATTAAAATTTTTAACAGAACAACGACTAGCTGATCAGATCCGTGTAATAATAAAAAATAACAGGATACCCCAGTCAGAATTAGAAAACATCAAACAACAAGTACAACAAATACTGGAACAAAATAATGTGCAATCAGAAGAAGAAGAAACTACAGTAATGGACTCAAACATCCCAGAGCAAACAAACAAAGAACAACACGCATCAATTAAACAATCAGAGGAAAATGAAATCTTAAGATAGCCACGAGAACAAGCACAAATAGAACACGAAGTGACATAAATTTTAGATATAGAAGAAAAATTTCAGCTGACATATATAGAATACAAAGACACAAATACAGACATTACACCATTCTTGCATAGACCACCAAGTAACCCACAAGTCGAAACAACAATAACAACTATCAACACAATCATACACAACAAAATAAATGAAAATACAACTACGGAAGAGTTACAACTACTGGTTTATACAGGAACACTCACTACACTAAATATACACACTAGGCAGAGATCAGAACCAACCAACACACAGAAGAAACCCACAAAACCAGCATGGCAACACAGGCTACAGATCAGAATAGAAAAACTGAGGAAAGACATCGGACAGCTAACACAGTTTATAAGAAATGAAATATCAGACAAAAAACGAAAAAGGTTAGGTAAAATCTCACAACAAGAAGCGATAGAGCAATTAGATGAAAAGAAGCAGAAATTACAAGCACTGGCCAAACGACTTAGAAGAAAAAAAAGAATGAAAATAGAAGGAAACAAAACCAAACATTCAACACAAACCAAAAGAAATGTTACCAGAAAATAGATAACACACATTAAAATAGACAATCCACCAAACATAATAGACATGGAACACTTCTGGAGCAACATATTGTCAAACCCGGTACAGCATAACAGACATGCACGGTGGATACAAGCAGAAACAGACACATACAAGATGATACCACAAATGCCTGAAGTGATAATTTTGCAACATGAAGTCACCCGAGCAATTAATTCTATGCACAATTGGAAAGCCCCTGGAAAAGGTAAAATAGCAAATTTCTTGCTAAAGAAGTACACCTCAACACATTCACATCTAACTAAATTATTTAACAGTTACATTGCAGACCAATACACAGCCCCTGATACACTTACATAAGGAATAACTTAACTGAAACCTAAAGATCAAGCAGACACAGCAAACCCAGTAAAATATCGTCCCATAACATGCCTACCAACAATACACAAAATATTAACTTCAGTAATTACACAGAAATTAATGACACGTACAACACAGAACAAAATTATAAATGAAGATCAAAAAGGCTGCTGCAAAGGAGCACGAGGATGTAAAGAGCAACTGATAATGGATGCAGAGGTGCCATATCAAGCTAAAACTAAACAAAGGTCGCTACACTACGCATACATTGATTACCAAAAAGCTTTTGATAGTGTACCCCAGTCATGGTTTCTACAAATATTGGAAATATACAAAGTAGATCCTAAATTGATACAGTTCCTAAACATAGTAATGAAAAATTGGAAAAACACACTTAATATCCAATTCAAATAATATCACATCACAGTCAATACAGATTAAGCGTGGAATATACTGAGGAGACTCATTAAGTCCTTTCTGGTTCTGCCTTGCTCTGAACCCACTATCCAACATGCTAAATAATACAAATTATGGATACAATATTACTGGAACATACCAACACAAAATCACACATTTGCTATACATGGATGATCTAAAACTACTGGCAGCAACAAATCAACAACTCAACCAATTACTAAAGATAACAGAAGTATTCAGCAATGATATAAATATGGCTTCTGGAACAGACAAATACAAGAAAAATAGCATAGTCAAGGAAAAACACACTAAACAAGAAGATTACGTATTGGATAACCACAGCGACTGCATAGAAGCGATGGAAAAAATAGATGCCTATAAATATCTAGGATACAGACAAGAAATAGGAATAGATAATACAAATATTAAAGAAGAACTAAAAGAAACATATAGCCAAAGACTAACAAAAATACTGAAAACAGAATTGACAGCAAGAAACAAGACAAAAGCTATAAATACCTATGCTATACCATTATTGACCTACTCATTTGGAGTAGTGAAGTGGAGTAACACAGACCTAGAAGCACTCAATACACTTACACGACCACAGTGCCACGAATATAGAATACATCACATACATTCAGCAACAGAAAGATTCACATTAAACAGAAAGGAAGGAGGAAGGGGATTTATCGACATAAAAAACCTACATTATGGACACTTAGCCAATTTAAGAAAATTCTTTATGGAACGAGCAGAAACTAGCAAAATACACAAAGCAATCACTCATATAAATACATCGGCTACAGCACTGCAATTTCATAACCACTTCTACAACCATTTAGATCACATAACATCAACAGACACGAAGAAAGTAAATTGGAAAAAGAAAACACTACATGGCAAGCACCCGTATCATCTAACACAGCCACACATCGATCAAGACGCATCCAACACATGGCTAAGAAAAGGCAATATATACAGTGAGACGGAAGGATTCATGATTGCAATACAGCATCAAACAATAAACACCAGATATTACAGCAAGCATATTATTAAAGATCCCAATACCACAGCAGATAAATGCATACTTTGCAAACAACAAATAGAAACAGTAGATGACATCACAAGCGGATGTACAATACTAGCAAATACAGAATACCCCAGAAGACATGATAATGTAGCAAAAATAATACATCAACAACTTGCCATACAACATAAACTAATAAAACAACACGTTCCCACATACAAGTATGCACCAAAAATGTACTGGAGAATGATGAATACAAATTATACTGGAACAGAACCATTATAACAGATAAAACAACACCACGTAACAAAGCTGACAGCATATTCAACAATGAAAAGAAGAAATTAATACAACTAATCGAAATATCCATACCCAATACAACAAATATACAGAAGAAAACAGGAGACAAAATTGAAAAATACATCCAACTGGCTGAGGAAGTCAATGACAGATGGCATTAGGATAAAGTTGACATTATACCAATTATACTATCGACTACAGGAGTCATACCACACAATATCCACCAGTACATCTACGCAATACAGCTACATCCAAACTTATATATACAACTACAGAAATCTGTAATTATTGATACATGTTCAATTACCCGAAAGTTCCTAAATGCAATGTAACGTATACCGTACAGTTAAAAGGAAGTCACGCTTGATCAAGGTCCGCGTCGCTTTCCATTTTTAACCAGACATAACGTCTGAGAAACGAAAGAAATAATAATAATAATTAGCACTATTGTTTCGTGTGGCTCACGGAATGTTGCAAGTCTTTCAGCTGGATACTGCTTTGGCGAATTTTGAGTACCTCACCCACCGCTGTAATTCTACCAGGGAAAAGGGACTACAGCTTAACGAGGCATTCGGACTACATGATGTTGCCGGAGAATGTTCCCGTCATTGAGAGGTGAAAGCTAGGCTAAACTCAGACTGAAGTATTCCGAGATCAGGATGCAAACAGATCCCGCGACCTTTAGGTTTCCGGGTAAGGACGTTACCACTGTGTGGCCAAGCCCGACTGCATGCATCGGGTGAAACTTTTAAAAATAAAAACATTGTAGCCTAACGCACAAGTAGAAATTTACCTTAAGTTCCTGTCTTGAATGGTGTATAAATTAAATTAATGTGAATTTTCAACATTGCAGCCTAGTCAGCAATCGTGATAGTCTAATGTATAAGAAACTATCAGCCTTGATTGCGGTAATGAAACCAACCTTTACCTAGGTTTCAGCCCAAATAATTGAACGTTCTTCAGAAGATATATCTGAATCTATAATTTGTCTAAGAGGGCATGGTCTAGATATAAAACTAAAACAGCCGCATTTTTAAAATGTGACTACTCCTGTTCAGGCTGTTTTAGTGTTATTTCTAGACCATGCCCTCTTAGACAAATTATATATTCAGGTATATCTTTTGAAGAAGGCTCAATTATTTGGGCTGAAACCTACTTAAAGGTTGGTTTCATTAACGCAATCGAGGCTGATAGTTTCTTATATCTTAATGTGAAATAAGATTATTCTCCTTGACGGACCCTGTATTTTACCTAACGATAGGTAGGATAAAACAACCTATGGAAACATGTATTGTGGGGTGTAAGTCAGCTAAGTAGCAAATGTCGAACATTTTATTACTTTAAATGGCTCTGAGCACTATGGGACTTAACATCTGAGGTCATCAGTCCCAGAGAATTTAGAACTACTTAAACCTAACTGACCTAAGGACATCACACACACCCATATCCGGGGCAGGAATCGAACCTGCGACCGTAGCAGTCGCGCGGTTCCGGACTGAAGCGCCTAGAACCGCTTGGCCACCGCGGCCGGCTTTTATTACTGCTTTCTCAGGTAGTCAGGGTTGGCACAATTACATCCTAAATTGCAGGAATGTGTATGGAATGAAGGGTGGGTCTACTAAGTTACCTCAGTGAAAAAGAAGGGAAAGAAGCGAGTGTCGGGTGTTCGCCAGCTTACGTCATGGACGAGAAATCTACGCGGCACTGCGTTGTAATCCAAGCCGAGGCGTCGCTATTATCCGCAATTTGGTCCGTAATTAGAGCGAGTCGTTGGAGTTTCCTGCAGGCTGTCAGCTAGCGGCACCGAAGCGGCCGCGCCTGGAAGGCTGAAGGCTGTACACGTGTGTGTGTGCGCCGTGTAGCGCAGCACTACTCACTGTGCTCTGCGGTAGCGTATAACGCATGGCGTCCGGGGGCAGGTAGGCAGTCCCACACTATTAGTCATGCCGCACTTAGCTGGGCGCAGAGCACGCAAAAAGCGCTGCGCGGACTATACTACGAGACCAGCGTGCGGGAGCAAGTACACACATACACACACGCACACACACACACACACACACACACACACATACACACACAGATGGGGCTGGAAGGGCAGACACTGTGGTATGGAGGAACGAGCGCTGGACCTCGCAGCCTGTCAGCGAACATGCAAGATTCAGTAGAGATCGATTCACAAGCGTCATTTTCCCCCCGACGTTTATGGACTTGCGAAGACGTACTGCCGATGTTTCTGCAGTTGCAGTGCCTCGCTTTCTGTAACCGTAATCTTGCACTACGAGGGTGGATATTCTCTTTTGCGTCGTCGAGCAGCTTCTAACATTCTGCGTAGTGGCTATTTGTTCTAAGTCGTGTCTCCCTGCCACTCTCGCGCAACGACGCTCTGAGCGTGTTTTTTAGGGAATTGACTAGTTTGAACCTGGGACCTGTTGTTGGTAAGGAGACACCAGACCACACATGACATGCAGAGTTCAGAAGAGTTCAGTGAGACTAGCGATGATATAATCAAATACTTAAATATTTCAGCGCCAGCTCCACTGCACTCCCAGTAAAAGAATCTTAATACTAACTAAATTTATTGGAAGGGGTTCAAGGCTTTCCTATTTTTAATTAGCTGGTAAAATAACGTCGAAATAGCAGTTAAGTTTACCATTGGAATTTTTATTCTACTCACAAAACAGTGTTTATAAATTGCGCTATTGATGAAAGGAAATATTTTAATACAGGATGATAAACACCAACTTCGTTCAACATTCCCTGAAGGATGGCTATGCCATATCACATCTATAATCTAGGTTTAAGTTAAGTTTCATAAAAGAGAAAACTATCAAAATGGTCTACAGTGACCCTCAATTATCTTTAATTACTTATTTAACTTGTCGTAAATTACAGTGGCTGATGTGGCTTCTCAATGATTATATAACAGAAAAACCTTCGCGTTTCAGATTTTAACTTCTAGTAGCAAATGTGAACACCACGAAGTTTAATTGACGATCGACCCTAGTATTACGTAAAAAAGGGATGTAACAGATGAGACTTCTGCAGTTCTGAGTGAAGCCTTATGCGCTCTTATGCGGCATCGTGTGCTTTCATTACCTTGTCGGTGGTTAGGCAGCGTCAGGGGGCGGCGGGCGGCGCAGCTCCACATACCGTCTCGGAAGCAACTTTCTCTAACCTCTCTTTACCACAATTTACTGAAGTGAGTTTAAGAAAAGGGATATCTGGCTGTGTTTTCAACTGACCAATCAGGGTCTCAATGTTAACCTTAAGCTCTGTCTACAAGAATTCTGTCTATCCAATGAGAAACATTATACTTTTCGTGGTGGGGCAATGTTTTTAATGTTTGCTACGTAACAGAGACGCGTGTAGTCTCACGCTAAAACTTGCAGCTGGTGTGGCCCTTTTAGTGTTATCGTAAGATCTATACTGTTCTCTATCTTTTAACATGGGCTGTGGGGGTGGTTTTGGCGATCGGCTGACGACATGGGTGTCCGTCCCTTATCGTAGGGCCTCCTTGCCTACACGATTCTGCTCTCGGCTTCTGTTCTCGTTTCTCCCCTCGGAACTGCATCTGTTTCACTGTGGGGGGGTGGGGGGGTATGACATGCATTTAGGCGTTCTTGTGTTAGTCTGTGGTGTTCCAGTTGCTCATTCGTTGATCGTATTATTTTGGTTAATTTAATATCAGGATTTATTCGGAGCTATGTGACATACTGCCAGATTTGCTATCATGTCAGGGTTTTCATGGAAGGTGTTGGATTTGCCTGACACCTTACAAGTTATTGTGCTCATAAAAGAACCTATACGAAAAAAGAGACAGTATCTTGCTTCTAATCTAATCTAGGTTACACAAGCCTGGTAAGCACTTCAATGTTGCCATCGGAACTAACAGTATCCATTTACTCCTGATGTACATGTATGTACACGGTCCAGTCATATTAACGTGACTATTGCCTATTTTCGACATCAACGTGCAATAACCACTCACAGACGGCAGCTGCTATGGAAGATATACAAAGCGTGTCGGGGGGACACGGAAAACAGTGCAGTCCTTGTTTCAAAGCGGAAACAGAGCGATTTATCTGATTCACCCTTCGGGCCAACGGGTGGAAGCATTTCCGAAACGGTCAAGTTTGTAAACTGAAACTTCCTGGCAGATCAAAACCGTGTGCCGGACCGCGACTCGAACTCGGGACCTTTACTTTTCGCGAGCAAGTGCTGCACCGACTGAGCTACCGAAGCACGACTCGCTACCCGTCCTTAGAGCTTCAATTCTGCCAGTACCTCTCCTCCTACCTTCCAAACTTCACAGAAGCTCTTCTGTGAAGGTTCGCAGAAGAACTTCTGCGAAGTTTGGAGGGTAAGAGACGAGGTACTGGCAGAATTGAAGCTGTGAGTAGGGGTGGCGAGTCGTGCTTCGGTAGCTCAGTCGGTACAGCGCTTGCCTGCAGAAGGCAAAGGTCCCGAGTTCGAGTCGCGGTCCAGCACACGGTTTCAATCTGCCAGGAAGTTTCATATCAGCGTACACTACCCTGCAGAGTGAAAATCTCATTCAAATTTGTAATTTGTTTGCGTACCGCTGTGATTAAAGTATGCCGTGCATGGCAAAACTATTCTAACGAAAACGAGCGACGAGGCACCAATAGTGCATCATGGGCAATAGATAAAGGGGGGGGGGGCTGGGGAGGACGGCGGCGGAGATATATAGGGGCAAATAGGCATGGAACTGTTGACCAAGTGACCGCCCAGATGAACCAAGAGGCTACCAACAGTGTCTCCTCAACGAGCGTTCAGCGAACGTTGCCGCGTATAGACCTCCACATAGGCGTGTGGTTCATGCATCCTTGCTGCCTGCTGTTCATCGGCGACTAAGGCTGGAATTTGAACGGCAGGACCTCAAGTGGACTGTCACTGAAGACAGGTGGCCTTTTCAGATGAAAACATGTATGGTTTTGTCTACAGTCGCAGTTTCGACACACCGTACCATTCTCACAGCCTCCACAATCCAATTAGGCCTACATATTTAGAAATGTAGTGAACTAGCAATTTACAAAAATACTATACTTTATTACAGCTAACGCGTGGTATACACTGATCAGCCAGAACCTTATGACCACCGTCCTACTATCGATGTAATTCCCTCAAGGCGGTTGCAGCGTCACCTGGCAAGAAATGACCGTCAGTCAGACACACGCGCGGTGCTTGTAGTGAGCGTACTGTCCGTGCTTGTAAAAGGGACCGAGGGCAGATAGTGATGGCCCGGAGCCTCGGTACGAGCATTTCGGGAACTGCACGAACTTGAATGGTTTAAATGGCTCCAAGCACTATGGGACTTAACGTCTGAGGTCATCAGTCCCCTAGAACTTAGAACTACTTAAACGTAACTAACCTAAGACACCACACACATCCATGCCCGAGGCAGGATTCGAACCTGCGACCGTAGCAGCAGCGCGGTTCCACTGCACAAACTGTTGGGTGTTCAAGGAGTGCTGTAGTGAGTGTCTTCAACATGGGGCGAAACCAAGGTGAAACCGTCCACACGTCGTGGGTTGGGCAGCAACCTCTAGTTACAAATGTCGGACGTCGTAGGGAGGGCAGACTGGTAAAACAAGACATACGGCGAGCTGTGGCTAAAATCAGACTTTAACGCTGGGCAGAGTACAAGGGTGTCTGTGCACACCGTGCACCGTACACTCCCAACGATGGGTCTCTTCAGCCGACAACACATACATGTGCCAATATTAACACCACGACTTCGGCAACTACGACTGAAACAGGCACGTAACCATCGGCAAAGAACGCTGGTCCAGTGGCAGAGCGCTGCATAGTCTTATGAATCTCTTCTTCATCAAGCCGACGGAAGGGCGCGAACCGTTATCTTCCAGGGGAACAGCTCCTTGACACCTACACTGCAGGACGGCGGCTCCATTATGCTCCGCGGAAGACTCACGTGGGCATCCATGGGTCCACTGGACCTGGTGCAGACTAGATGCTCCCCTTCATGACGATCATATCTCCCGATGGCAGTGGCATTTTTCAACAAGATAATGCGCCACCGTCACAAGGCCAGGAGTGTGATGGAGTGGTTCGAGGAACACAGCGGAGAATTTCAATTGACAAAGTATTGGATCCCAACTCGCGATTCATGCACCCGATTGAACACATCTGGGATGTTATTGAACATGGTGTCAGAGCTCAGCGCCTTCATCTCGGAATTTACGGGAATTAGGTGACTTGTGTGTGCAGATGTAGTCCCAACTCCTTCCAGCTACCTACCAAGGCCACATTGCTTTCATGCCACGACGCGTCGCTTCTGTTATCAGTGTGTAACTTGGCTGCCCTAAATACAGAGAAGAACCGGTCTGCTACTTACGGAGCCGGCCGTGGTGGCCGAGCGGTTCTAGGCGCTACAGTCTGGAACTGCGCGACTGCTACGGTCGCAGGTTCGAATCCTGCCTCGGGCATGGATGTGTGTGATGTCCTTAGGTTAGTTAGGTTTAAGTAGTTCAAAGTTCTAGGGAACTGATGACCTCAGATGTTAAGCCCATAGGGCTCAGAGCCATTGGAACCATTTTTTGCTACTTACGAAGCTGGTCCACGAGGACTAGGAACTTCCCTCCAAGTGAGTTTGAATGAAGTGAGCTTGAATGACAGATATGTCTTTAAATCGCAATTGCTCGCTAGTGTGACCATCCCAGCCTCTCCACAAACCGTGACCAGATGTTTTCAACAAATGAGAGCTATGGAGAACGTTCTGGCGATGGAAACCATTTATTTCACGACGGAATGGGCAACATGTGGTCTTACATTATTTTAATGAAAAAATAACGCCAGATATCTCGGACATATGACATATGTATCGATATTAATATATTAACTGCTGTCCATATTACCGATTATGCGAACCAGAAGTGAATGTGTGTGTACCAATTGACATCTCACACCATCCCACCAGGTGCTAGCCCCATTGTGAGGATGACAACTGGAATCTGACAATGTTAGTTCACCCCAGAGCTTCCTCACGAAGAGCCATCCATCGGGGTCTGTACGTAGAACAGGGACTGTGTGAGTAAACGACTTTGTGCCACTCCTGCATCCTGCGTTATCGATTACCGCACCGCTGCCGACAAACCCGCGTCTATGGAGAAACAACAACGTTTCCCATTCTGATAGCCCACGGTGCTTCAAACGTCATCACACATTCCATCTGGATCCTGGTCTTGCTACAAAGATACCCATTTCCCCACTCAAGGTATGTGAGTTGGCTATACGATCTTGTATGACATAGTGAATGTCTGTCCTCTCGGGCGCTGGTCGCACGAAGTTTACTGCACGACACCTTCATGGTGTTGTAGTTTTAATACTCAGCAACGCATAAGGTTTAGAATAACAACAATTACAGAGTACACATTGAAGAAAACGAGAAACGTTGTGCAAACGAGATACTAAATCGACATATCCATAAGAAAAGAAGAATTAATCTCCTTACCTTTCCACTCAGTGAAGTTTATAAAACGATAACCGACATCTTTCAATCTCTTCGGGAGGGCGAATTTCTGCTTGAGCAATGTTTGTCTGTATTCACTGTGATCTCTTCTAATTCCGATCTATAAAATTTATTTCCGAATCTCTGGTAGTGTAACTTGTTTTACGCTACATACATCATCATTTAGGGTTCCCCCATAGATAGGAGACCATCACTTTCCTACTAACGCGGAAAAAAATTCATCTAAGTTAGTTCGTACATCTCGGTGTTATTGTTCATATGGTTCAAATGGCTCTGAGCACTATGGGACTTAACTTCTGAGGTCATCAGTCCCCTAGAACTTAGAACTACTTAAACCTAACTAACCTAAGGACACCATACACATCCATGCCGGAGGCACGATTCGAACCTGCGACGGTAGCGGTCGTGTGGTTCCAGACTGTAGCGCCTAGAACCGCTAGGCCACTCAAGCCGGCGGTGTTATTGTTGTTTGTGTTGTCTCGTTGAAGGAAATGGTCTGTATTTTCATTGTGGCTTCCAAGGGATGTGTGCATAAAACTATCGAATTTCCTTTCCCCTCTGACGATACCTTTAAGAAACGATAATACCTTCCTGCTTCTAGATGACAATCAACGACAGATATAAATTCCTGTTAGATTGACTTCTTTTTCCGAACAAGTAAAAATTAGGTTATGTGTGCGTTCTGATAGCGATTCTCTGTTGAATTTCTTTGGTTGCGTTGCTGAGCTGCGGCCGTCGTTAATGTGTTAGTGACGGTTCGCGAGAGAAACTTCTGCTCTGTCACCATTAAGTATCGTTCGTTGTTCTTGCTCGATCATTCCACTGGCCATAGTTCGGCCGAGGCGTTAAAGATGGATCAGCATCCTGAACATCACTAGCTTAACGATTATTTGATTGCAAATCTCGCCTCGCACCGTTGATGTGTGAATTTGTAAGCAAGTATTTTATATCCCTGACTTTTAACAATTTTGCTCTATTTCCGTGGTGTTTTGCGGGAGCTCCGTACGGCCTTTCACTTGCTATCTGATTTGTGTTCTCATTTTATGTTTTACAAAACGTACTGGTTCTGTACTGTGAGCATGAAAGGAGGCTATAACGCCGTTTCGTGATTACCAAGTTCATAATTTAGTATAGCGGTCTCTTCTATTTACAGCAGTTCAAAATTTCGTTTAGTTGTGTTTACTAATCTAAAAACTTTCTTCTCTGAATTTATTTGCTTTGATTTAGTATTTGTGGCCCACAAAACGACTTCTGATTGCATGTAAACGTAGCACTGTTGTGTTTAATGGGCCGGTGTAAGTTTTGTCATCCGCTTGCTATATAATCTAATTTGTATTTTGTATGTTCTTAACTCTCTTCTGAACTGAGAAACTGCCTGATCTCTTCAATCTAAAGCTGTTGTTAATAACTGAAACGAGAAAAAGCTCTGACCGCTTCATGGATATGCGTAATTTATTTTGCTTTATAATATTTTTTTTAGCGTCATCCTCTATGTTTCACAGTCGTGTAGTTTGTTTGTTTCTTAAACGTTTGATTGTTTTACTTATTTCTTTTAGTATTGCTTCACAGACGTGTGCACAATGTTCACTTTGGATTAATGGTTTCACTGTCTGCTTCATAGACGTTTATAATTTGTTATCTCTTTGAATTTTGCGCTTTGATGCTTTCAGTTATGTGCTATGATAAGTTTTGAACGTACTGTTGAGTCTACTTCACAGACATGTTTAATGCGTTGCCTTTCAAAATTATTTTTCACTTAAGGTTTTACTGTCTGCCTCAAAGACGAGTATAGCAGCTTATATGTCAGTTATGTTACTGTTTATTACAGCAAATGTTGCTGAGATATTTTTTACATTCTTCTACGTTTATCATAATCTAAAGATTTGTTTCCAGTTTACTGATCCTTGCAGTCAAAAAGTTCGCTGGTTCTGACGAATTAATTTTACTTATTCTGATAGTTGCAAGATAGGCATGTGGTAAATAAACAATTATTTGTCTTTAAATTATTTTATGTGCGCTCAGCACCTTGCTACTCACGGATCCTAGCTCTCTATCAGTTCAGAAAACGTACACTTGCCTTTGCTCCCATCCGCACAATTATGCTAGCTTCATGTTCCATTTAAGTTGTCTCTTATGATGCCATATATTTTCTTCACGAGGACTTAATTCTCTTGCACACAGTTCCCAGATAGTAAAACAGTACTACAGTCTCTGGACTTTGTCGTCTCTATTTAACTCACGTATAAATATTACAATATATATATTTGTAACCCCATAAATTCAAGAACTTAAACTAGTTCCGCTAATGTTTTTACTCTCACAGTGCTCCCAGATCAGTTATGCGCGTATCGATACACGGTGTTACGAGTTACTATAACTTATCAATAATATGTGGATTTGATTTAGCATGTTAGTGGTTCTGCTCCATTATGACTTCTCTGCATTTCAGGTTGTCACTTACTGGATCGTGTATGCATCAGATCATTTGACAGACACGGCACCAGAATTTAATGACAAGTTATTAAGCACAGTTACCGCCTATTGGCAGTTACTTTTGCGGCGGCGTTCGTAGCGACAAACAATTCGCTGTAGAAACGGCTTACGAAGTCACCGCCACACTTTTAATAGCGGGCCGACCGGTCCGCTGTAACAGTGAACAGAAAGATGAAAACCCAAACACTCTGGTTAAATAAAAGTCGGTACTTATCTTTATTACGAAGATACAGAAACACAGTAGTGAACTCCGTGTCTACAGAAATCTGTCTAGTTCGAGTCGGAGCGGCTAGGTCAGCGTCGGCTGACGACAAACAACAACTCTGCTGCGATGAACACACAACTGACTAGCAAGTACACAATTCGGTGGCGAGTATACAACTGAGCGGCGAATACAGAACTGTCCTAGCGCTCGCGACTCCAGCGCTTAAGAAACCAGAAGCCAGCGGTGGCGCGCGCAGACTTGCGGCGATTTCCTGTCTCGCTGGCGCTGCTTATGCGGACGGCGTCCGGACTTTGATGCTGCCAACCTATTGGCAGCGGGCTCGGGTGGCATTACTGGCTAGGATATAACAGTTACATTACTCGTCAGTAGTCCTATCAATATGTACAACTTATCAAGTGTGCCACTCTGGGATGAAGAGGTTAGCACAGAAAAGGAAGCCGTGGCGGGCAGCATTAAACCAGTCAGGTGACCGACGGCCCGAAAAAATGGACAACTAAGAAGGTTTTATTAATTTGCAGCTACTTCCGGTGACAGTTATCTTTGAAGAATGAGGTACTAAGAAGAATTCAGTTGATCATAACGTGAAATCAACCATACTGCGTGCGTGTGTGTGTGTGTGTGTGTGTGTGTGTGTGTGTGTGTGTGTGTGTGTGTGTGTGTGCACATACTAAGAGATTAAGTAATGACTCACTTCTCAAATGACTGAATCGGACTGCTGAGGAAGAAATCATCAGTGGACTTTCTGCAGGAGCTCCTTCGGCATTTTCTTCAGACGAAACGTTGGGAAGTGTGAATTTGAATCTGAAAACTGGCAGGCGAGTTAGTTTCCCTAGGAAACTAGTTCGCTAGCTTAAAGCGACGCACCGTACAGTTTTTGACAAGCGTAATTTGTTCAGAGTTACAGCGGTCAGACATGAGAGCTTAACGTATCTCTCACTTCTCTAAATGAAGTTATTCAAAATCGCCCATCCACTAACAAGGGAACCTCCCCATCGCACCCCCCTCAGATTTAGTTATAAGTTGGCACAGTGGATAGGCCTTGAAAAACTGAACACAGATCAATCGAGGAAACAGGAAGAAATTGTGTGGAACTATGAAAAAAAAATAAGCAAAATATACAAACTGAGTAGTCCATGCGCAAGATAAGCAATAGCAAGGAGAATGTGAGCTAAGGAGCGCCGTGGTCCCGTGGTTAGCGTGAGTAGCTGCGGAACGAGAGGTCCTTGGTTCAAGTCTTCCCTCGACTGAAACTTTTACTTTCTTTATTTTCGCAAAGTTATGATCTGTCCGTTCGTTCATTGACGTCTCTGTTCACTGTAATAAGTTTAGTGTCTGTGTTTTGCGACCGCACCGCAAACCCGTGCGATTAGTAGACGAAAGGACGTGCCTCTCCAATGGGAACCGAAAACATTTGATTGCAAGGTCATAGTTCAGCCGGTTCCTCCACAGGAAAACACGTCTGATATATTCTACACGACACTGGTGACGACATGTGCGTCACATGATAGGAATATGTTGTCGACCCACCTAACTTGTACACTTAGCGAATGGGTAAAAAGATTCTTCTACCCTGCCCGATTTAGGTTTTCTTGTGGATGTGATAATCACTCCCAAAAAAGTGATGAAAACATAAGCGTTTGTCACATAAACTGAAAATAAAAAATTAAACTTTTCTCTGGAGGGAAGACTTGAACCTAGGACCTCTCGTTCCGTAGCTGCTCTCGCTAACCACGGGACCACGGCGCTCCTTAACTCTTATTGTCAATGATGTTGCATATCTTAGCATGGACTACTCAGTTTGTATATTTTACTTTATTTTTTCATAGTTCCACACAACTTCTTCATGTTTTCTCGATTGATCTGTGTTCAGTTTTTCAAGACCTATCAACTGCGCCAACTTATAACTAAATCTGAGTGGGGTGCGATGGGGAGTTTTCCTTGTAAGCTGATTAAGTGCGATTAGCCAATGTACGGTCGGCTGCATTCGTGTAGTTCCGTTTCGTCACCTGAAGAACCCAGCAGGAGACAGTCCGATAAGAAGTGCACAAACACTTCTTTCCATTAAACCGTTAAACCCCAGCGCAACTGCTCCGTTACTAATGACCTCAATGCTGGTGGTCTTACATACCTCACTGCAACCACGGTGTAAAAGCTGTTAACTAGGGGCATTTACTCTTCGCTATGAGAGGCTCTAAGTAAAATGTAACAAATTTCTCATAAAGAAATAATTTTTTCTTCATACAAGAGACCTAATGATACAAGTCTACACCAAATATTGCGTTTATCAATGTCTGTTGCTCTTAGGAACATTACTGAATACACCTATGATATTGATATATCGAATTAACTGCTTGACTGGTCTTGTAAAAAGTTTATTAACGGAATGAGATTTTCACTCTGCAGCGGAGTGTGCGCTGATATGAAACTTCCTGGCAGATTAAAACTGTGTGTTGGACCGAGACTCGAACTTGGGACCTTTGCCTTTCGCGGGCAAGTGCTCTACCATGTGAGCTACCGAAGCACGACTCACGCCCGGTACTCACAGCTCTACTTCTGCCAGTATCTCGTCTCCTACCTTCCAAACTTTACAGAAGCTCTCCTGCGAACCTTGCAGAACTAGCACTCCTGAAAGAAAGTTTGGAAGGTAGGAGACGAGATACTGGCAGAAGTAGAGCTATGAGCACCGGGCGTGAGTCGTGCTTCGGTAGCTCAGATGGTGCCGGCACGGTTGCTCAGCGTGTTCGGTCAGAGGGTAACGTGCCTCTGTAATAAAAAAAAACTGAGACACCAGATCAACAACGAACTTAAATGGATGTCTTACGACGTCCGCCCCGAGCAGATGCAACGAACTAAAACGAGCAAAATGAAAATTAAAAAAAAAAAAAAAAAAAAGATGGTAGAGCACTTGTCCGCGAAAGGCAAAGGTCCCGAGTTCGAGTCTCGGTCGGGCACACAGTTTTAATCTGCCAGGAAGTTTCATATCAGCGCACACTCCTCTGCAGAGTGAAAATCTCATTCTGGAAACATCCCCCAGGCTGTGGCTAAGCCATGTCTCCGCTATATCCTTTCTTTCAGGAGTGCTAGTTCTGCAAGGTTCGCAGGAGAGCTTCTGTAAAGTTTGGAAGGTGGGAGACGAGATACTGGCAGAAGTAGAGCTGTGAGTACCGGGCGTGAGTCGTGCTTCGGTAGCTCAGATGGTAGAGCACTTGCCCGCGAAAGGCAAAGGTCCCGAGTTCGATTCTCGGTCGGGCACACAGTTTTAATCTGCCAGGAAGTTTCAATTTATTATCGACGGTTTCGTAGCCTAGAAGCCATATCGTCAAGTTAGATAGGCCGAATCATGACATGCAACTTCAGTTGTAATGATTCACCGTATCTAACGCGATGACAACCCCCCCCCCCTCCCCCTCCACGTGAACCATGGATCTTGCCGTTGGTGGGGAGGCTTGCGTGTCTCAGCGATACAGGTAGCCATACCATAGGTGCAGCCACAACGGAACGGTATTTATTGAGAGGCCAGACAAGCGTGTGGTTGCTGAAGAGAGGCAACAGCCTATTGAGTAGTTGCAGGGGTAACAGTCTGGCCGATTGACTGATCTGGCCTTGTAACATCAAACGAAACAGCCTTGCTGCGCTGGTACTGCAAACAGCTGAAAGTGAGGGGAAACTACAGCCGTAATTCTTCCCGAGGGCAAGCAGCTCTACTGTATAGTTAAATGATGATAGCATCCTCTGGGGTAAAATATTCCGGAGTTAAAAAAGCCCCCAGTCAGATCTCCGGGCGGGGACTACTCTGAGGATGTTGTTATCAGGAAAAAAAAAAAAAGAAAGAAAACTAGCCTTCTACGGATCGGAGTCTGGAATATCAGATCCGTTAATCGGACGGGTAGTTTAGGAAATTTAAGAAGCGAAATGCATAGGTTAAAGCTAGATACAGTGGAAATTAGTGAAATTCGGTGGGACAGGAACAGGGCTTTTGGTCTGGTGAATACAGGGTTATAAATACAATATCAAATAGGGGTAATGCATGAGCAGATTTAATAATGAAAACAATTTAGGAACACGGGTAAGCTACTATAAACAGCAAAGTGAACGCCTTATTGCAGCCAAATAGACACGAAGCCCACATCCACCACAGTAGTACAGGTTTATATGCCAGCTCCGCAGATGACGAGGAAATTGAGAAAATGTACGATGAATTAAAAGAAGTTATTCAGATAGTTAGGGGACACCAAAATTTAATACTGAAGTGGGACTGGAATTCGATAGTAGGAAAAGGAAGTGAGGGAAATGTAGTAGGTGAATATGGATTGGGGGAAAGGAATGAAAGAGGAAGCCGTCTTGTAGAATTTAGCAGAGAGCATAATTTAATCATAGCTAACAATTAGCTCAAGAATCATGAAAGAAGGTTGTGTACTTGGAAAAGACCTGGAGGCTCGGGAAGGTTTCAGATTGATTGTATAATTGTAAGACAGAGATTTTGAAACCAGGTTTCAAATTGTAAGGCATTTCCAGGAGCAGATGTGGACTCTGACCACTGCAGAAAGGTGGGAATTTAAGGAGATGGGACCTGGATAAACTGAAACAGAGGTTGTAGAGAGTTTCAGAGGGAGCATTAGGAAACGACTGACAAGAACAGGGCAAAGGAATACAGTGGAAGAAGAATGGGTAGCTTTGAGAGACGAAACAGTGATGGCAGCAGAGGACCAAGTACGTAAAAAGACCGGGACTAGTAGAAATCCTTGGGTAACATAAGAGATATTGACTTTAATCGATGAAAGGAGAAAATATAAAAATGCGATAAATTAAGCAGACTAAAGGGAATAGAAACGTTTACAAATGAGATCGAGAGGAAGTGAAAAATGGCTAAGCAGGAATGGCTAGAGCACAAATGTAAGGATGTAGAAGCATATATGTTAGGGGTAAGATAGATATTGCCTACAGAAAAATTAAAGAGACCTTATTAACACCCGGTTTCGTAGCCTAGAAGCCATGCCGTCAAGTCAAATATGGTGAATCAGGACATGCAGCTTCAGTATAATGATTCACACCCGCAAACTTCAAGAACAATATAGTACTTTCAATCTCAAAGGAAGCAGATGCCGACAGATGTGAAAATTAACGAACTATCACTTTAATAAGTCACGGTTGCAAAACACTAATACGAATTCTTTACAGGCAAACGGAAAAAGCGGTAACGTGGCATTTTATTGGAGATGTGTTTTTCTCAATATTTGACGCCTTTTTGGATCACGGTAAGTGATTTTAGGTTTTTATGTAGATTGTTCTTATTCCTAGTGTTGATACTATGTACTGAGATATTGGTTGGACATAGAGACATTATTTGCAACATTCTTCATTAAGGAATAAATATACTGAAAATCCGTGGTTAGAATACATAGTCCCCATGTGATGTTCTTGAATTTACACCACAAATGAATCTTATTACACGCCTTTGTACTCCAAAAACTTTTTTCTCGATATGACGAGTTACCCCAAAATATGATCTCATATGACATAGAATGAAAGTAAGCAAAGCATGCAGGTTTGTATTACATTTGTATCTCCTACTTCTGATGCCATTCGCATTGCAAATAGTCTTGTTTAGGAGCTTCAGCAAATCTGTGGTATGCCCCTATCAACTGAATTTATCATCAAGTTGCAGTCCCAGAAATTTAACACTGTCAACCTCTTCGATCTGGACGTCTTCATATGTTATACACATGCCGGAAGGAAGGGTCTTACAGGTTCTGAACTGAGTATGTTGGGTCTTTTCAAAGTTAAATGACAATGAATTAGCTTTAAACCATTTATTAATGTCAGTGAAAAATCGATTATCAGCAGTTTCGAAATCCGTACTTGACTTGCTATTTCAGTCGCAGGTTCGAATCCTGCCTCGGGCATGGATGTGTGTTATGCCCTTAGGTTAGTTAGGTTTAATTAGTTCTAAGTTCTAGGGGACTGATAATCTCAGAAGTCAAGTCCCATAGTGTTCAGAGCCATTTTTTGAACTTGCTATTTATTGCAATGTTTGTATTATCTGCAAACAAAGCAAAGTTAGAATCTGGCAATGTAACAGACGAGAGGTCAATCATGTACACAATAAAAAGCAACGGACCGAAGATGGAGCTTTGAGAAACACCATATACTCCCAATCAAATGAAGATATTACTTACTCCACAGATATTTAACAACGACACCCTTTGTTTCCTAATAGGTAAGACTCTAAGCATTTTGCAGAACAGGCAGTAATACAATAATATTCTAATCTACTTACGAGAGTGCTGTGGTTCACACAGTCAAAGCCTTTTGACAAGTCACGGAAAATGCCAGAAGCCTCTAATTTGTTATGTAATATATTAAGTATATTCTCACTGTAAGTGTAAACATCTTTGTCTATATCGTAAGCTACTAGTATTACTAGTTCATGAGACACAGAAAATATTAGATACAGGCTCCCAGGTAGATGCTATTTTCCTTGACTTGGAAGGCGTTCGATACAGTTCCGCACTGTCGCCTGATAAACAAAGTAAGAGCCTACGGAATATCAGACCAGCTGTGTGGCTGGATTGAAGAGTTTTTAGCAAACAGCACACAGCATGTTGTTATCAATGGAGAGACGTCGACAGACGTTAAAGTAACCTCTGGCGTGCCACAGGGGAGTGTTATGGGACCATTGCTTTTCACAATATATATAAATGACCTAGTAGATAGTGTCGGAAGTTCCATGCGGCTTTTCGCAGATGATGCTGTAGTATCAGCATTAGAAAATTGTAGCGAAATGCAGGAAGATCTGAAGCAGGCACTTGGTGCAGGGAGTGGCAACTGACCCTTAACATAGACAAATGTAATGTATTGCGAATACATAGAAAGAAGGATCCTTTATTGTATGATTATATGATAGCGGAACAAACACTGGTAGCAGTTACTTCTGTAAAATATCTGGGAGAATGCTTGCGGAACGACTTGAAGTGGAATGATCGTATAAAATTAATTGTTGGTAAGGGGGGTACCAGGTTGAGATTCATTGGGAGGGTCTTTAGAAAATGTAGTCCATCAACAAAGGAGGTGGCTTACAAAAACTCGTTCGACCTATACTTGAGTATTGCTCATCAGTGTGGGATCCGTACCAGATCGGGTTGACAGAGGAGATAGAGAAGATCCAAAGAAGAGCGGCGCGTTTCGTCACAGGGTTATTTGGTAACCGCGATAGCGTTACGGGGATGTTTAGCAAACTCAAGTGGCAGACTCTGCAAGAGAGGCGCTCTGCATCGCGGTGTAGCTTGCTCGCCAGGTTTCGAGAGGGTGCGTTTCTGGATGAGGTATCGAATGTATTGCTTCCCCCTACTTATACCTCCCGAGGAGATCACGATTGTAAAATTAGAGAGATTCGAGCGCGCACGGAGGCTTTCCGACAGTCGTTCTTCCCACGAACCATACGCGACTGGAACAGAAAAGGGAGGTAATGACAGTGGCACGTAAAGTGCCCTCCGCCACACACCGTTGGGTGGCTTGCGGAGTATAAATGAAGATGTAGATGTACTAGTAGAGTGGTGGCAGTGATAGGTTGTGATTTAGTTAGAAGCTTCAGATGGAACTGTATTTTCGTTTCTGAATAGTAATATGGTGGCAGTTCCGATTGCGGCCAGACTGAAGTGCAGCAGGGGCTTGTTTTTGAACGTACTCCAGGCTAATAGTAATAAAATAAACGTTACGTGTACTTTCCCCCGTGTGCCGGAACACCAGCAACAGAGGGGAGATCAAAGTGGACTGATTGAAAACGACGGAAGACAAAGCAATCTTGGGGACTTTGCTTTGTTTCCTGAAGACAGAAGATGACTGGGGAGAAGGATCGTAAGGATAGACAGTTCATCCCGACTGGAGCGAATCCCACGGATATTCCAATGGAAAATTAACACAGGATGGACGAAAAAAGGAAAAATCGCATCGCGGTTGCTGTCAACTCAGCGACTGCTGAGAGCCGGTGGCCGACGTCGTGAAATGGCCTTCAGCCAGCGGCAGAAGATCCCGATCCATAGGCTGCTCGAGGGCGGCTCTTGCCGCCAGAGGTGCGTCTCGGCGACACGGAAGACGGCCGAGAGCGGCGATCGCTGGGTGGCGCTGTAGAAGACACGCGCCGTGGCGGAGAAGGAAAGGAACTGTTTCTTACGAACCTGCTTGGAAGTAGGACGTTGAGATGGAGGAATGGAGGACTGTGAGGTAAAAAGTCTTAACGAGTAGGCTCTTTTTTTGGAAGTGCGGGCGTCCGATTTTTGGGCTCGTGATTTAGCAAGAGCCGATGAAGGTTGAGCCTTAGAGTGAGCGGGTGATAGTGGGGAGGTGGAACGGGAGATCTCTGGGCTGGCCGATCTGACGACAGTGGCACTAAAGGTGAGATCGCAAGTCTCCGTCGCTACCTCCTTCGTGGGTCGAGGAGAGGCGAGGACAGTGCTGTTTACCCGCTGGGAGCAAAGTGAGATTTCTACTGGCGAATAACTTACGAGCAGCATAGGCAGACACCTTTTCTTTCACTCGGATTTCCTGAATAATTCTTTCATCTTTCATATAGGACAATCTCTAGAGGAAGCAGAGTGGTCACCCATACAGCTGATGCAGCGAGCCGATGGAGGTGAACAGTCACTCTCATGGGCATCCCTGCGATAGGTAACGCGTTTGGCCGTATTGGAACACGACTGGCTGGTATGATTAAACCTGTGACACCGATAGCAATGCGTGGGGTTGGGGATGTAAGGGTGAAGTAAAATTATCTCATATCCTGCTTTAATGTTCGATGGAAGTTGAACTCTGTCAAACGTCAAGAGAAGAGTGCAGGTCAGTACCAATTCCTTTTCAACCCTTTTCATTACTCGATATACGGCCGCGACTCCCTGATTAGACAAGTAATTTTGAATGTCCTCATTTGATAATCCTTCAAGTGATCGGGTGTAAATCACCCCGCGCGATGAGTTTAAAGTACGGTGCGCTTCCACCCGGGCAGGGAAGGTGTTTAGCAGTGTAGTTTGAAGCAATTTTTGTACATGGAGGGCACTGTCTAACATCAAGGGGCCATTTCGTAAGCGGGAACAAGACTTTATAGGACCTGCAATTGCATCGACACCTTTCTAAATAATGAAAGGGTAGACTGTTGAGAAGTCTTGACCTTCGTCAGACCGAGAAACAACAAGGAACTTTGGCACTGAGGGAAGAATTTTCTGTGGCTTTTTGTGGGCTGAAGTTGTAGAAGAAACCATTGTGAAACTATTCCCCATGATTTCCCCATGATTACCGGCGTCTCCTATGGCGAACTCCTTCCTAGTGGGGGCCCTCACTAAGGGCACTCCCGCCTTGGGTGATTGTCCACATCTCAGGTCACACCTCCTGAGAAACGGACGGAAAGACCAATCGCAACGTTTGGAAGGTACAAGATGGGGTAATCACCCCTCCCTGGGCCTGGCCTTCACCAGGGGGTACGTACGTGTCCTACTTGTTATACGTTACCCCGTCACCGGCTACGCCAGGGAACGCATGGGTCGGCCTTCAGACACGCGCAAGGAGGAAAGAAAGAGAAGGGAATAACAAATAAAACGAAAGAAGAGAAGAAGACTCAAACGCCGCAGCGGAGAAGAAGGTAAAGAGAACAAGGAAGGAAAAGAGAAGGTCAAAGTACGAACAGAAACTTTCCATCATAGAGATAAAAGAAGAGAAACCACGTCATAGAATCACAAGCGTCCGTCTCCGGACGTAGGCGTAAAACATACTCGCAAAGAGAAGGGGGCCGCAATGTGTTCGGCCACCACTGTGTCCATCTCATGAACACAATTATTACTTAGATACGTGACATAAAGCCTGCTTGTTTTATAATGACGAATCCGATTTTCTAGTACGAGCAGAGATTGGCGATTTCACGGTCATTGAGTTTTGTTTAACCAAGCGTGTTAATTCAAGAGGTAGTACTTCGTGTTCGAATTGCTAATTCTCAGCGTGAGGAAAAGATATTTTGTCGCAAGACCTTTGTAATAAACAGGTACAACGTAGTCTTCCCCCTCATCGGTGACGTTCGTTTTATGTGATCTGAAAGAACGATTCGTTAGTGACTGTTCTATTTCGGATATTATTTAGTCAGAAATAGTTTTCGTAATTTTATTTCCTGCTCAGATCGCATATAACGTATGGTACAAGCTGCTTTCTGTAGGTTGTAACAGAAAATTTAGGGGACTGTTGCTCTTCAATTTGTTGGACGATTTTATGAAATCCTGCCCCCTGCTGGTTGTATACGTTATACCAGCTGCCGTTTGGCTCATCGATCATTTTTTTAAATTTTCCCGACAGTTGGCTTTCTTAAGTTGTAACAGTAGCGGTAAAACTAGCCTGCAGCTGCTGGCTTGGTCACTGATAATTTTATTAAATCCTCCCAGTAGCAGTTTTGCCAAATCACTATAGTATATTCTGTGGGCAAGGGTTGCTCAGGTTTGGTTTGCCAGTTGCTTGCTACCCAAAGAGTAGTTGTGAATGTGATTGAGCAGTGCTACTTCATGTTGATGTCACTGAACTGTTGTGTTGAGTTTCTTTAGCACACACTACTACTAGCATCAATTTGCAAAATTAATAAATTCTGGTGGTAAGTGCTGTTCGTATCTGAGATATTCTATGTTTATGAAACTTCTTGACTGTTTTAAGTACAGTGGTTTGTTTAAATTTGAGTAACTTACTCTGATCCAGCATTTTACCACTCAACAGTAGCTCCCTACACTTTCAATTTAAACAGGCCTCTTCTTTGACGTGTTCTGCTTTTAGCAATGGTTGTAATATAAAAGGAATGCGTGCACAGATTTGTTGCGTTCCCGAAATGAACCACCTGTCAGCAATTTCTGCACTGGTGTCTCCAGTCATGGGAACACTGAGGACTAAAGCTGCTCGTGCTTGCGTGTACAGTAGCAGCTCTGTGGTCCGTACCGCGCGCTGTCGTAAAGGTGCGCCAATGGCCCGCCTGCGGAAGGTGACGTCACCCCAGGTGTGTGATGACTCACAGCACAGCCGCACCGCTGGATACTCTGTTCTCTGGACCGGCCAGCCGACTGAGTAGCACACACAGCACTCTGGAGCACGAGCAGCGTAAGACGTTATGTTGTTGTTGGTTCAAATGGCTCTGAGCACTATGGGACTTAACTTCTAAGGTCATCAGTCCCCTAGAACTTAGAACTACTTAAACCTAACTAACCTAAGGACATCACATACATCCATGCCCGAGGCAGGATTCGAACCTGCGACCGTAGCGGTCTCGCGGTTCCAGACTGTAGCGCCTAGAACCGCTCGGCCACCCCGGCCGGCTGTTATGTTGTTGTTGTTGTGGTCTTCAGTCCTGAGACTGGTTTGATGCAGGTCTCCATGCTACTCTATCCTGTGCAAGCTTCTTCATCTCCCAGTACCTACTGCAACCTACATCTTTCTGAATCTGTTTAGTGTAGTCATCTCTTGGTCTCCCTCCATGATTTTTACCCTCCAAGATGCCCTCCAGTACTAAATTGGTGATCCCTTGATGCCTCAGAACATGTCCTACCAGGCCAGCCGAAGTGGCCGTGCGGTTAAAGGCGCTGCAGTCTGGAACCGCAAGACCGCTACGGTCGCAGGTTCGAATCCTGCCTCGGGCATGGATGTTTGTGATGTCCTTAGGTTAGTTAGGTTTAACTAGTTCTAAGTTCTAGGGGACTAATGACCTCAGCAGTTGAGTCCCATAGTGCTCAGAGCCATTTTAACCATTTTTGAACATGTCCTACCAACTGACCCCTTCTTCTAGTCAAGTTGTGCCACAAACTCCTCCCCAATCCTATTGAGTACCTCCTCATTAGTTATGTGATCTACCCATCTAATCTTCAGCATTTTTCTGTAGCACCACATTTCGAAAGCTTCTATTCTCTTCTTGTCCAAACTAGTTATCGTCCATGTTTCACTTCCATACATGGCTACACTCCATACATATACTTTTAGAAACGATTTCCTGACACTTAAATCTATACTCGATGTTAACAAAGTTGTCTTCTTCAGAAACGCTTTCGTTGCCATTGCCAGTCTACTTTTTATATCCTCTCTACTTCGACCATCATTAGTTATTTTGCTCCCCAAATAGCAAAACTCCTTTAGTACTTTAAGTGTCTCATTTTCTAACCTAATTCCCTCAGCATCACCCGACTTAATTTGACTACATTCCATTATCCTCGTTTTGCTTTTGTTGATGTTCATCTTATATCCTCCTTTCAAGACACTGTCCATTCCGTTCAAATGCTCTTCCAAGTCCTTTGCTGTCTCTGACAGAATTACAATGTCATCGGCGAACCTCAAAGTTTTTATTTCTTCTCCGTGGATTTTAATACCTACTCCGAATTTTTCTTTTGTTTCCTTTACTGCTTGCTCAATATACAGATTGAACAACATCGGGGAGAGGCTACAACTCTGTGTCACTCCCTTCCCAACCACTGCTTCCCTTTCATGTCCCTCGACTCTTATAATTGCCATTTGGTTTCCATACAAATTGTAAATAAGAAAATAATTACCTGCAATGTAAATCTGCTCCAACAACTGACATTTTTTCGCTTCGGTAAGGGATGGTCTGGGTGTTCAGAAGGATGTAGTACGCTGAATACCATGTCAACGTGGCAAAGCCTACATTTTGCCAGACAACAGAGACAAGACACTCGCCTTTCGCTGCATAGTAAATGACCGCTGAGCATTTGTATCTCTGTAAGAGATCCTATGAATCATCCTCCCACGAGCAAATCTTGGCCACGAGGACAACCTTCTGGGATTCATCCAAAATATGGCTTGATCAAACAGTAACAAGATAAAAGTTCCGCAAACCACTCCCTAAATGTCCAGCCGGCCGCGGTTGTCTAGCCGTTCTAGGCGCTCAGTCCGGAACCGCGCGTCTGCTACGGTCGCAGATTCGAATCCTGCCTCGGGCATGGATGTGTGTGATGTCCTTAGGTTAGTTAGGTTTAAGTAGTTCTAAGTTCTAGGGGACTGATGACCACAGATGTTAAGTCCCATAGTGCTCAGAGCCATTTGAGCCTAAATGTCCGCCACGCAGTACCACATGTAAGCATGCACGTAACTGAGGTTTAATCTTCGTACATCCATGTTGAAATGGAAGACCGTGTGACGTCAGCTAGTATAAATTTATATTAAAAATGAAGAAATTCCTCCAGCTGTATTTGTGGTGTCGAATTTTTGGCAACTAGTCTCAACGTTGTAACATCATCATCTTGAGGCCCATACACTTGTTGACGTCAACTGCGTGCGGCTGATACTAGAAGTCAGTGGTGAGATACGGACGTGCTCCGTGTGGAAGTTGGTTAGTAACTGAGGTTTGGCTCGTAAGCTTATTATTACGACCGCTAGAGACATTGACCTTGAAAGTTGCTACGTATAATAAAATGGTTCCGGACATGTAATACTGGACATAGAATTTCGTCTGGACTTACACAGCACAAACCAAATTACTTGATTTCGGAAATTGTTGTAAATTTTTCCACAGATACATTTCTGAAGATGGTAAGTGGAATTTTGCGTTTTCTGGACGACCGAGAAAACGATCTATAAATGACATTTTAGGAAGGTCTGTAATTATCTATGGGAATTGGGTGGAACGTCCGTCATTTGGGTATTATGTGGACTGCCTTATGTCGATTCCAGTAACTGCAGCAATGTATCTATTAGGAACTGTAGGTACTTGTGGATATTTAGAGTCTCATCAATACAACAGGTACCAATGATTGAACCCTTCAATAGCCCACACCACACATTCAGAGACCAAGATCGTTTCTTTCCCCTTTTGTCTGAGCCAGCGTAGATTTTCAGTTAAACAGTAGCGTAATTGTGATAATGAATTTCCTCTCAGTTTATTAACGATGGTTCTGTAAAGAAATACCTTTAACATAAATGCGGCATCCCACAAAATGCACAGACACCCATTGGCAACAGAGTTTAGGAAGATAACATAAGCAGATAATTTCAAGTACCTGAGAGAGATTAATCAAAAAACAAGACTAAACGCAACATCCAATGAAGGAAGGATCACAAAACTACAAAAAGCATACAAACTTACATGGGACCATTACACCAAAAAAAGTATTTCTTTCAATGCCAAATTAAGACACAACAGTAAAGTAGTTTTATCAGAGACCTTGTGAGCCTGAGGAACAGCAGTAATCAAGGGAAGAACGGAAATGAAGGGTCGGCCGGTGTGGCCGAGCGGTTCTAGGCGCTTGAGTCTGGAACCGCGCGACCGCTACGGTCGCAGGTTCGAATCCTGTCTCGAGCATGGATGTGTGTGATGTCCTTAGGTTAGTTAGGTTTATGTAGTTCTAAGTTCTAGGGGACTGATGACCTCAGATGTTAAATCTCATAGTGCTCAGAGCCATTTTTTTTAATGAAGGAGACGGAAAAACAAGGGAGGAAAATACTGAGTAGTATCTACGGACCAGCTCAAAAAGAGGGGATCTGGAGAGAGACCGACAAAAGAAGTGTACGAACAGACAGAGACGAGTACAAACAACACCAGGAAAAGAAGAGCAAAGTTCTACGGACACATATATAGGATGAACGAAAATAGATTGGCCAAGAAAATGTTTAACACAGCGTCAACTAATACAGTGAAAAACAACTGGGTAAAGGAAACCATGAAAGACCTCAAGAAACTCAACACCTCCACAGAAGACATGACAGACTGGGGAAAATACAGAGAAAAAAAACCAGAAAACAGAACTTTCAGCAAACGCCGAAAGAAAAGAAAAGAGAAAAGAAATGGACAGAAGAGAGGAAGAAGAAACACAGTGAATACATGACAAGTTTTTGCCATGAAAAAAGAAAGAGACAGAAAAAAAGGCTATGAAAATTTATTGTGTTTTAGCGCCCTCTGTATTAACGTTAATAATAATAATAAATGTGGCATCAGAGTAAGGCATCAGTTCTTTTTAAAAGAGCGCATATTGTCGGGGTCACAGTAGTTTATTCCTGGATGTACAATGTTTGACAAAAGAGATCGTCGTATGTCAATGTAGCTTCATGCACGCACACACCATAGGCGAGTGCGCACTCTTAATCGATTAGATTTACCGTTATGTGTGATGTTACCAGGTTTACCAGGCCTTGTACGGCACAAACGAGGTACAAACAGCGTCAGATGTTGAGTGATCACTGCGAAAGATGTGCAGGAGCCGCGTACCCGCTTCGAGACAGCCTTATCAGCAACCAGCAGTGTGAAAGGGGCTTCAGTGTAGGTCTCCATTTCTCGGTCTGGTCGAATAATGCGCTATTCAGATCTGTGGAGCACTCAGACGTGACAGTATCCTTATGTTGAACAGCATGGGGACGTAAGCGCAGGCATCCTCACCATCAAGACCTCCATCGATCATATCTGACCGCCACAACGAAGATCGCCGTATTCTGCACCAAGCACGTTATAGCCTCTTCACATCAGCAGCTACCATCGGAAAACAAGTAACGCACTGTGCGGAATATTCTGCGTCATGCTGCACCACTAGTCGAGACCTAGCAGCATTCACACCAGAGTATTACCGTCCCACGCGTAAGTAGCCGTTAATACCACAACAAAAACGAGTAGTTCTGGGCGGGAAGCGTGGTGTTCTGATGAATAGCGTCTCCTGCACTCTCCTGGACGACCACTGTCAACGAGTGTGGCGGCGATCTGGGAGAGAGGTCCCATTCTTTCGATGTTTTGGTGAGTCATAGTGGCGTTACTTCTGGCGTCAAGGTATGCGGAGCCATTAGACACGACTTTAGGTCACAGCAGATAGTGATTCAGGGCACTCTCAGAGCACAACGGTACGACACAGACATGCTGCGCCCTCATGTATTGTTACCTCTGTTGTGGTCCACCTAACATCAGGGGAATATACAGGGTGTTTCAAAAATGACCGGTATATTTGAAACGGCAATAAAAACTAAACGAGCAGCGATAGAAATACACCGTTTGTTGCAATATGCTTGGGACAACAGTACATTTTCAGGCGGACAAACTTTCGAAATTACAGTAGTTACAATTTTCAACAACAGATGGCGCTGCAAGTGATGTGAAAGATATAGAAGACAACGCGGTCTGTGGGTGCGCCATTCTGTACGTCGTCTTTCTGCTGTAAGCGTGTGCTGTTCACAACGTGCAAGTGTGCTGTAGACAACATGGTTTATTCCTTAGAACAGAGGATTTTTCTGGTGTTGGAATTCCACCGCCTAGAACACAGTGTCGTTGCAACAAGACGAAGTTTTCAACGGCGGTTTAATGTAACCAAAGGACCGAAAAGCGATACAATAAAGGATCTGTTTGAAAAATTTCAACGGACTGGGAACGTGACGGATGAACGTGCTAGAAAGGTAGGGCGACCGCGTACGGCAACCACAGAGGGCAACGCGCAGCTAGTGCATCAGGTGATCCAACAGCGGCCTCGGGTTTCCGTTCGCCGTGTTGCAGCTGCGGTCCAAATGACGCCAACGTCCACGTATCGTCTCATGCGCCAGAGTTTACACCTCTATCCATACAAAATTCAGACGTGGCAACCCCTCAGCGCCATTACCATTGCTGCACGAGAGACATTCGCTAACGATATAGTGCACAGGATTGATGACGGCGATATGCATGTGGGCAGCATTTGGTTTACTGACGAAGCTTATTTTTACCTGGACGGCTTCGTCAATAAACAGAACTGGCGCATATGGGGAACCGAAAAGCCACATGTTGCAGTCCCATCGTCCCTGCATCCTCAAAAAGTACTGGTCTGGGCCGCCATTTCTTCCAAAGGAATCATTGGCCCATTTTTCAGATCCGAAACGATTACTGCATCACGCTATCTGGACATTCTTCGTGAATTTGTGGCGGTACAAACTGCCTTAGACGACACTGCGAACACCTCGTGGTCTATGCAAGATGGTGCCTGGCCACATCGCACGGCCGACGTCTTTACTTTCCTGAATGAATATTTCGATGATCGTGTGATTGCTTTGGGCTACCCGAAACATACAGGAGGCGATGTGGATTGGCCTCCCTATTCGCCAGACATGAACCCCTGTGACTTCTTTCTGTGGGGACACTTGAAAGACCAGGTGTACCGCCAGAATCCAGAAACAATTGAACAGCTGAAGCAGTACATCTCATCTGCATGTGAAGCCATTCCGCCAGACACGTTGTCAAAGGTTTCGGGTAATTTCATTCAGAGACTACGCCATATTATTGCTACGCATGGTGGATATGTGGAAAATATCGTACTATAGAGTTTCCCAGACCGCAGCGCCATCTGTTGTTGAAAATTGTAACTACTGTAATTTCGAAAGTTTGTCTGCCTGAAAATGTACTGTTGTCCCAAGCATATTGCAACAAACGGTGTATTTCTATCGCTGCTCGTTTAGTTTTTATTGCCGTTTCAAATATACCGGTCATTTTTGAAACACCCTGCATAACATGTTCAGGTCACCCTTCGCCAACCGGGTCACTGAATGCTTCTATGTCAGAGAGGCTGAAACTTCATATTGATAAGCGGATTGATACTGCCAAGTTTTTTTTGCACAAGTGTTTTGTTATTGTAATCACTATCACATACACTCTCAACCGGTGATATTTCATTTTCTTTGATGCTGTCAGCCAGTGTATTTGAGGTATCCTTTCTTGGCTGTCTCATCATGTACAAGTATAACGCTGTGCTGATATTGGCCTACGTTACTGAGCAAGATGCACCAACGTAATAAAAGCCAAATTCTATTGATACGAAACGTGTCTTCGTGTCAGACAGAGAAATTTCTCCCTAGCACTCGTCTTAGCAATGGTTTCTTATCTAGTTATTTGCCACCTGCATGTTGTTCGCATGCAGGGCGTTTCAGGAGGACTAGCAAATATTTTGAGTGGCGGCATCATAGACTCATTTGAATAACATATTACACATTACTTGCGTCCAATTTTTATTGGGTAAAGAGAGAAGTTTTCTCGTTTCGCGTGTTGGCACTCCAGTGGCTGTAGGTTTATTTATTGATTGTCACTTCTGTGTGAAGTTCAGATTCTGAAGCTTTCTTGTTACATAACGGAATTTTTCAATTTTAATTGTGATTAATATGTAATGGGAAAGGAACAATAGAGCCATATTTTCAAAGTATTTATTACTCAGACGACTAGATTCAACGCTACATTTGCGCCACCTTTAGGTGCTGTTTATCAAAATACAACTTAGATACTACAGTGTTTGTATCTAATTACTTAATTGATGTAAAAATGAGATACCACAAGTGCTTTAATCATAAAAGGAACAAAACACAACCAAAGTATGCTGTGAGTGTACACACCAATACATCGAAAGGCTTTTTATGTACTGGTTGTTCAAAAGTAAAGAGTCGAATACTTTGAGAGGCGGTGGTACTCATCGAAACAAAAAAAATAAGTCCAGTAAACATGGGTCCAGAAACTCATAATTTTGGAGATAGACACGTACTTGTGGGAAGGGAAGTGCGACGCTTCGCTGCTCCTATCGGCGCTCCGTCAAATGTGACTGCTTGGTACTATGGTGTCTTACTGTACCTACCATTAGGTGGTCTGCAGTCAGTTGTGTTTTTCGAGTCGTATTGCTGGCTACGTTAGTTTTCGTCGTGTTTGTGTGCCTCACTGTACGGTATTGCCAACCCTGGGTACGTATCATTGTGTTATACCTTCTTCCAAACGCGGATTCACTTACGTATTTACTGTTATTGTGCTGTTTGTGCGTACGTATGGTGTAGTACATTTACATTTTCTCTCTTTCACTCCTTGTTAGCAATGGATGCCTACTACTCGACAGGTGAAATGGCGCATATGATATTCTGCTATGGCTTAGCAAAGGGACGTAGCCTCCGAGCCCGTGCACCCTACGCCGAAAAATATCCACAGCGCAGAGCGCTCTCTGACAAGCTGTTCAGCAGACAACTCCAGCGTCTCTGAGACCCAGGTGCCCTTGCACATCGGGAGACTGGCAGTGACATGGAGGAGCGGTGCTACTACCGATGAAAGAAACCCCTGGGACAATTGTGCGACGATTAGCAATAAAATGGGTAAAAGTGCATGAATATCGAAACATACAGTAGAGAAATTATCATAGTAATCACAAATCTGTTATTCGAATATGTGAAAAAAGTAGAACCTTCTAAGGTAACTAATGGCTTACTTTTAAAACTATGACACTATAAAAACAACAGATTCCAACACTTGAAAATTTTGAAAAGGGCAAAGTTTGTCGGCTATTCTACTGTATCGTTGAAGCATGCCACATCTATCTAGAAATGCTAGATCTATCATTATGGTATTTGTGCACGGGTTTTGTAATGAAAACTCTACTCCTGCTTCTACAGAATATGGTAGACGTTTTCTAACCGCAGAGTACCAGATTAAAGGTGACTACTAGTGTTGTCACTGAACTGTGGAAGACTGGTGCAGTGTCCAGTACTATTTCATCTGAACGTGAAAATGAACAAAGTCTGGATGAAGCATAACACATTATCCACACGGTAGGACGCAGTTCGTGTACAGGCACACGCGGAACTACTAGAGATGAAGGCAAGCGATTGGAATTTTGTCGTTCGGTAATTACAAATCACCCAGAAATCCAATAAATACCGGTTACTGAAGAAGCCACTTTTATTGGAGATGGTATCACAAACACTCGTAACCCACATCGTTGGTCCGACGAAATTCCATATTCCATTGTGGAGCTACATTTTCGAGAACTGAAAACGTACTTCCAATATTATTAGAAGAGGTTTCCCTTTGGCTACAAGGAAGGTAAGTTCTTTCAGAGTGAGCGGCCCCTGCACGTTTTAGCCGTCAGGTAACACTTCATTTGAACATAATACTCTCCAAGGGACGGATTCGCAGAAATGGTCACTTTTCTCGGTCAGCAATGTACCCAGACCTTACACCTATAGATTAATGCTTGGGGGCATGGCTGAAAGGCATCTGCAAAGAAAAAGTAAACGCAAGGAACGAATTATACGTTCAGATTGTGAACAGTGCTGACCTCATACAGAACATAAAGACGACTACAGGAAAGCTACACGTTGTGTTGTCGAGGGAGTTCGAAAGCGCATTGAAGCTAGGGGTGGAATTTATGAAAATCAACTTGGACCTTAATATTTGCCAATGTTTAACATCTTCTGTGAAAGTTTGTTTGGATTACATTCTAATAGCTGTATCTCTGTTAAAAATCAAAATTTTAAAAATATGAAACGTTTTGTTCGAGTTAGTCTATCTTTTCGTTTTATTTGGTCATCAGTCTTCTGACTGCTTTGATGCTGCCCATCACGAAATACTTTCCTATGCCAGCCTCATCATTTCACAGTAGCACTTTCACACTACGTCCTCAGCTAATTGTTGGACGTACTCCAGCCTCTGTCTTCCCCTGCAGTTTCCACCCTCTACAGCTCCCTCTAATACCATGGAAGTTATTCCCTGGTGTCTTAACAGATGTCCTGTCACCCCATCCCTTTTTCTGGTCAGTGTTTTTCAAATGTTACTTTCTTCACCGATTCTGCGGAGAATCTCCTCATTCCTTATCAGTCCACATAATTCTCAGCATTGTTCTGTAGCAACATGTCTCAAATGCTTCGATTCTCTTCTGATCCGGTTTTACCACAACCCGTGTTTCACTACCATACAATGATGTATACCAAACATATATTCTCAGAAATTTTTTCCTCCGGTGAAGGCCGATGTTTAATACTAATAGACGTCACTTGACCAGGAATGCCCCTTTCGCAAGTGCTTATCTGCTTTTGATGTCCTCCCTGCTCCTTCCGACATGGTTACTTTGCTGCCTACGTGGCAGAATTCCTTAACTTCATCTACTTCGTGACCATCTTAATATGTTAAGTTTCTCGCTGTTCTTATTTTTGCTACTTGTCACTGCTTTTCTTTCTCCGATTTACTCTCAATTCATATTCTGTACTCATTAGGCTGTTCATTCCATTTAGTACATCATGCAATTCTTCTTCACTTGCTCTCAGAATATCAATATCATCAGAGAATCATATCATTGATATCATTTCGCCTTGAATTTTAATTCGACTGCTGAACCTTTCTTTTATTTCCATCATTGCTTCTTCGATGTACAGATTGAACAGTAAGGGCGGAAGACTACATCCCTGTCTTACACCCTTTTTAACCCGAGAACTTCGTTCTTGGTCATCCACTCTTACCATTCCCTCTTGACTCTTGTATCTTACCCGTCTCTAGCTGTAGCTGACCCCTATTTTTCCCAGAATTTTGAACACATTGCACCAGTTTACACTGTCGAACGCGTTTACCAGGTCGACAAATCCTATGAACGTGTGTTAAATCTTCATCAATCTTGCTTCCATTATCAATCGCATCGTCAGACCTGCGTCTCCGATGCTTTTACGTTTCTTAAAGCCAAACTGATCATCATCTAACAGATACTCAATTTTCTTTCCCGATCGTCTGTAAATTATTTTTGCGAGCAACTTTGTTACATGAGCTGTTAAGCTGACTGTGCGGAAATGCTCGCATTTGTCGGGAATTATATGGATGGCGTTTTAGCGGAAGTCTGATGGTATATCGACAGTCTCACCAACGCGAATAGTTGTTTTGTTGCCACTTCGTTCAATGATATTAGAAATTCTGATGGAATGTTATCGATCCCTTCCGCCGTATTTGGTTTTAAGCCTTCCAAAGTTGTTCTAAATTCTAATGTTGGATCCCCTTTCTCTTCTTTATCGATTCCTTTTCTGCTTCTATCACGTCTTCTTACAGTCCTCCCACTCATAGAGGCCCTCAATGTACTCTTTCTACCCATTCGCACGTTCCACTTCATTTAACAGTGGAATTCCCACTGCACTCTTAATGTTATAGCCCTGGCTTTTAATTTTACAGAATGTAGTTTTGAGTTTTCTGTATGCTGGGTCAGTCCTCCCGACAATCATTTCTTTTTAAATTTCTTCATATCGTAGCCATTTCGTGTTAGCTTCCCTGCGCTTCCTAATTATTTCATTCCTTAGAGACTTGTGTTTTTGTACGCCTGTATTTCCCTAAACATTATTGTACTTTCTCCTCTCGTCGATCAACTGAAGTATTTCTTCTGTTGCCCATGGTTTCTTCGCAGTTGCCTTCTTTTTACTTATGTTTTTCTTTCCAACTTCTGTGACTTCCCTTTTTGGAGACATCCATTCCTCTTCAACTGAACTGCGTACTGATCCATTCATTATCACAGTATCTATAGCCTTAAAGAAATTCAAGCGTATCTTTTTACTTATAGAATGAGATTTTCACTCTGCAGCGGAGTGTGCGCTGATATGAAACTTCCTGGCAGATTAAAACTGTGTGCCCAACCGAGACTCGAACTCGGGACCTTTGACTTTCGCGGGCAAGTGCTCTACCATCTGAGCTACCGAAGCACGACTCACGCCTGGTACTCACAGCTTTACTTCTGCCAGTATCTCGTCTCCTACCTTCCAAACTTTGCAGAAGCTCTCCTGCGAACCTTGCAGAACTAGCACTCCTGAAAGAAAGGATATTCCGGAGACATGGCAGTTTTAATCTGCCAGGAAGTTTCATATCAGTGCACACTCCACTGCAGAGTGAAAATCTCATTCTGGAAACATCCCCCAGGCTGTGGCTAAGCCATGTCTCCGCAGTATCCTTTCTTTCAGGAGTGCTAGTTCTGCAAGGTTCGCAGGAGAGCTTCTGCAGAGTTTGGAAGGTAGGAAACGAGATACTGGCAGAAGTAAAGCTGTGAGTACCGGGCGTGAGTCGTGCTTCGGTAGCTCAGATGGTAGAGCACTTGCCCGCGAAAGGCAAAGGTCCCGAGTTCGAGTCTCGGTCGGGCACACAGTTTGAATCTGCCAGGAAGTTTCATCTTTTTATTTGTTAGTACTTCCGTATCCCATTTCTTTGTGCATTGATTCCTCGTGACCAGCCCTTTAAACTTCGACCTGCGCTTCATCAATATAAAATTGTGATCTGAGTCTATATCTGCCCCTGGCTACCTTTTACAATTCAATCTCTGCCTGACCATGGTGCAATGTAACTGAAATCTTCCTGTATATCCTGACCCTTTCCAAGGATACCTCCTCCTCTTGTGATTCTTGAACAGAGTATTCGCTATTACCAACTGAAATGTATTGCAGAACTCAATTAGCGTTTCTCATTCAGGGTACCAAGCCCACATTCTCTCATAACCCTTCCTCCTACTTCTTTCCCTACAGCCACATGCCAATCCCCCCTGGCTATTAGATTTCATCTCCCTTTACGTACTGAATGACCCGTTCGGTATCCTCGTAAACTTTGTCTCTTCATCTTCTGATTGCGACGTCGGCGTGTAGGCCGGAGATGTTGTTGTTAGTGTTGGTTTCCTGTCGATTCTGATGAGAACAATTCTAACACTGAACTGTTCACAGTAACTTACTCTTTGCCCAACGTTCCTATTCATAACGAATCCTATTCCCGTCATACTATTTTCTGCAGCAGCTGATGTTACCCTATACTCGTCTGACCATTCTTGTCTTTTTTTTTTCCATTTTACTTCAGTGACGCCAACTATATCATCATTGAGCCTTAAGCCGTCCGCACACGGACCGTGCTGTCGAACGCTAACGTTGAGCGTGCGAAGTTCAACGTGCTGCTGAACGTTCAGGAACGATGCAACTTGTGCATACGATACCTTGACCTCAACAGGGTATAGGCGATCGCAACGCACTCCAGCGGGAGTTGAGGGATGTTTCTACTTCGTAAATCACACTGTTTACTCAACGAGCGAACACGAAACGCCCTCGTTAGCTCTATTAAAATGTACATTTCCTCCATCGTCCACGAAAAGGAAAGTACCATGTCCATTACCAACAGTGCGATACAAATTTGGAATACTTCTCCGCATAGACGTTTGGAGTGGCCGAGCGTTTTTGGACGCTACAGTCCAGAACCGCGCGACCGCTACGGTCGCAGGTTCGAATCCTGCCTCGGGCATGGATGTGTGTGATGTCCTTAGGGTAGTTAGATTTAAGTAGTTCTAAGTTGTAGGGGACTGATGACCTCAGAAGTTAAGTCCCATAGTGCTCAGAGCCGTTTTTGAACTTCTCTGCATAAGGTAAAAATTATTTCATCATTCCCACATTTTAGTAAAACCCTAAGGTCAGTCATACTTGATCACTGTTCCTACCCAGTATCAGAATCTTTGCAACATGTGAATTACGAAGCGCAAAAGGAAAAGGAGCAAAATATCTTTATACAAGTAGCGCAAGCTGTCCTGTAGATTAAGCCAATCGAAGAAAGTCACCCCTCACAAAAAGGTTAACTTATATTTACATAACATCAAATATTATAGTATATACGTATATTAAACTAATAATAAAGTATCAGAAGCTAATAACAACGCGAATGATAGGAAAAAAATTGTAAGTGTCAAAACGCGAACCATAGCCCCGACGGACAGCTCATTACAGGACACTGACGCTACTCATTACACTTTTTTTTTTTCTTCGAACGTTCGTTGTATCTCCTCGGGGTGGACGTCGAAAGACACCCATTTCAGTTCGCTGTTGATCCATTAACCCAGTTTTTTTTATTACAGAGGGCACCTAGCCCTCTGACCAAACACGCTGAGTTACCGTGCCGGCGATAAAACTAACGAACGGGACTCGATCCAGCGACTACGGGCGTTGAACGCTAATAACGTTTTTTTGTTTTTTTTTTTTTTTTAAATCTCATTTTGTTCGCTGTTGTTCGTTCCATCTGCTCGGGGCGGACGTCGCAAGACATCCGTTTACGTTCGTTGTTGATCGATTAACTCAGTTTTTTTTTTATTACAGAGGGCAGGTAACCCTCTGACCGAAAACGCTGAGCTATCGTGCCGGCACTAAACCGACAACACAACCCTTACATGTCATCATATTGTGTTACCCCTTGCTGAAAACCTTAATCGTAGACATCTTACTAATTGAAATTTAATTGTAACCAGTTGTACCAAGAACAATGCCTACTCTCATAATACGCAAGTTAAAATAATTCTTTTGCCACGAATACGATGTTTCTCATTATTTCATTGGAACGAATCACACAGTTAACAACGGGTTTTCCAGTGATTCTCAATTTGCTGACGCTCAGAAACGGCATATATATACAGGGTTATTACAAATGATCGAAGCGATTTCACAGCTCTACAATAACTTTATTATTTGAGATATTTTCACAATGCTTTGCACATACATACAAAAACTCAAAACGTTTTTTTAGGCATTCACAAATGTTCGATATGTGCCCCTTTAGTGATTCGGCAGCATGTCCCCATCAATGAGTTCGAAAGCATCGTTGATGCGAGCTCGCAGTTCTGGCACGTTTCTTGGTAGAGGAGGTTTATACACTGAATCTTTCACATAACCCCACAGAAAGAAATCGCATGGGGTTAAGTCGGGAGAGCGTGGAGGCCATGACATGAACTTCTGATCATGATCTCCACCACGACCGATCCATCGGTTTTCCAATCTCCTGTTTAAGAAATGCCGAACATCATGATGGAAGTGCGGTGGAGCACCATCCTGTTGAAAGATGAAGTCGGCGCTGTCGGTCTCCAGTTGTGGCATGAGCCAATTTTCCAGTATGTCCAGATACACGTGTCCTGTAACGTTTTTTTCGCAGAAGAAAAAGGGGCCGTAAACTTTAAACTGTGAGATTGCACAAAACACGTTAACTTTCGGTGAATTGCGAATTTGCTGCACGAATGCGTGAGGATTCCCTACCGCCCGGATTCACACATTGTGTCTGTTCACTTCACCATTAAGAAAAAATGTTGCTTCATCACTGAAAACAAGTTTCGCACTGAACGCATCCTCTTCCATGAGCTGTTGCAACCGCGCCGAAAATTCAAAGCGTTTGGCTTTGTCATCGGGTGTCAGGGCTTGTAGCAATTGTAAACGGTAAGGCTTCTGCTTTAGCCTTTTCCGTAAGATTTTCCAAACCGTCGGCTGTGGTAAGTTTAGCTCCCTGCTTGCTTTATTCGTCGACTTCCGCGGGCTACGCGTGAAACTTGCCCGCACGCGTTCAACCGTTTCTTCGCTCACTGCAGGCCGACTCGTTGATTTCCCCTTACAGAGGCATCCAGAAGCTTTAAACTGCGCATACCATCGCCGAATGGAGTTAGCAGTTGGTGGATCTTTGTTGAACTTCGTCCTGAAGTGTCGTTGCACTGTTATGACTGACTGATGTGAATGCATTTCAAGCACGACATACGCTTTGTCGGCTCCTGTCGCCATTTTGTTTCACTGCGCTCTCTTGCGCTCTAGCGGCAGAAACCTGAAGTGCGGCTTCAGCCGAACAAAACTTTATGAGTTTTTCTACGTATCTGTAGTGTGTCGTGACCATATGTCAATGAATGGAGCTACAGTGAATTTATGAAATCGCTTCAATCATTTGTAATAGCCCTGTACATATAGGCTTGAAATGAATACTAATATGGCGCCTCACAACTCGGTACTGAAGGGAGAAAGCGTGCGTGTGACGACGGTGGCGTTGTGCCATCTCATTTGTCAACGCTCAGACGCACGCTCAGATTATCTGACATGCCAGATACTGCTCTGCACGTTCGGAAAGACTCCCGAACGTGCTATTCCACGCTATGACGTCAGAAACTCGGCACGCTCAGCGCTCGGATGCCCCGTCCGTGTGCCGACGGCTTTAGCATTTCCGATTCCAAATTTTCTAGCTTTCCTACCACGTTCAAAGTTCTGCCATCCCACGCCTGACCCGCATTGGAGTGTATTTCGTATTCGTGCTGAAGCGCCGTGTGCTTGGAGCGACTCCCGGGAGTCCGGGAGGCGTGCGACGTGGAGCCGGACGCGAGCAGGGCGACCTTCAGCAGAAGCCAGACGCAGTCCAGACACGGGCCGGGCTTTAAAGGCCGCCTCGCCGCGCCTCACCTCGAACTAGCGCGCCCCACCTCCTGCGCTGCCGCAGTCCTCTGACGCACAATGCGTCACTGCCAGCCGCTACCGGCGAAAGCCACTACAACGCATGCCAGAAGCAGACGCCCCCTCACTTTCGCTTGAGCAAAACCACTTTCCTCACAGTTAAATATCAAAATACCACAGAAGAGAGGATCGATATTTCGGAAAATGCGACTATCTGCGATGAGAAAAGTCCGCATTATATTGTAGACACTTTGCGCGTGGGCGCACCCTAGTTGTTCGTACCGTTGTATTTTCTGTGAGCAATGTTTCACAGCTTCTAAATATTTGAAAAATTTCAAGTTTTGCGTGAATGATTATCACTGGGCACCTTGTGTAAACAGACATCAGCTTATCCAGCCGTTAGATTCATTGCGACTTTGGATAGAGTGAGTATATATTTGACAGATATGTTGCCGTGATATTGTTTGAAACAGCTGACGTGACGACTGAAGCATATAATACACTTTACTTTTTCATACATAACGGTATGTTTCATACGATTTTTGACTCCAAGCCAACTTCCTTGCCTACGTTTCCTGTAACAATAAATTTCCTCACTTTTTTTTTTTTTTTTTTTTTTTACATTGGAAACTTTGTGAACAACCTTTTAGACTGTGTAACCTCACATATTTTTCTACATTTTTAGGTCCACTTAAGATGATATTTTGACTGAAACTACTCTCCGCAGTAAAGATCTTACATGTTCCTAGACTTCTTGAATTTGCATCTTCCTCAACGCTGTGTGGAAAAGTTAGTGTTAAAAGCTTCGTTTCTGAATTGTCTGAAATATCTGAAGATAGCACTCTATGCCGATAGTTCAAAACAAGAAAAAATGCACACCGAAAGTAATTTGAGACTAATAATGTCTAGGTAGAAGGTCAGCAGAAAGTGTCCGACCGCCGAACTTTTGAAAACAATTGGTCCTCACTTTTCAGAGACAGCTCTTAGTCGTCATCTATGGAAATCAGTCGAAATTCACATATTAGCTCCGTATATTCCACCAAACCATTCGTGTAAATTGTATAAGGCAGTAGAGGAATAAAACATTTAAATGTTCACGCTGTTACTACCGCTCTAAAAGACGAGTGCAAATGTTTACGTAAGATTTATTCTTCCGTCTTGTTTTACTCTCCGCCGGACACTTGGACGCTCCAAATGCTGCTGACATGTAAGTACCGACAAACCACAGTAGCTGAGGGCAGGCACAGAGAGGTGGGGGATCAGATTACTGAGAGGAAGACTGGGGCATCCGGGAACACTGTAAGGAGCAGAGAGAAATTTTTTAGGAGGAAACGATTAGAATGTGGAAACAGATAACCGATGATCATGTGTCTAACAAACGAGCTTAAATGAAAACATTAGCACAATACAAGAATAAGACATGGAGGACAAAGTTAAATAGTAGAAATGATGGCTAAGGAGAAGTCTAGGCCATATATAAGTTCTTATATTCGATGCAGATATAAAAGCAGTAGGTGAAGGATGAAATGAATAAATCTTCATATAACATTATGTGACACTTCAACAGCTTTCTCGATCACATAATTGGGAAAAATTTCTTTTTTCGTGCTGCTAATTTATCCCTTACCTCGGACTATAGGAATGGTGTGTCGTAAATATGTTTGTTTAGTGTGCGCGACATTCGAATACATGAAGGTTGCAGGAGAGTCACGTCTCTGCTGCTTTTGACGTCAGAATATACTGTAATGCCGTATTGGTACGAAATATCTAGACTCAGCTGACCGTGAATTGAAACAGTGCGTTTTCGACCTCTTATCGTAGGGAACTGTTTCCCTCCACCTAATTTTAATGGGCGTAAAGCAGAGTAGATCAAACGTCGTAACGAACATGATACCAACATATTAGTGACACTGGATATGTTCGCAGTAGCATTGCAATGCCAAGAATTTAATTACACATTAGTGATACTCTGAAGCTTAAGCACACTCCGGTGGTTGTGTCCTGCAAAACTAAGAATTTCTTTTTAGATGGTAAGTACTGGTGAAATATGGACAAGTGAAGTTAGTATGAAGATATCAAAAACAAACACAAAAATACGAACATCATACAACTGTTTCAAAATATATAATAAATGCAAAAAATAGCCATTTCGTAAGTTCAAGGTGAAACACCTCGCTGTTTGGCCCCAAACGCTGCCTTCTTCCCCCTCCCATCCCCTCCCCTCCCCCCCCCCCTATCACCGCACACACACAGCACACACCCTTTTCTTCATCTACATCCGAAATTACACACCGTATCCATCACGTGGACACCACTGTTTAGAAGATTTCACGGAAGGTTCAAAAGGTAGATACAAGGCTATTCGAGAGTCTATACCTCGGAATGCTAATTTTACTTGCAATTTCTTGAGTAGCCTACGATATGGGTACTTTATTTTCATGTTCCGATAAAAATAAATTCACGAATGAAACATGGGAAAATTTTCCGCAAAATTAGGAGGCTCACTGCCAAAAACGAGTGTTAAATCTACAGACGAAGACTAATTTTTAAGCCTCGATTCGTCTGCTAAACAATGGATTGGAATCATACTGACTTGCCATTCTCTCTATCTCCCCCCCCCCCCCCAAAAAAAAAAAAATCTCTCTTAGCAAAACTGGCTAAGAGTTACATGTATTTACTTCTTTTTTCATCAGCTATCAAAATGGATATAAAAAAAACAGCGTTTGTTAGATTTGTATAATACAGTGAACTGGTAGCAACAAGATTTTACTTTAACCTAGTTTCTACACCGACTGTGGGTGCCTTCACCAAAAAAATCCAAACAACTGCATGTAGCAACAGAAGAACAGATTAAAGAACAAAAATCTCTCGTCATATATGGTACTTCATAAGAATATAGTATTTAAACAACATGAAAATTACAAACATTAGAACTGACACAAAACTGATAATTGTCAGTAAAATTAGGCTATAGCTACATGACACAGCACACCGTACACCGATAAGGGCTGTAAGAAGAAAGAGGCTCGTCAGCTCCCCGACATTATTGTCCTGGTAGTCTGAACTTTCGACGAAAGCATACCAGGGGCGTCTGGTCTGAATGTGACTGCCCGTATAAGCCTGCGTCTACAGTGAACAGGTTTTAAAGATCCTGCACGCTACGGACAAACGTAGAGTAGTGCTTGAAAAGAACGCGTCTTACAATTATAATAAAACGTACAAGTTTCTATATTTACCTTCCTCGAGGTGCGTAAAATCTGAGAAGTACGTCGTTCCTTGCTTAATGTTGCGAAAACGACATAATATTTGTATCGCTGTTTACAGTAACAAGAAAATCTTAGTGTACTGCTGAGAAACACACAAACATGACACAGAAGGACAGAGACAGATATACGAGGCGTGTTTTTTTTAGGTAAGACCGTTTCTAAGTTAAAAAAAGACGTGGTTACATATTTTAATAATTTTATTTTTACATGAAAGCCTGTACCTTAATCTACGCACTGACGCCATTACAGTCTGATTCTTCCTTGTTTACGTTGTGTACTGAGTGTTTAAGATGCCTCCGATAATCGTGAGTCCCGCCGGCTGTGAAGTACGGGCTGTTATAAGATTTCTTAGAGCTAAAGGCCTAAAAGCGATCGATATTCATCGTGAGATCTGTGCAGTTTACGGAGAAAACATTATGAGTGATGGAATGGTAAGAAAGTGGGTGAGAGCATTTAAAGATGGCCGCTAAAATGTGCATGATGAACAACGGAGTGGGCGTTCTTCGGTCGTTAATGAAAGTTTGGTGCAGGAAGTGGACAATAAGGTGAGAGAAAACAGACACTTTACGATTTGCTCCTTGCGGGATGACTTTCCTAATGTTTCACGTAGTGTTTTGTATGGCATTGTGACCGAGCACTTGAATTACCGAAAATTGTGAGCACTTTGGGTACCGAAAATGTTGACGGATGTGCACAAAACCAAACGTTTAGACAGTGCATTGACTATCCTTGAGCGGTACCACAAGACGGTGATGACTTCTTAAGCCAAATTGTTACGGGCAATGAAACATGGATGGCCTACATCACACCAGAATCAAAGCAACAGTCCATGGAAGTTGAGAAAGGGCATCGTTCTGCTGCAAGACGATGCCCGTCCGCATGTGGCGAATCAGACCAAAGATCTCATCACATCTTTCCGATGGGAAACTCTAGATCATCCTCCGTACAGCCCCGATCTAGCGCCGAGTGACTACCATCTGTTCCTGCACTTGAAGGAACACCTGGACTGTCAGCGTCTTCAAGACGATGACGATGTCAAAACAGTGGTGATGCAGTGGTTAACAAGTCAAGCGGCAGACTTCTATGAGGAGGGTATTGAAAAACTGGTCCAACGTTATGACAAGTGCCTGAGTATTGACGGAAATTATTTAGAAAAGTAGATTAAGGTATAGACTTTCATGTAAAAATAAAATTATTGAGATACCTTAGCACGTCTTTTTTTAATTTGAAAACAGTACTTACTTAAAAAACACACCTCGTATATTATACTTTATAACGCATCTTTTACGTTGGGATAAATTTATTTTAATTTTTGTTAGATGTTTTCGTGAAATATCTGAATAAATTGTAATTAGGAATAATTTAATTAAGCAGAGCAGAGAAGATAAAGAGATGTTCATTGGGCGGGTATTGTCGTAATGTAACGTCATTGTGTTGTTCGGTTGTTAAAACAAGTCGTTTGTTTTCCGTTCTGCTGTTCGGTCGTGCTCGTATCTGAAAGGAATTAATTCGGCGACTAGAATAAACTTTCACATAAAAGCTACGATTCGATGTTGCGACAAAAGGGGTTAACGTCAGTGTTAATATGAATTGTGGGCGACAGAATTAGTTTTGACAGATACGTGAAAACGGACGTAACGAAAGTTGTTGGCATATCATCCTTGAACGTGACTTTTTATTTAATTAACGATTGCGGGCTCTTTAAAAGCTATTATCTCATGATTAGGATCAATCCCTCTTTCCTCCTAGATAGTGATCATTCATTAACATTTACGTCATAAGAAAAAGGATTATTAATGAAAGTTATGTTAAATGACAATTACGTGTTATTCGGTTAGTGTGGAGCCGACGTAATATCTCTGAAATGACATTGATATATAATTTGTGTTAAATAGTGAACTGAGATAGGAAGTAAATTGAAACTAGTGAACATTTAATACTGAGACTATAGAAGCAGAAGCGCTTAAGGTTTGTCTTCTCTAAAATGGCGAAATAGGTACGAACTTTAACTCAATAGTCATAATTATGTATTGCAAAGACATTAGCATTTCATACTTATTTTGACGAAGCGCTGTTAAACAAAGGAACGTCGAGTCTCTGTAAGAGTAATAAAATTGAATCGAAAAACATAATTAATAACGGCGCACTCCGCTTTAACAAACTGTATTGCGTGTCGTCATCGGGTATTTACTGCTCAACCCTGGAGACTTATGCGGTGATATTAGAAGACGGGCATATAAAACAAACTAAAAAATCCATTCAAGTTATAGTAGAGTCGGCACAACACGACGTGGGAAGTTGTAACTTGTGACTTTCGAAAATGTAGTTACTCTTACAGTTTTAGCGGTAAGAAATGTTCTGAAGAACAGGTAGAATGACTCGCGCAAACGAACGTTTGTGTACGTGATGAGTGAAACGGAACTGCATAACAGCTTAGATAATATGTCGCGTTATTCTCCGTCCTTCCAGTTGTTACGAAGGTACGTTCGAGTAAGTGCTAGACGTCGTTTCGTGTGGAGATGGCTATGCCGTTGCGCCTGACAAGCTGCCGCCATGCTGGTCCCCTGGAAGTCAGCTGACGGGGCACGGGGCAGCCGGCACTCACCTGAGCCGCTTGGAGTGCCTGGCGGCGGCGCGGATCAGCGTGAGCGGGCCGCGCGGGCTGGCGTGTCCGTGCGGCTTGTCCATGGCGTGACGTCACTGGCGCACTACCGTGTGTACGGGCACTCGCGACTCGCGACTCGACACGCGGCAGCACGCGGTGCGGCTGGCCGGCGCGCCTCGCGGACACTGCGGCCGCGGCGGGCCCAGGCAGGCGCTGCCCGCCCGCACGTTGCCACGTCGAGGCGCTAGCACCGCGGGCAGAGCCGGCGCGGCCGCGGCGGTGCGCGGGACCTTCCCCACACCGGCCGGCCGCAGCTGTCACACGACGACGCGGGCAGTTTCTCTGATTAAAAGAGTCTGTTCGCTTGGTCGAACTTTGTTGTCTCACAAATTGCCGTCACATTTGATTCGCTTACAACTACTAATTCGCAAACAATGTTCGAGCCAACAAAGAACAAGTCACTACTGGCCAGTAAAATTGCCACACCAAGAACAAATGCAGATGACAAACAGGTATTCATTGGACAAATTTATTATACTACAACTGACATGTGATTACATTTTCACGCAATTTGGGTGCATACATCCTGACAAACCAATACCCAGAACAACCACCTCTCGCTGTAATAGCGGCCTTGATACGCCTCGGCATTGAGTCAAACAGAGCTTGGATGGCGTGTACAGGTACAGCGGCACATGCAGCTTCAACACGATACCACAGTTCATCAAGAGAAGTGATTGGCGTACTGTGTCGAGCCAGTTGCTCGGCCACCATTGACCAGACGTTTTCAATTGGTGACAGATCTGGACAACGTGCTGGCCAGGGCAGCAGTCGAGCATTTTCTGTATCCAGAAAGGCCCGTACAGGACCTGCAACATGCGGTCGTGCATTATCCTGCCGAAATGTAGGGTTTCGCAGGGATCGAATGAAGGGTAGAGCCACGGGTCGTAACACATCTGAAATGTAACGTCCACTGTTCAAAGTGCCGTCAATGCGAACAAGAGATGATCGAGACGTGTAACCAATGGCACCCCATACCATCACGCGGGGTGATACGCCAGTATGGCGATAACGAATACACGCTTCCAATGTGCGTTCACCGCTATGTCGCCAAACACGGATACGACCATCATGATGCTATAAACGGAACCTGGAGTCATCCGAAAAAATGACGTTTTGCCATTCGTGCACCCAGGTTCGTCGTTGAGTACATCATCGCAGGCGCTCCTGTCTGTGATGCAGCGTCAAGGGTAACCGCAGCCATGGTCTCCGAGCTGATAGTCCATGCTGCTGCAAATGTCGTCGAACTGTTCGTGCAGATGGTTGTTGTCTTGCAGACGTCCCCATCTGTTGCCTCAGGGATCGAGACGTGGCTCCACGATCCGTTACAGCCATGCGCATAAGATACCTGTCATCTCGACTGCTAGTGATACGAGGCCGTTGGGATCCAGCACGGCGTTCCGTATTACCGTCCTGAACCCACCGATTCCATATTCTGCTAACAGCCATTGGATCTCGACCAACGCGAGCAGCAATCTCGCGATACGATAAACCGCAATCGCGGTAGGCTACAATCCGACCTTTATCAAAGTCGGAAACGTGATGGTACGCATTTCTTCTCCTTACCCGGGGCATCACAACAAAGTTTCACCAGGTAACGGCGGTCAACTGCTGTTTGTGTATGAGAAATCGGTTGGAAACTTTCCTCATGTCAGCACGTTGTAGGTGTCGCCAACAGCGCCAACCTTGTGTGAATGCTCTGAAAAGCTTATCATTTCCATATCACAGAATCTTTTTCCTGTCGGTTAAATCTCGCGTCTGTAGCACGTCATCTTCGTGGTGTAGCAATTTTAATGGCCAGTAGTGTATTTCTGTGTTAGTCGGGTTGTATTTATTTTCCGTCTCACGTCATCGCACCAAGCCCACGAGAAAGACAGGTGCGTACGTCACAGCACGTGACACTGCATCTTTTCAATTAATACTCATTTGCTTTGGGCCCTGCGAGGAGCCGAGCGTTCCGAAGTGTGACGGAGAAGCCTGTTACTGTGAGTCACCGGTTCGTTGCAGGGCCCTTGTATGCCGATGAGCGTAGGCGCATGCGCGCGATTGTTACGTACACTGAAGCACCAAAGAAACGGGTATAGGCATGCGTATTCAAATACAGAGATATGTAAACAGGCGGATTACGGTGCTTCGGTCGGCAACTTCTATATAATACAACAAGTGTCCGGTGCAGTTGTTGGATCGGTTAGTGCTGCAATAATGGCAGGTTACCGAGATGTAAGTGAGTTTGAACGTGGTGTTATAATCGGCGCACGAGCGATGGGACACAGCATCTCCGTGATAGCTATGAAGTGGAGATTTTACCGTACGACCTCTTCACGAGTGTACCGTGAGTATCAGGAATCCCATAAAACATCAATTCTTGGACATCGCTGTGGCCGGAAAATGATCCTGCAACATCGGGATTAACGACGACTGAATAGAATCGTTCAACGTGACAGAAGTACAACGCTTCCGCAACTTCTGCAGATTTCAATGCTGGGTCATCAACAAGTGTCACTTTGTGAACCACTCAACGAAACATCATCGATATGGGGTTTCAGAGCAGAAGATCCACTCGTGTACCCATAATGTCTGCACGAAACAAAGCTTTACGCCTCACCTGGGTCCATCAACATCGACACTGGACTATTGATAACATGTTACCTGGTCGGACGAGTTTCGTTTCAAATTGTATCGAACGGATGGACGTGTACGGGTATCCATGGACCCTGCATGTCAGCAGGGAACTGCTCAAGCTGATGGAGGCTCTGTAATGGTGAGTGACGTATGCAGACGGAGTAATATGGAACCACTGACACGTCTAGATACGACTCTGACATGTGACATGTATATAAGCATCCATTCATGTCCGTTGTGCTTTCCGACAGACTTGGGCAATTCCAGGAGGGCAATGCGACACCCCACAGCTCTCCCTCACATTGTCGAGTCTTATGCCTCGAAGCCGCTACTTCTCATTCAAGTTGCTCCTCAATTGGCATCACGAGGCTCAGTGCACCATGTCTGACTGCTCTCACCAAGAAAAATTCCTGGCAGTGCGGGGAACTGAACCCAGATCCACTGCATGAGAGACACACGCGCTGACCACTTTTCTTCTTTCTCTCTGTTTTTTCGTCGATTTTCCACGACAGTATTGTGTGGATGCCGCATGACATCTCTCATATTCCATCGATGAAAAGTTCACTCACTTTTTTTATCACATAGGGTAGCCAGTCCGCTGACCAAACACGTCTGAGCAGGCATGTAACTCCTGTTATATGTGGTGGAACATTACTTAGGAATTAGTTGAAATTACACAGCTATGTGAGATATGTCTTGTACATAAAAGCATTTAAGCAAATAAAAGAATCAAAAGATTTCATTTTAAACAGCACATTTAAACTTAACATAATATAAACAGTAGTGATATCCTAGTATTTGTTAATGTTTGATGAGATACAATTACAAAAGTGAGTTCACCGTAGTATTGATACATATGGCTGCAATCTCGGTGCTATAAATATTATTTACATGTTATAGTAGTGACATCTTATTTATCTGATGTAAAGATGACATAGTAATGTTTACAATTTAATAAGCTACCACATATGACATCCCCAAGTGGGTTAATTCCCATTTCTTAACAACAGAGATAAATGTAACATTATTAATCATAGTTACTTGTTGTTATTGTTGTTGTGGTCTTCAGTCCTGAGACTGGTTTGATGCAGCTCTCCATGTTACACTATCCTGTGCAACCTTCTTCATCTCCCAGTACCTACTGCAGCCTACAACCTTCTGAATCTGCTTAGTGTATTCATCTCTTGGTCTCCCTCTTAGATTTTTACCCTCCACGCTGCCCTCCAATACTAAATTGGTGATCCCTCGATGTCTCAGAACATGTCCTACCAACCGATGCTTTCTTCTAGTCAAGTTGAGCCACAAGCTCCTCTTCTCCCCAATTCTAGTCAATACCTCCCCATTAGTTATGTGATCTACCCATCTAATCTTCAGCATTCTTCTGTAGCACCACATTTCGAAAGCTTCTATTCTCTTCTTGTCGAAACTATTTATCGTCCATGTTTCACTTCCATACATGGCTACACTCCATAAAAATACTTTCAGAAATGACTTCCTGACACTTAAATCTATACTCGATGTTAACAAATTTCTCTTCTTCAGAAACGCTTTCCTTGCCATTGCCAGTCTACGTTTTATATCCTCTGTACTTCAACCATCATCAGTTATTTTGCTCCCCAAATAGCAAAACTCATTTACTACTTCAAGTGTCTCATTTCCTAATCTAATTCCCTCAGCATCACCCGATTTAATTCGACTACATTCCATTATCCTCGTTTTGCTTTTGTTGATGTTCGTCTTACATCCTCCTTTCAAGACACTGTCCATTCCGTTCAACTGCTCTTCCAAGTCCTTTGCTGTCTCTGACAGAATTATAATGTCATCGGCGAACGTCAAAGTTTTTATTTCTTCTCCATGGTTTTAATACCTACTCCGAACTTTTCTTTTGTTTCCTTTATTGCTTGCTCAATATACAGATTGAATAACATCGGGGAGAGGCTACAACCCTGTCTCACTCCCTTCCCAACCACTCCTCGACTCTTATAACTGCCATCTGGTTTCTATACAAATTGTAAATAGCCTTTCGCTCCCTATATTTTACCCCTGCCACCTTCAGAATTTGGAAGAGAGTATTCCAGTTAACATTGTCAAAAGCTTTCTCAAACGTAGGTTTGCCTTTCCTTAATCTTTCTTCTAAGATAAGTCGTAGGGTCAGTATTGCCTCACGTTTTCCAATATTTCTACGGAATCCAAACTGATCTTCCCCGAGGTCGATTTCTACCAGTTTTTCCATTTGTCTGTAAGGAATTCGCGTTAGTATTTTGCAGCTGTGACTTATTAAACTGACAGTTCGGTGATTTTCACATATTTCAACACCTGCTTTCTTTGGGATTGGAATTATTATATTCTTCTTGAAGTCTGAGGGTATTTCGCCTGTCTTATACATCTTGCTCACCAGATGGTAGAGTTTTGTCAGGACTGGCTCTCCCAAGGCCATCAGTAGTTCTAATGGAATGTTGTCTACTCCCGGGGCCTTGTTTCGACTCAGGTCTTTCAGTGCTCTGTCAAACTCTTCACGCAGTATCGTATCTCCCATTTCATCTTCATCTACATCCTCTTCCATTTCCATAATATTGTCCTCAAGTAAATCGCCTTTGTATAGACCCTCTATATACTCCTTCCACCTTTCTGCTTTCCCTTCTTTGCTTAGAACTGGGTTTCCATCTGAACTCTTGATATTCATACAAGTGGTTCTCTTTTTTTCTAAGGTCTATTTAATTTTCCTGTAGGCAGTATCGATCTTACCCCTTGTGAGATAAGCCTCTACATCCTTACATTTGTCCTCTAGCCATCCCTGCTCAGCCATTTTGCTCTTCCTGTCAATCTTATTTTTGAGACGTTTGTACTCCTTTTTGCCTTCTTCACTTACTGCATTTTTGTATTTTCTCCTTTCATCAATTAAATTCAGTATATCTTCTGTTACCCAAGGATTTCTACTAGTCCTCATCTTTTTACCTATTTGATCCTCTGCTGCCTTTACTATTTCATCCCTCAATGCTACCCATTCTTCTTCTACTCTATTTCTTTCCCCCATTCCTGTCAATTGTTCCCTTATGCTCTTCCTGAAACTCTGTACAACCTCTGGTTCTTTCAGTTTATCCAGGTCCCATCTCCTTAAATTCCCAGCTTGTTGCAGTTTCTTCAGTTTTAATCTACAGTTCATAACCAATCGATTGAGGTTAGAGTCCACATCTGCCCCTGGAAATGTCTTACAATTTTATAAACTGCTTCCTAAATTTCTGTCTTACCATCGTATAATCTATCTGATACCTTTTAGTATCTCCAGGGTTCTTCCATGTGTACAACCTTCTTTCATGATTCTTAAACCAAGTGTTAGCTATGATTCAGTTATGCTCTGCGCAAAATTCTACCAGGTGGCTTCCTCTTTCATTTCTTAGCCCGAATCCATATTCACCTACTATGTTTCCTTCTCTCCCCTTTCCTACTCTTGAATTACAGTCACCCATGACTATTAAATTTTCGTCTCCGTTCACTACCTGAATAATTTCTTTTATCTCATCATACATTTCATCAAATTCTTCGTCATCTGCAGACCTAGTTTGCACATAAACTTGCACTACTGTAGTAGGCGTGGGCTTCGTGTCTACCTTGGCCACAATAATGCGTCACTATGCTGTTTGTAGTAGCTTACCCGTACTCCTATTTTTTATTCATTATTAAGCCTACTCCTGCATTACCCCTATTTCATTTTGTATTTATAACCCTGTAATCACCTGATCGAAAGTCTTGTTTCTCCTGCCACCGAACTTCACTAATTCCCACTATATCTGACTTTAACCTATCCATTTCCCTTTTCAAATTTTCTAACTTACGTGCCCGATTAAGAGACCTGACATTCCACCCTCCAATCCGTAGAACGCCAGTTTTCTTTCTCCTGATAACAACGTCCTCCTGAGCATTCCCCGCCCGGCGATTCGAATGGGGGACTATTTTACCTCCGGAATATTTTACCCAAGAGGACGACATCATCATGCCCTCGGGAAAAATTACGGCTGTAGTTTCCCCTTGCTTTCAGCCGTTCGCAGTACCAGAACAGCAAGGCCATTTTGGTTCGTGTTACAAGGCCCGATCAGTCAATCATCTAGACTGTTGCCCCTGCAACTACTGAAGAGGCTGCTGCCCCTCTTCAGGAACCACACGTCTAGCTGGCCTCTCAACAGATACCCCTCCGTTGTGGTTGCACCTACGGTACGGCTATCTTTATCGTTGAGGCACGCAAGCATCCCCACCAACGGCAAGGTCCATGGTTCATGGGGGAGGGGTAATAAACAACTGAGAAGAAACACAAGGTCAAGAATACTATGAATCATTCATTGAAGACTGTAGGCATATGGAGTGTAAGTGTAAGCGGGGGTGTAGAAGGATGTATAGGGGGGGGGGGGGGAGGTTATATGATGACTAATGAAATGAAGAAGAAGCTGTTATAATGGGGTGGGGGACAAAAGAGTAACTAATAAGGGAACGAATAAAAATGTTAAGTGAATGACTTTTTCTTTTAATTACGATACATATATGGTAAATTGGCACTTTTAAATGTTAAAGCCAGGACCAAATATATCATAGGTTAGGGCATTGTGTAGGGATGATGTGTCCAAAATGAAGGTTTGGCTTAAGTGTGCATCAGTATATTCTCTGTGTGCATTCATATATCCTGGTATTTTCTCTGGTGTTTCGACATATACTTGCAATTTTATTCCCAACGTGCAACTGGAGTCGACCCAAACAAATGCTGCTCATCATGTCTTTCACCCGAGGCCCAGGAAAAGCGTCAGTTTGTTCCCCATTACAAACAAAATTATTTTTAAAGTGAAATTATAATCGCCCATTCGACAGTGTTGTCCCAAATTAGTCTCGTGCGATATTCGTTTTGCCGATTGTGCTAACAGGGACAGTAAAACGAGGAGTGCACGAGTACTCCAGCAGTGATAGCACCGCTCTCCCCGCACTGACTGCTGTCGCCATGCAGAAGTGCGCTGCTCAGTCGCTGCTGGAGTACCGGTTATTCCTCGTGTTTCACTGTTCCTCTTAATACATATTGCTAAAATGAATAACGCACAAGACTAATCTGGGAGCACTCTATCGAATGGGCACGTGAAATCGCAATATAAAAATAATTTTGTTTGCAACAGGAAACAAACCGACACTTTTTGTCGACGCCAGGCGTCGCATGAGAGGGCTGATGAACAGTTTCTACAGGGTGAAAAGTATTTAAACCATCAAACTCAGGGAGATTGTAGGGGACATCAAAACAAATATTTTTCCCTAATGCCATTTTTTCCTATGAGGAGTATTTAAACCGGTAGAGGAAGATTTCTCTGGTGGCAAATTAATTAAACCAATACACACTTTTCCATTTTTTTATGACCAAGAGATAACACATTAACACAACCCAATTTCAATTACAGTCGATTTTCAAAAATGCGTCCATTGACACGTAAACAAATGTTACACCGTCGGATCATGTTCTGTCTCACACGAGCAAAAACCCCAGGAGTATCCTGAATTGCTCCTGCTGCTGCTACGATCCGGGCAACCAGATCCTCTTCTGATGTAACAGGAGTTGCGTAAACAAGGTTGCGCATCTCTCCCCACACAAAAAAGTCCAGAGGGGACATATCTGGGGATGAGCAGGCCATGGTTCAAGATCACCTCTGCCAATCCACGTTTCTGGGAACCATCGGTCCAGGAATCGACGCACACGACGACTGAAGTGTGCCGGCGCCCCTTAATGTTGGAACCACATGCGTAGGGAGCGGGACGTCTTCCAGCAATTCTGGCAATGCTCTGGCGAGAAAGTTGTAATAGTGCCTGCCATTTAATGGCCTAGGTGGCAGATACGGCCCAATTAAACAGTCCCCAACAACACCGACCCACACATTAACGAAGAACGTCACTTGATGAGCTCTAGTAACTGTGGCATGTGGGTTATCCTCACTCTAGACATGCGAATTGTGCATGTTGAAGACTCCATCACGCCCGAACGTTGCTTCATCGGTAAACAACACAGAGGATGGAAATGTAGGATGCATTTCAGACTGTTCCTGGTACCACTGCGAAAACTGTGCTCTGAGTGGATAATCAACTGGTTCCAGGTTGTGGACACGCTGTAAATGAAATGCACGAAACAACTGCTCTCGAAGGACTGTTCTTAAATTCGTCTGATTCGTCCCCATGTTACGTGCAATCGCACGAGTGGTGATTGAAGGATCCCGCTCCACACGCTGCATGACAGCTTCCCCAAATTGCACCGTTCTTACCGTGCGACGGCGTCCCTGTCCAGGTAATGTGCTAAATGACCCGGTCTCACGCAGTAGCAAAGGTCGTATGATGCGGGATACGCCGATTAGGAGATTGTTGTTGATAAACCCGCTGTGGAGCTCGTCCGTTGTGGTGCGCTACGTAGTACGCACCAACCGTATCTGTGTACTCACTCCAGGTGTATCGCTCAATTAGTAAACAGGTACAATACACTACTACACTGGTGGAAAGCAGTTGCCTACAACTGAAGAGCGTAATACGCCATCTAACAACTGAAGATCGTAATACGGCCTCTAACAACTGAATAGCGTAATACGGCCTCCATCGATTTAAATACTCCTCATAGGAAAAAACTGACATTAGGGGAAATTATTTGTTTTGATGTCCCCTACAATCTCCCAGAGTTTGTCGGTTTAAATAATTTTCACCCTGTATTTGGGCTGACACCAGCTGCACGTTGCAAAAACGCAACTCCAATTATCTTCCGAAACACCACACAAAGTACACCTGACGACATATAGGAGAGAGCCCAGTATACATGCACTTCATATTACTCTATCGTGTATCGATGTAATGTGTATATTCCTAAGAGCCATACACTAAATAATTAAATAAATTGCTCTGATGTGTGACAACAAAATCCGATGTTGCATGTACAACTATCCAATCAATGTAGCCTACACAGCAAATCAGACAACATCTTTTTTGCAGCCACAGACTCTTTCTGTCGCGAGGGAATTGTCAACAAGAAGTAGAACACGAAGGTAGCGTCCGACACTGCTCCGTCGTACAATTCCGGTGAGGGAGTATCGCTGGCGTAAAAAGCGGGCGTAGCGAACTGTCGGACAAGGAGCAGCAGGGGTCCGCAATAGTCTGTTGCGTCCGGAAAGGAAATCGAAAGGCAGCGGAGCGTCGCTTCGCCAGCCAGAGCGGCAAAGTGCTGGAGCGCTCGGGAAACACTTCCCCTCCCGAGTCACCAGCGCAGCCGAGTTTAGGCACAGGCAACCACTTCAGCATTTGGTCACTCGTAAGACGCAGGTGTCTGTGTAGCGATTCGCACATACTTATGAATGAAAGAAATCAACAATATGCTGTCTTCAGAGTTCTGTATTTATTCTAAACACGTCATTAACTTTTTTTTAAGTTACTGATCTTCCGCCTAGTTTGACATTCACCTTCATATTTTCCAACCTTGCGCTAAGCTTTTCATCTCTAATTAACTACTACACGCAACGTTCTCTAGAACAGTATAATCTGTTTTACATATTTTATTACACTGCTGGGAAAAGTTGGTAAATCCTGTTAGAGGTTTCCAGTTTGTAAAGTGGCTATAATTTCACACCTTACAAGCACCCATCCACATACATTGCCGTGACCTAGGTATCATGTGATAGGTTGAACATCGTATATATGAATATATAAAGGAGACTGACACTGTAACGTACCCCTTGTAAATAATAGTTAACGCTTATTGCATGAAAGGTGATGGAGTATCTTTATTATCATACTAGTAGAGATTGGAACAACAATGGAAATGAAACGGCAAGCAGAACTCAAGCCCTGGGTGGAAGGCCCACACAAGTGTGTTGGTAATGCTTGAACACAAGAAATAGCAAGACGTACGTTGGAACACCTGAGCGCTGGGGCACAGTAGAGTCGCGACCGGCCGGTTTTGTAGCCGGATGGGAAGGATTATACTTCGAAAACCACGAAAATCTTGGACGCAGCTGAGAGGAACGAGGAAGCGTCACCTCGGAAACGACGTAGGCTGGGTTATTTCCAAGGATTTTTACTCAGGAGCGTACCATTGTACGAGTATAGGTTTTTCCTCGCAAACTTTGCGCGTTGGACGACAAAAGACTAAAATATGATTGGTCGGCGTTCGGAAGAATCTGTAAGGAGGGAGAATATTCCGTGGTTTAGGGAATACGATTCGTTTTCGGAATTACGATGGTTAGGAGCCGCGCCTTGCTGGGAGGCCAGCGGTAGAGAGACATGGCCTTCAAAAATGGCTCTGAGCACTATGGGACTTAACATCTTAGGTCATCAGTCCCCTAGAACTAAGAACTACTTAAACCTAACTAACCTAAGGACATCACACACATCCATGCCCTAGGCAGGATTCGAACCTGCGACCGTAGCAGTCCTGCGGTTCCGGACTGAAGCGCCTAGAACCGTACGGCCACCGCGGCCGGTGACATGGTCTTCCGTTGTGAGCGCCAGTGTGTGACGGTCGCTAGATATCAGCTTTGTTGGTACAGATGGACTTGCAATCTTTGCTCTCAGTAGAGTTTATTAGAACAGGAACTGTACCGTTGCGAATCTGTACGATTCTGGACTTCACCTCTGGGTTGGAAGTCATCGTTGAATAGGCAGCGCTCAGTAATTGAGACCACTTCCTCTGCCTATACTTATGTTGAGACGTTATCTGAACCCCGTCCTTGTGGTTGCGAGTTCGTTTTCTCGTCTGTTAGAACAGAGAGGAGAGGACAGTACTAGGGTATACTAGTCAGAGGACCACATTCGGCGTCCGAGTGTTTGAAAGAGTTTATTTGTGGCTGGAGTTCTTCCATCGTCACAGACGAGTACGAAAACGATCATTTCGACGCACCGGACGCCTTTTAGGGCCATAAAGGCTAAACAACTGTGATCACGTTGGTTTATTTCCACTGAGGTTCCACAGCACCGTAGATCAACTTTGAAAGTAATGTCTTCTAGTGTTTGGTACGTAGATGATGTCAGTCATTTCGCGGTATTGATATTAGACCACAGTCATAAGGAGCAGTGTTGGGCAATTGATCAGTAATTTTACTTACGAAATGTAAACTTTGTAATATAAAGTTTTTTTTAAAATCTACTATAAATATATAAGCAGGAACAACGTTTATCATTTAGTAGGATTAGTTACCTTGGTCATTCGTTTATGTTTAGATTGTAATTTATAGAATTAAAAGATCTTAAGATCTGCTTCAGGAGGTTGTCAGACAGGGCCAAATCATTTTAGCGTTTATTATTTTCCGTTGCGCACATTCATCTCACAACCGCCTGGAGTAGCATCTTGGAAGTTCACTCAAGATTTATTGTTGCAACTGTGTATATGGAGTAAGTGAAATGATTACATTTACAAATCAAGCGCACAAGCGGTTTCGAGGTACCAGATATCGACCTATGCTAAAACATCCATAACAGTACGTGGTATAACCTCCACGGACGGCAATTCAGTTGCTAACTATGGCATCAAATCGATCGTACAGATGGCGAATGCTGTCATGGAATACGTTACGCCACGCCTGCTGGACCTATCCCCATAGTTCTGTAAGAGTTTTTGGTTGACGAGTCGCACAAGTTCCATCATATCCCATACGTGCTAGACTGGGGACAAGTCCAGAGATCGTGCTCGCCAGGGAAGCTGCTTCAAGTCTTTCAGAGCACCTCAAGTTTGATGGGTAGTGTGTGGGTGAGCATTATCCTGTTGGAACAACACATCACCTTGCGGTTGCAAGAAAAGCAAAAGAACGGGTTTAACAACATTCTGCATGTACCGAGTGCAGTCAGCGTCCCCTGCACAAACATTAAAGCTAAACGATAGTTGTAGCTTGTCGCAACCCAGACCATAGACTTGGCGTGGGGCCAGTCTGTCTTGGATGAATCCACTCTACGAGACAGCGGTGACCAGGTCCACGCGCAAACGACCATCACTTACATGCACGCAGTATGTGCTTTCATTGCTGAAGATCATGGCGCGCCATGCCATCTTCCGTGTGATCTTCTGACGGCACCAGTCGAATCATGCCCGCCTATGATGTGGCGAGAGTAGAAGATGGTCTAGATGTGTGCGTGTCCATAGTCCCATTGCTAATCATCATTAGTAACAGATCGTGTTGACGCGTCTCTTATCTGAGCAGTGGTAGCTGTACAATCTGCCACTGCCGACGATCGGGAGTCTGTGCTGGTTGGACTTCCAGAACCTCGTCAACAGGTGTAAGAATGTTCACCTGACCACCGATACCAGCGTCGTTGCACAACTGACGCATCACGTCCAACTTGTTCGAAAGGACATCTCGTCACTCGGAAATCCACAATTTGATCCTTTTAAAACTCTTGCATTTGGCTGTATGACGTTCGAGTGCGTTCCGTGGCATGGTTTTTCTGCTAGCTTCACACGTTTGCACCCCACTGAGACTTCTGGATGTGAGCATTCCATATTAAAGGGTTGAAACAGACGGTGCTCTGGTAGTTATGCCGCTATGCTGTCTGTTGATGAACGACGTTGGAACCAATATCAATACACCTACTGTTCCCCAGGTGGCGTACGACGTCATCGGATCAAAATCAATGTCGTCTTTCCAGGTGCACTGATGTTTTTCTTCCAACTGCCCCATCCGCAGCTCTTGTTCACCATTCTTAGATGCAGTATCATATATCTCACTAATCTATCCCTTTTTCTCGTAAAGGTCTTCCACAGCTACTTTCCTCATCTAGTTACTTTGTTAGTCTTCCTTCATTTCGTACATAATTTTTAGCATTTTCCAATAACACTAATTTCCAGTTTCTTCTTCTCCGGATTTCCAATGTTGCATTACTTTTCTATGCCTACATCTGTGTGACTAGTCTGCAATTTACACTCGGCTCCTTGGCAGAGAGTTCAGTGACTACTTTCAGATTCTTTCTCTGCCGTTGCAAACTCTAATAGCACTTTCGAAGGATAAATACCTACATCTTTCCGTCCGAGCTCTGGTATCTCTTGTTTTATCACGAAGGCCATTTCTCCCCATGTAAGTTGGAATCAACCTTTTTTTTCTTTTTCATATCATATGAGCGACGCTCTCTCCCCTATTCCGCGACAGTAGAAAACGTGCCGTCATTTAAATTTTTCGATGTTCTCCTCTCGTACTGTCAGGTAAGGATCCCATATAGTGCAGCAATACTCTAGAAGAGAGAGGAAGGGAGTAATGTAGGCAGTGTCATTAGTATATTAGTTGCAGCTTATAAATGTTCTGCGCGTAAACCTCAGTCTTTGGTTCGCCTTCCCCACAACATTCACTCCCATACAACGCTGTGCGCCAGATGTACGCACTCGTGATTTTTTTTTTAATGTGAAACATCCCCTTTGAACAATTTATACAGGACTGTGCTTAACCTGACACACAATATTTTTAGCGCAACGCAATCTGACTTTCAAAATTCCCTACAAAACAATGGCCCTGACTAACATTTAACTATACCTTTCACAAATCACTTACCTCACAAAAATCTTCGCTGCTCAAGCTACTGCAATACAGCGAGCGCCACTACTGCCAGCTAAATAAAAGATTCAAACTATGGAAGGCACTAACTACTGATAGGGATAGTTAGCAAATGAAAGATATTAATAGAGAACGAACAATGTATTTACCTTGATATCATCACAAGTCATAATATATATATCAGTTCATGACAAATTACAAACCTCCGCCATCTCTCTCCCCACATCCACCACTGCTGGCGGCTCACCTCCAACTGCGCAACGCTACGCGCTGCTCACAGCCCGCTGCCTAACACTACAATGGCGAGTATTACAACAATGCAAAGCAGACACAGACTGCCCACAGCACAGCCAGTGATTGTCATACAGTGGTGGCGTTACCAATAAAAAACCTAAACAGCCTACTTACATAGAGAAAACATAAACAGCCTACTTACATAGCCCCCATGATCCCCACAAAAATTTTTACAAATGGTGTTGGGCACTGGCCAATACAGATTTGACAAAAATTTTTCACAATTACAGTAACAAAGATATAAAATGCACACACTTATTAATATTATGTTGGTCAAAAGATCAAAATTTCTCACAGTCCATAAAGACAGTCCACATTGTTCATCACAGTAAAAATGCAGAGTTTTTCTCAAAGTCCAAGCAGTAAAAGAAAATGCACATAGAAGTAGTGGATTTCCATGCAGTCTTGAAGAAGTAGTGTTGACCTTCCAACGGAAAGACAGTGCTGACTCTCGACATGCAGACAGGTAATGGGCCACAACAGAGCAAACCCACAGCAGAGTCATTCGAAGTTTGGAAGAATATTGGTAGGTAGGTCATCACAGAGCAGACCCACTGGAGTCCTGGTAGAGATTGTGGTATTGGTGGGCCACCAGAGGTGCAGACCCACTGCAGTCCTTGTAGAAATAATGGCGTTGGTAGGTCATCATAGATGCAGACCCACTGTAGTCCTTGTAGAGATAATGGTATTGGTGGGCCACCAGAGGTGCAGACCCACTGTAGTCCTGGTAGAGACGGCCAGCAGCCATCCGTTGCGACTGTGCAGGTGCACAATCACCATCGAAGATTCTTGCAGAGAATATAGCAAGTCCATAAACCACCACTTGTGCACTCAGAAAGTTTTTCTTTTAATTGTCCTTAGAACCAGCAATGCTGTTATCCAGTCCCTTGCTGAATTACCAACACACGTGCAAACACTATCAGTCCCTACTTCTCACATATTGTCCATATACTATGACCAACAGAAACGTGTGCAGTGAAATGTAACTTACAAGTTAATAATTTGATGAACTGGTGTCAAGTACAATTTTATAACATGAGAATACAATTTCAAAGATACAGAAAACATCATTGAAACATAATAATACAGATAACATTCGTAGATAATAGGGGCTTTACAAAAGAATGGAAATAAACATATACATCAATGTTACAGGAATTATGACATGAGTACATACATAAAAGATCGGAATAACTTTCGAAACATCAACTTCACACATGAGCATGAACACAAAACAGAATAAATAATGTCTAACATCTTTACAAAGTAAATAACGTATTATTAATGCCAATTATATTCGAGGATAACAGTATTCCTCATCATAGTGAATGTAGCTTAATATTAAAAGAAGAAAAAATTCTATGAAACTACACAGAGACAGGAAGAAAATAAATACACAAGGGTACACAAACACATAGTGGGATAACACCAATAGGAAAGGACAGGGTTCGTTTTCAGTGTAACATTTGGTACTGCAGTCCAACCCAAAACTTCATTCCATAGATCATCCCTCTTATTTCGACGTTTGCTCCAGCCAAAAAAAAAAAATCCTATCCAATCATGCTTTCTGTATTCGGTTCACATCCTCTTTCAAAAATAGTTTTTCTCCACTGTACACTACTTTTTTGGCCAAACCATTTTCTTATTGTTTCTCAATGCATTTCTTCCAATCCATCATAGTTAGTTTCTTATAGACCCCCTCTTAAGCTAACTTAAATCTACTGAGCTCAGATGCTGAACTAAGGGACGAGGCAATGCAGCATCACATAACAAATTATCACAAACAGCAATGACAAAAAAATGCCAATTTGCAAAGCAAGCAGCAGCAAATCTAAATTAACAGATAAAATGCAAAATTACAACTAATATGAGCCAATGTGCAGCAACAATAAAAATAAATCAATAGTAAAACTAGCTTAACAGAGTAATACAAAGTGAAATTTAGTAGCACTATGCCTGGCAAATAGCAGCAGAAAAAACTTATATCTAAACATGACATAGCTCAAGCAGAAAAAATAGTACACTAAAGATAACAATGCAGATAAGGGAAATGTATATTCACATCTTAATGTCTATGTAAATTAAAGTGGTGCACCACAAGAAGTTATTCTACCAAAAAGTTACCAATTACTTGAAAAGAAAATTATGAATGCAGTTACTAGTTACTTCTTATTGTTTTTTCCTTTCCAAGTGCTCCTTTTTTAAAGAATGTGGATCATAAAATAATTATTTAATAGATCTGTTGACAGAAAGTGTTCACATTAGCAAATGCATTTCATTTTATAAAAGCAATGCTGCAACACAGCTGGAAACCAGATATCAAGTGAAATAAGCAATTACGCAAACCAAAGCATAAAAACATCATTCAATAGTCATGTGACATTTCGTAAGTTAGTAGAAATTCTCTCAACTCTCATAGAAAGACACTTGTCATTATCAGGTTTGCAGATGTACGAATATTTCCCTTTGAACATCAGTTAATTCATTACTCGGTGGCGCTAACACACTGCTCTCATTTTCACTGTCATTTCTCAGTTTACTTTGGAGCCTAGTATTACGTTTTTCACACGCCATTATTGTCACAGTATTTCACACGACAACACAGAAAAACACAATTTGAAGAGCAAAAATAAGAGAACACATTAACATAACACTGAAAATAATATCTAGTTAATTACAGCTGCGAAATACTTGGTGCAAATCTATATGCATGCCACAACTGTTTTACTGTACAACAATGAAAGGCTACAACTACAAAGGAGATTCTCTCTACAATTACGCGCTAGCAATAAACAAAAGCTACACTAAATACACAAACTACAAGAAAAATCAGAAGATTCCAGTGAGGTATCCTAGGCTAAGGGTCGACATATGAAACGTCCCCTTTGAACAATTTATACAGGACTGTGCTTAACCTGACACACAATATTTTTAGCGCAACGCAATCTGACTTTCAAAATTCCCTACAAAACAATGGCCCTGACTAACATTTAACTATACCTTTCACAAATCACTTACCTCACAAAAATCTTCGCTGCTCAAGCTACTGCAATACAGCGAGCGCCACTACTGCCAGCTAAATAAAAGATTCAAACTATGGAAGGCACTAACTACTGATAGGGATAGTTAGCAAATGAAAGATATTAATAGAGAACGAACAATGTATTTACCTTGATATCATCACAAGTCATAATATATATATCAGTTCATGACAAATTACAAACCTCCGCCATCTCTCTCCCCACATCCACCACTGCTGGCGGCTCACCTCCAACTGCGCAACGCTACGCGCTGTTCACAGCCCGCTGCCTAACACTACAATGGCGAGTATTACAACAATGCAAAGCAGACACAGACTGCCCACAGCACAGCCAGTGATTGTCATACAGTGGTGGCGTTACCAATAAAAAACCTAAACAGCCTACTTACATAGAGAAAACATAAACAGCCTACTTACAAATGCATTGTCAATATCTTATATAAGCAAGCCAATTTTAAGCAGTATACTTTCACACCTACAGTTGGTGTGTGTTTCATTCAATTTCGATATTAACTCTCTTTTCTCCTTCCTGCTGCACTTCGTGTCCTTCACCTTTCTATCTATTTTTAATGGTCAAATAAACATGCGGAAAAAAATCACCTAGTAATTCTTATCATACATTTCCCCCAATATTTCTCGATATAATTTAGAGCCAGGTACTAAGAAGGCGTTTCAGCGATTTTAGGAAAATTAGAAAGTAGTACTTTGTCCGTTATGGGTTGCGTATGTTTCGATCATATGAGAACGAATTATGACTGCAGCGCTATGTGCTCCGTGAAAAATGGAGATGGATTATTGTTCCTTGTTTTCTATTTTTAGAAGAGAGGGAAAGTATGTACTTAAAATCTTTTATAAGATTAACAACTCTGAGAAGACCTGGAGTCATTTGATCCACCATGATCTCCGATTGTTACGGCGACTATTATATAAAATTTTCTCGAGTAACGAAGCAAGACATCATCCTGTGGACGCCTCTAACAATTCTTCTTGTGTCAGTCATTAGAAAAGATTTATATGAATTAAACAGAATGCATCTGCATATTGTTTAAGGTATATTTCACGTATTTTAGTTTACTTACTCTGTGGCCGAGCGGTTCTAGGCACTTCAGTCCGGAACTGCGCTGCTGCTACGGTCGCAGATTCAAATCCTGCCTCGGGCATAGATGTGTGTGATGAAGTTAGATTAGTTAGGTTTAAGTATTTCTAAGTCTAGGGGACTGATGAACTCAGATGTTACGTCCCATAGTGCGTAGAGCCATTTGAACCTTCTTTAACTTACTCGACCCTTTACCTGTCATGCGCTGTATTCAACGGTTTTATAAGCCATGGGGACGTGTGCAGGATGACTGGGTAGTACGAACCTGCACTACGGTCAGCGCCCAGGTGTGTAAATGTTTCTTTAACTTGAATTGCTATACTAAGTGCAACACTCTGACAGCCATCCTCTCTACTTCCATACAGTGAGCCGACCTTGCCGGAGGACAGACGGAATCCCTCCGCATACAATGACGAAAGACCGTACAATGAGCTGACGAATGTCAAGGGATACCTCCTAATATTGCACGCCGCAGTGCAGTTACTCGACGTGGCATGAACAAGTCGTTGGAGGTCCCTAGCAGAAACATTGAGCCATGCTGCCTCGATAGTAGTCCACAATTGCGAAAGTGTTGCTGGTACAGGATTTTGTGCAAGAAATGACCTCTCGATTAGCGCCACAAACGTTCGTTGGGATACATGTAGGGGGATCTAGGTGCCCAAACCATTGGCTCTAACTGTCCAGAATGTTCTTCAAACCAATCGCAAGCGAATGTGGCCCGGTGACATGGCGCATTGTCATTCGTAAAAATAGTATTATTAATTGTAAATGTATTTGTTAAATCAGTGTCGATGTATGACTAGTTTATGAGCGCCTGTAGGTGCATCGAGAATGAACTACCGGTGTGACAATTCTGGCGCGAGATCGAAAGAATGTCGAATGGTGTGTTCTTTTTTGGTGTGATCCTACTAAAATGCCGAAATTGCAGCTTGAATCGGATTAATGCAGCAGGAAGGCGCGAGTAACGATAGGTAATTCTGTGAACGGTTGTGTACACCTAAATGCACAAATACGTTTTCACGAGAAATATGGCTGTAGTCGTATAATTGCAATTGAAGCAACGTGTGAGTGGTATTAATATATGCAGCACGAGGACTGTGAGAACTCCGTACTCGCTTTTCAACCAAACAGACAATTATGATTTCGTGACTAATGCGGAGCGATTACGGTTTCGTGATTAATGAGGAGTGGAACAGTGCATGTGCAATTATACGTCTTAAATAACTATTTTGTGTGTGTTCACGTTACACATGTCTGAAGACTGGATTTTGGCTCAAATGGTTCAAATGGCTCTGAGCACTATGGGACTCAACATCTTAGGTCATAAGTCCCCTAGAACTTAGAACTACTTAAACCTAACTAACCTAAGGACATCACACACACCCATGCCCGAGGCAGGATTCGAACCTGCGACCGTAGCAGTCCCGCGGTTCCGGACTGCAGCGCCAGAACCGCACGGCCACCGCGGCCGGCGACTGGATTTTATTCAACGTCCAAACCAAGGCGATGCTAGTCGGAACATTACGTAAAACCAACGTATAAAAAATGCGAGCCGTCTTACAACTCAAGATCGCCAGATGCTAGGATTGCCCGTCGTTGGGAACCACGCACGAGGTAAAATACCACCACTGCAGAGACGTTTGTGACAGATTGTTATGGAAAGCACGATGTCATACACGCTAACTTTGTGTGAATGATATTTAAAAATGAAAAATGTTTCTTTTGTGATAAGTGAAACGTAGTGTATGTAAATATTACTGATATCGTTACTAAGAAAGTTCTTTCAGCTTTCTCTTCATTTTATTAATTAACAGAAGCTGCTGAAACCTCTCTGTCATCACTGACTCACTCAGGAGAATGATACACCCTACAATTTTGGCTATAAAGCTATTTTCTCTTTGTTATTTGAAGCTGAGTAACATGATTTTTCGAGTGTAGTATTTTATTCATCTTCAGCAACTGTGTTTGTATTTGTTGAAATAATCAGCAACAAGGTGCACAAAGGAAATTTTATTTCCTTAAACGATTTCGGGTACCTAGTGCTCTCCTTCACAAGCTTAGAACTATCACATTATTGGCGAGTGTCAAAAATGAGATGCTAGCGGCATATTGCTGTAGTCATGTTGTCCATAGTGCAGGGGCCTACTGAAAAATGCTGTTGACTATTATGGGTAGAGATGCATGGTTCTCGAGAACGTATGGGAGTGTATGATTCAGTTAGAATTGCTAATTGCAGGTCGACCACTGAGATAAGTGTGAGAAGCGGTGCTAGCTTTTAATGCCGGAAGTGTGGTCCGGAATTCCCGCCAGATACGTGCTTCAAGAGTGCTTGTTTTCGCACGAGAGGCGTACTCAAGCGTCTACCTGACTTTTAGTGTATTTCTCACAGTTTTCTCTGTGACGACTTTAGTTAGTACTACTAATGCTCGTCTTTTTCAGAATCTTTACCGAGAATGCTATCATGAACTATCACTTCTACAAATTTTTGCAGGAAATGAAACAGTTGTTGCAGTTACTATAAGAGAAGCAAATTCGTACTCACACGCAGTTTTCTCTTTTTAGGTATGGTATCCCCGCGCATTTCTGTTTACTTATTCTCTCTCTCTCTCTTCCTTTCGTGTATCATTATCCTGTGTGGTTCCTTCAGAGCCATTGTTTAGCGCGAGTTTGCGCTAAAATTTGGAGCTCTTTCTTATCATACGATTTATGCAGACTGTGTTCAATCTGTGGAGCATATACAGAGAATTATGTTGGTTTCGAGCTTACAGCTATCAGTTTCTTGAAAACTGAAAAAAGGTAGTTGATTTTTTGTCAATTATTGTCAAGTCATCATATTTTTTATAACATTGTTTATATCATTCTGGGCTTTCTCTTCTTCCTGTTTCTTTTACCTTGCTAGATTATTTCTAACTTCAGAGAGTTGTTAAACATGATTCTGATGGGCCGATCTTGACTGCACAGAAGTTATACATTAGATCTTCTGGCCATGACTGAAGATCTAAAACAGCTCACGGATCTCAGAGACTCGACGTAGTGGGCATAAAAACTGCACCCCACACCTGAAAATCGTATTCCTTACAAGCAGAAGCGGAACAGAGTCAGTCAAGTTGTGACAAGCGCAAAACTCAGGCATGCCCATACATTAACAGACAAAAGAAATTTGGACTATTTCTCCTATGGAAAAACCTGTGTGGTCTTGGTATACGCAAAGTAAAAACTGCAGCTGATCTAACTAACCTAACCAAAGAACTGAACAGGTGCTTCACGTTACCTACAACCACAGTTGAACCAGAAACGAAACAGAGAATCATTGATTACTTCAAGGGGGTAAACGGCTGTAGCTACCAAAAGTTATGTCTAAAACACGTTACTTGTTATGCCGTAAAAAAAATCATCATTCGTATCAGGTCAGCATCTACAGGACACGACGGTATCTCAGTCCCAATGACGAAGCTAATTATTGACGGAATACTGCCACTATAACAGGTATTTTCAACCACTCCTTAACCACAAGCGCTTTCCCTGCACCCTGGCACCAGGTACTTGTTAAGCCACCACTTAAAAAAGACTTTGCCAGAGCACGCTCCGATTACCGGCCCATTTGTATTCTTCCTACACTGTCCAAGGCCTTGGAATATGTAGTCCATCGCAGCTAAAAAACTACCTAACCACAAACAACCTACTAGACAATCGAGTTACCGTAAACATTGCAGCACTACATATGTCTTAATAAAGGTGACAGATGACGTGAAGCTTGTCATGGATGCACAAGAGGAGACTACAATGTGCTTAGTAGGCTTCAGCAAAGCCTTTGACACTGTTGGCTTCGAAATCTTACTTGCCAGACTTGTCAGCTTAAATCTCTCGCGATGTGTAGTGCAGTGGTTCCACTCGAACCTGACTTCTCACCGTCAGTGCGTTACGGCAGGCACAGTGGAAGCAGGTAGTACCAGTTGTCCCCCAGGGTTCGGTATTAGGTCCTATACTCTTCTCATTCCATGTCACTGATGTATCCTCTGTTTTGTCCTGCTGCAAATATCACATCTGAGATGAACTCTAGTTGTATCTACGTGCAAAATCAATAATCCTGAAGACTATTATCGAGAGTTCAATACCGACCTGAGTGAACTATCAAAATAGGCACTGTACATAGGGTTAAAACTCAACGCATCCAAAACCCAAGCTGGACTGGTTGATCATCTAGGCACATTAACCAGGATTATCGGGAATCCGTGCCATCTTTAACCCTAAAAGGGACAAATATCATCTTCTGCAAAGAGTCTATAAGAAATAATAGAAGAAAATTTAATTTGGACGAAACACGTAACTCGAGTTATCAGCATCTCTCCATGCTTACAAATATATAAAAACCACAGGTATTCCCTCCTTACCTGAAAAAGAATCTTGTACAAATACTTGCACTTAAAATTATTGATTACACCGGTGTTATCATGAAAGGCCTATCTCAGGAAGCTTGTGATGTCTGGAACTGGTTATGAATTCCTGTGTTCGTCATATACCGATGTTAGACTCTTCGATCATATTACACCATCATGTGCACAGCTATCCTGGCTGCGTGCAGACAAGTGCAGAGATTTCCATACCCCCGCTTTTGATATTACAGAAGAAGTCTGAATTGAATCACTTTAATTTGTTACAAAGATTACATTAATTTATATTTTATTAGTGCATTCTAAGATGGAGTGCGATCAGGCGTACAGTAGCTATCAGTGCCGTAATTTTTCTGCAGCATATCTGTATTCTTCAACAGTCTTATGAAAACATTCAACTTATAACACCACAACTCTGTGGATGATCATAAATTTTCTACGTGTTTTACGAAATTTGTTTTGTAAGTTGTGCTGAATCTTATTCTTGTAAATATATAGTCAAGTTACAAATGCTATTTGTTATTTGAGAAAGAGAATACGCATGGAATGTTTATATTTTGTAAATAGACATGCTGGCCTCGTTAGGGAAAAGCTATTGTCAAAGAGTATAGCAAATTGTAAATGCATCGTCAATGGGCGCGAGAGCGCGCCAAGAAAGTAGCAGTTCGGAGTCGCGAGGAGACTGTTGTTGGTTGTGTTCAAATGGCTCTAAGCACTAAAGGGCTTAAAGTTCGGAGTCGCGAGGAGACTGTTGTTGGTTGTGTTCAAATGGCTCTAAGCACTAAAGGGCTTAACATCTGAGGTCATCAGTCCCCTAGACATACGACTACTTAAACCTAACTAACCTATGGACATCACACACATCCATGCTCGAGGCAGGATTCGAATCTGCGACCGTAGCAACAGCTCGATTCGGGACTGAAGCGCCTAGAACCGCTAGGCCTCAGCGGCCGATCATTGGTTGTGTGTATTAGTAGCAGTAGCCCAAACTCTTTTAAGTCCAAACTGAAGCGTTTCCTCATGGCTCACTCCTTCTATTCTGTCGAGGAGCTCCTGGAAGAGCTAAAAAATTAAGCAAATTCCAGTGTTACATTGTTGATTTTCTTTATTTAAACTTACGACTTGTCACCTGAATATGTTTTTTTTATATTTCATTTTATCTGTTTCTAATATCGTGTTATAATTTCATGTATTGACTCGTTCCATGACCATGGAGACTTCTCCTTAATTTGGTCCCACGGAACAATAAACAAATAAATAAATAAAAACTAGCCAGTGTGGCTATGCAAAAATGCGGAGCAGTGAATACTGAAATGGTTGTTTTGGCGGATGTTTACTATGGGCAAGCTATGTGTATGGCATTTATTGGGCACAGTACAAATGCATCAAGAGCACTGTGGCCCTTGTTATTGCCTGTGGTATGGCAAGGAGATCAGCCTGTGCCCTATTTTACCGCTAAATGAAGCCGCTCGACAAACCAACGGCATCATGAAGTGAAGTAAGATCTAAACTTTTTATACCTAGAAGTGTAATAGGCTGACAAGCCTAGTTGGCAATTTGTTGCTTAAATAACATTGTTTTCGCTCATATTGTCAAGTAAATAATTTTCCTAAGTCGTTATCCAAATAGTACTCATCCTATTCCTTTGTACGAACCGAAATAATCAGAAAATGCATAATTTTTCCAACTTTTGGACAATTACGTATTAATGAAATCTTTGGCTGTAGTACGAATAATGTCAGAAATAGAATGATGCAAAAGCCAGTATTAATTCAGTTGCTAAAAATAGAATTACTTTCCCAATAAAAAATTGGTAGTAAAACTTTAAGTAATTTGGACACCGAATTTCACTGTCAAAGCACAGTTCCTAATTTATAGCTTGTAACATAATTTATAACTTTCATTACAAAGAAATATCAGAGTAACTGCTAGGTTAATAACAGTCCTTATCGATGAGTTAATTCAATCTTCCTGCTCGATACAATTACGATAGTCATTGCTACGGTGCATAACGTAACAAAAAGTTTCTGTCCACAGCCAGTAAACGATCTTACTTTAACTGAGCTTTGAAAATTAACATAATATGTTGTATGTGTTTGCTATTTCATTATTATGTGACTACTGTGACACATGTGGAGTGAAGTACTTGAAAGCGCGCATTAGGTACTGTTCCTACGTCGTGACGCCAAAAACTGTCCTTACGTAAGATTGCCTACGAGTACAAAGGTCAGATACAATTTAAATATTCTTGTTCCGGTGAGGAACTGCCGATGGTTGGTTATTTTCATTAATGACATACTTTGAAAACCTTTTTTACAAAATTTTCACTAACTACTGTCAATTAAAAATTAGTTTACGTAATAAAAATATATGAAATTAACCAAACTTTGTTTATAACCGTCATTTAAAAAGCACTGAGCAGAGGCGATTCGGTTATAACTTCATCTGCTTCTCTCGGTTTTGCATTATTCTTCGGAGCAGATGCCTTTTCCCCACAGATTAGGGACTTTACGGTCGTAATGAAAAGCCTAGTTATCCGGAGAGGCAGGGCGGTTATAAACTCAGGTTTCGTAATAATTCACTCTAGTCACTACCCTTGCTTTCGTAGTTTCTACAATAAACTGTGTTTCGCCACTGTTCAATACATTACTCATTTCGGAAAATAGAATTTCAGCAACAGAAGAGATTCGGGACAGAACTAGAAAAACGGTGATAGTAACGGAGAAAGGTGGGACGGAAATGCGTGCGTTGTCTGTAGCGCACAGGTCACCTACTCGATATTCCTTCTCCATGTCTGGCCTAGGACGTCCTCATTGCTCTGATGCGAACTCACAGTTCGTGCATGTCCCGCGTGATGAAAATGTAATGGCGTTCCGCAGCACCTGGGCGTCAGATCTGGTCTGTAAAAACTATTCCGCAACCTGTGCTAGCTGCTGTGTGGTGGTCAGTCAATAAATAACACGGAGAAAATAAAAAAAAAACAGCTTTAGGTGTGCGTGAACATTATGATGCAAAGCGGACCTTTCTACCTATCCCCATTTCTAAAATGTGCTTCATCGAAGTTTTAAAGGTAATTTTGGAACATAATGTATACGCATAAGAGAGCCACTGCGTTTTTCATACACTAAAACCAAGAAACAATCCATAGTTAGGTCCTCCTGTAATGAATTTTAGCTAAGGTTTATTACATTCTGTTTCCAGTCACTCGAATTTCCACAGGCACGAAAAAGGTCCAGGTTTACCACGGACTGATGTATAGAAATCCCTCCAGCAGGCCTCTGTACGTCTTCAAAACTAACCCGGGGAAATCCGGACGTATTGCAGCCCTAGTAGCGGATGCAAATGTGGGTGCAATGGTTCCCTTAAGAATATATGAAGAAGAAAGGAACTTGGCTCGATTTAGCGACAGTTTGCATTCCGTTTTATAGGCAATTTGTGATGATGTCCACAAAAGCAAAATCATTTGAATATTTAGCCATTTATTTGTGTGGAATGTAACATTTTGTACAGAAAACTACGTCACCAGCTACATGCGTACGCCCTACGTTTTCAGTTTTACAGGTAATGACATAGCTATTAAAAATTCACAAGTACAAATTTTCAGGACTATGTTGATGGCGTTAGAAATCTGTATGGAGCTAGGAGAGATTATTTAATATGTGTTAGTATGTTTTAAAAGCCGTGTTATATTAAAAAGTTTTTCTATTTAAATAGTTATTTTCCTGATTTTTAGTGTTGTGTGTGTGTGAAAATTTCCAGTTAGTATCAAACATTTTGACGAGATTACAGCAATACATGTGGTAAACTTCAGATTTATTTAAACTTTTCTTCAAATGAGTCAATCAATATATTGCTTTCTCAGAGGCATATCAAGCGAGAAAACCACGAATGTAAAAACTAGAGAAAACGGTGCTGAAAGGAGGCTTAGCAACAATCATTCTTAAGTGCAAACATTCGCTTCTGGAACAAGAAAACAGGGAAATAGCAGTGGGAGACCAAGTAACTATCCTCCGTCACACATCAGTAAAGAAAGCGAGTTAATATTGCACAGTCATACAGTCCTGAGTTAAGTTGAAAGTTTCAAGTCTTAGCTTATCGGGAAGTTAGTTTAAAATCAAATGCAAAACTTTACCAAACAGACAAAGACAGACAGACCGAAAAACAAAGTTCCCCCCGCTACACACCAGACTCCAAAGCGATTTAATATTACAGTATCATCCAGTTCTGAGTCTTGTGGAAAGTTTCAAGTCTCTAGCTTATCGGGAAGCTACTTTAAAATCAATCGCAAAATTTCTACCTAAAAAATAGATAAGAAACACTACCTAATAAAAACGTGTTAACAAGTGATTTCTCATTTAAATATACACATATCTACAGTGCAGCAACTTTTAAAACCAACCAAAAATTGATAATTAATTCCATAAGTATGAAAATTCGTATTTCAGCAAGTAAATACATACATTTTGTATTTACTTATTTTTAAAAATATACTCTTTATTCACATCTCCTTGAAATAAAATACTTTTTGCCTCTGAAAAAGTTATCAATCCTAGTCATGTGTTTTGTATATCTGAAAAGGCTGAAAAAGGGTGTAAATAAAATCACTCAAATCTGTTGATTGAGTGAAAACATCATATAACGGCCGAAACCGGAGGAAACTTGTTTCAGTCGGTTGTCTTCCCCTGAATGAAACCACTCAAACATTCGTATAGCTGATATGGCCACTGAGACTAGTTTCATTCGATTGTATCATTCTACTGAAAAATTCGACTCAACGAAAAAACAGTCGACTGACCAATCTTCTTTTTCTTCTTCTTCTTCTACTTTACCGTTTGTCCCACGTGCTGGCGGGGTTCGCTGTTTTGGCTCGTTGTCACCACTTCTTGCGATCTTGTGCCTGGTCAGGTTGAAGTCCTGAGATCTTGAAGTCTTCATGCAAGGTGTCAAGCCATCGCCGCAGACTTTTAACAATAGATTGGTCAGTCGACTGACCACTCGATTATTAAAACCAGTCGACTGTCCCATCACTACCACGAAGCCATGGACAAAAGTTGCAAACAAGGCACTCCTCAAGCTGATGGAGGCTCCATAATGGTGTGGGTCGTGTTTCCATGTATTACATTAGGTCCTCTTGTCCATCTGAATCGATCATTGACCGGTAATGGTTATGTTAGGAAATGAAACACCTACAGCCGTCCTTATGATGTCATTTATTGATGGCTGCCAGTTTCGGTACTTAAGTGCACCATCTTCATGCCTTAGCCAATGCTGAGGGTGTTAACACATCCCCATGCACGATGAATCAGTGGCCAACATCTATAACTGGTTTTCGCAGACTACTTGTAACCGATGTTATCTCTCCAACCAACAGAGAGACAATACCGCTGTTACATGAAGTCCGCGGAAATCAGTTGTAGATGTTGCCCACTGATGCATCGTGCATGTGGATGGTGTTAACTCCTTCACATCAGCTAGGGTCTGAAGATGGTGCGCTGAAGCACCGACACTGGTAGCCATACAATAAATGACATCATAAGGCCGGCGGGAGGTGTTTCATTTTCTTACATAAGTTGACGGCCCAAGTCCCACAGACCTCCGATCACAAGGACGGACATAAATGGTTATGTTCGGCTATTTATAGACCACTTGCAGCTATTCGTGGAATTCACGATCCGAAACAAAGATGGTATTTTTATGGATAACAATGCGCCATGCAACCGGGACGCAGTTGTTCGAGACTGGTTTGAAGAACATTTTGGACAAATCGAGCGCCCAACTTATATCCCATCGAAGATTTATGGGACACAATCCATAGGTATTCGAGCGCAGAAGTTTCCATTGCCAACACAGTTTGCCAGTTACGGACGGCTGCAGACGCAGCGTGCTCATTATTTCTGTAGGGGACTTCCAGCGACGTGTTGAGTCCATGCCACGTCAATTTGCTGCATTACGACGAAGAAAAGGAGGTCCAGTACGATATTAGGAGCTATTCTCATGAGTTTTGTCACCTCATTGTATAGCCACGGAAGAAATGTTCCCTCGACCTCGGGATTATTAGAACCGATGTTGGAAGGGACCGCGAAAAGCTTAGAAAAAATGTCAAATGTGTATGAAATCTTATGGGACTTAACTGCTAAGGTCATCAGTCCCTAAGCTTACACACAACTTAACCTAAATTATCCTAAGGAGCAACACACACACACTCATGCCCGAGCGACGACTCGAACCTCCGCCGGGACCAGCTTCACAGTCCATGACTGCAGCACCTGAGACCGCTCGGATAATCCCGCGCAGCAAAAGCTAAGATTATGAGCCTGTAAAACGTACTCAGCGTGCACACTTGCGCTAGTAAATTTTAGCAGCCGCCACTGCTCCTTCCGCCACACTCGGCTTAGTGTTTCGGCCGAACGCCCAGGCCCATTGTCAGGAGCTGTTCGCTTCATAGCTGGCTGGCACTGAAAGGAACCGGGAGCAGGGCCTCGCGTCCACGCACCGCCTGTTCTCTCGCTGCTCACGTAATCGCTCGTCTCCTCTTCTCGCCCGTCGCGATGAAATCGCAAAGTTACGACGCGCTCTCCGTCACACTGGCCGTTAAGCCGTCGGCGGTGCAGCCAGCCAATTTCACGGAAGATTTGCCGCTTATGCTGAGTAGCTAACCTCTGTCTCTTTTGCACGGCCGGAAAATGATGTAGAGGCACTGTAGCAGAACCGCGTGGAGGCGGAATAAATGTGCCATTTGTCGGTTTCATTCGAGAAACCGAAAGCTGTGGCACACTTTATCTACGAGCGGGTAAAATTGAGTCCAGGTTGCTTCACAAAGGAAAATGCGGACAAAGATGTGTTCTTCGCAGCCACCTCCATACATTCGTGCGTTCTGCCATAAAAATAAGCAGTATGGTCAATATCGACTAGTAACGTGCTGTCAACGTAAGTGTCCGCCGCTAGTCCGCGCTGCAGTCGCTGAAAAAAGTGAGACTGCGCTAGGGCGAAATTAAAAAATGCAAGATGGCGTTGTCAGGAAATTAAAAAGTATAAGATGGCGTAGTCAAGGACGTTTGAGGTGTTTATCCTCGCGTTGTGACTTACTTGGTTTCCATGTTGCTTGATCAATGCACCGGACCAAGATAGCTACACTTCTCTCAGTTTCGAAGTAACTGACGCAAAAAGTAGAGTTACCAAGCTACCACTTTCAGACAGGTATTTTGCCTAAGGCAGACTGGTCAAGACCAGTGAGGTTAGGTTACATCTACATCTGTGTGATTGCCATTCACAAGAAAGTGCCTGGTAGACGGCTCAGTGAAGCACCTTCAAGCTGTCTCTCTGCCGTTCCACTCTCGAACGATGCGTGGAAGAAACGAGCATTAAATTTTTCTGTGCAAGCCCTGATTTCTCTTATTTTATCGTGATGATCATTTCTCTCTCTGTAGGTGGGTGCCAACTGAATGTTTTGGCAGTCAGTGGAGAAAACTGGTGATTGAAATTCCCTGAGAAAATCTCGTCGCAACGAAAAACGACTTTGTTTTAGTGATTGCCACTCCAATTCACGCATCATATCTGTGGCACTATATCCCCTACGTCACGATAATACAAAACGAGCTGCCCTTCTCTGAACTTTTTCGATGTCATCCGTCAGCCCACCCGATGCGCATCCCACACCCCACAGCAATACTACAGAATAGGGCGGACGAGTGTGGTGTAAGCAGTCTCTTTAGTAGACCTGTTACACCTTCTAAGTGTTCTGCCACTGAATCGCAGTCTTTGGTTGGCTCTACCCACAACATTATCTATGTGATCGTTCCAGTTTACGTTACTTGTAACTTTAATCCGTGCCGGCCGGAGTGACCGAGCGGTTCTAGCCACTACAGTCTGGAACCGCGCGACCGCTACGGTCGCAGGTTCGAATCCTGCCTCGGGCATGGATGTGTGTGATGTCCCTAGATTAGTTAGGTTTAAGTAGTTCTAAGTTCTAGTGGACTGATGACCTCAGATGTTAAGTCCCATAGTGCTCAGAGCCATGATGAACTTTAATCCCTAAGTATTTAGTTGAATTTACAGCCTTCAGATTTGTGTGACTTATCGCGTAATAGAAATTTAGCGGATCTCTTTTAGTACTCGAGAGGGTAACTTCACGCTTTTCTTTATTCAAAGTCAATTGCCACTTTTCGCATCGTACAGATACCTTACCTAAATCATTTTGCAATTCGTTTTGGTCATCTGATGACTTTACAAGACGGTAAATGACAACATCACTCACCATCTGCAAACAAACTGTGACCTTTCTGACAGGAAATAACGAATGCAGTCACACAACTAAGGCGATATTCCATAGGTACACAGTTTAGTTAGAAGACGCTTGTGAGGAACGGTGTCGAAAGCCTTCTGGAAATCTAAAACTATGTAATCAATTTGACATCCCCTGTCGATAGCACTCATTACTTCCTGAGTATAAAGAGCTAGTTGCGTTTCACAAGAACATTTTCTTAATCCGTGCTATGTGTCAATAAATTGTTTCCTTCGAGGTAATTCATAATGTTCGAACACAGTATATGTTCCAAAACTCTGCTGCAAATCGACATTAGTGATATGGGCACGTAATTCAGCGGATTACTCCTCTTTTCCTTTTTGGGTATTGGTTTGATCTGAGCAATTTTCCTGTCATTAGGTACAGATCTTTCTGAGAACGAGTGGTTGTATATAATTGCTAAATATGGAGCTACTGTGTCGGCATAGACTGAAAGGAACCTGACTGGTACAATCTGAACCGGAGGCCTTGCCTTTATTAAGTGATTGAAGCTGCTTAGCTTCAACTAGGATATCTTTTTCTATGTTTCTCTTCTTGGCAGTTGTTCTTGATTGGAATTCATGAATATTTACTTCGTCTTCTTCGGTGAATGAGTTTCGGAAAACCGTGTTTAATAACTCTGCTTTAGTGGCACTGTCATCAGTGACTTCAGTGAAGGTATTGATAGCGTCTTGCCACTGGTGTGCTTTATCTATGATCAGAATCTCTTTGTGTTTCGTACGGGCTATATTTCGAACTTCTACAAAACTTTGCCAATCTTGGTGATTGTTCTTTTAAATTTGGCGTGCTTTTTTCGTTGCTTCTGCAAAAGCGATCTGACCCGTTTGTGTACCATGGTGGATCAGTACGATCACTTATTAATGTATGTGGTATATATCTCTCAACTACCGTCCATACTATCTCTTTGAAATCGTTCCACATCTTTTCTGCGCTTTCATGATCAGATCGGAAGGAGTGGAGACACTCTCTTCAAAAGGCGTTAAGAGCATTTTTTCAACTTTTTTTAAATAGATGTACTTTGCATTTCTTTTTGATGGTTGTGGGTATTACGGTATTCAGCCCAGCAGCAACTATCTTGTGAACGCTAATCCCTGTATCCGTCATGATACTCCCTACTTGTCCAAGATTATTTGCTGCTAAGAGGTCAACTAACTGTTCAAAATAATTTTCTGTGAAAGCGTGATGTACTATTTCGAATGGCATTTTATTACTTCGACCGGCTTTAAACGTATAACTTTTCCAGCATATCGACGGTTGATTGAAGTCACCACCAACTATAATTATATGAGAGGGGTACCTATTTGAAGTGAGACTCAAGTCTCCTTTGAACTGATTAACAACTATATCTTCTGAGTCGGGGGGTCGGTAAAACGATCCAATTAGTATTTAGTCCTATTGTCAAGTATAACCTCTGCCCATACTATTTCGCAGGAACTATCTACTTCAATTTCACTACAAGGTAAACTACTTCTGACAGAAATGAATACTCCACCACCAACTGTATTTCATCTGTCCTTTCTGAACACTGTTAGGTCCCATGAAACAATTTCTTCTGAACTTATTTCCGGATTTAGCCAGTGCTTTCTACTGGGGCTTGGAGCTGTGGTTCTTTCCCAACACAGCTACGACAATTTACAATACCGATCGTTTCTACAGCTACCTTACTGTGTTTCCTTCACCTGCCCCCTTTTAGACGGACGCCCTTTCTGTGGTTTCGTGAGACCCTCTAACCTAAAAAGCACCCATTCCCTTCCACACAGCCCCCGCTACTCGTGTAGCCGCTTCCTGTGTGTAGAGGACTCCCGGCCTATTAAGCTGAACCCGGAAACCCACCAGCCGATGGCGCAAGTCAAGGAATCTGCCGCCTACACAGTCACAGAACCGTCCGAGCCTCTGATTCAGGCCCTCCACTCAGCTCTGCACCAAAGGACCAAGTCGGTTCTATCGATGATACTGCGGATGGTGAGCCCGCCTTAATCTCGCAAGCACGACTGTCAGTCTTTACCATTTCCACTAGCTGCCCAAAAACAGAGAGAATCTCCTCTGATCCAAAGCGACACACGTCACTGGTACCAACATGAGACATCATCTGCAGTTGGCTGCACCCTGTACACCTTTCCACATCCGGAATGACTCCACCCAGTACGCACATGGAGTGTACACTGGCTTCCTTCCCCTCTTTGGCAGCCATGTTCCTAAGGGGTTTCCCATTAAGCGCCAACCGTTGGAGCTCCCAACTATCAGCAAACCCACCCTCTGTGAATGTCCAGACCTTGCGGGCCAAGAAGCTTCCTCTGGAACAGGGTGAACGACTGCATCCGGCTTGGAGACTTCGTCAGCCACAGACAACGCCCGAAACCCGTTCGTCAAACGAACCGGGGAGGCCCTATGATCAGCCTCTCGGAAAGTCTTTCGCTGTCTGCCAGACTTTGGAATGATCGCCCACTCGACCACGGGTGTGGACTCAAACTCAGTGCAGGCAGTACCCGGGGAGGTCACAGCAGTGGACCGATCGGAGGACACGTGGGACGTGCTCGACGTCCCTCGCATCCCCGCTTCAGATCCCCCACAGCGACGCCCCTTGGCAGCAGCCTCAAGCTGTGTGACGGAAGCCAACGCCACACCTGGAGCTGTGAGCGAATGGTCATCAACTCACCTCCCATCTGCACACAGCAATCACAGTTCGCATTGTAGTGGGACGCGAAATTGAAGCGTCACCCCTCCACCAGTGTCAGCCCAGTTTGCAGGTGAATATAGGTTTAATTTAGTTTTTGTTTACGTATTTTTTGTAATATTTGTAATGGTTGTGAATTGTCTAAAGTTTGTATTTATTTTTTATGTTTCATGTACGGAGAGGGCGGCGCAACGAACGAAGACAGCATATTCGTTGCCGGGACTAGAGAAAAAATTGCTGGCCACTATACGTCGCGGGTCGACAGCCAAAGAGCAACAGAAGATCCTGAAACCGAGTTGTTGCGTCGTGCTTCTAAAAATTGAAAAATTATGCTTTTTTAATGTTTTGTACAACAATGACGTCATAGAAAGTTTTATCATGTGTAAGAGGTCAGTCCTATCTTGTCAAGGCTCAGGTTCACGTCTATATGTATGAAGATAATAAAGTAGTGTGTACTACTATACGTGTTCCGAGAATTTATTTATGAAGAATTATGTGAATGAATTAATAATCTACTTGACAAGATCATTAATTTTGACAACGTTCATCGCGAGTTTGAGTCTTGAAAGTTTATGCAATGTGGTTCTAATATTTATTAAATCAGATAACTTGCGTTAATATAACTTCTGAGAAGAAAAAAAAAACGACATCTAAATTGAAAAAGTTTGGGCAAACCAATTGGACTGAGTGACGAAATTCTGCGCATACGACTCAAATGATGTTTTACAGTTTCGTTCAAGAACCATTCTGAGACAATTTAAAAAGAATATAAATAATTTTGAAGTGTGTTGTAACTGACGTAGGTGACAAAGTCTACACATGGTCATATGTCAAAAGAAAATCATTTAAACAAATCTATACGTCGTTACACTACAGCATCCATTACTGAAGTCTTCCCTGTTTGAAACTCGTAAAAGTATGTAACAAACGAAACGGTGTCTCGGCTTATTAGCAGCAGGAACTCGACGTGTTCTCTCACTAACAGTCTAACCGACACTGAGCTACGTTAACCAAAACAAACAAAAGCCTGTACGACACGATGGTCGATACAAGTGTCGATAAAAACGGCGATACTGTACTCTACACTGTCATTACAATACAAGGTTGTGCCTAGAAAGCACTCAAACACGCAAGAAATGACAAAAATAAACTAGTAACTATAACTGAAAATAAGTCGCTCCTTTTAGAAGTTCGAAAGATATATAACAAATTAACGGTGTACTCGCCTTATTAGCAGCAGGAGCTCGAGGTTAACTTTCACTGACGGTCTAACCGACACTCACATCATGTGATGCTTTTAGTGCGACATAGCGATATAATCCGGTACTGTGTATTGGAAAATGGGTATCTGTATGCAACTGAATGACTGCTGAGTTGCAGCAAAAGAGTACCCTGGGCTGTAGTTCTGGAACGATAAAATTTTTGAAGAGTTTACATATCCTTACGGTGACAGCATTGTAAATAACCGTCGCCATAGCTATGAACTCCTCAAGCCGTTGATACCAGAGGGAAACCTGGACTTCAGCGGTGCGCAAACACTAACCGAAAAACTACATAGGAACAGCTCACGACCCAAATACAGCAGGAGCAACCAGACACATATTTACCGAAGCAGATCAGCCAACTAATTTATACATAAGACTCCAAAGATTACGAGACAGATTCGTTTCCAATACTAGCAATAGAACTTCAATGGAAAATACTAGTTTGGTCAGCGTTACACAATCCTGATTAATGAAAAATGTGGTTCTCCAACGGCTCACATTTTCTGCTTCATTGGAAAATTCAGTGCAGGCGTGTCGCAGGATAATACTCTGCAACGATTGTTGCACGAAAACGTAACAACAATGTTATACATTTTGCTAATGGATGTTGTTACTGTTCTATCATTTTTTCATGTCTGATGAAATGACAGAGTATTTTTGTGTAGTTGTTCTTAATAGCCGTGTACAGAGTACGAAGACTGCGGGACAATTTAGTTGATTAGGCCCTGCAAGGAGCGAAATTCGTATCTGAGAGCGATTATTCTAGCATATCGATTGTAATTACTCCCTGCACAAGAGATGGCTCTGTAATGAATATTTCGTGACGAATGAAAATCTGTGTCAGATCAGGACGCAAGAACGAATTTCCCGCTTATTACCCTGCGTGTTACCCATTACGCTCTCAGAGAACGGCTGCAATTCCGACTCAAACTCACACTGTCCCCCGTTCACGTTACATCCTGTCACTTATGAGCACCGAGAGGCTCTCCCCGCGGTGTATCCGATCCTTCAGTGTGTGAGGAGATGGGACCTTTATAGTGGACACGATTGACATACATCTACTTTCTACCGTGAAATCTAATTTTGCAGTACAGAGCGGATCACGTTATAGTTGTGGAAAGGGGCCAAAGTCAGTTACCGTCAGTTGCACAAAACATACAAACTTTATTTTCCTAGAACACTTAATCACACATGCCCTTAAAATCATTCAAAACAATACGGCTGAAGGCCCGGACACAAGTTACTAAAATTGCCTCAAGGAATACATACTACTGAAGGCCTTAGTTACAAAATTTTACATAAAAACTCGGCTGAAGGCCACACACTGGAGGTAGAAGAACTGAGGGCTTAAGGCCTGGATAACAAGAATTTTAGATAGACAAGAAAATTTTTCAAATTTTAATTTAAGACATCTGACGGCCTTATTTTCAAATATTTCACGTAAAGTTCTGTTGAAGGCCACATACTGAACATGGAACAACTCAAGGCTTAAGGCCTGGATAATAATAAGGCTTAACAAACGGCAAAATCCCCTTTTTTTTAAAAAAAAATAGTTTAAGCAAGAATCTTCAAAATTTTGATTTAGGAATTAAAACAAAGTAAACTAATAGACGGCTGAAGGCCTCGCACAGTACTTGAGACTAAAAGAAAAACACAATCCAAAACAACAGAACAGTGGTGCTCAGAAGTGCTCCAAGGGTCGGCCTGAGGAGGTAACTCTAACATAAGTTTAGGTGAGACAGGCAGCCAAGCGTAATACTAAATAATCAGATGGCAACCTGACCCAGGGATGGCTGAAGGACTGACCAACAACCTAAACGATTCCCTTCCAACCAACCAACAGCACGACAACGGAAAAACCAGCGAGGACGAGGATACCTGCAGCAATATGTCTTGAAAATTGGCGTCTAAATACAGTCAAGACACAATACCCACTCAAAAATATGAACAACACCAAAGGCTGTCGAACTGCACGCCGTGCTGGACAGCATCGACATGGCAAGGAAAAAGACACTGCCACAAAACTATGCTAACGACCAGGGCAGGTAACTGGAAAGTTAACGGCCACAAGGCAGAAGATACCGCTGGTGCACTTCACTAATAAGAATCAACCAATTCATTAGTTAAACACCATATAGTTAGATGGCTACAAAATTTCACTGACTCCAACACACCATACGTTGCTGCTTGCGGGAATGGCCCAGAAAGCAATAACCAGCAATGAACAAAGAGATGTCACAGCAGTTGAGGTTTCGTAACAGGTTAACTGACCACTCAACTTCAGTGTCCAGGTTCGGTGGGCGTGACAAACTTCTTAGCTCTCGCAGCTAGCGCCTCACAAATCCGACCGCGAGTGCACGCCGCCAGCGGTCCCGGCCTGACCTTGCGCCCTGCAGAATTCCTTGCTGCTCTGTCCCAACCGACCGACTGCCACACACACCACACACAGAAAATATAGCGGTCACCCCAAAGATGGTACAGCAGTACTAGAACCGATAAGCGCTGCTGCTGCCACTGACGGAGGCAAGTCAGCAACTCGTTATGGCAGTAATTTAGGGAGAAATAAGACGCCACTCGATTGTGACAAATGCCGAAGAACAAGGCATCAACACGAGCCGGCCACGGCTCATACACATTCGTTTACTTATTCTTTCACTTAATGGCTTGCCAATATCGATTCCCAAACCAGTGGAAGAAAACGTAAACCCCTCAGGCGCGCAAGGTAGATACGTTGTGTGCGTTTGTTTATTGTTGTTAAACGTAACATTCCAGTGCGAAAGTGCAGACAGTAATCGTGTCACGTAAAAGACTACTGCGTGAGATGAGGCAAGTGCAATTTTACTTGTAACAATATACAATTAGTTCTTTACTTTAACTGTATTTCGATGTTAACACACAGAACGTGTCGTGAACCATACTCCTCCTATGCCACACCTGCGAAAGGAATCATCTGAATGATTGTGAGGCAACAATGAGTGGTAATTACCAGGTGATAAAAAAGTCAGTATAAATTTGAGAACTGAATAAATCACGGAGTAATGTAGATAGAGAGGTACAAATTGACACACATGCTTGTATTGACATGGGGTTTTATTAGAAACAAAAATATTCAAACCTTAAAAAAGTGTCCGACAGAAGGCGCTTCATCTGATCAGAATAGCAATAATTAGCATAACAAAGTAAGACAAAACAAAGATTTCCTTTACGGGAAATGCTCAATATGTCCACCATCATGCCTCAACAATAGCTGTAGTCGTGGAATAATGTTGTGAACAGCACTGTAAAGTATGTCCGGAGTTATGGTGAGGCACTGGCGTCGGATGTTGTCTTTCAGCATCGGTAGAGATGTCAGTCGATCACGATACACTTGCGACTTCAGGTAACCACAAAGCCAATAATCGCACAGACTGATGTCTGGGGACCTGGGAGGCCAAACATGACGAAAGTGGTGGCTGAGCACACGATCATCACCAAACGACGCGTGCAAGAGATCTTTCACGCGTCTAGCAGTACTTTGTTTTTTTTCGGTTCTAATAAAACCCCATGTCATTCCAAGCATGTGTGTCAATTTTTACCTCTCTATCTACATTATTCCGTGGTTTATTAAGTTTTCAAATTTATGTTGACTTTTTGATTGCCCGTTATATTTAACGGTAGGAAAGGTTTCGTGGAACTTTCTCCACATACCACGTGGGAGAACCTCTGGTCCTAGTAGTGTTAGGTGGTAAGAGAACGAAAATTTATGTCATATTTTTTGCGATCCTAAGTCGCAAGTGTTCGGCAGAGGTAATATCACATTCTGATTTTAAATAGGGCAAGAATTTATTTAATTTTTATACAAGGCCTAGTCGGGAGAGGTGGTCTTTGGTTTTAGCTGCGCAAGATGTCTAGTCAGGCGAACCCGCCAGCTGGCATACTGAAGTTGACTGCATTTTACTAAGTGACCCTGACCATACAACTTATCTTAATTGCAAAACATTAGTGAAATGTAAAGTTCTACTTTTGCCAAACTGTCTAAAACATTTATTTCAAAATTGAGAATGTAAGATTAATTAGGCCTGCTAATGCAGCTTACGTACGGTGCTTAACATTATCTGCTGGGTGCACCGTAGACCACAAAACAGTGGAGCTCTGTCTTAAGATTCCAAGGACCAACTTCATCTTTGGCTTCCTTGCGTAACTTATTGATTTAATTTCTAATTTAGTTATATTTCTGGATTGTTTTCTGTTTCTGGACCTTTTTTTATTTCTTTCTCTCATCGACCAATGTAACTGTTTCTTCTGGCAGCCGCTGTTTATTGGCATTAACCTTTCTTGTACTTACCGTTGTCCTTCTGTCATATGATTGTTATTTTATGGATACTGTTTCCTCTTCAACTAAACTATTTATTGTTGTCTTAATTATCACAGTACCTATAGACTCAGAGAAGTTGGACCGCACAACATCACGATCCAATAATTTCGGGTCCCACTTCTTTGTGCGAAGATTTTTTCGAGCTATTATTTTGATCTTCAATCTGTTCTTCATCGTTACTAATTTGTGATCTGAGTCTGTATCTGCTCCAGGGTACATCTAACAGCTGAATATCTTGCTTCGAGATCTCTGTCTCAGTATCATCCACTATTTATCTACCCCTCTCCAGGCTTTTCACAAATACGTCGTGAAAGGCGTCTGCTATAGACACCTTTCACGCTATGCATTCATGCGCATGTCAGTAAGCACTTGCAAGTCTCAAACAACATATAATCACTCTCCCATCTGATAGAGTAGCTTGGTCTTTGATTGAGAACTACAGGAATATGTCTTAAACAAGCTACTTAATTTCTGGGGTGAACCAGCCGACAGAAACGCTTGGCGTGGAGATTCGGTTAGCGGGGCCCTGCATGCCTTGTGGACGAAAGAGGGACACCATTCGCCTCCGCCTGCTGCCTTGAACACGCTTTGATTTCCTGCTTGGGTGCGCCGAACCATTTAGTTTAAACGTTTGTCTTATGATACTTAAATGGGCGCCTTGATGCGACACAATCCACGGTTACGGTGAAATGGTTGCTTGCATATGCGGCATTTGCGTAATTCTACTTTACGTTATGTTTCAATTTATTCACGCGATATACCTTGCAGCTGTATTTTATGTGAACAATGATCGTTCGGTTTCACAGCTTGGTTCGAAGATGTGGGAATCAATATCCATTTCCTGTTGATTGACACGAGTCCGCAAGCCTTGGACTCATTGCTTTTTCACTCATGAATGTTATGAGCGTTAATACGAATACAGGATTATTTTTCTGCCTTTTATAAACGTGTGACTACGTAAAAACACATGATACGTTGGAGAGCACTTGTATGTAAGGCATGAGACTTTACATTTTTCTTCTGCTCAATATAATCATGTTTATTCAGTACTCATAAAATTTGCGACTCTTACAAAGTCATTTTTCACTCCTCTGGTCTCTATTCATAAACTCTTATGTTGTTACTTATGGATGTCGTTCAAGGGCGAATTGCATTCAGTTGAATTATATTTCAAGACGAAAGTGAATGAGCGCCTTCAGCAGAGAGAATACTTTACCGTTAAAGTTTTCAGCTGCCAAAGTAAATGTATGTCACAATGAAACTTCAAGGTACGTGTTTGTAGTGACGAAGATACCGGTATTAACTACTATACAAGACCATTTAAAATTTATTAGGTGTTGTAGAGAAGCGTGTGCAACTGCATTTGCATTGGTCGAATTACTCCTACAAGCAGTACTTCATTAACACAGGCAGGTGTTGCTATATGAGATTTGTTGCAAACGTTGCCGTTTCAAGTTACTTGTTCCAGCTCACGTTGAATTTCCTTTCATTATTCCGTTGCGCTAAGAGAAAGTTTCTGGGCACTACAGCATCCAAGGTAAAGGCTAGTCAGGTGCCGTTGTTGTTCACTTTACTGTCGGGTTTCAGTTGAATGGTAACGTTTGAGGGTATTACAATAGGTGTTATAGACTCTTATGAAATCACAGGTTAAAATTTAAATGTAATGACCAGCATCCTACCTCTACCTCTTGTCATTGTTGAAGAGTGTATTTTCTAGAGTTGGCGAAACGTATTCCAGAAGTCAAGGAGCCCTCCTCCCCTTTTATCCATGTTGCCGAGGCCCTGTTCTCCCGTACTTACACCTTATGTGCCTGTTCCGTTATCAGCTATCTGGCTGATTTGAAGCAGCCCGCCGCGACTGTCCCTCCCGTGCCACTCTCTTCTTGTCAGACTGCCAAAGGAAATCGGGGTCACGTGCGATTACACTCTGTACACTGAGTTTTTCCCTTACTGATCCCACTCGTACTATTGCAGTTGTTCCCTGATGTCTTAACACAAATCATCCAATGCCTTCTTCTACTCAGTATTTTGCAGATGTTACTTTCCTCACCAATTCTGCAGAGATCCTCATATCTTACAGACTAAGTCTACTTACTTTCCAGCACCATTCTATAACACGACAAACGTATATATCTCTTCTTTTCCGACTTTCCCATAGTTCCTGGCTCACTTCAATGGAACCTTGCTCTTCGTCACATTAAGACCAATGTTTGATACTAGTAGAACTCTTTCATCGCAGGGTACCGTCTTTGCCTGTGCTAATCTGCATCTCACATGCAGTTTGGTTTCTTACGTAAGGTAGCAGCTTTCTTTCACTTCGTCTAGTGAATCTTAATGTGAAGTTTATTTCTAATCTCATTTTTGCTGATCATTACTTTCGTCTTTCTTTGATATAAGCTTATTCTCAATCCATATTCATAGCTTACTAAACTTCTCATGTCAATCAACAGATCCTACATTTTTCCTCAGTTTCATAGAAATTTGCGATGTCATCAGCGAATCTTATTATCGCTATTCTTTCATCTTGAGTTTTCATCCAGCTTCTGAATCTTTCTTTTTTTCCATTGCTTCTTCGATGTACAGGTTAAGTGGTCAGAGAGCAAGATTAGAAACTCTTATCCAGCATCCCAATTCGACACAGTTATTAGATTTTCACTTTACGTGCTGAGTTACCCATTCAACTGATAAAGTTAACTTACATGAAAGTTGTCTACAATGTATTAGAGTAGGTCATCTCTAAAGTATGAGACGAAGAGCAGTGCAATACATGCATATCCAGTTTATTACCGAAGGCTATAGATTATGTGTAATGAAATATTTACTGGAAGAAACCTATACCATGTGCATTTAGCACATATGGAAAAACAAATGGCTGCATGTACACGACACAAAAATGACAACCACTGAAGATGCCTAAATATAGAGGTGTAACATGTCTCGTACTCTAGAACAGACGTCTTTTGCAAAAGATGGAAGTTTTCCTGTCTGTATGACAAAAAGTAGTTGAGGTTAGCAACTGAGGAAAATGGCTGCAAATATTAATAATATCATTAGAATAGGGTGTAGCTTTTGCTTTAGGAAGTGATTCTGCACTGTTCTGTAAACTTAGAGAAAGTAAGCGTAATAAACTGTTCAAAACAAATTTCTATTTTTTATATGTAGATATATATATATATGGTCTGTAACACACGTTTTACGAGAAACTAACCTGGAACGGTTTTCGGGTTGCATATACGAGGTATGGAACACAATATTCATCCGAGCGAAACTAATAACACATCAGTTGTCTAACACGATACAACGTCCACCTCAGAAAATACCGGGAAATGTGTCTGCCTAAGGCTGCTCCTACACATGTGGTATGATGTAGCTCGTGAGCATCTGCTTCTTCAACTTCGGTACTGTGTATACTACATGGTATCGACAATGTTCGTGAGTGGGTAACCCCACGTTAGTCCGTAATACATTGTTGAGAAGAAGCAAGAGTCCCAAAATCCTCCCGGAAAACATGGTGCCCGGCAGTACAGCTTGATTTAGATATATGCACTAAGAAATTTTGCCGCTGTAATTCAGAATACTCGCGTAAAGCACCTTAAAGGGGTCTTATTGAATGTATTTCATGAGAAACTAAATCAGACACAGACATTGTAAGTAGGCTGTTTATGTTTTCTTATTGGCAACGTTATGTAGCGCTCTGTATAAAAATCACTGGCTGTGCTGTGTGCAGTCTGTGTCTAGTTTGCATTGTTGTCTGCCATTGTAGTGTTGGGCAGCGGCAGCTGGATGTGAACAGCGCGTAACGTTGCGCAGTTGGAGGTGAGCCGCCAGCAGTGGTGGATGTGGGGAGAGAGATGGCGGAGTTTTGAAATTTGTCATGAACTGCTATATATATATATATATATATATATATATATATATATATATATATATATATATACATATATATATATATATATATGATATTTAGGTAAATACATTGTTTGTTCTCTGTTAATATCTTTCATTTGCTAACTATCCCTATCAGTAGTTAGTGCCTTCCATAGTTTGAATCTTTTATTTAGCTGACAGTAGTGGCGCTTGCTGTATTGCAGTAGTTCGAGTAACCAAGATTTTTGTGAGGTAAGCGATTTGTGAAATGCATAGGTTAATGTTAGTCAGGGCCATTCTTTTGTAGGGATTTTTGAAAGTCAGATTGCGTTGCGCTAAAAATATTGTATGTCAGTTTAAGCACAGTCATGTGTAATTGTTCAAAGGGGACGTTACAACATCTGTCGAGTTCGCAGATGACATAGCCCATCTGGCGAGTTATAAGGAAGACAGAATACCTGTTGAAAGAATGGATAGTGTACTTAGCACGGAGTATGGCTTAAGAATAAACAAAGCTGTGTCGAAAGTGATGAATAGCAGCAGACAGGACGACAAGGATTTGTTTAACATAGAATCTTGGAAAAACATTAGTGGAAGAAATAAAGTAATTCTCCTCTCTTTAGGAAGCAAAATAGCACAGGAGAATGTAGAATGACGTAGGCGAAACAACTCTACCAGTATCGGATATCAGTAAGGAAGAAGTTTCTAGTAGTGCTGATCTTGAGCACAGTCTTCTATGGGGTGAAACATGAATAATTAGTAACGTAGAGGAAGATAAAATGGAGGCGTTTGAAATGAGATGCTCCTCAAGAATGTCAAAACTTAAATGGAGAGATAAGGTACTAAATGAATAACTATTAAAAAGAATAGGAGATGAAAGAAGGCTACGAAGGACCTTATTATACGATGGAAAACGTTAAAGACATATCTGCCATGGAAGTCAGGAACAGTTCTTATATGAAGGAATAGCAGAGAGGAAAATAGTAGAGTAGACAAAGATTAAAAGAATGACAAAGTAGGAACAGATACATTAAATCACAAAACCAGTCGAAAGACTAATGATTTAAAATGATTTTACTAGCAGGTGACACCCCTTGCAGAAGACAGCGACACGTCATGATATGGACTCCTCGAGAGCAAAGAAGAGCCATCCTAGTCCACGACCGATCAACAACCGTCCAGAAATCATGGAGAGTGAGCAGAGCTTCGTCCAAACGGCACATTTCTACCCAATGGAACCCCAGTTGTACTCAACAGGGCCACGCAACGTGGAGGACCGCACATGTTTTCTCATCTCTATAGGGATGCTTTGTAATTTTTAAGCGACTGTTAGTGCATTGCCTTTCTGTAGGTACAAGCACACGATGGGATGTAGGTTCCTGTGCCAACGAAAGATGGTGGTTTTACAAGGCTGGCACCAGCCTGTGCTAGTTTTCCTGGCCTTGTCTCTCCAGGCGTTCTTACCGTTCTTAGAGAGTCCAATGACAGCTTCCTGGTCCAATGGCAGACTCTGTACCCTGTGACATGTGTTGCAGTAGTCAATAGCCAGGTGGTGGTTCTGGGTGGCATCTCAAGCAGGTACTGTTGTCCATCACTGATCTGATTTACTGTGGCCTGTTTATCTGCTGTTGGAATCTGCGATAGTTGCTGGCGATCTCAGAAGTTATCCATTGCAGTTGGCCCTGGAAGCGGTGGTTTAGCCTAAATTGACGTATTTATGGCATGCTGGTATCACGCCGTCAGGTAACCATGATCTGGCCACGATCAGTTGCGCGCTGAAAGCGAGCACATTGTCCGCCCTGCACAGGACCTTCATGCAGCCGGCCAGTACATGCAGTGAAGCGCCAAGTTTTTCTGGGGAAGACCTCTGCAACATAGCACCTATCCCCATCCAATTGTCTCATGAAAGTCACGTGTGCACTCTGTAGCTGAGGAAAACTACTGAAAATCTTAAAAGAAGAGCAAAAATTACAGCTATCATCGCACGGTTTCATCGATAGATGACGACACAGTTTTTCTTCCGTAAAGTCAGACCGACACTGAACCAGATTAATGAATAATGTTAATCTTTCCTTCCATATCTCTCCAAAACTCTGTGTTTGTATGCGTGGACAGTGTGTGTATGGGTTTATGTATGCGCGTGGGCGTTTATGTGTGAGTGTATGTGTATCAGTGCATGTGTGTGTGGCTGCATGGCTATGGGAATGTGTGAAACATGAGCTGCTTGCAAGAATGTTTGTGTGGCACCTATGAAAGAGATAGTGTTATTACGTGAAATACACTGCAGTATATGTATGAAAACATGGTGATGAAGTTATATAGATGAGGCAAGGAACTACAATGTGAATAAGAAGAATGCTATTGCGAGATGTGGTCACAAAAACGTTTGACTTCCAGCCTGGCATAACTCGGCAAAGTAAAGTGCAGACGAGGACAGAGCGACAGCATAGTGGTGTTTATACTGGAAAAACGGGGAGGGGACGTAGTAACAGCGCACTTTCCGCTATTCTTTAAGCGGGGAGCTGCCATACGCTCCACACCTGTGCCCTAATGGCCTGCATAGCGCAATAGTTGAACAATTACCAACAGTTTTGTTTGACAATAGTTCTCGTGCACTATCTCTGTGAAAAAAATTATTCACACTGTAAAGTGTCTGAACTCACATTTCATCTGAATAAACTATCGGCCACTTCATTCCCATGCTTCATATTTTCGTAAAAATCTCGTGTAGTATACCTTTCTTGGAAATACGTCGCACCTTTCACAAATGAAGACTTACTCCGGCTTTTTTAAGTCAAAATCTATGCAGGCGACAGTTCTTGTTTTTCAGAGTTTCCTTCCTAACATCTGTACGACAAAGCTATCAATTTGAAGTTTTACCAAAATTGGTATTGCTTTGTCTTGTTCTTTGAAAGAGGATCTGCCGTCTTATAACACGCTTGTCCATATCGCCAAAGGGATATTTATTGCGTGACTTTGCTTCTCCTTATTATGGGTAAATCTGTTGAAAATCCACTGTGCTCACCATCGTGTTCTTCCTGTAGTAATTTGCACACCGACGACTAATTCTGCACTGTCATTCCTTTCCCCTTCTCACGTCAATAAACTCAATGAGGTTAACAACAAGTCGTCACGAATGCTAGAGGAAGCGTTTTTAGCGATCGCTTTTCATGCCTGGATTTCGATGTAACTTTGAATTCGAACGTAGGTGTACGTAGGCACGTGATACCGTCAGCTCCCGCTGTGGTCAATTCGTGGTTGGCTTTCTCGAGCAATATTTCAGAACGGCAGCTTCAACATGAATGGTATGCACAATGTTTGACAATCTTATGTAGAAGACGGTGTAAGGAGTTGAAGACAACGAAACAAATAAGTCTTGAAAAATCTCGGAAACATTACGTAATATTGTTTCAGAAGACTGGCCTACGAGACAGCTGAATCTCTGGAGTACTTAATAACTTACTATACCCATCACACCTTTGCTCATTGTGTGTACATAGCACGTGACCCCAATTTCCTTCGGCGCGCACAAACTTCAGCGCTGTGATATATGTTTGCCTGCTCATTGTTCCGCCCTGGAGGGCGAGGGAATTTACTGGTGGCTTCCTCCTCGCGAAGCCGCAGGCAGAGAAACCGCTGAAGGATTTAGTACGCGGCTCTGGGCGCGGAGAGGAGCGTAGGAAGAGGGCCACCCCACAATCTCTACCTCAGGCCGCGGAAGACAGACGTCATCTCTAAAGACTCCAACTTTAGATCGGGTATACAAATAAATTATTTCCCGCGCAGCCTAACTGAGTGCTTTTAATGAGTACAGTAGGGCAGCCACGAGCCTAAAAATCTCGGTCGTCCCGCTGCTATGCTATAAATAAAGCCCTCCTGGAGTAAGTGTGCATTGAGAACTAAGTTCCGCGTTTTATGAGGAAAAGCGGTATTTAAACTGGACAATGCACATTTGTGTACACGTACAGATTTAGCACAAATTACAGTTGAATGTTACGAAATTCCTCTTATCAATTGCAGCCTTAAGCCAAGGAATTTACACTGTACAATTGCAGGAAGGCCTGCAGAGTATTGTTGATTTATGCAGAGACTGGCAGTTGACTCTGAACCTAAGTAAATGTACCACAAATAGCGGAAGGGATCCATCACTGTTGGGTGACACTACACACAGGCGACAAAAGCCGTGGGTTAGCGATATAGACGTGTACAAGTGGAAGTAGCATCGCATACGTAAGGTATAAAGGGGCAGCACACTGGCGGAGCTGTCATTAGGAAACAGGTGATTTGCGTGAAAAGGTTTCCGACGTGATTGTGGCCACACGACAAGATTAACGGGCTTAGAAGGGAGAATGTTACTTGTAAGTAGATGCATGGGACATTTAATTTCGAAAATCGTTAGGGAATTCGATGTTCCTCGATCCACAGTGTCAAGAGGTGCGCATAGAATACCAAATTTCAGGAATTGCCTCTCACCACGAATAATGCAGTGGCCGACGGACTTCACTTGACGACCGAGAGCAGCAGCGTTTGTGTAGAGTTGCCACTGCTAAGAGACAAGCAACACTGCTTGAAATAACAGCATAAATCAATGCAGGACTTCACGACCAACATATACATTGAGATATTGCGGCGAAATTCGGCGTTAATGGGCTATGGCTGTAGACGACCTACGTCAGTGCATTGGTAAAAGCACGACATCGATTGCAGCAACCACGTCGGTTGAACGCTAGACAACCGGGAAACCGTGGCTTGGTCAGAAGAGTCCCGATTTCAGCTGATGGCAGGGTTCGAGTGTGGTGCAGACCACACGAAGCCATGGATACGAGTTGTCAACAAATCACTGTGTAAGCTGGTAGAGGCTCCATAATGGCGTGCGCTGTGTTTACAAGGAACAGACTGCGTCCTCTGCTCCAAGTGAACAGTTCATTAACTGGAAATGGTTATGTTCGACTTCTTTGAGACCATTTGCAGCCATTCCTGCACTTCATGTTTCCAAACAACGATGAAATTCTTATGGATGATAATGCGCCGTGTCACCGGGCCACAGTTGTTCGAGACTGGTTTGGAGGACATTCTGGACAGTTCGTTCGAATGATTTACCTACTCAGATCTCCCTACATAAATCCCATTAAACATTTTTGGGACATAATCGAGAGGTTCAGCACGAGCACAGATTCCTGGATCGACAGCACTGCCGGAATAATGGACGGCTATAGATGCAGGGAATTTAAGCATTTGGGATGTGGCGCTACAGAAGAATATTGAAAATTAGATGGACTGATAAGGTAAAGAATGAGGGGTTTCTGCGCAGAATAGGAGAGGAAAGGAATAAATGGAAAACACTGACAAGAAGGGACGGTATGGTAGAACATCTGTGAAGACATAAGGGAATAACTTTCATAGTACTTGGGGGAACTGTAGAGGGTAAAATTGTAGAGGAACACATCCAGCAAATAATTAAGGACGCAGGTTGCAAGTGCTACTCTTAGATGAAGAAATTGGTACGGGAAAGGAATTCGCAGCGAAACGCATCAAACCAGTCACAAGACTGATGACTCAAAAAACAATAGACTACAGGCAGCACAGCTCAATATTTCTGCAGGAGACTTCCAAAGACTTGTTTAGTCCATGCCACACACATCGAGTTGCTCAACTACACGAGACAAAAGAAGGTCCTACATCATATTAGGAGGTATTCCATGACTTTTTCCATCTCTGGTTAATGAGGACAAATCACTTTAAACACAAACGACGCTGAATTCGAAGCAGCAGCCATCTGTAGCGATCTGAAGTGAAATGATCACATAAAAGAAGTTGTAAGAAATCATAGAATGAAGGCATTCATTACTGGATGTCACAGTCGCTGACGGATCTTCCGGGCTGTATGGCAGTGGTCGAAGAAACTTTTGGTTCCTGACGTTTCGTCCAGAGCTACTCTGGACATCTTCTGAGGTGCTTGTGGTGACGCTGAGTCTTGACGATGTGGGAACCATAAGTTCCTTCGAACGCGGCTATACAGTCTGGAAGATTCAATAGCAAATGTAGGGAAAAACAAACGTCATTGTGGAGTTCTTTGGAAGCGTCTTATAGAAATTTAACTGAGCTACTAGTAATGTTAATATAAGTTCATCAATACGCGTATTTGGAGACTTTAATTCTATGGTTGTGAAGTGTGGGCTCTGGGGGAACAATAAAACGAAAAAAATCGGAAGAGAGTAGGACATGAGATCTGAGGGTTCCGTAAAAACATAATTATGTGTATCCACAGTGATAATAATTTCGTGTGGCTCAGAGGTCGGGTGAAAATCTTTCTACTGGACACACTTGCGTGTCCTTAACTTACGCTACTCACCCAACCGGGAAAGGAGAACTAGAGTTTAACATGATAATTGAACCATGCGTTATGCCTGTTGACTCCTCACATGGTTGAGAGAAGAAGGCAAGTTTAAAACGAAGATTAAAAAATCTGTGGTCCGACCGAGATTAGATCTCGCGAGCTCTCGCTTTTCAAGTACGTGCTTTACAGCTGTGCCACTTTCTTTCCAAAATCTTTTACTGTACTAAAACACAATGAGTTACAGTGTTATACAGAAGTTGGTACAAACTCAATCACTATCAAAGCATTCTTTAAACTATTGCATCAACGAAAAAAATATTTTTTTTAAAATAAAAATAGACAAACAATAAAATAAGGGGTAATGTGGTCAATATTCATATCCATAGCATGAACTGATTTTAACTTCTTCTTGCATAACATATTCACTATTTTGCGTTGACGCATTTCCTGAACTATTTTTAGATGAAAATTAAGGAATATAACATTTTAAAAATGCCGCAAAACTTGTCAAATAAGAGATTTTTTAAGGTTGCTGTTGTTATCCTGTGCCTATTCTTTCAAAAACAATTTTAAACATGTTTCTATAGTTCCTTTTGCGGTCTGAATACTTGATAATTTTGTGTAATTCGTACTTCATATGCATGTGGAATTCAATTATATTCTCATGTCTCAGATCAACAATCATGTATCTCACGTGCTGTCCCATTAACCAACGAATGGTATTGTTTTCTGAAATGGGAAAGTATCGAGGTTGCGGCCAGTAGAGCATTGTTGGTACAGAATAGTCTGTTGAAGATCCTGTAAGAAAACCTAGCTGATCTCTGATCCTTTTCATGTTTTGTATATTGCCAGCACATTTAAATCTACGTACTCCTATATCCAAAAGTTTATATTTCTGACGTAGGTTTATTTGTCTAAGACGGATTTCATTCAACGCTTCATCTGTGCTGACTATATTATTTGCGATTTTATACCATGTTGTACATATTTCAGATGAGAGTCCACCCGCGTTGATATTTTTCCCTACAGCAACCCATTCGATATTTGATATTTCCTTCCTATTTTCTTTTTCCCTTCGCGTTTCTTTCTGCGAAGTGTAATGTCTGTGACCGTTATCTGTTGCGAATTAGTGATATCATTGTTGAGGTAACTTATATTTACAACATATGTCCTTACATGCTGGAGCCGCCGGTTTATTTTTTACTTATCTAGCGGTGCTTGAAGCGTTTCCGGCTTGAGAATTTCAAGTAATTTAGATGTATTGCTGCCTGCATTTTTTTTAAACAGCGGCGCTCCTTTTTATAAAAAAAGTGCGGAGCTCTTGTTTTTTTTATGTCAGCTAGTTCTCTGTCTCTGTATTTGTGTACCCGGAATTCTTCTCCTTTTCACAGGTGGTTGGTGACAACTGACATAATCTTCCTGGCTATCACGTTGGGTAACGTAAACAGTTGCGCCGTGTAGTAAGTTTTCGAGAGAGTGCAGTTGCTAATTTTACTCTCTGTGCTTCGTTTATATTACTGTGTAAATACTGTCTTGTGACCCGTTGAATTTGCCCTGAGTTATTTCTCCAATTAATAGTTATCATCTTCATTGGACAAGTGGTCAGAGTTGTTTTAAGTGCTTTATATTGACTTACTACCTTTTCCTATTCTATGTCAATTTGGCGGAAGCCCCACAGATTTAAAAGTTTGCTTTTATTTTCATTTATGTTGTCTCATGACACAAAACAACTTTTTTCAGAATTATTTCTGATTTAGGAATACCTTCATAATTACTCAGTACGAACCGTATATCATCGGCATAGGCTCTTACGGCTGTCTGGTGCCCTGATAATGTTATTCGTGTTAGTCTGGTGTGAAGATTACCGAGGAATGGCTTTGAGTACAGGATAAATAAGAGCACAGAGAGAGGGCGTCCTTGGGGATCTCCACGTCTTAACTCTGTCTGCTTTGATTTGTAACAGTTTACTAATATATTAGCACTGATTTCCGTTGCAACAGTCTTAACTGCACTTATAACTCGTTCGTGAAAACCCATTTTTCTCAGTTTCGATAAGAAATGTTTGGTACATCCGGCCAAAAGCTTTATGAAAAATCAATAAACGTGGGTGCACATTTTATATTAGTCATGGAAATTACAATAATTATATCTATTTATGCTGATATGCTTTGGAATAGGTCGTTCCACGTGCACTTGACCGATGTTGACGTAAATCTTTTGGGCCAAATGCGGAAGTCTATTTTTGTGATTCTTGAGATTATTTTATACTAGGAATGAAACAGAGAAATAGGCGAAAGTTGTTTAAGTTTTTATTTGATTTGTTCTTCGGGACTAACACTATTGCTCTCTTTTTGAATACAGGCGGTAGTTTTCCCTGAATAACTTCATCCGCCATCCGAGCAAACTTTTCACCCAGTATGTTCTAGTACCTTTTATTATATTCAATAGGCAAGTCATTTGGTCCTGGAGACGATTTTAAAGGTGAGCTGCAAACGGTCTCGCGTATTTCCTATTCACTGAATTCGGTAAGAAGATCTTCATTTTCCTGTTTTGACAGCCGTTGGACCATGGTGTCATGGAATTTTCACGGGACTCTCACATATCCTACCTGCGGAATAGAGTTTCTTATAATAGGTAGAAACCTCCGTCATTATGTCTTTCTGAGATGTGAGGACCGTATTACTCTTAGTTCCGAATTCACCAATGAAGATTCGTCGTCTGTTCTTAGCGTGCCTCAAAAGACGATATAAAGAAGTAGTTTCATCCTCCAGTACAGTCTTGACCTTGGATTCCTTCTGCTTTCTCTTAATACCTAACAATTTGGCCTTCATTTTAGTATCTTCTAAACGATTTTGGGCGTCTTTGCCTGGTAGTATAAGTGCCTCAACAGTGTGTAATAAAATTCTATGTTACTTCTCATATCTCCAGATCGTTGCTGGCTATAGTGAATAATAACTTTCCTCAATTTTGGTTTGATCTTGTTGCACCACCAATATATCACTGATGCACGCCTATCAGCTGAGCCCACACAATGCTCATGCTTCTTTCAGACTGCCTTCTAAGTCATTTTCTTGAAATAATAGTATGTTCAAGTTCCACTGATTCCTGAATCGTCGAGTCGGTTGTGTCGCTGTTGGACATGACATCACGGTCCAACATGCAACAGGAGTCAGTGGAATAGATGGTGGTTGTTTCAACTTTAATCAAAGTTCTCTCCATACTGTGTGGTGCGTAGAGTGTGTCAATTCTACTACAGGACTGTGGAGCCACCTATGTCAACTTAACACAAGTCAGTGGCTAGGTGGTGTAATTCAACATTCGGAAACTGATCTTTGTTGCTTAAAACCCTGTTAAAATCACCTTCAATTAAAAGGTCTTTGGATTTCTTCGTAATCAGTAAATAATTTCGTCTTTAAAAAAAATCTTGCCCTGTCCTTTTTATTTGAGATTCCTGAAGTAGCACAAAATTTAATAAGTATGTAATCAAAAATATTTATGCCTATTGCTCTTTTGGGTTCTAATCTTTCAATTTGAGAAACAAGTATTTCTCAACTGATTAAAGTGGCAATTCCCACATTTGTTACGAGTGAAACATGAAGTATTTCAAGATGTGCTGCAATCCTAATATAAGACATCACAACCTCATGCAACAAGGCTTTATCTGTCCCCCACTCATATAAATATTCTTTTAGGGCGAAACTTTTGGTTTTGACGTTATCCTGTTAATATTTAGAATTGTAATTGTACAGCCTTGCGTCATTTTAATTTGGTTTTAGACGAGAAAGATATAAAAAGCAACAAGAAAATAAGTAAATACTCCAATAATAAAGAAGTACACTCCTGGAAATTGAAATAAGAACACCGTGAATTCATTGTCCCAGGAAGGGGAAACTTTATTGACACATTCCTGGGGTCAGATACATCACATGATCACACTGACAGAACCACAGGCACATAGACACAGGCAACAGAGCATGCACAATGTCGGCACTAGTACAGTGTATATCCACCTTTCGCAGCAATGCAGGCTGCTATTCTCCCATGGAGACGATCGTAGAGATGCTGGATGTAGTCCTGTGGAACGGCTTGCCATGCCATTTCCACCTGGCGCCTCAGTTGGACCAGCGTTCGTGCTGGACGTGCAGACCGGGTGAGACGACGCTTCATCCAGTCCAAAACATGTTCAATGGGGGACAGATCCGGAGATCTTGCTGGCCAGGGTAGTTGACTTACACCTTCTAGAGCACGTTGGGTGGCATGGGATACATGCGGACGTGCATTGTCCTGTTGGAACAGCACGTTCCCTTGCCGGTCTAGGAATGGTAGAACGATGGGTTCGATGACGGTTTGGATGTACCGTGCACTATTCAGTGTCCCCTCGACGATCACCAGTGGTGTACGGCCAGTGTAGGAGATCGCTCCCCACACCATGATGCCGGGTGTTGGCCCTGTGTGCCTCGGTCGTATGCAGTCCTGATTGTGGTGCTCACCTGCACGGCGCCAAACACGCATACGACCATCATTGGCACCAAGGCAGAAGCGACTCTCATCGATGAAGACGACACGTCTCCATTCGTCCCTCCATTCACGCCTGTCGCGACACCACTGGAGGCGGGCTGCACGATGTTGGGGCGTGAGCGGAAGACTGCCTAACGGTGTGCGGGACCGTAGCCCAGCTTCATGGAGACGGTTGCGAATGGTCCTCGCCGATACCGCAGGAGCAACAGTGTCCCTAATTTGCTGGGAAGTGGCGGTGCGGTCCCCTACGGCACTGCGTAGGATCCTACGGTCTTGGCGTGCGTCCGTGCGTCTCTGCGGTCCGGTCCCAGGTCGACGGGCACGTGCACCTTCCGCCGACCACTGGCGACAACATCGATGTACTGTGGAGACCTCACGCCCCACGTGTTGAGCAATTCGGCGGTACGTTCACCCGGCCTCCCGCATGCCCACTATACGCCCTCGCTCAAAGTCCGTCAACTGCACATACGGTTCACGTCCACGCTGTCGCGGCATGCTACCAGTGTTAAAGACTGCGATGGAGCTCCGTATGCCACGGCAAACTGGCTGACACTGACGGCGGCGGTGCACAAATGCTGCGCAGCTAGCGCCATTCGACGGCCAACACCGCGGTTCCTGGTGTGTCCGCTGTGCCGTGCGTGTGATCATTGCTTATACAGCCCTCTCGCAGTGTCCGGAGCAAGTATGGTGGGTCTGACACACCGGTGTCAATGTGTTCTTTTTTCCATTTCCAGGAGTGTATATGAGTACAATTGAATGGAACAGTTAGTAAAACACAAATCCTACTGTCACTGAAAAGTGCAATAAGATTTTCTCGAATAATCACTTTAGATATCTCTTTTCGACATTGATTTCATACGAACTGAACGGATTTGCGTCACTAATACGTTTTGAATTTCTCTCTTGAGATCCTTCCTCGACTATCTTATAATGTAAATTTTTTGGCTTCGTGTTGTCTTCTCAGGCTTTGGTTTCGCTTGATTATGAGAAATATTTGGGTTATGTTGAGATTTGAGCTTAAGCCGATCGATGTTTTGAGTCACTGTGTTTGCCTTCGAAGTATCCTTGTTTGGTATTGTTTCTATAGCGGTCGCAACATTTTCGTGTTTGATAGTTGCCCTTGGCTGTTTATTTTTTTTTGCAGTTCCCGTTGGAACGTCTGGGACTGATTTGTATATTTCAACCACAACCCAAGACCGTTCCTATTCTATAATTTCGAGTTCTTCTGGGCACGGCATGATTTTCTATCGACATGTCAGACGCTGTGGTGCCTCTTCTAACGTCTAAATTTCCACTAGTGTAATCTCGGTTTCCTCAGACTCTTCAGTATTACGATGTTTCTCTTTACGGGCGAAATGTGGTCCGAGGGAGAAGTTGTCATCTGAAAAGTCTTTCCTTTTTGTTTTGCAGATCAGATTCACGGACAGGTGACCCGTGAACTGTCTCCGTTTCGAAGGGAGGAAAATGTTTGTCAGATTTGATGGACCTATCAGAAATACCTGGCATGGCATTAATAAACGAAAGAGGTTTTTCATTACTTGGCAAAACATCAATGAGTGGAGTTTTTGTTGCTGAGTTGTTTTCCAGTACAAAAAACACAGCGGGGTCTGTATTTTCGGAAGTGGTCTGATTCACTGCAAATATGACAAGTCGGGACCTGACCAGAATATACAATGTGTCCTTTGTGACTATTCACAGAAAAGTGAGACGGAGTAGTCATCTTTATTACCATTTCCACTGCCCGGATACCATTGGAACATTGTAGCAGATACGGTATTCACCATCTTTGGTTATTATTGATTTTACCTCTTCTTATTTAGATAGAGAATTTTTAATTAATCGATTATCAACTTCGATCGGGCCGTTGAATACTCTCACAGTTTTATACACGATATCAGCCTTTCTTATACAAACATTAATTTTCGATCCGTCTCTGTGCACAAATTCAGCTACACTATCCCACTTCCCCAATAGCCTGTCAACCGTCACGGGCCTAAGAAATTTACAAAGACACAGTAAGTATCAGAATATAACTGCGTTGTGTGTACAGAATCAGAATTAATTCCAGTTACCTCCGTTAGCCAGTCGTTGATTCCTGGTACGCGTACGCTGACCTGGGGAGTTTGCTTCTCGAACGAGAACACCAGATTATTTTTTAGTACAGTGTAAGCCATTTTCTTCGGTGGCGAAGAAATTCAGGTCACAACCGAAATTCCTCCGAAAGACGAAGCGTGTGTCGGATGAACACAGGAAAAAAAGAAAAAGAAAAGAAATTTATTCACCGTGTTGACAGAAAGAGCCAAAATGTTCCACGCGGCTGTCTCAAGCAAACGAACTATGCTTGGTGCTTGTCGAGATGTTTTGAATGTCAGTTAACACAGTTCAACGTTGAAATGTTATTAATATATCTGTATTTTATATTATTTTTGAGGTCAATTCGAATTATTAGCATTGTTTGGTTGCTAGTACGTACATGCGGCTGGTTCAGCTATAAATTTTGATGAGTGATTCTGCGAGTATTAAAATGCGTGACATAAATGTCTCTATCTTTTGAGTGCATTGAGTTAGAAGCTATCTAAATGTTTTACACTGCCAAGGGATCGTAGACCTTACTATGTGACACAAATTTCAATTTGTTACCTCTACCCGTTCCTGAGAAAAAGGAATCTTAACATTCTAACAGACATATGAACAACAAAGTGATCCTGACAAGGGTTCAGTTTCTACCGATTTAGATATGGAACCCTAAAAATTAGAAGTAATGCTGATGTTGATATGGAGACGACCCACAGACACATCATGGGCCGATAGAAAATCTAATTAGCAATTATTAAACGAATGTAAAGGGAAAAGGACATTGATTAACATGACGGTGTGCACATATGGGGAGTCACGTTTTTCACTAGAGAGTAGCACTCAACTCAGAAGCAAAGACAGTGACAGGTGTGGGGTAGCAAGCGAAGGAAACGCGAGTACGTCCAACAAAGACTTAAGTTTACAACCAGGATTGCTAGCTATGAACAAGAATGAAAGGCTGACATATCCCACAACGGGAACAGAACTTCGTCTCAGAAACATAATGAACCTGAAGCCATATATACAGAGAGGTCGGTAGAAGAAAGAGAATATGCCACTGTCTGGCAGATACATACTACGCGTGTATCGGTTTCTCCAGCTGGCTGTGGAATTCCTTCCTTTTCCTAATCTGCAGTTTACTCTCTTTATGATCTGGGCAGGGGGATTGGGGAGGGGGATTTCAGTTCTTCTTCTGCCTTATGGATTTGTATGAGTGCAATATAATGAGACATGTGGATATAAGTTTTGATGGTAGCTAGATGTGACGTAACAAGTTTTGCCATCCAGAATGAATTTTACGCTCTGCAGCGGAGTGTGCGCTGATATGAAACTTCTTGGGAGATCAAAACTGTGTGCCGGATTGAGACTCAATCTCGGACCTTTGCCTTTCGCTAACAAGTGCTCAACTGAGCTACCCAAGAACTGTTCACGACTCCTCCTAGCTTTACTTCCGCCGCTACCTCTTTTCCTACCTTTCGAACTTCACTTGCCCACCAAAGACAAAGGTTCGGAGTTCGAGTCTCGGTCCGACATACAGTTTTAATCTGCGAAGAAGCTCTGTATGTTGTCATGATAATGAAATTGAATGATCGAAGAAGAGGAAATGAAAGGTATGTGAACGTAAAGCTGTATTTTCTTTCAGGTATGGCAGCGTTAGTAGTAAGTATTATTAAAGTGCGAATGTTAATGAGACGCCAGAGCTACAAGTAGCCTGGACATCCTACGACGACTATAGTCTGAATTCTATGTAGTTGTTTGACAGATTCTTACTGGTTCTAAATGTGCTGCTTCATGAGTTACTTTCTTTCAGGTATCCTTTGCATTAAAACGTCAATGAAATGATAATTTATACTTAAACTGTAGATCATTAGAGTTACATTATTTCTGCTGTTGTGTTAGAGGACAGAGATGTGTTGGTAGGTAAGGGTTTGTTCTGTACCATCTTTATACTGGAAAATCATCAAAGCGAAAAGATGACTACAACGTTGAAGGTATACAATTGGTAAGAGGCAAAGCAGGGTTAGTATTTTCTTATAATGATCGTAAAGGGTATGAAGTATATGTATTCATTTTTTGTGCACTAAAAATGGGGAATTCGTATGGCCATATTATCTGTAGCTGCTTTACAGTTACTGAGAGTATTTGAACGACGTATTTGCAACTACAAGAACGTGTGTGTTTTTGTCGCCAAACGTGTTTCGTTTTGTTGAAGCAAAAGATCGTTAGTGGTCTCTAATAAAAGATATTTACAATTTGACTTTTTTTCTAAATCGAAAAACAGTTCGTTACAGATGTTGACTTTTACTTACGATACTTCATGCCTGATTTTTTGTCCAGATCGGAAACCCCGTCTGCTTGCACTTTTTTAGGCTATTTCGTTATTTGGCACCGTTGATTCTGTATCAAAACCACCCTGTTATGCAGAAATATGCAGTTTTTTTATGTGAAACACAACACATCGTAGCACTGCTGCTGGTTATTGGTATCTTTCTGGCTAAATACGCATCGTATGTTTTGTGTAACAAGTGTTACCACTAGTTTTTCTTTGATCTAAAACTTCTTTTTCTTCCCTGCGGTACTTAATGTGTGGTTTACGCTATTAAATTATGTTACTATGTATTTACGTAATGTGTAAGAGAAATGGAGGACTGGTGGAGCTAAAAATCTAAACGGTGAGTGTGGTGAGCAGGTTGGGGGTGGGGGATGGACGGGAAGCAAAGATGAGTGAACAGTGAGTGCAATGTAGTGGGATGGAAAGTGGCTGGACGAAAAGGGTGAAGAGCGAGATGTAAAATGAAATCGGGGCAGCTGTGGTCAGAATGGCGATAGAGAGAGTGAGGTGTGGGAAGGGAAAATAATTTTTTATCTGATCTTTTCAAGTATTTTATACAGTACCTGGTTTCTAATATGATTTTCAAATAACTGTTTATTGTGTGCTGATGCTTTGTGTATATGTAAGTTTGTCTGGAAAGGGACGAAATGTCTGTATTTATTGATTTTCGCGATATGCATATTTTTTCTACAGTGCTTGGATTGTGGTATTCCTGTTTAATGTTCCATGCAAGAGGTGGATGGTGTGTACTGTATTTCCATGCCTTGATGTGCTCTTTGTATGTTATCTTGTGTCAAACGTCCTGCCACTCCTTCCACCGTATGTTTTATTTTCACAGTGTCCGCAACTGTGCTAGTAGATACCAGATGCTGGTATTTGGTTTTTATTTTAGTTTAACGTTATGTTTATATATTGATTTATTTGTTTTGTAGGCAATATTTCTGGACTGTTTTTAAATATATTACGTATTTTCTAAATTAATTTGTTGTGGTAGGTCATATATCATTTTCTTGTGACTGTGCTGCTCGTATGTGATATGAGATTTAGTTTGTTTGTTTGATCATTTGTGTCTTTTATTTTCTGTTAAGTTTAAATATTAGTTTTTCTTTGCATCCATTTTTAATGGTAATTGTTTTATAGAAGATAGCTCTTTTTGGCAAATAAATGTTTAGGGGAACCTTATTCAGTCTGTTTATCAAGTATATATTGCTGTTTGTTTGTGATTCTGTGAGTAGTTTGAGGTTGCATTTCTTATTGTCCGTAGTGGTGTGTTTTTTGTATACGTCAAAGATGTATTTGTGACTGTCTTCTCTTGTGGTTATGTCTAGAAATATGAATGTGTTCTCTTGTTTTTCTTCTACCTTTATGGTCTTGTGTATAGAATTTGTGTCTTTGTGTAATTGTTGTGTTTTGTTTGGACGTTCATCCATCATGCATATTAAAGGAAGAAAGGAAGATTGGGTTTAACGTCCCGTCGACATCGAGGTCATTAGAGACGGAGCGCAAGCTCGGATTATGTCAAAGGGCAGTGCCCTTTGGAAGGATTTAGGGAAATCACGTAAAACCTAAACCTGGACGGCAGATGCGGGTTCGAACCAACGTCCTCCGAAATGCGAGTCCAGTGTCCTAACCACCGCGCCGTCTAGCTCGGATCCCATGCGTGTTATGTCATCTATATTCCTGTACCATCAGATGACGTAGCTTTTCTTGTTATTATATGTGCAATAGGATTTTTGAAACTATACTGCGTTCGAACATAAAGAATTACGTCAAAGAAAACAATTATTGACAAACAGTCAACACGGATTCGAAAATATCGTTCTTTAACACACAATTAGCTCTTTATTTTCCCGAAATAATTAGTGTTGTCGATAGTGGATGTCAAATTGATTCCATATTTTTAGATTTTCATAAGGTTTTTGTCACCGTTCCTCACAAGCGACTTCTAACTAAAAGGCGTGCCTGTGTAATGATGCCTCAGCTGTGGGACTGGATTCGTGATTTCCTGTCAGAAAGGTCACAGTTAGGAGTGACTGACGGAAAATTATCGAGAAAAACATAAGTAATTTCTGGTGTTCCTCAAGAAAGTGTTACACGCCCTCTACTATACCAGATATACATAAGCGACATAGGAGACAATCTGAGCACCTGTCTTACAAGGGACCCCTTGAGTGAGAGATCGCAAGTTCAGTCTTTAGTAATGCTCATTTGAAAGTGTTGTGGTAACAATTATGGCAGGAAAAATGTTAGCTGCTAATGACTAACCATGTGAATCAGGAGGGCAACAGAAAATTAGTGTCTGGGAGGTGCAGAGAGCAACCTTCTAAGGGATGTACGTGTTGAGCTTCACAAAATAGACATCGTCGACATTCAAAAAAATGTTCAAAATAAACCATTAACTTGCATCATGAACACCGAATGAAAAATGGCACGCCACGTTGACCACAAAGATTTGCACCATCAAGAAGGTGAAATCCTCGGGAGCTACAAACCATGCAGGACATTCAGCTAGACATCCGCTCTTAAAGAATGCATATGGAATCATATTGGTGTAATGGAGTGATAAGAACTAATGGGATGTGATGGCATGCCACCGAATGCGAAGCAGTCTGTCGTGGAGTTTATGCTGCAGATGGTGCAATAATATATTTTATAGGCAACGAAAAAACAAACATCTAGAGACTGAATTTGTCCATTGGTATAAGGTGATATAAATTGCAATGTTACACCCTGTTATGGAGGGATAGTTTAAAGGCGCATCATTTCTATATGCAGGCCAGGAATCAAACAAAAGCAAGTTATTTTGGTCAGCTACTGGCCAAAAGCAGTGCTCATACTAAGTTGCAGTTCTCTCACGCCCATTTTCCCACTCTTGCTTGCTCTGGGGTAAATATTCCCTACTGCCGTTGCAAGATCACGCTCACTCCAAAGAATCATAGGAGGCAGAGCACCTCCAGCTTCTCGCAGCACAATAAATAACTTTCCAGACTATTTACCATCCAGATTAACAGTCACCATAATTGTATACCGATGCACTAAGGCACTGATGTTAGTTGCTCTTCATACAACTCTCTTGGTGCCTCTAATTTCCAGGGTTCCTTTCATAAGCATATCCTCTTCAAATCCACATTGGTCGGAGCTGAAAACAAATTGTTTCCTGAGCAGTGGGATATGTTTATCTCATCTACAAATTTTCGGACCGATTCTGCAGTTTGTTGTGCGTCGTCAAGTTGGCGCTTTGTTTGATGTTTCGTAATCTTACGTCTTCCAGTTTTGTAACACTGTTTGAATTTATGCAAGCATCCACTGCTTCCCTTGAGATCAGTGTAATCTATGTCGCATAAAGTTTGATATGCATAACGTAAAAAGCCACAGTCATACAAATCCTTTAAATTGTATCGACCATCCTTGAAACGTGCAAACACCATTTTTGTGACAAGTACTTCTTGCCCTCCCTTGAACATCCGTAGTTTTTCTTATGCACTAACGGTCACGCTGCTAAGGACTTATTGGAAATCTGTCCATATTTTTTTTTTTTTTTTTTACTTTGCTGCGAATGATCTTCCATGTACGTAGTTATGCTTACAAGGGAACCTCCCCATCGCACCCCCCTCAGATTTAGCTATAAGTTGGCACAGTGGACAGGCCTTGAAAAACTGAACACAGATCAATCGAGAAAACAGGAAGAAGTTGTGTGGAACTATGAAAAAAATAAACAAAATATACAAACTGAGTAGTCCATGCGCATCATAGGCAACATCAAGGACAACGTAAGCTTAGGTGCGCTGTGCTCCCGTGGTTAGCGTGAGCAACTGCTGATCGAGAGGTCCTTGGTTCAAGTCCTCCCTCGAGTAAGAGTTTACTTTTTTTTCCCAAAGTTATGATCTGTCCGTTCGTTCATTGACGTCTCTGTTCACTGTAATAAGTTTAGTGTCTGTGTTTTGCGACCGCACCGCAAAACCGTGCGATTAGAAGACGAAAGGACGTGCCTCTCCAATGGGAACCGAAAACATTTGATCGCAAGGTCCTAGGTCAACCGATTCCTCCACAGGAAAACACGTCTGATATATTCTATACGACACTGGGGACGCCGTGTGCGTCACATGACAGGAATATGTTGTCGACCCACCTAACTTGTACACTTGGCGAATGGGTAAAAAGATTCTTCTACCTTGCCCGATTTAGGTTTTCTTGTGGATGTGATAATCACTCCCAAAAAAGTCATGATAACATAAGAGTTTGTCACATAAACTGCAACAAATGAATGCAACAGTTTCACAGACACACAGTTTTCCCTGTGCTCTGTCAAAACATCTGTTTTTAACGTTTTCAAGCTTTTCCGTGTGTAGACCGTCAAATCCTGCATATGTCCAAACAAATCTGAACATATCCTGGAATTTTGAAGAGCGAAGTTGATTATGTATGAGTGCCTGAACTTTGATAATTGTCTGAAAATAAAAAAAAATTAAACTTTTCACTCGAGGGAAGATTTGAACCAAGGACCTCTTGTTTCGCAGCTACTCACGCTAACCACGGGACCACGGCACTCCTCAGCCCTTATTCTCCAAAATGTTACCTATCTTCCACATGGACTACTCAGTTTGTATATTTTGCTTATTTTTTTCATAGTTCCACACAACTTCTTCCTGTTTTCTCGATTGATCTGTGTTCAGCTTTTCAAGGCCTATCCACTGTGCCAACTTATAACTAAATCTGGGGGGGTGCGGGGGTGCGATGGGGAGGTTCCCTTGTTAGTACCCACTCCTTGGACGACGATTGTCCACACCACACCCTCCACTGACTCATCTGGCAGAAACGCTAATATTCCATCTATCACTTCTTTTCCAAGCTGTGAAATGTCTTGGGTTCTTTTATGACGAAATGTCAACTTTGGCAACTGTTGTTGTAGATGTAATGCAATGTTTGCGACGTTCATCGTTGCCATTGCTCTATTTTGTGTGGAATTTTGCTATTTTTTTATATTATTAAGAACAATTTACCGCAAGAGCGAAATAATGTTTAAGGTTTCGCTACCCTCCCTTTCGCATTTTTGTGTAGGTGGAAGTTTTCGTGCCTTTTCATTTTTTCAGACAAATTAACAAGATCCCCAATTCATGTATTGGTTACTGAATTAATTCAATTAACTCACGGGCTGAAAATCGGGCATTCTTACATTGCACCCACACAACAACTCAGTAAACGACCAACTCCAAACACAAATTGCCGTTTGCAGAAATTATTAAATTCGATTAGTACTAACTACCAACAAGATCATTTGACTAGAACATTAACTGAGGTGCTGAGAGCCATATGGGCCAGAAGCACACCTTCTTTGACCCCGCATTTAAGTGAATATCAGAGTGACCAGTGAGACATCTTTTCGTGAATGTGCAAATATAAGTACAGTGTGGGCCTAAACCTGACCCACCACAAGATCAACAGATGTCAGAAGCATGAATAAACGCTACAGTTTCACAATCGACAATGATGTGCTTTATGGTTCTCAGCACCTCAGATGGGTTATGTACTATAAAATACAAAACTTAGTGAAGTATATCTCTTTCAGAATCCCACAAAATATGTTTTCTTTCTGTATAACTATGACATATGCTGATGTCCAATCTAATTTTACTACATAGTGAATTAATTGGCATGTCTGTGGAGGTGCTAGCGCCTAGTGGGATTTATCCCAAGCGAATGTGGACAAAAGTCTGTTGCAGTGTGCTGCCACCCGGTGGCATCGATGTAAACTTATAGTTGAGTGCACATTGTTTATCAAATCCGCATGTATTTGGCTCGTAAGGCAATTACGTCACGCCAGTTGGCATGTGCAGAAGCTCCTTAAAACGTGCACAAGTGAAGGGGTGCTCGAGACCCTCACGGCAAGTTTCACCGAGTCTAGGGGAGCAATGTAGCACAGTGTGGAAGATTTAGTGGCGTGTATTTCTACGAGGGTCACTCCAAAAGAAATGAACACTATTTTTTTTAATCCATCTTTTATTGTACATGTTTGAAAGTTTTATAGTGTGTAGATACATCCTTTAGGAACAATATTTTCATTTCTCCACATAATTTCCATACCTCTCAACTGCCTTACGACATCTTAGAACCAGAGCCTGTATACCCACACGGTAAAATTCTGGACCAACCGGTTGGAGCCACTGTTTGGCAGCATGCACAAGGGAGTCATCATCTTCAAACCTTGTTCCACGAAGAGAGTCTTTCAGATTCCCAAAGAGATGATAGTCACATGGAGCCAGGTCAGGACTATAGGGTGTGTGTTTCAGTGTTGTCCATGCAAGTTTTGTGATCGCTTCCATGGTTTTTTGACTGAAATGTGGCCGTGCATTGGCGTGCAGCAGCAAAACATCCTGTTTTTGCTGATGTGATCGAACACGACTCAGTCGAGCTTGAAGTTTCTTTTTCCAAGAAATTCATCTCCACCATTCTCGAACTGTTCCAGAAGATCGCTGCATACCGTTTTCCTTGTTTCTTTGTGAGCCACTGTCAACATCCTAGGAACCCACCCGGCACAAACACTTTTTAACGCCAACACTTTCAGTATTCTGCAAACACGTCCCTCCCCTATCACAACGTAGCGTGACAATTCGTTCACTGTGATGCGTCTGTCAGCAGTTACTAATTCGTTAACTCTCTGCACATTGTCTAGAGTGTGTGCAGTACGAGGCCTGCCGCTGCGAGGACAATCTTCAATATTGCCGTGCCCGCTTTCATCACTTAACATGCTTGCCCACCGCCTCACTGTACTGCGATCGACAGCAGCATCTCCATACACATTTTTCAACCTCTTGTGGATGTTTCCCACTGTCTCGTTTTCACAGCACAGGAATTCTATGACAGCACGTTGCTTCTGACGAACGTCAAGTGTAGCAGCCATCTTGAATACATGCTGTGACGGCGCCACTCACGGGAACAGGTTGAACTAAGTTTGAAAACAAGCGGGAAGGGTGTATCTACACACTGTGAAACTTTCACACATGCAGAATGAAAACTGTATTTTTACAAAAATAGTGTGCTTTTCTTTTGGAGTGACCCTCGTCCATTATGTTTAACAGCATCCAAAGAAAAATAAACAGTCGAAAGTTAGGATGTTCATGTGCTCTTGTGCTCCTACACAACAGCCGCAACTAAGAGTAATCATGTAGATGCAGACGTCTGAACTCATCAGGAATGGTGACAGTTGCTGTCGAAACCGGTAGGGGCACTATTAGAAAATATTTTAAGACTTGCCTTACCCCGGTCATATCGAATTGCTGCTGTAAGACGCGTATATTTCTATTGTTTATTGTCAAATCACAATTTATGAAAGATGTTTATATTTTATTAATAGGATTAAGCAGAAATAATTCATATTTGTCATGTTTGAAATAATTGTGGTAGCAGGGAATGTCTGCACCAAAGTATTGTTGACAAGAGAGACCACAAATTGATGTAATTTTAAAAAGGGCGGGAGACACCGCGTATGGATACATTTTAAGAAAAGAGCGGGAAAGACCGCGCATTGATACATTTTGTAATAGTAGCAGTGATTTTATGCACCAGAAAGCATTGTTGGCAGGAGAGACCACACTTTAGCGTTCGTAGGAAGTCAGTAGTAAGCGAGAAGTGAAGCGAGTCGGTAGCAGGTCTGAAGCGAGAGGTTGAGAGGAGCGGTGTGTCTGCCAGCCACTAGCCATGATTTACGAGAGATTATAAACGGATGTACCGAGACATCAGCTATCTATTAGAATAAGAGGAACTAATATTATTGAATTAATTTTTTTGAGAAACTCAAGACTACTGAAGGTATGTTTGCGCATTGCTAGTTGTAAGATTATTGTAAGAAGTAAGTCCCATTTGAACGTTTGTAAAATCATTTCATTCAGAATATAATTACCTTTTGCCAGCAATATTGCATTTCTAATTATAATCCATCCCAAAAACCATCAACATAAAACTTTGCAAAATTTTATTGTTGCCAAGAAAAAGTTTAACTATGAATTACGTACCTTCAGTCAAATTAATTAAAGAATAACGTCAGCTTCGCTATTAAAGAATAACGTCAGCTGTGATAATAAATACAGCCACTTACTATGACAGCCCACCAGCAGCTAATAGAGTATAGTAAAACAGAATAAGTATATTCATGTTGTAGTTCGATGTAGCAGTCAGATGGCGATCCAGTAACAGTAAAACAAAGGTAAGGAACAGTTTTGGGTTATTGCAGATAACGACTGAGGGCCACGACGACGACACATTCTATGTTTCGTCGAAATAATCAGAAAATCACTTTTAATAAGCAGCAATTAAATCTGTATGGGGAGATAGAGAAAGAGAATAAATTTCAAAGGGAAGATTTCATTTGTTATTACTAAGCAAGAGCTGGCCGGAGTGGCCGAGCGGTTACAGGCGCTACAGTCTGGAACCGCACGACCGCTACGGTCGCAGGTTCGAATCCTGCCTCGGGCATGGTTGTGTGTGATGTCCTTAGGTTAGTTAGGTTTAAGTAGTTCTAAGTTCTAGGGGACTTATGACCACAGCAGTTGAGTCCCATAGTGCTCAGAGCCATTTTACTAAGCAAGAGATAGAAATCCTAAGGAAAGGTTTCATAGTTTATTGTGAAAAGGGAAGGTTGCGTAACATAAGAGATATAGAGGAGACGGTTATTGGCGACATCCAATCGGTAAGACTCTTTAGCGAATCTACTGTGAAAATTAATATACTGACTCTGACAATTGTATGAATAAGCTAGTGTTAAGTGGCGCAACGCTTATACTGATCTGTATACCTTTAATTCACAGCCCATCGGCAATTCTGTTTGCTCTATTGATTCTGCGTTGAAAAGTGTTTGTTCATTGTTAAATCCGCTTTGAACAGTGATATATTTTGTTGCCTGTTTTAATTATAGACAATGTCCCGCAAAATAATTATTCGTTCTCAAAGCGATAAAAGTGTAGAAAATAGTGACGAGAAATTCTTTTCAGCAATAGACAGAAATAATACGTGGACAATCACATACACGGTTAAGGAGACAAATATTCAAATACAAGAGAGGCTCACGGAAATCCAGTCACATACAATTGAGACGAAAATTTCTACACACACTGAAATCCAGAATATTATGGATAAATTTACAGAAGAAGTTCTGACACTGACTGACAAAATGGAACACATAGAAATTAATCAAGACTCAGAAAATTTGAAAGCAGATTTTAAGAAAGTAACCAAAAGTAATCGCAAATTACGAAACGAATTGACAGAAAAAATCAACGAACTCACTACAAGAATAGACCTGTTAGATACTACCAATGAGAGTAAACCAGAAGACACTACACCAGTCTCAGTTCAACAGATTTCTAATAGTAAAGATACGCAAATTACAAATGTGCAACAAACAATCGCAGACCTAGAATCACGTAATAATTTGTTACATCCGAAAATCAATTCTTTACAGTAAAGGATAGCTGACACACAAGAAACAACGGCAAACAATCAATTCCAACAGAACACACACCATTACGACATGCCTCAGATGCACAATACGTATAATGTCGGTAGACTTCAGAGAGTAAGAGATCTTAACCTGGCAGAAAGAGACACAAATTCATATTCACAACATTACGAAAATAATTACACACAAAGACATGACGGTTTCGACCACAAGCATTTCCGTTCAGTGAGAAAGTTTAAAACATTTAAAAGCGACAGGACGCAAATACATCCACTGGACTGGATCCAACAATTCAATGCGGCACTCCCACCATCATGGCTAGTTCAACATAAGCTAGAATTTATTATTAGTTTTCTTGAAGGGGAACCAGCGAGACGAATGCGACCAATTGCTAGACAGTGTTTTTCAGTAGAAGCTAATTAGTCTACCAAATTTCGAGAATTCTACTTTCCCAACAATCACACAATTTTTCGAGTATATGGTTGAACAAAACCAATACCTCAATGAGCCATACAGTCAGTCCGCATTATTACAGCTGTGTATTCCAAAACTCCCCAGAGCATTGAAAGTGTCATTATTAACAGGCGAGCAAAAGGACAGCGTGTACGCATTTAGAGACATCCTGCAATTGCTAGAGGTACACCAGGCAGATTAGTCGTTTGTTAATAAGAACTTTTCACGACATAACGCAAACCAGACAAACAATAATAATTTTGAGCAAACACGATTTGGCAATAACAATCATAATAAACGCTTTCGCAGCGAAAATGAAAACTTTAATCGAGAATACACACAGGGATTCAATGAACAGCAGTACAATAACAATGTACATTACAATTCAAGACAACAACAAAGCCATCCAAATAACACGACACACATACGACAGGAAATGCCGAACCGGTCAAACTTCCACATGACTCATCGCCAAGAAAAGGCGACAGGTGCAAACAATTACATGGGTCAGCCGCAAAATACACAAAACGAACAAAGACAGCCTTTTCAGAGAAACACGCGTGCCTCGCCGTATAACCACAGTTATGACGACAGAAGGAGAGAAAACGAACACCGACCGCAAAGGATATTCTACAATGAAAATTTTCATAGAAATTGAAACAGTGCACAACAACCAAGTTATCGTATGATTTCATCCGCCACCTAACGCTAATAATCAAAACGGTAGAACAGTACAGCTCATAGAAAACACACAACACTCCCCAACAGAAAATGAAATATCAGAACATTTATGACTAGAGATAGGCTGTGATGAATCTCTAAATGAAATGAAATGTCGTGTGGCTAAGGCCTCCCGTCGGGTAGACCGTTCGCCTGGTGCAGGCCTTTCGATTTGACGCCACTTCGGCGACCTGCGCGTCGATGGGGATGAAATGATGATGATTAGGACAACACAACACCCAGTCCCTGAGAGATGACTACACTATGGATAAGGACAGAGAAAAGATAACGATAAAGAATGCCATTACATTCGACGACGTGTGAGACACATTGTTACACGAAAAACCGATCATGCAGAAAACTATATGCCACCCAATAATCCAGATAAATTTAAAGTCACAAAATATTTTAGCAATAATTGATTCATGCTCACCAATGTGCATAATTAACGAAGACACATTTAACAGATGCAATAGCGATAATGATTATCCAGTATTCCCATTACACAAAACTAAAGTTAAGGGAGCATTTCCAGGAAAAATCACTAAAGTCAAAAGACAGACACAACTAACGTTTGTTTTTGCAGGGCAAACTTTCCACAGCAATTGTTGGATAGTTCCACATTTAACTACTGATATAATATTAGGAATGAATTTTCTCGTACAGTACGACGCAAAGACTTTAAATCGTCATACCTAACATTACAGAAGGAAGACAGTGAAGTGTTAGTGAGATTTCGAAACACTGTATCCTCAGAAGAACAAAATATGCGCAGGATCGAGATTATTGCAGATTCTAAAGATAACGATTGTTATCTCACACAATACACGAATACATATAATAACGACATGGCAGAGGAACAGGAGTATAATGTATTAGAGACTATTACATGCAAGGCTGGAGACGGTATAGCAGAAGTCGACACAGGACGCACAGAATTAGAAAATATTCTTGTGCAACATAAAACAGTTTTTAACAATGTTCCAGGAACGATGACAGGATTTATGTACGAATTTTAGGTGAAACCACGCGAGACTTTCAAAGCGAAACACTATCCAATCCCGCATATATACACAGAAGCAGTTAAGAAAGAGTTACGAGCAATGACCGATCACGGTATAATTGAACCAGCAGCAAGCCAATATATAAATCCATTACACATCGTTGAAAAGAAGGATGTATCACTCCGTTTAGTTTTAGATTCACGTGAGGTTAATAAAATAATCATTACAGAAACTGACCGACCACAGACGTTAGAAGAGTTACTGCAAAAGTTTCATGGCACCTCTATATATACCACCCTCGATCTCAAATCAGGATTTTGGCAAATCCAGTTGCATCCAAATTGCCGAAAGTATACGGCATTCCTTTGCTTTGGTGGATGTTACCAATTTTGTAAACTTCCGTTTGAACTAACGATTTCGTCTGCAGCCATTATACGAGGCATGAATACAATTCTCCCACAGGATCTTAAAAACAAAATTACTACATATGTAGATGACATTCTAATCGCAGCAGAAAACTGGGGACAGCACAACCGCACCCTTCAACAATTACTGAATACATTCGAGCAAAACGTTGTAACTATAAACCTCCGTAAATTAGAATTTGGAAAAGCCTCAATAAAATTTCAAGGTCATATCATTTCACAAACAGGTATTGCACCAGACTACGACAAATTGCAAGCATTGAAAGATATCGACGTGCCAACAAATAAGAAGGAACTTCGGAGCTTTTTAGGCCTTATTAATTATTTTAGAAAATTCGTTCACTATAAAGCATTAGACACACCGTTGCTATACCAGCTCACAAGTAAAAACACAATTTGGTCATGGAATGAAGATGCTGAAGCTGAATTCGAGAATTTGAAAGCAGCTTTACTAAGGGCACCTTTGTTATCGCATCCTGACCCAACACAAAACTTTTCCATTGCAACAGACAGTTCAACTACAGCACTAGGAGTACATATTTTCCAGGAAGCAGCGGCGGACGGTAAGACAATCGTTAAACCTATTGCGTTTGCAAGCAGGATACTTTCTCCAGCAGAGCGCAATTACTCTGTAACAGAATTAGAGACGCTATGTGTAGTATGGGCATTTAAGAGATTCCGTCAATATCTATATGGAAGACACACCACAGTATATACCGATCACCGAGCAATCCAGTTTTTATTATCAGCAAAACTTACGCATGATAGATTACGCCGTTGGAAATTATATCTACAAGAGTGCGACTTTGTACACATCCAGGCACACAGAATATTGTTGCCGACGCACTATCGAGATCTATTCAGCATAAACGACTAGAGAAAGAAAATACCTTCTGCTACAACAACCATAGTATTATGTATATCAAACAAGTAGTTTTCGAAAACTTTATATCATCAGCATTAGAGGACATAGAGAGAGAACAGCAGAAAGATGAAACACTAAAAGAGATTTTAACGCTTTGGCGAGACAAGAGCAACGCAAAAATCAGACATAATTACACTATACATCAAAATATTCTGTTTATTCGCTCGTACCCAGACGGCAACAATTGGCTTTTATGCATTCCAGAAGGGATCAGAAACAAATTGATATGGTATACGCACCTAAGCTATGCACATTTCGGAGCTAAGAAATGTTTTCTAATTCTTCGACAGAATTGTCGCTTCAACAATATGGAAAAACATATTCGCAAAGTTATAGCATCCTGCAAGATATGTCAGAAAGCTAAATCATGTACAGTATCACATATTCCACCACTGTATCCCATCATACGGGGTGAGTTAAGACACATGGAAGCAGTAGATCTTTTCGGTCAAATCCCCAGAACAAGTAAAGGTTACAGTTATATTCTAGTAGCCGTAGAACTGACATCCAAATTTGTAACATTTTCTCCACTAAGCAAAGCAACAGCTAGATCAGTATCAAGAGCATTTGTAAGAGATTTTCTATCAATAGTAGAACATGTACAGAAGGCTATTTCATATAACGGACCACAGTTTAGGTCAGACATACGGAAACAAATGTTAGAGAGTAAGAACATAAGAGCAATTTACATATCAAGATATCACAGTTCTTCTAACCCATCAGGAAGAATAACGAAAGAGATCGGGAAACTTTGTAGAATTTATTGCCACACAACATGGGACGAATACATTTCACAGTTTCAGGAAGTAATAAATGCAATACCTAATGAGTCAACGATGCTCTCACCAACTGTGATACTGACGAATAAAGACCCACCGAATAAACTTACTGAAATGATTACTTTTCCAAAGAAACGTAGACTTCGTCATTGTGAGATGATAGACATGGCACTAGCGAACATTAAACGAGCTGCAGATCGTCGGAAGAGACAGCAGAAGCAGGTAAGCAGATTACGCAAGTACGAGATTGGCTGTAAGGTACTACTAGTTCGTACCCATTATCTGTCACACAAAGGGAAGAAACGATGCAAAAAATTTGAACTTCTATACGCAGGATCGTACAGAATTCTATTCCGCACGCTAATGTAGTACACATTGAGACACTCAGAACAAAAAAAATCGAGAGGAAAGCATCATATGTCAAACATAAAGAAATTCTTAAAATAGAAAAACCTTCTTACAGGGATACATATAGACAGAGTATAACAATGAGCTTTTTGACACATTCCAGCAAGCGCGAATACAGTGAGCTACTAATGGATTATTTACGTGCACAACAGGTCACCTCGATTCGACCGCAGATAAATACACTGAACATTAATAGCAGTCTTAGAAGCGTTCTCGCAGGACATTTATTTCACATTATGTAAGGTAAGTGACGCAATTAACAGGGCTACTTTAAAAGTAAATGTATAACACGTACAAATAATTTTCATACAGTAGTAGCAATTATATGTATTCTTTAACCCGTGCATGCAGCATTGTTGTCATAGTTCACCAAAATAAACGTAGTTTTAATTATAAGTATTGAATATGGAGAGATGTCGATAAATGCTTTACAGGTCATGCCGAGAGCTGACGCGATTTTCCAGATGCAGAGAGATGTTGAAGTTATGCCGTACGCTGACGATTATTAACCATGAATATTTTGTTACAGGTAATACAGAGAGATATTGAAGTCACACCGTGCGCTGATGGTTATTAACAATGAATATTTTATTATAGGCTATGTAGAGAGATGACACGAGGTACAAAGGAGAGAGGAGAATGAAGATGTTAGTATGTAAGGAATATAATTTAGTAATGGTTTATTTTGATAACAGGTGACACAGCGCAGCGCAGCACTACGGATGTAGAAACCACATTAAATTGCTTACTATATGTACATTGCTATTCGAAAAATTTTTTCTGCATTGAACATGATATCTTTTACATCAGATACATACATAGGAAAAACAGATCACACCAATTGTCAGCATACCGATTCGCACTCTACGTAAAATACATATGTTTTCTCTTAAATAACAATGACGATGTGTGTTACACAACTCAAACATAATATACAGGGTGAGTCACCTAACGTTACCGCTGGATTTATTTCGTAAACCACATCAAATACTGACGAATCGATTCCACAGACCGAACATGAGGAGAGGGGCTAATGTAATTGGTTAATACAAACCATAAAAAAATGCACGGAAGTATGTTTCTTAACACAAACCTACGTTTTTTAAATGGAACTCCATTAGTTTTGTTAGCACATCTGAACATATAAACAGTAATCAGTGCCGTTTGTTGAATTGTAAAATGTTAATTACATCCGGAGATATTGTAACCTAAAGTTGACGCTTGAGCACCACTCCTCCGCTGTTCGATCGTGTGTATCGGAGAGCACTGAAATGAAATGTCGTGTGACGAGGGCCTCCCGTCGGGTAGACCGTTCGCCTGGTGCAAGTCTTTCGATTTGACGCCACTTCGGCGACTTGCGCGTCGATGGCGATGAAATGATGATGATTAGGACAACATAACACCCAGTCCCTGAGCAGAGAAAATCTCCGACCCAGCCGGGAATCGAACCCGGGCCCTTTGGATTGACAGTCTGTCGCGCTGACCACTCAGCTACCGGGGGCGGACGGAGAGCACTGAATCACGTAGGGATCCAAAGGGAACGGTGATGGACCTTAGGTACAGAAGAGACTGGAACAGCACATTACGTCCACATGCTAACACCTTTTTATTGGTCTTTTTCACTGACGCACATGTACATTACCATGAGGGGTGAGGTAAACGTACACACGTGGTTTCCGTTTTCAATTACGAAGTGGAATAGAGTGTGTCCCACTGGAAACACGTCGACGTATGTGGTATCAGCATGATGGTGCACCTGCACATTCCGCAATTAACACTATGCTGACCCTTGACAGGATGTTCGACGGGCGTTTCATAGGACGTGGGGGACGCATAAGTTGGCCAGCCCGTTCTCCTGATCTTACACCTCTGGACTTCTTTCTGTGGGGTACGTTAAAAGAGAATGTGTACCGTGATGTGCCTACAACCCCAGAGGATATGAAACAACGTATTGTGGCAGCCTGCGGCGACATTACACCAGATGTACTGCGGCGTGTACGACATTCATTACGCCAGAGATTGCAGTTGTGTGCAGCAAATGATGGCCACCACATTGAACATCTATTGGCCTGACATGTCGGGACACACTCTATTCCACTCCGTAATTGAAAACGGAAACCACGTGTGTACGTGTACCTCACCCCTCATGGTAATGTACATGTGCGTCAGTGAAAAAGACCAATAAAAAGGTGTTAGCGAGTGGACATAATGTGCTGTTCCAGTCTCTTCTGTACCTAAGGTCCATCACCTTCCCTTTGGATCCCTACGTAATTCGGTGCTCTCCGATACACACGATCGAACAGCGGAGGAGTGGTACTCAAGCGTCAACTTTAGGTTACAATATCTCTGGATGTAATTAACATTTTACAATGCAACAAACGGCACTGATTACGTATTTGTTTATATGTTCAGATGTGCTAACAAAACTAACGGGGTTCCATTTAAAAACGTAGGTTTGTGTAAAAATCATACTTACGTGCGTTTTTTTATAGTTTGTATAAACCAATTACACTAGCCCCTCTCCACACGTTCGGTCTGTGGAATCGATTCGTCAGTGTTTGATGTGGTTTACGAAATATATCCAGCGGTAATGTTAGGTGACTCACCCTGTATAGTCGACTGACAATATGACTCGTAACTGACGAACACATTACCGAACATACTGAAGTCACAGAAAGTTACATATTTTGTCAAAATGTACTTTCATATTTCAAAAATTGTGAATTCACAACCTGTGAAGTAATATAACAGTGTCTTTTATGTAATTATTTGTATGAGCACCAGATTATGATTTATTTAGAGTCACAGAAAATGACATAGTTTGTATAAAGGTACTTGTCTGTTTTATTTGAAATGTTGATGCCTAAATGTACTACTAAATTCCACTTACAGAAATATTTGTTTATGTTATCGACTGTCACGTAATGTAATATGTATTGTAGGCTGAATTCACTACAGATGGAAAATGTGTTTTTTTATGTAATTGTTTAAAACTATAAACTTTATCTACAGTCACACAAGGTGAAATATTTTGTCCTTTTAAACGTAAAATAAATAATTTTATGAGCACAGAGGAAAGAGATGATGTAAAATTTGGTAATAACGCTATCAACCATGTCTGTGAACCTTTTGACAAAATGATTATACCCGTACCTTAATTCCTGTGCATCCCCATGGTTATGGAGCACAAACAAAGTGAATAGTGACCCACGTTACTTCAATCTTGATGTTTTCTATGAGGTGTCGGCATACCAAGATGCACACCATCACTACTAATGGACAATTGGAGCTGGAACTTGTACCTGATGTAGCTGCGGAAACACAGGCAATTCGATGGTTAACTTAGTGTTTGGTTACACTAAAACTATGGACCAAAGAGACGACGGAATCACATGGCTAATCCTGGTGTTGTGCCATGTTAGGGAAAGAAACGGACTTTTGGGTGCATTCACAGACAGTTGCCAGTGCTTTGACCATGCTATCCAATTCCTTTTATCCCTTCCTTGAATATGATACTAATAGATGCCAATTTATAATGAAACATAAACTATGTTCTAATTTTTGCCATCCATTACTATTAGAAATGTAATAACTTTTACTACGTGATGTACACTTCCAACTTACTGACTCATATTATTCGTATATTTTGATGTATACTCATTTGAATATTCGCTTTGTTAGACTTAGGAAAACAAATTCTTATGGCAGTATATGTATGTGCTTTGTTGAAAGAAATATTCTATCATTAACTTACTTATTACTACACATATTTCTATAATCAAATTTTCTCCTTACGTCAAGTCCAAATGACTTAATGACGTAAGAAAATTTTAAGGAAACCCAGTGCAGGGTTATGTAAGACGTGTATATTTCTATTGTTTATTGTCAAATCACAATTTATGAAAGATGTTTATATTTTATTAATACGATTAAGTAGGACTAATTAATATTTGTCATGTTGGAAATAATTGTGGTAGCAGGGAATGTCTGCAACAAAGTATTGTTGACAAGAGGAACCGCAAATTGACATAATTTTAAAAAGGGCGGGAGAGACCGCGTATGGATACATTTTAGAAAAGAGCGGGAAAGACCGCGCATTGATACATTTTGTAATAGTAGCAGGGATTGTCTGCACCAGAAAGCATTGTTGGCAGGAGAGACCACACTTTAGCGTTCGTAGGAAGTCAGTAGTAAGCGAGAAGTGAAGCGAGTCGGTAGCAGGTCTGAAGGGAGAGGTTGAGAGGAGCGGTGTGTCTGCCAGCCACTAGCTATGATTTACAAGAGATTGTAAACGGATGTACCGAGACATCAGCTATCTATTAGAATAAGAGGAACTAATACTACTGAATTATTTTTTTGAGAAACTCAAGACTACTGAATGTGTTTTGCGCATTGCTAGTTGTAACATTATTGTAAGAAGTAAGTCCCATTTGAACGTTTGTAAAATCATTTCATTCAGAATATAATTAACTTTTGCCAGCAATATTGCATTTCTAATTATAATCCATCCGAAAAACCATCAACGTAAAACTTTGCAAAACTTTATTGTTGTCAAGAAAAAGTTTAACTATGAATTACGTAACTTCAGTCAAATTAATTAAAGAATAACGTCAGCTTCGCTATTAAAGAATAACGTCAGCTTTGGTAATAAATACAGCCACTTATTATGACAGCCCACCAGCAGCTAAAAGTATAGTAAAACAGAGTAAGTATATTCACGTCGCAGTTCGATGTAGCAGTCAGACGGCGATCCAGTAACAGTAAAAAAGGTAAGGAACAGTTTTGGGTTATTGCAGATAACGACTGAGGACCACGACGACGACACATTCTATGTTCGTCGAAATAATCAGAAAATCACTTTTAATAAGCAGCAATTAAATTTGTATGCGAAGATAGAGCAAGAGAATAAATTTCAAAGGGAAGATTGCATTTGTTATTATTAAGCAGGAGATAGGAATCCTAAGGAAAAGTTTCGTAGTTTCTTGTAAAAGGGAAGGTTATTAATAACAAAAGAGGTATAGAGGAGACAGGAAGGTTTCATTGCAAACGCATCTACGAAAGGAGCATATTCTTACAGATGAGTATTTGAGGGTCGGACGACGAATGGTATAAAGTGATGGGGAGCCGATTACGTAACGCAGATGCAGGTAATAGGTCCACTTGCTCCCAGATGGCAGCAGCTCCCCGCGTGACGGCGCGGCAGAGACAGTGCGCGACCGCGGTGACCCGGAGCCACGCCCACCAGCGCAGATGCTGTGCGCAGATTACGCGCGCTTTCGCCCGTCCCGTCCCGTCGCAGCGCAGCCGCTTCACTTTCTTTTCCGGCGTGGCGTGGCTGTGGCCGCTCTGCGCTGCGCCCTCTGAACCCACGCCCTGCTCCAGAATCCGCGCCCGCGGTCGTGCTTCTGGGAGAAACGGCACGCTGTCCGCGCTCTGCACGATGCCTTTCATTCCGCAGCCTCTCGCTTCCAGCAGTGTTACACTCTTCTACCGGGTTCTCAAGCAGTGGGGAGAGGGGCATCGACGGAGAACTAGATTTTAGAGCAGAGTCAGAGAGCTTCCTGCAGCCTTGGAAGATGCTTGGAGGTGCAGTTTTCTGGCTATGAAATATGTAAATTTGTCATAAGTATAGGCCTACTGGTTATTTTCCAATACATCTAAATCTACATCTATATGGTTACTCTGCAATTCGCACTTACGTGCCTGGCAGAGGGTTCATCGAACCATTTTCATACCACTTCTCTACCATTCCACTCTCGATTGGCGCGTGGGAAAATGGAACACCTAAATCTTTCCGTTCGAGCTCTGATTTCTGTTATTTTTTGTGATGATTATTTCTCCCTACGTAGGTGCGTCAACAAAATATTTTCGCATTCGGAAGAGAAAGTCGGTGATTGTAATTTCGTAAATAGATCTCGCCGCAAAGAAAACCGCCTTTGTTTCAATGACTGCCACCCCAACTTGCGCATCATATGAGTGACACTCTCACCCCTATAGCACGATAACACGAAACGAACTGCCCTTCTTTGCGCTTTATCGATGTCCTCCGTCAATCCTACCTGCTAGGTCATCGGTCTCGTCAGATGAGGGAAGGACGGGGAAGTAAGTCGGCCGTGCCCTTTCAGAGGAACCATCCCGGCATTTGCCTGGAGTGATTTAGGGAAACCACGGAAAACCTAAATCAGGATGGCCGGACGTGGGATTGAAACCTCGTCCTCCCGAATGCGAGCCCTGTGTCCTACCTGGTAAGGATCCCACACCGCACAGCAATATTCCAGCAGAGGACGGACAAGTGTAATGTACACTGTCTCTTTTGTGGGTTTGTCGCATCTTTTAAGTGTTTTGCCATCATAGCGCAGTCTTTGTTTCGCCTTCCCCACAATATTATCTATGTGGTCTTTCCAATTTAAGTTGCTCGTAATTGTAATTCCTAGGTATTTAGTCGAATTGACAGCCCTTAGATTTGTGCGATTTATCGTATACCCAAAATTTATCGTATTTCTTTTAGTACCCATGTGGATGACCTCGCACTTTCCTTTGTTTAGTGCCAATTGCCACTTTTCGCACCATTCACTCTAGATCATTTTGTAATGGGAACTGATCGTCTGATGATTTTACTGGAAGGTAAACTACAGCGTCATCTGCAAACAATCTAAGGGGGATGCTCAAATTATCACCTAGATCATTTATGTGGATCAGGAACAGCAGAGGGCCTATGACACTACATTGCGGAACGCCAGATATCACTTCTGTTCTCCTCTATGATTTACCGTCTATCACTACGAACTGTGACCTCTCTGAGAGGAAATCACGAATCCAGTCACACAATTGAGACGATACTCCATATGCACACAATCTGGTTAATAGTCGTCGCATGTGAGGAACGGTATCAAAAGGCTTCTGGAAATCTAGGAATATGGAATCGATCTGAGATTCCCTGTCGACAGCACCGATTCCTTCATGGGAATAAAGAGGTAGCTCTGTTTTACAAGAACGATATTTTCTGAATCCGTGTTGTTTATGTATCAATAAGTCATTTTCTTCAAGGTGATTCATGATGTTCGGGTACAGTACATGCTCCAAAATCTTACTGCAAATTGAGGTGAGTGATGTGGGTCTGTAATTCAGTGGGTTACTCCTGTTTCCTTTCTTGAATATTGGTGTGACCTGTGCTACTTTCCAGTCTTTAGGAATAGACTTTTCGTCAAGAGAGCGGTTGTATATGATTGCTAAGAAAGGCGCTATTGTGTCTGCATACTCTGAAAGGAGCCTGATTTGTATACCATCTGGACGGGAAGATTTGCCTTTCTTAAGTGATTTGAGTTGTTTCGCAGCACCTAAGATATCTGCTTTTATGTCATTCATGCTAACAGATGCTCAGCTTCAGAATTCTGGAATATTTACTTCGTCTTCCTTCGTGAAGGAATTACGGAAAACTGTATTTAGTACCTCCGCTTTAGTGGCACCATCATCGGTAACATTTCCATCGCTATCGCGCAATGACGGTATTGACTGTTTTTTGTCACTGGTGTACTTTACATACGACCAGAATCTCTTTGGTTTTTCTACCATATTTTGAGACAATGTTTCATTGTGGAACCTATTAAAAGCATCTCGCATTGACGTTCACACTAAATTTCGAGCTTCCGTGAAACTTGGCCAGTCTTGGGGATTTTGCGTTCTTCTGAATTTGGCATGTCTTTCAGAAGATCCAACAAACAAAGATAGCTTCACCGCAGAGCTTAACAAAAAGAAAGGAAAAAAATTACACTGAATAAATAAAAATGAACGCGAGTAAAACCATACGTGAAATTTTAACAAATTCTAAAGCCAAGTTCTACTGAGCTTATATGAGAGTTATAATCGCTTCGGTCTTTTTAAATCAGAAAACCGCTCAAAGCCATGATTCATGGCACTCAGAGACCATAATGGCATCGAAATGGAGTGCATCAATGAGAAGGCTAAAAAACTGAATTCCTTTCTCGATAATTTTTTCACTGAGAAATATCGTATAACGATTCCTCCTTTCAATCGTCGGACATATATCAGTATCACATACATGGAAAGGGGGGGGGGCGAATTTTGCGACAAACTTCTAATTGTTGTAGATGGTTTCTTGAGGAACAGTTCGAGGATCGAAATCTATGTCCAGAAACGTCATCCAACATCGAAGGTACAGCCGCCGGTGCCCCTTCGGCGGCAGACGTGCTTTTGTACGCTGGCGGCCGTAGGCGAAACGTCTCCCAATGTTGTTTGTTATTCAGTGATAGAGACCGATTGCTAAGACCGCAATGAAGTTAGTTGCTGCGTAGAAAGGCCTTGTGTCTTATGAATGCGACGCTCTCTTGCCTCGGTGGATGGTTTTGGAACAGGGTTTCCAACCGCAATTTCTCCTGGAACTCTCTAAAATCCGCAACGTTTTCGGGTATACAGGATAAAAATAAACAAAACCCTCTACAATCTCTATTGTTTCTCAGTGTACTGGAATACAAAGCGTAATAGAAGAGAAGGCCTTTCTGTGCAGCATTTAGCTCCATTTTCTCCACTGACGAGCATAGCAATCAACTGCGGCCATTGCTAGACGTTTCGCCTATGGTCCATTTGCTACCGAAGAGGTGGCCTAGAGGCAGATGCTGGCGTCTGTAACTTCGACGCTCTGTATCTCGTTGGATGACGTTTCCAAACACGGATTCCCATCCTCGATTTGTTCTTCAAGGCACCCTCTACAACTCCTCAAAGTTTGTCGCAGCATTTTTGGGACTCCCTGTAAATCAAAATGCAGGATAGAAAATAAACTAAAATTATCAACAGAGGTAAGGCGACTGGACGTAATGGTAACCGAATCCCTCCTCCGTAGCAATCAACATGGGTCTTTACAAACAATGCTCAGAATACCCGGACCGCTGCATTCGTTCACTAGCTCCAGAAGGAAATAAATACCAGTTCCCAGGTGATGCTATTTTTTTCCAGGATGTGTACTCAGAGTTCCACACTGTTGTGTAACGAAAAAAATACTAGAGTATGGGATGTCAGACAGCTTTGTGACTGGATTCAGAAGTTGGAAGAAAACAGAACATAGCATGTACTTGTTAAGGGAGAGAAATTTTCAAAGGTAAAACTAAACTCGCGGCTATCTCAGAAGAATATTACTGTTCATATCGCCGTTCGCAGTATGTATAAATGACGTTAGAAGCACCCGTGTGGCTGTTCGTCGGTGATACTGCTATACAAAGAGTGGACAAAAACAGAGAAACACCACTAACATAATACATTAACACTCCCAAATACGGTGTAGAAAACCCGCTGGCATTGAAAAATGGATAAATACATGTCCTGTCTGACTTTTAAGAGAGTCTTATACCGTTATTTCAGGATGGTGGCAAGACAAAGATGTAGGTGAGATAGCATTCACGAACCCTGCTGTTCAACGTAGACAACAAATGCTCGATAATATTGAGACCTGGTGACTGTGGTGGCCAGGGCAGGAGCGACAATTCATCCTCACAAAACGAGTCCTGGACGACGCGAGCTATGTGAACAGGCGTCGTGCCTTCTTGGAACACAGCATCACGATTGGGGAACTAACATCGTACCGTAGGATGAACCTGATCAGTCAAAATGGTCACATAATCCGTGGCAGTAGAAAGACGTTGCAGAGTAACCATTGGGCCCATGGAATACCACGATATGGCTGCTCAAATCATGACCGACCAGGCGCCTTGCCACGGTTAGTGCGGCTCCCTCCCACTCCCCCTCCTCCCTCCGCCGTCGGAGGTTCGACTCCTCCCTCGAGAATGGCGTCTGTGTTGTCCTTAGCATAAGTTAGACTATACAGGGTGGTCCGTTGATAGTGACCGGGCCAAATATCTCACGAAATAAGCATCAAACGAAAAAACTATAAAGAACGAAACTTGTCTAGCTTGAAGGGGGAAACCAGATGGCGCTATGGTTGGCCCGCTAGACGGCGCTGCCATAGGTCAAACGGATATCAACTGCGTTTTTCTTAAACAGGGACCCTCATTTTTATTACATATTCGTGTAGTACGTAAAGAAATATGAATGTTTTAGTTGGACCAGTTTTTTCGCTTTGTGATAGATTGCGGTGTAATAGTCACAAACGTATAAGTACGTGGTATCACGTAACATTCCGTCACTGCGGACGGTATTTGCTTCGTGATACATTACTCGTGTTAAAATTGACCGTTTACCAATTGCGGAAAAGGTCGATATCGTGTTGATGTATGGCTACTGTGATCAAAATGCCCAACGGGCGTGTGCTATGTAAGCTGCTCGGTATCCTGGACGACATCATCCAAGTGTCCGAACCGTTCGCCGGATAGTTACGTTATTTAAGGAAACAGGAAGTGTTCAGCCACATGTGAAACGTCAACCACGACCTGCAACAAATGATTATGTCCAAATAGGTGATTTAGCTGCTGTCGCGGCTAATCCGCACATCAGTAGCAGACAAATTGCGCGAGAATCAGGAATCTCACAAACTTCGGTGTTGAGAGTGCCATATCAACATCGATTGCACCCGTACCATATTTCTGTGCACCAGGAATTGCATGGGGACGACATTGAACGTCGTGAACAGTTCTGCCACTGGGTGCAAGAGAAATTACGAGACGATGACAGATTTTTTGCACGCGTTGTGTTTAGCGACGAAGCGTCATTCACCAACAGCGGTAACGTAAACCGGCATAATATGCCCTATTGGGCGACGGGAAATTCACGATGGCTGCGACAAGTGGAACATCAGCGACCTTGGCGGGTAATGTACGGAGCGGCATTATGGGAGGGAGGATAATCGGCCCCCATTTTATCGATAGCAATCTGTAGTGCAATGTATGCTGATTTCCTACGGAATGTTCTACCGATGTTACTACAAGATGTTTCACTGCATGACAGAATGGTGATGTACTTGCAACATGATGGATGTTCGGCAAATAGCTCGCGTGCGGTTGAAGCGGTACTGAATAGCATATTTCATGACAGGTGGATTGGTCGTCGAAGCACCATACCATGGCCCGCAAGTTCACCGGATCTGACGTCCCCGGATTTCTTTCTGTGGGGAAAGTTGAAGGATATTTGCTTTCGTGATCCACCGACAACGCCTGATAACTTGCGACAGCGCATTGTCAGTGCATGAGCGAACATTACGGAAGGCGAACTACTCGCTGTTGAGAGGAATGTCGTTACACGTATTGCCAAATGCATTGAGGTTGACGGACATCATTTTGAGCATTTATTGCATTAATGTGGTATTTCCTGGTAATCACGCTGTAACAGCATGCTTTCTCAGAAATGATGAGTTCACAAAGGTTCATGTATCACATTGGAGCAACCGAAATAAAATGTTCAAACGTACCTACGTTGTTGTTGTTGTTGTGGTCTTCAGTCCTGAGACTGGTTTGATGCAGCTCTGCATGCTACTCTATCCTGTGCAAGCTTTTTCATCTCCCAGTACCTACTGCAACCTACATCCTTCTGAATCTGCTTAGTGTATTCATCTCTTGGTCTCCTTTTTTTTTTTACTTTATTGTTATTTTAAAACCTGTACAAATCAGGTAGGCTGGCAGCGGCACACTACGCCGCTCTTCAGCCATTGCGTTTACAATAGTATAAGAAAGGAGCATGATAATGAAACAAAGTGACGGGCAAAAGAGAGAGGTCACAGAGACACAAAAAACACGGAGTTGTTCACACGTGACGATAACAACACTGAAAACACGTTGGCACGGCGCAAAGAACACTGACGAATCCGACGGCACAAGTGAACGTAGTAGTGGGACGGCGGACACCAAAAAACACTAAACGACGTCACACACACGAGACACAGAAGGCGATGATCTCCGGCGCGCAAATGTTCACTTTGCGTGTGGGAGTCTGGGGACCTGTCAAGAGAGGAGGAGGAGGAAGGGGAGTGGGAGAGCGAGAGGGGAGAGCAGAGATGCCATGGGCATGGGAGATAGGGGGGAGGGAGGAAGGGGGAGAGGAAGCTCGGGGGAAGAGGGGGGAGGGAGGGGACGGGGAAAAGGAAAAAGAAGGGAAGAGAAGAGAAGGGAGGGAGGGTGCCGAAAGGAAAGGACACCGGAAGTGGGGGGCAGGGCAGGGTCAAAGTTGATAGGAGGGGTAGATGGAGGGGACGAGGACATCATCAGGGAGAGGGAGCTGGCGGAAGCCACCTTGGGAGAGGGTAAGGAGGGTCGAGAGATGTAGACCGGGCGGGACGTGGGAATACAGGCGCGCAGCGGGCGGGGATGGGAGAGGAGCGGGGATACGAGCGGGTGAGGAGGATCAAGTTTACGGGAGGTGTACAGGATCCGTATCCTTTCAAGGAAAAGGAGGAGGTGGGGGAAGGGGATGAGATTATACAGGATCCGCGTGGGGGAGGGGAGACGGATGCGATAGGCGAGGCGGAGAGCATGGCGTTCAAGGATTTGGAGGGATTTATAAAAGGTAGGGGGAGCAGAGATCCATGCTGGATGGGCATAACAAAGGATAGGGCGGATGAGGGATTTATAGGTGTGGAGGATGGTGGAGGGGTCCAGACCCCACGTACGGCCGGAAAGGAGCTTGAGGAGACGGAGTCGGGAGCGGGCCTTGGCTTGGATTGTCTGGAGATGGGGAGTCCAGGAGAGGCGATGGTCGAGGGTGACTCCAAGGTACTTAAGGGTGGGAGTGAGGGCGATGGGACGGCCATAGACACTGAGATAGAAATCAAGGAGGCGGAAGGAAGGGGTGGTTTTGCCTACAATGATCGCCTGGGTTTTGGAAGGATTGACCTTGAGCAACCACTGGTTGCACCAAGTGGTGAACCGGTCAAGATGGGATTGGAGAAGGCGTTGGGAGCGTTGCAGGGTGGGGGCAAGGGCAAGGAAGGCGGTGTCATCGGCAAACTGGAGAAGGTGGACGGGGGGTGACGGCGGCGGCATGTCCGCCGTGTACAACAGGTACAGAAGGGGGGAGAGGACAGAGCCTTGGGGCACACCGGCGGAGGGCAAAAAGGTGTAGGAATCGGTGTTATGGATGGTGACGTAGGAAGGACGGCGGGAGAGAAAGGAACCGATCAGACGGACGTAGTTAATGGGAAGGGCGAAGGTTTGGAGCTTGAAGAGGAGACCGGAATGCCAGACGCGGTCATAAGCGCGTTCGAGGTCAAGAGAGAGGAAAATTGCGGAGCGACGGGAATTGAGCTGTTCGGAAAGGAGATGAGTGAGGTGAAGGAGATGATCGTCGGAAGAGAAGGACGGCCGAAAGCCACACTGGGTAACGGGAAGGAGGCGGTGCTGGCGGAGATGCTGGTGGATGCGTTGGGTGAGGATAGATTCCAGGACCTTGCTGAAGACCGAGGTAAGGCTGATGGGACGGTAGGAGGAGACGGCGGACGGCGGTTTGCCGGGTTTAAGGAACATGAGGATATGGGAGGTTTTCCACAGGTCGGGGTAGTAACCGGTGGACAGGACTACATTGTAGAGCCTGGCCAGGGTGGAGAGAAAAGAGACAGGAGCTTCACGAAGGTGACGGTAGGTGACACGATCGTGACCAGGAGCGGTGTTGCGTTTTGTGTGGAGTGTAGCAATGAGATCCTGTGTAGTGATAGGAGTATTGAGGTCCGTGTGGGCAATGTTGTCCAAGTACTGGAAACCAGGAGCGAGGGGAGGGACAGAGGTGTCAGTTCGATCGCGGATATCCGGGAAGAGGGAGTAATCGAACTGGGGATCATCGGGGATGGAAAACACATTGGACAGGTAGGAGGCAAAGTGATTGGCCTTACTAAGGGCGTCAGGGAAGGGGTGATCATCATGGAGAAGAGGATAGTAGGGGGAGGGCTTAGTTCCGGTAAGGCGACGGAAGGCGGACCAGAACTTGGACGAGTTTATAGGGAGGGTAGTATTTAAACGGGTGCATGTCTGTCGCCAGTCCCGGCGTTTCTTAGCCGCGAGCAAATTACGAATGTGTCGCTGGAGTTGCCGGTGGCGTCGTAGTGTGTCCGGCGGAGGAAGGCACGGTAGAGACGACGGGATTCACGGAGGAGGAGGACGGCCTGTGGGGGTAAGGTAGGACGGTGGGGGTGGATGGCAACAGTAGGGACGTGGGCCTCCACGGCCTCAGACAAGGTCTGCTGGAGAAAGGAGGCGGCATGGGTGACATCATCGGGATGGCGATAGGTGAGAGGGTGGCTTTCTTGGTCTCCCCTACGTTCTGTATTTGAATTTAAAAAACCTACCTGTTACCAACCGTTCGTCTAAAATTAAGAGGCATACGTTTGTGACTATTACAGCGCCGTCTATCACAAAGCGAAAAAAGTGGTCCAACTAAAACATTCATATTTCTTTACGTACTACACGAATATGTAATAAAAAATGGGAGTTCCTATTTTAAAAAACGCAGTTGATATCCGTTTGACCTATGGCAGCGCCATCTAGCGGGCCAACCATAGCGCCATCTGGTTTCCCCCTTCAAGCTAGAGAAGTTTCGTTCTTTGTAGTGTTTTCGTTTGACACTTATTTGGTGAGATATTTGGCCCGGTCGCGAGCAATGGACCACCCTGTATAGTGTGTAAGTTGAAAGGTGGCTACACTGAGCCACTGTGCCATAGATTGCGCCAAAGAGTATTATTCAGCCGCCTCCACAGTGCTTGGGGAGAGCTCGTAGTAGTCAGTGCCTGTCGTGGACTCGTAGTAGTCGGTGCTGAGATGTCGTAGTGAAGAGTGTTTGTTGAGATGTGCTAGTAGGCAGTGCTTGCTGAGATGTAGTATTGGAGAGTTCTGGTTGAGATGTGGTAGTAGCGAGTCGGTGTGGAGATATTGTAATGATTAGAGTGCTTTTCATCAATATAAATTAAGGTAACAAACTACTTTTCTTTTTTTTCTCATTATTTCAATGTCCTGAATAATGCCTCATTACAGGTTCAGTCAACAAAGCATCTGGCTTGTGTTCTTGTATTAGAGTGTAATTCTGCTTTCCTTAACAATTATAGTATTTCTATTTTTTAGTTACTTCAGTATAAATGTTATTTAAAATTTCTTGTCTTGTTGAAGAAGAACCGTGCCAGATGTGTACTTTGAGTCACAGTCCCACACACAGAACAATTACACTTGTGCTTTGGTTTAGTAGGTTTTATAGTTGCTGGGGACTTAATTAATTAACTGTGTTAATGAAAATTTTCATTTCATTCTTTGTTGTTGTTCCATGCAGTCAGATTGCGTAATAATACTAGTCAGGGCCAACCGTTTACGAGACATAGCGTAATCGGACATACAGCTACCAAAAACTAAATATATTTGCATTTTATTTAATTAAGCCCCCATGCAAAGTCCAGGGACCTATGACCTCAGCAGTTTGGTCCCATACGAACTTACCACCGCTACCACAATGACCAAACTTCCGCCATATTTCATTATTGGGATGTAAACTCGGCCAGAACTTGGAAATAGTGCGAAACAAAACTCTTCCGACCGAATGACGTTCTTCCGTTGCTCCACAGTCCAGGCTATTCTGGATTCGCAAATGCGACATTCAGTTCTGCAGTGACTTTTGCAGTGTCATCTCTTATGTTCTTGGTTCTTACGCAAAGTGTACGTTGGCAGCGGTACAGTCGTTCTGCAGTCAGATTCAATGCCGCTTCTCTAAATTTTCTCAAGAGTGTTCCTCGAAGATAACGATGGTTCCACGAATTTCCATTTGAGTTCCCGAAGCATCACGATAATATCTGCGTATTGTTCGAAACTACCGGCAACAAATCTGACAGCCAGACTCCGAATTCCTTCAATGTCTTCCTTTGATCCAACTTGCTGTGCATCCAAAATATTCGAGTAGTACTCGAGGATGGGTCGTACTAGAATCCTACATGGAGTCTCCCCTACAGATGAACCACACGTTCCTAAAATTCTCCCAATAAACCGTTCATCATCCATACTACAATCGTTACTTGGTCGCACCATTTCCTATCCATTTGCACATTCAATATAAACAAATATAATATAATGCCCACAAATCAACGGAAATACCAGTTATTGAATAATCACCTGACTGCTGAACTGTGACTGGAAGCATTTACATTCTATCTATAACCATTACATCTCATCTATAAGAATGAATACCGAGCGTTTTGAAGTAGAACGACCTCACAGAAATAATCTTAGGAAAGGCAGATGGCAGACACAGATTTAGTGAAAGAAGTCCATCTTAAGGTGACTATCAAAACGTGAACTCCCCAATAATTTAGGTTCCTGTATCACATCTGGCCCAACTTTACCTCCCACTCTACAAAAATCTACGTAATACTAAATCTATGTAGCAACAAACTGTTATCCAGCTTAAACTCGTATGCTAACCTTTGACTAAACAGAATCTAATTTGAACTGAACTGTAACTGGTCTCAGTATATATTATCTTTATATTAAATGCACAACTGAAGTAAAAGAATTGTCTGGGCCTAATCAAAATTTCCACTTGGCTCGCGTAAGGCAAATGTTGCAGATTTCTCGAAAGTACAACAGGAAAAAACAAGTAGGCAGACGCAAGCTAGCTTTCTATTTCTGTTGCGTACCACAAGGTGCGATGTGGTAATGCTTAATTATAAGCAGTGGGATGGGGAGAGTATTTATAACTATGAAATGATATTCCAAGACAGTGACTTTAGACTATTCAAAAAGACAGAGTAAAATTTTCCCTAATCTTTACACATAACATTGTTCTGAACAATAGTATGCTTCACAAAGTGAACTATGATTCAGAAAGTGTGTAATGTTAACAGAGAATTTCTATAAAAATCGAACAGCTTAATGTGTTGAACTCTTAATGAATGATTCAGGGGCGTGGGATGGTCTTTCTTCAGCTCTGAACAATGAACAAAGTTAGCTGGCTGCCAAAAATCATTCTACAAATTAAGTGCGCAGTGCTGAAGACTTACCTCAAACTGCTTCTCCTCAATAAGAAAATTACATTATTCAATATTTATATCCCTTTCACCTTTCAATACATACATCATATTCATCCTTATTGTCCCTTACAATAAATCTTTCTTTATCTAACAGATACAATCACAAGTCAACACATCACTGCTGAATACGTCCAGCATCTACCACACTTCAACTAAGAATGTCTCAGACTGCGCAGAGACAAAGACTGTGCCACAACAAGACCAAAGATTGTTTAACAGTAACGCAACTTGCTCTCTCTCTCTCTCTCTCTCTCTCTCTCTCTCTGACATTCACGTCGATAACTTACAAAAATCAAAATGGCATGCCCATCTTACATAAACAGTCGTTCGATCATACATAGGTATTTTTCTTGAGTGTGGAACCTTTCACATTTAGGATTCTTAGAGGAAATAGAGATCTAATGAAGAGCAGCGCGTATCGTTATACGATATTCTAGTAAAGATAAAGCGTCTCATAGATGCACATCCATCTCCAATGGCAGACTCTACGGGAGATGCGTAGTGGATCACAGCGTGTGTTACTATTAAAATTCTAAGAGCGTAAGTTTCGAGAAGAGGTAACCAATTTATTGCCTCCTACTGCGTTTATCTCGAGAAAAGACTATGAAAGTAAAATTAGTATGAGTCGAGCTCACACGGAGGATTGCTTAGAATCGTTCGCGTGCGCCAACCGCGACAGGAACCGGAAAGGAAGGGAATGAGGACAGTACATAAAGCATTCTCCGGCAAACGCCATAAGGTGGCTTGTCGACTAAATATGTAGACGTATGTGTAGATGGTTAGAAGGTTTCAGTCTGACTTCACACTTGAACTTTCTCTTTTTCAACTTCATCACAGTCCCTGTTACATCAAAACTCCTTCCTTCTATTTTCCCCTTACTCTTGTAAAACCGAAAACGCTATTTACTACTGTCGGAAGGGCAACACTCAATGAAAACGACCTGTGTAAATGTTTGGTGCATTTGTAGAAACGATGGCACGTACTTGGACACTATGAGGGGCAGTGGCATATTCACCATAATTACTAACCAACCAATTGAGGGTTGAATAACACTTAGGCGGTTTTTTGTTCTACAGATTTTTATTTTTATAAACTAGTTTTCGGCTTATTAGTGGTCTAGGGATAGCGTCTTTGATTCATAATCAAAACGTCTTCGGTCCCGGGTTCGATCCCCGCCACTACCTAAATTTTGATAAATAATCAGCATTGGCGACCGAAGACTTCCGGCATAAGAAGTCAGCCTCATTCTGCCAACGGCCTTGTCAAAGAGGGCGGAGGAGCGGATAGAGGTTCAGGGCACTCTCTTGTCCTAGGGGTGAGAAATTGCCCCTAAAGGCGGAAGAATCAGCAATGATAAACGACATGAAGGATGCAGAAGGCAATAGAAACCACTGCATTAAAGACACGTAACGTGTATCCACGGGACATGTGGCCTGTAATTGAAGAAGTGTCATGATGATCTCTCCATTGGAAAAAGATTCCGGAATAGTTCCCCATTCGGATCTCCGGGAGGGGACTGCCAAGGGGGAGGTTACCATGAGAAAAAGATTGAATAATCTACGAAAGGATAACGTTCTACGAGTCGGGAGGTGGAATGTCAGAAGCTTGAACGTGGTAGGGAAACTAGAAAATCTGGAAAGGGAAACGCAAAAGCTCAATCTAGATATAGTAGGGGTCAGTGAAGTGAAGTGGAAGAAAGATAAGGATTTATGGTCAGATGAGTATCGGGTAATATCAACAGCAGCAGAACAGGTGTAGGATTCGTTATGAATAGGAAGGCAGGGCAGAGGGTGTGTTACTGTGAACAGTTCAGTGAAAACACCGACAACGATAGTTCAGGTATACATGCCGACGTCGCAAGCTGAAGATGAACAGATAGAGAAAGTGTATGAGGATATTGAAAGGGTAATGCAGTATGTAAAGGGGGACGAAAATCTATTAGTCATGGGCGACTGGAATGCAGTTGTAGGGGAAGGAGTAGAAGAAAAGGTTACAGGAGAATATGGGCTTGGGACAAGGAATGAAAGAGGAGAAAGACTAATTGAGTTCTGTAACAAGTTTCAGCCAGTAATAGCGAATACCCTGTTCAAGAATCATAAGAGGAGGAGGTATACCTGGAAAAGGCCGGGATATACGGGAAGATTTCAATTAGATTACATCATGGTCAGACAGAGATTCCGAAATCAGATACTGGATTGTAAGACGTACCCAGGAGCAGATATAGACTCAGATCACAATATAGTAGTGATGAAGAGTAGGCTGAAGTTCAAGACATTAGTCAGGAAGAATCAATACGCAAAGAAGTGGGATACGGAAGTACTAAGGAATGACGAGATACGTTTGAAGTTCTCTAACGCTATAGATGCAGCAATAAGGAATAGCGCAGTAGGCAGTACAGTTGAACAGGAATGGACATCTCTAAAAAGGGCCATCACAAAAGTTGGGAAGGAAACCATAGGTACAAAGAAGGTAGCTGCGAAGAAATCATGGGTAACAGAAGAAATACTTCAGTTGATTGATGAAAGGAGGAAGTACAAACATGTTCCGGGAAAATCAGGAATACAGAAATACAAGTCGTTGAGGAATGAAATAAATGGGAAGTGCAGGGAAGCTAAGACGAAATGGCTGCAGGAAAAATGTGAAGACATCGAAAAAGATATGATTGTCGGAAGGACAGACTCAACACACAGGAAAGTCAAAACAACCTTTGGTGACATTAAATGCAACGGTGGTAACATTAAGAGTGCAACGGGAATTCCACTGTTAAATGCAGAGGAGAGAGCAGATAGGTGGAAAGAATACACTGAAAGCCTCTATGAAGGTGAAGATTTGTCTGATGTGATAGAAGAAGAAACAGGAGTCGATTTAGAAGAGATAGGAGATCCAGTACTAGAATCGGAATTTAAAAGAGCTTTGGAGGACTTACGGTCAAATAAGGGAGAAGGGATAGATAACATTCCACCAGAATTTCTAAAATCATTGGGGGAAGTGGCAACAAAACGACTATTCACGTTGGTGTGTAGAATATATGAGTCTGGCGATATACCATCTGACTTTCGGAAAAGCATCATCCACACAATTCCGAAGACGGCAAGAGCTGGCAAATGCGAGAATTATCGCACAATCAGCTTAACAGCTCATGCATCGAAGCTGCTTACAAGAATAATATACAGAAGAATGGAAAAGAAAATTGAGAATGTGCTAGGTGACGATCAGTTTGGCTTTAGGAAAAGTAAAGGGACGAGAGAGGCAATTCTGACGTTACGGCTAATAATGGAAGCAAGGCTAAAGAAAAATCAAGACACTTTCATAGGATTTGTCGACCTGGAAAAAGCGTTCGACAATATAAAATGGTGCAAGCTGTTCGAGATTCTGAAAAAAGTAGGGGTAAGCTATAGGGAGAGACGGGTCATATACAATATGTACAACAACCAAGAGGGAATAATAAGAGTGGACGATCAAGAACGAAGTGCCCGTATTAAGAAGGGTGTAAGACAAAGATGTAGCCTTTCGCCCCTACTCTTCAATCTGTACACCGAGGAAGCAATGATGGAAATAAAAGAAAGGTTCAGGAATGGAATTAAAATACAAGGTGAAAGGATATCAATGATACGATTCGCTGATGACATTGCTATCCTGAGTGAAAGTGAAGAAGAATTAAATGATCTGCTGAACGGAATGAACAGTCTAATGAATACACAGTATGGTTTGAGAGTAAATCGGAGAAAGACGAAGTTAATGAGAAGTAGTAGAAATGAGAACAGCGAGAAACTTAACATCAGGATTGATGGTCACGAAGTCAATGAAGTTAAGGAATTCTGCTACCTAGGCAGTAAAATAACCAATGACGGACGGAGCAAGGAGGACATCAAAAGCAGACTCGCTATGGCAAAAAAGGCATTTCTGGCCAAGAGAAGTCTACTAATATCAAATACCGGCCTTAATTTGAGGAAGAAATTTCTGAGGATGTACGTCTGGAGTAGAGCATTGTATGGTAGTGAAACATGGACTGTGGGAAAACCGGAATAGAAGAGAATCGAAGCATTTGAGATGAGGTGCTATAGACGAATGTTGAAAATTTGGTGGACTGATATGGTAAGGAATGAGGAGGTTCTACGCAGAATCGGAGAGGAAAGGAATATGTGGAAAACACTGATAAGGAGAAGGGACAGGATGATAGGCCATCTGCTAAGACATGAGGGAATGACTTCCATGGTACTAGAGGGAGCTGTAGAGGGCAAAAACTGTAGAGGAAGACAGAGGCTGGAATACGTCAAGCAAATAATTGAGGACGTAGCTTGCAAGTGCTACTCTGAGATGAAGAGGTTAGCACAGGAAAGGAATTCGTGGTGGGCCGCATCAAACCAGTTAGTAGACTGATGACCAAAAAAAAAAGGCCATCTTCAGATAACTACTGGCTATTGTTCACAAGGAGCTTGTGTTCTTACGGACCAAAACTTCTGGTCTAAGATACAACGCACTTACGTACGATCTTTAGTTGTGGTATTGTCTTTGGAATTGTTAAACGGGTATTTTGACTTTTTGTTCTGTAAAATTGTTCTTTAAGATAAAAAATCACATCTTATGGTTTGGCAGTACCATGTATGACAACAATCATAATTATTTAGACTACACATCGATGTTGTACAACCAACAATTAATGTCCAGCGCAACTGTTCACAACAAATACCAAAAAATTGTAATTTTGTAATAATGTGTTTTCTAAATAATTCTAATTGTTGACGTACATGATACTGACAAACCATAAAATGTGATTTATTATGTTAAAGAACAGTTTTACAGAACAAAATTTCAAAAGACCCGTTTAACAATTCGAAAGCCGATAACACAACTAAAGATCGTATGTAACTTCGTTGTATCTTTGTCCAGAATGTTTGGTTCGTAAGAACACAAGCTCATTGTAAACAATAGCCAGTAGTTATCTGAAGATGGCCCAATAAGCCGAAAAATAGTTCATACGAATAAAAATTAGAAGAAGAAAAGCCGCCTAAGTGTTATTCAACCCTCAATATGGAATTGTTCTATCAAGAAGCGACGGAGGAGTCCATAAATAACTAACCAAGTTAGCTTTATTAGTCTCGTTTCCTTTGTAGGTGACCTAGTACATAACGATGATCCAGAGAACTATAGTAAATTGCACGTCCACTACCCATGAGTTGACAGACCTCAGTGAAACTTGCCATATTGCGAGAAACAGCCACGCAATGACACGCTGGGTAAAATATTTCTTAATACTGTGCAGTTTTGTCACACGAACTCTTTCTGACTGTAAGAAGAGACAAGATATTACTTATCAAGGCATCTGGGAGCAACTTCCGTGGCATTAGACCGGCCAAATACGCTACTTACACCTTTGAACTACTCTCTCTCTCTCTCTCTCTCTCTCTCTCTCTCTCTCTCTCTCTCTCTCTGTGTGTGTGTGTGTGTGTGTGTGTGTGTGTGCAAGATTGTATGTGTATATTTTTGATGTGTAGTGTGCCGTGTAGCCCGTCTGAACGGTTCTGTCCTCCAGAGGTATGCGGCCTTGCGGTCCGCATATCGGCGAAAGGTCACGGTGAGGTGAGATTCCAGGTGCATAACCTGGTCCGTAAGCAGCTTTCAATCAGGAAAATGCCAGGCGGGCGGCGGCGGCGTGATGGATTAGGCGCGAGAACGGAAACAATACCGCCCGACAGCACGGAGCGCCAAAGCATTCGCGCTGCATCCCAGCCTCGTGGTTGGAGAGGTCAACAGAAGTGTTCCTTTGGAAGAGAGCAGTTTGCGCACGCTGCGACCTCGTCTCAAGGCCAGTGAATGACGAACTCTTCAGACAGTCGCCTTGATATTTACGACGTGGATCACACCAGGTGATCAGGACGTACGCGGGACAGCTGCATCTAATTGCAGTTTAGCTCTGCACATTAATGCACATCTGATGCGTGGAGCATCCTTCATCCTAAGAATATTTGCCACTCTCCCATACTTACGGTCATGCGGCTAGGGCTTCTTCACGTCAGGAAGTGAAGATCTACACCGAGGGCAGCTCTTCTGTCGTTTTCCCCATTAGTCTGCAACGCGACAGCCACCTAAGGACCAGAAGTACATTTCCATCACACTCCTGTATCTGCACCGCGAGTCGCCCTACGGTGTGTGCGATGTGTGGCGGAGGGTACTCCAGGTACTTCTGCCCCCCTCGCGGGGGGTTTGAGGGAAGAATAAACCTCCATATGATTTTGTGATCGCTCTCATTTCGTGAGATACAGGGTGTTACAAAAATGACCGGTATATTTGAAACGGTAATAAAAACTAAACGAGCAGCGATAGAAATACACCGTTTGTTGCAATATGCTTGGGACAACAGTACATTTTCAGGCAGACAAACTTTCGAAATTACAGTAGTTACAATTGTCAACAACAGATGGCGCTGCGGTCTGGGAAACTCTATAGTACGATATTTTCCACATATCCACCATGCGTAGCAATAATATGGCGTAGTCTCTGAATGAAATTACCCGAAACCTTTGACAACGTGTCTGGCGGAATGGCTTCACATGCAGATGAGATGTACTGCTTCAGCTGTTCAATTGTTTCTGGATTCTGGCGGTACACCTGGACTTTCAAGTGTCCCCACAGAAAGAAGTCACAGGGGTTCATGTCTGGCGAATAGGGAGGCCAATCCACGCCGCCTCCTGTATGTTTCGGATAGCCCAAAGCAATCACACGATCATCGAAATATTCATTCAGGAAATTAAAGACGTCGGCCGTGCGACGTGGCCGGGCACCATCTTGCATAAACCACGAGGTGTTCGCAGTGTCGTCTAAGGCAGTTTGTACCGCCACAAATTCACGAAGAATGTCCAGATAGCGTGATGCAGTAATCGTTTCGGATCTGAAAAATGGGCCAATGATTCCTTTGGAAGAAATGGCGGCCCAGACCAGTACTTTTTGAGGATGCAGGGACGATGGGACTGCAACATGGGGCTTTTCGGTTCCCCATATGCGCCAGTTCTGTTTATTGACGAAGCCGTCCAGGTAAAAATAAGCTTCGTCAGTAAACCAAATGCTGCCCACATGCATATCGCCGTCATCAATCCTGTGCACTATATCGTTAGCGAATGTCTCTCGTGCAGCAATGGTAGCGGCGCTGAGGGGTTGCCGCGTTTGAATTTTGTATGGATAGAGGTGTAAACTCTGGCGCATGAGACGACACGTGGACGCTGGCGTCATTTGGACCGCAGCTGCAACACGGCGAACGGAAACCCGAGGCCGCTGTTGGATCACCTGCTGCACTAGCTGCGCGTTGCCCTCTGTGGTTGCCGTACGCGGTCGCCCTACCTTTCCAGCACGTTCATCCGTCACGTTCCCAGTCCGTTGAAATTTTTCAAACAGATCCTTTATTGTATCGCTTTTCGGTCCTTTGGTTACATTAAACCTCCATTGAAAACTTCGTCTTGTTGCAACAACACTGTGTTCTAGGCGGTGGAATTCCAACACCAGAAAAATCCTCTGTTCTAAGTAATAAACCATGTTGTCCACAGCACACTTGCACGTTGTGAACAGCACACGCTTACAGCAGAAAGACGACGTACAGAATGGCGCACCCACAGACTGCGTTGTCTTCTATATCTTTCACATCACTTGCAGCGCCATCTGTTGTTGAAAATTGTAATTACTGTAATTTCGAAAGTTTGTCCGCTTGAAAATGTACTGTTGTCCCAAGCATATTGCAACAAACGGTGTATTTCTATCGCGGCTCGTTTAGTTTTTATTACCGTTTCAAATATACCGGTCATTTTTGAAACACCCTGTATATGTGAAAGAGCGATTCTTCTTGGAATGCAATTTTTCAGAGTTTCAACACTTAACATCTCTGTGATGCCTCTGGAGTTCGTTGAGTATCCCCATAATTTTCTCGCACTTGCTAAACGATCTCGTGACGAAAGGCGCCGTTCTTCGTTGGATTTTCTCTATCGCTTCTATTAATCCAACCTGGTAAGATTCCCAGACTGATGAGAAATGGGTTGAAGTAATGTTTTGTAAGCCACTTCTTTCCTTGTACTAACGCTACTGTCGTGAAAATATACTTAAATCTCCACCAGCTACTCCCCCTCACCGCGCCCCCGCACCCCTCTTCGCCACTAAAGCCTGCTGTTGACGCTCAAACTAAAACGAGGTTTAGAGTGGTTCAAATTATTTTCGATGTCCATACGACATTCAAATGAGGAAGTACTGGAGGCTCTAGCAACTGGAGTCGGATACAATGAAATCCGCCCTCTTTATTCGTAATACCACTCAGCTTCACTGTGGACATTCCAACAGCTGATAGACACCATTTACTAGACTCTTGTGTTCACGACCCCGGAATATAACGCCGTATAGTACAATACACACTAATTCTCCGTCTGTCTAACGCTGTTTTATTATCTCAAGATGTGATACACTACCCGAAACCGGTTATTGTGACAATAAAATAACGCTGAAAATAAACGTATTTTCTAGTCATAAGGATTGCTGATTACTCCCTACTGACAAATTATGTCCAGTTTTGTGCGTTATACTTGCATTATTACTGAGATTTAGGTAGCTGTGCATGCAGACATTCCACATTTATGAAAACACGCTGTGTGTGAAAAGAGATTGTTCCTGTCGGCGCACCACAAAGAAAGAATTCGGCATGTCACGCAACTGGCACGTTGCCAAATCTTGATATGGTCGTCAGTGTCGATCGAGGACAACGCATTTCATCGCAGACAAATATGGTGTTTGGCTCGCTTGATCTCCGGGTGCATGGGCTGAATTCTTCGCGTGCAGCCCTGTCTAGGACGTACCTCGATCCAGGAACGCGTTCCCGCAATTCAGCTGCCCAAGACAGCAAATTTATTTTTGAATTGTCTCGTCTTCCTCAACTGTCATGGGTAGTCAAAGCAAACTGACGGGTAGCAGTTCACGAATCACTCGCTAATGCCATACTATACAAAAACTGAGCCTTATCATTCAGAATCACCTCCTGTCTGGTTTACAGAGAACACCGCCAGACAGTTGTACCTCCGCTCACCGCACATTATGCCGAACTGAGGCTAACGTAGGCACAATATTACCGCCATTCGACCCACAAAGCACAGAAAAATGGCGCGTATACGGGTAGGTAGCGATACATTCTGCCGCAGGATTATGGCTTGATATGTAGATGAGATGAAGAGTAGGCTAAAGTTTAAGAGACTCGTCAGAAAGAATACGCAAAGAAGTGGGACACGGAAGTACTAAACAATGAAGAGATACGCTTGAAGTTCTCTGCGATAAGGAATAGCTGCTGGATGTCTTTAAAAACGGCAATCACTGAAGCTGGAAAGAAAAACATACATTTAAAAAAACTGCGAAGGAACCATTGGTATCAGAAGAAATACTTCCGTTGATCCATGAATGAAGGAAGTTCAAAAATGTTCAGGGAAATTAAGGAATACGGAGATAAAAGTCGCTTAGGAATGAAATAAACAGGAAGCGCAGGGAAGCTAAGGTCACAGAATGAAAAGCGTCCATTTCTCTTTGACTGAACTGTCTATTGAGCTATTCCTTATCGCAGTATCTATAGCTTCAGACAACTTCAAGCGTATCTCTTCATTCCTTACTATTTCCGTTTCCCATTTCTTTGCGTATTGATTCTGATAAGTCTCTTGAACTTCAGCTTACCATTTATCACTACTAAATTGTGATCTGAGTCTATATCTGCTCCTGCGTAAGCCTTACAATCCGGCATCTGATTTCGAAATCTCTGCCTGACCATGATGTAATCCAACTGAAATCTTCCCGTATTTCTCGGACTTTTCCACCTCTTGTAATTCTAGAACGTAGTAGATGATATTACTAGCTGAAATTCATCGCAGAATTCAAGTAGACTTTGTCGTCTCTCATTTTCCACCTTACTATTAGGTTTTCTTCACCCCTTGCCTACTAAATTACCCCTTCAATATCCTCATATACTTTCTCTTTCTCTTCAGCTTGCGACGTCGGCATGCGTACCTGAACTGTCATTTTCGGTGTAGGTCTGCTGACGGTTCTGATGAGATCTGTCCTATCACTGAACTGTTCACGGTAACACACTCTTTGCCCTACCTTCCTACTCCCTTGGTACCATTTTCTGCCGATGTTGAGCAGTAAACTTTATCTTCTTTCCTTTTAACTTCACTGACACCCATCATATCTAGAATGAGCCTTTTCATTTTCAATTTCAGATTTTCTAGTTTCCCTACCACATTCAAACTTCTGAAATTACACACCCCGGCTCCTAGAACATTATCCTTGGTTATTCAATGATTTTTCTCGTTATCATCTCTCCCTTGGGACACCTCCCACGCTGATCCGAGTGGGGGACTACTGGAATCTTTTGCACATAGAGAGATCATCATGACACTTTTCAATTACAGGTCACATGTCCTGTGGATACACATTGTGTCTTTAATGCAGTGGTTCCGTTGCCTTCTGCATCCTTATGCTGTTGACAACTGCTGATTCTTCCGCCTTTGGGGGCAGTTTCCCATCCCAAGGACAAGAGTGCACTCTGAACCTCGTCCGCTCCTCCGCCCTCTTTGACAAAGCCGTTAGCTGAGTGTGGGTGACTTCATGTGCCGGAAGACTTAGTCCGCCATTGCTGATGATTTTTATTCAGAATTTAAGCGGCGGTGAGGTTTGAAGCCTGGACCAGAGACATTTTCGTTCCTAAACAGAGACGTTACCCTCTTTCTTTTCCTATTCATTTTGGTCGGTATTGTCCGTTGCTTAAAAGTTTAGGTGGACGTCACACGACACGTGCTCAAGTTCATTGCTGATTTTTTTAAATTTTATTACAGTTGGGAGACAGTCCTCTGACTGAACACGCTGAGCTACTGTGCCGCCTGCCCCTAGACCATGGATGTATATGAGTTTGCTGAACGACATTGTCGAATGAGACGTTTTGTTCTGGGTACAACCAAGAAGGTATTTACTGAGATGATCAGGATGTCCTAAGTTTATGTGTTGGCTTAAGTGCTTCAGTACCAGGCATTGGGATATAATCTGCATTACGGAATTATAGTATGCTTTTATTATGGAGATTTATCTATACTGCGAGAGTGATAAGAAATTCTAGCAGTATCCTTTCTACAAACGGCGTCTGTTAATCCGTTCCTGCGCAACTAGCGCTTTTTAAATAATTTTGTACCCTTAGGCATCGAAGAAACTATGTCACTTTGCACAAAATGTAACTATATTTTACGGGCTGTCCGCATCCGTAGCGCAGCGGTAGCGTTACCGCCTACCGCGCAAGGGTGCCCGGGTTCGATTCTCGGCAGGGGACTGGATGTTGTGTGTCCATCATCGTCAATGACACGCAAGTCGCCGAAGTGGTGTCAACTAAAAAGACTTGCAATACGGCGGCCGAACCCCGAAAGCTATATCCCGTCCAATAAATGCCACACGATCACTTCACTTGCATTTCACAGGCTTAAAAACTGAAAATGTAATTTTTTTACCATTTTGCAGCATTCCAAGTCCCTGTAATATAGAAGGACGGAACTCGAGGTTAGGTGGACTCAGCCGGCTGAGGGCAGAAGCGACTGGGAGATCCTGACCGACCGTGGACGTTCAGAACCTGAGGGCACACTGTGGAGATTTATTCTGCGCGGCAGGCACTGCGGTGCGTTTGAGGCTGGCAGAAAGTTGAGCAATCTCTGAGCTGTGCGGATACGGTCGCGTCCCTCCTCCCACGCGTCCATCTGCTCGTGTGTGCCTGGCATGAGCTGTGGACGCTGCGGGTCAAGGATGCGACCCGCGCCACGCATCTCTCTGGCGAGCGCCTACGCCCGGGCCCAGATACAATCGCCTTCTCCGGTGAGAGACCCAGCTGATGGATGCGTCCTCCCGTGGCAGCTGTGCCGTGTCGTCCGTGAAAACGGCTCCATTATGTTCTGTGGTATATTCCTCCATTGTGTGCTCTTCACATATCTCTTTGTCCTCTCGCGCTACGGATGAAAATGTTTCCATTAACGTCGAGAGGAGTAACTGACTGAAATGAATTAGTAGCTTCCAAGTCACATCATTTGTTTCATGAAGACACCAGTATAGATCACGTTTTTATTCGACTGTAAATAGCAGTTTTCGGCCAAATTAGACGATATTCAGATCTAAAATTAACATCAGTATGTACCATGTGTAGCTATCCTGTTGTGAGGACAGGCGCAGTCTGACGACGTTGGTTGCAACCGTGGTTTTGTACTTTGCATCCGAAAATGGTCCGCTTGGCCGACATCGGTAATTCAGTTAAATAATGTGATCTACACTGTTTTCTTCATAAAATAAAAAAGAGTCTCCGACATCCCAAGCAACACGATGCCGCCATCCTGTACAGCGTTTGCGATTGTTTCCAAATGCTCGTACAGTGCGAGATGCTTCAAATACACTCCTGGAAATGGAAAAAAGAACACATTGACACCGGTGTGTCAGACCCACCATACTTGCTCCGGACACTGCGAGAGGGCTGTACAAGCAATGATCACACGCACGGCACAGAGGACACACCAGGAACCGCGGTGTTGGCCGTCGAATGGCGCAGCATTTGTGCACCGCCGCCGTCAGTGTCAGCCAGTTTGCCGTGGCATACGGAGCTCCATCGCAGCATGTTTGGGACTGGATGAAGCGTCGTCTCACGCGGTCTGCACGTCCAGCACGAACGCTGGTCCAACTGAGGCGCCAGGTGGAAATGGCATGGCAAGCCGTTCCACAGGACTACATCCAGCATCTCTACGATCGTCTCCATGGGAGAATAGCAGCCTGCATTGCTGCGAAAGGTGGATATACACTGTACTAGTGCCGACATTGTGCATGCTCTGTTGCCTGTGTCTATGTGCCTGTGGTTCTGTCAGTGTGATCATGTGATGTATCTGACCCCAGGAATGTGTCAATAAAGTTTCCCCTTCCTGGGACAATGAATTCACGGTGTTCTTATTTCAATTTCCAGGAGTGTAGTTTCTATAACGAAACTCCATTTCCAGATCTGTCGGAAAATGGCAAAGAAATTCCGATTGTATGCAGAGTGTACCAGCGGCAAGACACAACCAATATCTTCACAGCCTGATGCTAAAGATACTGACGACAACGCCGTTAAAGCGGAGCTACTAAACACGGTTCTCCGAAATTCCTTCACCAAAGAAGATAAAGCAAATATTCCAAATTTCGAATCAAGCATACCTGTCGTAAGAAGTAGTTAGGAAGAAGATATCCTCAGTGTAGAGAAGCAGCTTAAGACACTTAATAAGTACAAGTCTTCTGGTCCAGGTTGACACTAATTATCCTTTCAGAGTATGTTGATGAAATAGCTCCTTACTTAGCACTCATATACAACCGCTCGCACTACGAAATATCCGTACCTAATACTGGAAAGGAAACAGAAGTAACCTACTCAATTACAGACCCATATCATTAGCACGGTCCGCCCTGAGTAGCTGAGTGGTCTGCCGGCACGGTAGCTCAGCGTGTTCGGTCAGAGGGTTAGCTGCCCTCTGTAATAAAAAAAACTGAGTTAATGGATCAACAACGAACTTAAACGGATGCCTTACGACGTCCGCCCCGAGCAGATGCAACGAACGAAAGCGAAAAAAAAGAAAAAAGTGGTCACCGCGACAGAATGTCAATCCAAAGGGCCCGGGTTCGATTCTCGGCTCAGGGACTGGGTGTTGTGTTGTCCTAATCATCATCATTTCATCCCCAGCGACGCGCAAGTCGCCGTAGTGGCGTCAGATCGAAAGACTTGTACCAGGCGAATGGTCTACCCCACGGGAGGCCCTAGCCACACGACATTTATTTTATTAGCACGGATTTGTAGTGCGAGTTTGGTACATACATTTTGTTCAGCGTTGCACCCATGATCTAGGATCTCAGCACGATAGCTCAGCTATTCGATCATAGGGCTTGCTGCCCTCTGTAATAAAAAATTAAAAAAAAGGCTGAATGAAGTATTCAGCGATGTGCTTTAAAGTGTGTCCTATGACGTCAGCCCAGACCAAATAAAGAGAACAATAACGCACAAAATGAAAAAAAACAACCCCCCCCCCCTTCCATAGTGGTTTTCTAAGCTTTCCTTCTTAGTTTCCCCCCTTTTTGAGTTCGTTCCCATTGCTGCTAATTACAAATTTTTCTACCCTTCCCTAAGCCACAGAACGAACGCTAATTACCATAGCACCTGTGCGCCCTAAAAGAATCATAACGAAAATAGGGGGTAGCATCTTTGACTAACATTCAAAGAGTCCTAGGTCCAGGTATCGAACGCAGCCACTCCTCAGATTTTGAATGAAAATCGGCGGCAAATGGGGCCAAAGACTTCCGGCGTAAGAAGTCACCCGTTTCTGGCGACGGCCTTATCAAAGAGGGCGGAGAGGCGGATTGAGGTTCAGGGCACTCTCTTGCCCTGGTGGGTGGGAAACTGCCCCCAAGGCGGAAGAATTAGCAACGACCAACGGCATAAAACTGCAGAAGGCAATGGAAAACACTGCATTAAAGAAACGTAACGTATATTCATAGGACATGTGGCCTGTAACTGTAAAAGTGTCATGACGGTACGTCATTGATGATTACAATGTCTGTTTATTCAGCGTCTATGTTGTCACAATACGATGTCCTTCAGACTTGCATAGACATCTGTGCCGAACTGGTACTAGAAATTGGATTTCTCTGTTATCGTGAAGGGTCGCCTTAACCACTTCGGCTATCCGAACATGCCTCCAGGACCGAACCAAAATTTCATATGCCACGTAGTCACAACCTTTATACTCGTACAATTCGTGATTCATGCACATGGTAATTACTATTATATTGCCATATTTGCTTGTCGAGGCATGGATGCATCATCGATGGTCACAGTGTCTGTGTGCATACAGTGTATTATGAAGATACAGGTACTAATTTGTTTATTTGTGGACCCGTGATCTTGGAGTATTTTCTTTGACTAGTAATCAAAACGTCCTTGGTCCGGTATCCACAAGACCTGTGGCCTATAATTGAAAATGATCTCTCCCTTGGCAAAAGATACAGTATTAGTCCCCTCTTCGGATCTATGGGAGGGGACTGCCAAGGGGGAGATGACCATGAGAAAAATATTGAATAACCTAGGAAGGGATAACATTCTGCAAGTCGGAGCATGGAATGTCAGAATTTTCAAAGTAATAGGAAAACTAGAAGGCTAGATAATGTAAAAAGGGAAATGCAAAGGCTCGGTCTAGGTGTAAGGTATAATGGGTGTTAATGTAGCGAAACGGAGAGAAGATAAGGATTTATTGTGAGACGAATATAGGGTGATATCAACAGCAGCAGATAATAATATAACGGGAGTAGGATTCGTTATGTACAGGAAAACAGAGCAGAGAGCGACCTACTGTGAACAGTTCAGTGATATGTTTGTTTTCGCCAGATTCGACAGCAAACTAACGGAGAGAATGGTAGTTCAGTTATACATGCAGATATCGGAAGTAGAAGATGAAGATATAGAGAAAGGATATGAGGGTACTGTACGGGCAAAGGGGGATAAAAATATAATAAGAATGGGAGATTGGTACGTGGTTATAGAAGACGGGAATAGAAGGAAGGGTGACAGGAGCATGTGGGATTGGCAGTAGGAATGAGAGCTGAGACGATAATAGTGAGGTAAGAGGAATAGGTGTGTTCGGAAAAGACCCGGAGATACGGAAAGATACCAGCAGGTTTACGTTATGGTCAGGCAGAAATCCCGAAATCAGATATGGTACCGTCAGGCATACCCAGGAACAGATGTAGTCCCAGATCACATTTTGATTATGATGAAGAGCAGACTGAAGCTTAAGAGAAACGACCGGAAGAATGAGTGTGGAAGGAAGTGGGATATTAAAGTATTGAGGAATAATGAGGCGAGGTTGCAGTTACCTAAGAATTTGGATAGTGTGATAGTGAATAGCTTGTTCGGCAGTTCAGTTGAAGAGGAAGTGACATCTCTAAAATGTGCAACCACAGGTGTTGGACAGACAAACGCAGGCACAATGAAGGTAACTAGAAATAAACCTTGTGTAACAGTAGAAACACGTCAATTGATCGAAGCATGAAGAGAGTAGCAAAGTGTTCAGGAAAAGGCAGGTGTAGAGTAATATAAACACCTTAGAACTTGAATAAAAAGGAAGTGCTGCAGGAAAAATGAGAAGAACTCGAAAAATAAATGATCGTTAGAAGCACAGACTTAGCGTGTAGAATAGTCAACAAAACCTTCGGTGAAACTAAAATGATGGGTAGCAACAGTAAGAGTACAATGAGAATTCCATTGTTAAACACGGAAGAGACAGTGGATTTATGGTAGAGAACATTGAGGAGCTGTATGAGGGAGAAGATTGCCTGATGTGACAGAAGAACAGGGAACAATCATACTGGATGAACAATAACGTAGCGCTCGGATTAAAAATGATGTAAAAGAGAGAGATGCAGTCTTTCGCGTCCACTGTACAACCAATACGCGGAGAAAGCGATGTCGGAAATAAAAGAAAAGTATTAAAATTCAGGGTGAAAGTATATCAGTTATAAAATTCGCTGATGACGCTTTATCCTCAATAAAAGTGGAGAAGAATTGCAGGATCTGTAGAGTGGAATGAACAGTTTAATTAGGAGACAGGACTCACTTAAGCGGATACCTTTGGGTGATTTTTAATTTTCCTTTGGTTAGATTTCTCTTTTTTGAAATTGTTTGATCCTACAACACTCTCTACAAGAGTGCAAAGTAATTTTATGTAGGCTCATGTGCCCGAATGGTTCGTTTGAAAGGGCACGGCCGACTTTCTTCCGCATCCTTCCAAATCCGATGGGACCGATGACCTAGCTGTTTGGTCGCCTCGCCGAAATGAAACAACCAAGAGGCTCCTGTCGACTGGGTAAACGGGCCCCGTGTATGGGGCAGGCTTATTCACTTTCGATGATGATGATGATTGGTTTGTGGGGCGCTCAAATGCGCGGTTATCAGCGCCCGTACAAATTCTCAACCTTTGCTCAGTCCAGTTACGCCACTTTCATGAATGGTAATGAAATGATGAGGACAACACAAACACCCACTACATCTTTTACGATATAGTTATCGTTCAGTGCATTCTCTTCAATGTCTTCAACTGTTATTACATCTGCCGGCCGCAGTGGCCGAGCGGTTCTAGGCGCTTCAGTCTGGAACCGCGCGACCGCTACGGTCGCAGGTTCGAATCCTGCCTCGGGCATGGATGTGTGTGATGTCCTTAGGTTAATTAGGTTTAAGTAGTTCTAAGTTCTAAGGGACTGATGATCTCAGATGTTAAGTCCCATAGTGCTCAGAGACTTTTTTTTTGTTATTACATATACGTTGGGGGGATAGTGAGCAATTTTAAGTCATCAGCATTGTCTCAGTTATTCACTTATGGGGACACGTTTACGCATATGATAGAACACAATAATGGGTAAACAAAACACAGTACCAAACTTTTAAAAATTTATTTCGCTGCAGTAAACCAAATTACCATCTTTCTTACATCAACTGACACGTAAAACACATCAATTTTACTGGCAACAAACAATTTTTTGCATACTTTTAGCTGTTAGCATAATACGGCCTACATGTAAGTTTGAATGTTAATGCCTATCCGTCATCATTGCCTAGCTGCAATTGCAACGTAACAACTAATCGTCGAGACATATTGTGGACTTCTCTTTTAGGTGTGGGTGGTACGACTGGGCCTGTTAGGAGGATAGTTGTCGTTGCTTTTCTGTCCTACAGCTCCTGTAGGCTACCGTCTGTAGTAAATGGATTCTCAAGTTCGTGAGGTCGACGAAATTACTGGCCCCTTAAATTTATTGCAGAGTATTAATAATTTCTAGTGAAAGGATTTGATCAACCAGTATAAATTAGCACGCAACAGATAACGCAATATTTCTTTTTTGAACGACTATAGAAGGTACTTATACAGGGCTTACTAGGCAATATATATATCTTTCATTTTCTTAATTTCGTGACCCACGATTCGACTGAGGTACAGATTTTGAGCTATTCTCTATGATGAGGGAGTAAATAATTATCCTAAGATATGGTTTAAAAGATATTTATTCAGCATCAATGGCGCTTAAACTACTGGACTTATTTCTGTTGCAATGAACATGATCACAATTGGTCTCGCTAGTTAACATCGTTCAGTTCCGCCACGTAATTATGGTATGGTAGACTGGAGCGCAGGCCCGGCTTCAACATGATTTTCTGCAAACACACAAGTACACCGAATCCCATGCTTATTGTATTAAATTGCTATTGGGGAGGCAAAACAAGTTGTGCAAAGGTGCTACAAGTGAACTAGGACAGGGTGGAAGAGAATTTCAGAAGTCTTTGTCAAGTCGAAGGTCATTAAAACCAGATTCTTTGCTAAATGCACGAGCTTAAACCGTGTATATTCCGCAATGCACAACAGTACCAACAAATCAATTAGTTATGGGGGAGCACACGAAACATTATCACTTCACACGTGCCCAAGTTTCGGTGGGCAACAAAACTCCAGAAAAATACGGAAACACAAGGTTATTCTTTCGCTATTTAAACTCGCGCAGTATCATGATTATCCATCGTTTACAATACATTTGCAGTCCGAAACTACACTGAATCAATGTGGTGGCTGCTCCGACCTACCACGTGGAGCGAAAACAAGTCCACAAAGGAAACACATAGAAAATAAATAAAAATCCCCCAGAATATTGCTGAAAATGAAAGATCAGATTAAAACACATTTAATGAGTGAATTTCCCTTAAGCGGAGAGAAATAATAATGACCGTGAGCTTAAGGCTCATCGTGCTGGCGTGACCAAAGTCCAAACGTAAAGTTCAACTGAAATGAAATGAAGAGATTCTACACAATTTAATACTTTTGTTGCTTTAACTAATTGAGAGCTGCGTCTCCACGTCTGTTCAGTGCCGGGTCCCAGGAGCAAGAGACGATTGGACACCTGGCCTAACCGAACTTCGTTCAAAACGTGGTGGGGGGAAGATTCGCCAACCTAACAGAGCCGAACCGCGAGACTTCAAGAGCTTGCCCACTATCTTTGCTAAACTTGCTCACGTTTAGAGGGTTGGTACTATCCTACCACAGAACCGTTCTACACATGCACAGCTACGACCTTTGACCAAGCTTTCTGCTACATTATTAACTATCTCAATCACACACACCAGGTCGCATAAAGGAATGGCAATTAGGAAATGTGGCACACATAAAATGAATAACTGAATAAATAAATAAACAAACACTTGGTCCATTCTCTTCTGTACGTTACCCTAGTAATTACTTCTGCTGAATAAAAAAAAAGCAATCGCAATAGTTCTCACGTGACAGGATTTATTCAAGAAAATATGGAACGGGACAACAAGTTCCGTTTCACAATTTACGCGCACAAGAAAGAATGTGTCTCCTGTGGCACAACCGGCGAGAGTCCATCTTTTACATCTGAGGCACTGGACATACTCTTGGTTTCTTTCTGACCGGTTGTGCCGCTTCAAGCATCAAATAGAAAGGCGATTTTCATTTTGCTCATCAGACTGCTGCGGGTCATAAGAGAAAGGAGGAACTGGATGTGGCATTGTTTGAGACGTGAGTGCTTGCTAATAGTCGCCCTAGGAGGACTAGTTTGTGAGAGGAGATTGAGGGGGAGAAGGAGATACAATATGGTAGATGGCACAAAGGGTAGCGAAAATTACGCGAACGAGAAAAGGATGGCAGAAGACATCAGAGCATGCAGGTACCAAGTGAAAACCTGTGTTCCGGCACAACACTAATGATGACATCAGAAGTAGGACTACGCACATTTTTCTTTGTTTGTGATTTTAGCAATTTCTTGCCGTTATCAGTTACTGCTCCCATCGAAGGAATCTTACTGCTTGAGATGCATTAGGTTCAAATAGCTTTTTTAGCAATTTATGCCTTTTATTCTTCTGGCTTACATTTTTTAGATTGCGTTTTTAACAATTGTTGTCTTAAAATTTTCTTGACTGTGACATCAATCAGGAAGACAATGCAAAATAGCGCACGTATGTGTCCCAACAAAACAGCGTGAACTTGCTCATCGCCATGTTAGCATTAGATTCGAAAACTACTCTGTACCTTGTGCAGTAGAATAATCACCCGTAAACTAAAATATAATTATCTTTTCTCAGCTCTAAAGGGTATTCTCCCAAAGAGCTTCGATATTTCAGTAAGAAAAATTTCACTCACCTTGCATCAAATCTTAATATGTTATTCGCGCTCAACTTGTGCTGTGAAGTTTGTGAGAACTGTCAGTAGATGGCAGTACTAATCTTCCATTACCGGTTGCGCTCTGGTAAGAATGTTTACCCAGAAAAGTGCTCCTCACCTACAGAATATGGATTGGGAGGGAACGAAAAATACCAAAAAATAATGAGAAGTAACAGAAACGAAAATTGTGAGTTGTTAGACATCAAAATTATTGATCACCAAGTAGATGAAGTCACTGAATTCTGCTATCTTGGAAGCATAATAACCCATGGCGGACGAAGTATAGAGGACATAAAAAGCAGACTAGACCAGGCAGAGAGGTCGCTCCTGATCAAGAGAAATGTACTAGTGTCAAAAACCGGCCTTAATCTGAAGAAGAAATTTCTGCGAATGTACGTTTGGCACACAGCATTGTGTGGTAGCAATTCATAGACCGTGGGAAAACCAGAACAGAAGAAATTATAAGTTTTTGAGATGTGTTGCTGCAGAAGAATGTTGAAAAGCTGATGGACTCAATAATGAGGAAGGAAGAGGTTCTCTGCAGAATCGGTGAAGAAAGAAACATATGGAAAACATTGACAAGGCCGTCACCTCACCTGGATCTGTCCATCTCCACTCTATCCAATCCAAAGCCCAGAACTGCCTCCGACTCCTCAAACTCCACTCTGGCTGGACATGGGGGTTGAACCTATCTACCATCCTCCACACCTACAACCTCAATCTATCCCATCCTCTGTTATGCGCCAGTCCCACCTGGATATCTGCCCCCACCCCCCCCCCTCCCCCAAATTCTATAAGTCCCTCCAGATCCTCAAGCACCATATACTCTGCCTCGCCTTCCATGTACACCTCCTGTCCCCCACGTGGATCCTCTATGACCTGATTCCTTTCCCCCATCTGCTACTGTTCCTTGAACATACCCTTCTCCTCTGCACCTCCCGCCGCCTTGATACCCCTCATCCCCTGGTTGCTCCACTCTTCTCCAACCCCCGCCCTCTGCCGTGCCTTCACCATTGTGTCCCTCCTACCCTCCACCTCTACACCCTTCATCTCCTTTCCCAAGGTGGCTTCTGTTGACTCGCCTCCCAGATGATGCCCTCTCTCCCTCCATTTATCCCTCATATCAACTCTGATCCTCACCTGCCCCTCCTTTCCTGTGTCTTTTTCCTGGGCTCCCTCTTCCCTCCTTCCATCCTGTTTTTTCCCCACCTACCCTCTCTCTGCCTCCCTTCTGGCCTCTGTCCTTTTGCTCTCCACTCCTCTGCCTTTCCCACTCCTTCTCCCATCCTCCCAGCCCACCCTTTTTTTCTATGTCCCCTCCCTCCAACGGTTCCCCATCTTCTTTCCTTTCCTCTCCTCCCCCTTTTTCTCCTTCATCGGTCCGGGCCCTCTTTCCCTCAAATCTGCCGCTGTGTCGTCTCTACAGTGCTGTTTTAAACGAGTGTTCAGTGTTGTGCGTCCCCTGTCAGTGCTGCGAACAGCCACCATACTGTCGCTAGTTGTGTTTTTATCTCGTCCGAACAGAAGCCAGATTGTCGCCATGTTTTTCAATTGTGGATGTCTCCTTCCCGTATGTCTTCATCCGCATCGTCAACGCCGTGTTTTTGTATTTTAAGTTCCGCAACTTTCTGCCATTTTACTGTTACTAACAACGTCACCGTTTTCTCGCCCTTTTATAATGTTTGCTCTCTCACCATTGTTTGTTTAATTTTTCTCTCGGCTGTAGAGCAACGTATTAAGCTGCTGTCAGCCCGCCCCTCCCAGGTGGGGGGGAATCGAAAATCAATAAAGAAAAACATTGACAAGAAGAAGGGACAGAATGATAGAACACTTGTGAATACGTTAGGGAATAACTTTCGTGGTACTAGAGGGAGCTGTAAATGGTAAAAATTTTACGGGAAGACAGAGATTCGAACACATGCAAAAAATAATTGAGGACATACGGTGCGAATGCTACTCGAAGATTAAGAGATTTGTGCAGGAGAGCAATTCATGGGTTGCCGCATCAAACTAGTCAGAAGACAAAAATAAAATAAAAAAAGACTTTCAGCGTCCAGCAGTGATGATCAGCACAGTATTTGAGCGACATTCAGAAAAGTTAAACACTGTGTGTTTTAAATGGCTCTGAGCATTATGGGACTTAACTTCTGAGGTCATTAGTCCCCTAGAACTTAGAACTACTTAAACCTAACCAACCTAAGGACATCACACACATCCATGCCCGAGGCAGGATTCGAACATGCGACCGTAGCGGTCGCGCGGTTCTAGACTGTAGCGCCTAGAACTGCTCGGCCACCCTGTCTTTTAACAAACTGTTTAGTAACTGATGAATAGTGCGCTTCTTTCGGTATCAGATCTGAGTTAAAAACCTTGGCTACGTGTTCGTGTGTGTGTGTGTGTGTGTGTGTGTGTGTGCGTGTGTGTGTGTGTATGTATGTATGTATGTGTGTTTGTCTGTGTGAGGGTACAGCAAGCGTTACACGATTCGTGAAAACTGTGCTTTTTTTCGTTCTTTCATTGCTGGAATTCTACTTATGGCTGACTTGGTAGTAAACATGTGTCCAGACATTGATAATACAAAACATGTTTTAATCCAAGGATTTCTCTTTATTTATTTGTTGCAGCTAGTCCTGGTAAAATTAACTCACTTTAGTGGTGTAGTACAGTTAAATATATTGTATCTGTGCATCGTGTTGGCACTGCCTTCCTAAAGGTAAGCTAATCATTATGTAACAGACCCTCGGTTATCTTCACTGTTCTTCTGTGTAAATTCTTGTCAACAAGTTGGACGCATAAGCTATATGACTAACTGTGTGACATTTCTCGGACTTATTTCCCGTTGCTGTCTTCAGGATTGTGGGAGTGATTGACTCCACACATCAATGTGAGTATTCTGTCACGTCGTCAGACAAATCCTCCCCATCGTAGGGGGTTTCAGTGTATTCTTCGCACCTATCCGATTTCTCCCCTGCGTTTAACAGTGGAATTCCCATTGCACTCTCAATGTTGGCGCATTTGCTTCTAATTTCACCTGAGATCGTTTTGACTTCCTGTATGCTGAATCAGTCCTTTCGATGACCTTTTCTGTTTCAAATTATTCTCATTTTTTTCTTTACCCATTTTTCCTTGCCTTCCCTGCACTTCCTGTTTCCAGACTAACCGACGCATATTCATGTGCTCTTATCTTTTCGTGTTGTTTTACTTCAATCATTCGTTACATTTTTGTCTTACCCGAAGTTCCTTCTGAATTATTTCACCTGACCATTGATGTTTCTGCATTGAGTTCTACATATTAGATGAAATTCCAAAGGATGAACATCTCTACCAACAAGAATTCGCCGAGGTGAGGAATGCCTTTGAAGAGGTTGATTGGCAAACAAATAAGTATCCAACGTGTCTGGTAAAAATAGACTATATTGTTGCGGCCGTACTTCCTTCAGTTAAGCTGGTGTACATCAGTAACAGTATAAAATAATACAATGACTGCAGGTCTCCTGCACGAAATTATGGTGCAACTGAAACTCAGTCATACATTTAATGCTCTGCACACTCTGACCGAGAGAGATGGGACAAGGTTACACACTTAGTTCCTACTCGGTTGTCTGGCGGTTCAACCCCTTCCCTCCCCCTCCAGATCTCCAGTCGTCAAGATACACGTTTTCCGAGATTTCCATATGTGGCTAGAGGAGAACGCTGGGACAGTAACTTTGAAAGGTTGCGTCCAATTCACATCCCCATCACCAGTTCACGCTCCGTCTCTGATGACGTCGTTGGTGGGATATAAAGCCATAATGTTCATCCATAGATACTATCTGCATACGTCATGGTCGTTGGCTGTAACTTGCATATTAGTGACACTGTTTGCCTGTCTGCGGGTTGATGGCACTTGCTACTACGGTTGCGATATTGTACAGAAACAGATGATAGGAGGAAGGAAACATTTGTTCAAATGGTTCAAATGGCTTTAAGCACTATGGAACTTAACATCGGAGGTCATCAGTCCCCTATTCTTACACTACTGGCCATTAAAATTGCTACACCAAGAAGAAATGCAGATGATGAACGGGTATTCATTGGACAAATATGTTATACTAGAACTGACATGTGATTACATTTTCATGCAATTTAGAGGCATAGATCCTGAGAAATCAGTACCCAGAACAACCACCTCCAGCCCTAATAACGGCCTTGATACGCCTGGGCATTGAGTCAAACAGAGCTTGGATGGCGTGTACAGGTACAACTGCCCATGCAGTTTCAACACGATCCCACAGTTCATCAAGAGTAGTGACTGGCGTATTGTAACGAGCCAGTTGCTCGGCCACCATTGACGAGACGTTTTCAATTGGTGAGAGATCGGGAGATTGTGCTGGCCAGGGCAGCAGTCGAACACAATCTGTATCCAGAAAGGCCGGTACAGGACCTGCAACATGCGATCGTGCATTATCCTACTGAAATGTAGGCTTTTGCAGGGATCGAATGGGGGGGGGGGGGGGGGCGGGTCGTAGCACATCTGAAATGTAACGTCCACTATTCAAAGTGCCGTCAATGCTAAAAAGAAGTGGCCGAGACGTCTAACCAATGGCACCCAATACCATCACGCCGGATGACACGCCAGTATGGTAATGACGAATACACGCTTCCATTGTGCGTTCACCGCGATGTCGCCAAACACGGATGCGACCATCAGGATGCTGTAAACAGAACCTGCATTTATCCTAAAAAATGACGTTTTTCCATTCGTGCACCCAGGTTTGTCGTTGAGTACGCCATCGCAGGCGCTCCTGTCTGTGATACAACGTCAAGGGTAACCGCAGCCACGGTCTCCGAGCTGATAGTCCTTCTGCTGCTGCAAACGTTGTCGAACTGTTCGTGCAGCGGTTGTTGTCTTACAGACGTCCCCATCTGTTGACTCAGGGATCGAGACGTGGCTGCACGATCCGTTAGAGGTATGCGGATAAGATGCCTGTCATCTCGACTGCTAGTGACACGAAGCCTTTGGGATCCAGCACGGCGTTCCATATTACCCCCCTGAACCTACCGATTCCATATTCTGCTAACAGTCATTGGATCTCGACCAACGCGAGCAGCAATCTCGCGATACGATAAACCGCAATCGCCATAGGCTACAATCCGACCTTTATCAAAGGCGGAAACGTGATGGTACGCATTTCTCCTCCTTACACGAGGCATCACAACAACGTTTCACCAGGCAACGCCGGTCAACTGCTGTTTGTGTGTGAGAAATCGGTTGGAAACTTTCCTCATATCAACACGTCGTAAGTGTCGCCATCGGCGCTAACCTTGTTTGAATGATCTGAAAAGCTAATAATTTGCATATCACAGCATCTTCTTCCTGTCGGTTAAATTTCGCGTCTGTAGCACGTCATCTTCGTGGTGTAGCAATTGTAATGGCCAGTAGTGTAGAACTACTTAAACCTAACTAACCTAAGGACGTCACTCACATCCATGCCGGAGGCAGGATTCGAACCTGTTACCATAGCGCTGAGCGCGGTTCTGGAATGAAGCGCCTAGAACCGCTCGGCCACAGCGGCAGGCTAAACATTTGTAATCCTTGGAAAGTGAGGCAACCGAGTGATGGGGAACTCGCAGGTCTTCCCCAGCAGAGGGCGCAGCTTGGTCCCACGCTGTCCAGCTGCCTGGAGCGGCCGCCCTCGCGATGTTGTCAGCACTGACCCGCCAGACCTGTAGGAGCTGCTTGTTGAATACACAGCGCCGACACAGGCTGTGTCCGCTACAAGTCTACCCCGCCTTGGCAGGGACGTGACTTCCAACAGGAGCCCATGTTCACTCTCCAATACAGAATCGAGGAAATAACACCTCATAGCGATGTTATCTCACGCCATCTTCGTATCTACACCTCCGACATGCCGATGACACCACATTGCCGCCCGGCCGAGTGACCGAGTGGCCGAGTAGTTCTAGGCGCTACAGTCTGGAACCGCGTGACCGCTACGGTCGCAGGTTCGAATCCTGCCTCGGGAATGAATGTGTTTGATGTCCTTAGGTTAGTTAGGTTTAAATAGTTCTAAGTTGTAGGGGACTGATGACCTCAGACGTTAAGTCCCATAGTGCTCAGAGCCATTTTTTTGAACGCCACATTCCTAGTCGTAAACACACCACATTCCAGGCAGCCCGGCGCCCAAGTGTCAGGAGTAGCTATCTATGCCAATGTCAGGCTAGTTGCGGTGGCAGAGAACTCAAAAACCAGACTGGAAAGGAATGCGTGTAATTATTCAGCGGCAGAAGTGTTGCTCAAATGATAAATTAGAAACTGGGCAAATAAGACTATCCGAAAATTGCGGGAATTCTGGTGGGACGCAGTGATGTATTTAAATACATGGACATGTACTTGGACGAGAAGTGTAACGTTCACACACATGTACTTGAGATATATCAGAAAGCTACCAGAATTATGCACAAGTTGGCAAGACTGAGCATCAATGACTTTAAGATCCCTTTGCAACAGCTTACTTGTTAGACTCTGTCATGATGCATTCCTCACTGCTATCGTAGGATTTGCCTCCAGCGATTGAGCATACAAACTGCGATACAACTGATACAAGTCAGTCCTAAGGCTTACACAGAGGAGTGTGTTGCTGAGGCTCACATATCCTACGGGAAAAACTGGGGGAGGCACTATTAGTCACATTAGGCGTGTGTCCAGTGAATTTACTGTCAGATGCAGATGGTGTTTCTAGTGGCTTCGCGATGGGAATCTTCTCAAGGTGTGGAAAATAACCGAAAGGGAAATAACAATCAAACAAGAACTAAAATAATGAAAGCGCCTGATGTACAGAGAGGCTAGGACAGTATCACAACAAATCGCAGGGTACGTGGCATATTTCCAAATATGCTTATGAGCGGCGTAAATGCATCCAGAGACATGGTTCGCTGCCTTACAGTTCGTGGACCATACCGAGAATATTTACTCAAGATGAAAATGGCTCTGAGTACTATGCGACTTAACTTCTGAGGTCATCAGTCGCCTAGAACTTAGAACTAATTAAACCTAACTAACCTAAGGACATCACACACATCCATGCTCGAGGCAGGATTCGAACCTGCGACCGTAGCGGTCACGCGGTTCCAGACTGAAGCGCCTTTAACCGCACGGCCACACCGGCCGGCACTCAAGATGAAGAAAGTTCGACATATATGTGAACATGTGGCGACATTGGTACAGCAGACCATATTGGACAACGGTGTCTAACCTATCAAGATCAGCGGCCTCAAGTAACTGGCATTCGTAAAGTAAATGACATTGTCAGAGACAAAGACAAATGGCATCTTGTGAACGAGGTAGCAAATATGATAACTCGGAGGGAACTTAGAAAATATTTAATCTAAAAGAAACCCAACTGTGAGTGATAATGCTGAAGTGTATGCTGTGAATGAATGAATATCAGCGAGGGCTCACCGACGCTGGAATTAATTTCTACGTTGAGGACGGCCAGAAGCAGTGGCTAAGTGAGCAGCAAAGTGGCGCCACCGACAGAATAAATAGGAACTTACAGGTGATTCCTGTGGGTCTCCCAGCGAGAGCTGACTGGAAAAGGGGGGGGGGGAGTGCTTGGGGGAGATGGAGGGGGGCGGGGTTGGTATGATGAATCCGTTGCGATTCCATTAGTTGACTCCACTGGGAATGCGGACGACAGCGCTAGCTCACCTGTACCCCTGTCTAACGGATGACGTAGTGCGTTCCGGACTGTTTGCGGATGGTATTGGATTCATGTAACACCGGTTCTAGAGATCTGAAATGCTGTCCTTGGCAGTCGGGGATTCACTCGCATAGAAGTAAGTAATAATAGGTTGAATGCTGGATGTGAGATTTCGCAACGAGGACTTCCTGATGAAGATATCCTCGTTAACCGAGATGTTTTTGAGTAGTCAAGATCAGTAAGTCATTTGTTGCGATGGTAGTGTAGATGATTAACAAATGTAGTATCTTGGTTTACGGGTTTTGGCTGCTTTTCCTTTTCATTTAAAATTTCTTAAATTTTCTGGTTCCATTATAATTAGTTTCAACAATTCTTACAATGCCTAAATTTCAAATCTTGAAGACAGTTTTAATAATAGTTGTCTACAACTTTGTGTAGCTCTGTGAAAATACTGCCAGCAATAGTTGCCACGTCATGGTTGCCGAAATTAGAATAAATAAGACAAATAAATAGCCCAATGATGCTGTCAAATCCACCTGCCTGTTCAAGATCGACCGTTCCAAGACCCAGGCAGTGATTATAGAATGAATCGCTCGCGATGACTTAGCTAACACACAAAAATTCCTGGGACTAACTCTCAACCTTCAACTAACATGGAAACTGCACTTACTAACCATTAAATAAAAACGCCCACAATAGGCTGAAACTACCAATCAGACGAACATGAGGATTGCAGTCTTCCACCATACCTCGCGTCGACACAGCCATACGCCGACCTCTTGTCTCTTATGTCAACATTGCTTGCATTTCAACTACGCCAAAACCTGTCACTCCCACATCCTGGAATGCTGTCTGTCGGTCAGTATTCTTCTTCCCTGCACCACTAGAAGTCTGCTTAAAGTTATTAACGTCCTCTTCTCTTCTCTCGCACTGATCGCCTTCGGATTTCCACAAATTTGACGCCATGCATCTCTGGTAAGTTACTACCGTGCACTATCGCGTCCACACACTCTCTACACCTCACTTCGACGAAATTTTAACTAACTTCCCTTTCTTGGCCACTTTCTCCTTTAACAGAACACTCATTTTCTTTTGTATATTAGGGGTTCTTCCCATTGTTGTTCCTCGCTTTCCAGTAATTTGGTCTGGGACCTCATTCCCATCACTTTCACCCGCATCCTTTCCATTCTGTGTTTCTTCAGGATGTCTGACATATAACCAGTAGACAATGGCCCTGGGAGCCAAAACCACTCTTGTGCTTAAAATAAAATGTTCCGCTGGTACACTCATTTTCTTTTCAAATCTTTCCAAGACTCTCTCCCACAAGAACTATCATCGTCTACTCTTCATTTCTTGCTCAAAATCGGTAAAACCCATTCCTCATCCACAGCCACTCCCCGAGAGACCCATCATCGCAATAATGCCAGTAGAAAACATCACTCGTTAAGATATCAACTTTTATCTTTTACGGGAAACTGTAATAAAAGTTGCCGATATCTTAATTTATGAACCCCGTGTAATTTAACATACTTTCATGGCTTCAAATGAGTTTTACGCAGGGTGGAGTAAAACACGTAGAAAGACGTAAAATCATTAACTGACGAAATTAAGAAATCTGATACATTTATAAATTTAAAAAGAATTGTACAGAATCTTTTGATTTTCTTGATCGCAGTAATACATTACTTTTCAACTGATTCCCTATTAAATTTTTTATATTCTTCATTTTTATCATTAACGTATTGCAATCCATTGCGAGGCTATAGAACTTCGTATTAAGATACACTTCCAAGCTTGGTATGTTTTTCTTATATTTTACATTTTTGATGTTCTTCTCCTTAAGTTAATTTATCTTTAAATGGCCTAGCATCTTGCGGTTAACGAAATAAAATTTTTCTTTTGGCTCAGAATTGCTCTCTGTAACTTCGCTAGTACAACCAACAATGTATCAAAATCTTGGCTCATTGACGAACATGATAATTATTTTTATTCCATTTGTTTTCCAACACCTATGTAAATAATATGTATCGTAAAAATTTGAAATTGTTTCCCAGTGACCTGATACGTATTTTCCATTTCTTGACATAGTTCCGAGATACACTATCGGACGATGACGTACTAGCTTAAAGTGTACGTAGACATAGAGTCTCTAGCATGAGTGGTATATTGTCACTACTTAACGTTTCTGTTGCCCCTAACTAATGTATGTTCTTGACAACCTTAAAAGTTATTTAGCCTAGAGACAATTTCCAATCAGAGGTGCCATATGATCTGTGGGCATCTCAGGTTTTTTTATTTTTTTTACAGTTGTCTAGTTTAGTAACAGCCTGAGCTGGCCCGTGTATTTATATTTGTTGTATGTGTATTAAGGTACCTTGCATACGGTTTCTAGAAGCACCTGATGCTTGTGTTGCCGACCAGTGAGTGCTGTGGTGCGCCCAGACTAGTGAGCGACAGTGGTGCTTGACTCCTGTCTCCCGACGTGTCACTGGAGATCGGACCTGTTGTTCTTCGGAAGCAGCTGGTCTTATTAACTGCATAGTCAAACTGTTGATTTGTTTGTCTGCTTATCGCGCCAGTCGAAGGCTAAATAGACTGCATTAGTGCTACGTATGACGCTCAATTTCTCATTGTCTGGTCCTTCCATTCCCCAAGCAACCAGTGACGGCTGGCCACGTATCAGCGCAGACCAAATATTTTAGGTTAATAGATCAGAGCTTAAAGAAAGATCTCCAATTTGCCTGTGTGCAACGTGATAAACAACAGCGGAAAGCCGTGCAGGGTTGCCGTGCCGTCTTTGGCGTCTTGTCACGGTCCGTGCGGCTGCCCGCCGTCGGAGGTTCGAGTCCTCCCTCGGTCATGGGTGTGTGTGTTGTCCTTAGCGTAAGTTAGTTTAAGTTAGATTAAGTAGTGCGTAAGCCAAGGGACCGATGACCTCAGCAGTTTGGTCCCATAGTCCTCACCATAAATTTCCAATTTTCCAACAGCGGAAAGTACATGGTTAAGGGCAAGTATTCACGAAGACACATAACATCAGCACGTGAGAAGACAAAGAACTGCAAGTGTCTGTACTACTTTCAAGTTCATTGTTAACATGTTTGATTTCTTTTCCATGTTTTCGGTGTACGTTTTTCAGTAACAAATTTTATTTTCAAGTCTGCCATTAAGCTCTTCCATTCGTCGTCGACGTTTTACAACCCGAAATGGTTGCACAGTGGCAGGTAAATAAAGTGAAGTCCTGGGGAGACATGGTCAGATGACAAAGTAATTTCAGACACATGCGCATCATTGGCAGGTATTTAAGTGATGAAAGTAAGTTACAAGACGCTGTGACATGTCGAAGGGCCATCAGAGTGTGTTGCTCTTGTTCGTGTTTTAGTATTATTATCAGGCTTGTCAGTGTACTCGGATGAGACAGCGTTTATCTGCACCTGACAGAGTGTGGAAGGGGCAGTTGTTGGTATCCATTTGACCAGCTGGTCGAATCGAGTAACATCCAGATTTGTGGAGTAGTCAAATGTGACGGTGTCTTCATGTTCGATTGAATGGGGCCGTGAGGGCAAGTACCTTCGACGTCAAGGTTCCGGATGACCGCGTCTGACCACGACAATGTAGGAGCATCGCATTGTGCACCAATCACTTCGTAATCCCTTCACCAAAGTGTCTGCCATCCGAGAATATTTAATGGATTCCGTGTAATATTCTGAGTCGTATTGCACAAGTGGTCGCGAAATAGCAGCAGCTGGTGTAGGGTATTGCTGCCCCATGCTTACACTGTCGTTAATGCAGAAAGACAAGCGGCTGCGTTTGGAGTTGCGCCGTGACCGACAAGCATGGGCTGCGGATGTATGGCGTCGCATTGAGTTAAGCAATGAATCGTGGTTCTGGACTAGCAGCAGCGAGCATGGAGGCGACGTGGGGAGAGATCTCATTCTTCTAATACACTACTGGCCATTAAAATTGCTACACCAAGAAGAAATGCAGATAATAAACGGGTATTCATTGGACAAATATATTATACTAGAACAGACATGTGATTACACTTTCACGCAGTTTGGGTGCATAGATCCTGAGAAATCAGTACCCAGAACAACCACCTCCGGCCGTGATAACGGCCTTGATACGCCTGGGCATTGAGTCAAACAGACCTTGGATGGCGTGTACAGGTACAGCTGCCCATGCAGCTTCAACACGATACACAGTTCATCAAGAGTAGTGACTGGCGTACTGTGACGAGCCAGTTGCTCGGCCACCATTCACCAGACGTTTTCAGTTGGTGAGAGATCTGGAGAATGTGCTGGCCAGGGCAGAAGTCGAACATAATCTGTATCGAGAAAGGCCCGTACAGGACCTGCAACACGCGGTCGCGCATTATCCTGCTGAAATGTAGGGTTTCGCAGGGATCGAATGAAGGGTAAAACCACAGGTCGTAGCACATCTGAAATGTAACGTCCACTATTCAAAGTGCCGTCAATGCGAACAAGAAGTGGCCGAGACGTGTAACCAATGCCACCCCATACCATCACGCCGGGTGATACGCCAGTATGGCGATGACGAATACACGCTTCCAATGTGCGTTCAACGTGATGTCGCCAAACACGTATGCGACCATCATGATGCTGTAAACAGAACATGGATTCATCCGAAAAAATTACGTTTTGTCATTCGTGCACCCAGGTTTGTCGTTGAGTACACCATCGCAGGCGCACCTGTCTGTGATGCAACGTCAAGGGTAACCGCAGCCATGGTCTGCGAGCTGATAGTCCATGCCGCTGCAAGCGTCGTCGAACTGCTCGTGCAGACGGTTGTTGTCTTGCAAACGTCCCCATCTGTTGATTCAGGGATCGAGACGTGGCTGCACGATCCGTTACAGCCATGCAGATAAGATGCCTGTCATCCCGACTGCTAGTGATACGAGACCGTTGGGATCCAGCACGGCGTTCTGTATTACCCTCCTGAACCCACCGATTCCATATTCTGCTAACAGTTATTGGATCTCGACCAACGCGAGCGGCAATGTAGCGATACGATAAACTGCAATCGCGATAGGTTACAATCCGACCTTTATCAAAGTCGGAAACGTGATGGTACGCATTTCTTCTCCTTACATGAGGCATCACAACAACGTTTCACCAGGCAACGCCGGTCAACTGCTGTTTGTGTGTGAGAAATTGGTTGGAAACTTTCCTCATGTGAGCATGTTGCAGGTGTCGCCACCGGCGCCAACCTTGTGTGAATGCTCTGAAAAACTAATCATTTGCATATGACAGCATCTTCTTCCTGTTGGTTAAATTTCGCGTCTGTAGCACGTCATCTTCGTGGTGTAGCAATTGTAATGGCCAGTAGTGTATTTTTGGAGAGGCTCAACGATGTTACTCGTGGCTTAATGTTGTAGAGAGTCCTTTGGTATGTCGTCAGGTCATGATTGTTAGTGATTGGGAGAGCTCTGACTGCACAAACGTACATTACAGACATGATAAGTGTTCCTATGTTACATTCAATGCGACAGTTTCTTGGTGCCAATTTCCAACAGGACAATGCTCGTCCACACATGGAACTTATCTCTACGAACTGCCTGCGTGATGATGAGGTACTTCCGTGGCCAGAAGATCCCTAGATCCGTCCCCGGCAGAACATGTGTGGAACGAGCACCCACGTCTCTCCCTTTGCCAATGCCAATGATACCAAGGACCAGTTTAGAACAGCTGTAGACCCGCTTACCTCAGGAGAGGATACAACGGCCTTATGAAACCTTTCCCAAACGAATCGGTGCATGCATCTAGGCCAGAAGTGGTGCAACGTCGTCTTTATAACTATGTTCATATTGCCAAGTTCTTTGTAATTTTGATTCGACCTAGTAAACAATGAAATAACATCACACACAGTCAATCTGTGAGGTTTGAACTCGTTACCTCCTCTCCTTCTGCGTGCTACACTCTTTTTGTCAGTTGTGTATATACAAGATGTGAAAAAAATGGTGCTTACCGTTTTTGTCAAGTCTAGTGTTGAAACTTCATGGCAGATTAAAACTGTGTGGCGGACCGAGACTCGAACTCGGGACCTTTGCCTTTCGTGGCAAGTGCTCTACCACTTGCCCGCGAAAGGCGAAGGTCCCGAGTTCCGGCACACAGTTTTAATCTGCCAGGAAGTTTCATATCAGCGCACACTCTGCTGCAGAGTGAAAATCTCATCCTGGAAAGTCTAGTGTTGTCTCCTTCAAAGTAGTTCCTTTCTGATTGCACACACTTTTTCCTGCCTTCTGCCATTGATGATAACATTTCTGCAATTCATCTTCTGTAATATCCTCCTAGACCCTCGTCAATGCTTTTTGGACATCTTGTGTTGTTTGAAAATGGTGTCCCTTGACCGCCATTTTGGCTCTTGGAAATAGAAAAAAGTTGCATAGAGTGATAACTGCTGAATAAGGTGGCTGTGGTAGTACTGAAATTTGTTTTGAGGTTAAAAATTCCTGTACTGACAGAGCAGCATGGGATGGCGCATTATCGTGATGCAGAATCCAATTATCAGCAATATTAGCACGGACACGAAGAACTCTTTTACAAAATCTTTCTAAAATTTCTTTGTAGTAATGTTGGTTAACTGTTTGTCCATGAGGCACCCACTGTTTATGAACAACTCCCTTGGAATCAAAAGCACAGAAGCATGCATTTCAATTGCCTCGCGATGACTGGGTGTTGTGTGCTGTCCTTAGGTTAATTAGGTTTAAGTAGTTCTAAGTTCTAGGGGACTGATGACCATAGATGTTAAGTCCCATAGTGCTCAGAGCCATTTGAACCATGTAAGTAAGTTTTGACTTGGACATGCGAGCTTTTTCTGGTCTGGGTGATCCCTTTGAGCACCATTGCTAACTTTGGCATTTTGTCTCTGGACTGTACTGAAAAAACAAATTTCATCACCAGTGATAACACGGCTCAACAATTCTGGATTGATTTCCGTTTCTTCTAACAGATCGGCTGCCCTTTTTTCCGTGTTTTTCGCTGTTGTGGTGTGAGATTTTTGGGGACCATTTTTGCACAAATCTTTCTCACACCAAGATCTTCAGTTATTATTAGACGAACCGTTTCTCGATTGACGTTCAGTTCTGCAATCATTTTCACGCATAATCTTCGATCAGATCGTACGAGTTCACGCTCCCTGGCCAGGCTGACATTCGTCCGTGAGGTTGATGGTCGTCCACTGCGGTCTCCATCGTCAACATTCGTTCTGACAACGAAAAACTTGAGCTCTTGACATAACCACCACTCCAAAAGCCTTCTGAAGCTTACCATAAGTTGTTGTCGCGTTTTCACCCAATTTAACGCAAAAAGAAGTGGCATACCGTTGCGCAATATTATGCAGATCCATTTCCTTGACGACAGAGACGAACACGTGTTAACTTATTACAGCACGAAACACGACTGAGCAGATGCATCAATGTGCCGCTTGGACTAGAAGCAGGTTATAGACCAAGGTCAAAGATATTGTGCCTACGCAAGCCTGCAGAGTTGCCACATCTTGCAAAGAAAATAAGTCTCATTACTTTATTGTTGCACCTCGTACACTGTTAACGCCAGCTTATTCCTTCATTTGCTCAACATGCAGGTGGTTGGTGATAATTTAGTAAATATCTTGTATTTTAAGGAGATAACTTTTTAGTTTTTTTACTGCTTTTAGATTGTCTCCTCTCTTGTGAAGAAAAATTACTCCATTGTTCCAGTTTGGCGGAAATGCCTTTAACTCGTGCCACTGAGTAAATAACCATTAAAAAATACCGCCACGAAAACGAGGTTTAATAATGCAAAACTGGTATAAAGTGTCCTAAATGTCTGTATATGAAAATAATTAATATTTCAATGCAACCGCAAATGCTAGGTAGGGGCAGGATTTCTGAGTCAGATACCTATTTGAACTTTAGTTGATTGGGAAAGTATTTTGTTGTGTCTCGTGGAAGATCGAGAAACGTCTACAGTCATGGGTTAGAATTTGACAGTGGGGTGATTATATTGTGTAGGGTCAGCAGATAACTGTTCAGCAATACGCTGCTCGCGTTTGTCGGAGTACCACGACTGTCATCCGACTGTGCAACTATGGGGTAAGAAGGGTCATACTGAATGCCATGCGGTATCTCAGTGGTCGCACGCGACTAGCGCTCGAGAGGACAGACATGTTGTTCGCTAGGTTGTACAGTATCTTACAGTCACGTGACAGATACGTGATTTGGGTCAGGAAAGTCTCGACACAGATATGCGACAACGTCCTGAGTACCACAGACTGTAATGCAGAGACCACTCTTGCCACTTTCCTGACACACAGCAGGTACAGGTACGCAAACAGGGATGTACCAAATTGCAACACTGGGCACATGAGAGCCATCACGTGATCTTCTTAAATGCGTCATGTTTCCGTGTAAACCATCTCAATGGGCTTATTCTTGTGTGGAGGCCCTGAAGAGAACGAGTTCGTCACAAGAAAAAAAAAAAAAAGGTTCAAATGGCTCTGAGCACTATGGGACTTAACAGCTGAGGTCATCAGTCCCCTAGAACTTAGAACAACTTAAACCTAACTAACCTAAGGACACCACACACATCCATGCCCGAGGCAGGATTCGAGCCTTTGACCGTAGCGGTGGCGCGGTTCCAGACTGAAGCGCCTAGAACCGCTCGGCCACTCCGGCCGGCCAATTCGTCACCATCAAATGGACTTCCTGCCTAGACGGTATGGAGTACGACTGGGTAACATAGTGAATGATACTGACGCAGGTTTGACATCTCCGACGATTTAATATCGGTCGTTGTGCCCTATTTTGGAAGTTTCCGTGACGTTATCTTTCAACAAGATAATGCACTATCTCAAGCTACAAGTGCTGTCCTGACCTATATAGCCTTAGCTAATCGGTTCGCAACATTTCTCAAATACTGGAAACACCTGGTCTCTGGTTGCCGAGAGACTTGAACAGCACGAATCTAGCCGCTACGATTTCTTGAGTCTGGCACACAGTAGCAGCAGCATGGAATGACACTACTGTATCTGTCATCCTAGCTTTTACGACTCGATGCGCAGCCGGGTACGAATCGTTGTTACTGCTAGAAGTGAGAACACTTTGTACTAAATTTCACTCTCTACACACCCCAAAATTAACCACGTGTTCTTTCCTACTGTACTGTACAAGCGCAACAAGTAAAATTTCGTTATCTCCTATGACCGCTGGTGTTATCATTTTAACGGGCAGCGGTATATTTGCGATACTTAACAGTGGGCCCGCAGTTCGGCGGATATGTGTTGTCTCGTGGTAGCCCTGATGGCGGTCCGTTCCTGCCGAGAACAGCCGGCGGGCATCTGCCTCCGGTGGCGCTGTGGCGTCCTGCAAAGGTCGCGGTGCCGGCCGGGAACTGGTTCCGCCTCACGCCGCGCTAGCCACTCACCTTGCGCTCGCTGTGGCCGGCCACAGCTTCCGTCTGGCGTGCCATGTCTGGACATAAACGCGAGCGACCCGCACCGGCCTTCTGCAGTTCGTACACAGTAAAAGGCTCCCACAACACTCGCCCGTACTGTTTAAAGGGCACCATACACGCTCCGGCAAGCCTGACCGTAAGAACGGTATTACACTATCAAATTTCTTTGTCAAATATCTTTGTCAGAAATCTTTGTCAATGATATTTGATGGTGTAATAGGGAACTTTGTCAAATGTCGTCCAATATTTGATCAAATCTAGGGCCTCGCTGTAGATTTGATCAAAGAAGTCCCTTGTCTTCTGTTCACTGCAATGTGACATGTTACCACATGGAGCGCTATCATCGCTGCAGCGTTCTGTCGTCTGTAGTGTTTTTATAAACATTGCCGGCAAATATAATTGGTGTGTGCCGACAACTACAAAATTAAAAGAGATGTATGAGCTGATGAGGCGCTTAACAACGTGAGGCACCCTGAATACAAAAATAGATTAAGAAGATTGGAGACCTGACCTGACCTAACCTAACCCTCTCCTGTAGCAAGGAATCGGAGTGTTACAGTGAGCCTGTCTTCTGCAGATGTAGCAGTTCTTAAATGAATATTGTGCTTTGTGATATGAGGACACACTTCACTGAGCACATACAGAAATGTATGCTCATCCATTCTTAAGTAATTGATGTACGACTTCACGTCCTCCACTGTAAGCTCACGTAACAAGTTTTGTTGAATGCTTTTATCGTGTGGTCGTAAAACCCACGGCTTCACCCAGATATGTTTCCTTTTTTCCCCCGCTTTTCATCCACATGTGCTACATGCAACTGCTGCGGTTAATAACAAGTTGTTGTCGTCATCCATCGTGAAATTTGACGAAAAATATGATGACAGTGCAATACCCCTTCTAGCGCTACGTCAAACATCTTTGTCAAATATATTTGATGGAAGATTTGATCATATCTTTGATCAAATCTTTGACAAAGAAATTTGATAGTGTAATACCGGCCTTATAGCGTGAACAGTCCTCCGGAACACTGGCGGCCGATTGGATTGGACCTCTCATACACCTTCAGTTGTACCTAGGCCGGCAAGCATGCGACATCGTCCTTCGTGATGATGTTCTCCAGCGATGAAGTTTCGCTCGTAATTCTTGTATTAATAGAGTGTGATAAAACACAGAGCTAACAACCTATGGCACTGTGTAAACTGCGGTTTCTGCAGAAACAAATTTATGAACATGTCAAGAAACCTATTTTGACTAAAACAACTACCTTAGAATGGATGAAAGTACGTACAACTGGCATCATTGGGAGAGAAATACGGAGACATAGAGTAGCCACTTATGAACGACTTACGACAACAACTGATCTTGTATTTTATTGTACTGTATTGTATTGTATTGCATGTCAATCGGGGGCCTAGAAACGACGGAGAGGCTCCGCAGTGGTCCACAACCCCACGATGACTACCGCAGTCCATTTCACCCCTCCGCCGCCCCACACCGAACCCAGGGTTACTGTTCGGTTCGGCCCCCGGTGGACCCCCCAGGGAACGTCTCACACCAGACAGGTTGAAAGGGTACAGTACCGCCCGACATTGAAAATAGGTACAACATACTTCATTATTCTTGTCAGAACAACACATTTTTTTTGTAAAATAACTCAATTTCAATTAATACAGCGAAGCCGGATACCAGTGTGGAAAAGAATGACAATTTATTTATTTAATTGATCACATGTGCACTCCCACAAAGTAAATCCCTACATCCAGTTTGGTGAGATCTGTGAAATGAATGAATGTATGGTCGTCTGCTAACCGCAGATAGTGAATGTGAATATATGATCATCTTTGAGACGATCCATTGGCCACCTTTGGTGGGACCAAAGAAATGAAATTTACCTGAGCTTTGAGCGCCTGAAATGTGGCTGACCAATACGGTAGCAAGGTGCTCCCCCACTTCAGCAGAGGTGCGAGAGGACCTCGAGAACGGCCATGTTTCAGCACTCTGCCGCTGGATCTTGTGCTGTTAAGACCTGTTTTAGTTGTGCTCCGTAATGACAAAAGAGTGGAGACATGGTATGCATGTGGAATATTTAAGAGTAGTTTGAAATAATAATTTCTCTATTTCAGGAACTTTTGTGGGGAGAATTAAATATCAGGCAGGTAATATTAATGGGATTGTAGTAATCCTCGGAAGTGACCAACGGTCACAATGAAACCATGTGTAGCAATAAGTTGAAATACCTCCGTGTGCTTAAGTTAAGCTGAATTACTAGCGTGTGTACAATAAGTTGAAATATTTAAGAAATAGCGTGTGTACCATATGTTGAAATATTTAAGAAATGGCGTGTGCAGGACTTGAAATTAGAGACGAGTACTTCCACGTGGTGAGTACTGTGTGAGTCTCAAACTGTGTATGAGACAAAAGATGAAGAGAAGTACTCGTCCATGGTATCAGTTGAGGACTCGCGTGTGTGATGAATACGTTCTTAATATTACTTTGCGTGATATGATTCCGTGTGACGCTAGATTCAAACTCTGAGAGAGAAGCAAGGTGAGTCGGCCGTCTATCCAGCAACGCCACTTGGCTTGCATTGCACAGGAAGACGTGCAAATATCTCCAGAGTTCATAGTAGGAAAGTAGAAATACAAAGTGGGGCAGTGTCGTGTGAAAGTGGGATAAATACTAATTGAAGTGGGAAAGCTGAAAGTGATAGTGTTGTGACTATGTAGTGTTTTGTATTCCATGTCGTAGTGTGGTGTATGTCATGTAATTTGGGTATGTGTGGTTTGCATGGGAGAGTAGCAAGGTAGTTTCAAAAGATTAGTGGGTTATGCTTGTTCCTTCGGTACTGCTCGGTCTGGAGGATAGTTTCGTGATGATGATTGTGAGAGTCGAAGTGTGAGAAATAATAAAAGATCCACCATCCTATCCAGAAAGTGCACTGTAGCGTTAAATAATTACGAGACCATAATATAGAGATTCACCAATGTAAAGCCATGCCCACTGGGCGGAATTTCTCATGTGTTATTGTTGTAGGTTATAGAATTTGTGTGTTTAGGTTAGAGAATTTATCGGAATAAATAAGATAGTGAAAAGAAAAAGATTGGTGGACTTTTCCTTCGAATTGTATGTTGTCATAATGTCCCGAATTTATAATGTGTGCGCCATTCATATACAGTGCGGTGGCCACGTGTTGACAAAAGCCGTTAAATAAAAAAGAAAGAAAATGTGGTATTGCCAGTGCGTAGTGTACAGTCAGAGTTCTGTAAATTACTGATAGTCAGATGCGTGTTTCCGTTGCGTATTAATCATATAGGAGGAAACTTGTAACTTAAGTGTGAGTACTAGAGTTCATGTTACTCGATAAATAAGAATGAATCCACTCGCTTGGCAGACCACTCATCTTGCAGGCCTGACTGCTTGATGCCACAGTATGAGCAAGGCATGTGGGTGCCTCTCAAAGTGTAATGGTGGTGTACGCGTACGTGGAGAATTTGTTTGCGCAGCAATCGCCGACATAGTGTAACTGAGGCGGAATAAGGGGAACCAACCCGCATTCGGCGAGGCATATGGAAAACCGCCTAAAAAAACCATCCACAGACTGGCCGGTTCACCGAACCTCGTCACAAATCCGCCGGGCGGATTGGTGCCGGGGACCAGGCGCTCCTTCCCTCCGGAAAGCCGTGCGTTAGACCGCACGGCCAATCGGGCGGACTAACGACTGATGTTACTAGCTACAGGTAGGCATTTGGAGAACACAAAGTTTTCTTTACTATCACGTCATCACAAGCACCTACGAAACTTAAACCTCGAGCATGTGAAACAAGTTATGAGGTCGCATATAGGGATCACCAGCAGGTTACAGAGGAGAAATACAATTTAAAAGCCGGCCGGGGTGGCCGATGGTTCTAGGTGCTGCAGTCTGGAACCGCGCGACTGCTACGGTCGCAGGTTCGAATCCTACCTCGGGCGTGGATGTGTGTGATGTCCTTAGGTTAGTTAGGTTTAAGTAGTTCTAAGTTCTAGGGGACTGATGACCTCAGATGTTAAGTCTCATAGTGCTCAGAGCCATTTGAATAATTTAAAAAAATCATTGTATGTAGACATATTTTAAGACATTTACTTTTATTGTGTTACAATGAAAAATCCTGTATCACTGTCACGTGATCCCTGGACGACTAAAAAATACATTTCCAGCATTCGTAAATTGCATTCGAGGCAATTCTGAGACGAAATACAAACTTTCAGAAATGATGGAGGAGGGCAAATGTGCCGATTTGAAGGAAGAGGCACTGATTCAGAAGTAATGAGTCGAGAATTGTAAGCGAAAATCGTTCTGATACATCTGACAGTGGACCTTTTCTACTACAAGCTCTTCACTTTCTATTTTATAGTAGGAGTTAGTAGTCTGGAGAAAACAAGATCAAATGTCTAGTAAACATGGGAGGTGCATAGCTTAAGAGCTAAGAGCAGTTTTTCCTCTTTGCTACTATGAAACACGTTTCTTCCACTGAACAAGTGCAGATAGCTCTTAAGGTATATCTACATCTACACTGATACTCCACACGTACGCTGCGTGGCGGAGGGTAAGCTGCACCGCTACTTGTCATTTTCCCCCTGTTCAACTCGCAAATAGAGCGAGAGAAAAAACGACTGTCTGTACGCCTCCGTGTGAACCCTAATTTCTCGTACCTTATCTTCGTGGTTCTCATGCGCGATGTGTACTGGCGGCAGTAGAATCGTTCAGCACTCAGCTTCAAATACCGGTTCTCTAAATTTTGTCAATAACAGTTCTCGAAAAGAACGTCGCCTTCCCTCCAGGAATTCCCATTTAAGTTCCCGAAGCATCTCCATAACACTTACGTGTTGTTCGAACCTACCAGTGATAAATCTAGCAGCCCGACTCTGAATTGCTTCGATGACTCCCTCCAGTACGACCTGGTACGGATCCCAAACACTCGAACAGTACTCAAGAGTAGTTCTCGCCAGCGTCCTATATGCGGTCTTCTTTACAAGTGAACCACTCTCTCCTAAAATTCTCCCAATAAGCTAAAGTCGACCATTTGCCTTCCCTACCACAGTTTTCACATGCTCGTTCCACCCTATACCGCTTTGCAACGTTACGGCCAGATATTTAAACGACTTGACTGGGTCAAGTAGGACACTAGTAACACTATATCCGAACATTACAGGATTTTTCCTTCCTATTTATCATCATTAACTTTCACTTTTCCACATGTAGGCCTAGCTACCATTCATCAAACCAACTGGAAATTCTGTCTAAGTCGTCTTGTATCTTCCTAAATTGGAAATTTGTGGTAAGGACTAAGGGACCATCGGTCCCTAGGCTTACACACTACTTAATCTAACTTAAACTAACTTACGCTATGGACAAGACATATACCCATGCCCGAGGGAGGTTTCGAACCTCCGACGAGGGAGCTGCGCGAACCGTGACGAAGCGCCCCAGACCGCACGGCTACCCCGCGAGGCGTATCTTCCTACAGTCACTCAACTTCAGCACTTACCGTACACCGCTGCATCATCAACAAACAATCGCGGATGTCCACCCCGTCCGCCAAATCATTTACATATACAGAGAACAACAGCAGTCCTATCACACTTCCCTGGGGCACTCCTGACGATACCGTTGTCGCTGATGAACACTCGCCGTCGAGGACAACGTACTGGGTTCTATTATTTAAGAAGTCTTCTAGCAACTGACATGTCTGTAACTTATTCTTTATACTCGTACCTTCGTTAACAGCCTGTAATGCGTTACCGTGTGAAATGCTTTCGGGAAATCTAGAAATATGCAATTTGCCTGTAGGCCCTCATCCATAGTTCTCAGAATATCATGTGAAAAAGGGGCAAGCTGAGCAATATATTTTAGAACCCTTGTTACTAGACTATTTTTTCTTGTTTTAGTCCATACTACTTAAACCAAAAATACACTCCTGGAAATGGAAAAAAGAACACATTGACACCGGTGTGTCAGACCCACCATACTTGCTCCGGACACTGCGAGAGGGCTGTACAAGCAATGATCACACGCACGGCACAGCGGACACACCAGGAACCGCGGTGTTGGCCGTCGAATGGCGCTAGCTGCGCAGCAATTGTGTACCGCCGCCGTCAGTGTCAGCCAGTTTGCCGTGGCATACGGAGCTCCATCGCAGTCTTTAACACTGGTAGCATGCCGCGACAGCGTGGACGTGAACCGTATGTGCAGTTGACGGACTTTGAGCGAGGGCGTATAGTGGGCATGCGGGAGGCCGGGTGGACGTACCGCCGAATTGCTCAACACGTGGGGCGTGAGGTCTCCACAGTACATCGATGTTGTCGCCAGTGGTCGGCGGAAGGTGCACGTGCCCGTCGACTTGGGACCGGACCGCAGCGACGCACGGATGCACGCCAAGACCGTAGGATCCTACGCAGTGCCGTTGGGGACCGCACCGCCACTTCCCAGCAAATTAGGGACACTGTTGCTCCTGGGGTATCGGCGAGGACCATTCGCAACCGTCTCCATGACGCTGGGCTACGGTCCCGCACACCGTTAGGCCGTCTTCCGCTCACACCCCAACATCGTGCAGCCCGCCTCCGGCGGTGTCGCGACAGGCGTGATTGGAGGGACGAATGGAGACGTGTCGTCTTCAGCGATGAGAGTCGCTTCTGCCTTGGTGCCAATGATGGTCGTATGCGTGTTTGGCGCCGTGCAGGTGAGCGCCACAATCAGGACTGCATACGACCGAGGCACACAGGGCCAACACCCGGCATCATGGTGTGGGGAGCGATCTCCTACACTGGCCGTACACCACTGGTGATCGTCGAGGGGACACTGAATAGTGCACGGTACATCCAAACCGTCATCGAACCCATCGTTCTACCATTCCTAGACCGGCAAGGTAACTTGCTGTTCCAACAGGACAATGCACGTCCGCATGTATCCCGTGCCACCCAACGTGCTCTAGAAGGTGTACGTCAACTACCCTGGCCAGCAAGATCTCCGGATCTGTCCCCCATTGAGCATGTTTGGGACTGGATGAAGCGTCGTCTCACGCGGTCTGCACGTCCAGCACGAACGCTGGTCCAACTGAGGCGCCAGGTGGAAATGGCATGGCAAGCTGTTTCACAGGACTACATCCAGCATCTCTACGATCGTCTCCATGGGAGAATAGCAGCCTGCATTGCTGCGAAAGGTGGATATACACTGTACTAGTGCCGACATTGTGCATGCTCTGTTGCCTGTGTCTATGTGCCTGTGGTTCTGTCAGTGTGATCATGTGATGTATCTGACCCCAGGAATGTGTCAATAAAGTTTCCCCTTCCTGGGACAATGAATTCACGGTGTTCTTATTTCAATTTCCAGGAGTGTATATTCGTTAACAAAATTCTTCCTAAATCAACCATCACACTTGGGAAAGCACAGTGATGTACACACGCTATGTTATCAAAAGTATACGGACACCTTGCTGAAAATGACTTTCAAGTTCCTGGCGCCCTCCATCGGTAATGATGGAATTCAGTATGGTGTTGACCCACCCTTAGCCTCGATGACAGCTTCCATTCTCTCATACATACGTTCAGTCACGTGCTGGAAGGTTCCTTGGGGAATGGCAGTCCATTCTTCACGGAGTGCTGCACTGAGGAGAGGTATCGATGTCGGTCGGTGAGGCCTGGCACGAAGTTGGCGTTCCAAAACATCCCAACGGTGTTCTATAGGATTCAGGTCAGGGCTCTATGCAGGCCACTACATTACAGGGATGTTATTGTCGTGTAACTACTCCTCCACAGGCCGTGTTTTATCAACAGGTGCTCGATCGTCTTCAAAGATGCAGTCGCCATCCCCGAATTGTTCTTCAACAATGGGAAGCAAGAAGACGCTTAAAACATCAATGTAGGCCTGTTCTGTGATAGTGCCACGCAAAACAACAAGGGGTGCAAGCCCTCTCCATGAAAAATACCATAACGCCACCGCCTCCGCATTTTACTGTTGGCACTACACACGCTGGCAGATGACGTTCACCGGGAATTACTATACCCACACCCTGCCATCGGATCGCCGCATTGTGTACCGTGATTCGTCACGCCACACAACGTTTTTACGCTGTTCGATAGTCGAATGTTTACGCTCCTTACACCAAGCGAGGCATCGTTTGGCATTTACGGGCGTAAAGTTTGACCTATGAGCAGCCGTTCGACCATGAAATCCAGGTTTCCTTTTCTCCCGCCTAACTGTCGTAGTACTTGCAGTGCATCCCGATGCAGTTTTGAATTCCTGTGTGATGGTCTGGATAGATTTCCGCCTCTTACACGTTACGACCCTCTTCAAGTGTTGGCGGTCTCCGTCAGTCAACAGACGAGGTCGGCCTGTACGTGTTCCTTCACGTTTCCACTTCACTATCACATCGGAAACAGTGGGCCTAGGGATGTTTAGGAGTGTGAAAGTCTCGCGTACAGACGTATGACACAAGTGACGCCCAATCATCCGACCACATTCGAAGTCCCTGAGTTCCGAGGAGCACCCCATTCTGATCTCTCACGATGTCTAATGACTACTGAGGCCGCTGTTATGGAGCACCTGGCAGTAGGTGGCATCATAATGCGCCTAATGCAAAAAACGTATGTTTTTGGGGTGTCCGGATACTTTTTATCACATAGAGTACCTACAGCACTAGAGAAAAAGTGACCTTCATAACCTATTGTCAAAGCTCTTGTAAGTAGGCTGTTTAGGTTTTTTTATTGGTAACGCCACCTCTGTATAAAAATCACTAGCTGTGCTGTGTGCAGTCTGTGTCTAGTTTGCATTGTTGTCTGCCATTGTAGTGTTGGGCAGCGGCAGCTGGATGTGAACAGCGCGTAGCGTTGCGCAGTTGGAGGTGAGCCGCCAGCAGTGGTGGATGTGGGGAGAGAGATGGCGGAGTTTTGTAATTTGTCATGAACTGCTATATATATTATGACTATTAAGGTAAATACATTGTTTGTTCTCTATTAATATCTTTCATTTGCTAACTATCTCTATCAGTAGTTAGTGCCTTCCGTAGTTTGAATCTTTTATTTAGCTGGCAGTAGTGGCGCTCGCTGTATTGCAGTAGTTCGAGTAACCAAGATTTTTGTGAGGTAAGCGATTTGTGAAATGCATAGGTTAATGTTAGTCAGGGCCATTCTTTTGTAGGGATTTCTGAAAGTCAGATTGCGTTGAGCTAAAAATATTGTGTGTCAGTTAAAGCACAGTCATGTAGAATTCTTCAAAAAGGGGACATGGCCATTTTTAGTAATATTTTTTCTGCTTGAGCTTTGTCATGTTTAGTATAAGTTATTTCATTTTCTGCTATTGTCTGCCAGGCATAGTGATACTAAATTTTACTATACATTACTCTGTTAAGCCAGTTTTACTACTGATTTAATTTTCTTGTTTGCTGCTCATTGCCTTATATTAGTTGTAATATTGCTGCTTGCTTTTACAATTTCCATTTTTTCATTGCTATTTGTATTAATTGTTTTGTGCTGCTGCATTGCCTCGTCCCTTAGTTTAGCATCTGAGCTCAGTAGATTTAAGTTAGCTTAAGAGGGGGTAGCCTATAAGAGAATGAGTTGCGATGAATTTGAAGAAATGCACTGAGAGGCTATACGAGAAAAGTACAGATAGCAGGTATAGATAGGACTTTTGGAGATAATGAGCAATGAAGGGAGATCTCCGAGAAGTAAAGAAAATTTTGTTTGCAAAATACTGCAGTAAAACAAACCCTGTCCTTTCCCTTTCTGTTATTACGCTGTGTTTGTGTACTCTTGTATATTTATGTTTTTCCTGTCTTTATATGTTTACCTCATAAGACTTATGTTGTAGAATTTTTCTCATACTCAGCTACATGAACTATGATGAGGAGTACTGTTATCCTCAAATATAATTTGCATTAATAATATGTTATTTACTTTGTAAAGATGTTTAGACTTTATTTATTCTGTTTTGTTGCTCATATGTGAAGTTGTTGTTTCCAAAGCTATTCTGATCCTTTATGTATTTACTTATCTCATAATTCCTGTAACCCTGATGTATATGTTATTTCGATTTTTTTGTAAAGCCTGTACTACAAATGTTATCTGTATTGTTATGCTCTTTAATGATGTATTTTGTACCTTTGTTATTGTATCCTGATGTTATAAAATTGTAATTGACACCAGTTCTTCAAATTAAGTTACATTTCACTGCACACGTTTCTGTTAGTCATAGTATATGGACAATATGTGACACGTAGGGACTGTTAGTGTTTGCACGTGTGTTAATAATTCAGCAAGGGACTGGATAACAGCGTTGCTGGTTCTAAGGACAATTCCAAAAACTTCGTGAGTGCATAAGTGGTGGTTATGGACTTGCTATATTATCTGCAAGACTCTTCAATGGTGATTGTGCACCTGCACAGTCACAGCAGATGGCTGCTAGCCATCTCTACAAGGACTGCAGTGGGTCTACACCTTTCATGACTCACCAATACCATTATTTCTACAAGGACTGCAGTGGGTCTGCACCTCTGGTGGCCCACCAATACCATAATCTCTACCAGGACTACAGTGGGTCTGCTCTGTGATGACCTACCTACCAGTATTCTTCAAAACTTCAATGAACTCTGCTGTGGGTTTGCTCTGTTGTGGCCCATTACCTGTCTGCATGTCAAGAGCCAGCACTGTCTTTCTGTTGGAAGGACAACACTACTTCTACAAGACTGCATGGAAAGCCACTACTTCCGTGTGCATTTTCTTTTACTGCTCAGACTTTGAGAAAAACACTGCAATGTTACTGTGATGAATGATTAGGACTGTCTTTATGGACTGTGAGAAAATTTTAGCATTTGACCAACATTGTATCAATAAGTGTGTGCGTTTGATATCTTTGTTATTGTAATTATGAAAAATTTTATCAAATCATTATTGGCCACTGCCCAAAACAATTTGTAAAATTTTTTGTGGTGAGCATGGGGGCTATGTAAGTAGGCTGTTTAGGTTTTGTTATTGGTAACGCCACCTCTGTATAAAAATCACTGGCTGTGCTGTGTGCAGTCTGTGTCTAGTTTGCATTGTTTTCTGCCATTGTAGTGTTGGGCAGCGGCAGCTGGATGTGAACAGCGCGTAGCGTTGCGCAGTTGGAGGTGAGCCGCCAGCAGTGGTGGATGTGGGGAGAGAGATGGCGGAGTTTTGTAATTTGTCATGAACTGCTATATATATTATGACTATTAAGGTAAATACATTGTTTGTTCTCTATTAATATCTTTCATTTGCTAACTATCTCTATCAGTAGTTAGTGCCTTCCGTAGTTTGAATCTTTTATTTAGCTGGCAGTAGTGGCGCTCGCTATATTGCAGTAGTTCGAGTAACCAAGATTTTTGTGAGGTAAGCGATTTGTGAAATGCATAGGTTAATATTAGTCAGGACCATTCTTTTGTAGGGATTTCTGAAAGTCAGATTGCGTTGAGCTAAAAATATTGTGTGTCAGTTAAAGCACAGTCATCTAGAATTCTTCAAAAAAGGGGACGTTTCACTCTCAGTGGCTCAGAAAGTAGTTCAATACATACCAACAAAAATATTCGAACATTCGTCCAGTAACATTAAAATATCTGATAACTCGTTCTATTCCACTGAAGAACTTATACACAAAAGCTGGTAGCCAGAAAAAATTAAAAACAATAAAAAGTAAAAATAAATTAATTAATTAAGTACAGTTGCATGAGCACGACTAGAAATAACTGTGTGTTCATTAATATGAAGACTACTCGTGTACACATATACTGCAAACTGACTCGTTCTACATCATTTCCATAAAAGAATCGTTAATGTGATCTATGGAACATGTAACTAACTATTAACTAAGAATTGTACAATCTAGACGGAAAGTAATCTTCATAGCGACGGAAGCCCATGAGGAATTTTCCTGCATCTTGCGGTATAGATGTGTGGCGTGTTCTTGGTTGAATCCAGAGGTTTAATATAGGAATGTGATTAAATTTCCCAAAGCCAGAATTAGGTTTAAAAACTTGTTCAGAATGACACAGGGTTAGCTGCCGTCCCCTGACTGGCTTGCGTTATATTCGTTGTGCGAAATATTAGAGGGCAACGCTGTCCTTATATTGAGTAACATCTGTTTGTGACTCTCAGACGGCAGGCGACTGACTAATCAGGAGTTTTTACACTACACTTGTTGAGATGTGTTGGTTCATTATTATTGCTCTTGTTCTGCTGGTTTTCATATCTTATGTATTATTCGTGGTCTATCTCCAAGAAGGGATCGGTTGGTAGGGCATATTCTGAGGCATCAAGGGATCATCAATTTAGTATTGCAGGGCAGCGTGGAGGTTAAAAATCGTAGATGGAGACCAAGAGATGGCGCTATGAGGCGCTTCAGTCTGGAACCGTGTGACCGCTACGGTCGCAGGTTCGAATCCTGCCTCGGGCATGGATGTGTGTGCTGTCATTAGGTTGGTTAGGTTTAAGTAGTTCTAAGTTCTAGGGAACTGATGACCACAGATGTTAAGTCCCATAGTGCTCAGAGCCATTTAAACCATTAAAGATCCGCCGAAACAACATTTTCAGTTTTCATTGCTCCGCACTTCGGAAACAGACTTCCTGTTTCCGCCCTTTTGCATAGCCACACCGGCGAACACACACAACCAACTCCTCGTGACTCCCCACTGCTACCTTTTTTGGCGCGCTCGCACGCCCAGCGATAGTGCATTTATAATTTATTACACTCTTTGACAATAGCTTTTCCCTGACTAGGCCAGCGTGTCTTCTTACAAAATGTTAACTTTCCATGTCTATTCTCTTTCTCAAATAACTAATAGCATTTGTAACTTGACAACATATTTACAATAATAATATTCAGCACAACTATAGAAGCAAACTTCTCAAAACACGTAGAAAATGTATGATCCTTCACAGAGTTGTGGTTTTACAATTTCTTTATTGAATACCACCAGTTTCCACGAAATAGCAGATTATCCACAGGCGCCTGTGTACAAAGAAAAAGACTAAAATTTTCTCGGTTTTCAAGCCATTTCAGTTTGAATTAAATATTCAAGCTTTTGAAGGCTATTACCGCCATTGTTTTCAGGAATAAAAACCACCGACTGCCAGGGCTGGTACAGTTTTCCGCTTATAAAGGCACCTATTGGAGAGGGCTGTAACGATGCGTGTGTGGAAGGCGAGTTGGACAACTCTTAACAGTTCTGGTCCACCGTGGTACCGGGACTCACGAGAAACACGGGCCCCGCAACGAACAGGGCCCACGAGAAATACGGGCCCTGCAATGAACTTCTGATGTCAAACTAGTCGGTTTGTCCGCCACCCTTCGCGGGCTGTCAATTCCGTGCACGGTCCACGGGGAATCAATATGTAATTAAGAAGGTACCCATTAAAGGTCTTAGCTTATGCAGTCAAGAATTGTTAAACTCATTAGAAATAGCTACTCACTTCCTGCCACAGACGGCTGCTGGCACTCGTAAGACCTGCAGTGTCATATGCTGCGGTCTGTCTTTCCCGTGGGCCTCGGAGCGGTACCGAGTGAAGTCAAGGGGTGCGAGCTGCTGGGACCACGCTTGAAACTGACGCTCCCTCCTTCCTACGAGCGTAAACAATCCATCTTTGCTTCCTTGCGTTATCCAATACCCATCTCCACGTCCTATGAGGTATGTGCTTCGGGTCTCTGTTAAAACTGTCGCTGTTTATTCGAATCTCAGCTGCTTCCTGTATACCATAATCCCAGTATGTTGAAGCATGAGCCAAGACCCTTGACTTTCAAATTGTATTTTGTGTCCGTAGTCCAGGAAATGCACGGCTGTGGCTCACTTGTCTAGTTCCCTTTATTTAATATGTCGCTTGTGTTTGGTACAGCCGCCTGAAAAAAAGAGACACCATGCACACACGACAGGCGAAGAACAACGTCGTCTTTAACAGGGCGCAGCATTGTTAATTTTTGCTTGTTGACCGTCTCCTAAACTGAATGAAACACAATTTCCTTTGCACGAAAATTATTTCATTCAGTTGTAGTTAGACGGTCGACAGTTAAAAATTGACAATATACCATAATATTGCACGCACAGAGGAAGAGAGGACTACAAAAGTTACAGGGCGCAGCATATCTTGAATCTTGGGGGCAGGCTGGAACACAGGCCTCAGCCCACGTCTCTGCTTCACAGGTCCTAACTTAGCGCTCGCTGTCCCACCGTATGGCAGGAAAGCAGCCGGCTTGGCCTCTTCTACCGATTCAGAATCATCGTATGACGTAGCGTGGTAGCGGTTCAGTAAAGAAGTGAACGAGTCCTAGAACTCCAAATCAAGATTTTTGTAAAGTAACCACGTCGGGCAAAAGTTAAACACCGCCAGGAGCCATCACGCTGATTCCGTGTGAACACTACCTCCTGTCTTGGTAACAGCGTCAACTTGGCGAGGAAGACAGTCGACAGATTATCGTCGGCTTCCTTGTTTGTGGTTCGTCATTCCGCCGTCTGTAAGGACCGAGTCAAACTAAAGATTTTCTACTGTTCCGCACAAGTGAGTGCAAGATAGATATGACAGTACACAATGGTGCGCATTGAAATTCCATTGTGATAATGTATATAGTGAATTTCGAAAATATTGCAGAATTTTTAAATTGGTCCACCAAAAAAAGCTAGAGGAACATTTTTAAAGAGAAAAGTAATAACAATACTGGTTCCCTTAAATGCACTTATTTCTTCTCATAACAAAATATAAATTACTCAATACGGTACTGTTGTTGTTGTGGTCTTCAGTCCTGAGACTGGTTTGATGCAGCTCTCCATGCTACTCTATCCTGTGCAAGCTTCTTCATCTCCCAGTACCTACTGCAGCCTACATCCTTCTGAATCTGCTTAGTGTATTCATCTCTTGGTCTCCCTCAACGATTTTTACCCTCCACGCTGCCCTCCAATACTAAATTGGTGATCCCCTGATGCCTCAGAACACGTCCTACCAACCGATCCCTTCTTCTAGTCAAGTTGTGCCACAAATTTCTCTTCTCTCCAATTCTGTTCAATACCTCCTCATTAGTTATGTGATCTACCCATATAATCTTCAGCATTCTTCTGTAGCACCACATTTCGAAAGCTTCTATTCTCTTCTTCTCCAAACTATTTATCGTCCACGTTTCACTTCCATACATGGCTACACTCCATACAAATACTTTCAGAAACGACTTCCTGACACTTAAATATATACTCAAAGTTAACAAATTTCTCTTCTTCAGAAACGATTTCCTAGCCATTGCCAGTCTACGTTTTATATCCTCTCTACTTCGACCATCACCAGTTATTTTGCTCCCCAAATAGCAAAACTTCTTTACTACTTTAAGTGTCTCATTTCCTAATCTAATTCCGGCAGCATCACCCGATTTAATTCGACTACATTCCATTATCCTTGTTTTGCTTTTGTTGACGTTCATCTTATATCCTCCTTTCAAGACACTGTCCATTCCGTACAACTGCTCTTCCACGTCCTTTGCTGTCTCTGACAGAATTACAATGTCATCGGCGAACCTCATAGTTTTTATTTCTTCTCCATGGATTTTAATACCTACTCCGAATTTTTCTTTTGTTTCCTTTACTGCTTGCTCAATATACAGATTGAATAACATCGGGGATAGGCTGCAACCCTGTCTCTCCCTTCCCAATCGCTGCTTCCCTTTCATGCCCCTCGACTTTTATAACTGCCATCTGGTTTCTGTACAAATTGTAAATAGCCTTTCGCTCCCTGTATTTTACCCCTGCCACCCTCAGAATTTGAAAGAGAGTATTCCAGTCAACATTGTCAAAAGCTTTCTCTGAGTCTACAAATACTAGAAACGTAGGTTTGTCTTTCCTTAATCTACTTTCTAAGATAGGTCGTAGGGTCAGTATTACCTCACGTGTTCCAATATTTCTACGGAATCCAAACTGATCTTCCACGAGGTCGGCTTCTACCAGTTTTTCCATTCGTCTGTAAAGATTTCATGTTAGTATTTTGCAGCCGTGGCTTATTAAACTGATAGTTCGGTAATTTTCACATCTGTCAACACCTGCTTTCTTTGGGATTGGAATTATTATATTTTTCTTGAAGTCTGAGGGTATTTCGCCTGTCGTGTATATCTTGCTCACCAGATGGTAGAGTTTTGTTAGGCCTGGCTCTCCCAAGGCTATCATTAGTTCTAATGGGATGTTGTCTACTCCCGGCGTCTTGTTTCGACTGGGGTCTTTCAGTGCTCTGTCAAACTCTTCATGCAGTATCGTACCTCCTATTTCATCTTCATCTACATTCTCTCCCATTTCTATAATATTATCCTCAAGAACGTCGCCCTTGTATAGACCCTCCATATACTCCTTCCACCTTTTGTGCTTTCCCTTCTTTGCTTAGTACTGGGTTTCCATCCGATCTCTTGATATTCATGCGTTCTGTTTTCTCCAAAGGTCTCTTTAATTTTCCTGTAGGCAGTATCTATCTTACCCCTAGTGATATGCGCCTCTACATCCTTACATTTGTCCTCTAGCCATCCCTGCTTAGCCATTTCGCACTTCCTGTCGATCTCATTTTTGAGACGTTTGTATTCCTTTTTGCCTGCTTCATTTACTGCATTTTTGTATTTTCTCCTTTCATAAATTAATTCAATATCACTTCTGTTACCCAAGGATTTCTATTAACCCTCGTCTTTTTACCTACTTGACCCTGTGCTACCTTCACCATTCCGTCTCTCAAAGCTACCCATTCTTCTTCTACTGTATTTATTTCCCCCATTCTTGTCAATCGTTCCCTAATGATCTCCCTGTAGCTCTCCACAGCCTCTGGTTCTTTCATCGCGGTACTACGACGTATAAAAAATTAACACAGTTGCGACATGAATTCACACAGGAGACAGGCTATCATGATGAAAATTAACAGTAACACTGCATAAAGGCTGAACTGGGCGCTAATCAAAAAGTCAAACTTCAAAAATAGATTGACTTTAATGCTCGTAATAGTACGAGTTCCGGACTTAGCAATCTTCTAATGTGTGATAAAATAGTAAAGATACATTGAAATTATAAATCAGAACAAGAATAATGAAATATAAGAGCAACTCTCAATTATACACGCTAGGTACTTCAGGCAAAAACATACCTACGAGCAACATGGTGCACGTAGATATAGTGATTACGTACGTAACAACCGTAGGGAGACTAGGGAAAAAATGTTAACATGAAACTTCGAGGTGAACATTCACGCCAGATTCAGTTTAGTACCGATGGTGGCGCCATGTTTGGTCATAACTGACAACATAACCCAAAAAAATAAATCATAAAAATTCAACAGTCAGATACATATGAGAAAATTGTAACAGTAAGAAAAAACAGCAAATAAAGCCGTGTGGCTGCCGTCAGGTGGCGGAATAGTAGCAAAAGTAAAAATCTGTTTTGTTTAAGAGTAGTAGTACACAGATTTGTCTTGCCAGGTGACATGTCATTCATTCTTAGAAAACTCTTATCGCAGATCTGGCATTCCGCGCAGTTCAAAATGGTTCAAATGGCTCTGAACACTATGGGACTTAACTTCTGTGGTCATCAGTCCCCTAGAACTTAGAACTAATTAAACTTAACTAAGCTAAGGACATCACACACATCCATGCCCGAGGCAGGATTCTAACCTGCGACCGTAGCAGTCGCGCGGTTCCGGACTGAGCGCCTTAACCGCGAGACCACCGCGGCCGGCCATTCCGTGGAGTCCTGCTCTCCATTTTCACGTTGTTCTTCCTCCTTCTGCCTGCTCACTGTCTATATACCCAGGACGGCAAGTAATGACGCTACACTTCTTGGAAGGTACGAGGAGTTTTGGCCGCACGGGGCAGCCGCACGGTCTGGGGCGTCTTGTCACGGCCCGCGCGGCTCCCCTCGTCGGAAGTTAGAGTCCTCCCTCGGGCATGGGTGTGCGCGTCGTTCTTGGTGTAAGTTAGTTAGACTAGACAGTGTGTAAGCTTAGGGACCGATGACCTCAGCAGTTTGGTCTCTGTGGTGTCACCGCCAGACACCACACTTGCTAGGTGGTAGCCTTTAAATCGGCCGCGGTCCGTTAGTATACGGCGGACCCGCGTGTCGCCACTGTCAGTGATAGCAGACCGAGCGCCACCACACGGCAGGTCTAGAGAGACGTACTAGCACTCGCCCCAGTTGTACAGCCGACTTTGCTAGCGAAGCTACACTGACAACTACGCTCTCATTTGCCGAGACGATAGTTAGCATAGCCTTCAGCTACATTTGCTACGACCTAGCAAGGCGCCGTATTCAATTGATATTTATTATGTGAAGCATGTATCATCAAGAGCGATGTTCTACAATTGTGGATTAAAGTTAAGTATTACAGCAACTGCGTCCATTTTCTAAGTTCTCATTTCCTTTTAACTGTTCCAGACCTCACGCCAATCTGCGTGAGCTTAACGCGTGCCTTTCGGCTTCCTCTCGTTGTGACTTGGCTGTCTTGCTAAGTCACAACAGTCTCATAAGACCTTACCACGAATTTCCAATGTTTACGAGGAGTTTTCAGTAAGTAATGCAACACGATTTTTTCGGCCAGTTTCGGATAAAAAATGCGGAATTTGTTGTGGGACATCCTGGAATAATCCCGCATCAGCCCCTATAGTTTCATAAAGTTCCGATAGGTGGCGGCGCTATACATTAGCTTCAAAATGGCGCATGAAACGGAGGTACGTTCTAAGCAGAGACCTGTCACTGCGTTTCTTTCGGCGGAAAACCAGAGCATCTCAGATATTCAAAGGCGCTTGCAGAATGTCTACGAAGACCCAGAAGTGAACAAAAGCGCGATGAGTCGGGCGAGGCGTCTGTCATCGTCGCTACAAGGTCGCTTAAACCTGTCTGATCTCCCGCGTGGTGGCCGGCCGTACACAGCTGCGACTCATGCAGTGTTGGAACGTGCGGACGCTCTCATTCGAGGTGATCGACGGATGACAATCAGATACCTCGCTGCTGCACTGGATGTCTCCGTTGGTAGTGCTGACACACTCGTCCACCATGTGCGGTACTCAAAGCCGCTGCGTTCCTCACCGCCTAACAGAAGGCCATAAAGAGCAACGAACGACCATCTGTTCGGCCCAATGACGGATAAATTCCGCTGTAAGCAGTACATGGTGACGGCGAGGTTATTGATGCAACTAGGCGTTGCCTCCGACGTCGCCCAGTAGGATGGTACAATGCGGACATGCAGCCCCTGCCAATAAGGTGGCGTGAGGCCTTGGCACTGTACGGAAATTAGTTGAAAAATACGGCTTTGTAGCCAAAAGAGTGGGGAATAACATGGTGTATTGGAATCCTGAATAACACGAAACTGCTTTCAGAAAAACAGCCCCTCGCAGTTGTACAGGGAAAGGCATGCGAAAGCAATGAGCTCAGATCTCTTATTTTTACATTCATTGGGTTTCTAAAAGGTCTCCTTGGAGTGACTAGAATGCCGAACTCGTTCTCAGCTACACGCAGCTCTCTTGACACCTTTTAATTTTGCTGTTCACAACTCACTGATGATTGGATACCGTTAAGCTACCTAATCGGAGTAATTTCAGTGCTACGCTACACCCACTGTTAGATTAACATCGGGTGATTTATTGGGTCAGTAGGCAAACCAAGAACGTGTGCATGTAGCCTTGTAAACTGGACTGTTATCACAGTGGAAGACGAGAGTGTGCGCACCATGCGTATCATGAAATTGTAGAACCGAGTGCCGCACTTGTTCACCGAGAATGATACGAGTGCAAACACCTTGAGACACGCCCAGGAGAACATGAATGACTGGCACCTAGACATGGTATGAAAAATACCCGCAAAACTTCATAAAATCACCTCTGACATGAGCTGCATCCCCCACAGAAACCACACACTGTAGGTTAAGCTCATGATTTTGTGGTCAGTGTAGTTTTCGCCTTCCTACGTTTGAAACTAGGCAAAATCACGACTGGTCAGAAAACACTATGCGCCTCCAGCTCGCTACCCTTCAGTTTCTATGTTGTTCGTTCCATTGAAGATGGCGTTTTCGGATATACCCGACTCTAGATGTCCATTAATTGCAACTTTCTCTCTCAAACTGGTTAAAATTGACTTGCATTCACTGACAGCTGACTGCTGCAAAAAGAATAATTCCTTCAATAAACATAACACATCAAAAGAAGTCAGTAGCTAGGGTAAAGCATGCTAAGTTTTTGGGTGTACATATAGATGAGAATCTTAATTGGAAAATTGATATTTTGGATCTCCTAAAGCGTCTAGGTTCAGCAACTATTGCAATCAGAATAATTGCCAATTTTGAGGATGTAGAAATTAGTAAGCCAACATACTTTGCATACTTCCACTCTCTGATGTCATACAGAATAATAATCTGTGGCAACTTGAAACGTCCCCTTTGAACAATTGTACAGGACTGTGCTTAAACTGGCATACAATATTTTTAGCGCAACGCAATCTGACTTTCAAAAATCCCTGCAAAAGAATGGCCCTGAGTAACATTAAACCTATACGTTTCACAAATCACTTACCTCACAAAAATCTTGGTTACTCGAACTACTGCAATACAGCAAGCGCCACTACTGCCAGCTAAATAAAAGATTCAAACTACGGAAGGCACTAACTAGTTCTTGTAACAGTCCCTGAAAAGCTTCAATGTCGTCTTTGCAACGTCCTGCTAAAATAATATGTCGTAAATGTTCAGGCAGTTTGATTAAGCAAATGCGGATGAGTTCTGAGGGGCTGTATGGGTTTGACAGGTACTGACTCTTGTGCAACATGTATTCAAAATATTTCACAAGACTGGAAAATTCAGATTGTTCGAAATGTTTCATCATTATGATGCTATGTTTTACTCGGTCTTGTGTAGCTTGAGACCAATATGCTGAGAGGAAGGCATGATAAAAATCTCCTTCACTGTGACAATCGTGAATGACCGATCGCATTCTTACAGCTGGTTCATTCTCCAAGTAGCCACACATAAATTCTAATCTGTGCTCTAATGACCAGTTGGGAGGAAAACAATGAGAGAATTGATGGAGCCACGCTTGTGGATGAATGTCGTTGGCAGAATTCTTAAATGTTTTGAATTTACGTGTAGTAATACACAGCTTATAGTCAAAATCATCGTGTCGGCGAGTAGCATATCGGTCATTGTTACGTCGTGTCGGCGGTTCCATCTCAAAATTCGGTGCACCTTGCCAATTTCTTTCATAATTTCCGAAGTGTCCTGTGTTATTATTTTGTGGGTGTTCCGTATTTCTAAGTCCCTCTTCCCGTGTTGGAGCGCGAATGTCCTCTGAAATATGAAATTTTTGTATTACTTGTGCCAACTGATCTTGTACTTCCCGTATTTCTCTTTTGTATTGCGTATTAATTTGATTCTGATTTTGTTTGAATTTCTTAATTTGTTCATACTCTTCTGTGTCAGTGATGGCTACAGGTCTTGTGTCATTCAGATCATCATCTACCCTTGCAGATAAGCTAGTGAACTGATCCGAAAGTTCGGCTACTTTCTCCGATAGTGTACTTATTTCCTCAGTGTGTTTTTCTGAACCAAGTTTCAGAGCGTCCATTTGTGTTGAAATCGTATCTACTGTGTCCTTTAAGTTTTCTTGAGTTTTTGCAAGTTGCGTAACCGAATCGGTAGATGCAACTGAGTCAATTTTAGCTTGCAAGGTGTCGTGATTTTCATGAACAATAGTTTGCAGTTCTTTTATGGCTGCTTCGTGATTCTGTAATGCATTTTCATGACGCGAAAAAATAGGTTGGAAATGCTCACAAATTTGTGTTTTTACGTCATTACAGACTTTTTGACATTTCGATTCGATGTTAAGTAACTCAGTAGTTAAATCTTCACGTGTTTGTTCAAGCGTCGTCTCTAACTTTTGAAGATTTTGTTCCATTGTGTCTAACTTTTTAAGATTTTGTTCCACTGTGTCTAACTGTTTCTGTGTTTGTCTCTGATTTTGTTCCATTGTGTCTAACTGTTGCTGTGTTTGTCTCTGATTTTGTTCCATTGTGTCTAACTTTTCAAGCTTTTGTCCCATTTGTTGCATTAATTGTAATAACAATGCACTGGTGTCTGAAACATGTTCCTCAGTGCTTTTCGGCAGTGAATTTGCACCGGCAACATTCACATTTTGACAAGCGGAAAATGTGTCTTGACTCATTTGAGAAAACGGTGAGGACGCCAAACCTGAATCGACAGTATTTGCAAAATTGTGTCCTGTCATTTCGGATTCCTGAGGCGAGCTGTTGCCGACCGATCGATCGATAATGCTTCCCTGTTCACTACCTGTTTCACTGTCTACGCCATTGTTTGCAGTCCGCTCCATTTCCCCATGCACAGTTACCAAATTACTACTTTGAACGTCTGTTAATTCATTACACAGTGGTGCTGGCAAGCTACGCTCGTCGTCACTATTATTTCTCAGTTTACTTTGGAGCCTAGTGTTATGTTTTTCACACGCCATTATTGTCACAATATTTCACACGATAACACAGAAAAGCACAATTTGAAGAGCAAAAATAAGAGAACACATTAACATAACACTGAAAATAATATGTAGTTAATCGCAAGCGCAGCTGCGAAATACTTGGTGCAAATTTACATGCATGTCACACCTGTTTTACTGTACAACAATGAAAGACTGCAACTACAAAGAAGATTCTCTCTACAATTACGCGCTACCAATAAACAATATCTACATTAATTACACAAACTACAAGAAAAAAATCAGAAGATTCCAGTGAGGTATCCTCGGCTAAGGGTCGACATATGAAACGTCCCCTTTGAATAATTGTACAGGACTGTGCTTAAACTGACATACAATATTTTTAGCGCAACGCAATCTGACTTTCAAAAATCCCTACAAAAGAATGGCCCTGAGTAACATTAAACCTATACGTTTCACAAATCACTTACCTCACAAAAATCTTGGTTACTCGAACTACTGCAATATAGCGAGCGCCACTACTGCCAGCTAAATAAAAGATTCAAACTACGGAAGACACTAACTACTGATAGGCTTAGCAAATGAAAGATATTAATAGAGAACAAACAATGTATTTACCTTGATAGTCATAATATATATAGCAGTTCATGACAAATTACAAAACTCTGCCATCTCTCTCCCCACATCCACCACTGCTGGCGGCTCACCTCCAACTGCGCAACGCTACGCGCTGTTCACATCCAGCTGCCGCTGCCCAACACTACAATGGAAGACAACAATGCAAACTAGCCACGGACTGCACACAGCACAGCCAGTGATTCTCACACAGAGCGTTACGTGGCGTTACCAATAAGAAAACCTAAACAGCCTACTTGCAAACTCAACACTTAGGCAAAAGGTATTCACTGCTCAAAAGAAAGTAGTTAGGACAATGTGTGGGGTTCATAGTCGCACATCTTGCAGGCATCTGTTTAAAAGGTTAGGAATTCTTACAACTGCTTCACAGTACATTTATTCAGTAATGAAATTTTTTCTCAACAACATGAACCAGTTTTAAATCAACAGCGATATTCATGATTACAATGCCAGAAAAAAAGGAAGACCTACACTATCCTTTACTTAACCTATCTTTGGCACAGAAAGGGGCAAATATGCTGCTATAAAACTTTTTGATAAATTACCAGATGAAATAAAATGTCTGACAGACAGCAGTAATAGTTTCAAAAACAAATTGAAATCATACCTCCTTGACAACTCCTTCTATACTATAGATAAATTCTTGAATATGAGTAAATAAATATGGAGATATAATATATGCATTTGTATCATTTAAGGGAATGGGATAGATAATAGAAATATTTAGGTATAACACTATAATGTAAACAAAAAAAGAAAAAAAACTTGTTTCCTGTGGGAATCTCTTGTGCATTTGACACGTTCTACATCATAACGGTTTTCCGTGCTATAGATCAATGGAACTCGTAACTAACTAACTAACTTACAAGTTGTCTTAAGTCGTCGTACACGGCTGCAACTGGTACACCATTCGTTGTAGACACGTTGGAGAGCCCGCGTTGATACAGCAACAAATCTGGCAACTTCTTTCACGATGGGGTGATATGTACTTCCTAGAGCGGTAGCCTGTTTCTGACAAATCTCCACGTCACCCCATGTTACTGCGCTAATTCCATACAACTAATTGTCCTTTCCACACTACCACAAAGCCTGACAGCGGTGGATGTTCAGATGTCCACCCGGGAACAGTTCTGCATCTATAGCGCTCGAAAGCTATCAGCGTGTTATTTTATAGACGGTGACAGATTTTGTCTGCTGAATTTCTTCAAAATGTGTAAGCCATCGCCTCCTCAGTGTGAACTACGGTTTATCTTGAGGTAAGACTGAGAACAATTCAAAGGTTTGTCTGAATACCACAGTACTTTAGTAGACATCTTCCTATTGGAAGTGGTTGAAGCGCTCCTCTTCATGTTTTTAGATTTAAACTGGGATATTTTAAATGGAACTTTTCTCAGAACGTCACGGCAATGATATAATGCGACCATTACAAAACTGACTTTAACACTATAACTCGAGGTGACATTATACCATGTGAGGAACCCCTAATGACGACGAAACTGACCAAAAACATTAGACAATAAAAAATAGTTGATAGTATCAGCTGGTTACTCATTTAACGCAATACTTCAGTTAGTCGCCGGCCGCGGTGGCCGAGCGGTTCTAGACCCTTCAGTGCGGAACCCCACGACTGCTACGGTCACAGGTTCGAATCCTGCCTCGGGCATGGATGTGTGTGATGTCCTTAGGATAGTTCTAAGTCAAGGGGACTGATGGCCTCAGATGTTAAGTCCCATAGCACTCAGAGCCATTTGAACCATTTTCAGTTAGTCGTCTTCCTGTGGAGCTCTTTCGATCAGACCAATGAGGCGATAGCCGACGCCTTGTTCGAAGATAACTGACCGATCAAACTGGGAACAATTCTTGCTTAAAAACATAAGCAAGGAACGGAGAGAAACGATCGGCAACTCAAATGCAGGGAGATTCTGCTTAGCGATAGAAGTTGAGTAACGAGAGAATACCTTATACCTTCGAATAATGCGTCACCAACATTTTCCTTAAGGCCTATGAAAAAAAATCAAAAACACACACAGAATTATGTGGTAGATATGTTGTCAACATAGTTTTCAGTTCCAATACTACTAAACAAGTCACACATGCAGAGTCGTAGCAATATGCTCTATTTAAACCGGAAGGAGAGCACATGAAAGATGTCTGCTTACGTTAAGACAGTTAGACGACAATAAGGCCCCTTCATAAAGCGAGAATAATTGAAGTAAGCGTTTTTGCTTCTTTCGCAAAAGGTTACACAGATTTCCATCGTTTCTGTAGTCTTGGCTCATTTATAAAGTATGTATCCTACGATTTTAAAGACAAACCATTTCACACAGAGAATGAAACCCAAATTTACATTCGCTATAGTATTAACATATTCTTATCGGTATAAAATTATTTTATATATAAAATGATAATTAAATCAAAACCCTTTACTGCTGACAGGTCTTGTTGATATACATTAATAGGGACAGCGGAAAATGTGTGCCCCGACCGGAACTCGAACCCGGGATCTCCCTGTTAATGTATATCAACAACATCTGTCGGCAGCTAAGGGTTTCGATTTAATTATCATTTCATTCTAGAGACGCTGCACGGTCATGAATGGTATCTGCTCTTTCGGGAAAAGACACCATCTTCATATATGGTTAAAGGCTACCTGGCCATTGACCTCCTCCTGTGCGAATGCGCACACCATGCCCCAACTCTTACGGGACTCGTCAGCTCAGTCTGGTGCGAGTAAAGAGTGATTGGGCAAATATCTATTAGGAACACTACGAATGTAGGTTGTGGAATGCTGGGAATGTGGGTCTCACGGGAAGCGTGCAAGGGATGAGTCCCTGCAGTCGCACTATCCTCTGTGCCCTCGATGGCTCAGATTGCCGGCACAGTAGCTGAGCGTGTTCGATCAGAGGGTTAGCTGCCCTCTGTAATAAAAAAAAATATATATATATATATAAACTGAGTTAATCGACCAACGACGAAGGACTTAAATGGGTGTCTTATGACGTTCGCCCCGTGCAAATGCAACGAACGAGAGCGAACAAAATGGGATTTAAAAAAAAAAAAAAGAAGGAGATGGATAGAGCGTCTGCCATGAAAGCAGGAGATCACGGGTTCGAGTCCTGGTCGGGGCAGACATTTTCCGCTGTTCCTATTAATGTATATCAGCAACACCTGTCGTCAGCTAAGGGTTTCGATTTAATTATCATTTCATTCTAGAGAAGCTGCACGGTGATCAATAGTATCTGTTTTTTTCGGGAACAAATGCCATCTTCATATATTTTATATATTATATATATTTTCAGGTGACTTCGTGAGGATCGCGTAAATATATCTCGAGGATAACGTATAACTGTAATCCGACTGAAATCCAGTCGGCGCAGCGATCTTTGAATATAGACAACGTAGAAAAGAACGTCAATCGATCGCGAAATCCGACGTTTTATTGCAGTAGACCTATGTTTCAGCTATTATATGGTCATCTTTCAGTACTACAAATTACAAAACAGGAGACTGAAGGAAAAAACATAAGATAATTACAGACATAAGCGACACACATTTATATACCATGTAACAACAGGGAACACTAGTCCAAAATGCCCATTAGTTTGTAAAGCAAAAATACATGACATTCTATCCTGTAGTTAATGTCATTCAACGGGCTACACTTACGGTTCCACACACGTGATGTGCTTTCCATATGTAACTCGTACTTGTGGTTTCACAGTGCAGTACTTATCAGAAAAAAATTGAATTTTGTAGCTTTACTACTACGCAGCTACCAACCGGCACCTCGATAGAGGGTACCAAATGGCTCCTGTGCAGCGATGTAAACAGTGGCTTCAGTACATGTTAAACTTCTGTAACCTCTATGAGTCTTGGGGGAGCCGCGGCGCCAGTGATTCTATCTAGTAGGGCAGTAATCCAGTTCGAGCTGCCACGCCCGTTTTCTGTTTGGTTGTTATCCTTCTGGCCACTATTTAAGCTCGGCGTCTCCTGCTGTGGTTCTCTCGCTTTTCCGCTCCGGGGCCCCAGTGGCAGCGCTTGCCCGTTGCTTGGGTATATGTTGTGTTGGAGAGACTTGAAGTGACCGTTACGGAGAAGCGTTGGTGTTGGCGGCGCTGTGTTATGGTGTGAGGAGTGCGTCGGCGGCGGGCTGCTGGTGATGGCCTCCAATGCACTAGCAAGTGTGTATATTGCACTACCTGATGCTGGATGCCTATGTATGCTATGTGATTCTCGTCGTTTGCTGCTACTAAGTGTGGGCATCTGCCCTTTCTTTGAAGTTGTATTTTGTGATCAGTTTGATCGTAATTTGTGTTCACAGCCGGAAACAGTGATTTGTATGTGATTATTCCCACCGTGGGGGCAACGGCCTTGCCGCAGTGGATACACCGGTTCCCGTCAGATCACCGAAGTTAAGCGCTGTTGGGCGTGGCCGGCACTTGGATGGGTCACCATCCGGGCCGCCATGTGCTGTTGCCCTTTTTCGGGGTGCACTCAGCCTCGTGATGCTAATTGAGGAGCTACTCGACCGAATAGTAGCGGCTCCGGTCACAGAAAATCATCGTAACGACCGGGAGAGCGGTGTGCTGACCACACGCCCCTCCTATCCGCATCCTCAGCTGAGGATGACACGGCGGTCGGATGGTCCCGATGGGACACTTGTGACCTGATGACGGAGTGCTATTCCCACCGTGGCGGGAATAAGGAATTCACTCTTGGTTCCGGTATATGTTGTTTAGTGGTGTTACGACTGCTCAGTGCCGGGGGTACTAAGCGTGAGTAGTGTGAAGGCGGCATGAGTCATTCTAGGCTAGTGCGCAGGCCATGTTTACTGTTAAGACAGTATGCTTGTAACGATACCTGATTATCTCATGATTTATTCTGTGGTCTTCGTTTGAAGGGGCCATTACTTTGGTGTCTTGCATTGTGGGTTTCTATGTTCTTAGTTCGGCAGGCCGTTAACTTCTCCAGACTTATGCTTGTTACTGGGGTCTACCTGTAAGCGTAAAGAATTATGAGCTGTAAGAGGTAAATATTTTCCATGCTATTTGTTTGAGGTCCTTCATGTGTTAAGGGTATTAAATTTAAAGGGGGCAGAGCCCTGAAATAAGAGGATTTGTGTTGTGTCCTTCGGTTTGGTTGTCTGGATTGACCAATACAGGGGGTGGCGCCTTGATTGAAATATGTTCGGACGCCGTTAGCTCGGCCAGCTAAGTCTTGGTGATGCTCGGGGCTACTTGGCTGTGTCCTGTCAGAGCCGCAGCTCGCCCCAGTCGTTGACAGGAAAAAATGTTTCAAATAGCTCTGAGTACTATGGGACTTAACATCTGAGGTCATCAGTCCCCTAGAACGTAGAACTACCTAAACCTAACTAACCTAAGGACATCACACACATCCATGCCCGTGGCAGGATTCGAACCTGCGACCGTAGCGGTCGCGCGATTCCAGACTGGAGCGCCTAGAACCGCTCGGTCACTGCTGCTGGCCGTTGACAGAAGTTCAGTATTCTATCTCATAATTATTTGGAGATTCCTGTCATTAATACGTTCGGGCTGCGCCAAGGTGCGTCCCTTGTTTCTAGTAGTTGAGTCACTCTTGTATTCGCGTGGGTCAATGGTTGGTGTGTGCCCGCTGTTGCGTCGAACATAAACTGATTATTAAGATAACTCTCTCTCCTGCCTAAATATTGTTATAGGCCTACTTGAAAGGGGTTTCACGAGCTAATTTGTTACTATATAATTGGAATTCCGTTGTTCTATGGAAAAACTGGCAGAAGCCGACCTCGGGGAAGATCATTTTGGATTCCGTAGAAATGTTGGAACACGTGAGGCAATACTGACCTTACGACTTATCTTAGAAGAAAGATTAAGGAAAGGCAAACCTACGCTTCTAGCATTTGTAGACTTAGAGAAAGCTTTTGACAATGTTGACTGGAATACTCTCTTTCAAATTCTAAAGGTGGCAGGGATAAAATACAGGGAGCGAAAGGCTATTTACAATTTGTACAGAAACCAGATGGCAGTTATAAGAGTCGAGGGGTATGAAAGGGAAGCAGTGGTTGGGAAGGGAGTGAGACAGCGTTGTAGCCTCTCCCCGCTGTTATTCAATCTGTATATTGAGCAAGCAGTAATGGAAACAAAAGAAAAATTCGGAGTAGATATTACAATCCAGGGAGAAAAATAAAAACTTTGAGGTTCGCCGATGACATTGTAATTCTGTCAGAGACAGCAAAGGACTTGGAAGAGCAGTTGAATGGAATGGACAGTGTCTTGAAAGGAGGATATAAGATGAACATCAACAAAAGCAAAACAAGGATAATGGGATGTAGTCGAATTAAGTCGGGTGATGCTGAGGGAATTAGATTAGGAAATGAGACACTTAAAATAGTAAAGGAGTTTTAATATTTGGGGAGCAAAATAACTGATGATGGTCGAAGTAGAGAGGATATAAAATGTAGATTGGCAATGGCAAGGAAAGCGTTTCTGAAGAAGAGAAATTTGTTAACATCGAGTATAGATTTAAGTGTCAGGAAGTCGTTTCTGAAAGTATTTGTATGGAGTGTAGCCATGTATGGAAGTGAAACATGGACAATAAATAGTTTGGACAAGAAGAGAATAGAAGCTTTCGAAATGTGGTGCTACAAAAGAATGTTCAAGATTAGGTGCGTAGATCACGTAACTAATGAGGAGGTATTGAATAGGATTGGGGAGAAGAGAAGTTTGTGGCACAACTTGACTAGAAGAAGGGATCGGTTGGTAGGACATGTCCTGAGGCATCAAGGGATCACAAATGTAGCATTGGAGGGCAGCATGGAGGGTAAAAATCGTAGAGGGAGACCAAGAGATGAATACACTAAGCAGATTCAGAAGGATGTAGGTTGCAGTAGGTACTGGGAGATGAAGGAGCTTGCACAGGATAGAGTAGCATGGAGAGCTGCATCAAACCAGTCTCAGGACTGAAGACCACAACAACAAAAACATGGTCTGTTTATTGGTCTAAAGTCCCCGTTGGGAATTTGCTCTTTTACTTAAAATTTGTTATTTAATATTATGTACTGTTGCTTGTTTTACCGATGGGGATGGAGTCCCGGTAAATTCCTGTTAATTTACCGGCTGGGGTGGCCGTGCGGTTCTAGGCGCTACAGTCTGGAACCGCGTGACCGCTACGGTCGCAGGTTCGAATCCTGCCTCGGGCATGCATGTGTGTGATGTCCTTAGGTTGGTTAGGTTCAAGTAGTTCTAAGTTCTAGGGGACTGATGACCACAGCAGTTAAGTCCCATAGTGCTCAGAGCCATTTTTTTTGTTAAATTTGTGGGCAGTTATGCTTGTTGTCTATATTTATCTGGGTCTATTTGTTATTTAGTTAAAAGGAAGCATCTTTACTTTACTTGTTTCATGCCATACGCTCTTGTAAAGACTGTATAAAGCTTTTAATTATATTTGTTATTGGTAGCTATTGGAACGCCGGTTTTGTGAAAGATTTTCTAAAACTTGTTTTGGGGATATGTGTAATAAATCTTCGTGTTTTCTTGTGATTGCGCTTTGTGATTGGTTTGAGGACTGTGAATTTCATGTCCCACTCTGTGGCACCAATATTTCTGACTACGTGACACTTCTGGCTAGGGTCACCCGTTCTTATACGTAACAGTGTGGTCCTTATACCTGTATTTGTTCTTACGGTATAGTGTCATCTACCTCATATTTGTAACTGATTCTCCTGTTTTGTAATTTTTTGCGCCAGCAATAGTTGAAATCTAGATCTTACGTAATACATTGACGGATTTCGCGATCGATTGCTGTTTTTTTTTACTTTTCTCCGTTGCCTATATAATTATAATTTTACATGGTATGCCTTTCCCTTCCACCGGTTGTTGAACTGCATCTGCTACAGTTTGGGAGGGGGGGCGGGGGAGAGGATGAACAGGGAGCTGGGGGGGCGGTTTCTGTTTCATACACTCCTGGCCATTAAAATTGCTACACCAAGATGAAATGCAGATGATAAACGGGAATTCATTGGACAAATATATTATACTAGAACTAACATGTGATTACATTTTCACGCAATTTGGCTGCTTAGGTCCTGATAAATTAGTACCCAGAACAACCACCTCTGGCCGTAATAACGGCCTTGATACGCCTGGGCATTGAGTCAAACAAAGCTTGGATAGCGCGTAGAGGTACAGCTGCCCATGCAGCTTCAACACGACACCACAGTTCATCAAGAGTAGTGAATGGCGTATTGTGACGAGCCAGATGCTCGGCCACCATTGACGAGACGTTTTCAATTGGTGAGAGATCTGGAGAATGTGCTGGCCAGGGCAGCAGTCGAACATTTTCTGTACCCAGAAAGGCCCGTACAGGACCTGCAATAAGCGGTCGTGCATTATCCTGCTGAAATGTAGGGTTTCGCTCGGATCGAATGAAGGGTAGACCCACGGGGCGTAACACATCTGAAATGTAACGTCCACTGTTCAAAGTGCCATCAATGCGAACAAGGGGTGACCGAGACGTGTAATCAATGGCACTCCATACCATCACACTGGGTGATGCGCCAGTATGGCGATGACGAATACACGCTTCCAATGTGCGTTCACCGCGATGTCGCCAAACACGGATGCGACCATCATGTTGCTGTAAACAGAACCTGGTTTCATACGAAAAAATGACGTTTTGCCATTCGTGGACCCAGGTTCGTCGTTGAGTACACCATCGCTGGCGCTTCTGTTTGTGATGCAGCGTCAAGGGTAACCGCAGCCATCGACTCCATAGTCCATGCTGCTGCAAACGTCGTCGAACTGTTCGTGCAGATGGTTGTTGTATTGCAAACGTTCCCATCTGTTGACTCAGTGATCGAGACGTGGCTGCACGATCCGTTACAGCCATGCGGATAAGATGCCTGTCATCTCGACTGCTAGTGATACGAGGCCGTTAGGATCCAGCACGGCGCTCCGTATTACCCTCCTGAATTCGCCGATTCCATATTCTGCTAATAGTCATTGGATCTCGACCAATGCGACCAGCAATGTCACGATACGATAAACCGCAATTGCGATAGGCTATAATCCGACCTTTATCAAAGTCGGAAAAGTGATGGTACGCATTTCTCCTTCTTATACGAGGCATCACAACAACGTTTCACCAGGCAACGCCGGTCAACTGCTGTTTGTGTATGAGAAATCGGTTGGAAACTTTCCTCATGTCAGCACGTTGTAGGTGTCGCCACCGGCGCCAGCCTTGTGCGAATGCTCTGAAAAGCTAATCATTTGCATATGACAGCATCTTCTCCCTGTCGGTTAAATTTCGCGTCAGCAGCACGTCATCTTCGTGGTGTAGCAATTTTAATGGCCAGCAATGTATATACTCCGAACGAACATTGCCAGAGGTGAAAGATAAAAATCCTAAGAGTGATCGTATATCGAACCCAAGACCATTGGATCAGCTGTTGTGCAACTCCCCGTCAATCACTGACTCAAGCAACCGTCCCTGTATATCGCACAAATGTGTTCGGGCTCTGCAGACCGAGAGAGCCTCACACGGAGACCATAGTTGGGCTGGGTCAGTACGTTGCCATCCCCAGCAGCTGCTGCTGCAGGATGCACAGTACCGGCCGGCCGTCTTGGGCGTGGCCCGCGCCCGCTGTGCCCGCAGCGTGGGAGCCGCAGTGCTGCGCTCTGCTCTCCTTGCACTTTGGTCCGCCGCCCTTGGCCGGCCGTCCTGCCGTTACTTATGCAGCGCGCAGGCGCAGTGCGGTGCGGTGCAGGGTGCCTGCGCAGTGCCGTCCGCTATTAACTGCGCCGGCTGTCGACCGTTGCATTCCTACGCGCCCACAGTTACCTATGCTTTACTGCGGCTTGCGTGCCGCTGCAACCGCTCATACGTGTTACGTATTTATTAGTCCATATATCTCGCCTGGCTGGCGCTTTCTCGGCTCATAACTTGACTGTCTCAAGCTGCTGACAATACACCCCACCGAAATGGCGCCTTGTCGCACAGTCACGCAATGGTGTTCTCAACAGAAGTATTTGCAACCGTCGGTCCTCTAGGGTCCCAAATTTATTTCGAATCCTGGCGGAGCACAAATCTCCATCGTTTGGCCAACAGATTAGAATATCTGGTGGACAATAGCTCAAGATTACAGGCTGAGTGCAAGTGCCCTGGATTCAAACCTAAAAATTTCGAAGATATCTCGTTGAGTGACAGTACGTGGCACATTAGTTATGTCCCAGGTGTCCTTCCATTTGCGAAGTACTGAGCTAGGGTAAAACAACGATATTAGTAGTACGGCAAGGGACTACCTGGCGTATTAAAAAACTAGAAACCCACCTCGATTGCGAAAAAAGCACCTAGTGTTGACCTAGGTTTCGGCGTAGATTAACTACACCTTCTTCAGAACAATAAAACCCAGAAGTGCCTAAGAAGACTTTTGTCAATGATTAAAAGAACGCAATAGCTATACCTTTATAAACTAAAGAAAGGAAAACACCAACAGTACATATGTGCAAAGTCAAAACCACTACTTAACTTAATGGTGTACGCTCCACCTCACACCGGCCTATGTTTGATGGGCCATGACCCGCCATAAACTCAGTTTATAAATGTATAGCAATGGTGTGCTTTTAATCATTGACAAAGGTCTTCTTAGGCACTTGTGGGTTTTATTGTTCTGAAGAAGGTGCAGCTATCTACGACGAAATCTAGGTTAACACTAGGTGCTTTTTTCGCAAACGAGGCAGGTTTGTAGTTTTTTAATATATTAACCAACGATTGCTGACGCGCTGCGATGTTGAAGGTTCTTACTACCTGGGGCACTTTGCACTTGAATGCGGTGTTGAAGTATGTGGTATTGCTATGTCACGATCCAAGATGGCTGTCACTTTGCTGTCGAATAACGGTGACGTCACAAAGCAAGATGGTGGTGGTGGTGGTGGTGGTGGTGGAGTCGGAAATTTGAATATCCGAGTTAGTGATGGTGGCAAATTCAGAAATGAATTCAAGATGACTATGGTTGGAAATGTAAAAAAAAAAAAAAAAATTTAGCATGCATTAATATGAATCTGTCAATCACAGTGGACAGTTTTACTTAAGGGTCATTAAAACGAAACAGCGAATCAATATTTAGCCTACCACGTTCAAAAGTATCCAATTATTTAACTAAGGCATTCACAATACTGCAGTATTTCCAAAAGAATTACGAAAGTACAGAAGCATCATTTGAATTGCATAAAACATTCAAAGATATTGCCAACTCTTTTGGGGAGCAAAATAACTGATGATGGTCGAAGTAGAGAAGATATAAAATGTAGACTGCCAATGGCAAGGAAAGCGTTTCTGAAGAAGAGAAATTTGTTAACATCGAGTATAGATTTAAGTGTCAGGAAGTCGTTTCTGAAAGTATTTGTATGGAGTGTAGCCATGTATGGAAGTGAAACATGGGCGATAAATAGTTTGGACAAGAAGAGAATAGAAGCTTTCGAAATGTGGTGCTACAGAAGAATGCTGAAGATTAGATGGGCAGATCACATAACTAATGATGAAGTATTGAATAGAATTGGGGAGAAGAGGAGTATGTGGCACAACTTGGCAAAAAGAAGGGACCGGTTAGTAGGACATGTTCTGAGGCATCAAGGGATCACAAATTTAGCATTGGAGGGCAGCGTGGAGGGTAAAAATCGTAGACGGAGACCAAGAGATGAGTACACTAAGCAGATTAAGAAGGATGTAGGCTGCAGTAAGTACTGGGAGATGAAGAAGCTTGTACAGGATAGGGTAGCATAGAGAGCTGTATCAAACCAGTCTCTGTGAACTGAAGACCACAGCAACAACAGTATTTCTGTGTCCAAAAATACGTATACCCTTCAGTTTAATTGGCGTCATGTTCAAGAAACATATTGCTGTTTATATTTTACCTGGCATAGCTGAATAAAATAATCACCCACAGTTAAAGCAAATGGGCAATGAAAGTGGGTCAGAACAGAGCTGGCCAGGTCCGGCTACATCTGGAGGTACTGCTGCTACAGCAAGTACTGTCTCCATGGAGTCAAGGCAGTACCACATATCCCAGCCCAGCAGGGAGACTAGAACCATAAAATAAAAGGAACACACACAATTCTTGGATTACTCTCTAAGAGGGATGAAATATGTAAGAAGTACACATATTTTTAAATGAAGTGTGAAGTGCAGACGTGTGTGTCCATTTTTAGATTGGTGCCAATTCAAGCAATACAGTTGTAGGTGCTAATGTAATTTTTTTGAAAGTATTATAGGATTGTGAATATCTTCGATCAATAATTCTATAATTTTACACATAGCAGGCTACATACTGCTTGGCTATTTCATTTTAATGACCATCAAGTTGAATAGTTACGTCCGCAGAAGTATTCTATGCTCGAAGTTTGGTCCACCACCCGATGGGACCGGGTCCTGGGAGCCATCCGCGAGGCTTGCATGTTATGCTATCGACTGTAAGAATATGATTTACAAGATGCAAGGTATAGTTTTCTGTGAGAGGCCGTGCATCAGTCTGTGTTAACGTCTGTTTAGAACCAGACACTGACTTCGAAGTCGCGGCAGAAAGACGAAATGCTCGGCAGTGTGCAAAAGCGTGTTAGAAAACACTGTTTGAACAAGGGCCAGAGGCAGCTTCTCATTCGGTTAGAGTATGGGTGACCAAACTTTAAAGGGGTCTCTGCAGCGTGTGTATATTTAATATGGCCTTGTTCATATAGGCATCTGTAGTCTGAGGTGTCGAACTTGGCGAGCTGTTAGGAATTCTTGGATGGTCGCACTCTGAGTTATTCGGGGGGGGGGGGGGGTATTGTGAATTCCGTTTGTCTGCGCTGCAGGTGGATCGCATTGGTGCCTTCGTGACTTTTTCACTGTTTGATGGTAGAGGATAAAGATGATAGGGTGTTGAGGATCTGTTTTACTTGTACCTAGTTTGAGACGTACAACATTGCGCGCATTTCCGGCGAATGGTCAAAATAACGTCCTGTTGCAGTAACTGAGATCGTTCTGTTCATAGACAGGTTGCAGAAGGTAATAGATATGTCTTTCTCTGACTTAAATTGCAGAGATCAGATGGGTGAAGATAAATGCATACTCATCTATGCTTAGAAAGGGAGAATGCTTTTTTATTATTAAGTGAGTTTGGGCAGGAGTGAATATGGTTTCATATTTGCGAGTGTTTAAGATTTGTGAGTGGAAATTGTCAGCGAAGGGTGAATGACGTCGGGTTCGCTAGCTGGGGGGGAGACACTGTTTACATGTGTTGTTGGAGATGCAAGGGGGAGATAGAGATCTGCACTATTCAGGAATCCATTTGTGTACTGTATGTCGTTAGACAATAGCTGGAGAGGAAGTATAGGGAGAGCCCACTTCAGCATTCTGGTCCTGGGGCTGAATGGACGGCTGTTTAGATGGACAGCTATGTGGCTTTGACATGCCGCCGGCGGCGCTCGGACACTCGCTTTGTAAGGCGCTATGGGATTAGTTTGAGCATTTAGTACTTGTTTCGGTGGTTATTGGATTAAGAACTGTAATATTGATGGTCATGTCCTCAGCAGGACCACTGTGTAATTGAGTAAGTGTGTTTACGTATTTGAAGATATGTTTCGTGAATGGTGATGTTAAGTTGATGGCGCAGTTTAGCTACCACTGTAAAAAAAATAGCTGTCTGCTGCTGAAAGAAAGAAAGAAAGGGGTGACCTTGCCCCAGACGTGATTGATGAGTTATTAGATAAGAGCAAATGATAGTTGAATGATGGTATGTGTTTCGATATAGGAGTCTCTAAATGGCAGGGCGAGATTTTTTTTTATGTCGAAATTTATGCAATCTATAGATAGTGATATTCGATCACTAGTGACAACAGTTAAGAGCGGAAAAATAGGCACAAATCGAGCGCTGGCAGAATGTTGCGGCAATGGTAATAATATTTAATTCAAGGTGGGGGTGGTAAATATGGACCAGGCTTTGAATATTGTCGTATGTGATTGATGCTCTGTATGAAAGTTTGACTCTTTAATTGCGTTTGGTATTTCTGGGTGTGTGTGAAATTAATTTTACTGTTGAAAATGTGAGAAAAATGAGTTGATTGGTGTTTAGATAGAGGCTACACTTGTAATTCGAAAAGAGGGGATGAGAATGGTAAATTGATTGATGGGCATGGTCTGTGGGGTGATATATGAGTGTCAAGATAGGGTTGAGGACGTTTGCGTATGTTAATTGTGGGATGGATGTGAGGTTAGGTGCGGTGGGAGGTGTAAATTAGATCTTATTTTTTTTTAAATGTTGTGAAGTAAAAATAACATTGAGAAGGTTTTAGATGGCTGGTCACGCGATGAGGTGAGAGCAGGGATGTGTTGTTATGTTTAGTTAAAGGGCCGTGTAGTGTGTGAGAAGCAATGCACAGTGTGCTACAGGGTCATAGGAAGTAAAGTCAGGTGCTGCTATGATGTGTCTAGCGTATGGAGACTGCGCTTTGATAATTATGCTACGTTGATATAAAGTTGACTTTCACCCGTGTTCGGTGGTAGCGGCTTGGGGTTGTGAGGGATCGCGGTCCTGGACGGACGTATGTGTGTGCTTTGACCACTGACGAGCGCGTTGACCGCACTAACACTTGCGGAAGCCGAGCAGGGGCTGTGCGAGGTCTGAAATCAGACGGATGGGTGACTCACGATCCTGTGGGCAGGGTGCGGAGGGGGGGGGTACCTGCGCACGTCTGCTGAGTTATTTTTCGAGCGGATCTGCAGGCTCTGCTATGCGTTATTAGGATAGTTTATGAGTACTGAGCGTAGCTACACAACTGCATGAGGTATTATTTAGTAGCAGTTTGCTGTAGTGTGTACTGAAATTATGATTGGGTGCGTGCCTGTGGGTTGTGCAACATGGCCCAGGGCACATCTTGGTGGGTGTTTTGTGACAACGACATAGATATACTGTATGGTTAAATAAGTTCTTCGAAAAAATCAGTAGAGTGCTCTCAAAGATTACACGCGACTATAGCACAGATCAGAGTGATTGGTTTTCCATCATCATCTCGGTTGCATGTGAGTAGTAAATGTTTTCCGGGCTGCGTTAATCGTGTGTGTCAACGAATTATGGGCTTTTCTGACAATAAATGTGAAGTCAGGTCCAGACCTGAGACGCCGGTGGTATACATGAGAAGAACAATGCAGCTTTGACATGTGTCAGAGGAGAGTGCCCTTTCTGGTCGGCTGTCAGGAGCGCTCGGAAGCTGAACTTAGTGAAGGCTTTGGAACGCCCTCCCACAGCCGACCGCACGCACGCGCACGCGGCCTGGGTCTGCCTTGGAGCGTAATCTAAGGCGCATAGGCGATATCAGTTTCTCCAGTGTTAGGCGCGAATGCGACTGTGTTGAGGTCATGTTTGGGGGGAGGCCGAGCAGAGACTTTTGGTCGGTTTGGCAGCTGTGGGTGTCTGGGGGCGTCTGTTGCACTATTTTGCAAGCATGTCTGTGCACCGTGCTGTGCATTATTTGGAGAGTTTAAGAGTACAGAGCTCGTCTGCTGATATTGTGTACTACATTATTTAAGAGCTGTTTGCTATTGTGTGGTGAAACTAGGAGCTGTTTGTGTGTTTGTGGCCTGTGTCAGATGACCACATTCGGATCAGTGTGGGTGTTTTGTGACAAATGTGGTGTCACCGCTAGGTGGTAGCCTTTAAATCGGCCGTGGTCCGTTAGTATACGTTGGACCCGCGTGTCGCCACTATCAGTGATTGCAGACCGAGCGCCACCACATGGCAGGTCTAGTCTAGAGACTCCCCATTTGTACAGCCGACTTTGCTTGCGATGGTTCACTGTCTACATATGTTCTCATTTGCAGAGACGACAGTTTAGCATAGCCTTCAGCTATGTCATTTGCTATGACCTAGCAAGGCGCCATATTCAGTTACTATGTATCCTGAACAGATAATATTGTGAATCATGTGCTGTCAAGAGCGACGTTCATCATTAATGGATTAAAGTTAAGTATGAAACTAATTACGTCCGCTTTCTGAATTCTAATTCCTTGTCATGTTCCAGACCTCTCGTCAGTATAGTTCCCTCCTCACGCCAGCCTGCGTGAGCTAAAACGCGTGCAATTCGGCCTCCTCTAGTAACACGGTGCTGGCTCTTCTGCCAACACAACAACAAATATACTCCACACCTAAATAAAAGGGCTTGAAATAAATAGAGTGCAGTCCTTCCTTACTTGCCTGAGCAGCATAGCGCAGTCTGAGCTGTTTTTGCGCAATAATGGAAACCTGGTCAGACTGTGAATGAGTCGACAAATAACTGGAGAAATTTATCTGTAGAGGAGTTACAGGTCTGGATTGGAATGAATATCTTGATGGGTGTGGTTGTGTTGCCAAGTGTAGTGTACTACTGGAGTTCAGAAAATGCCTTAGGTCAGCCTTACATATCGAAACCTATGAGAAGCAAAATTTTCAAAAAAATATGTCACAAATAAATAAAGTACACTTGTACCTCCTTTCATCAGCCTATGCACTGAAATTATTTCCGAAAATTAGGAGTTGTTTGGCTATTTGGACGTAAATGTTTTGCATTATTTACGAGTGGTTCGCATGTCTGTATGCTGTGCTATAGTAATTTTTACCTGTTTACAATTAGCAAATGTGTGTCTAGAGCATTATAAATGAATTATGTAGGAGTGCTTTGCAGGTCTGTATGGTGTGGAACACGTAGGTGTGATACATATACTCCATTTGTAAATAAAGTAAATTGGTTCCTCCATCCATGGACCTAGTGCAGGGTGAGTCCTTTTACCCGAAATGTGTATGAAGAGGTTGAGTGCTGGTGGCTTAGTTTAGCAGTGATGAGCTTGGTTTGCAACAATTTTCTTAGATTGGTGGCAGAAGCGCCAGTGAGCTTTGTTTAATGGCAGATTTCAAACTTGGCGCTGGTTCCTAGGAAGAAGTGGCAGTCAGGTGGCTGAGGTTAGTACAAGTGCCCTTTCTTTCCAACAATTTTGTTAGGTTGGTAGAGAAAGCAGAAATCACCTTTCTTTACTGCCAGAATTCAAACTCAGCGCTGGTTCCTAGGGAGAGGTGGCTGCCTGGTCCTTGAAAAGTAGTTGAAATTAGATATTTGAACACCTTTGCATACATATATCAAATTGTAAATTGAATTATTTAATATGATTAAAAACGAAATGGAATTAAGTACTTAGGTATTTACAGAAGACTATGTGCGTCTCATGTATGGAGGGTGTGTGACGTAAGTGGGGCAGCAGCGCAGCGATTGTACAGTAATTACGTGCACGCGAGAGAGAGAGTCAATTAGCGAGCATTCTAGTGCGGACCAAATGTGCTGTTATAGAGTCATGGCGGATTCCACTGTCGAGCAAACTTTGCTGCCAAAAGTGTAGCACTGTGTTCTCGCTCGCTCGCACAAGGACACATGCTGGACAGTGAGCGGTCGACATCAACAGGTTTGAACGTGCCCAGTAAAATAACTTTGGCGCCAAAAGTGTGGCAGGGAACGGCCAACCATTGTGTGATTCAGATCAGAGGCAAACAATTTTGCCGGGAAACGTGCGGAGGTGACAAGTACACATGGCGTGTGGACAAGGTACCGCTGTGACGTCAAACTCGGCAAGTTCCAGCCTGTCCAGCTGAAACATGTTTACGACGTGGGAGCGATTGCTGGGCTCGCCCCCAGCGTCCCGGCAGTCCAGCGCGTGTGGCCGGTCGCCTCACGTGACAGGCGTCGTAAGTGTCTCCGCGCGCTGGCCAGGGGGTGGTGAGGATTTGAACTAATTCAGTTGGAGCGCGGACGTCATGGTGACTGCATTGCGATATAAAAGATGTGTGTGCTGACTGTGTTGGAGAACAAGTGATGGCCGTACTGCTTGAAATGAAGCCTTCAGTCCCTCCCCCCCTGCAAAATAAAAGGACGTGACTTACTTTACTGTAAGTGCAGTTTATTATTTGACGCGATTATGATAGGCTACCAGTGAAAAAAGATAGAGAAAGTTCGTATGTGTGATCAATTATGGTACTGGGATTTGAACTTGTGATAGATTTTCGTTATGGATGTAAGGAAAATGGCTTTCTCACTGAGAAAATCGGACATCTTGAGTAAATAATAAATGATAATAATAAATAGAAGTACAGTTTTCGAGACATTATCGTGCTGAAATTTGAATTTGACGCAATTTTCTAGTGGAGGTAGGCCTATAATAATAAATAATAATGAATGATAATGAATGATAATAAATGACAATGAATGATAATAAATGACAATGAATGATAATAAATGACAAAGAATGATAAAGAATGTTAATAAATGATAATGAATAATAATGAATAATAATAAATAAAAGTACGGTTTTGCAGCCATTATCGTGTTGGAATTTGAATTTGGAGGGAATTTTCTAGTGGAGGCAAGTCAATAATAATAAATAATAAAAAATGATAATAAATAATAATATATGCTAATGAATGTTAATAAATGATAATCAATAATAATAAAGACAAGTGCGGTTTTTGCATGCATTATCCTGTTGAAATTCAAACTTCGTGCCATTTTTTCTTCTGGAGGCTTAGGTTAGTGGACGTAGCACAATTGGCTTATTTTCCCGCCAAAATCCGCCATCTTGGATAACGTCATGCACTGTTGCCAAGTCTACATGCCATCATCTTGGATGACGTCATCACTGCCATCTTTAATAAATTTGGCAACAATGGAAAGTGGGGCCGCACGAACCTTGCCCTACTACTTATACTGCTTTGTAAAATACAAAGCTACAATGGAGGAAATAATGCTGATTGATGTCCCCCTGACGGCTAAAGAACATTTACATGAAACATTTTGTAATTTGCATCTGGACAAACAGTTATTTAGCCAACGTGTTTAAACACATAAGAGTGTGCCTGGAGCCACTCTGTAGCAATTCTGGACGTGTAGGGTGTCGCATTGTTCTGCTGAGATTGCCCAAGTTCGTCAGAATGCACAATCGACATGAGTGGATGTAGGTGATCAGACAGGATGCTTACGTACATGCCACCTGTCAGAATCACATATAGACGTATCAGGGGTCCCATATCACTCCAGTTACACACACCTCACACCATTACAGTGCCTCCACCAACTTAAACAGCCCCCTGTTGACATGCAGAGTCCATGGATTCATGAGGTTGTCTCCATATCCGTACACGTCCATCAAAAATTGAAACGATACTCGTCCGACCAGGTGACGTGTTTCCATTCATCAAGAGTCCAATGTCGGTTCTGACGGGCCCAGGCGAGACGTATAGCTTTGTGTCGTGCAGTCATCAAGAAATACAGGAGTGGGCCCTCGAAACCCCATGTCGAGAATTTTTTATTGAATGGTTCGCACGCTGACACTTGCTGATGGCCCAACACTGAAATCTGCAGCAATCTGCGAAAGAGCTGTACTTCTGTCACCATGACTGAAGTCGTCGTTGGTCCCATTCTTGCAGGATCCTTTTCCGGCCGCAGCGATGTCGGAGATCTGATGTTTTACCTGATTCCTGATATTCACGGTACACTCGTGAAAATCCCCACTTCATCGCTGCGTCGGAGATGCTGTGTGCTGTGTCCCATCGCTCGTGCGCCGACTGTAACACCACGCTCAAACGCACTTCACTTATATTTTACACACACGTGAAAAGCGTCGTTTACTTTCATCTTTATATTCACCACCCGGAATTGGGAATTGTGATGACACGTTCCCGCACTGCCTGAAGTTAACAGTGTTGTTTTCCGTTCCAGACTCTTTCATTCTCCGCTGTTTTACACCATGCGACTTTAGAGAGGTCGTTAAATATATCTGTGGTATTCAGTCGTGTGGCATGATCTTTGGCTCAGAAACAAGCTCACAAAATTATTGTCTCCTTGCTGCTCTCATTCTCGCGACCAGGCTAAAACACTGACCAACAGGACAGACTAAACTTCATACTATTAAAGTAAATGCTTGGTACGTACCGCAAACTGTCAAGCATAGTTACAAGGAACTGGTTTCGTTTCCCAGCAAAACTTGTAGTTTTTCGGCAGAAGCCACAGCTACACTCGTAACTTTAAATTACTCGGAGAACCTAGCGGTAAGAAACACTTTGTTGTCAACGGCTTGTAGAAGATACGCAGTCCCCTTTTTTATTTTTTTTTTTTTTTAGTCTTCTGACTGGTTTGATACGGCCCACCGTGAATACTTCTCTTGTGCCAACCTCTTCATCTCAGAGTAGCACTTGCAACCTACTGTTCCGTCGTAACATAAAGCGCCGGCACGTCGGCCGGAAACGTTGCAGCAGAGACGGCACTGAGACGACGTCAGCCAATAAAACGCTGATTAGGACGACACCACGACAGGAGCGGCACCATAACGAAGAGAACTTAAGCGCCGCTCCAGCTAATCTCGTCCGCACTACAAGAGCCGCACTAGACAAACTGTGATATAAACTCTCTAGCAGTGACTTATGAACTTGTGTGACTTGCTTCCATGGAAATTGTATATGTCGAAGGATATTAATTACTTGCCTGTCGCCATTTGCTTGAGACCCGTCTTTGTACAAACGCAAAGTTAAGTATCGTCGATTCAATTTATTGTAATCAACTCCATTAATAAGATTTTCTTGAATTGTTGTTTATCATCCGAGAAAACAGCTTCCTAGGCACCCTATATTAAACGAGTGGGCAGGATTCCGCAACTACTTCCTCAATCAATTGCTGGATATATTCCAGTATTTGTTTTACTACATAGTTTTTGCCCTCTACAGCTCCCTATAGAACCATCGAAGTCATTCCCTGATGTCTTAACAGATGTCCTATCATCCTGTCCCTTCTCCTTGTCAGTGTTTTCCATATATTCCTTTCCTCTCAGATTTCACACAGAACCTCCTCATTCCTTATCTTACCAGTCCACCCAATTTTTAACATTCGTCTGTTGCACAACATCTCAGTTGCTTCGACTCTCTTTTTTTTTCCGGTTTTCCCACAGTCCATGTGCTCCAAACGTATATTCTCAGAAATTTCTTCCTCAAATTAAGTCCTGTGTTAAATACTAGCAGACTTCTCTTGGCCAGGAATGCCATTGTTGCCAATGCTAGCCCGCTTTCGATGTCCTTCTTGAACCGTCCGTAATTGGTTATTTTGCTGCCTTGGTAGTAGAATTCCTTAACTCCATCTACTTCGTGACCATCAATCCTGATATAGGATTTCTCGATGTTCTATTTCTGCTATTTCTTATTACTTTCGTCTTTCTTTGATTTACTCTCAATCCAAATTCTGTACTCATTAGACTGTTCATTCCATTCAGCATATCATGTAATTCTTCTTCAATTTCACTCAGGATAGCAACATCATCAAGAGTCGTATCATTCATATCCTTTCACCCTGAATTTTAATTCCACTCCTGAATCTTTCTTTTATTTCCTTCATTTGGGTTTTTCGACGTACGGATTGAACTTTGTGGGCGAAAGACTATACCCCTGTCTTATACCCTTTTTAATGTGAGCACTTCGTTCTTGGTCGTCCACTCTTGTTATTCGCTCTTGGCTCTTGTACATAATGTATATTACCCGTCTCACCGTATAGTTTACACTGTCTTTCCCAGAATCTCGAACATCTTGCATCATTTTGCATTGTTGAACTCTTTTTGCAGATCGACAAATCCTATGAACGTATCTTGATTTTTCTTTAGTCTTGCTTCCATTATCAATCGCAACGTAAGAATTACCTCTCTGATGCCTTTACCTTTCCTAAAGCCAAACTGACCGTCATTTAACACATCCTCAATTTCTTTTCCATTCTTCTGTACATTATCCTTGTCAGCAACGCGGACGCATGGTCTGTTAAGCTGACTGTGGGATAATTCTCGCACTTGTCAGCTCTTGCAGTCTTGCAATCTTCGGAATAGTGTGGATGATATTTTTCCGAAAGTCACATGGTACGTCGCCCGACTCATACATTCTACAACCTACGCGCATAGCCATTTTGTGCCACTTTCCCCAATGGTTTTAGAAATTCTGATGGAATGTTATCAATCCCTTCTACCTTATTTGATATTAAGTCCTCCAAAGCTCTCTTAAATTCTGAGTCTAATACCGGATCCCCTATCTCTTCTAAATCGACTTCCGTTTCTTCTCCTATCACATCAGACAAATCTTCCCCCTCATAGAAGTCTTCAGTATACTCTTTTCACCTATCCGCTGTCACCTGCAGTTTAACAGTTGGATTCCCATTGCACTCCTAATGTTACCACCTTTGCTTTTAATTTCAGCGGACGTTGTTTTAACTTTTCTGTATGCTGAGTCAGTTTCCTTTCCGATTTCTTCACATTTTTCATGCAGCCAATTCGTTTTAGCTTCCCTGCACTTCCTATTTATTTCATTCCAAAGTGAGTTATATTTCCGTGATCGTGAACTTCCCCGAACATTTTCATTCTTCTTTCATCGATCAACTGAATATTTCTTTTGTTATCGGTGCTTTCCCAAGCCAACGGCAAGAGAGTGTCCTGAACCTCTAACAGCTCCACCGCCCTCTATGACAAGACCGTTGGCAGGATGAAAGTGACTTCTTATGCCGGAAGTCTTCTGTCGCCAATGCTGATTATTGTCAAAATTTAAGTGGTGGGGGGTTTCGAACCTGGGACTGAGGTCGTGTTGATTACCAATCAAAGACGCTCCCCCTTTTAAAAAAAATTTTCCCCTGGAGAGTATAAAAGGGATTCAAGAAAAGGAAGGAAAATTTCCACCGCCACTTTTGCCCTAAATAAAAAAAGAACATCACCTCAGGTGCTGGCCCCTATGTAACATACTCCCAGAACGACTAACCTAGAGCCATGAGGGGGGTGTTCCCTATACTGCAAAATGTTCTGACACCACCCCTTTTCAAGAAACTAATCCAATACTTATGGAAGTCATGAAAGCTACCAAGCGAAACGAAAATCTCGGAAATAAAGTGAAATTTATTTAGTTCAAATGACATGCTAGCATTAAATATAACAAATTGTCCGATGACTTAGCGAAAACCACCGCTCAAAATGGCACTTTTGAAACATTTTATTACTGCCAGCAGTCCTAAAGACTCCATTACGGAGAAGAATAAGGCACCAATGGAACACGAATATCAATCACTGATACGCATTAACAGGAAATATTATGAATACAAACAAACAAACCTTCGCTCGACGCCGGCCGGGGTGGCATAGCAGTTCTAGGCGCTACAGTCTGTGACCGCGCGACCGCTACGGTCGCAAGTTCTAAACCTGCCTCGGGCATGGATGTGTGTGATGTCCTTAGGTTAGTTAGGTTTCAGTAGTTCTAAGTTCTAGGTGACTGAAGACCTCAGAAGTTAAGTCCCATAGTGCTCAGAGCCATTTGAACTTTCGCTCGACGCACTAGTTCCATATAATTAAGGCGAATAAAAACTTTGTATAATTCCCATAATTTGCATGATAATCTACACCGCAAACACGTTCGAAATAATCCATTTTGTTTAAGTGAGGAATAACAGTCGGAGATATCAATAACATTTTTCGCGAATATAAACTGAACGCAAACCAACAAATTGATTTCATAAACAGTTCTCATCAACTGATGTATCAACGCTCCTCAATCGGAAGTATATACTACTTTTAAAACTAATTATCACATTTTTAGAAAAATATAACTTTACTCTATATCGGAAACGTCAGACATGGCTGTACGGCCTTCAGGCGAATAGTCACAAATTTAGAAAAAAAAGGCAAATAAATAGAGGGAAGATAAAACAGTAGGTGGTTTTGTAACATTTCTAAGTGCCACTCTTTCTCATCATCACCCTCACGCCAGCGGATAGCTTACTCCCGCAGTCTTGTTATGCAAATAATGATCTGTGTATGTACGTATATGTAACAAACTTGGTTGAAATTGCTCCAGGCGTTCCTGGGTTACACTTTTATGCCGCACTTTGTACCCCCACCCTCATCCATAAGGATGTGAGGAGAGTCTTACTGACACAGTAATTCTTTACAGATAGCTAGTCATACGTGCATCAAGTTTGGTACAAATTGCTTCAAGAATTACACACGTATGTCACTGTGTCTTCTCCCATAGCCTCTCTCCACCTTTAGGGGTGACACAGTATCGGAACGCTCACCAACGATCGCATTAAATACTAATATCAATTGTTATGTAATATTTTTACATGTCAGTGCGTCTCAACCCTGCTGTGTTTTTATGCAGGTAATGAGTCATTTATACGCAAAATTTGGTTGATATTGCTCCAGGCGTTATCGAGTTGTGCTTCTTTCTCTCATCCTTTTCAGCTCCATCCCACCACTATGGGAGGCAGGTAGTTCTTTACGCCCACATAATTTCTTTCCAGTTAGTAACTGAAATGTATATCAAGTTTGGTTGAAACCGATCCAGTGGTTGAAGGGGAGATGTAGAATGTACGTACGTACATACATACATACATACGCACGTACATACACTGATTTTTATAACTGTGTAGACAGATGTATAAAATGTCAAAAGTACAGGGCTATTACAAATGATTGAAGCGATTTCATAAATTCACTGCAGCTCCATTCATTGACATATGGTCACGACACACTACAGATACGTAGAAAAACTCATAAAGTTTTGTTCGGCTGAAGCCGCACTTCAGGTTTCTGCCGCCAGAGCGCTCGAGAGCGCAGTGAGACAAAATGGCGACAGGAGCCGAGAAAGCGTATGTCGTGCTTGAAATGCACTCACATCAGTCAGTCACAACAGTGCAACGACACTTCAGGACGAAGTTCAACAAAGATCCACCAACTGCTAACTCCATTCGGCGATGGTATGCGCAGTTTAAAGCTTCTGGATGCCTCTGTAAGGGGAAATCGACGGGTTGGCCTGCAGTGAGCGAAGAAACGGTTGAACGCGTGCGGGCAAGTTTCACGCGTAGCCCGCGGAAGTCGACGAATAAAGCAAGCAGGGAGCTAAACGTACCACAGCCGACGGTTTGGAAAATCTTACGGAAAAGGCTAAAGCAGAAGCCTTACCGTTTACAATTGCTACAAGCCCTGACACCCGATGACAAAGTCGAACGCTTTGAATTTTCGGCGCGGTTGCAACATTTCATGGAAGAGGATGCGTTCAGTGCGAAACTTGTTTTCAGTGATGAAGCAACATTTTTTCTTAATGGTGAAGTGAACAGACAGAATGTGCGAATCTGGGCGGTAGAGAATCCTCACGCATTCGTGCAGCAAATTCGCAGTTCACCAAAAGTTAACGTGTTTTGTGCAATCTCACGGTTTAAAGTTTATGGCCCCTTTTTCTTCTGCGAAAAAAACGTTACAGGACACGTGTATCTGGACATGCTGGAAAATTGGCTCATGCCACAACTGGAGACCGACAGCGCCGACTTCATCTTTCAACAAGATGGTGCTCCACCGCACTTCCATCATGATGTTCGGCATTTCTTAAACAGGAGATTGGAAAACCGATGGATCGGTCGCGGTGGAGATCGTGATTAGCAGTTCATGTCATGGCCTCCACGCTCTCCCGACTTAACCCCATGCGATTTCTTTCTGTGGGGTTATGTGAAAGATTCAGTGTTTAAACCTCCTCTACCAAGAAACGTGCCAGAACTGCGAGCTCGCTTCAACGATGCTTTCGAACTCATTGATGGGGACTTGCTGCACCGAGTGTGGGAGGAACTTGATTATCGGCTTGATGTCTGCTGAATCACTAAAGGGGCACATATCGAACATTTGTGAATGCCTAAAAAAACTTCTTGAGTTTTTGTATGTGTGTGCAAAGCATTGTGAAAATATCTCAAATAATAAAGTTATTGTAGAGCTGTGAAATCGCTTCAATCATTTGTAATAACCCTGTGCTTACAGCGTTTGCCGGATTGCCCTGTCGATGAGTATGCCCAGATCTTTGAATATCATGAGGCAGAGTAATTTCTTTAAAGACCGTTGAAACAATTGCCATTCTCATAATCCCATCCCTGTAACTATTGTGGACGTCACGAACAGTTTCCAGGAATTCAGCTGAAAATTTTGTGTACAATCTGACAAGGAATCCATCGGGCCATGGATCCTTCTTTAGCTTTACCAGTTTTTACCAGCTTCTCAACGTCACTGACATTAATATCTACATTACTCGTATTTACAGGTGCGTGAGAATTACACTTGGACATTGCTCCTGGATCTTCCATTGTGAAGTAACATTTGAAAGCGAGATTACTATTTCCACTTTCACTTTGGTACCCTCAAAATCGGTTTCCATGTCGTCTGAGTGTAAACACTAAATTTGATACCGCTGATAGCTTTTACATATGAGAAGATTTCCTTTGGGATTTGTGAGGGATCTTTCAGTACGATTTTGCTTCTGCAGTCATTGAATCGAAACGCTTGGTCCTAATCGAACGTAATCGCTGAAGTGGGAGAAAGACTCACGAAAATTACTGTGAAATGAACGGGAAAATTTCTGTTGAAAGCGGATTGCAATCGTGATATCACATATTCTTCACTGGATGTTGGAGACCTAATCCGATGAATGACCTCTGCGTTCTGTACAGAACAGTCCCTCCAACAAATGGCTCAGGAAGTATCAGGTCGAATCATAGCTTCTTACGGTGAGGCTATAGTCCGGTAGTATCCCCCTGCAACTACTGTGAGAATCAAAACTAGCTCCAGCAGAAGTGAGGATGCTACATCTTTAAGAAGATGTAAAACCACATTGTGGGTTCGAATGTAGCGTGTTTCAAAATGAATATACGAGTTTTAAGGCTTTGTAGCATTTATTACACTCAGCTTACAATTGTAAATAATACGTCAAAAGAAATAGTAGCTCAAACGGTTTTGTTTCTACACCCGTGCGCAAAGGGGGTGTGGAAAAACCAAGAGTGGTTGAAGAGCTTGTTGAACATGTGTGAGTCTTTCACGCGTAGCCCCAAGAAATCAGTTCTGAACGCTAATCGTGAATAAAAAATAACAATATCGTCTGCTTGGAGGCTTTGAAAGAGACGGTTATGACAGAGTCCTTATTGTTTGTAATTGTTACAAGCTCTAAAGGCTGCCGACTACGTTTTACGTGCCTACTTTGCAAGCGATAGGTTGCTGCATGATGAAGATTGCTTGGCTCGTGTAGTCTTCACTGACGAATCGACATTTCACCTGAGTAGAAATGTGAACACACATGATGTGCACATCTGGGGGTCAGCAAATCCCCACTAGTTGCAACGAGAGTACCCTAAATTGAATGTTTTTTGTGCCGTATCCCGGCGGAAAGTTTACGGGCTTCTTTGTCGGTGAAGCAACTGTAACTCGTGTTTCTTATTTTCATCCTCTGTAAGTACGAGTCTTTCCTCAACTGGAAGAGGGAGAACCACAGAACTTTATTTGTCAGCAAAATGGTGTGTCGCTTCACTGGCATCTCAATGCGGGATTGGTTAAACGACGTTGTACCCGACTGCTGGATGGGCCGCAAGGGGCCGGGTAACGGAGTTTGTTTTGCATGACCTCCAAGTTCACACGCGATCTTATGCACTACGATTTTTACCTTTGTGGCTTCGTAGAAAATGAATGTGCCTCAGCCACCACCTGATCTACCCGACTTTAGAAACAGCATTTTTGCAACTTTACTCCAGACACACTCATCAAGGTTTGGGAAGAACTCGTCTATCGACTCTATGTGCGACGAATCGAGCTCACATAGAACACTTGTTAGAAAAAAAACTGTATGTACTGGTTTTTCATTTGATGTATTATTTATTATTGTAAGTTTAATGTAGTACATTTTGAAACACGCTGTATTTGAACTACTTGAAATACTGAATTGTCTACAGGCCGGGAGTACAGCTGCACATGCGGGATTTCTACGAAGGTGGATGCAGTTCAGGTGGTGCAGCGGTGAAGAAACAGAAAAAGTTCGAGGAAAGTGCTGTCATATCTCAATGCTGGTGCCATGGACACGCTTGTAAAGCCGGTCGCGGTGACCGAGCGATTCTAGGCGCTTCAGTCCGGAACCGCGCGACTGCTACGGTCGTAGGTTCGAATCGTGCCTAGGGCATGGATGTGTGTGATATCCTTAGGTTAGTTAGGTTTAAGTAGTTCTAAGTTCTAGGGGACTGATGACCTCAGATGTTAAGTCCCATAGTGCTCAGAGCCATTTGAACCATTTTTGAACTCGACAAAGTGGCAAATTCTCTTGTTGGTAGCCCTAATGTTGCTATTGGAAAGCAGCTGGCTACGTTCCAGTAACGGAGTTTCACTCGCACCGTTGTATTTCATCGTCACGGGCAGCACGATCATAAAGCAACGCAACAACTGTATACCCGCATTCATCATCCGCGTTTGTTATGCGTGCTGTGTGAGTGGGTGGGTAGGTATTTACGAGTTTTCAACGTGAATATGTTAAATCGTCTGCAAACAGAGGGCGTTCCACTCCTTTTGCACGCTAAACCTTCTACTTTGAGATTCGAAACTAATAGCGAGAAATTAATGTTTTGTTTTTTATTCATGTAATAGACGCCTTCCATTTGGAATCAGAGCTCAACGTGAGGACCGCCGATCTCAGTGCATGCATTACAACGGTGCACAAAATTTTGGCCCATTCTGTTAAAATCCGCTGTTGTTTATTGTTCACTGAGACAGAAACTGGGACTCCGCCAGTTTCCCTTCAGTTTCAGCTCAGGTTTCGGCCACCAATCATTTCATGTAACCCATAGAAAAACATTCGCCGTCAACACGCCAAAGACAATTGCGTAAAATTATGTATCCATGCGTTAGTAGTGCAATCCTTTGTCATCCTGTACGTGCAAAAGAGTAAGATTAGATTAACGTTTAGTTTCACAGATCCGTAGTGAGGAGATCATCAAAGTTGTCCAAGAATACATTAACATATTGACATAAATAAGAATATGTTATGTTTCTTACACAGATACCAGGAAATAGCGTCCTTATGGACGTTGAATAAGTCACAAAACCTTAAACACAGTGTCATTTAAGAGTTAATAACCAACTTCTCACATAACATGTAAATACGATATTGTAGTGCCTATATTATTCTGAACGTTCCTTTGGACATGCATGCATGACCCAAGGAACAGGCACTGCGGTGACTGCAGCAGTTCTCAAACACATGAAATGTTTTCGTAGTTGTGAATATGGACAACCATTAGCTGTATAACTTGTCAAGTGGGTGCTTATTCTAGAAATGAGAACAACAGTGTAAGCTGAAATGACAAGTTCAATGTCGCAAATTTTAGCACAAAAATTACAGCTTTTACATAGCTTTCAACTCGACAACATAAAAACAGCGCAATGGATAACGCAATTCGCCAACATCAAAAAGTGAAATAATCCTATACACAACACTATTAAATATTAACTCTCTGAAAGGACGTTAATCCTAAGCACAGTAATATGAAAGTTTAATTGGAAGTTTCTTTACAAAACTGCTCCTACACATATGTTATGATGTTGGTCAGTACTACGAAAATCGTCCGATTCCAGTTCAATGATCAGTAGTATTTACGATGACAATCAAGTCTACGATGGATGGTTAGTTATGTGACAAATTTGAGCGCAAGATTACCCAAGGCTGCTCAAGTTTACACTGGACGCAAGCTGGTGAACCAACAAAGTTTACGCCTCTGCATGCGGTATTAACCTCAAGCTGCGACGAGTTGCCGACTGCAAGGCCGCACTCTCCGACTGAAATTCCTACAAAACCAATCTGGCCTTTGCTGAGTTTTCCAGCAGAAACTTTCCCTATGTTTCTCCTTATGCGAGAAAACATGTACTCAACCCTAGTCTTAGTATCCGGTAACATACACGCACATGGTTGGAGCAGCGTGCATATTATAGTGTCCTCTCAATTCTCGCAAGAACAGTTAACTAATCTGTCTGGTTCGTTTCTTTACAGTTGGAGCTAAACTTTGTTACTTTTAATCTCTAGCTGGATTGCAGCCACTGTGGACGCAGTGTCCACACAAATTTCTTCTCTGCATCATACAGAGCATTAAGTGCTCTGTTCTGGACTTAAGCCAGTTCAGAGAAGAGTCCTCAAAATTTCTCTCTTGTCCTACTCATGGCAGAACTTCCTCCTCCACTTGGGTTCATTCGTTCTTCACGTCACGGCCTTTTTCGACCAGTAGGAGCGTTCCTCCTATTTTGTGGAAATTGTCTCTACCAATCGCAATACCCTTTCTATCGAACTGCGTCGGTAATTTTCTCCTTCCTAGTGCATTTCCGCCAATCGGACGTTTTGTGCCCATTCTATACATCTAAAGTACATTGACCTTTCTGTGTGTCGCACTGGCTGGACACGTGATCAAAATGCGTTACTAGTTTTTGTTCGTATTCCATTGGAAATCCGAAACTCAGCTTTGTAAAGCTTTTTCTCTGTCCCTTGTGCAGATGTGCTGCTATACGCGGTCCTCCCTCCTGAATCGCCTGGTTGGGGTCGTTGACCTTCCTCCTACCACCCCTTTAAGTGGTTTCTGTCGTAACCCCTGCAGCACACCTTTGCTACGCTGGTGTCCGCCTGGCTTTTCAAACTAAAAACGACTCACGTTGCCTGTTCCACTTTCCACTGAAAGACATGCATTGTGTAGGAACGGTGTGTTAATTACCGTCAATTGATTGTCATCCCTTTTTTCATCACATCTTATAGGGAAATATTCTCATAACCGCCGAATTACGTTAGGTGTCATATACACCTTCTCGTTGCGATGTATAAAGCTCTAACCATTTATTCTGCCACCTTACAAACTGAATGACGATAGGGCAAATTTGTGCCAGACCAGGATTCGAACCCAGATTTCCAGCTTATTGCGAGCAGTTGCCTTAGCATTAGGCTCTCCGACTATGCCTTATGCCCAGACCCAAACTTCCATATGTCGTCAACTATGTGCCTACAACTTGTGCTTGTACCTCCATTATGTATATTCCCAGACAGGCGAGACACTTCATTTGAAAGTCTCTTGCCCGGTATCAGCAGATAAATACCATATTGCAGTGCCATTGTTATTCTGAATTACGGTACAATGTCCTTTGCTCATGGTTGTTCACATTCACAATGCAAATACATTTCACGTACTTCGTAGCGGTTGTAGTCACCGCAGTGCCTGTTCATGCATGCATGTCAAAAGGAACAGTACAACATAATTCAGAACAACACTGGCACTGCAATGTCACATTTATGTCCCGACACCGGACAAGCAAGTTACAAGTAAGTAAGTACAGGAATATACATATTGGATGTGCGCATACACATTGTGGACACATGGTTAACGACATATGGAAGTCTGGATCTGGCCGTGAATCATGCTCGGATAGCCTAACGTTAAGGCTACCAATCGTGATAAGCAGGAAATCTGGGTTCGAGGCCCGATCCGGCACAAATTTTCATTTCTTCATTCCGTTATAGAACTGGTGGTTGTCCATATTCGCAATTGCGAATACATTTCATGTGTGATATGTAAAAGCACAAATCACTGAGGTGAACATGTTAGTTCTTTGTGTCTTGTAGCCACACCCCAACAAAAACAAAATAAGCTTGCAGCAGCTATTTAGATTGATCATATGACTGTAATGAAGATAAGCAGAAGTCATATTTGGTATTTCAAAAACAAAATCAGTTTGCAACACTTATTTATGTAGATCATATTACCGCAATGAAGGTGTGTACATATAAAAATGTACAGGGAGTTTCACAATTCCTGTAATAGGAACGGAGAAGACGGCATCGTCATCAGTTCCTGTTTTAATTATGATGTCACATATCAATTAAATCTGACTACAAGAACGTTTGCGAAAAAGTGGTACTTATGCAGCTGGGAGGGTTGACTGTGGTGCTCCACGGAGCCGCACTCACCACTTTGATGACGACGTCCTTCGTCACGTAGGGGTCAACTCGACGATGAATACTCGAAACACTGCCCATGCTATCGGCTAACTATACGTTTCCGAACACGGATTTCTTATCAAAACTATATGTATTACAAACCATAGAACCCGCAACAGCAATGTATACACGTCAGTCGGAAGATCTAAGAAATTCGACAACAGAGTAAGAGTTGGTCACCAAAAAATCCTGTAATCTCTTGCTATACTGAACAGTATTAGTAAAACTTTTCGTGGTTACTGAGAAGTTATTGAAAATGTGTGTTACCGAATAATGACCACCTATCTGGAACAAAGTGACTGACCTCAAATCTTTGTGAAGTTGTTCATATTTCTAAAATTAATCCCACGAACTGAGACGTTTCACTGAGAAATTGTGTACGAATTTCCTTTGTAGATACACCATCGTCGATACGGGAACATAATCAGTTAAAAAGTTCGTACCTCACACAGCTTCCTCATTCACATAATGGTAATGCCTGAAATACTCGTGAAATCTTCTACTGTCTCAGTAATGTTGACCGTAAATGCCTAGAACCCCCTGCCGATTTGTTATAGCATAAAATGTTATAAAAAAATTTAGTCTATAGCTTACCGAGGAACATCCCGGTGGAGAAAAAGTGGTTTAAAACTGGTTCAAATGGCTCTGATCACTATGGGACTTAACTTCTGAGGTCATCAGTCCCCTAGAACTTAGAACTACTTAAACCTAACTAACCTAAGGACATCACACACATCCATGCCCGAGGCAGGTTTCGAACCTGCGACCGTAGCGGTCGCGCGGTTCCAGGCTGTAGTGCCTAGAACCGCTCGGCCACTCCGGCCGGCAAAAAGTGGTCTAAGCTATACGTAAACATTTGATTTTAAAATGTACGTAAGCAAAACTAAAGAGTTATATCCACGAGAAGTTACCATGACCTATAACAAAAATTTCAAAACTCACATTATTTGTGTGAAATTCCATACGAGCTGCTATCACAGTAGTCACCGTTGCATAACACTGTATGGTGGGCGGGGAGGAGGGGGGGGGGGGGGGAGAGACAAGTCTTGCGTTTCTAAAAAAGGTGACTTGCTGATAGCAAATGCTTTTTTAGGCACTTAAATGGCCAAAACTTTGCAACGTCTCCTTTCTACCGAAGAAAGGCTCTCCATATCACAGAGTTTGACAAAGCTCCCAACTTCGAAAACATAAAAATAACCTCTCTTTAGCAGAAAGTTCACTTCCGTCATATCATTTCCCCTGAATAGTCTGAGTTAATGTCGTAGGAATAGACTGAAGAAGATGTATAAAGTATCGTCCATCGACATCTAGCATATTGTGTAATTTGTTCAGCTACGCGTACGTGGTGAGGACGCACCGGGCAAAACATGAAGTATTCACGATTGACACTGGTTCACTATATGATTTTGTTCATTCCCTGCAAACAGGATATATTAATTTCGCACCAAAACAAAAAACGTATCTACAAAGACAGAGAACGATCAGCATCGGGTAACCTTTCCGAAAAAAAAATTGAATTTGTAACTCTCACAGAATGAGAGGCACGCAGTACATCGTGACATCTTAAACGGTAAAGCACCCTCTCGGTCTTACATGCGTAATAAGCAAACTGGTGGAAGCGCAAGGCAGACGAAACCTTACGCTCATATTTCACGATATTCCAAGGGACAGACACGGCATTAGTGTTTAAGTAGGTGTTATAAATCCGTCCGCTCCATGAATATATTTCAGAATATTAATGTTTACTAAAGTTTGCGGCAAATGGCCGAGTTAAAAGGGTTCACTACATTAGATAGGAAGATGACTGATGAACTGAATAGTGTGCTTACAGCACTCTGTTCACTGTAGCCTATACCTTTTTTGAGTCGTCATTCTTCAGGCTGGTCTGATGCGATCCACCATAAATTTCTCTCCTGTGTCAACCTTTTCATTTCAGAGAAGCACTTGCACCTTATGTCGTCGTCAGTAATTTTGTTTGATATATTCCAGTCACTGTCTTCATCTGTAGTGTTTAACTTCGACAGCTCGCTCTAGCACCATGGAACTTACTGCCTGATGTTTTGACACATGTCGTGTCACCCAGCCATTTCATCTTGTCAATGTTTTCCGTATGTTTCTTTTTTCACTGTCTCTCCGGAGAACCCCCTCATTCCTCATCTTATCAGTCCACCTGATTTCACACATCCTTCTATAGCACCAAATCTCAAACGATTCGAGTCCCTCCTTTTTCCTGTCTATGGTTCAGTTCCATACAATGTTGTGCTGAAAATTTACATCCTCGGAAATTTCTTCCTCTATTTAAGGCTCATGTTTAATACTAGTACAGTTCATTACGCCAGAAATACCCACTATACTTGCTTCTTTGATTTCTCCTTGCTTCAACCGTCTTGTGTTATTTTATTTCAAAGGTATCAAAATTCCTTAACTTCGTCTACTTTTTGGTCTCCAATTATAGTGCTAATTTTATCGTTCTATCTCATTTCCACTACTCCTCACTGCTTTCGTCTTTTCTTCGGTTCATCCTCTATCCATATTCCCCACACACTAAACTGTTCATTCCATTCAACAGGTCTTGTAATTCTTCTTTACTCTCACCGAGGACAGCTGTATCATCAGCGACTCTTATTATTAATATCCATTCACCCTCAGTTTTAATGTCTTGAATCTTCCTTTTACTTCCGTCATTGCTTCTTCGAACTCTAGATCGAGGGGTAGGGACGAAAGGCTGCATCCGTGGCTTAAACCATTGTCAACCCGAGCTCATCGTTCTTGGTCTTCTATTCTCGTTTCTCCCGATTGGTTCTTGTATGAGTTTTGTTAAACTTTGCGATAAGATGAATCTTCCTTCGGCAGAAAGGAGAAATTGAAATATTTTGGTGAGAGGAGTTGCTAAAAAAGCATTTACTATGAGCAAGTCCAGCTACGTTCATAGAGCATGCAAGAATTTTTCACTCCTTATTTTGTATTCATGCGTTTAATTTTACTATGAGAAGACCAACCGATTCAGTCCAAACTACTCTCACATCCAAAAAAGGTGGAATAAGTTCCAAAGAAGATTAGCAGGTTTCTTGAAGGGATCATTTAGTAAGCTCGGAGAAGCTCATCGAGCGCGAGCGGTAAACGATACAAAAGAGGTGCTGTATATCACACTGAGCTATCCCGCTGAAATTTCGAGAGTCAACGTTCCATGAGAAGCTGGAGAAGACGGAAAGTGTTACACCACAAAGCACCCGTCCGATACTCATCAAATTTTGTAGGGATGTTCATCACATAATTAATCTATTAAATGGTGAAACTGACATTCCACTGGGAACTGATGTGAATTATCAACATCAGTAAGATCTGTTACGCCCACGGGTATAAATTCACTTTTGTATTCGCTATGGCACGGAAACAAGCAACTTTTGAACATCATCTTGAGGAATTTCTTTACACGCCGGAAACACACACTATGTCACTCAATGGCTGTTACTCGCTGGAGGCTGCTATGAAAGCATATCTGTTCCCATCTATCTTAGACATATTCTGCGTTTGCAAATCAAGGATTGGGTAGGTCAGTGAAGGATTCGTATATTACTCGAGGCGTCTGAGGCGTGAAGTGCAGTGTGTGGTCTTGTATGATCGTGCTGAAATACAGTATTTCGTGCTCTAGTCAAGAACTGTACGACAAAAAGTTTAACTACAAATTTTAATGGTCTTGAACGCAATGTAACGTAGTGACTATTACAAGAAACCGGTTTCGATTGACTAACAACCATTCTCAGTTCATGATTACTCTATAATTGGTATGTAAGCGCAATAAAGTCATTACAAATTGTAACTTGTCAAAACTTGGTCAAAACATGACTGCTAGCACGAGTGGTATGGTGTCAGTGGGAAACGACGTATGGCAGCTCGAGATTCCAATCTACACTCATGCTCATAAGTTAAGGATAACTGCAGAATGTGGTGCCACACAACGTGGCACTACAAAAAACTCGCGCCAATAGCAAAGGCACACACGACACACGACACAGATCTGTAAGTCCACGGTATTGGCGATAAGTCGAGAAAACCGTCCAGAAACACATGTGCTACAAAACGCCACTGTTCCCTGCGCGTGTACCCCGACATCAATATGCTATGATCACCATGCACTCGTACACAGGCCGCACAACGGGTTGGCATACTGTGGGTCAGGTGGTCGAGCAGCTGCTGAGGTATAGCCTCCCATTCTTCCACCAGTGCCTGTCGGAGCTCCTGAAGTGTCGTAGGGGTTTGAAGACGTGCAGCGATACCTCGACCGAGAACATCCCAGACGTGCTCGATGGGATTTAGGTCTGGAGAACAGGCAGGCCACTCCATTCACCTGACATCATCTGTTTCAAGGTACTCCTCCACGGTGGCAGCTCGGTGGTGCCGTACCTTATCATCCATCAGGAGGAAGGTGGGACCCACTGCACCGCTGAAAAGACGGACATACTGGTGCAAAATGACGTCCCGATACACCTGACCTGTTACAGTTCCTCTATGCAGGGGTGTACGTGCACCAATCATAATCCCACCCCATACCATCAAACCACGCCCTCCATACAGGTCCCTTCCAAGGACATTAAGGGGTTGGTATATGGTTCCTGGTTCACGCCGGATGAAAACCCGGCGAGAATCACTGTTCAGACTATTCTTTGACTCGTCCGTGAACATAACCTGGGACAACTGTTCCAATGACCATGTACTGTGTTCTTGACACCAGGCTTTACGGGCTCTCCTGTGACCAGGGGTCAGTGGAATGCACCTTGCAGGTCTCGGGCCAATAAACCATGTCTGTTCAGTCGTCTGTAGACTGTGTGTCTGGAGACAACTGTTTCAGTGGCTGCAGTAAGGTCACGAGCAAGGCTACCTGCAGTACTCCGTGGCCGTCTGCGGACACTGATGGTGAGATATCGGTTTTCTTGTGGTGTTGTACACTGTGGACGTCCCGTACTGTAGCACCTGGACACGTTTCCTGTTTGCTGCAATCGTTGCCATAATCTTGAGGTCACACTTTGTGGCACACGGAGGGCCCGTGCTACGACCTGCTGTGTTTGGCCAGCCTCCAGTCGTCCTGGGATTCTACCCCTCATAATGTCACCAATATGTGTTCTTTGAGCCATTTTTAACACACAGTCACCATTAGCACGTCTGAAAACGTCTGCACACTTACTCGCTGCACCGTACTCTGACATGCACCAATACACCTCTGCGTATGTGGACAGCTGCCAGCGCCATCGTGCGACGACCACGGGTCAGATGCACCGCATGGTCATGCCCCGAGGTGATTTAAACCCGCAAACCGCCCACCAGAGCGTTGTTACACCGTGTATCAGCTTTATCCTTAATTTATGAGCATGTGTGTAGTTTCTAGCAGTCTGTTCGACAAGGTTCGTGGTGACACTCTATGCCTGGGTTTTAGCTGTTGCCAAACGTCTGTCGTCAGGGCCAATCGAACACACACCTGATGTTCTCTCAGTGTTGTCTTTCTAAGAATACTCTTCATGCCACACTGTTGTCCTCAGTTAATCTCGTCACGAATAGATCTACTGTTGTGGACTGGCAAGACAGCCAGTCCACAGTGACGGGTAACCGAAAGGCACGCGCTTAAACTCACGCAGGCTGGCGTGAGGTCTGAAACACGATACGTAATGAATGCTATAAAGAAAAGTACGTAGCTGCTGGAATACTTAACTTTAATCCACAATTGTAGAACATCGCTCTTGATGATACATGTTATAACCACAATACATATAGCAAAGGATTATGGCGCCTTGCTAGGTCTTAGCAATTGTAGCTGAAGGCTATGCTAACTATCGTCTCGGCTAATGAGAGTGTAGTTGTCAGTGAACTGTAGCTATGAACGTCGGCTGTACAACTGGGCGAGTGCTAGTCAGTCTCTCTAGACCTGCCGTGTGGCGGCGCTCGGTCTGCTATCACTGATAGTGGCGACACGCGGGTCCGACGTATACTAGCGGACCGCGGTCGATTTAAACGCTACCACCTAGCAAGTGTGGTGTCTGGCGGTGACACCACATCTACTGCCTAAACGAAAATGTCCATACCAGCTTTCCATGTCCCTCAAATCAATAATTCAAACTTTCTCAAAAGCCCGAAGGACGGCGATGTGCTGCGTGTATACATCCCCTGGGCATGTTACGCTGCTGTTTACAATTGAAAAGGTTCGGTTATATATGATGTGCTATCAGCCATCATATAAGTACACCATTCTTCATCTGTAGGAATGGTTTTCATCTGTACTAAAAATACTGAGAATAAACTCTCGCAGTACAAGATGGAGAGGATGCTAACTATATGTGCCTTCAACTAGCAGTAGCATACAAAACTTGGGGTTTGAAGATTAATTACCAAAAAGCAGAACACTTGACTAATGATTCAGATGAGCTATACACTGAAGGAAAGAAAATCAAAAAGATAAACACTTTCTGTTATTTGGGATCCATTTTAGAAATCGAGGGAAAATCAGAGTCAGAAATCAGTAAAAGAATTAGCGGACGGAAGGACATTGGGATGCTTAATTCAGTCTTATGGAGCAGGAATGTAATGAGCAGAACTAAAAAATTAATATACAAATCCATATTAGACAGTGTGGTTCTGTATGGAACGGAGACTTGAACAATTAACATGGAGCACATTAAAAAATTACAAGCTCTAGAGATGGACTTCTGGAGAAGATCGGCAAAAATCTCCAGGAAATAAAAGATAAGGAACGTCGAAATAATAAGGAGAATGGAAATAAAAGAAAGAATGTTTGACGTAATGGATAGGAAGAAATTACAGTGGTACGGGCATGTACGACGAATGGAGAAAACTAGAATACCAAAATTGAAACTGGAGTGGGAACCGGAGGGGAGAAGAAGAAGAGGACGACCTATGACCACCTGGATCCAAAATGTACAGCACACACTGAGGAGAATGGGCGCAGAGGAAGAGGACACACAAGATCGAAAAACCCGGAGGAATATTTTGAAAATATAGTTTAAAAACGTTTATTCCTTGTATTGTAATTTCCGAGTAAATTATTATTTTGAAGATAAGCCTCTGTAATGAGAAAAAGCTCAAAATAATAATAATAAAAATAAATGATGAAATTTTAATCAGCATATCAGCGAGGTATTGAAATGGTGGAATATGAGTTCGGCAGCATTTATTCGGTGTTCACTGTGCAACAAACTCCATTATGTCAATGTATAACTTTCTACAACAAATATCTCGCGAAATGACGACGACCAGAAAATGAGAGAACCCAGAGCTCATATAGAAGCATATGTATAGTCGTTCTCTCCAGGGGACATTTGCAAATGAAACAGGAAAGGGACAAAATGATAGAGGTACTCTCCCACATACACCGGAATGTAGATGTAGTAATGTGTTTGTCTTTTGCTCTTCAATAGGCAAATGGACTTCTCAGTACATTTGTATCGCTAGAAAAGGTTACTTGACACCTTAATGCAGAACCAAAAGAAACAGTTATCAGCTGCCGTGCATTCTCCACGACCGTGGGAAGTGCCAGCTTTTGCCGCACTGAACTTTCCTTGCAGTCTGTGCGAGGTGTGCGGCAGACAAGGAGAGTAAGCACCTAGGCCGCGCTGATCCAGTGGGTGGCTCTTCTTGCGACAGCTACTCGCAAGCTGGATGGGAGCAGCGGTGCGTATAAACAGCCGCGAGGTGCCTGCCGTGTAATGGACTTTTAATGCGGGCCGTGGCTGAAAGCGCCGGAGAGCGCTAATGCACCGCAACACATCAAGCTAAGCTCCCGCAGGCTTCCGGGCACGGTGGCAGGTAGGAATTCCTTGCCGCCGTCACGTCCGGCGCACACACTCGGTTTCTGTTGCTCAACAGATGAAGGTGTCGGCTTTCTGTTTAGGAAACCTCTACTCCCTAGCGTAGAGTAGATGTGTCTGTGGAGTGTGGACTCAGATTCGCGGTGTAGAATTTTTGTCGCCATTGGAAGTCTAGTGCAGAACTATTGAGCCGTGATGTGTCCATAGCTGTTTATAATTGCGTAAGTGTTACCGGTGCAGGAGTTTGTGCATGAAATTATCTCTCGATTATGTCGCATAAATGTTCGATGGGATTCTTGTCGGGCGTTCGAATCGTCCACAATTTTCTTCAAACCAAGAATTCTGACCCGGTGACTTGGCACATCGTCATACACAAAAATTCCATCCTTATCCTTATTTGAGAACATGAAGTCCATGAATGGCTGCAGATGGTCTCCAAGTAGCTGAACATAACTGTTTCCAGTAAATGATCCATTCAGCTAGACCAGAGGACCCGGTCCATTCATATAAACACAGCCTACACCATTATGGAGCCACTACCAGCTTGGACAATGCCTCGATGACAGCTCTTCGTAGGTCTGCGCAACAGCTCTTACCAATTGAAATCGGGACTCATCTGACCAGTCCGCCTATGGCCCAACCGATATGGTCACATACCGAGTAGCGGCGGTGCAGGCAATGTGCTGTTAGCAAAGTCACTCGCCTCAGTCTTCTGCTGTCACAGCCCATTAATGCCAGATTTCTCTGCACTGCCCTAACGGATACATTCGCCGTACGTCCCACATTGGTTTCTGCGGGTATTTAACGCAGAGTTGCTCGTCCGTTAGCACTAATAATTCTATGCAAACGCCGCTGCTCTTGGTCGTTAAGTGAAGGCCGTCGGCCATTGCGTTGTCCATGATGAGAGTTAATGCCTAGAATTTGGTATTGTTGGTACACTCTTGACACTGTGGGTATCGGCATACTGAATTCCCTGACGATTGCCCATGTCTTATATATGTAGCTCCACCCACCATTCTGCGCTAAACGTCTGTTAGTTCCCGTCTTGCGGCCATAATAAGCTCAGAAACGTTTTCACATGAATGACATGGGTGCAAAAGACAGCTCCGCCAATGCACTGCCCTTTTATAACTCGCGTATGCGATACTACCGCCATCTATATACGCGCATACAGCAATCCCATAACTATCGTCACCCGAGCGTACATTGCCCCCAATGTTACGTGACTCTGGTACAGCGTGAGGTTTGCCCTTAAGCGGAAAGAGTTTGATATAGGGTGCCCCACTGCAGACTGTCAACGAAGGTCCGAGCATACAGATTAAGCTCTCACATATGTGAATGGCTCTAAGACTTCTTAAGTAACAGAAACCATTACGTTTTCCTTGACGGCGAGTGTTCATCAGAGACAAGGATGTCGACAGGAGCGTCGCAGGAAATTGTGATAGGACCATTGTTGCTCTCTATGTGCGTATATGAATGATCTGACGGATAGGATGAGCAGTAATTTGTGGCTGTTTGCTGACGATGCTGTGGTGTACGGGAACGTATTGTTTTTGAGTGACCGTAGGAGGATACAAGATGGCTTACAGAAAACTTGTAGGTGATGTGAATGGCAGCTTGCTATGACTGTAGAAAAATGTAAGTTAACGCAGATGAGTAGAAAACATAATACTGTAATGTTTGATTTCAAGATTTCCGGTGTGCTGCTTGAACAGTCGCATCGTTTAAATACCTAGGCGTAAGGTTTGTAAAGCGATTTTAAATGGCACGAGTATCTGTCGACGGTATTAACGAAAGAGAATGGTCGACTTCGATTTATTGGGAGAATTTTAGAAAAGTGTGGTTCATCTGCAAAGAAGACCGTGTGTAGAATATTTGTGCAACCCATTCTTGAGTTCTGATCGAGTTTTTGGCATCCGCTAGATTTCTTACCGGTAGGTTTGATCAACATGCGGATATTAAGGAGATATGTACTTTGTGAACTCAAATGGAAATCCCTGAAGGGAAAACGACATTCTATGGAATAAAATTTAGAGAACCGGCATTTGAAGCTTACGATAGAATGATTCTACTGCCGCTAAAGTATTTTTCGCGTAAAAACCACGAAGATAAGAGAAACTGGAGCTCGTGCGGAAGCATATGTATATACAGGGTGATCAATTGATCGTGACCGGGCCAAATATCTCACGAAATAAGCGTCAAACAAAAAAACTACAAAGAACGAAACTTGTCTAGCTTGAAGGGGGAAACCAGATAGGTCTGTGGTTGGCCCGCTAGATGGCGCTGCCGTAGGTCAAACGACTATGAACTGCGTTTTTTTAAAATAGGAACCCCACTTTTATTACGTATTCGTGTAGTACGTAAAGAAATATGAATGTTTTAGTTGGTCCACTTTCTTCGCTTTGTGATAGATGCGCTGTAATAGTCACAAACATATGGCTCACAATTTTAGAAGAACAGTTGGTAACAGGTAGGTTTTTTAAATTAAAATACAGAACGTAGGTACGTTTGAACATTTTATTTCGGTTGTTCCAATGTGATACATCTACCTTTGTGAACTTATCCTTTCTCAGAACGCATGCTGTTACAATGTGATTACCTGTAAATACCACATTAATGCAATAAATGCTCAAAATGATGTCCGTCAATCTCAACGCATTTGGTAATACGTGTAACGACATTCCTCTCAACAGCGAGTAGTTCGCCTTCCGTAATGTTCGCACATGCATTGACAATGCGGTGACGCATGTTGTCAGGCTTTGTCGGTGGATCACGATAGCAAAGATCCTTCAACTTTCCCCACAGAAAGAAATCCGGAGATGTCAGATCCGGTGAACGTGCAGGCCATGGTATGGTGCTTCGACGAGCAATCCACCTGTCATGAAATATGCTATTCAATACGGCTTCAACCGCACGCGAGCTATGTTCCGGACATCCATCATGTTGGAAGTACATCACCATTCTGTCATGCAGTGAAACATCTTGTAGTGACATCGGTAGAACATTACGTAGGGAATCAGCATACATTGCACCATTTCGATTGCCATCGATAAAATTGGGGACAATTATCCTTCCTCCCATAATGCCGCACCTTACATTAAGCCGCTAAGGTCGCTGATGTTCCACTTGTCGCAGCCATCGTGGATTTTCCGATGCCCAATAGTGCATATTATGCCGGTTTACTTTACCGCTGTTGGTGAATGACGCTTCGTCGCTAAATAGAACGCGTGCAAAAAATCTGTCATCGTCCCTTAATTTCTTTTGTGCCGAGTGGCAGAACTGTACACGACGTTCAAAGTCGTCGCAATGCAATTCCTGGTGGATAGAAATATGGTATGGGTGCAATCGATGTAGCATTATCAACACCGACGTTTTTGAGATTCCCGATTCTCGCGCAATGCGAGATGTGCGGATTGGCCGCGACAGCAGATAAAACACATACCTGGGCATCATCATTTGTTGCAGGTCGTGGTTGACGTTTCACATGTGGCTGAACGCTTTCCTGTTTCCTTAAATAACGTAACTATGCGGCGAATGGTCCGGACACTTGGATGATGTCGTCCAGGATACCGAGCAGCATACATAGCACACGCCCATTGGGCATTTTGACCACAATAGCCGAACATCAACACGATATCGACCTTTTCCGCAATTGGTAAACGGTCCATTTTAACACGGGTAATGTATCACGAAGCAAATACCGTCCACAGTGACGGAATGTTACATGATACCACGTACTTATACGTTTGTGGCTATTACAGCGCAATCTATCACAAAGCGAAAAAAGTGGTCCAACTAAAACACTCATATTTCTTTACGTACTACACGAATATGTAATAAAAATGAGGGTCCCTGTTTAAGAAAAACGCAGTTGATATCCGTTTGACCTGTGGCAGCGCCATCTAGCGGGCCAACCATAGCGCCATCTGGTTTCCCCCTTCAAGCTAGAGGGGTTACGTTCTTTGTTGTTTTTTCGTTTGATGCTTATTTCGTGAGATATTTGGCCCGGTCACAGTCAATGGACCACCCAGTATATATAGCCGTGGAACTGGAAAGGGAATGACTAGTAGCGGCACGTGGTACCATCCGATGAGCACCATACGGTGCCTCGCGGATTAAGTATGTAGACGTTGATGTAGGTATGAGCCCTGCAGATTCTGAAGATCATTGCGTTGAGTAGTCCTGAAGTTTTAAATATCCTCAAAAAAACATCAGACTGCTCCGACAATACTTGTGGACAGTTGCAGTCCTCCACTGCATAATCATCCTTCAATACGACACATTTTTCCAATGACTTGGCGGAGACTTTTCATCTGTTGAATTCGTTTTTGAATCTTCAAGAATCACCTCTTTCAACGTTTGTAAATCCCTCAAACACAATCGCTTCTTACTCTCGGGAAGGAAGAAGAGCCGGCCGAAGTGGCCGTGCGGTTAAAGGCGCTGCAGCCTGGAACCGCAAGACCGCTACGGTCGCAGGTTCGAATCCTGCCTCGGGCGTGGATGTTTGTGATGTCCTTAGGTTAGTTAGGTTTAACTTGTTCTAAGTTCTAGGGGACTAATGACCTCAGCAGTTGAGTCCCATAGTGCTCAGAGCCATTTGAACCAAGGAAGAAGACGTCACTGAGCGCCAAGTGAGGCAAAATTTGGCGGCCCAAGGAAACGTCATGTGTGCTGCGTAGAAAAACTGAGGCGTTTTCGTCTGCTGAAAACACACCTTTGGACAGCTACCTGCGACGTTTCGTCTTGGCAGCCTACCGTACCCTCGTCAGCAGATTTGTTAGCCTCACACCATGGCTTTCCCAAAAACCATACAGCATCACGTTACCCGATGATAATTGGGTCTTCGCCTTTTTAGGCGGAGGTGAATGCATGTTTTTCTACTTCTTTTTCTCCACCCAGCTCTCGCCCATGATGATTAAGCAGCTAGAGACACAGACGTCTCGCATCAGTTTCGTGAGCGTTTACGATGTGTTTGGGCAGTCGGCAACATTTATTACGATCAAAATGTGTTTCAGGAGTTGAAAACTGATTTACAGCCGATTTTCACCTTTTCCGCTAGTCCCTGGATTGTGATACGCTAGTCTTGGGCACCAGGACCTCCTCTTGTGCCACTGGTTCTTCACAGAGCGATGGACTGCCACTTTGTTCTTCATCATTCACTTTTGTTCGAGCACATTCGAACGTGTGCGCCACCTATGCGCTGTATCATATGATCGTGAGATTTTGTTGCACACTCCCACCAATTAACCATGGTGTCTTTAGTCATTGTTCCTCCTGAAATGCAGAACACGAATGAGAGTGTGTGTTACTCCGCTTTAACAGACGGCTGTGCCATTTCGTTTCGGCTGCTGTGACGGCGTACAACGGTACTGTGGCGCGGGTATTCACTTGTGTACCAGGACTGCAGACGCGTAGCTCCAAACAAACAAAACACTAATTACCTAACTTCATTTTTTCGAGGTAACAATAAAAACTTTATGACTGCTCGGGTATATTTATTGTACAGATAGATCACTTTCAAAAGTATCGCGGAGTCTGTACACACCTCTTACAGGAATCTTAATAATCACTGGTTAACAACCATTTTCCATATGGTGTGTGATATAACAGTTCGTTTAAATTTTTGGTTGTAGAACCAAAACATACCCTTAAAAATGCAGAAACACAGAAATTTTTCGAGGTATTTAAACTTCTACAGAATCTTTTTCCTTACTTTTTCCGTGACTTTATTTTATTTCTTTTTATACTATGTGATCAAAAGTATCCGGACACCTGGCTGAAAATGACTTACAAGTTCGTGGCGTTCTCCATGGGTAATAGTGGAATTCAAAATGGTGTTGGCCCACCCTTAGCCTTGATGCCAGCTTCCACTCTCGCAGGCACCTGGCACGAAGTCGGCGTTCCAAAACATCCCAAAGGTGATCTATAAGATTCAGGTCAGGACTCTGCGCAGGCCAGTCCATTACAGGGCTGTTATTGTCGTGTAACCCCTCCACCACAGCCTGTGCATTATGAACAGGTGCTCGATCGTGCTGAAAGATGCAATCGCCATCCCCGAATTGCTATTCAACAATGGAAAGAAAGAAGGTGCTTAAAACATCGGTGTAGGCCTGTGCTATGATAGTTCCACGCAAAACAACAAGGGGTGCAAGCCGCCTCCATGAAAAACACGACGACACCATAAAACCACAGCCTCCGAATTTTACTGTTGGTAGATGACGTTCACCTGGCATTTGCCATACCCACACCCTGCCGTAGGATCACCACATTGTGTACCGTGATTCGTCACTCCACACAACGTATTCACACTGTTCAATCCTTCAATGTTTACGCTCCTTACATCAAGCGAGGCGACGTTTGTCATTTACCGGCGTAATTTGTGGCTTATGAGTAGCCGCTCGACCGTAATATCCAATTTTTCTCTCTTCCCGCCTATCTGTCATAGTACTTGCAGCAGATCCTGATGCAGTTTGGAATTCCTGTGTGATGGTCTGGATAGACGTCTGCCTATTACACATTATGACCCTCTTCAACTGTCGGCGGTCTCTGCCAGTCAATAGACGAGGTGGGCCTATACGCTTTTGTGCTGTACGTTTCCACTTCACTATCACATGGGAAACAGTGGATCTAGGGATGTTTATGAGTGTAGGAATCGCGCGTACAGACATATGACGCAAGTGACACCCAATCACCTGACCACGTTCGAAGTCCGTGAGCTCTGCGGAGTACCCCATTCTGCTCTCTCACGATGTCTAATGACTACTGAGGTCGATGATATGGAGTTCCTGGCAGTATGTGGTAGCATAATGCACCCAATATGAAAAACGTATGTTTTTGGGGGTGTCCGGATACTTTAGATCACATAGTGTGTATTCCAAATGTAAGTGGCGATAAACCTCCGTCTGTACTTTTGGCACGTTCAGTGGATAAGAAGGAGAGACATGAAACTATAGTCCTGCAACTGGAGGGAATTAAACAGAAGGACCACAAGTGAATGGCACGCTGTGATTTTAAAGTTGTTGCCTTAATTACAGATTCACGGGCTGGTTTCACAAAACAGTGTTGATTTCTGTGGTTGAGATGAAGCATCAAAAACTATTATATCGTTAAGGAACCACCTATGAAACAAGTGCATATTGCAGGAAACGAGGGTGTTAACAACAGACCGTCACCTGCCAGGTAAAATTGTAGTTCCTCCACCTCAGATTAAGTTAGATCCGATGAAGAAATTTGCAGAGGCTCTTCATAAACAAGCTCCGGCTCCCGGCTGATACACGTTTACAGAGTTGCTAGTTTACTGTTTTTATGTCTTTTTCTAGTAGTATATTTCTAAAATTTCGTACCTGTTTCCTTTTGAGAGATGTAAACTCGCATTTTGCAAGGGTAAATTCGGACAGTCTGTAGCTCAGTTTTCATTTCTGCTGAACAGCCAGTTACGTAGCTCATTGAGGCAACGGCGTCAATTTGTGACACATCGGGAGGGTAGCAAGATGAATATCTAGGATTTGGCTGCTTTTACGGTTTACTTCTTCGGCTAATGTTGTTAGGATGAGTAGCATCTGTGCATGCAGTGTGCGGACGGACGTGTAGCTAACCGCAGTTCGCGAACACCTGAACGCCCCTTTGGCTAAGTTCAGTCACCTTCAAGCTACTGTCTCGGGGTGCAGCGTTGGTGGAGAATCTGGTGCGACGCATGGGACACATCAGGTGTCGCTTGTTTCAGCCACTGTCTCTGCTACCGATGCTCCTCTTTGCGTACCGGACGCGGTGGGTCCGTCCTTACAGCAGAGTGAGTGGTGGGTGGTGATGCGTTCCCGTTGCTTGAGGCGGAGGGCAAATGGGGAAACTGGCCATCTGACCTCGCCCAACTACCCCGTAAGTGGACGGGTGGCCACTCCTTCAGCAGAGTCCGAGCAGGCACACAGGGGGTTTACTAGTTATCGGGAGCTTCAATGTTAGGAGCATTAAGGCGCACATTAGGCAGATAACGTTCAGGGCTGGAAAGAAAACTATGTTCACGTGGTATGTCTACCGGAGGACCTCATCCGAGATGTGGAGTTGGTCTTTCCTGCGGCTATCGAACGTGCAGGGTGCAGTTGTCTGCAAATTGTGGCTCAGGTCGACGCCAACGACGCCTGTCGCTTGGGTTCTGGGGCTGGCGGAAGTGGTGAAATGTGTGTGAAATCTTATGGGACTCAACTGTTAAGGACATCAGTCCATAAGCTTACGCACTACTTAACCTAAATTATCCTAAGGACAAACACACACACCCATGCCCGAGGGAGGACTCGAACCTCCGCCGGGACCAGCCGCACAGTCCATGACTGCAGCACCCTAGGCCGATCGGCTAATCCCGCGCGGCGAAGTGGTGAAAGCTGCTGGCCTCACACGTAGGATGCAAGCAGAGCTCACAGTTTGCAGCATTGTTCCCAGAGTTGATCAGGGTCCTTTGGTTTGGAGCCGAGTGGAGGGTCTCAACCAAAGGTTTCCTCGACTCTGTGGCGGTCTTGGCTGCAGATTTCTAGACCTGTGTTATTGGTTGGGGATTTGTAGGAGCCCCCCCCCCCCCTCCCCCCCTCTTTGACAGGACAGATCAGGGTGCACTTCACCACTTCACGAAGGTGGCAGCATCTCGGGAGGCTAGATGGTAGTTTGAGGTACTCAGATGAACCCGCGACAGTTGATGCACAGCAAGGGAAGTCAGACAGCGCTCAGAGTAAAGACATTTCGACTGCCAAAATTTTGTCAGCAAATTGTCGAAGTATTCTTAACAAAGTTCCCAAACATACTACTCTTCAGGAAAGTTGTCGTGCTCAACTTATTCTCAGGACCTGGAGTTGGCTGAAACACGAATTGGAAACCTCTGAGTATTTAATGAGTCATGGAACGTATATTGGAAAGACAGATTAGAGGACGAAGGAGAGGGAGAGTTCATTGCAGTTTACAAAAATATTGTCGCTACCGAGGTCGAAGTTGAGTGTAACAGTGAGGTTAAATGGTCACCTGTAACAGATAAGGTGAAACCTTATTCAATCTTTTTACTAGCAATTCGATTCCGCTGCGACAGGTCTAGTGTCATTCAAAGAACGTCTATGGTCAGCAATGCGTAAATACACGGATCAAGCAGTGCTAGTTGGTACCGATTTTAACCTACCGAGTATAGACTGGGATGCCTGTGGATTCATCGCTGGGGGTACAGACAGACAGTGATGCAGTACTTTTGAACACATTTCTGAAAATTATCTTGAGCAACTAGTTCAGCAGCCCACGCACAATGGTAGTATCTGAGACCTCGTAGCTACAAAGAGGCCACACCTTATTGACAACGTCAGTGTAGAAATGGGTATTGGCGATCGTGATGTCATTATAGCAACCATGTTACGAAAGTTAATAAACCATTTGAGAAGACTAGGAGAGTATTTCTACAAGAAAGAGCCCATACGCAGTTGTTAGCATTTCTCTTAGACAATAAATTGATACCACTTAGTTCCAATAACATGGAGTAGAGGAATTATGGGCAAAGTTTAAGCAGATTCTAAATCGTGGTCTGGCAATGCTTAGTAAGTGGATTAAGGGCGGAAAAGACCCACCATGGTTTAAGAACGAGGTTCGGAAACTGCTGGGGAAGCAGAGGTTGTCGCACTCTCGGTTCAAAAGAGAACGCGCAACTGGCGACAAGCAAAAGTTAGTAGAAATTCGTGCGTCTGGGAAAGGATCTATGCACGAAGCATACAACAGCTACCACCGTCATACGTTAGCGAAAAATCTGCCAGAGAACCTGAGGAAATCCTGGTCCTGTGTAAAATTGTTGGCCGGCCGGAGTGGCCGTGCGGTTCTAGGCGCTGCAGTCTGGAACCGCGAGACCGCTACGGTCGCAGGTTCGAATCCTGCCTCAGGCATGGATGTGTTTGATGTCCTTAGGTTAGTTAGGTATAAGTAGTTCTAAGTTCTAGGAGACTGATGACCTCAGAAGTTAAGTCCCATAGTGCTCAGAGCCATTTTTGTACAATCGTTAAGTGGGTCAAATACTTCCCTCCAGTCACCTATCGACCAGTCTGGTATGGCAGTTGAAAACAGAGAAACGAAAGATGAAGTTTTACATCTCACGATCAAGAGATCGTTTACGCAGGAGAATTGTACAAACGTACCGTAGTTCGACTATCGAACAGGCTCCCGTATTTTGACGACATAGTAATAAGCATCCATGGCGTAGCGAAACGACTGAAGGAGTTGAAAACAAGTAAGTCATCAGGTCTGGTTGGAATACTAATTCGGATTTTCATAGAGTACTCCACGGCATTGACCCCTTACTTAAGTTGCATTTATCGTGGATCCCTCGCTGAGCACAAGAGTCCCAAACGACTGGAAAAAAGCGTATGTGACTCCTGCGTATAAGAAGGGCAAAAGAACGGACCCACAAAATTACAGATCAATATCGCTAACACCGGTTCGCTACAGAATCCTTGAACATATTCTCAGTACAAATACAATAAATTTTCTTGAGCCGAGAAGCTTATGACCACGATACAGCATGGTTTTAGGAAGCATCGCTCGGCCAAATTCAACTTGCCATTTTCTCACATGACAACTGCGAACAAAGGATGAAGGGCAACATGCAGATTCTGTATTTATAGATTTCCGATAAGCGCGCTCTAGGGAAGTGTCATAGGAATGCCATTATTCTCTACATGTATAAATGTTTCGGCGGAAAGGGTGGGCAGCAGTCGGCAGTTGTTTGCTAATGATGCTGTGATGTACAGTAAAATGTCGAAGTTGAATGACCGTAGGAGGATACAAGATGACTTAGACAAAATTTCTAGTTGATGTGATGAATGGCAGATGGCTCTAAATGTAGAAGAATGTAAGTTTACGAGGATGAGAAGGAAAAACAAACCTGTAATGTTCGGATATAGCATTAGTAGTGTCCTGCTTGACACAGTTACGTCATTTAAATATCTGGGTGTAACGTTTGCAAAGTAATATGAAATGGAACCAGCATGTGAGGATTGTGGTAGGAAAGGCGAACGGTGAACTTCGGTATTTGAATTCTGGGAAAATGTGGTTCATCTGTAAAGGAAACCGCATATAGAACGCCAGTGTGACCTAGTCTTGAGTAATGCTCAAGTGTTTGGGATCCGTACCAGGTCGGAGTAAAGGAAGACATCGAAGAAATTCAGAGACGGGCTTCTAGAATTGTTACTAATAGGTTCGAACATGTCTCAGGTGTTACGGAGATGCTTCGGGAACTCAAGAGGAAATCCCTGGAGGGAAGACGACACTATTTTCGAGGAACACTATTGAGAATTTTAGGTACGCAGCATTTGAAGCAGATTGCAGAGCAGTTTTGCTGTCTATGTACATTAAGCTTAAGGAACGCGAAGGTAAGAGCAATTAGGCCTCATACAGAGGCACATGGATAGTCGTTTTTCCCTCGCTGTTTGCGAGTGGTATAGGAAAGGAGTCAACAGGAAGTGGTACGGTGTACCCTCTGCCACGCGCCGTGTGGCGGACTGCAGAATATCAGTGTAGAAGTAGAGGAAAAATACTTTATTCTTCTCGCAGGAACAGGGAGGCAAAGCTGAAAGAAAGAGAGTTTATCAGGTGACATAAAAAAGGGTTGGTCGATAAGAACTCTGATGCTTCACTTACGAATGTCGACTTACATGCTTGGAGCCTACTGTTAAGGGGTTTTGGGCAACAGAAAGGAAGAGAATATGTTTCTATATGAGTGAACTACTGGGCAGTTACAAAAAGATGAGATGCAGAGTGTCGTAAACAATACACTTGTTACAATCGCATTTTCATTTTTTCCTGCAGATCTTTGTTGTTGTTACGATGAATAGGGTGAACGCTTCCTCCAAGATATTATTACCATGCTCGCTGTCAAGGACGCCAGTACCCCCAGAGATGGGCTACTTCTGTCACATTTTGTTTGCAGAAACTGCTAGCACATCGTAAAAAGAAAAGCTTCCTATGGTGTCACCGCCAGACACCACACTTGCTAGGTGGTAGCCTTTAAATCGGCCGCGGTCCGATAGTATATGTCGGACCCGCGTGTCGCCACTATCAGTGATTGCAGACCGAGCGTCGCCACACGGCAGGTCTAGAGAGACTTCCTAGCACTCGCCCCAGTTGTATGCTTCGTGCATAGATCCTTTCCCAGACGCACGAATTTCTACTAACTTTTGCTTGTCGCCAGTTGCGCGTTCTCTTTTGAACCGAGAGTGCGACAACCTCTGCTTCCCCAGCAGTTTCCGAACCTCGTTCTTAAACCATGGTGGGTCTTTTCCGCCCTTAATCCACTTACTAAGCATTGCCAGACCACGATTTAGAATCTGTACAACAGCTACCACCGTCATACGTTAGCGAAAAATCTGCGAGCCATACGGTTAATCTTCGTTCATCCTTGGGGAAACTAAGATAGTAAACATACGTACTCAGTTCCATGTACCACAGTACCACAGTTCCCTATTGTGATTGTTTACTAGATTTGGAGAGGTTGAGAAAATCAGCCAACCAAGTGTAAATAAAGGTTTATTGGAATCCTTGACCTAGTTTTCGATATTTCTGAAATTGTCTTCCTCAGAAGGTGTAATGGACGTCGTTACATCACATGCTGATTAAGTACAACGAATAAAGCCGAACATCTTTGCAGATTTGAATAATTCTCAGACTCTAACTGCCACATATCTGCAGGTGAAAATTGCTAGAAAGACCCATACATTAACGAACTAACTGGCTGTATCTAGGTATATCTATAGGCGCCCCGGTGGTCCCGGTCGCCTACGGTGGACTAGATTGGCCGAGCAGTGACCTCTCCAGTTGTCAGGATGCTAGGAAATGGCTGTAGAAGCGTCAGAAACACCAAAGAAACGTTATTAACTCTTTATTCCTGCCGAGTACAATGGGGCTTGGTGATATCAACGACATTCCCCGAGTCCTCGCTGACTCGTAGCGATGACACCAGATCCGGGCCGCGCAGTCTTGCTAGCGCAGCGCCGCGTGCTGTGACGTGCGGAGGAATGTCCTTACTTCGGCCGTGCATGGATGGCGGCGCCCGGCTGGCCAGCCGACTCGCGGCGGACAGCAAGCTGCTGCGCGTAGAGGCTCCGGGTTGGAGTCCCCGGCACTGTCGGCACGAGAGGCGTTCTCGTAGTGCGGAGTGTACTCTATCCCACCCCATCTTCTTCCCTGCCCCTCCTGGTGGCTCGTCCGCGGTGGACGCACGGAACGGGCTGCAGTCCCCCAGCGTCGTCGGCTCACCCGGTTGTGACGGCGGATGCACAGGGCCTAGGCCCCGCACGATCTCGAAGACGGCTCACTGATGTGGTCAGCATTGGCGGCGAGCGAGTTTGCCGTGATGTCTGCTAATCCTGGGTTGATGATTGACAGCGGCAGCAGAGAGGCCCAGAGCTGGTACTGTCCCCTCACGTCTGCTGCTGGGTGGGCCGCCCTTACTGCAACATCTCCTTAATAAAGATTAACATGTCGATCAACGAGCTGAGTGCTTCACAGCGACCCAGTACACATCTAGCTGCAAGTCTAACTGCGAAAGCCTTGTTGCTATCAAAGCTAGCATATTTAAAGGAAGCAAGAGCGACGTCCTGACATCATGCTCGTTTGTAATGACCGCATTCGTTCCACTTATACTGCTGATTCATCTGTCGTACTCGCCCCTTAGGTGTTCTTGCGACAGAGTTACGTGTTGTTGCGGCAGACTTACGCGAAGCTGTGAAATGCAGTACAGCTGACGCTATACTTCTGTCTTGCACTCTACGAAAGTCTCCGTCCAACACAAACCCGCGTACTAAGCAATTCTCTCTCGTCTGTTGTGTGTAACCAGGCCATTGCCTCTGCGTGACGACACATTCCAATATATGTGCAATCCTCTTACCTATTGCCTCTGGCTCTCGGCAAAGGCAACGAAACTTTGACAATATTCCACGTTTCCAACTCTTTACTATTCCGCGACACTACATATCTCAGGAAAAGATGCCCATACAAACACATAAATTAGCACCACGATTTTAACCCAACATTGCACTATGTCTTGATGTACTTCAGCGTATAAAGCGCCTCTTACTATTATGGTGCCTGTAATCAGACCTCTCTGAAACTTCACTATGGAAAGCACTTTTCCTCCTTTCGCAAATTTTGTGTGCCTTAACAAATAAATAAATGTGCAAAAACAGAGCAAACAAGTGTGACAGTAAAACTTAGTTCTTAGCGCAAAATGTGAACAATTAGCTTTAAACTGAAGTCGCATGACAATTTCTTTTTCATGTTAGCAACATTTGCATTGCGGAATTCATAGACATTCTTCCTGTATGTTTCATAGTTAAATTTGGTTTGATTATTTATAAGAGAAGATAAGAAAGAATTTTACTTCCCCATAAATGTCAATAGTCGTTCGACGTGTCAAACCGACGGGCAACCTTATAATATTCTTGCTCACAATAAAGTATTGACACTGAAGATTTTGAGTAGATGCAGACATGTCCATAAAAAGGTTGGTTCCTAGTCTAAGAGTGACATCTACTACTTGTGAACACCAAGCCCAAATCAGTCCAAAAATATGATATTTTTCACATAAATGTCAGTGATAATTCATGCAATACAGCAGACAGTAGTCTCTATACTATCCGATGTAAAACTCTGATCTCTCAAAGCAAAACTTTAGCGTGTCTGTCTCCAGATTCCTGTCATCAGTCTGCTGCGCTGGATTGTAGTTAGGTGAAAAGTTTACGTCGGTCTATTCGTTACTAAGACTATTTACTTATTTCTGGTTATAAACAGCACGCAGTATTGCAATACTTCATTAGAAGATGTCGACATAACCAGAATAATTCCTTTACACAAGCTATGATTATTACAATACCTTTTGTGGTCTTATTACTTCAAACAGTAATACACACTTTTGTGCTCCAGAAATTTTAATTTTGTAACGTCGCGAGTTAATAAGTGATAACATTCGTTGCTATACAGCACGCAGTATTGGAGCCGGAGGCTGTGAAAGAAACCGCCAATTTTGTCTTAGCCAATGAGTCATGTGCACCTGCTGTTAGGTTGCATGAGAAAGGCTCGTGTGTCACTTCTTAGCGACCGTACATTCACCACCTATAAGAACCTAAATAAATGATAAAAATATTATTCAATCATTTTCAAAATCGGTACACTACCTTTTGACATTCAGGAGAAATTGTATCCAGATTTCAGCTCTATAACTATCATCGTTGACCAGTAGAAGGGATCGCTTGGTAGGACATGTTCTGAGGCATCAAGGGATCACCAATTTAGTATTGGAGGGCAGCGTGGAGGGTAAAAATCATAGGGGGAGACCAAGAGATGAATACACTAAGCAGATTCAGATAGATGTAGGCTGCGGTAGGTACTGGGAGATGAAGAAGCTTGCACAGGATAGAGTAGCATGGAGAGCTGCATCAAACCAATCTCTGCACTGAAGACCACAACAACTACAACAACAACAACCAACAGTTTCAGAGATAGAAAACAATTGCTAAAAATGTCAAAAACCGACACTTAGAAAACTAAACTCAGTTAGGAGACATAGTAGTTTATCTTTTGGTGTTATCTAAAAACATAAACAGAACTCTCGGTGTGCAGAATTAATTGATTGAGATTTTCATATTAAAACTTTAATTAATTTTCGTTTTCGTAATATAAAAATCAGACAAAACTATTATTTGTGTCTAATATTGTTGTGGGAGTATATGTGAGTGAATGAGAGTGTTTACGTGGGTTATTCGTCAAATTTCAATGTTGAATTATATACCGTCTTAAGTAACCTGCAAGAGTTACACAAGCCTGTCGTGGGAAAATGTTCATAGGGAATTTACCCACTTTGCTGATGACGAATGTCTAGATGTGATTGCTATTGTAACAGAGGAGCCAGAAAGTCAGCTGGAGTATTATCTGTATCTAAAGAATATTTCCAGATTTATTGTTCTTTCGTTTTCGTTTATTAAACATTGCTTTAATATTTGCATTTCAGATTGACGCAAATGGGCCTGTATGTAATGATTGATGCAGGTCAGTTTTGATGCGAGTATGATCATGAGCTAGCATTCTGATTGGCAGCGAGAATGATCAGCCAATCAGAATTGAGACAGTTCCCGCTCGTTCCCTGATAGTTATTCTGGGAGTGAGGCTGGAAGGAGGGAGTCGCTCGCTAGCTTTGAACGCAGACGGTCATGTTACTAGTGCCAGTCAAAATAATGCGGCAAATGAAGAAATAATAGGCTTTATCGCGTCTACATTGTGTGGCCATAATAACAGTTACGGACCGTTTTGTGAATTTTGGAAGTTTTAGAACCGTTTTGTTGGAATGATATTCGCGTATAAAAATTTGGCCTTCGTAGTATCCGCGTGGGATGTTTCAGTATTCAACCACTGCGCATTTTTTTGCGAGCAATTACTTTTTTGAAATCCACCAGAAGGACCGAACGTAATAACTCACGTTAGTGGTGGAATTAATGACTGTGAAAACGTGGTTTCATTCGGGTCTGATTTGGACAGATTTCTGGCTGCTGTGCATGTGAAATGAATGTACGAATCGTGAACGAGAAGAAAATAGCCAATAGTTTAAATGTAGACTGAATAGTACCGTTTCGTTGGCTATAAGAACAAATAAACATTTTTGTGTGGAAATTTGGGATATTATTTGCCAGAAGCCAATCCAGTATCTTACCACCCGACAAATTTTTTAATAGAAGTTTTTTCTACACTTTATTTCATTACTAGAGTAGCGCGGCCTCAGTAGTTGTAGATATTAGATGGTGTTTTTTTTATCAACGGTGCTTTTACATCATCTTGTAAGTATCTACGTTGCCGAGTGAAGGGACATCGAGCAGACGCCGTTATGAGGTAGGTGAAATTCTAATTTGCAGCCTACACAGCAAAGTCAACCCAGATTCGCCGCAATTCGATTTATATCGTTATTCTTTACATTCTGCAAGAAACAAACAAGCGTTTGCAATATTACCACCAAAATTCTGTGTATGTCGCCTTGTATATCTACGACGAGGCTTCAAAAAGTAAGTTGTACATTATCATGACAGCCCAAGTAACTTCTATTAAATGCTGCGCGACACTTCAAACCTACACAGATACAGGGGTGGACAAAAATACATACATCAAGGAAAGTTTTGCATCACCTCCGTTCCGAGAATTCCGGAACCTGTACAGAAAATTGGAATAGAGATCAACATAAACATCATTTCCACCCTTTTTACTGCTTATGAAAACGACACATTGCATGTTGTACCACCACACAGTGAGACCTTCAGAGGTGGTGTTGCAGATTGCTGTACACACCGGTACGTCTAATACCCAGTAGTACGTTCTCTCGCATTGATGCGTGCCTGCATTCGTCGTGGCATACTATCCAGAAATTCATCGAGGCAATGTTAGTCCAGATTGTACCACTCCTCAACGGTGATTCGGCGAAGATCTCTCAGAGTCGTTGGTGGTTCACGTCGTCCATAAATAGCCCTTTCCAATCCATTCCAGTCATGTTCGATAGAGTTCATGTCTTCAGAACATGCTCGCCACTCTAGCCGAGCGATGTTGTTATCCCGAAGGTAGTCATTCACAAGATGTGCACAATGGGAGCTCGAATTGTCGTGCATGAAGACGAATGCCCCGCCAGTATGCTGCCGATATGGTTGCACTATCGGTCGGAGAATGGCATTCACGTATCGTACAGCCGTTACGGCGCTTCCATTACCACCAGCGGCATACGGCGGCCCCACATAATGCCACCCCAAAACAGCAGGGAATTCCATCTTGCTGCACTCGCTGGACAGTGTGTCTAAGGCGTTCAGCCTGACCGGGTTACTTCAAAACAAGTCTTTGACAGTTCTCTGGTTGAAGGCATATGCGACACTCATCGGTAAAGAGAACGCGATGCCAGTCCTGAGCGGTCCATTCGGCATGTTGTTGGGACCATCTGTACCGCGCTGCATGGTGTCGTGGTTGCAAAGATGGACCTCGCCATGAACGTCGGAAGTGAAGTTGCGTATCATGCAGCCTATTGCGCACAGTCAGAGTCGTAACACGACTTCCTGTGGCTGAACGAAACGCACTATTCAAGTTGGTGTCGTGGCTGTCAGGGTTCCTGCGAGCCATAATCCGTAGGTAACGGTCATCCACCGCAGTAGTAGCCCTTGGGCGGCCTTAGCGAGGCATGTCATCGATAGTTCCTGTCTCTTTGCATCTCCATTTCCGAACAACATCGCTTTGGTTCCCTCCTAGACCCCTGGTCACTTCCCTTGTTGAGAGCCGTTTCTGGCACAAAGTAACAATGCAGACGCGATCGAACCACGGTATTGACCGTCTAGGCATGGTTAACTATAGACAACACCAGTCGTGTACCTCCTTCCTGGTGGAATGACTGGAACTGATCGGCTGTCGGACACCCTCCGTCTAATAGGCGCTGCTCATGCATGGTTGTTTAGATCTTTGGGCCGGTTTAGTGACATATCTGAACAGTCAAAGGGACTGTTTCTGTGATACAATATCAACAGTCAACTTCTATCTTCAGGAGTTCTGGGAACGGGGGTGATGGAAAACCTTTTCTTGATGTGTGTGTGTGTAAATACAAAGAGAAATGCTTTCTTGAACATGCTAGTTAAGTGTGAAGGTTGCGCTGTTGTACTTGACGACGAACGGCACCTGTGCAATCTCCTCAACACGTTTGAAATGTCAGTCATGGTGAGAGCAGTGTTCTGTGTAGTTGTATCCGTATTGTGTCGGAGCTAAGTGAATTTAAACTTGGGTCAATTGTGAGTGCTTGCATGGCGTCTGCATCCGTTATCAACGGAGCCGAAGTTTCTGAGATTTAAAGAGACACGGTATCTAAGATTTATACCGGATGCAGGAAATGGAAAAACGTCATCCGCTAAGTCACAACGCGGACCGAAGTGTGTGTTCAGTGATTGTGACAGACGGAGTTTGCACAGGATTGTGACGAAAAATAAGAGGACGGCAGCTGCAAAAGTCACTGCAGAATTGAAGTCGCGCTCAGGAACCATGTCAGCACCAAAACAACACGAAGGGAGCTCCACAAACTGCAAATTGCAGGACGAGGTTACGCCCCAAGAGTGAAACACGGTGGGGGTTCGGTGATGATTTGGGCGTTCCTTGGGCGCCATGGTTACTCTGCAAGGTCGCATTGCTGCCATGGATTATGTGCCCATTTTGGCTGATCAGGTCCATCCCATACAATGTCCCCGATGGTGATCTACACTTACACGCAAGCCGCAGTACAGTGCATGGCGTAGGGTACCCTGTATTACAACTTGTCATTTCCTTTCCCGTTCCATTTGGAGATAGAGCGAGGGAAACACTACTGTCTGTGTGCCTCCGTATGAGCCCCAATTTCTCCTATCTTATCCTCGTGGTCCTTACGCGCAATATATGTTGGCGGTAGCAGAATCGTTCAGCAGTCAGCTTCAAATGCCAGTTCCCAACATTTTCTCAAAAGCGTTTCTCGAAAAGAAAGTCGCCTTCCCTCCAGAAATTCCCATTTGAGTTCCCGAAGCATCTCCGTGACACTTAGGTGTTGTTCGAATCTACTAGCAACAAATCTAGCAGCCCACTCCGAATTACTTCGATGTTTTCCTTCAATCTAACCTGTTACGGATCCCAAACACTCGAGTAATACCAAAGAACAGGTCGTACCAGCGTTCTATGGTAGTCTCCTTTACACGTGAACCACTCTCTCCTAAAATTCTCCTAATAAATTGAAGTCAACCACTCGCTTTCCCTATCACAGTTCTCAAATGGTCGCTCCATCTCATATCGCTTTGTAACGTTCCGCCCAGATACACTACTGGCCATTGAAATTGCTACACCAAGAAGAAATGCAGATGATAAACGGGTATTCATTGGACAAATATGTTATACTAGAACTGAGATGTGATTACATTTTCACGCAACTTGGGTGCATAGATCCTGAGAGCTCAGTGCCCAGTAACCACCTTTGGCCGTAATAACGGCCTTGATACGCCTGGGCATTGAGTCAAATAGAGCTTGGACAGCGTGTACAGGTACAGCTGCCCATGCAGCTTCAACACAATACCACAGTTCATCAAGAGTAGTGACTGACGTATTGTGACGAGCCAGTTGCTCGGCCACCATTGACCAGACGATTTCAGTTGGTGAGAAATCTGGAGAATGTACAGGACCTGCAACATGCGGTCGTGCTTTATCCTGCTGAAATGTAGGGTTTCGCAGGGATCGAATAAAGGGTAGAGCCACGGTCGTCACACATCTGAAATGTAACGTCCACTGTTAAAAGTGCCGTCAATGCGAACAAGAGGTGACCGAGACGTGTAACCAATGGCACCCCATAGCATCACGCCGGGTGATACGCCAGTACGGCGATGACGAATTCAAAACACGGATGCGACCATCACGATGCTGTAAACAGAACATCCGAAAAAATGACGTTTTGCCATTCGTGCACCCAGGTTCGTCGTTGAGTACACCATCGCAGGCGCTCCCGTCTGTGATGCAGCATCAAGGCTAACCGCAGCCATGGTCTCCGAGCTGATAGTCCGTGCTGCTGCAAACGTCGTCTAACTGTTCGTGCAGATGGTTGTTGTCTTGTAAACGTCTCCATCTGTTGACTCAAGGATCGAGACGTGGCTGCACGATCCGTTACAACCATGCGGATAAGATACCTGTCATCTCGACTGCTAGTGATACGAGGCCGTTGGGATCCAGCACGGCGTTCCGTATTACCCACCTGAACCCACCGAATCCATATTCTGCTAACGCTCATTGGATCTCGACCAACGCGAGCAGCAATGTCGCTATACGATAAACGACTTTCGCGATAGGCTACAATCCGACATTTATCGAAGTCGGAAACGTCATGGTACGCATTTCTCGTCCTTACTCGAGGCATCACAACAACGTTTCACCAGGCAACGTCGGTCAACTGCTGTTTGTGTATGAGAAATCGGTTGGGAACGTTCCTCATGTCAGCACGTTGTAGGTGTCGCCACCGGCGCCAACCTTGTGTGAATGCTCTGAAGAGCTAATCATTTACATGCCACAGCTTCTTCTTCCTGTCGGTTAAATTTCGCGTCTGTAGCACGTCATCTTCGTGGTGTAGCAATTTTAATGGCCAGTAGTGTATTTAAACGACTTGACTGTGTCAAGCAGGGCACTAGTATTTCCGCAATCTAACATTACAGATTTGTTCTTACTGCTCCTCCGCATTAACTTACGTTTTTCGACATTTAGGGCTGGCCGCCATTCATCACACCACCTGGAAATTTTGTCTAAGTCGTCTTATATCTTCATACAGTCATTCAACTTTTAGACCCTACCGTACACCACAGCATCATCAGCAATTGCTGCCCATTCTGTCTGCAAATCATTTGTGTCCACAGAGAACAACAGCGGTCCTACCACACACCCCTGTGGCGCTCCTGACTACGCCCTTGTCTCTGATGAACAATTGCCGTCGAGGAGAACATACTCCGTTCTGTTCCTTAAGAAGTCTTCGAGCCATTCTCATATCTGTGATGCTGTGTTCCAAAACGACAAGGACCCTGTTCACACAGCTTGCATCGTCGAGGCCTAGTTTTACGAACATGAGGGGAATTGTTGCACCTCCCGTGGCCTGTGTTATCTAAAATGATTAAATTCTCGTCAAAACATAATCTGAGTTTTATTGACCCTTTGTGGTCTACTTTAAAGAGAAGGTTGTGTGATCGCTATCCACTTCTATGGGCGTTACGTGAACTTTCCAGTATTTTGCATGAGGATTGGTATAAGACTTCCTTTAATACAATACAGGTCCTGTATTTATCGATTAGAAGACGAATGGGAGCTGTTTTGAGTCACAAAGCGTTCCCCGTGCTGTATTAGACGTGGTAATGTGTTTTGTTCTTAGTTTTTGCACGTTTATGTCCAACCGCTGAACACAAGACTATTTCTCAACATAGTCACTGACTCTCTGTAAATAACGGTATGAATGTTCTAGCCAGTTGTTCAGTTCCTCGACGATAGAAATCCACTCTTCTGTCACGGAGCCGTTTTAGAACCTCTGTGTTCGCGTCTTCATTGTTGGAAAATCTCTTTCCCACTCAGATGTTCTCTGTTTGCCGGAAAGATGGAAATGATTAGCATCACCATCGGCTGTGCGGCGGTCGACAGCTACCGGCCTAGCGGCTAGCGTTGTTGCCTCTGGATCACGGGCTCCCGTGTTCGATTCCCGGTGGGAATCACGTGTAGTTCAACTTTGCAGTACGTATGCACTTGCATGCTATCTCACTCCCACATGTGAGGCAACTGTGTCTGCAGCAAATCCGGAAAATGTATTCTTCTACCAATGCTCCACTCACGCAGACTCCATGTTTAATTTCTTGTTGAGAGAAATGCCATGTTGTGTTTGCACCGAGTACCTATGACATTGGGTGACAACATTTATGTTGTAGGCAATGCATCACTTCAGATACCAAGAACGTTTCCAACTGCCACGCTATTTCACTCACACTCTGTTGTACAGTCCTGTACAAATTGAGAAATTTGTGCCGATGCACATTTTAGTATCAGCTTATGCATAATGAGAGCTCACTTATTCTTAATTTTTATCATTAGTAGTGTGGGTGCAGGATTTGTATATAAATGGAGTATGGATCAAAGTTGTGTAAGTGTGGCCTTTTAATCAATCTACGGTATTAAGCAACAGTTCACGATACGAGAACGCATATGAATACAACAAACCCTTGCTCTTAACCTCTTGCGATAGTTAACTTCAGGTACGTACAATACAAATAAATAAATAAATAAATAAAAATAAAAAAAATAAAAAATTCACTACACAGTAATAGAAATCAATAATATGCAACTGGGTTTGCACTTGTGGAAGGCTCACTATGGGCTCATATAATGCCTTGTGCCATTTCCACACATCATTAAGAAAATCGAAGAGATTGAGATACAGATAGCACCAGTCTGACTGCTTTAATACATTTCAATACCGTACTACTTTACTGTGAGTTTTCTGCTGTCTAAGATGATTAAATTCTTGACAGAATGTGATTTGCATTAGCTTGTAGTGGTAGTCAACCAGTCTGTCCGAAAAGTTAGCAATGCATGGTGCAGGGAGCGGTAAAGTGCTAGGGTACAGAATATGAGTTCTTCCACAACTTTTATTTAATTCGCTCAGGTATTAACAAAGGAAACTTGGAGCAATTTAAAGAGACAGCTTTCAATATGAGGTTAAAGGAAAAACAAAATCATTATTTTAGAAATTACGCCTCTATAGTTCTTTTTAAATTAACAAGTAGAAGAAATATTTGAATTACTGAAAAACAATCACCTTTCCTATAGTAATCGTGCTGATCCTACAACTTGGTGTATCAGTCACAGGCGACTTCTGAAACATTATCGCATGACTTACTTATCCAGTTAAGAAAGCAATACACATTAACAACCCAATTTAATACAGCATGAGAGAACAGAGTTACAACAACCAATATAAATGAATACACAAAGAAAAATGCTCACAGTTGACTAGCAATGAAAATAAAAATTCATGCCGAAAATAATTTCAGCCTTCAAAACTCCGCTCGCAATTGACCATGTAAACCATTATACATATTAAAAGTATTAGAGTCACATCAGAGTGAGATTTGGCATGTAGCTCTTAAACAAAACTTACGAATTTCTAAAGCACGTCTTCTACCAAAAATAACCAGATTGTTCACAGCACATAAAAATACCTACATAAAAAAGGGTTGGTGGCCTCTAGTACCGTTACGAATCACTCAACTCTTTTAGCGAAGTTCAAGCTCACTCGATTCAATAGGATCTAAGTATGTTAATGAAATTCCCATAACATCTCCGCTGAAAATAAATGTCCTTCACTAATTGCCACACAGCAAGCCGAGCACCCACACGAATGCCTCCCAAACTAGCGACCGAGTGTTTGAGGCCCACTTGGTTGTAGATAGATTCATAAAAGGTTGTATGTTACCTAACCATGTTAAGGGCTGTATTGTATGGTATGGGTGCTTTTTATGGGTTTCAAGTATGAATCCAATTTCACATATAGTAAATCAGCATATTCTTTCAATGTCAGACGCTCATTTAGCCAAAGAAAAATTTTAACTAAAGACAGTGCATACTGCATTTTAATCTTTATATTGGCGACACTGGTTAACTATGTACTCTAGCTAAAGTGCCCTCTGCTGGCAGTAGGTTCTTGCATAAATACCTGACGCAATCTGAGTATTATCAGCACGTACCATGTACTCACATGTTTAACTTGACGATGATTTTTTATCAGAATGTTTTAACGTCCTGTATGGCTGCTATACGTACTATAAATATTTGATATTTTTATATTTCATGCATCGTTAATACTGTACATATTGAGTCTTAACTATTGAACCTGGTCGCTTACACAATTTTTATATTTACAACAGATATGAAAATGGCGGTAAGCCGGAACCGGTAATAAAGTGTAGAGAAATCTGTGTGATCGAGACGGACTCGTGAAAATAAAAGTTACAGAAAAGTCATTTTGAACACATTGCCGACTTGTACATGAGAGGTCGCTGGCTGACGTCTCACCTCGACTGTAGGTCAGTTTTGTGTCTTATACACACTGAACTAAAGATGAGATAAATTAGATGGATGGGTGGATGGAGAGGGTTTTAAGGGCGCACGACGGCAAGGTATTCAGCAGCTGCTCAGTAACAGATTGAGACGGGTGTCAAAAAAATACTCAGAACAATAAGATAAAACAGAACGTAAGACACAGGAAACAAGATTGGAAAAATATGTGCCTACCCACACCGAAGTGTGGGACGAAGCATGCCGCCAGCAGTAAAACATGGACAACCCAGGAAGATAGTGGTAGAGGGAGCTAGAACAATATAGCAGATGGTAGTGGCTGGCTGACCGCAAGGAAAAAGGGAGGAGTCAGCCACTCTGCACTACACTAAAACCTCCAGCCTAAAAGTTTAGGCCAAGACACATCACAAAACTTTGAAACCCTAGACACACACGTCTCATTATTATCTAAAACACAGAGCAAATCCCCATCAACTTGTGCTTCTGTCCTTGTATCACGGTATAAAATGCAGTCTGTTAAAATGTGCCGGACAGAGATGTGCACACCACAAGCATCACAAAACGGGGGATCCTCCCGCCATAATAGAAAGCTATGTGTGAGAGGACAGTGCCCAATCCGAAGACGCGTGAGGGTCACTTCTTCCCGCCTGAGCAACCGGCAGGAGGAACGCCACGGCCGAGTTGTTGACTTCACCAACCGCAGTTTATTGGCCGTCACCGCCAGCCATTCTTCCTCCCACAACTCCGTGCACTTCTTGTGGAGTGCAGAAATGACAGATTGCAAGGGAATACGACACTGGACCACATTCTGCTCTCTGCAGGCCTCCTTGGCAGCCCGATCGGCCTGTTTATTGCCCCATATTCCTACATGACCAGGCACCCAGCAGAAGGACACATCTTTACCCCGCCGTTGGAGCAAGTACAGTTGGTCATATATCAGCTGGACTATCTCCCCAGATGGGTACAGATTCTGCAATGATTTTAAGGCAGTGTCTCATTATAAATGTGACAAAAACATCCAAAGTAGCTAAGACAAAAACGTCGATGAACTAGTAATATGTTTACGTAGCCAATAATCAAATTTTTAGAGGGGATAGAAAGGTTATCCACCACGTGACTACCAGAAATATTTCACAGTTCTACAACAAATCAGCGAAGATACACTGGATGATTTTCTTCGGCCATTAACCACATATTTATGGCATTGTTATAAATAGTGCAGCTCTGTTTTCACCCAGGTGGGCCGTAACTAAATCCACAGAGAACGACTAATAACCTCTTCTCGTAGTGAAATTAATTACAGACGTATTGTTATCAACGTTTTTAAAATACTGCTTATATCGTAGACCTTAGAGAGATTAATTTAAGAACATATCACTCCCTGTAGTTCTTAAATAGTTTAGGAGTAATTTGGGCGTATAGAGCTTAGGTTTTCGATCTTTTGAAAATCTGACTGATTCCCAAGTAAGTAAGTATGCCGCGTTCAATATGGAATAAATAGAATCTAGCGCTGTTGCGATAACGGTATAAAAAGGAAGGGAAGGTTTGTATTCATTCCATTCACTATTTCGACTCTGTAACCACTCACTTGTCAGCATCATACCGGAACGACACGTCTGCCCAATGAGACAGTTTAGCATAACATAACAACCAGTTTAATGCACAATACAGACAAATACTGAAGTTATAAATGGTGCAGTTTCCCCTATTTACTACTATAAGAGATTACGTCCAGTGTTGTTTAATACCGCGGCGACTTCACCGTAGTTATTATCTTTGAATAAAAGTTTGTTTATGTTCGTCTGCGTATTTCTTTCATTTACCTTCTCTACTATAATGGGTTCAAGTCTCATCCAGCTATGTTACTTAGCAGTGACACATCATAAGAAACTTGCTTTCGTCCTTACGTTTTACACATCAGTGTATTTTAGAGAAGAAAGAGTCGTTGAATTTGGCGCTTACAAGTCTATATTAATACCAACATAATAACTACAGTTACTTTATGTTAAAAATGACTCAGTCGATATCGACATCATTGTAATCAGCCCTGTTAGACAAGTGAATTTACGTGGATTAGCAAGATCTTATCTACAATTCATCAGAGTGGGAACGAATAACAACTTCTTAAATGGCTCTGGAAGTATTTGATGTCAACAGTTTATGTGCCTCACACTGTGTATGCCTTCTGACCTCCGAATCTTCTTAAATTCTATACTTCTCGAAGTCTTTTTTCAGTCTCGTGAAACATTTTGTTACTACGCAGCTATTTCATGACTACAGGACGCGCATCATTCGCTTATCTGAAGGAATATTATACTGGTGCATTCCTTTACGATGTTTGTATAACAGGTATCGTAAAACGACTTTGGGATTCCAAAGGAAGCTTTTCATCCAAACACCGACGTGGTTTTCCAGCGTCTTGTGCCTACTGATGAGTCGTTACACAGTTACATGGAGTGGACAGTCGGATGTTCTTCGGGGCGGAAAATTAATGAGCGTCCCGCGACCGGATACAAGGAGATGTCATTATAGTGGTCATGATGAATGAGTACCGCTACGGAAGTCACGTGTGTTGACTCGTGAGGAAACCAGGTCCCGGTTTCCGGGCAGCACGGCTGAGAAACAATTGTGTGAACCGATTATTTTGGTGCCATGAACTACAATGAAGACTACTCTTGGTCTTTCAGTTGCAGCTAACAGGAGTGTTCTTATATTCTCGGATACGAAAATACCATGCATAAAACCGTTTCACCCGTCCTTTTATATCGTTCTTCCCTCATTCGTAAATATGGGCTGGAATACTTAACTATTGGTTCAAGTATTCCTCTGGCATGTTGGTATTACCAACAACATAGCAACGAAAAACGACAGCGTGCAGTTTCAGTGTGAGTTAACCACCATAGTCCACTTCGCTGCAACAAGATAAACTATTGATTGTATGAGGTGACTTGTCCACTGAAAAAAATATAGCCGAGAACAGGATTCATAGCAAGCACCAGTGGTTTGTTGTTACCTTTGTTGCACAAATCAGCGTTTGCACTGTTATCGACGAGAATCCCCACAACTTCAGCATGTACAGGCAACAGGTACGTGCAGTTCAGTGTCAAGAACTTTATTCTAAAGCTGCAACTGGAATTTATTTATTATTCACTTACCGATTTCGGTTTACATTGCGCCATTCTGTGCCAAAGCTGACCAGCACTGCCATGTTTCATATAGTCTGAAGATGGCAAAATACACACCGAATAACGAATTAAAGAGTGTAGCTGTTGCTTATACAATGAAACATTTAAGTATGTGCATTTTCAACGACCGCTTTGATAAAATATTACTTTTATTCTGAACAATGATTGGTTTGCTATGACCAAAATCCATTTACACAGTTAGTGTGGGCACTGTAGCTTGCTCAATGTGAAGCACTGTCCAATCCTTTGTCATACAAGCCGTGTTTTAAAAATTTTAAAACTAAACTAATATTATCCCGACAAGTTTCTTTATGGAGTGTGTAACACCTCCGATTTATGTATTCCGCTCGATCGGGATCTGAATAGCAGCCCAAACAAATATTAATTAATGTGACCGTGTACCTAATGGGGCTGGCAATCGGATTTGACTGCTATGGAGTTGTTACATTCCATTTTGTCCTTCTCAAATGCTGTAATAATGAAATGTCTGGTGACAAGAAGAACGCCAACACAGCTTCACTAATCAAGACCTATATTCGTCTCAAAAACACAAGAAAAAGGAGACAGCCACTGTGTAACGGAACTGAAATGATGGTGGGCTGACAGTAATTTGGAGCCCGCGCGTCAGAAACAGGCGCGCTGGTGTGAGACTGCCAGGGAGTGCACCCTGATGCCATCTATTGGCGAAACTGGGAATTAGCGCTGCCTCTCAGACAATGCACTAAGCTCTCGGAGTCAAATGTATTCTTTTTCTTGGTAATTATAAGTTATTACTGTATGATTTAATGTTATAAAGCGCTAGTAGTAAATTATTATGACTGGTATGAACTCCAGGGTAATAAATATAAATATTCTTAAATACTAAATGATTTCGGTGAAAAGGTGGTAGGGGAACGCCCCCACTCTTGGTGATACGAGCGTAGCTAGAGGTAGCTGGAGACACAGGGACTGAACAATGGAATGGCCTGGGGAGTGTTGACGTGACCGGACGTGCGTAACTGTGCTCACGCAAAAATGATTGTGCAACAGCGAAGAGGCGAATATCGTCGCCGTTTGTGGAGTAGAACGCGACGAATGTTTGTCGAAGCCGTCTCTATGCCACTGGGGCTGATTGTAAGAGTTCCTGCGCCCAGATTTTATGGCGGACGTGCAGTATCTTATACGAGTGCTACAGCTCGTAGTTCCAGCCGCCATTAAGGGCATGAGGCGTGAAGAGCTGCGTTAGCCACATGCATCTCACCACCAGCACCGACACGTCTACCCAAGGCAAGACTGCTTGCAATTGTTAAGTCGAACTTTGTATACATGTAAAAGGAGAATACCAGTTTTCTTTTGTGCAAGTGCAGAAGACAGAATATAGTAATGAGTAAAATTACGACGCATGTTGTTCATTGTAAAGTGTAGTAACTTGAAACATAGTGTAGTGAAATCAGACTGAGGCCACCATCGCCTCTTTCATTTACAATTCTTTTGGTTGTAGAATACTTTAGCGTATAAGAATGTTGAAAAGAGCAATGGTCACACCAGAATGAGTCGCCTATTTATAGTTACTTAAATTTTTCTGAGTAACCTTTCAAGTGAAGTCACTTAACTAATTCTATATCAATTGTCCAAAGTGTAATATCCAAAATCATTAAATAAGTTGAAGGATAGAATTTTGTTAACCTTAGTTGCATAAGTTGTCTTGGTGGTAATTACCAAGCCAACTCACAGAAATTGAGAGAGTATTTGCTTTGTAGAATCACCTAGAATGATCAGAAATAGTAATATTGAGAATTAAGTTTAAATTCAACTCAAGCCGTTTCACTTTGAAACGAGCCAAAAAACTGATTTATTCTTTTGCTCCTTCAGAGCTGGCGACCGTAGTTATAAGTATTTTCAGGAGGATTCGACGGTAAGTCTGCTGCTCTCGTCGTGCTGATAGGATTACCCACTGCTGCTAGCAGTGGTGATTGGATACATAAGCTCACTACCAAGTTAAGTGGGTCAGGTAGGCAGTGTTACCGTGTGAACTGTAGGGCACTGTAGGCCGTGGATCGAACCCGTTCAATCATCACAGCTCTTTGGGAAATAGTCCGGTTAGGGGTGTACTAATCATTAGGTAAATACTGGCGAGTAACGGTCAAAAATGTATACGCAAGTGAATTTAGCAAGGTCCATGTAGCACCTAATTAATGTGGTGCAATGGCGAGGGTAGGAGTGGAGTAAAAGTGAGCTGAGCTTGTGGCAGCTGTGCTGTCTTCAAAGATTAATAACGTGAATTCACTACTACCTCTTACCATTAGGGCTGAGCTATTTACGGTTAAAATACGCAGCAGTAAGCGCAAAGGCGTGACAGCTACAAGTCCGTATTGGCTTTATACATACGGAAGTAGGAAGCGGGTCATTCCATCAGTGGAGGGGTTAAAACAACCGAGTCAGTTGAGAATATACCCCATTTACTGATGGAAAGATTCGGAGGGTCGGTCGCAACTGCCTTCGTCATACATATTTAATAACGGCTAATCTCAGCACAGGCTTCTTCGTTATTCATAATCGTCCCACGCAAATTCAATCACTGCAATCCAGCACTGCAATCCAACACTGCAATCCAAATGATGCCGGCGCGGTAGACGCGAAACCACAAATATCGGCACAGAAATATCACTGATCACTCTCGTAATTGTACTTCTTCACTTTCCCGTATTATTCTAACACAAAGGGGTTAAACCCCGGCGATGGCCACTCCCTTTGTCGGTACAGCCTTGGGATATAGCAACAGGCCTCCACACGGCTCGGCCCGCAACCTGGGAAACTGACTCAACTCACACTCGCTCTCGCAACCCGACACTATCGATTGTTTCCCCTTTCGACCTGTGCCGAGTGCAAACTTATAGTAAGGGCCTACGGACCCCTTACATCCCCGCCCTCGAAAACTTCTTTGAAGCCATTGGCGTAAAAGAGCCGGCAAGGGAATTAGACATTGCTACATCTGAACCAAACACACAGCGTAAATAATTAATGAAGTAACAATTCACCAAATAATCCCTCGACTCCGGTAATGGGCTGCCTCCACAATAATATTCTACAAAAGGTTATTACATCTCATAAACATGGCATTGTCCAAATTACAATTTTTTTTTTATCAAGCAGCAATAGTCTTCTATAGTCCAATATTGAATGTAACACACAACATACAATCAAAAATTATTACGTGAATACGCGACATATGAATTATTATATTACAAATTAGTTATTACAGGTTTTACACCCATTCTCTGGTAATCGTCGATATGAAATATGAAGTTCTAGTTATAATACATCAGAAAACACAATGTAAATAAACATTTCCCTTTTTCAAATGTCCGTTTAACAACTAAATGTCCTAAATATATCTTAGCAGGTTTATTCTGGTCCTTGTCGCTCTCACTCCTGACTGGACCTCACCTGGAGTGTCACTCAGTTTTCCGGTCCCTCCACCTCTTCCTCTATAATCAGACGAATGATTAAAATGATTCCTTGGGTCATTACTTCCCTCTCGGTTTTGAACATTAGCTTGATTGTGTTCTTGTGATCGAACAGATTCCAACTGTTCCAGTATCTCCATCAAGGCCTCCCTATCCTTAATTAGGCTCCCAGATACAGTTTCTTGCATTCTCTGGATCAATCTTCTTTTTATCGCAGATATCATTACGTCATCACTCAGGGGTTGTTCCAAGGTCTCGTTCAATTCCCACAAATGTTCGGCAAACTCTTTCGACATTCCTCTGCATGTACTAAGTGACTTGCGGTGTAGTAGGTCCTCAAGTGCTGCACATTGATGACTTTTGGACCAGTATTTCTTCATGAATTCTCCTTCACACTGATCATAACTAGTAGTCCCTTCCTTCTTCTGGATTCCCCAAGTGAAGGCCTCACCTTCCAATGCAACCCTCTGGTCATCCTCTTCTCGTTGCACGGCTATAGCATTTCTCAGATTGACAGGCAATTGGTTTTGCCTATCTCCTATCCCCTTAACCGCATCGTTGCATTGTTTCTGCATCTGCGTCATCTCGGCAATTCGATGATTGCAATTTGTTTCCACTTCGTCGACCCTTTCTCCCAATTCGGCTTTAGTTTCTTCAACACCGTCTTCTATCTTTTTTGTTAACTTTCCTTCCATCTTCTCCACATCTCCCTGGACTTGGTCTATATTCTTCTGTAGCTTACTCTCTCTCTCATCGACGTTCATCTTCAATCGTTCTGGTAACTCCTGCATTTCCTTCTTCAGATTACATTCCATCTTCGTGTATGATGTTTTGATCTCTTGTACACCTTTCTCTAATGATGCGTTAATTTCTTGTAAACCTTTCCCCAACGATTCTCTAGTTTTTTGGAAATCTTCCTTTAATGATTCTCTGAATTCTCGTAAACCTTTCTCTAATGATTCTCTAGTTTCTTGTAAACCTTCCTTTAATGATTTTCGTAAATTTTCCTTTAGTGATTCTCTAAATTCTTGTAAACCTTCCTGTATTGATTTGTGGAATATTTCTCTCCTTTCCCTAGTTTCTTTAACTTCCTTTAGCAACTCTGCTAACATCGACCGTATATCTGCATCACCTCGGTGATCCTTTGAAACTGGCTTATCTCTCGTCGTTTGTCCCGGTGTCTCGGGATAACTAGTTGAATGTGCTAATGGGCTATCTAATGACAATCCATAACCACTGATTCCTGAATCATCTCTGTCTTCCTGTCCTATCCTTTTCCTTTCAACTACTGCCTCAAAAACCTGCTTATCTTCAGTAGACATGTTTGGTTTATTTTTTTAATGCACAGGCAAGCAATATAAAATAACCTCTAGCAACCCAAAACACTCCTAATTACCATGAAACTAACCAAACAGTACCTGCAGTATTCTCAGTTAATCCCAAAATTGATACAATACGTATGAATACCGAACATAACAACTCTCAAAACCTAAAAATTTCAAATATCAATTTTCACATACACAGTTTATGTAAAATGTTTTAAATAAGATAAATCACACCACTCATAAAATCTATAAATGTAAAATCCCCAAAAACAATTAGCATATCTGTATAACTACCATTTAGACAGCGCAGCATGCGTCAATAAGTATGCTATATTTCAGAGTATGTTTCGCAAACTTTTCGAAATTTACTGTAATTGGGCACTTTTCCTGATGTGAACTTCCGTTTACAATTGTTTATTTACCGCGAAGACTGCCCACTACAATTTTATGTTAGGCCAACCAGTTGTCTTCACTCACCAACTGACGTTACCACGAGTCGCGATGTTTTGACGTTTGAAGTGGGCGTGGCGCTGTACTGCTGCCAGAGCTGCGTGAAGTCGCGCTGAAGATCTATGGCGAGTCGTCGTAGTTCTCCATCGGCCGCTCTGTGGCACAGCAGGCGGGCGTAGTTTGTAGTTAGGCCGCTAGATGCCGGGTCGGCGCTCGGTGTCTCGAAGTCGCTCTGAAGACCGTCGGTGTAGTGCGTCTGTACTTGACCTACTCCTTGCACAGGTAGTTGGGATGACGTGTGAAATCACCTCGCAGATCGAAGCTCTTTGGCGCAACTGCTACACGGGTCTGCGTGACGTCACTCAACAACTGCGTCGCCCCACGAATTGACGTCCACATAACAGTTTATGGGTCCACAAGAAGCTGTCCGATTTTCACTGTTCAAAGAGCAATTTCAGTCAAAATATTACCACTAAACACTTCTTTAAAACTTTCGTGACGAATTCTTGGCTCGTTTTGCTATTTTAATGTTCACACGTGTCTTTCTTTAGTGTTCACTTTTCACAGTTTTTCGTGCGGATTTACGCATTTGCACATTATAACACAGTTTATTGACACTATTATTCTTATCAAATATGGCGAGAAGAAACAGTTTAGTCACAATCGTAAGATATTATTACTTCGTATTGTTCAAAAATGCACTGATTCTTGTCGCGATTTCGAAGTTTATGCTCTGTCTCGATCCAAAATTGAAAAAATATTTTCTCGCGTTAAGCAAGGTAAAATCACCTATTGTTCTTTACGATTCGTCCGAAAATTGCACTTGTCCTTTCACGGTAAGCCAAGGGTGTAACCCGCTCGATCGGGATCTGAATAGCAGCCCAAATAAATATTAATTAATGTGACCGTGTGCCTAATGGGGCTGGCAATCGGATTTGACTGCTACGGAGTTGTTACATTCCATTTTGTCCTTCTCAAATGCTGTAATAATGAAATGTCTGGTGACAAGAAGAACGCCAACACAGCTTCACTAATCAAGACCTATATTCGTCTCAAAAACACAAGAAAAAGGAGACAGCCACTGCCTTCGTCATACATATTTAATAACGGCTAATCTCAGCACAGGCTTCTTCGTTATTCATAATCGTCCCACGCAAATTCAATCACTGCAATCCAACACTGCAATCCAAATGATGCCGGCGCGGTAGACGCGAAACCACAAATATCAGCACAGAAATATCACTGATCACTCTCGTAATTGTACTTCTTCACTTTCCCGTATTATTCTAACACAAAGGGGTTAAACCGCGGCGATGGCCACTCCCTTTGTCGGTACAGCCTTGGGATATAGCAACAGGCCTCCACACGGTTCGGCCCGCAACCTGGGAAACTGACTCAACTCACACTCGCTCTCGCAACCCGACACTATCGATTGTTTCCCCTTTCGACCTGTGCCGAGTGCAAACTTATAGTAAGGGCCTACAGACCCCTTACAAGTGGCATTTCACATTTCACCTTATTCTGTCAGGCTTTCCACATTGTTGGTGAGAATGAACCAGGTGCTCTGGAAACCTTTACCTTTCCGGGTTTAGGGGGGGGGGGGGGGCAGATTTTCGTGTAACAAGTAGCGTGGCATTACGCAGCTATTATGTTCTTTTAAACCACTGATTGAAACACTATCGGTATTTAACATACCAAAACGACCGACGTAAACTAGCAACGCACTATCAGCATAGCTTCCTCCCCGTATCTAATTTATAGCTAGATTTCCTGGCGTCTAAATATTTTAAGTAAATCAGAAGGTTGCGAAATTATTGTTAATAACAGTAATTTGCAGACGAACTAACCGTCTTAACTCACGACACATCATTAGCACAAGATCAGCTCGAACTCTATGGAAGAAGTCAGTCACCGGTTATTGTTCGAAAAGACAGAGTACGTGGCCTGTAACAAAAAGCACCAAAACTCATGGGGACGAAATACGACAAAATTAAGCTCGTTTTACAATTTAAATATTTCGGTAAAACCATTAAAGATAACTGAACCGAAACAAAAGCAAACTAAATCAAATGCCAAAATATGAAAATTGTAATGTCGATTTACCCAAATGTATTGTAACACTCGTACTGCTCTTTATTTACGTTGTGAAACTATTTTGTTAACCAATTATGGTATGTAGAAACAGTACAGTGCTACCCTCTGTAAGGATTTTTGTAGCTTTGACCGTTAAATGCCTAAAGGAGGTTGCCTATCGGACATAAAATTTAGAATTACGTAAATACACAACCAGCAAAAGATACTGTTTAGAAACTGTTTTCATTAATCAAATTGCTCTAATGATCAAGAATATGGTCACCAGCCTTATTATGCATAGAAATGGGCGACTTATTTTTTTAAAATAAAGTAAGCAGTTTTAGTGGAAAGACACAGCCTATACTTTTCTCACACGAAAGTGCAATGAAGCCAGTCACAAGCTACAACAAACGTTAGAGAGGGTGTAAGAAGTAGCAGCAAGATGTTCACGTTCTCACAATCACAAGGGCCACTGTTAAATTCATCAATATTAAATGCTTTGCCTAACTGAATAACTCCATCAATACTGCACAAGCAAGTCACTGTTAAACTGGAAATTGAGCATGGGCCTAGTCTTCCTTTATGAGATATTTTCTGCACGATGCAAATTTAAATAATATTCACATGCAATAAGATTCACACTGTTCTTTAAAGGCAAAGAAGTAACCGTTGTCATGGATAATGACATTCATAGCAACTTTACCTTCAGTGAGGATAAAACAGTAAATGGGTGCTCATAAACAGATATTACACTTTTTAGAATACAATGAGCACAAATTTCTACGTAAATATCAAGCGTAGCTAGAACTTTCTATAATCAAGTAACTTTGTGCATTTGAGCAACTTTCAATGGGGGTGGCCATTACTCTTCACTATTGGAGTAAAGCAAACCGGTACTTTTTTTTTTTTTTTTACGTGGATCACCTTTGTTTCTATTTCAACAAGATGCACAACAAATTTATTTACTAGGAAAAGCATTTCCAACCAATCTTTGATAACATTTAATTTGAAACTAACCTCGAAATGGTCTATTGCCTTTCTGTTATCATTACTGTCTTTAGCTTTAAAATCAGTAATTAACCAAATGATTTTAAAAGTCCACAAAACTTTAAATTGATTTATCTCAAATACTAGGAGGCTCTCACAAAACAACCCTTACTGCCTTCCTTAATTTTACCAAATTCCACAGCTAATTTAAATACTCCTTTTTACCAAATTTCAAATAAAATTAATTTACTGACTGTTTTACTTTATAACTTTCATTTTTCACAACATGGACACTCGGTAATAATAGTTCAAACGGAGAGGAACCTAAGAGGTGTTGTGGTAAGGAAAAGTCAAGGTAGGTACATAAATTCAGATATGAGTTACCCTATCTTTGAGCACACTAAAAGTGCTGATCCATCACTTTACAAATCTATAATTCTTTCACTTCGTTGCAGTGATTGCGCAGTGTGGTGGCCAGTACATCTTGGCAGGTGGATTTGCTGATGGTAATGGTAAGTTCTGTCATTCTCTTGGTGGCGACGTTCCTCAGATTTTTGAATACGATTTCCAGAAACAGAGCAAGGTACTTAATCCATCCATCCATCCAACACTTCGGCGCAGTAGAACCAGGCATAAAAAGCCTCTCTCGGCACCAGCACAATACACTGTTTCCACAGGAGCTGTTGGCGGTTCGGTAGCTCGTCTTCGACTAACTCTTAGTTCCACCTTTCTATCTCTGCCAACCACATTTTTGCGTGCTGCAAATTTCCGTTCCAGAGAGGAACCACAACGCCTTTTTTACATATAAAGAACTAAGAATCCTAAGTGAGGATCAGTAACAAGACATTTTGAACAAAACCTATTATTTGCTCATATTGAAAGTTCAACATAAAATTATTTGACAAAGTTTCAGTTATATATAATAAGTTTTGTCTACCTCCAAGTGAGGCAAAGAATTTAACTAATAAAGACAATACATTACACAGTATTTTATCAGGACATCAAAGTTTTTACAAAGGAAAAAACAAAAATTCTTATAGTATCGATACAGTCAAATAATATTTACAACAATTTAACTACAGAATGTTAAATAAAACAAAAACGCAAAATAAATTAATAGAGCCTTAGAGCTCTGGTGTAACAGTATCTACAACAATAAATGTATCTCCGAGCACGCCAGACTAATATATTACAACACAGTTATTAAACCAGAACGCCTCTACGGATCAAAAACACTAATTGTGAACAGGGTAACAGACAATGAAAACATTGCCAAAAAGGAAGGCAAGATCGCGAGAAAAACTGTCTGTCCAAAACTTGGGTACGAACAATATCGATCTGAGCCAACAGAACTCAACAATACACCAATATCCATAATGACATCAGAAACTGCACTTTAATAATATACGGGCACCTTAAAAGAGTGAATCAAGACAGATTTACAAGACAAATGGTTGAATTCTTTGCCAACAGGGATAAAGCCAAAATGGACACGATAAAATGGCCTGGCGAGATCAAAACTGATCTAAAATTGCCGGGAGTTAACCAGAAGACGTCCAAAACCGCAAAATTTACCGGTCCAAAATTCATAAATGGCAAGTTTGAAAACGGCAAGCTGACGAAGAGGAAAACCCAAACAATCAGCCTGGAGCAACGTGGTCTCAAGAAAGAAAGCCCACAGGAAGAGGAGCAAAGAAATATGGCCACAAAGAAAGGCGGATGCCCATCTATAAGTAACTTACTTTGCATAGTTCTAACAGACTTATTCGCTAATAATAATAATAGTAATAATAGGATCTCAGTCAATGCCGGTCCCAAGCAAGTGGCCTCACCTTGCAAGTGATGAGGAAGGAGAAGGAGGGGGAAGGAGGGGGAAGGAGGGGGAGTAATACCTCGTAAAAGAACCTGGGTCCATCGGGCTACGGGATAGTAACTGCTTATTTGCTCTATGTAGTAGAAACACTCTCCTAGCCTTCTTCACTTATTAATTTTCGTAATCATAGTTGTTATAATGACATCATAATCGCTGATCCCCGTTTCTTTACTGACGATGTCGATAAGGACTGTCCTGTTTGTAGCTACGAGGTCTAAGACACTGCCATTATCTGTGGGATACCGAACTAGCTTCTCGAGACACTTTTCAGAAAACGTGTTCAAAAATACTTCGCTTGACTGTCTGTCTGTACCCCCAAAAATGAATCCATAGACATTAAATTCGCCTCCAACTAGCAATGCATGATCTGAGTGTTTATGTCCTACTGACTATAGACATTCATTGAGTGGCTGTAGAACTGCCACAGCAGAATCGGGTGGAAGGTAAAAACATCCGACAATTAACTTGGTTTCACCTACGCTGTTTATACGCGAGCAGATAACTTCACTGTCACATTCAACTCGACCTCATCAGACACAAAATTTTTGTCAGCTACAAAGAACACTACCCCTCCTACGGCCTCTAATCTGTCTTTCCAATACACGTTCCACGACTCACTAAATGTCTCAGAGCTTTTCACTTCGGGTGTCAGCCAGCTCTCGGTCTCAAGCAATTTTTGAGCGTGATAACATTTCGAGAGGGCAGTGAATTTGGGAACTTTGTTAGGAATATTTTAACAGTTTACTGATAAAATTATGACGGTCGAAATGTCTTTGTATCACCAATAAGACTGGGGATTAAGAACAAAGGTACTGAAATTCACTGTATAGCATTTGCGGTTGATCTTGCCATTCTTTTTGAAAACCTAACAAATGCAGAAATACAAATTAGTCTCTTAGAAGAAATAGTTAATAAAGCAGGTTTAAGAATTCTTGTAGAACAAAACAAATTTTATGACAAGCATAAAAAATGCTGCAGATTTCCTAGAAACAGATACTGGAAGGAAGATGGTTAACAAATTCAAATATCTGGGATTAATAACTCATGAAAATGGCTTAGAAAAATTCGCTGTAGAAGAAAGAGTTCGTAAAGTGGAGAGAGCCTATGGTATAACTAGGAACATTTACAACAAGAGGTCTCTGTCTAAAAATTTGAAAATACAACACTACAACACAGTCTCTATGCAAGTGAACGTTAAGCATTGAATTACAAATTACACAAACTTGAAGTCATTCGAAAAATTCTCGGTTCGCTAAGAAATACAGAGGTATGAAAATTAAGAAGTAATGAAGAACTTAAGTTAGGAATGATTGGGAAGGAAACGCAAGTGAAAAAGATGCAACAGAAAGAGAGATTTTTAAGAAAAAGGGGTAAAAAATGGAAGAATTCCAAAGCAGGAGGGAGAAGAAGGCAGTGTCAAAATGGTCTGAGTAGAGAAAAGGGATAGATAGTGAGAAGATGAAAGAATACTGGAGGAAGAAGAAAGAAGAACAAAGGAGCAAGAAGTAAGGAGGAAGCACCGAAATTGGCGCGTGATTCTTGGATGAGCCAAACGGAAAAAGAAAGAAGAACAATAACAGAATGGCTGCAGCAGGTGAGCCTTTTTGTTATTACTGTATTGGTGACGGCTTTTTCTTCCTGTGTCACGTTTCCCGACATATTAGACGCATTTTAGACATAATTTACTTAATGCTTCGTTTAAATACCACAATTATTAAATACGATCCACTTGCTAAGCAGTGTCGTAATCCAGTAAGAGTATCTGATCGGATTGCTTCTATCAGCCAACTGCAGCAAGGTGGACAAAAGAATTTAGTTGGAGTTTGAGGAGAGAGGTCTTGGCACAACTGCGTTTGTGTGAGCGGACCGTGAGACATGGTTGAACAATCATTAAGAGCGCTGAACACATAAAAGAAAACCGTGGCTTCCAGTCCTGGTTTGGCGTACACCTTATATCTGCCAGCAATAACGGAGTGAAACTGAGTTCGCATCCTATTTCTCTTCGTGGCATACAATAATATGAGCCAAAATATCAGTATCTTTTGTGTTGTATTTCATCGCGTATGAAATGTTGGACGTTCTCGCGTTAAAACTAAAAACATTAAGAAAAAACGCAAGCTCCCAGGCACTGAAACTTTTGAAATATAGTGAAATTAAATACCTTCCGAACGCCTGTAGCAGAAGATAATTATGAGTAATTCAGAAGTAAGTGCCTGCAAACGGCCGACAAGCAACAGCATAAACAGGAGTGTGGGACTGTAACGCGACGAGTTTAAATGAGCACTCGCCTCACATTCTAGTCTGCAACTTTCCCAGCACCATCTTTAAGGCGCATTTCAGTGGACGTAAGCAGAAAACAGCGGTCATCGTACCTGTTAAGTAGTTCGAATATAGCACGTTTTAAACAGCTGAGAAACTTCTGGCAGGCACTACCCTTCCACTTACTTCTGCTTCCTCCTCATCCATTGCTTCTGTAAGATTGCCAACTGTCGTTCCTACACTACCTGCCACTGCTCAACAAGTAAAGTACCTGAGTTATATACAGAAGAAATATTTGAGTCTCCAGAAAAAATGATGACAAGGATGTCAAATCAAACACATTTCAGCCGTCTAATTTCCAAACTTATTTTATTTGGGTACCTGTTTAGGCGATTCACTACACGGTCTTCAGGTCCTTTGTACAGACAACAATGATACCAGTATGAAATAGATAACCAAAACAAGGGGTGGTGAAAGTTTTATATTCAATGGTATTATGTAATAACATAACAGTACAAACCAGTACAGGAAGTTATGTAAAGTTACAGATAAAGTAAGGAATGAAATAAGAGAACAGTTGCACACTGTATTAACTTAAACTACTGAGCGAAGTACATACGTCATATAATCGTAGAAAAGGATCGTACTAAACGGAGGTCAATATTTCATGTTACGCAATGCCCGTGAAAGAACTTACTGTGCTGATTGGTTCTGTTATGTTATTACATACTACCACTGTATATAAGACTTGCACCACCAACTTTTTTCTTACCTATTTCACACTGGTACAGTTGTCTGTACAAAGGACCTGAAGATGGCGTAGTAAATCCCCGAAACTGGTAGCCAAATAAAATGAGTTTCTAAATTAGACGGCTGAAAGGTGTTTGATTTGACATCTTGCAGCCAACAGCCGAGTCCCGCAAACACCGCGGAAAAGATGGACATAGAAAAAAGAAACAAGTTTTTGACAACTGACCTGATCGACTTCGTATGGTAATGATGGCAGCGCTCCCACATGTTATCAGTGTATCAGCTCCAACCAATTGGCTAAATTCGTGCCGGAGATCCGTTCACAGCACCAACAGCGACGTCTTCTGGGCATGTATTTGTAGATATCGTCCTAGAACGCCGAAAACAGAAAATATCCACTGCCTTTACGAAGCTGACAGACAAGGCGGCTGACGGCATGATAAGCTCGGCTACTCTGGTCATGTGCGTCGCCGATTTCCCTCACATTTCTCCTCGACTGTTCGGCCCTACTTAGAACACTCCCCAACGGCCTACTGAATCTTAATTATTTGGTTGTTCAACTAGTCTGCCTTAGTATTTAGCTATATCTATACACTTCTACCCACCTTATGGGGTGCGGCGAAGGTACTTTAACTGCAGCTGTCACTCCCCACCCCCCCGACCCCCTTTCTGTTCCAGCCGCGAAGGGTCCGCGGGAAGAACAAAAAACGATTCTTAGTAAGCCTTCGAATGGGCTCGGGTCTCTTTAAATTTGCCTTCATGGTATTTTCGCGAGAAAGACGTAGGAGGAAGAAATATAGTGCTTGACTGTTCTACGACAGTACGGTCACGGAATTTCAACCGTAAACCACGCCGTGACGCACGACGCCTCTCTTGCAGCTTCTGCCACTGGAGTGGCTGAGTATCTCCGTGACGCTTTTCGCGCTAACCGAATGGAACTGTAACGAAACTTGCTGCTATTCTCTGGATCTTCTCTATTTCTTTTCTTCTCTATTCTAATTCCTTTGTGAATGGATGACACTTCCTGAGGATTCTTCCAGTGAACCTGTGTCTGGCATCTGCATTACCTGCGATTAGCTTCATGTGTCCTTTCCCATTTAAACTGCTCCTTGAGCCTAGTCTCAGGTATTCAACATAGTAACGAACTCCAGACCGATAATATACGACACTGAAATATGTTATCTTCGTTGGTCCATTATGGACCGTGGGACAACGGCTAGCATGTACTTCTTGATGCAATAATATACCAACAGCCGTATGTATTGAAGAAATTTATTTTATGAACTTCTTATGTGCTACCAGTTTCGGCATTACATTGATGCCATCTTCAGGCCCCTGTACAATGAGCAGAACAAATGTACTATTATACAAAAATATAGAACATACGTTAACAATTGACAGGTATCATGTTAACTATGTAAGTGGCTCAAAAAGACATATTGTGTATCATTAAAACTATATGTAACATTAGGGCAAACATGCTTCTGCCTATGTCATGCTGTTGTCAATAGTTTTCACTGTTTTATTCGAATATAGCATGATAGATGAACATATGTATACACTATTATTCATAAATCTGTACCACATAGTTTTAATAGGCCATGCAACACAACAATCAAATGTACTGCATACAATCATATGTCCAGTGGAAGAATTTTTCTTTATAATTAACTAATATAAATAAATAATAAAATAAATTAAAATACAAGAAAATGTGGCATAACCTTGTCAGAATACATAAGTTACATATGTGTAGCCTAGTTCATATTATTTGTGGTACGACAAATAGCTGCCGCAATATTAACGATAAAAGCATAAAAGAGTTTATCTTAAAACCCAATTGCATTTACGAATTAAACCAATGAAATCGTACTACAAAGATCATCAAACACCTGGTCACCGTTGGCACTTCATTAGAACCCCTATGTAAGACCACCCTGTACTGTGCTGAGTGGATTAATGCAACGACAGTAGCTGCCTCATAGTCATAGATACAAAGAAGATTCTCAATCTCTGTATACCAAAAAAGTCTATCTTCCTACATGTAAGTCCTATACAATTATTTAGGATTGTACCAAGTGGAATCGAACGAATAAAAAGGAAAGGAAGAAAAAGAAAAATATAGGAGGCTGCCTATAAGTCCGAACGTAAATCTCAAAATGAAATGTATACCATCCCTAAGACTAAGGGTACCACGTATAACCACGTCAAATCATTCTCAAGGTTGCACTAAGGCCGGATATAGTAACGTATGAGATGACTTGATCTTAAGTACATCATCCAGTGTCATCATATTCTGTCTAACGACCTTAATGAATCGGAAACTGTCTGCATGGGTCAATACGTTATGTTCGACAGTTACTAACATATTCATATTCTACATCTGTATCAACAAATTCACGAGTCTAATTCTAAGGCTAAGGCGTCGTGGAAAAATTACATCATATGAAACATCTAAGTGACGTGAAATTAATCGTGTTCTGTTTGTGTATGGCATTTTCTGGGACGACGATCGGACCGGCATTTGCCTAAGCAAGCGTGGAAAAACTCCTAAAAGCCACAGAGTGACGACTTGTTCGTTAATGTGCCGCATAGTTTAAAATCAGGACCTGGCTCAGCTTCCAGTTCCGCAAAAAATTACATTAAGGTTGCTACCTTGAGCAACACACAGTTTATTGATTTTTCTTTGATGCATACGTATTTCATTGTCGTTACACACTGTGAGTTTTTATTACTTAGTTCTGCATTTGATAGTCATGTGACTGTTAGTCTTTATTAGTGCAAATGTTCTTTGCAAGGATTTGTCGACTGAAAGTTTTTTCACCTAATCTGACAGTAAAATTGTATGTCAAAGTTGTCATAGTTTGGTTATCGATCAGTTTCTTAGTTTTCACGAGTGAAAATTATTTCTCAGTTTGTTATTTTTGCTGTCAGCAATGATATCGTGGTGGCAGTAAACTCCACTATCTACAGAACCACGATGTGTGTTTACTAGGTGCCCAGCATTTCCATCTCAAAGACCAAACTCGTACAAATTACGATAATCCTTCTCTCGTGTTCGTGCGTTCGGGCGAGCTGTCTGCCTCCTGCAGAAATGACAGCAAGCAGAGGGAGTAATGGCGACGTCGTTAAGTGTTCTCTCTCTCTCTCTCTCTCTCTCTCTCTCTCTCTCTGGGTTTCACTTTGACGTCTTTTTACCTGCGCACTCTCCTGTACGAACTGTGACACTTCCTTTTTAAACACCCTGTATAAAGTAAGAATCTGATACATACCAGTCATCAGGTAACAAAAAAAATGTTCAAATGTGTGTGAAATCTTATGGGACTTAACTGCTAAGGCCATCAGTCCCTAAGCTTACACACTACTTAACCTAAATTATCCTAAGGACAAACACACACACCCATGCCCGAGGGAGGACTCGAACCTCCGCCGGGACCAGCCGCACAGTCCATGACTGCACCGCCTTAGACCGCTCGGCAACAGGTAACAGAAACATGAAATTTGGAGAAACAATCTTAGAGTGAAATAGGCGCTAGCTAAGAAATAATGTTTCACAGTTCAGCTCCTGGGGGCAGAAAGGGGATAAAGTCTGATGCCAAGTTGATCGCAGAAACATGAAACTTTGTGGTAATATTTATTGCACATAGTAAGCTTCCACTGAGAAATGATTTGTTTATGAGGGTGCTACGTCATACGACGAGAGGGCTAACGCCAGACTAAACCATTCGTTCTACCGACACGAAATGTGGACAGTGTATTGTTTGATGCTTAGAAAAGATTTCGAATTCAACCTTTAAGAGTTTGTTGTATTGTGGGCGAACGGTTATATCTTCACTCCTAGCAATGCTTTCCAAAACCAGTGAATTGTTTGTTCGCAAAATAAATGCATTTATTCTCTGTTGTTCGTGTCTCAGACTATAATGTGAAGCTGTGTGTAGTACATCCCACAATGGAAACAACTGCTACCACCAGATCTTGCTAACGATATTTTCGTATTTCGTGTAAAACTTTTAAAAACACTTGTCCTCTGCCACTGCAATCGAATGCGTTATCCATTGCACCACGGAACGCATGACGGATGCAGTACTTTCGCAAAGTTCTTTCTCTTCAGGAAATCGGTACTAAGTTTTACCAAGAATAATTTGTGTTTTGGTTCCTAGCTCGTAACTGATAGTCGACAATCTATTTATAACATACGGACCCATTTGCAAAAGTTCCACAATTCCTTAGTTTTGAGAGGGTTTAATGATGTTGCAGGGAGCAGGGAAAGAATGTCCGTCGTTGCACATATCGCCGCACTAAATAGGTGGAACATAAAGTTTCCACTATCAGCGTTCACAAAATCCCGTTTTATTGCTACTTAGAAGCTGTAACTGTGTTTACGACCACTAAATAGCTGAACTATTTGCAGTTAAAATACGTAAAAACCTCGTAACGTCGACTAACGCTATTATAACACAAGTATAACTTCGTCGTAGTCCCAGCCTGTGAAGTCACCAAAGCATCAGCCAATAAGAGAGCGTTTTAGATCACGTGATCAGATCTTGATATTTGGTGAGAATGTTAACCGTAAATCCTATTTAAATGTTATAATCAATCAGAATAACAACTATTCGAACCATATTTATAACACAGGAAAACAGTCGACTGTACATATTCAGGGAAAATCAGTGCTAATGGAGCAAGGAACTCGATCCGTAACGTCTGAGCATTGTGCACCACTATATTCAAAGAGACCCGCCAGCTCACACGTATTGATGACAAAGTCTTACGTACCTGCTGCTTCCGCCTGTCCAAAACCCTGTGTTGTTTTAGAGCGGTGCTGTATCCATAATGGCTCGCACAACGACTTTTTGTGCCAGTCCATCAGGCGCCAGCATGTTTATCCACGCTGCCATAGCTTTTAATGTCACCTTGTAAGTCTGTCTTTGTAAAGGTAATTGATCTTAGCATGAGACAGACCGTTTTCGCTTATACACGTGATAGAGAAACGTATGGAAACACTGGAAAAACCGCAAGGAATCCGTGGTTTAACATATACGTAGTTGCGCTACGCCTCCTCGCTGTGCTGCTGTAATTAACCACTAACTGCACCTGTGCTATGTCCTCAATACGTTGTGTCAGCCGTGATCGTAACAGTGTTCTGTGTTATTGCACTATGTCGGAGCTAAGTTCAAATGGTTCAAATGGCTCTAATCACTATGAGACTTAACATCTGATGTCATCAGTCCCCTATACTTAGAACTACTTAAACCTAACCAACCTAAGGACACAACACACGATTCCATGCCCGAGGCAGGATTCGAAGCTGCGACCGAAGCAGGTGCGCGGTTCCGGACGGAAGCACCTAGAACTTCTCGGCCACAACGGCCGGCCAGAGCTAAGTGACTTCGAATGTGGACAGATTGTTGGTGCTCGTATGGTCGGTGATTCCGTTAACCAAAGTAGCCGACATGTTTAGCGTTTCAGGGGGCACCGTACCGAAGGTTTATGCCGCATGCAGGAGAAGCGGAACAGCGTCATCCGCTAAGTCATAACTCGGATGAAAGTGTGTGTTAAGTGAGCGTAACAGACGGTCGTTGAAGAGGATTGTTACGAGAGATAGAGGACGACAGCGCAGAAGTAACTGTAGAACTGAATGCCGTACTCATGAATTCTGTCAGCACCAAGACAAAACGAAGGAACGTTAACAGACCATAAGCAGGGTACTGCAGGACAACCTGGAATTCCAAAACCATTCAACAGTGATGCATATGCCTGTAACAGGAAATCGAGGAGCCGGAACCATATGTCCTGGGCTATGGATGAATGGAAGATAGCTGTTTTGTCGGATGAATCTTACTGCGTATTGTTCCCAACTTCTGGCCGCGTTTACCAATTGGCGTATTCACTGCTTGCCGCTAAGAGGGAAACGTGACGAGTCTTCGGTGATTATTTGGGCCGTGGTAGGCTACTGGTATCAAACATAGGCCTCAATTTGAGGAATAAATTTCGGAGAATGTACGTCTAGAGCAGAGGATTGTATGGTGGTGAAACATGGACTGTGGGAAAACCGGAACAGAAGAGAATCGAAGCATTTGAGATGTGGTGCTAGACACGAATGTTGGAAATAAGGTGGACTCTTAGGGTAAGGAATGAGGAGGTTCTACGCAGAATCGAAGAGAAAAGCAGTATGTGGAAAACACTGACAAGGAGAAGGGACAGGATGATAGGACATCCGTTATGACAGCAGGGACTGACTAGGCGGAGATGTAGAGAGCAAAAACTGTAGAGGAAGACAGGGATTGGAATACATCCAGGTCACAAGTGCTACACAGGAGAGGGCTTCGTGGCGGGCCACATAAAACCAGACAGAACAGTGATGTCGCAACAAAAAAGAGTGGTATTCCATCAGCCCAAAATTACAGTGCAAGGTCGAATTATTGTGAATGATTATGTAACAATTTTGGCTGATCAGGTCCATCCCATTTGAGCCGTGGCTGGCTCATGCTATGCGTTGGATTAAGCCTTGGTTACTATTCTGTGTTTAGTGCCTCGCGGTTATCACGATGGATGCTGTTATCCTCTCTTTCCGCGGGTGGCAGCAGCGGTGTGTATCGCTATTCGCACCTTGTGGTGCTGTTCCCATTGCTACGAGGTCCCTGGCTCACCGATCCTGGACATGAAAGTTGAGTTTTGACTTAATCTACCACCAAGTCACCACTGTTCACATAGTGTCGTTTGGAGTTCGTTGTCGTTGGGCTATTCCAGCGAGCAACAACGTGTGTTTTCAGGCTGGCAAATTTTAGCCACTCTCCGGTCGAGTTTAATTGTACTTCGTTATTTGAATTTAAGTGCACTAGCACAATCTTCTGCCTTGTGGCCCTTAACGTTCTTGTTACCTGCCCTGGCCGTCGACGTAAATTCAGGCAGTGTATTTTCCTCATCGTGATTTCGCTGTCCAGCACGGTGCGTAGTTTGACAGTTCAATGTATAATTGGTTGTGGGCGCCAGTACCTTCTACGTTGTTCCATTGAACTCCCTGTTGTGTGCTGGTTGGGTGAAGCGGAGGTTATCTTGTCGTTGGGTCCGTTGACTGTCTGTCGATTGGTTTGTCGTCGGATCGACAATGGTTGGGCCGACTGCCTGTCTCACCTAAGTGAGTGTTAGTGTTTGAATTCCAGGCCGATCCTCAGAACTTCTGAGCGTCCTTGGGTGTACTGCCTTTTCTTGTTTGTTCTTGTTTTTTGTACTTGTATCACTTCTAGCCGATTTTTAGATTAAGGTTGTTTTGCCCTTAAGGCATCAGATGGTTTGGGTCTTCAGGCTAATCTAAGAACTGTTTTACGTAAAGCCTTTGGCATTTTTAAAATTAATGTTATTGAGTCTTAAGTGTTGGACCTTCAGCCGATTTTGAATTTAAGTTGTTTGTTCTTAAAGTGTCACATTCTTTGGGCCTTCAGCCTAATTCAGGAACTGTTTTAAGATAAGGGTTTGCCTTTTAAATGTCTGATTTTGGTTGACCTTTAAGTTATTGGCTTTCAGCCGTTATTAAATTAAAGTGGTCTTGCCCTTAAGGCATGAGATTGTATGGCTCATTCAGCTGTTAATTAAGTTCCAAAGCTAAAGCAGTGTTTTTCTTAAATTTTTTTCTTGGTTGTTGTGATGTTTGATCAAATACAAGGTTGTATATTTGAGTGTAGCTGACAGCCGCTTATTTTGGCCCCTTTCCACAACTTAAACTACCTGTCCTGTCCTGCGGGTTTAGCAGGGCATCTCACCATGGCATAATATTTGTTTGCCAGTGGTGACTGCTGTTCCAAGACGACAGGGTTCCTATTCATAGCTCGCGTCCTCCAGAATTTGTTTTAGGAACACGAGGATGAATAGTCGTATCTCCTGTGGTCACCACAGTCACCAAACCTCAATATTATTGAGGTGACCGCTATCCACCTCCATCATCGTCACCTGAACGTGCCACTATTTTTCAGAAAAAATGGTATTACATCCGATTGAAAATCGTACAAGACCTCTGTTTATCCAATCCGAGACGGCTGGAAGCTGTTTCGAATGCCGACGGGTTTCCTGCACCGTAATTGGGTATGGTAATGTCTTGTGTTTGGTGTTTCCATATTCTTGTACACTCCCTGCATGTCTTGAATTTTGCAATTACTTTTAACATACTCAATTTAAATGTAGGGATGGGATTCGTTCACTCCCTCTTTTGTCGGACCCCAGTATTAAGTAGGCACGCAAGGGAGGATGGACCTTCACCTTGTGCACCCAGGGCAATCAACAGTCTTAGTTTGGCGCCAGCCAGTCGGCAAAATCAGTTGTGTCGGTTTACTCTTACCCATTCACAATGGGCTATTGTCTGTCTTCAAACTCCCGCCAAACCTGGATGTCCGATTTCCACTTTGCTAGGCGTTCTCTCGTCATTTTTCATAGCAACAACAGAAACTCATACTGAACCTCAGTATCTATTTGCTCCGTCACATTAGAATGGCAGAAAGGAGCTATCTTGTCGGACACTGTTCAGAGCCGTTTCTACCATTAGGCAAGACCAGGAGACCGCCTAGGGCGGAAAAAATTTAGGGGCGGCAAAGATTAGAAAAAAAATAATTTCAAACCAAACAGAGAAAAAAATTGAGTAGATGAAGAACAAAAATGAAAAAGAGGAAAAATTGAAACACCGAATAGTTACTTAATAAGCCTTCACTTATCTTGACGAAAGTAAAGACATTGCCTCTAGCCACCTCGAAACCAAAGGAGCCGTTATTGAGTAGAAAACAGAAACAGGCATGGCCCTGATTCATATCTGTCGAGCGCTGGAACGGGGCACTTGCGCAGGCTTGCGATCATGTTGCCACTTGATACCATACCTCCCTAAACTCGTCTTTTTGTTTTTGTCTCTGCAGATTGCAGATCATCGATCAAGCGTCAGTTGCATTCAGTGGTTATGTTGATGTTTTTAGTTCTACTATTATTTCCTATGAATAATCGATCACGTACAGGTACTTCTCTTTCAAAATACTTGAAACGAGTAAAACTTCGTCATACCCACACATAAAAATGAGTTGGTGACTGTCTGTAAGTTAGTATCTGAGTGTCCGCGAGACTAGCAGCACGGGGAAAGAACTACACTGTCTTTTCCCAAATAAATTAGCTGTCATTTTCTTAAAATTGAGGACAAAAAAAACTGACGACATTTGTTGTCCTTATTCAGGAACGGAGGACAAAGCGTGAAAACTGAAGACTGTCCCTAGATAATGAGGAAGTCTAGTCACCTTAATATAATGACTAAAAGTATAAAAGCCGTTGGAGGTTCTTGGTGCTGGAATGAGGGGGGGGGGGGGGGGGGGGAGGGAGGTAATTCGGCGAGACTGATAGTAAAAAAAGAGGGTGCAGGTTAGATCTATCATCAAGAGCCTTCTACTTCAATTCCTTCATTATCTCTGTGACACTCTCCTACAGATAAAACAAAAAAAATCAAATAAAAAAAGTAAAATTTCCAACTTTGGACTGGTTTTTCGTTGTACTGAAACCTGTGACCATTCGTGGCGCCCTTCTCTATATACTCTCAATATGCCCTGTTAGTCCTATTTGATATGGTCCCACACTCTTGGTCAATACTGTAGAATCGGTCACTCCAATGATTTGTAAGCAATCTCCTTTGTAGACTGGTTGCACATCCCCAATATTCTACCAATAAACCGAAGTCTACCACCTACTTTGCCCATGACTGAGCATATGTGATTATTCCATTTCATTTCCCTGCAAAGAGCTGCACTCGGGATTTGTATTATTTGGTCGGTTCCAACAGTGACGCATTGATATTATAATCATAGGATACTACGTTTTGTGAAGCACACAATTTTACATTTCTGAACATTTAAAGCAAGTTGCCATTTTGTGTATCGAGATATGACTGGATATTTATGCAATTTCTTTCAGATAGTAAACTGCATCATCTGCAAAAAGTCTGATTTTCCTATTAATATTGTCTGCTAGGTCATTAATATACAATATGAAGAGCTAGGATCCCAAAAAACTTCTCTAGGGCACAACTTCTACATCTGACCATGACTCTCCATTCCAGATAACATGCAGTGTCCTCCCTACCAAAAATCCTCAGCCCAGTCACAATTTCACTTGATAACCCATATGATCGTACTTTTGACTATAAGCGTTGCTGCGGTAATGAGTTAAATGCTTTTCGAAAATCAGGAAATACTGCATCTACCTCGTTACCTTGATCCAAAGCCTTCAGTATGTCAGGTGAGGAACCTGCGAGGTGGGTTACACAAGATCGACGTTTTCGAAATCCATGCTGGTTGGCATTGAGAAGGTCATTCTGTTCAAGACACCTCATTATGTCTCAGCTCAGAATATATTCTAAGATTCTGCAACAAATCGAATCGGTGTAAAAAATGTTGGACTGTTTTATGGATCACTTCTACTACCCTTCTTGTAGACGGGTGTGGCCTGTGTTTTTCCCAAGAACTGGGCACGGTTTTTTGTTAAAGGGATCTACGATAGATTATAGTTAGCATAGTATCTGACAAGGATTCCATTAGGCCCTGAAGCTTTGTTCAATTTCAACGATTTCAGCTGGTTATCAACACCACTGGCAGTAATACTTCGTTCATCTTTTCAGTGGTACGAGGATTAAATTTGGGGCAATTCTCCTAGGTTTTCCTTTCTAATGGATCATTTGAAGACGGAGTTAAGCATTTCAGCTTTTTCTTTGCTACCCTCAGTTTGAGTTCCTGTCTCTTTCGTTAGGGATTGGACACTAACTTTAGTGTCAGTAACGGCCTTTACATACGATCAGAATTTTTTAGGGTCCTGTGAAATATCATTTGAGGCATCAGGCATTGCTCTCTTGAGAGCCAGACGCTTTTCATTCAATATCTCTCTATCTATAGCGTATGCTTTGTTTTACACCTATTATGCAATAATCACTGTTTCCTTTAAAGTTTCCTTACAGTGACTGTACACCGTGTAGGTTCGCTCCCATTATATAGTGCCCTACTGGGCATGTATCTATCCAGTGCATCTTCAACCATTCTTTTAAACTTGAGCCATAGTTCCTCTACATGCTCCTGAGAGTTTGTTTCCCATTGAGATATGACACTATGATTTCTTATCTAGTTTACTGAACATGTGTATATTTCTGCTTGTTTTAGTTATCCTTTTTTTACTTTGGCAATCACTGTTGCCAGGACTGCATCATTATCACTGATATCAGTTTTGATGTGGACAGCCTCAAAGAGGTCAGGTCTATTTATTGCCATTACATCCTTCGCGTCACATAAGGCAGCACGTCTTCAGTAGGCCAAACAACACAGGAAGAGGACAGTAGGGGAGTGGAGGTGCGTAGTGTAGACCGGCGAGTCGCGATTTTGCCTGTTACCAAATTATGCGGGGCATCGAGTGCACCGATGTTGCAATGAGGCGTTTAATTCGCAGTGTGTGGAGAGTGTGTAGTTCATTCCAGAGGGTGTTCACGAATTTCTGCCGCCGGTCTTCGAACCGTGAATTAGGTCAATTGATTCGGGTTAACGTAACATGGACAATGGTGTTTACTTCAACAATTTCCGTGGTGAAGTGTTACCCTATCTTCTACATTTTAACTATGATTCCATGGACGCTTCCGTCTTGTAAGATGATTACAGCGTGTCTACAGGGTTGCATGCATATCTGCCGGCCTCTGTGGCCGAGCGGTTCTAGTTGCTTCAGTTCGGAAGCACGCTGCTGATACGGTCGCAGGTTCGAATCCTGCCTCGGGCATGGATGTTTGTGATATCCTTACGTTAGTTAGGTTTAAGTAGTTCTAAATCTAGGGGATTGATGACCTCAGATCTTAAGTCCCACAGTGCTTAGAGCCATTCGAACCATTTTGAACGCATATCTACATGGTCTGACGAACACTTAGGAAACCTATTTAATACAAGAAATAAGTTCTCAGAATCAGTGTACTCTCGTTATGATTATCTTATGAATGAAACCACATAGAACGCATAACACAGGCTGAACATTAATAACCAACAGACTTCGGACATATTCCTGACTGGAAATGGTGGAAAAAAGGTCCTACGTACAAGTGCCCGGAAATACACCGTTTCCACTGTAGATGGCGCTGACGAATGACATTGCTCTGACCATGTGCGTGTGTTCCTCGTGAACGATATTGTGTACTGTGCATGGCATTGCGTCTCACGGAGGCTGCTTTGAAAATTTGTTATGACGTGGATGCGATGAAGCTCTGTAGTATGTACCGGGATGATTTGTTGTCGTTGCACGCACACCGTCCATTTCCGGACACATGTTTGTAGGACCTTTTCTTCATCCATTTTCCATCAGGAACCCGTCTCTGCTCTTTGTCAATTTTATTAACGTTCACCCTGTATATGACTTACTTCATAACTGCGTTTCGGCTACTGGCTTCATAAGCTCAAAACCTGCAGAACTGCGTTCGTTGTCAACCAACAAAACTTCTTCACAAACAGTCATATAAAAATTGATGTAGAAGTTTTATTCACAAGACTCGTGCTCCCTATCACACCACTACTGGCCCTCTGCATCTCCTAACAGAAAATGTCTAGGGCTATTTGGGACAGCGGGTGAAAAGTAGTAAACAACATACCCGCAATCTGGTAGCCTTGCGCAATCACATCATAAAAGTGTGGTTTCAACTGGGTATGGTATTGTTGTTGTTGTTGTGGTCTTCAGTCCTGAGACTGGTTTGATGCAGCTCTCCATGCTACTCTATCCTGAGCAAGCTTCTTCATCTCCCAGTGCCTACTGCAGCCTACATCTTTCTGAATCTGCTTAGTGTATTCATCTCTTGGTCTCCCTCTACGATTTTTACCCCCCACGCTGCCTTCCAGTACTAAATTGGTGATCCCTTGATGCCTCAGAACATGTCCTACCAGCCGATCCCTTCTTGTAGTCCAGTTGTGCCACAAACTCCTCTTCTCCCCAATTCTATTCAGTACCTTCTCATTAGTTATGTGATCTACCCATCTAATCTTCAGCATTCTTTTGTGGCACCACGTTTCGAAAGCTTCTATTCTCTTCTTGTCTAAACTATTTATCGTCCATGTTTCACTTCCATACATGGCTACACTCCATACAAATACTTTCAGAAACGACTTCCTGACACTTAAATCAATACTCGATGTTAACAAATTTCTCTTCTTCAGAAACGCTTTCCTTGCCATTGCCAGTCTACATTTTATATCCTCTCTACTTCGACCATCAGAAGTTACTTTGCTCCCAAAATAGCAAAACTCCTTTACCACTTTAAGTGTCTCATTTCCTAATCTAATTCGCTCAGCATCACCTGACTTAATTCGACTACATTCCATTATCCACGTTTTGCTTTTGTTGATGTTCATCTTATACCCTCCTTTCAAGACACTGTCCATTCCGTTCAACTGCTCTTCCAAGTCCTGTGCTGTCTCTGATAGAATTACAATGTCATCGGCGAACCTCAAAGTTTTTATTTCTTCGCCATAGATTTTAATACCTAGTCCGAACTTTTCTTTTGCTTCCTTTACTGCTTGCTCAATATACAGATTGCATAGCATCGGGGAGAGGCTGTGGTATAGCTGACGAAAATTGTGGGATCTGTTCTTCGCCGAAATGAGGCCATTTTCAAGGCTAGACTCAGTGTAACACGGCACTAGTGTGACTGATGTCTCTTGATGGTGTGTAACTTTTTGCTCGGCGTGCTAAACGAGTTTAATCGTTGATTCAGCATTCAGTAGGGATGCCATTCTCAAATGATGCAATCTTCAGTCTGCTGTGTGCTGGAGACAGGACACTGTGGATGGTGACGTCACGCCTGGTGCCCTTCCGCTGCAGCCCTGGGCTTTAGTTCTGGATCTGCTGGCCTTGAGATGTCACGCAGTGTTCTGGAGGTCGTCGCAACTGCTTTCCCATCTTATTAGGCGCTTCACTTGGCCTGCGCTGTCTCTCTCATTGCCACGATCGGTTTCGTTATCCGCCGTAACTGCAGATCCACGTCACTGAAGACATGTATCACATTATCAGGCGAATGCAGCGCCTGCCATGTCACATGGTCATAGGACACAAAACCCCACCATTTTCATAATAAGGAATGACATGTTGGGAAATCTTGATCACTGCTGGTACGAAACAGTAGTAACATTCAATAATGTACACGAAAAAATAGCTGCGGAATTGATAGTTTTTTTTAAAGTTCTTTAATTCAAAATCTTAAGTTTTCGGGAAAGAAGAAAAACATTCTGTAGGCGAGTATACAGAACGTAACAGACTGGGCTTCTCCGTGTGTAAAGAACAGAACAAAATGGATATTTTGCAATTACTGCAATTGCGACGTTTTTCAAGTCCCTTTGCTTGAGGAAGTAATTCATATGCAAGGTGAAGGTACGTTTTTAGTAGTGTTTTAAGTTGTTTTTTTCTCCCACACATTTTCACATTATAATAACTCTGATGAAAATCCATACAAAATGGTGTCAGCAGCAGTAGCATTGGTACATGGGGCCCATTTCATAAAATCATCGTAGAAATATCGATACTCATGCGGAATGTGATTCATCAATTGTCGATCCTTGTGTTTCTCATGTTAACAGCCACTGGTCCACTGTAAGCCTTTCCAGAATTGAAAACAACAGACACTTCCAGAAACAAAAAATCGAATTTTGTTTATGTTATCCTATGTATTTAGAAGCCACAACACCTGGCTGTCCAAAATTCATAAAGGAACATGGTTGAAACTTGACTTTTTGGTATTCTGGAACATGTCTACGTTTTGATTAGTTCGATAACAGCCCTTTCCTGTAGCATGTCGGCCACCAAGTTTTGGATATCTTCTGTTTCTATTATTATGGTGAGCTTACGATGTTTGCAAACACCTGCAATGATTTCACAATATTATTTCATCGTATACTCTCTATGAGCTCTTTATCCATTCCACCATGTAACATTTCCTACCGCATACGTTACACGAATGTCCACGAATAGAAAGAACTGTTCCTCTTTACCAAATGTTTAGTGTTCATCAAAGATGTGCAGCTTAGAGTCTTACACTTATTCTTATGTCGCCCAGCGGAACTATCGGAAAACAAACCTAGCTTCTTGACACATTCTGGTACATATTCTTTTATATAATCAAATCGGAACGAGAACATTTCATTTGCTACTTTCTTCACAGTGCCTTCATCGTATACATACATTACAGACTCATTATTCGTTATGTTACGCATACAATTTAGCAGCATCTTTTAACATTATGACTTGATGGCACGCGAAACTGATCACCATTGAAAGGGCGTTATTCCAGGAGTAAAGCCCTTTCAAAAGTGACGTCACTGTAACGATTTCCCAAAAACACATTTACAGTGTCTGGAATAAAGCCACTTTCATACAGAAAGGAGTATCTATGTGTATAGAACCTGGTACTGGTACTATTCTTAATTCATTTTCTCAAAATTTGCAGTAGGGCCCTTTCAGAAATGACTGTATCAGTTGATGTTTTACTTGTCTGCAGATACATAGCCGCAGTCTTTGTACACATTGAATTCCCTACCCGACAGTACCCAAGCACACCTCTACCAGAGCCAAAACGAAATAGTGTCAGAGCTCTTTGATTAAGAGGACTATCCGTGTGGTAATCCTTTGGCCGGGCAGCGGAAATGTTGTAGACGTGTAACGTCCGCTAGGCGGGTTATATCATACACTCGGAAATATATACACAACCTGTAAGCTTCCCATAACCTTCCCACTTTGTCCGGTATATACCTTAATCGATCGTGATTGTGTGTATGTGATGTTAAGGCATCGATTTCGAAGAAATTTGACCGAAATTATGTGGAAAAGTGTACAACTAATCACCAGTATTGCAACTGAATATATCGTGTTAATGAAAACTTAAGAGAAATGTTGTTATCAGATTGGTGAGCCGAATGTGCCGTTAATTAAAATATGCATCTTAGCGAAATTACAATCATGAAATAATCCAGTCACAAGTTCAAAATCGGACAGCCTATTTCTGAAATCAAATGATTATAATCAGATTTAAGTTCACGTAACTATCATTAAAATGTGTATCGATGACACCAGTCATTACTTGCGCAAGAGCAAATTTTCATATTCAGGGTGTGGTGTCCTGCCCACTCGTGTCGTTTAGGGTACCTAAAGGATGCTGCGTTCTCGGAATGCTATACAAAAATTCAAGCAAATCACATTAATAGTCTTTATTACAAATAAGAAGACTGACAATACAACTCTGAATTTACAACGGTGTCGCAAGCGATGGGCGACATGCAAACAACGTCCTTTGCTGTTTACAAGGCCCACGTAAGCAACTGATGTGAATCACACGTCACTGCTATCGTCGTGCTCCCCTAGTACTGTGCTGGTCTGCGAGTCCCGGTCTGGTACTGTCTGGCCAGCCGGGGCTGTTTTTCTTTTTACTTTATTGTGATTTTAACACCTTATACAAAAGGTGGGCCGGCAGCGGCAATATTACGCCGCTCTTCCGCCACAGACAGTATAAATAGAAACAAGGAAGACACAGAAAAACAAAACATAATGGTGGACAAAAAAACACGAAGCCGTTCACAGGTGTAGTAAAATAAAAAACGGTCAGCACTGTACACGAACACTGATGACTGAGATGACACACGTGAACGATGTAACCAGGGCAGTGAAAACACTGAAGTACTAACACGACAGCACACACACAGAACTGATGGCGATGATCTTCGGCGTGCGAATGTCCACTTGACGTGTGCGAGTCCGGGGACCTGCCAAAAGGGGAAAAGGTGGGGGAGGAGGGAGGGGGGAGAGTGTAGATGCCAGTGGCAGAGGAAATAGGAGGGGGAGGGAAGAACGTAGGGAGGGTAGGGGAAGCCAGGGGGGAGGAGGGGGAAGAAGGGAGGAGGGAGAGAGGGTGCTGCAAAGAAAAAAACACAGGGTGTGAAAGGGGGGGAACAAAGTTGGTAGGAGGGGTAGATGGAGGGGATGAGGGCATAATCAGGGAGGTGGTGGAAGCCACCTTGGGCCAGGGTATGGAGAGTGGCCAGGACTGGAAGAAGCGGCGCTTGTATTCACTTCATCTAGAGGCCGGTCCTACCGTGGTGACGTTCTAGTCAGCGTACTATTGGCTGACGTCGTGTCACAGCCTTCTCTACTCTTCCACTCTTCATCTTCGTGCCGGTGCTTAAGCTGAAGCTCACACAAAAATTTTAGGTATCTTTAAAATAGCGATAAACAATATGAAAACAAAGGGATAACACTAGTACACAACACGACAATAGCCACTTAGTGTGAGTAATAGGGAGATGGGAGTACTGGTGCAATTATGATATCAAATTGATACACATTTAATTAAATTGATCAGTTAATTACCCCCAAAACACGCCCACCCGCAACCACAGATGACATCATCTGTTTTTGACAGCCAGCACGTGGGTCCCTACATCCCCCTCTCCCCCCCCCCCCCCACCTCTCCCCCACCTCTCCCCCACCTACTCTATTGGAACAAATTTCAATATTGGTGAGAATTTCGAATTTTGGCAGTAATTCCGAATTTTGATGGGACTTTCTCTGTCAGGGCAGTGCTGACGTCCCACCCCAACCCCCCCCCCCCCCCCCATCTGGAAATTGGTGGGAAATTAAAAATGGCTGTGTCCTTTTCAGAACTCAAACATTTGTCCTCCTCGACAGAGAGCACAAGTGCACCCCATTAACACAATTATACCTCCAGAGGTGCTTGGAATTATCACGAATTTAAAAATAGATGCAACCTTTCCGGGTCTCGAACCCTGCTCCTTCTGGATGGAAAGCGCAAGTGCACCCCCCAAAACAAGGAAACTGTCTAGATGCAGGAGAGGAAGGTTAGATTAACGTATTTTCAATATTGTCAAGGCTTTTGTGGCCACTTGTTTGCGAACTGCCTATTGGCTTCTATTTTTGTCCTTTTCTACTTCCATGGTAAATTGTCTGTTTGGGGGCTGTTCAAGTGTCTTAGGAAGTCAGCGAGCTCTCCTTCCCCATGGCTCAACACAACGAAAGTATCATCGACGTATCTGTACCACACCTTAGGTTTGCAAATCGCCAAGTCCAGTACCCGTGTGAATTGTTCCATGAAGAAGTTGGCCACCGCTGGACTAAGAGGACTACCCATGGCGACGCCTTCCAGCTGTTCGTACAAATCGCCATTCCACGTGAAATAGCTCGTGGTGAGACAGAAGCCAATAGGCAGTTTGTTAGTGTATTCTATTTATTTTGGTTGGGACACTGAAGATCGGTCCTAATTACGTAATTAATCATACAGATCAGTCCTAATTACACAATTATATGCATCGCGCTACACAAGGGCTGCCTAAAATCTCAATACAGCTCAAAACGTGACGACGCCATAAAAATGTTATCCCACTGGGAAAAAATTTCATAATACCACTCAAAACTAGTGGCAGAAGCACTCAAACTCTACCCTTCACCTACAAGCTGGCGGGAACCAGGCTGAGGTGTAAGGTTTTATCCTTTTTTATTTTTGTGAGAAACATATCCAAATGACGGGTTGCTGGTGTTGGACAGAATGGAGTTTAATAAGTACACTACCTGTAAGCATACATATGAGGGCTGTTTCTACCGCTGTTTGACGTCATAGTTCACTATAGGCGCCTACTAGGAAATCACCTCGCAGCTCAGGCAATCAAAGCCAAAATATACTGCCGCAAATCATATAAAATGCATCATTATTCTGATTACAATCGAAATTATGGTGAGGAAAACAGCACTCGTAATCAATGGGTCATAATGCAACACACGTACTGGGGATTGGGAAAAAAATAATTGTAATACTACTGAGTATGAGATTCGGAATGTATCGGTATCATGTATCTGCTAAGCCGCGCCAAATGGAACCCTGTGAATCGTATCTTCTTCTATCCCAAAATTATACAGATGTTTCAGACTGTTATACCTTCTTTGGCGAGAAATTAGTCCTTTCTACAGCAGAAGTCACTAACTCACATGGCTGTTCTGCCTCTCGACTTGCGGGTGCGGGTTCGAATCGTTGTGGTGCAAGAAAAAGTCGAGTAAAGGTGATAGTGTACTCTGATCATGAAGCGTATCAGCTGATTTCAACCACATCCGAAGTCACAAATAAAATATTCATTAACTAAATACTGATGTCCAGATACTGATAGCTGTACTGAATTTTTTGTATTGTATATTGAACTCGTGACCTAGAAATGACGGAGAGGCTTCGTCCCGCCATAGCCCTCAGTGATTCATAACCCCATTACAGGACGCAACAGTCCACCCACCCCACCGCCGCCCCAACCGAACCCAGGGTTATTGTGCGGTTCGGCCCCCGTGGACCCCCCCCCCCCCCCACCAAACTCCTCCAGGGAACGTGTCACAACCGCATAACAGACGAGTGTAACTGCAAATCTTTGCGTGGTAGAGTAATTATGGTGTACGCATAGGTGGAGACAGTGTTTGTGCAGCAATCGCCGACATAGTGTAACTGAGGCGGAGTAAGGGGAATCGGCCCTCATTCACCGAGGCAGACTGAAAACCGCCTTAAAAACCATCCACAGGCTGCCCGGCACAACGGGACCTCGTCACTAATCCGCCGGGCGGATTCGTGCCGGGGACCGTGCTCGGGAAGCAGCGCGTAAACCGCGCGGCTAACCGGGTGGGCTATACTGAATTTACTAGCAATTACAGGTAAGCGTACATACAAACAATGCAAAGACGATAATACAAACCAGCCAAATATGAATAAAAAGCATTGGTAGGAATGAATAATATTATATGGCTCTTTTGTAATTCGCAAAAAACGTAATCGCAAATAATTACTGATGCAGTGTAATTTATCAAACATATCTACATGGTTTGACGAACACTTAAGAAACCTATTTAATACAAGAAATAAGTTCTCAGAATCAGTTTACTCTCGTTATGATTATCTTATGAATGAAACCACATAGAACGCATAACACAGGCTGAACATTAATAAAACCAACAGACTGCGGACATATTCCTGACTGGAAATGGTGGAAAAAAGGTCCTACGTACAAGTGCCCGGAAATACACCGTTTCCACTGTAGATGGCGCTGACGAATGACATTGCTCTGACCATGTGCGTGTGTTCCTCGTGAACGATATTGTGTATTGTGCATGGCATTGCGTCTCACGGAGGCTGCTTTGAAAATTTGTTATGACGTGGATGCGATGAAGCTCTGTAGTATGTACCGGGATGATTTGTTGTCGTTGCACGCACACCGTCCATTTCCGGACACGTGTTTGTAGGACCTTTTTTTCATCCATTTTCCATCAGGAACCCGTCTCTACCATCATATTTCAATGTAATATTAACCCACATGTATTTCTATTAAATATTATTAAACTTTTCGTATGTTCAGAGCTACAGTAACAAGTTAACACGTCAAAACTGTAAAATTCATGGTGAGGGTATTATTAGGAAATGCAAACAAATCTAACTTCCTGATAACCCAGCCATATACGTAAGTTTTAGTTATATCACGAAATCATATATTTAATTTCATCTCTCAGTATATGGCAGATACTCTTTGTATTAATTAGTTTGGAAATAAGTAAAGAAAGAAGTAACTGAATAGTTGTTAAATTTAACATTTCGTATTTCGCTACGAAAACATAAAAATTACTGTGACCTTTTTATCTAAAAAACACATACCTGTAAATTAGAGGTATTTTCCCATCCGAATTTTTAACTCACTGTAAAACTTTTAATTGTAATTCACTTAAAGTCTGTTTATAACAATTAAGCCATTGTTTATTGTAAATTTTGAGGTGGAATATATGCTTGTCGTCTGTCCTACTAACGTGGTAATAAGCAGTATTATCTAAATCAGTGCGTCTGTAAACCTGATTATTAAACATATTGCACGTAAAGTCTGCAGATCGGAAAAATTTCAGATTATCTACGATGATCAGCTGTTGCAGCAAAGAAGAAAACAAGAAGGTAAGTATTTGTGCTTCACTGAATTTACACTCCCGTCTGATGAACTATTCACAGTATTAGCTGTTGTCAAGAACAGTGACAAATTATTTTACACTTTAGCAGATTTTGAAATGGTGTAACGTTTCAATCACCAACTCCAGAACATACGCTAATGCACTATGATGAATTCCAAACTTCTCCATAATGTCTTACGGAGTTGGACATATGACGCAATTGATGGTGTTCTGTCCATCAGCTGGGATTTTTGAGGTCAGTCAGTCCGTTGGCACCATTTGCTAGAAACAACTGGCACCAAGATTCACCCACCCTTTTCTTTCACTCTCAATGTTATCGACAACTCGAACATGACACTACAGTCTTCACATACTCATCCAGCAACCATACCAAAGAGTTTCGCTGAACCCTCCCATACTGATGAGCCAAAACATAATGACCACTGTCCACTGTGTGAGTTGTGGGCACGTGACGCGGTAAGGAATGTTCGTAAGCGGAGCAGAGATGGATGGGGAATCATTCTAGCCACTATACGGACTGTAAATTTGACCCCTTTGAGAAATGGGTTCTGGAAACAAGTATAACGGAAGCAACGAAGCTCTTCAGCTATTCACGTCTACTGTAGAACGTGGAGGGCAGTTCCTTTCCCGTCCTGTAAATCAATGTAGGCGGTGATCAGTGGCGGATATGACCACAGATTACATTCCTGGTGCAATGTTTCAGAGCACACCGTTCAGTGCACATCGATGAATAGGATTCCACAGCATACGATATCTACGTGTTTCCATGTTGACCAAACGACATCATTAAATACAAATGTAGTATGCACAGGATCGAGGAGATTAGAGCGTGAATCAATGGAAACGGTACGCCTGGTTGGATTAATCAAGTTTCTTGTTACACCAGGCCGATGGACGAGTCCGGAACGGTGAAAAACTTCTTGAAATATGCACTGCACCATGAATGCAGGCTGGTGGGGACAGTATTATGCTATGGGGCTGCACTTCCTTGGGATTTGTGGTAGTAATAGAAGGCATCATGACAACTGCGGACTATGTGAACATAATCATGGATTGCCTGCATCACTTCGTGTTTGATGTCTTCCCTGACGGTGATAACTTTTCCAGCAGGATGTCACAGTGCCAGAGTCGTGCTATAGCGTTTGGAAGAGCATAATAGTGAATTCACGTTGATGCTTTAACCACCAGATACACCTGATCTAAGCCCTGACATAACACTTGTGAGACGGTATTAGGTCCCAACTTTTTGATCACAAACCTCGGGACCGAAATTTAAGGGAATTTTGTGGCCTGTGCGTAAACATCTAGTTTCACATATCTTCGGTAACATACCAAGAACTTCTCGAATCCACATCACCTCAGCTACAGAGGCAGTCGTATAACTCTCTAATGGAGCAGGAAAGGACGGAACTGATAAATCAACTAAGATACCCTCCTCCACACTCCATGAGGTGGTTTCGATAATATAAATGTAGGTTTAGTTACGACACACAAATACTCACCTACACACACACACACACACACACACACACACACACACACACACACAAACACACACAGGAAGGGAATCAATGTGCACAATGAAACTATCCTTTGTGACTAGTTGAATAACCTCACATCTTCAGCTGTCTTAGCCAAAAGTATCACATGAAATTCTTTTTATCAGCTCATCTCACGTAAAGTAGATTCTAAACAAAAGTTAACTGTATACTTTGATCCTGAATAGTCTATGGTACTGAATAAAGTTAAGAAAGCAGACCAACAACAAAGGAATTATCTGAAAAACAACACGAAACGAACTTCAGGTTTGTAGTTCTACATTGCAAACCTCTTACGGCTAAGAACAGACAATGTCTAGCGGAATTAAAAACAAATAATAGTTGAGTGAGACCGAAAAATGTTAATGTGTGTGAATTCCTAAGGGACCAAACTGCTGAGGTCATCGGTCCCTAGACTTACACACTACTTAAACTAACTTACGCTAAGAAGGACACACGCCCATGACTGGGGGAGGACGAGACCCTCCGCGGGAGGGGCAGCGCAGTCCGTTACATGGCGTCTTAAACCGCGCGGACACTCCGCGCGGCAGTGAGACGGAATATTAACAACAGATGACGTTAAGAGAATATAGCCTACGAAGTTGGAATAAAATAGGAGAACAAGTCCAGGAATTTATTTGGTAGGTATCATACAGTTATGGAAAATATTCCCTTTAGAATAAACGACAGAGTGAGCGAAGAACTGGAGACATGATGTACCCAAAATTATCCCTTAAAATAGGCAAACGTCATACAGGTATTTAGGAATAACATGCCGCTTTGAAAAGCAAAGACATGTGCTAACCTTGACTTATATCAGGAAGGAACTGATAAGTAAAAGTTTTATATATTTTAGAAACAATTAATGATAAAGTGCAGGGAGAGAAAAGCACAACTTTTGCAGAAACCAGACTCCATTTATAAGAAGTATTTTCTGTAGAGGTGCTGCACAGCGTCGTTGTATACCACCTGAAAGAAAAGAAGCACGCAGAAGGGGAAGAAGGAACGAAATGAAAATTCACAGGTTGATGATATGTGATGCTATTTCGGTTATCGCAAAGTCGAGTCAGGTTTACAAAGAACTTGGAGGTATGAGCTCACTTTGCACCTCGTCTGTTCTCCGTCCATGCACTGATTCGTTTGTGTGTCACGTCAAACTGTTGTATCCAATCCTGAGGCGAGCTAGCCCACAACTGTTACAACTGATCCTTGGTATCTTGGATACTGATACTCGGTCAGAGCTGACGTGCGAGTTGATTCCACATACGTTGCATCGGCGACGTATCTGGCCATCCTGTTGGACACGTGTTTAATATCACGCAGACAGTTCATAGAGACACTATCATTGTCCTGCTGAAAAATGGCACGGCGATCCTGTCGCATGAGGCGTAACACAAGAGGACGCAGGACGTCTATGATGTAACGCTGTGTCGCCAGAGTTCACTCAGTCACTGCCGGCCATGACCTGAAGATATACCGTATGGTTTCCTACATCATGATACCAGCAGTAACACGGCTGTAGCGCTCCAAAAGTTGAGAAGAAGAAGACTTTGCCCTGGTCGTCTTCATACCTGTCGACGATGGTCACCCGTGGCACTGCACGACCACGATTCATCGCAGAACACAGTGCGACCCCATTCACAAGCAGTCCATGATTCCCGATCACAACACCAGTCCAAACGCAGCCGTTTGTGTTGTTAGCGGGAGACTGCGCTACCGCTATTCTCCGAGAAATTCTACGGGAAGACACTAAATGTTGGTGGAAGTCCATTCTCAAGTGACAGGCGCAGACTTCAAGGGTTATCGTGTGCTCGGTGCACTATATGGCGACCCTCCCTTGTTGTGAGACATGGTCGACCGGAATCTTGACGACGAGAACGCCTGCCATCACTTTCCCATGCAGTCCAACATCGGGCCATTGTCAATCCGAATGCCCCCGTATCTCGATATTGGACGACTCGACCAGCCAGTCAAATGGAGACCAACAATGAGGCCCGTTAGAAGTTCATTCAGATACTGATAACACTGTCTCACACGGGTACGTGCCTTCTCCATATCCTCAATATCTGACAACGTTCACAACCATTACTAGCCTGCCAGACATAGTAACAGCACTAAACGTGAATGACTAATGCTCTCTGTGGTCGTTCTACTTTCAACTGTAATCGTTTACATACCCACCGATGGCGTGTACTTGTACGAAGTTACTATGACATCCGATAGTGTCTCGAACGTCAGCTTAGTCTCCCTGCCAGTATGCACGACACCAAGAACCATCTAACAAAAGTTGTATGCCAGCTTGCCGCATGAGAAGATACACCGGATTCATGACATCCTTTCCATCCCAATCAGTGCATGCCTCCAGGGACGCAACGTGACACTGCTCAGTAGAATCATACTGCCAAGTTCCTTGCAAATTTGACTCGATTTTGTAATCACTAAAATATCACATTCGCTCTCTACCAATGAGATCGTTTCCTCTTCCCCTTTTTGGTGCCTCACTTTTTTTTGGCAGCAGTTTATATCGAGCGAATAGTAAGTGAAACTGTGTGAAATTTGGAAAAGGCGTTGAAGCTCGAGGAGAAGAAATACAAAGGTCTGCCGATGACACTGCAGTTCATCAGAGACGGCAAAGGACTCAGAAGAGCAGTTGAACCAAATGTATAGTGTCTTGAAAAGATGAGATCAACAAAAGAGAAACAAAGGAAGTAGAGAGTAGTCTAATTAAATCAGGTGACGCTGTGAGAATTAGATTAGCAAATGAGATACCAAAAGTAGCAGGTGAGTTTTGCTATATGGGAAACAACATAAACCGATGGTAGAAGTAGACAGGATATAAAATTCAGGCTGGCAATATCAAGATAAGCTCAGAGAAAGAGAAATATTTAAACATCTAATATAACTTCGTGGTGGTGTTTTCTTCTTAAGACATTTCTCTCGTTCGTAGCCGCGTAGAGACCTGAAAGGTGGAAGTAGGGAGTAGTCTAATTAAATCAGGTGATGCTTTGAGAATTAGATTATCAATGTGGCGCTAAAGAAAACGCTGACAATTACATACATGGAACGGATAAATAAAGAAGAGATACTAAATAGAAATAGGGAGAGAAGAAACATTTGCCGCAACTTGACTAAAAGAACAGATCGCTAATTGCTAATGGAGGAAGTGTGGAGAGTCAAAATTGTATAACGAGACCAATACTACAGTAGGCAGGCTCAAATCGATTTAGGTCGCAGCACTTATGCAGAGATGAATAACTTTCATAGGAAAACTATGATGGAGAGCTGCATCAAACCATTCTTCCGACGGAAGACCGCAGCATCAATGATCCGTTGCCTCTCTTAAAGTTTTGATTACACTTGCTACACTTATTCCTGGTTATGTGTATCCATCAGTCCAAAGTACTTATTTTCTCCTTGTATTTTGAGTTACTTGGAAAGCCGACATCGGCCTTCTTTGTATGTAGTACGAAGTTTGATACCAAATAAAGGCTAAGACAGTAAACAGACACACACAAATAGGAACGAACGAAGGATTAAATGTAAATGCTGCAGGAAATTCATGGTCTTAAATATGACAGATGTGTTTCTACCGTGTACATTGTGTGCCGTGACCAGATGTAAATGAATCGTGCCCCATTACTTTTGACATCACCTAAAGTTTTTGGTAGAATATGTGGTGAACCTGCCGTTCTTACTGTTTATGAATAAGCTTTTGTATCAACTTCTTAACTTTTATTTTCCTCCTTGTATCAAGCTTACATCATAGTAGAAATGGTCTGTTGATGATACTCAGCAGCGTGCATAAAGGCACGTATGATGTCAATAAACTTCTGAAGCACGAAGGCGTAGAATAAAGCAGTAATACCTGTTACCATAAATGAGCGTACTGAGACAATTTCAGCCCTTGGATGTGAGTTGGACAAGGAACGCCTACGTATAGGCAACCAAAGGTAGCGTGGGGTGCAGACGTCAGCTGAGTTGCCAACCAAAAGGCGCAGACGCGAGATCTCGGATATCCATCACTGCTTTCAATCGTCCAGGACTATACCGTATCGTATAGATCTAGTTTCCCTTCGCACTTGCTGCACGAAATATTCGACTTCAAACTGTAAAAACGAAGATAACATTTCGTCCACCGCTAGTTTTGAATTTTCTTACAGTTCAAGACACGTAAAACACTGATTCACGGCGCACAATATATTATTATGTGACAGTCGACTTTATTTGTATCCTCAGTAATGGGTGCCACAGAATGCTTAGTTATAAGAAACCAAAACATGTGATTTAGGCTAAAGTCACCACGGAGAGAATTGTCCTGACTTAAATCTGTTAGTTATCAGCAATGCTATTTGTAATTTTGTTACTAAAAGACAATTAATTAATTTCTTTTCTATGAGACATGTAATGTTTTCCGGCAGTACAGTTAAGTTATTCTACTATTTACGATTACACAGTTATGCTGTATCACTTACTTCTATTTCTCCAAGTCTTTTCGAATGTCCATTGGTTCTTGTGTAGGCGCTAGATCAACCCGGTACAGGTTTCCAGTTGATTGTATGTCACATTTGTACACAGCGTTCCAGAAGGAATGCTCAGTATTCAAGGATATAGCAGGAACGATCATTCGAAGTAAAAAAGTCTAGTAAACAAGGGCACTAAAATGCATACCTTAGAGCTATGAGCAGTTCTTCATCATCGATACTGTGAAACAATACTCTTCTACTACAAGTTCTGGGCGATTTCCACATAACGCGAAGAGGTAGTATGGTCCAGAACAAGAAAAAATTGTCTAGTAAACATTGGCTGTAAAATGCATACCTTAAGAGCTATCAGCAGTTGTTCACCAGAAGAGATGTGTTTCACAATGGCGAAGATGAAGTGCTCTTAGCTTTTAAGATAGGCATTTTAGAGCCCATCTTTACTAACCTTCACTTCGAATGATCATTCCTGTCTGATCCCTGAATATTGAGCTTTCCTCCTGAGGCACCACGTGAACTGTAAATAATCTTTCTTGCTGCTCACTATACAATACCTTGCTTTAATGTTAACTGACGTATGGGGTGTTGGTCTGGGGTACTGGGATGGAAAATATATTGAAAATTGTATAAACTTTCTAAAAAAGTTGAAACTAAAACAAAATTTATGCTTTAGCGTTTATAGCGGCTACTGTACACTGGGTTTTGTATGATGCTCTTCACTAATAATTAGTAGTGCCACAAATAACTGATTGGAAATAAAAATTGCTATAGTTATCAGTAGAGGAACTGGAATGCTTATATTGTAGTTTTACTTCGCATTTCCTTGCTTTGATCGAAGCAAACTCATTGTTTACATCATTGCAGTCAAGTTTAGCAACTGTCTAGTATTCTGTAGCCCAGCTAGCTAAAATTGACAGTCTTTTTCCACACCCGTATCCGACATTTATCATTTCAATTTGCTGAAAGTGCGTTGACAAGATGGTGCAATCACTGACACTGTCATAAATATACTCAAAAGCATTTCAATGTTTGGGAAAGCATCTCATCACTCATACTTTAAAAAAAAAGTGTCCAAAAGCGATGCTCTACATTATCTCTTCAACCTGGAACTTGAAAGCTATTTCACTACCACTGTATGAATATCACCATCAGGTGACTTGCTGAGTATGATGTACATGTAGATTTGGCACCCAAATCAACTGCACATTTTCCAAGGTACTATACAAATCTTCCATTTAATTGGTTTCCTGTCACAAAATTAATGCCGTACCAAAGGGTGTGATGTATGTGAGGTATGTTTTCATTTCACTTATTATTTTATCAAATACTTTGAAGTACTTTAGCTCAGTCTCGCTGCAGTCAGTCGGCAGAAATTCGGAAAACTCGGAAGCCTTCAGTCAAATAATATAGTCGCCTCAGGAATCTTCCGCCGACTTCTGAGATCCAACAAAAACTCAGTGAAGTATTGCGACAGCTGTGTAACATATGTTGTTGCTGCCATATAGCACATGGTAATGATAGACACAACTTGTCAGTAGTACTCGTTTCGTTATTAAGCTACCTAGACGAAAAGACCCTGTGATATTAGCGTGCGCTTACAGTCGTGGGCCGAGTTAAAGACTTCTTACCGAAGGCACAAGACAGATAGGGGAACTCGGGGCAGAACGGGATAGTGGGGCACAATGGGAAATTGCTCTTTTCTAGACTGGACAGTGTTGCAACCTGTTGTATGGGCATGTAACTCTTTCTCCGAATGGAAGGGACGTGAGGGCAGCCATTCTGATTTAGTTTGGAGTGTGAGATCTAAGTGAATTGTTGCCCGTCACGTTACCGCTTGCGATGTTCTAACGTATGGTGAATTTCAACGCCAGGTAAGCTGTTAATTGTTAATTGTATACCCTAAAATGACACATTCCCTTAAAGTGCATGGCATTTGTTATACTTTAGTTATTTAATGCTTTTAAATACATCAGTTATTACACTCCATAAAAGTTGTTAACGACAAAAGTGCTCTTGGGGCGGAACGGGACGGGGCAGAATGGGATAGTGTCCCGTTCTGCCCCGTCATATTCTGATGCAAGTAGAAAGCAAACCCAACCTGGATGTTCATGTTCGCCGAACAACTCAGCTTTCCAGATATCACCCGAGGCTGTCATTCCAGTCCCACTAATCTGTCGAAATACTAGGCGGACTACAAGACGAAAAGGAAAAACCATCGTATTATCAGATTCTCCTTATAAGAAGGAAATGCAGAACGCTGTCGCACGTAAAGTCGGTCTACAGAAAAGAGGAGGGTGCACAAATATAAACAACGTCAGGACAGAGACGTCAGTTGTAATGCAACTTAAGGCAAAAATATCAAATTGTACACCCAAAAAAACCAAAACAGAGGATATCAAAGACCTTAAGAAAAATAAAAGGAAGAAGATGATGGAGAAGAGAGAGTCAGAGAGAGAGGATGCTGAGTGTCTCTACTGTGGGGACTTCTGCTCCGTTTCTAATGAGGCCTGGGTCGCATGCCAGAGCGGGCACACAATTCATGTGCTGGCATAGACAGTGAAGATGAAGAGGAAATACTGATTTGACTGTTGTCGAGAGGGCTAGTAGTTAGTGGTTTGGTGGTTATTAAGCATTGTACATTTTTCAGAATGACATTATTTTCTTATTTTGAAGAATGACTTTTTAATTGTTTAAATTACACCTTCCTCAGTCTGAATTGCCTGTTATACAACATTTTGTCATAGTTTAATACGATATTCGTAATTCAAATTCAACGTTTATGCAATAATGTAACAAAAAATACCCTTATGCCATTCTGCCCCGTGGATAGGGCGGAACGGGAAATACGCAAAACTTTCTTTGAAAAATTGAAAAAACTCAAAATGTATTAAGTGATTTTAAAATATGGTACATTACGTCGCACTACAAGGTGTTTTTTGACCACTTTAATAAGTGTTTCCTTGTGTTCCCTTATTTTATAGAAATTGTTAAACATTAAGTATCCCGTTCCGCCCCGAGTTCCCCTACAGGAGGATGTACCTCTCGGTTAATTCTTGAGCTGTATTTCTTTCTTGGTTTCCGCTGTCAGTTCCCACCCCCCCCCCCCCCCCCCCCCCCTCTGTGCCTGGAGGCTTGGTAAGTACCAACAGGCGAAGCTGTACTCCCGCCCATGACAGCATCCATGCCTCCGACGTATGCTGCCGTCTTCGGGAAGAGGACTCCTTTGCACGTTCCCTTGTACCATTGACGGAAGATCCCTTCGGACAGTCGACACAGGTGGATTACAACACGTCCAAGACGTCAGGCGAGGAACGTCCCGTTAAGCAGAGCAACAGAAGTCCGATGTCGCCCGGCTGATGGTACCGACGGCCGCCTTTGTCTCCGACTTTCAAGATTATGGAGCTTCCAAACAGTATTCGGTTATGGAGATGCATGTACGACAATGCACATAGGGGTCACCAAAAAGTCGATAGAAAAGTCGTCGTACGTCATCGGACGATTGCTTTCTCCATACGGGAGAAGATAAAGACGAACAGGCAGACAATGACGACGCCACAATAGACTGTGCTGGTGTCTTCATCGACGACCGATGTTATACCACCGAATGCGATGGCCTTCTCACACCAGCGAGACGTTTAAAGCAGATCCCCAGGAAGTCCCAGAATTCGGCACATTAGAAGAAGACATTGCCGTAACAGCTGATGATAAGACCCGTCCACAAGATACGCCGATGACAGTGAAGATATCCAGCCGGCTACAAGTGCGGGTATCACGTTGAGGCGACAACCCACACAGAGCCCACCTTATAACTGACAATAGTCGACTCATTGACGCCACCAACTGAGGGCGCACCGTCAAGGCCAATGTGCGCCTAATATGTCTGCCCCACAACCAGTAGGACAGCAACAGGCGTTCAGCATCCCATCCATTAATACTAATACCATACGGTTACGGATGAAAACGATATGCTGCATGCGGCAGGTATACTCCGAAGCGCCAAAGAAACTGGTATAATGATGCGTATTCAAATATAGAGATAAGTAAACAGGCAACGCCTGTATAAGACGACAAGAAAAGAAATGGTTCAAATGGCTCTAAGCACTATGGGACTTAACATCTGAGGTCATCAGGACCTGCGACCGTAGCAGCAGCGCGGCTCCGGACTGAAGCGCCTAGAACCGCTCTGCCACAGCGGCAGGCAGACGGCAAGAGTCCGACGCAGTTATTACATCAATGGATGTTTATCAAAGTTTAAGTGAGTTTGAACGTGGCGTTATAGTCGGAGCAAGAGCGATGGTACACAGCATCTCCGAGGTAGTGATGAAGTGGGTTCTTGCCCGTACGACCATTTCACGAGCGTACCGTGAATATCAAAATTCCGCTAAAAGATCAAATCTCCGACATCACTGCGGCTGGAAAAAGATCCTCCAAGAACGGGACCAACGACGACGGAAGAGAATCGTTCAACGTGACAGAAGTGCAACCCTTCCGCAAATTGCTGCAGATTTCAATGCTGGGCTATCAACAAGTGTCAGCGTGCGAACCATTCAACGAAACATATCGATATGGGCTTTAAGAGCCGAAGGCACACTCATGTACCCTTGATGACTGCACGACATAAAGTTTTACGCCTCACCTGGACCCGTAAACACCGACATTGGACTGTTGGTGACTGGAAACATGTGGCCTGGCCGGACGAGTCTCGTTTCAAATTGTATCGAGCGGATGGACGTGTACGGTTATAGAGACAACCTCATGAATCCATGGACCCTGCATGTCAGCAGAGGACTGTTCAACATGATGGACGCTCTGCAGTGGTGTGAGGTGTGTGCATTTGGAGTGATAGGGGACCCCTGATACGTCTTGATACGACTCTGACATGTGATAAGTACGAAAGCATCGTGTCTAATCACCTGCATCCATTCATGTCCATTGTGCATTCCGATCGACTTGGGAAATTCCAGCAGCGCAATGCGACACCACACAAGTCCAGAATTGTTACAGAGTGGCTACTGGAACACTCTTCTGAGTTTAAACACTTCCGCGGGCTACCAAACTCCCCGGACACGAACATTATTGAGCATGTCTGGGATGCCTTGCTACGTGCTGTTCACAAGAGATCTTCATCCCCTCGTATTCTTACGGATTTATGGACAGCCCTGCAGGATTAATGGTGTCAGTTCCCTCCAGCATTGCTTCAGACATTAGTCGAGTCCATGCCAAATCGTATTGCGGCACTTCTGCATGCTCGTGGGGGCTCTACACGATATTAGGCCGGAGTACCAGTTTCTTTGGCTCTTCAGTATATATATCGCTCTTTTACAGAATACGTCGACGAATTCCCGTCTCTCGTTGGTTACAACAGGTTGGTGTCACCAGCTTCAGGAAGCAGTAGTGGCATAGCGAGACTCTTTAAAGGATATATCGTGACGAAGGACGTCACTTATCTAACATCGGCTTGAAGAATGGCTGTGACAGTCTTAGAATGTGGCTTATCAACTTCTTGGGCGCCTCTTCGCGGAAGAAATAGCCCCGCCTTTTCTAGGACGGCATGCTCGTTACACCCTCGGCGGCGGCTTCAGTTGAGAGCTGACGGAGAAGGATCGGTACCACATTATAACCCGTGCCCAGAGTTGACAACAGTGGTATGAGATCTGCAGTTGGTAGATCCTGGGAACATGTCCATGGAGACCGAACCGGACGTACATATGTAACTAGTCACTCCACTATCCGCATCGATCACGTCTACGTCGCTTGCCACCTCCAACCAGACATCCACGCAGAACTATGGCCAGCGGCCTTCACCGACCTTTTGGTGTATCACTCTCTGAAGACAGCAGGTGTGGCAAAGCCGCAGCCTATGGATAATGAATGTGGCTCCCGTTGAAACCCCAGAGTGTCACCAAACTACAGAAGAAGTTCGGCAGATTTCTTTTCAAATTTATTTGACTTCAGTACAGTACAGTACAGTAGTCAAGCCATAGCCGCAATAAATTACCGAAAGTTTACATGCCTAGTTTCGGTGAAGCTGAGTCACCATTATCAAATGTGACAAGTGTGAAATAAGTCGGCTATTAATTATGACAACCTGAAATGTATGTGACATCTAACTAAAACACCTTTGTTATAGGAAACAATACTGTAAATTTATCATCATCATCATCATCATCATCAGCCAGTTCAATCATTAGATGATGTGGCCTCTTCGAGTCGTGGATTGAGGTAGGCTTTCAGAAGTCTTCTCCAAGTGGGACAGTCTTGGTCAGTTCTCTGCCAGGTGTTACCAGCGATCTTCTTGATGTCTTTGTCCCATCTGTCTGGTGGTCTTTCTCTAGGCCTCCGGTGCTCTCTCGGACTCCACTCCAGTATTAGCTTCGTCCATCTGTTGTCTTTTCTTCTTGCAACGTGGCCAGCCCACTGCCATTTCAAGGAACTTACTCTCTCTAAGATGTCATTAACCTTCGTCACAGACTGGATGTCATCTGCCCTTTTCTGTCCTTTCTTGTATAGCCCAGAATTGATCTCTCCATGGCTCTCTGTGCAGTCCTAAGTTTCCCTTTTGTGAATGAGTTCAGTGTCCATGTCAGATTAAACCTCATTATGCAGTTTTCGAAATTTAGTTGATGACTTTCATATTCATGTAACATACATTACGATGTTCTTTGGGGTTTGTGGAGTACCATTATTATTGTTCTGATCATTGGACTATATTGTTCATCTCATTCCCTGTCGCAAATGTTACCTCTACCTAGCGTCCTTTAAGTGATTAAGATTTCAGTATTATTTCCTACGGCAAAGGTTGCTTCGTTACCATCACTGCACAGTGAAGTTTAATTTAACATGATAAATTTACAGTATTGTTTCCTATGACAAAGGTGTTGTGGTTAGATGTTACATATAAAGGGTGTAAACGTATAAGGCCCCGAAATTATACAGATGGTACATCTCGGTGTGCTTGACAAAAAACTCTAATGACATTTTCTTGTATCATGTACTTTATTTTTGTATTATTAAAACCTAATGTTCGTAGTATAGGTAGTATATGCATTTCTGTTTACGTAGTCAACCGACAGTACACGGCGTACCGAGCTTATTGCCTACAATGACGGGGCGGCCAGAGAAAGGCAACGAGCCGACCAGAGGATTGAAACCATTAGACGTGTACAACGACGTGGTGTGATAATCAGGTGGTACCGAAAAAGGAATGTAAACGGTTTTTGGGTTGTCAAGAATGTGTAATTCGCTTTACGTGAATTGAATACAACCAGGCTGTTTCTCAACAAGTCGATAACGAAGGTCGTAGTAGTAATGACAAGCTAGTATCAAAGACAATGTATTTCCATTAGTACAAATTCAATCAATCACCAAGTAGGTAGTTATGCATTTATTACAATCAACTGTTTCACCTTTTTAGAGCAATGCCATAACGAATACTAAATTCACATTATTTTCCTTCTGTACAACAACATCGTAACGAAAAGAAACCCATTACTTCGTTTCCTCTTACACCAATACTACAATAAATGTTCGAAATGACCACCATTCGCTTCTAGACATGCTTCATTACGGCGAACCCAGTTTCGTCGCACTCGTTCACACACATGGACATTGGCCTTTATGGTATTGGCAGCATCTAAAATCTTCTGTGTCAATTCATCCACATTATTTAGTGGCTCAGCATAAACAAGGTTCTTCATATGGCCCCAAAAGTAAAAATCCAGTGGATTTAAGTCAGGGCTGCGTGCTGACCATCGACGTGGACCCGAACGCCCGATCCATCGTCCTGGAAATCGACTATCCAAAAATCTGCGTACTCTGTGACCAATGTGGGGTGGAGCACCATCGTGGAGGAACCACATGTTATGACGTATGCCTAACGGAATGTCTTCTAACAACGTTGGTAACAATGTTTCCTCTAGAAACGTTCGGTAATAGTTACCAGTCAAACGTGCAGGTAAAACATAGGGCCCAATAATGTAATTATCGAGCATACCCGCCCACACATTTACGGAAAATCGTCACTGTTGCCACTACGTGGCGAGGATTGTGTACACTCCACGTGTGCATGTTATGGAAATTTGTGACGAGTATTTTGTTGACAAAATCATGCTGCGCCCTGTGTAACAAAAACCACTCTAAGAATTCACATCGTGGAGGGAAATCTTGTTCTTCCAATGCTTGTACGCGTTGAATGTGGTAAGGCCGCAGACGCTCCTCTTGCAAAGTGTGATGAACGATAGTATGCGATATACCCATGTGGTGGGCGATGCTTCTAGTACTCTGAGAAGGATCCTCCTGGATGCAGTCCAGAATTCTTTCTTCAGCTTTCAATGTACGATCGGCGCGTTGTGGGCCTCTGCCTTCTGCGCGGGGCAGTAAAGAGCCAGGATCTCTCAATCTAAGGAAATTAAATACGTACTCGCCAGCTGTATTCTGTCATGATGTAACAAAACCGGAAAGCAATTCAGAACAGAAGATACGTTTCGCATACGGACGAAAATTTACAAAGGTGCAGATAACTACTGTACTTTATTAAGATGTAAATGCATAATAATCGCATACAAGTAGAGAATTACAATGACACAAACCTTTGGTGCACAGCAGCAAATGTCTTTCGTGCAGGAGTCGTCGTTGTGAGAAGCGTTCTCGATAAATTCGTACAGCTGCTCTCGCAACACCTTTTGCCTCGCCATAAATTAAAAGCATATCGCGTAGTTGAGCTATAGTAAATCTCCTTTCCATCCTAACAGTTAACAGAGTTGCAATAACATCTGCACAGGTTACTCGCCTACTGTCGTCGCTCGGTGTATTACAATGACGCAGCCACTCAGGCCGCAGTTGCCTATGTGTTTACGATTTACGCTCGCGATGTCAATATGTGCAGCGGGCAATAAGAGGAACCGATTGCTTACGTACGTGCACGGCCAAGTATCTATTTTTCCAAAACCATTATCCTGAGACGAACTGCTTTTTTCTGGGACAACCTTAGGAAATACGCAAGCATGTTACTAGACTTTTTTGTCAAGCATTGCGAGATGTGCCATCTGTATAATTTTGGCGCCTTATACCGTTTACACCCTGTATATCAGGTTCTCAGAATCAATATCCGACTTATTTCATACTTGTTACATTTGATAATGGTGACTGAGCTTCACCGAAACTAGTCACGTAAACTTACTGTACTTTACTGCGACTATGGCTTGACTATTGTAGTGAAGTCAAATAAAATAGAAAAAACTTACACTTAATCGCTCTCCTTACAAAGTTTGTCAGTCTTATGAAGGGCGCATTCGGGAGGACGACGGTTCAATCCCACGTCCGGCCATCCTGATTTAGGTTTTCCGTGATTTCCCTAAATCGCTCCAGGCAAATGCCGGGATGGTGCCTTTCAAAGGGCACGGCCGACTTCCTTCCCCGTCCTTCCCTAATCTGATGAGACCGATGACCTCGCTGTCTGGTCTCCTTCCCCAAAACAACCCAACCCTCTTATGAAGGGCGTCGACGGGTATGCCCCATAACATTACGTTGGTGGTTTTACTGTACCAGCCTGTCGGCACGGCGGGCGTTGTTTGCGTTGCGGGAAGAACACTTACAATGGAGATGTCAGACTTTAAACTTCTATTTCACGGAATTACGAGACTATACCAGACAGGCTCCCTCTCCTGAACGACAGATGGTGGTACAACGAGCAAGAGCAAACATCACTGGTATTATGGATTCTCATCTGAAGGAGGAGCAGTTCGCCGAGGTCACTAGTTCGAGTCACGAGTAAACGCCCGTTGATGGACCATGTTATTAATGAACATAAGCGGCACCACAGAACCCGAAGACATGCCACTGACACAAAGGCTGGCACGTATGTGACAACACAAAATGACATAGCAAATGCCTTCAAAATGTTCAAATGTGTGTGAAATCTTATGGGACTTAACTGCTAAGGTCATCAGTCCCTAAGCTTACACACTACTTAACCTAAATTAACCTAAGGACAAACACATACACCCATCCCCGGGGGAGGACTCGAAGCTCCGCAGGGACTAACCGCACTGTCCATGACTGCAGCGCCTCAGACCGCTCGGCTAATCCCGCGCGGCAGCAAATGCCTTCGATAACCATTAAAACCGATTATATACTGCAGAAGAACACTACAGGACGGCCCTACAAGACGTTACTCACACTCTCTTTGGGACTCTCGATCGGGAGGTGGAAGTCATACTACTGGGGGAAATTAACGAGGACGAAGTGGTAGAAGCTATAGGTGAAATGAAATGAAATGGCGTGTGACGAGGGCCTCCCGACGGGTACACCGCTCGCCTGGTCTTTCGATTTGAGGCCACTTCGGCGACTTGCGCGTCGGTGGGGATGAAATGATAATGATTAGGACAACACAACACCCAGTCCCTGAACGGAGAAAATCTCCGACCCAGCCGGGAATCGAACCCGGGCCCTTAGGATTGACAGTCCGTCGCGCTGACCATTTTTTTTTTTTTTTTGTTTTTTTTAATTTTTATACAAATAATATACCCTCAGCTGCTGCCAGGTTTTGTTGATATACCTCGATGTGGACAGATGAAAATGTGTGCCCCGTCCGGGGCTCGAACCCGGGATCTCCTGCTTACGTGGCAGACGCTCTATCCATCTTTTTTTTTTTTTTTTTTTTTTTTCCAGCACGGTCAAAATGGCAGGGCTCGTCCGGGATTTGAACCCGGGACCTCCTGCACCCAAAGCAGGAATCATACCCTTTTTTATTTTTTTTTTATTCTTTATTATTGAACAAACGGAGAGTACATATATATATATACACAAAGCAAAAGTTCTTCAAGGTACCAGTTAAACATATACAAATGAGTGTTAGGTAAACAAATTATTAGAATAACGTGAAATACAACAAATTAGAACATATCCTGTTTTCCTCTTTTTTTTTTTGTTTTTGTTTAAAAATTTGTATTGAACAAACTAAAAGTACATATATATTAACTATGCAAGAGTTCTTCAAGGTACCATTTAAAAATATACAAATGACTGTTAGTTAAACAAAAAAAAATATTAAAAAGGAAAAACATTAAATACAACAAAATATAACATATTCTGTCTTCTTCCTTTTTTTTAAAAAAAAAAAAATTGTGTTTGTTTTTGGTCGATGCATGAGAACGTGGATAAGGGTGTTGCATCATGTGACAGGTAGGCATGGTACACCCCAACTTTGAGGGGGGTCAAGGAAGACGCTGCGGAGATAACCGGCAAAAGTTTGTCGGTAAGATGGTTTTCGGGTGAGGGTGCTATGCGTGGTCACAACTTTGTACCAGAAGTCAAGAACTGTATGCGGACCACTCCGAAAGAGATATTCTAAAGCCTGTCCTCGAAACCAGATTAGGGTATGGTGCTTAGCAAGAGGGTAGTGAAATGTCTGGGGCAACAACAGGAAATCCGGGGTTACCGTCGTTGGCGGGGCACGGAGGTAAAAGCCCACGATTCGTTGGATGAGGAGCCATACGTTTTGTTTCAGGGGGCACGTAAGACGGTGCTCGTCGGTGTCTTCGAGCTGACAGTCAGGGCAGAGTGGGGAGGTGGCCAGTCCTATGCGATAAAGTCGACTATTAGTCGGGAATTTTCCATAGACTAAAACATACCAGAGTGCAGACACAGACGACGGTAAAAAGGGTGCATGCACACACCCCGAAACCGTGCGCCAGTTAATGTCAGGATGCTGTAGCACCATGGGGTCGCAAGGGTTGGACAGCATAAACAAACGATAATAATCTTTTGTACGGGGAGGACGGGTGACTGGAAGATCGGCCCGAACGTAGCTGAGTTCTATGAAACAATTGGCGACGTAGTACAATAATGGAGAAATAGGTGCCACATTGATAGGTGGATCGAGAGAAGCTGGTCGGAGGATATCTAAGAGACTGCGTGTTAAAGACGGGACCGGCCCCTGCCAGTGCCGCAACAGAATGTGGACAAAGAGTGCAGAAGAGCGTGCCCGCACGTTGATGAGTCCGAGGCCACCTTTTGCAGGAGGCAGAGTGTTGTAGCGGACTTTGAAAAGTGCCCCTGCTGACACGAAATATCCAAAGGCTGATTGGATGCGGCGGCCAAGGAGTAACGGCATTGGGAGGATCTGGGCGACGTGTACCAGTTTAGGGGCGACATAGATGTTGACATAGGACACACGTTGGAGTTGGTTTAAGTTACGGTGCACTTGACCGCGAACATGGTGCCGAATCGACTGCAAAAGCCGCCGGTAAGCCAGGGCCACCGTGCGGTGTGTGGAGCTCGTAAATTCGATACCCAAGTAACGAAGGGTGGCACTAACTGGGAGTGGGGTCGGCACCATAGCCGGGAGGCCGCGCCCAATGTGCATCATAGTCGATTTACGGACATTAAGAATGCTACCAGAAAGACGTCCATACTGGTGGATCCATTGGATGGCGTCATTGAGTTCCGTGGAGGAGCAGGTGAGAAAGAGGAGATCGTCCGCATAAGCCCTACAGTGAAAGGTGTGGTCACGCAAAGTGAGGCCCTGCAGTCTAGAGGTAAGTCCAGTGATGAGGGGCTCAAGTGCAATGGCATATAGTAAAGTAGACATAGGGCATCCTTGACGCACAGAGCGGCGTATAGGAATCGGTCCTACAAGCCTCCCATTGACTTGTACCATCGAGACCGCGGGAAGGAGTAACCGGCGAAAGGCATAGACAAAAAGCAATGGGAACCCCATACTTGTCGCCACCATGAGGAGGAATGGGTGTCGAACGCGATCAAAGGCACTCGTGAAATCGACGGATACCAGTGCTGCACGAAGGCGACAAACCGACGCCAGTGCAATGAGGTCACGGCATTCTCCTAGGGCTGTTTGTAAGGTGGCCCCACAACCACGTGCAGTCTGCTCAGGTGAAAGGACCGTAGGTAAGACGGTGCGTATGCGCGCTGCTAAGAGGCGTGCATAGATTTTATAGTCTGCATTCAGTAGTGTAAGGGGGCGATATGCAGAGACATGAGAACCTCCCTTCGGTTTAGGCACAGGTAGAAGAATACCAGTGACGAATTCAGGTGGAATTGGGAAGGACGGAGTAAAGAGTTCCTGAAACATTTCCGTCCAGCGAGGAAGCATTAACGTGGTGAACGCCCGGTAAAACTCCACTGGGAGACCATCTGGTCCGGGTGATTTGTTCTGGGCCCCTTTGTTGATCGCATCTACCACCTCTTCTGCGGTGATTGCAGACATCATGGACGTTGACTCCGCTAGGGTGAGGGTCCGATCAGGGGAAGGACGGAGATCATCAGGAACGGGCGTCGCCATCGGTTCATCATCATAAAATTGGCGATAATGTTCAGCAAAGGCGGACACGACCGCCGCCTGTGTTGTGTGGTGAACACCATCGGAGGTCGTGATGTTGGGGACGAAAAGCCGACGTCGACGACGATGGTCGGATGCGGCATGGATTGTGGATGGGTTTCGTCGTGGAGGAGGTCTTGTCGTCGGGAACGCACCACGACACCATGCAGTCGTGCACGTTGAAGAGAGAGGAGACGAGCTTTAGTACGTTGTCGTTCCCTGTGGGTGTCAGGTGATGGAGGGAGCGCATCGAGATCACGGAGGACGGCGTAGTGAAAATTTGTGGTGTCTCGATGCCATGCTGCTGCTTCCTTGCCACACTGTATGAAGGCCTTTCTGATCGCAGGTTTGGCACATTTGAGCCACCAATGGAACGTGGATGTGTACTGCGGAAGGCGTCTTTCGCAAGACGCCCATGTAGTGGCAATACATTGTCGGCAGTGTGGATCATTAAGGAGGGAGGTATTAAGCTTCCAGTAACCTCTGCTGCGCCACACTGACTGAGGTGGCAGAGCCAGGGAGCAAATGACGGCGCAATGGTCCGAAAATGCAAGGGGCCATCGTTCAGCTTGGGCGACTTCATTGCCGAGGTGAGCAGAGACATAAAACCGGTCCAGTCTGCTCGCAGAATGTGCTGTATAATGGGTAAAACCGGGGGTATTGCCATGAATTTTCTCCCAAACGTCCACTAGATGAAAATCTTCGATTAAGGTGAGCAGCGCCGGGCATGGCGAATAACCAGGTACTTGGTCCTGTGGATGGAGGACACAGTTGAAATCGCCTCCCATGATAAGGCGATCATAGCGTCCAGAAAACAGGGGCGCCACGTCATGTCCGAAGAAAGTGGACCGCTGCCGACGGTTCGTGGAGCCAGACGGAGCGTAGATATTGATGACGCGCGTGTCGAAGATGGTAACAGCCATGCGTCTTCCACAGGGAAGGATTGTCGTGTCCGTGAGTGGGATTCCTTCGCGTATGTAGAAAGCCACTCCACGCCCTGATTGATCACATGTGGACGTGTATGAGTCGTAGCCGGAGACTGGTGGTAGTGTGGCAACGCGTACTTCCTGAAGAAGGGCGACGTCGACGTCAGAGGCCCGAAGCATGTCACATAGGAGTTGCAGCTTGGGTGCAGTGCCGATCATGTTGATGTTCAGTGTGGCAAACCGGTATGTTTGTTTCAGTGGTGGTGGACGCGCATCTACCATCACCAAGGGAAGTAAGAGGAGTGCACCGACAGGAAGTCCCGTCCCATCAGCTGCAATGCCTCGCTTTTGATGTTAACAGGTAGCCTCGTCCGGCTGAGGTAACTCATCCGGAGGAGGGGGCGTACCTTCCTCAATGTCGTCCGCCCATGCTCCTGTGCCGTGGGTCTGTCCAATGTCCATGGGAATTGCGTCGTGGTGAGAGAGATCTGGAGTTGTCGGCGGGGAGACAGGCGTCTCAACCGGCGCACCGATCGTTACATTGTGCGTGGCGACCTCCATAGTGGCCCCGTCCTGCGAAACGTCTTGTTCATCGTGTAAGTTGTCCGCCGACCTCTGCGTGGAAATGTCGGCTGCTTGGGTGTCGTCTTCGTCGTCGCGGGTGGCAACGCTCTGAGATCCCGTGGGTGAACGGCGACGGCGTTTGCGCCTACGTGGCGAGCGTTGTTTGCGCACGTGTTCCTCAGTGTCGGACGACGGCAAGGAGGAGCGTCGACCTGGTTCGAAGGCGTCGGTGGGTACAATGAAATTGTCAAACAGGTGTTGTGAAGATGTACTGGTCTCCTCAGCGTCCGGTGCGGGAGCCTGTTCGGCGGCAATGTTGTCAGGTGGGACGTCTGTACCGTCCGTTGGTGACTGGGACGGTGGGACGTGCCGATCGGAAGGACCGGGCGACGGACTGGACGAAACTGTAGACGTGGCAAGAGCCGCTGCGTAAGTGACCGGTAGGGCGGTCATCGTGGGTGTGGCGGACGCTTCCGACAACGGGAGCTGCGCGACACGTCGTTGAATGCATTCAGACCGTAGGTGACCTTCTTTCCCGCAACCGGAACAGGTCCGAGGTTGGCCGTCGTACATTATAATGGCACGGCAGCCTCCGATACGCAGATAGGAAGGCACGTGTTTCTGCAACTCGATGCGGACCTGTCTAACACCGTTTAAAACTGGATAGGTCTGAAATTGGACCCATCGTTCGGCAACATGTTCCAGAACGTTGCCATAGGGACGGAGCGCCTCGATGACGACGTCTGCAGGTAGTTCGAACGGCAGTTCGAAGATCCTTATCGTCCGTGTGCCGAGACCTGCGTGATCGACGGTAACGGGTCCGACGTTGCCGTCGGAATGACAGAAGCGCAGTCCACGTTTTGCCTCTTGAAGCACCTTGTCGCACGCCGCATCGTTGATCATTTTGACGTAGACGGTACTGCTAACTATGGACAAGTGGATACCAATTAGATCCGTTGGTGGTATTTTAACTTCATCGCGTATAAATCGTTCTACCTCCAGGGCCTTGGGTCGGGCGAAGTCGGAACAAAAGTTGAAACGTAATGTCTTCTTCCGATAGTTGTGCGCCATGGTGGTCTAGAAGGAAAACGGCACTTACAGCGGCCGAAGTAAACACAAACACACCGTGCGCGCCTCGCCCGCAGCGCTCTGGCGCGTGACCGCCTCGCAGCACTGCCGGCGGCAGACTGACCATTCAGCTACCGGGGGCGGACGGAAGCTATAGGTAAGGGGGGAGGGGACAGTAAGTTTCAATGCTAGAAGGTGCACTCTTGAAGTTTTATCGGATCTCTCACCACTTGTTGGAATGAAATCTGCCGTGAACTAATGTCTCCCGACGTGCCACTTCAGCCTGCCTTTGCAGAGCGGCTGATCATTCCAGTACCTAAACCTTCAGGTGGCACACAACTTGGAGATTGCCGCCCACTATCGCTACTCAACTGTGATTCTTACATTTTTACCAGACTGATGGCGCCAAGGCTTACAAGAATACTACATCGTGTGATGTCACTTGGCGACATCCCTAGGCGGTAATAGCAACATCCATACTACGCTCGGTGAATACCGCGACTCGATCGCACTCGCGAAAGCATTTCGGCTACCCGGAGCTCTGACATCCATACACTTAATAGTAAAAAAATCACTGGATTACGTCTCCCAGCCATCAATATGCTGAACTCACCATTGTGCCAGATGTGTCACGTTAGAGACTACGACGCCCACCGACTTATGTGCGACCTCTCTGCGGAAGTGTGGCATCTAGTGATGAAGATGATGTCCTTCATTCTCGGCCTAGCTATTGACTCCACAATTGGTTTTTTTTCGGACAGAACGTACTACCCACGAGCCAAGACGAACACGGTGAGATGGCTAAGAGCCCAAGTGGTGCATTATCTGCTTGGCGAAGGCCTGAAGAATGTGCCACACATCTGGAACCACCTGGATGAACGACATACGGCGATTATGTGCAGCCCAAAATACAATAATACTTTTCTAACTTCCTGGGGGGTGAGTTACGAGATCCTCCATTCAGCTTGGAACGTCCCAGCTACGAGAAGCTGAGTCTGGACACGAAAAACATGGATAGATTGACCATGACGGAACGGTTATCTCCCCCAGTTCTACGAGTTGTGGTGCCCGGAGGCAGAAGTGTCAGAGAGGACCGCTCTTATAGTCACCCACCAACGGAGAATTTTTTTTTTCCTTAGTTATTCTAGAAAACGTATCATTTTGTCAGTGAAGAGCGCCCATTGGATCACATTGTAAACTCAAAAAAAGTGTATTTTGTTTACTTTGAAATGTTGCCTTTTCAAAGTGTTTTGATTCCTCTCCTACGTTTCAGTTCCCGGATGTAGCATGAAGAACAACAGGATCGGCGAGTGCGGCCACGAAAATCGACACAGCCCATTATTGTTTTGTGCTGAAAGAAGCAGTTTATGTCTATTATTTGTTACACCGCCTTTTTCTGACAAGAATAATTTTAAAAAAATGATGTTAAGAAAAGTCGGTAGAGCAACTGCTCTCTAAAGAAAGAGCTCCCGAGTTCAAGCTTCAAAAAAGAAAAAAAGTCGACAGGAGCGTTGTTATCAAAAGAAAAAGTACCCAGTTTGAGTCTCGACCTGGCGAACAGCTTTAAGTTGTCAGCAGGTTTCATTCCCTCTGTTCCAAGCTACTATTTATTGCAATATGAAACGCAAATCTCATCCACAACGACAACGATCAGTATTTGTTTGTCTGCTAATATCTTATTAATCAAACGATACGTCTCATATTATTCATTCGGATGATGGTAATCAGCACTGAGACACCCTGCTAAACCCGCAGGACAGGACAGATAGAATAAATTGTGGAAAGGGTCCAAAACAAGGGGCTGTCAGTTACACTCGAACATACAACTTTATTCCTTGATCAAACATTACAAGAGCCCAAAAGTTTTTTTTAACACACAGCTTTAATCTTTGGGACTTAATTACTTGCAGAAAGCCACTTTAATTTAAAAACAGCTGAAGGCCAATAAAATAAAACGCAAGCATAATCAGAAATTTAAAAGGCAAGCCTTATCTTACAACAGTTCTTTAGTTAGCGTGAAGTAAAGAAGTTAAATTCAAATCGACTGAAGGCCGAAGGCTTAAAAACTCAATTTCTTTTTTTCACGATAAAGGGCTTACGTGAAACAGTACTTTAAACTAGGCTGAAGGCCTTAAGAGTAAAACAACTCTTATTTAAAACACAAAACCGGCTAGAAGCAATACAAGTACCAACAACAAGAACAAATTAAAAAAATAAGGCAATACACACAAGGGCGCTCAGATGTTCGAGGGTCGGTCTGTAATTCAAACACTAACACTCGCTTAGGTGAGACAGGCAGTCGGGCCAACCATTCACGATCCGACGACTACCCAACCGACCGACAGTCAACGGACCCACCAACAAGATAACTTCCACTTCACCCGACCAGGGCAGAACAGGGAGTTCAACGGAACAACGTAGAAGATATTGGCACCCTCAACCCATCATACACGGGGCTGTCAAACTACACACCGTTTCACGAACACTGCACGAAAAACTAGACAATGCTAACGGCAGTGACTGTACGATAACAAGGACGAATCACAAGTCGGCACACACAGCCGACCCATAAGCGATCGCCAGCCAAATACAAGTCGTCAGACAAGACGACCGACCGACGGCCAACCAAAGTCGTCCCCACTCAAATCATGTGTGTTGGCAACGGTCGAGCGAGTCATGGAGGTCCGGACCTCACTGCTGCCGCGCCCCGACGGAACTTGCGATGCCTGCCAACTCAAACACTGCCAGGGCCGAACTAACTGCTGGCGCTTTCCAAGTGACTTCACGACACACGACGACCGGGAAGTAACAGAAGTGCCGCAAAGATAATACGGCAGGGCTTATATCGATAAGCGCTGCTGCTGCCGCTCACGGGCAGGCAAAGCAGCAACCCAGTGACACAAATAATTGAAAGTAACATAACGAGGTGGCAGTACGCCAAAAACAGGATGTTAAATAAGAGACGGCACGAACACGAGACATGCGCGGCTCAAGCACACCGAAAAAAATATTAGTAACCATCTTAGGAGGGCGCAAAGTTGGCTATGGGGCGCTGAAAATAGTGTAGAACTGGTACCAGGCTGTCATGTGACCCTCCACCAATGACGCAAGTCATAGCAGTAAATTACTGTGAATGTGCCAAATGGTTGCATGATATCAGCGCAGTGAGACCGGTCGACGTGGAGACGTCAAAGAATGGCTGAAAGTTGCTCATGAATACACCGAGAATGAAGTTACCCGATTTGTTGGTGTATCAAAACAGACTGTCCAAGGAACACTGTAACACTCGCAGCCATGTAACGCTCCTTAAGAACAGCGGTCGTTACAAGCTTCTACCCGACAGGGAGGGGACACCGGTGTCACACATTGTCAATGGCAACCTGTTTTAAATTGGAAACGAACTATTTCCGCCAGTGAATGGGGCTACATTCCAACAATTTAATTGACATTTAGAGTCGAGTGTCTCGCAAAAGGGAATTTCTCTCAGCTGCACTCAAAGCTGCACGTCCTTACGGAACCATACAACACAGAAACTGGACAATAGGTGAGAAAGGGTGACTAGAGGCGAGTAGTACGGTCCGACTAGTTGCAATTATGCCTCTTTACAATGGAATTTGTTAACATCCAATACCAATTTAAGAGATAAGGAATCTTTCTGAAGGCATTTGTCTGGAGTGTAGCGTTGTATGGAAGTGAAACGTGGACGACAATTATTTCAGACAAGAAGAGAACAGAAGCTGTTGCGTGTAGTGCTATAGAATTCGAAGCTGTTAGCATGAGTGACATAAAAGTAGATATCTTAGGTGTTGCGAAACAACTCAAATCACTTAAGAAAGGCAAGTCTTCCAGTCCAGATGGTATACCAGACACAATAGCGCCTTTCTTAGCAATCATATACAACCGCTCACTTCTTCATCTACATCAACACCCATACTACGCAAGCCATCTGACAGTGTGTGGCGGAGGGTACCTTGAGTACCTCTATCGGTTCTCCTTTATATTCCAGTCTCGTATTGTTCGTGGAAAGAAAGACTGTAGGTATGCCTCTTTGTGGGCTCTAATCTCTCTGATTTTATCATCGTGGTCTCTTCGCGAGATATACGTAGGAGGGAGCAACATACTGTTTGACTTCTCGGTGAAGCTATGTTCTCGAAACTTCAACAAAAGCCCGTACCGAGCTACTGAGCGTCTCTCTTGCGGAGTCTTCCGCTGGAGTTTATCTATCATCTCCGTAACGCTTTCGCGATTACTAAATGATCCTGTAACGAAGCGCGCTGCTCTCCGTTGGATCTTCTCTATCTCCTCTATCAACCGTATCTTTCACAGATCCCACACCTATGAGCAGTATTCAAGCAGTGGGCGAACAAGTGTACTGTAACCTACTTCCTTTGTTTTCGGACTGCATTTCATTAGGATTCTTCCAATAAGTCTGTCTGGCATCTGCTTTACCGACGATAAATTTTATATGGTCATTCCGTTTTAAATCACTCCTAATGCTTACTCCCAGATAATTTATGGAATTAACTGCTTCCAGTTGCTGACCTGCTATATTGTAGCTAAATGATAAATGATCTTTCTTTCTCTGTATTCGCAGCACATTACACTTATCTACATTGAGATTCAGTTGCCATTCCCTGCACAATGTGTCAATTCGTTGCAGATCCTCCTGAATTTCAGTACAACTTTCCATTGTTACAACCTCTCGGTATACTACAGCATCATCCGCAAAAGCCTCAGTGAACTTTTGATGTTATCCACAAGGTCATTTATATACACTCCTGGAAATGGAAAAAAGAACACATTGACACCGGTGTGTCAGACCCACCATACTTGCTCCGGACACTGCGAGAGGGCTGTACAAGCAATGATCACACGCACGGCACAGCGGACACACCAGGAACCGCGGTGTTGGCCGTCGAATGGCGCTAGCTGCGCAGCATTTGTGCACTGCCGCCGTCAGTGTCAGCCAGTTTGCCGTGGCATACGGAGCTCCATCGCAGTCTCTAACACTGGTAGCATGCCGCGACAGCGTGGACGTGAACCGTATGTGCAGTTGACGGACTTTGAGCGAGGACGTATAGTGGGCATGCGGGAGGCCGGGTGGACGTACCGCCGAATTGCTCAACACGTGGGGCGTGAGGTCTCCACAGTACATCGATGTTGTCGCCAGTGGTCGGCGGAAGGTGCACGTGCCCGTCGACCTGGGACCGGACCGCAACGACGCACGGATGCACGCCAAGACCGTAGGATCCTACGCAGTGCCGTAGGGGACCGCACCGCCACTTCCCAGCAAATTAGGGACACTGTTGCTCCTGGGGTATCGGCGAGGACCATTCGCAACCGTCTCCATGAAGCTGGGCTACGGTCCCGCACACCGTTAGGCCGTCTTCCGCTCACGCCCCAACATCGTGCAGCCCGCCTCCAGTGGTGTCGCGACAGGCGTGAATGGAGGGACGAATGGAGACGTGTCGTCTTCAGCGATGAGAGTCGCTTCTGCCTTGGTGCCAATGATGGTCGTATGCGTGTTTGGCGCCGTGCAGGTGAGCGCCACAATCAGGACTGCATACGACCGAGGCACACAGGGCCAACACCCGGCATCATGGCGTGGGGAGCGATCTCCTACACTGGCCTTACACCACTGGTGATCGTCGAGGGGACACTGATATTGCACGGTACATCCAAACCGTCATCGAACCCATCGTTCTACCATTCCTAGACCGGCAAGGGAACTTGCTGTTCCAACAGGACAATGCACGTCCGCATGTATCCCGTGCCACCCAACGTGCTCTAGAAGGTGTAAGTCAGCTACCCTGGCCAGCAAGATCTCCGGATCTGACCCCATTGAGCATGTTTGGGACTGGATGAAGCGTCGTCTCACGCGGTCTGCACGTCCAGCACGAACGCTGGTCCAACTGAGGCGCCAGGTGGAAATGGCATGGCAAGCCGTTCCACAGGACTACATCCAGCATCTCTACGATCGTCTCCATGGGAGAACAGCAGCCTGCATTGCTGCGAAAGGTGGATATACACTGTACTAGTGCCGACATTGTGCATCCTCTGTTGCCTGTGTCTATGTGCCTGTGGTTCTGTCAGTGTGATCATGTGATGTATCTGACCCCAGGAATGTGTCAATAAAGTTTCCCCTTCCTGGGACAATGAATTCACGGTGTTCTTATTTCAATTTCCAGGAGTGTATATTGTGAATAGCAACGGTCCTACGACACTCCCCTGCGGCACACCTGAAATCACTCTTACTTCGGAAGACTTCTCTCCATTGAGAATGACATGCTGCGTTCTGTTAACTAGGAACTCTTCAATCTAATGACACAATTGGTCTGATAGTCCATATGCTCTTACTTTGTTCATTAAACGACTGTGGGGAACTGTATCAAACGCCTTGCCGAAGTCAGGAAACACGGAATCTACCAGGGAACCCGAGTCTACGGCCCTCAGAATCTCGTGGACGAATAGCGCGAGCTGGGTTTCACAGGATCGTCTTTTTCGAAACCCATGCTGATTCCTACACAGTAGGTCTGTTCCTAAAGACTGGAAAGTAGCACAGGTCACACCAATATTCAAGAAAGGAAATAGCAGTTACCCATTGAATTACAGACCAATACCACTGACCTCAATTTTCAGTAGGGATTTGGAGCATCTACTGTACTCGAACATTATGAATCACCTTGAAGAAAATGATTTATTGATACATAACCAACACGGATTCAGAAAATATCGTTCTTGGGCAACACAGCCAGCTCTTTATTCCCATGAAGTAATGAGTGCTGGCGACAAGGGATCTTAGGTCGATTCCATATTCCTAGATTTCCAGAAGGCTTTTGGTACCGTTCCTCACAAGCGACTATTAATCAATTTGCGTGCACATGGAGTACCGTCTCAGTTGTGTGACTGGATTCGTGATTTTCTCTCAGAGAGGTCACAGTTCGTAGTGATAGACGGTAAATCATCGAGTAGAGCAGAAGTGATATGTGGCGTTCCGCAAGGTAGTGTCATAGGCCCTCTGCTGTTCCTGATTTACATAAATGATCTAGGTGATAATCTGAGCAGCCCCCTTGGATTGTTTGCAGATGACGCTGTAAATTACCGTCTAGTAAAATCATCAGACGATCAATTCCAATTACAAAATGATGTAGAGAGAATTTCTGTATGGTGCGAGAAGTGGCAATTGGTACTAAACAAAGAAAAGTGCGCGGTCATCCACATGGGTAATAAAAGAAATACGGTAAATTTTGGGTATACGATAAATCGCACAAATCTAAGGGCTGTCAATTCAACTAAATACCTAGGAATTACAATTACGAACAACTTAAATTGGAAAGACCACATAGATAATACTGTGGGGAAGGCGAAACAATGACTGCACTTTGCTGGCAGAAGATGCGGCAAACCCACTAAAGAGACAGCCTGCATTACACTTGCCCGTCCTCTGCTGGAATATTGCTGCGCGGTGTGGGATCTGTACCAGGTAGGATTGACAGAGGTCATCGAAAAAGTGCAAAGAAGGCGAGCTCGTTTCGCGTTATCGCGTAACAGGGGTGAGAGCGTCACTGATAAGATACGCGAGTTGAGGTGGCAGTCACTGAAACAAAGGCGGCTTTCTTTGCAGCGAGATCTATTTACGAAATTTCAATCACCAAATTTCTCTTCCGAATGCGAAAATATTTTGTTGACACCCACCTACGTAGGGAGAAATGGGCATTATAATAAAATAAGGGAAATCAGAGCTCTAATGGAAAGATTTATGTGTTCCTTTTTCCCACGCGTCATTCCAGAGTGGAATGATAGAGAAGCAGTATGAAAATGGTTCGATGAACTCTCTGCCAGGCACTTAAGTGTGAATTGCAGAGTAATCATGTAGATGTAGATGTAGAAGAATGCTGAAGATTAGATAGGTAGGTCGAATCAAAAAGGGGGAGGTACTGAACTTAACAGGGGAAAAAAGACATCTGTGGCACAACTTGGCTAAAAGAAGGGGTCGGCTGATAGGATGCATCCTGAGTGATGAAAACACTATCATTTTAGTAATGGAGGGATGTTTGAGGAGTAAAAGTTGCGCAGGGAAGCCAAGGATTGAGTACACTAAGAAGGTTCAAATGGGTGTGGGTTGCGGCACTTATGCGGAGATGAAGAGGCTTGCACAGGATAGACTTGCATCAAAGCAGTCTTTGGAATGAAAGCCACAACAGCACAAGACCTCTAATGCACAAAGATAACCTTTAACCTGCATTTTGTGGACTGGGCAAAGACAGCTTCTGGTGACACGTGTGCCTGTTTCACGTACTTACTTAAGCTCTCAGGCCGCTTCACCACCTGACGAGACAGCAGCTCTCCTAGCGTATCGAGTGAAAACTATAGCGTCCGTGACATTTTTTATGGTGTCACATACACATATATGTACGGCACCCCTTTCCTGTCACATCACGACAACAAACTATGCATAAAAACGCGCATTTTTGAGAGCACTTTAACCCATTACATCCCAGCGCATTTTTTGAGAAATGACGAGGTTTCTTCAATATATTTAGTACAATAATGTCAAATAACGTAAATAGATTCTTTATTTATTTTTTAAAGTACTCAGATGAACAGAACTGCATGATCTACAAACAAATTACTGGGATAATACAGTAGCCTATCTCATGTTTATACAAACATTCAGATTTTGGTATTTCCGTTCAACATTCATTTTCATAAGTAAATTATTGCAGGTTGATTATTTGTAAAGGTAAATTATATACGAGTACACTAACCAAAATTACACATACTCATTATATTTTTCATTGTTATGATATTTCTGTATTAAAAATATCTTTCAGTTTTGAAGAAAAAGCTTTATCACTTTTAAAATCTAATGATTTGCAGTTCTAGCCACATATGTACGCTGTTACATTATTCCATCTTGTTTCGTGCGGTAAGGTTCAAAGCAGTTGCGACAACTGGTAATGTTACATTTCTTACAAATGTTACTCCTGTGCCTTTGCGACAAGAAAACTGACGACGTCTTCGGGAATTACGTGTTGACGAAAAGTGGTCCTTTCCATCATATCTCACTTCATGGAATGCTCTTCTTGGTGTTGATAAGGGACGTCCCGCTCTGCGATTGGTAGCCATTATCAGATACTGGATAGCAAGACATCGACGGAACTCTAATAAATCCAGAGATCTTACTCCATGTATCATTCGGTATATGATCCAGCGGTTCACAACCACATAAACTATTCTCGTAAAAAGAGTCCAATATCATTTCTTACCTCGTAAAGAAGTGGCATATTTCCCAACAACTCAGTCAAAATGAACTTTTTTTTTCCTTTTAATCTCCAGTCTTCTGACTGATATGATGCCGCCCGCCACGAAATCTCCTCTGCCAACCTCTTCATCTACTCAATTATTTTCTGGGTGTATTCCAATCTCTGTCTTCGGGAATTTTGCACTCCACAGCTCCCTCTAGTACCATGGAAGTCACTCCCTGACGTCTAACAGATATCCTATCATCCCGTCCCTTCTCCTTGCCAGCGTTTTCCACGTATTCCTTTCCATTCCGATTCTGCAGAAAATCTTCTCATTCCTTACCTTGTCAGTCCACCTAATTTTCAACATTCGTGTGTAGCACCACATTTCCAATGCTTCGATTCTCTTCCGGTTTTCCCACAGTCCATGTTTCGCTACTATATAATGCTGCACTCCAAACGTGCATTCTCAGAAATTTCTCCCTCAGAGTAAGGCCTACATCTGTTACCAGTAAACTTCGCTTGGTAAGGAGAGCCCTTTTTCCAGCGCTAGGCTGCTTTCAATGTCACCTTGGTTGGTCCACCATTGGTTATTTTGCTACCTAGGTAATACAATTCCTGAACTTCATCTACTTCGTGACCGTCAACCCTGATGTTAAGTTTCTCGCTGTTCTCATTTCTGCTATTTCTCATTACTTTCATCTTTCTTCGATTTACACTCAATCTATACTCTGTATTCACTAGACTGTGTAAGTAGGCTGTTTAGGTTTTTGTATTGGTAACGCCACCTCTGTATGAAAATCACTGGCTGTGCTGTGTGAAGTCTGTGGCTAGTTTGCATTGTTGTCTGCCATTGTAGTGTTGGGCAGCGGCAGCTGGATGTGAACAGCGCGTAGCGTTGCGCAGTTGGAGGTGAGCCGCCAGCAGTGGTGGATGTGGGGAGAGAGATGGCGGAGTTTTGAAATTTGTAAGACTGGATGTCATGAACTTATATATATATTATGACTATTAAGGTAAATACATCATTTGTTCTCTATCAAAATCTTTCATTTGCTAACTATGCCTATCAGTAGTTAGTGCCTTCCGTAGTTTGAAGCCGGCCGCGGTGGTCTCGCGGTTAAGGCGCTCCGTCCGGAACCGCGCGACTGCTACGGTCGCAGGTTCGAATCCTGCCTCGGGCATGGATGTGTGTGATGTCCTTAAGTTAGTTAGGTTTAAGTAGTTCTAAGTTCTAGGGGACTGATGACCACAGAAGTTAAGTCCCATAGTGCTCAGAGCCGTAGTTTGAATGTTTTATTTAGCTGGCAGTAGTGGCTCTCGCTGTATTGCAGTAGTTCGAGTTACGAAGATTTTTGGTGGGGTAAGTGATTTGTGAAAGATATAGGTTAATGTTAGTCAGGGCTATTCTTTTGGAGGGATTTTTGAAAGTCAGATTGCGTTGCGCTAAAAATATTGTGTGTCAGTTTAAGCCCAGTCGTATATAATTTTTCAAAAGGGGACGTTTCATGTGTCGACCATTAGCCGAGAATACCTCACTGGAATCTTCTGATTTTTTCTTATAGTTTGTGTAATTAGTGTAGCTTTTGTTTATTGCTAGCGCGTAATTATAGAGAGAATTTCCTTTGTAGTTGTAATTTTTTATTGTTGTACAGTAAAACAGTTGTGGCATGCATGTAGATTTGCAGCAAGTATTTCGGAGCTGCGCTTGCAATTAACTAGATATTATTTTCAGTGCTATGTTAGTGTGTTCTCTTACTTTTGCTCTTCAAATTGTGTTTTTCTGTGTTGTCGTGTGAAATATTGTGACAATAATGGCGTGTGAAAAACGTGATACTAGGCTCCAAAGTAAACTGAGAAATGACAGTGAAGACGAAAGCAGTGTGTTAGCGCCACCGTGTAATGAATTAACTAATGTTCAACATTGTAATTTGGTAATTGTGCATAGGGAAATGGAGCGGGCGGCAAACAATGGCGTAGGCAGTGAAACAATTAGTGAACAGGGAAGCATTATCGATTGATCGGTCGGCAACAGCTCGCCTCAGGAATGCGAAATGACAGGACACAATTTTGCAAATACTGTAGATTCAGGTTTTGCATCCTCACCTGCGCCCTGTGTAACAAAAACCACTCTAAGAATTCACATCGTGGAGGGAAATCTTGTTCTTCCAATGCTTGTACGCGTTGAATGTGGTAAGGCCGCAGACGCTCCTCTTGCAAAGTGTGATGAACGATAGTATGCGATATACCCATGTGGTGGGCGATGCTTCTAGTACTCTGAGAAGGATCCTCCTGGATGCAGTCCAGAATTCTTTCCTCAGCTTTCAATGTACGATCGGTGCGTTGTGGGCCTCTGCCTTCTGCGCGGGGCAGTAAAGAGCCAGGATCTCTCAATCTAAGGAAATTAAATACGTACTCGCCAGCTGTATTCTGTCATGATGTAACAAAACCGGAAAGCAATTCAGAACAGAAGATACGTTTCGCATACGGACGAAAATTTACAAAGGTGCAGATAACTACTGTACTTTATTAAGATGTAAATGCATAATAATCGCATACAAGTAGAGAATTACAATGACACAAACCTTTGGTGCACAGCAGCAAATGTCTTTCGTGCAGGAGTCGTCGTTGTGAGAAGCGTTCTCGATAAATTCGTACAGCTGCTCTCGCAACACCTTTTGCCTCGCCATAAATTAAAAGCATATCGCGTAGTTGAGCTATAGTAAATCTCCTTTCCATCCTAACAGTTAACAGAGTTGCAATAACATCTGCACAGGTTACTCGCCTACTGTCGTCGCTCGGTGTATTACAATGACGCAGCCACTCAGGCCGCAGTTGCCTATGTGTTTACGATTTACGCTCGCGATGTCAATATGTGCAGCGGGCAATAAGAGGAACCGATTGCTTACGTACGTGCACGGCCAAGTATCTATTTTTCCAAAACCATTATCCTGAGACGAACTGCTTTTTTCTGGGACAACCTTAGGAAATACGCAAGCATGTTACTAGACTTTTTTGTCAAGCATTGCGAGATGTGCCATCTGTATAATTTTGGCGCCTTATACCGTTTACACCCTGTATATCAGGTTCTCAGAATCAATATCCGACTTATTTCATACTTGTTACATTTGATAATGGTGACTGAGCTTCACCGAAACTAGTCACGTAAACTTACTGTACTTTACTGCGACTATGGCTTGACTATTGTAGTGAAGTCAAATAAAATAGAAAAAACTTACACTTAATCGCTCTCCTTACAAAGTTTGTCAGTCTTATGAAGGGCGCATTCGGGAGGACGACGGTTCAATCCCACGTCCGGCCATCCTGATTTAGGTTTTCCGTGATTTCCCTAAATCGCTCCAGGCAAATGCCGGGATGGTGCCTTTCAAAGGGCACGGCCGACTTCCTTCCCCGTCCTTCCCTAATCTGATGAGACCGATGACCTCGCTGTCTGGTCTCCTTCCCCAAAACAACCCAACCCTCTTATGAAGGGCGTCGACGGGTATGCCCCATAACATTACGTTGGTGGTTTTACTGTACCAGCCTGTCGGCACGGCGGGCGTTGTTTGCGTTGCGGGAAGAACACTTACAATGGAGATGTCAGACTTTAAACTTCTATTTCACGGAATTACGAGACTATACCAGACAGGCTCCCTCTCCTGAACGACAGATGGTGGTACAACGAGCAAGAGCAAACATCACTGGTATTATGGATTCTCATCTGAAGGAGCAGCAGTTCGCCGAGGTCACTAGTTCGAGTCACGAGTAAACGCCCGTTGATGGACCATGTTATTAATGAACATAAGCGGCACCACAGAACCCGAAGACATGCCACTGACACAAAGGCTGGCACGTATGTGACAACACAAAATGACATAGCAAATGCCTTCAAAATGTTCAAATGTGTGTGAAATCTTATGGGACTTAACTGCTAAGGTCATCAGTCCCTAAGCTTACACACTACTTAACCTAAATTAACCTAAGGACAAACACATACACCCATCCCCGGGGGAGGACTCGAAGCTCCGCAGGGACTAACCGCACTGTCCATGACTGCAGCGCCTCAGACCGCTCGGCTAATCCCGCGCGGCAGCAAATGCCTTCGATAACCATTAAAACCGATTATATACTGCAGAAGAACACTACAGGACGGCCCTACAAGACGTTACTCACACTCTCTTTGGGACTCTCGATCGGGAGGTGGAAGTCATACTACTGGGGGAAATTAACGAGGACGAAGTGGTAGAAGCTATAGGTGAAATGAAATGAAATGGCGTGTGACGAGGGCCTCCCGACGGGTACACCGCTCGCCTGGTCTTTCGATTTGAGGCCACTTCGGCGACTTGCGCGTCGGTGGGGATGAAATGATAATGATTAGGACAACACAACACCCAGTCCCTGAACGGAGAAAATCTCCGACCCAGCCGGGAATCGAACCCGGGCCCTTAGGACTGACAGTCCGTCGCGCTGACCATTTTTTTTTTTTTGTTTTTTTTAATTTTTATACAAATAATATACCCTCAGCTGCTGCCAGGTTTTGTTGATATACCTCGATGTGGACAGATGAAAATGTGTGCCCCGTCCGGGGCTCGAACCCGGGATCTCCTGCTTACGTGGCAGACGCTCTATCCATCTTTTTTTTTTTTTTTTTTTTTTTTCCAGCACGGTCAAAATGGCAGGGCTCGTCCGGGATTTGAACCCGGGACCTCCTGCACCCAAAGCAGGAATCATACCCTTTTTTATTTTTTTTTTTATTCTTTATTATTGAACAAACGGAGAGTACATATATATATATACACAAAGCAAAAGTTCTTCAAGGTACCAGTTAAACATATACAAATGAGTGTTAGGTAAACAAATTATTAGAATAACGTGAAATACAACAAATTAGAACATATCCTGTTTTCCTCTTTTTTTTTGTTTTTGTTTAAAAATTTGTATTGAACAAACTAAAAGTACATATATATTAACTATGCAAGAGTTCTTCAAGGTACCATTTAAAAATATACAAATGACTGTTAGTTAAACAAAAAAAAATATTAAAAAGGAAAAACATTAAATACAACAAAATATAACATATTCTGTCTTCTTCCTTTTTTTTAAAAAAAAAAAATTGTGTTTGTTTTTGGTCGATGCATGAGAACGTGGATAAGGGTGTTGCATCATGTGACAGGTAGGCATGGTACACCCCAACTTTGAGGGGGGTCAAGGAAGACGCTGCGGAGATAACCGGCAAAAGTTTGTCGGTAAGATGGTTTTCGGGTGAGGGTGCTATGCGTGGTCACAACTTTGTACCAGAAGTCAAGAACTGTATGCGGACCACTCCGAAAGAGATATTCTAAAGCCTGTCCTCGAAACCAGATTAGGGTATGGTGCTTAGCAAGAGGGTAGTGAAATGTCTGGGGCAACAACAGGAAATCCGGGGTTACCGTCGTTGGCGGGGCACGGAGGTAAAAGCCCACGATTCGTTGGATGAGGAGCCATACGTTTTGTTTCAGGGGGCACGTAAGACGGTGCTCGTCGGTGTCTTCGAGCTGACAGTCAGGGCAGAGTGGGGAGGTGGCCAGTCCTATGCGATAAAGTCGACTATTAGTCGGGAATTTTCCATAGACTAAAACATACCAGAGTGCAGACACAGACGACGGTAAAAAGGGTGCATGCACACACCCCGAAACCGTGCGCCAGTTAATGTCAGGATGCTGTAGCACCATGGGGTCGCAAGGGTTGGACAGCATAAACAAACGATAATAATCTTTTGTACGGGGAGGACGGGTGACTGGAAGATCGGCCCGAACGTAGCTGAGTTCTATGAAACAATTGGCGACGTAGTACAATAATGGAGAAATAGGTGCCACATTGATAGGTGGATCGAGAGAAGCTGGTCGGAGGATATCTAAGAGACTGCGTGTTAAAGACGGGACCGGCCCCTGCCAGTGCCGCAACAGAATGTGGACAAAGAGTGCAGAAGAGCGTGCCCGCACGTTGATGAGTCCGAGGCCACCTTTTGCAGGAGGCAGAGTGTTGTAGCGGACTTTGAAAAGTGCCCCTGCTGACACGAAATATCCAAAGGCTGATTGGATGCGGCGGCCAAGGAGTAACGGCATTGGGAGGATCTGGGCGACGTGTACCAGTTTAGGGGCGACATAGATGTTGACATAGGACACACGTTGGAGTTGGTTTAAGTTACGGTGCACTTGACCGCGAACATGGTGCCGAATCGACTGCAAAAGCCGCCGGTAAGCCAGGGCCACCGTGCGGTGTGTGGAGCTCGTAAATTCGATACCCAAGTAACGAAGGGTGGCACTAACTGGGAGTGGGGTCGGCACCATAGCCGGGAGGCCGCGCCCAATGTGCATCATAGTCGATTTACGGACATTAAGAATGCTACCAGAAAGACGTCCATACTGGTGGATCCATTGGATGGCGTCATTGAGTTCCGTGGAGGAGCAGGTGAGAAAGAGGAGATCGTCCGCATAAGCCCTACAGTGAAAGGTGTGGTCACGCAAAGTGAGGCCCTGCAGTCTAGAGGTAAGTCCAGTGATGAGGGGCTCAAGTGCAATGGCATATAGTAAAGTAGACATAGGGCATCCTTGACGCACAGAGCGGCGTATAGGAATCGGTCCTACAAGCCTCCCATTGACTTGTACCATCGAGACCGCGGGAAGGAGTAACCGGCGAAAGGCATAGACAAAAAGCAATGGGAACCCCATACGTGTCGCCACCATGAGGAGGAATGGGTGTCGAACGCGATCAAAGGCACTCGTGAAATCGACGGATACCAGTGCTGCACGAAGGCGACAAACCGACGCCAGTGCAATGAGGTCACGGCATTCTCCTAGGGCTGTTTGTAAGGTGGCCCCACAACCACGTGCAGTCTGCTCAGGTGAAAGGACCGTAGGTAAGACGGTGCGTATGCGCGCTGCTAAGAGGCGTGCATAGATTTTATAGTCTGCATTCAGTAGTGTAAGGGGGCGATATGCAGAGACATGAGAACCTCCCTTCGGTTTAGGCACAGGTAGAAGAATACCAGTGACGAATTCAGGTGGAATTGGGAAGGACGGAGTAAAGAGTTCCTGAAACATTTCCGTCCAGCGAGGAAGCATTAACGTGGTGAACGCCCGGTAAAACTCCACTGGGAGACCATCTGGTCCGGGTGATTTGTTCTGGGCCCCTTTGTTGATCGCATCTACCACCTCTTCTGCGGTGATTGCAGACATCATGGACGTTGACTCCGCTAGGGTGAGGGTCCGATCAGGGGAAGGATGGAGATCATCAGGAACTGGCGTCGCCATCGGTTCATCATCATAAAATTGGCGATAATGTTCAGCAAAGGCGGACACGACCGCCGCCTGTGTTGTGTGGTGAACACCATCGGAGGTCGTGATGTTGGGGACGAAAAGCCGACGTCGACGACGATGGTCGGATGCGGCATGGATTGTGGATGGGTTTCGTCGTGGAGGAGGTCTTGTCGTCGGGAACGCACCACGACACCATGCAGTCGTGCACGTTGAAGAGAGAGGAGACGAGCTTTAGTACGTTGTCGTTCCCTGTGGGTGTCAGGTGATGGAGGGAGCGCATCGAGATCACGGAGGACGGCGTAGTGAAAATTTGTGGTGTCTCGATGCCATGCTGCTGCTTCCTTGCCACACTGTATGAAGGCCTTTCTGATCGCAGGTTTGGCACATTTGAGCCACCAATGGAACGTGGATGTGTACTGCGGAAGGCGTCTTTCGCAAGACGCCCATGTAGTGGCAATACATTGTCGGCAGTGTGGATCATTAAGGAGGGAGGTATTAAGCTTCCAGTAACCTCTGCTGCGCCACACTGACTGAGGTGGCAGAGCCAGGGAGCAAATGACGGCGCAATGGTCCGAAAATGCAAGGGGCCATCGTTCAGCTTGGGCGACTTCATTGCCGAGGTGAGCAGAGACATAAAACCGGTCCAGTCTGCTCGCAGAATGTGCTGTATAATGGGTAAAACCGGGGGTATTGCCATGAATTTTCTCCCAAACGTCCACTAGATGAAAATCTTCGATAAAGGTGAGCAGCGCCGGGCATGGCGAATAACCAGGTACTTGGTCCTGTGGATGGAGGACACAGTTGAAATCGCCTCCCATGATAAGGCGATCATAGCGTCCAGAAAACAGGGGCGCCACGTCATGTCCGAAGAAAGTGGACCGCTGCCGACGGTTCGTGGAGCCAGACGGAGCGTAGATATTGATGACGCGCGTGTCGAAGATGGTAACAGCCATGCCTCTTCCACAGGGAAGGATTGTCGTGTCCGTGAGTGGGATTCCTTCGCGTATGTAGAAAGCCACTCCACGCCCTGATTGATCACATGTGGACGTGTATGAGTCGTAGCCGGAGACTGGTGGTAGTGTGGCAACGCGTACTTCCTGAAGAAGGGCGACGTCGACGTCAGAGGCCCGAAGCATGTCACATAGGAGTTGCAGCTTGGGTGCAGTGCCGATCATGTTGATGTTCAGTGTGGCAAACCGGTATGTTTGTTTCAGTGGTGGTGGACGCGCATCTACCATCACCAAGGGAAGTAAGAGGAGTGCACCGACAGGAAGTCCCGTCCCATCAGCTGCAATGCCTCGCTTTTGATGTTAACAGGTAGCCTCGTCCGGCTGAGGTAACTCATCCGGAGGAGGGGGCGTACCTTCCTCAATGTCGTCCGCCCATGCTCCTGTGCCGTGGGTCTGTCCAATGTCCATGGGAATTGCGTCGTGGTGAGAGAGATCTGGAGTTGTCGGCGGGGAGACAGGCGTCTCAACCGGCGCACCGATCGTTACATTGTGCGTGGCGACCTCCATAGTGGCCCCGTCCTGCGAAACGTCTTGTTCATCGTGTAAGTTGTCCGCCGACCTCTGCGTGGAAATGTCGGCTGCTTGGGTGTCGTCTTCGTCGTCGCGGGTGGCAACGCTCTGAGATCCCGTGGGTGAACGGCGACGGCGTTTGCGCCTACGTGGCGAGCGTTGTTTGCGCACGTGTTCCTCAGTGTCGGACGACGGCAAGGAGGAGCGTCGACCTGGTTCGAAGGCGTCGGTGGGTACAATGAAATTGTCAAACAGGTGTTGTGAAGATGTACTGGTCTCCTCAGCGTCCGGTGCGGGAGCCTGTTCGGCGGCAATGTTGTCAGGTGGGACGTCTGTACCGTCCGTTGGTGACTGGGACGGTGGGACGTGCCGATCGGAAGGACCGGGCGACGGACTGGACGAAACTGTAGACGTGGCAAGAGCCGCTGCGTAAGTGACCGGTAGGGCGGTCATCGTGGGTGTGGCGGACGCTTCCGACAACGGGAGCTGCGCGACACGTCGTTGAATGCATTCAGACCGTAGGTGACCTTCTTTCCCGCAACCGGAACAGGTCCGAGGTTGGCCGTCGTACATTATAATGGCACGGCAGCCTCCGATACGCAGATAGGAAGGCACGTGTTTCTGCAACTCGATGCGGACCTGTCTAACACCGTTTAAAACTGGATAGGTCTGAAATTGGACCCATCGTTCGGCAACATGTTCCAGAACGTTGCCATAGGGACGGAGCGCCTCGATGACGACGTCTGCAGGTAGTTCGAACGGCAGTTCGAAGATCCTTATCGTCCGTGTGCCGAGACCTGCGTGATCGACGGTAACGGGTCCGACGTTGCCGTCGGAATGACAGAAGCGCAGTCCACGTTTTGCCTCTTGAAGCACCTTGTCGCACGCCGCATCGTTGATCATTTTGACGTAGACGGTACTGCTAACTATGGACAAGTGGATACCAATTAGATCCGTTGGTGGTATTTTAACTTCATCGCGTATAAATCGTTCTACCTCCAGGGCCTTGGGTCGGGCGAAGTCGGAACAAAAGTTGAAACGTAATGTCTTCTTCCGATAGTTGTGCGCCATGGTGGTCTAGAAGGAAAACGGCACTTACAGCGGCCGAAGTAAACACAAACACACCGTGCGCGCCTCGCCCGCAGCGCTCTGGCGCGTGACCGCCTCGCAGCACTGCCGGCGGCAGACTGACCATTCAGCTACCGGGGGCGGACGGAAGCTATAGGTAAGGGGGGAGGGGACAGTAAGTTTCAATGCTAGAAGGTGCACTCTTGAAGTTTTATCGGATCTCTCACCACTTGTTGGAATGAAATCTGCCGTGAACTAATGTCTCCCGACGTGCCACTTCAGCCTGCCTTTGCAGAGCGGCTGATCATTCCAGTACCTAAACCTTCAGGTGGCACACAACTTGGAGATTGCCGCCCACTATCGCTACTCAACTGTGATTCTTACATTTTTACCAGACTGATGGCGCCAAGGCTTACAAGAATACTACATCGTGTGATGTCACTTGGCGACATCCCTAGGCGGTAATAGCAACATCCATACTACGCTCGGTGAATACCGCGACTCGATCGCACTCGCGAAAGCATTTCGGCTACCCGGAGCTCTGACATCCATACACTTAATAGTAAAAAAATCACTGGATTACGTCTCCCAGCCATCAATATGCTGAACTCACCATTGTGCCAGATGTGTCACGTTAGAGACTACGACGCCCACCGACTTATGTGCGACCTCTCTGCGGAAGTGTGGCATCTAGTGATGAAGATGATGTCCTTCATTCTCGGCCTAGCTATTGACTCCACAATTGGTTTTTTTTCGGACAGAACGTACTACCCACGAGCCAAGACGAACACGGTGAGATGGCTAAGAGCCCAAGTGGTGCATTATCTGCTTGGCGAAGGCCTGAAGAATGTGCCACACATCTGGAACCACCTGGATGAACGACATACGGCGATTATGTGCAGCCCAAAATACAATAATACTTTTATAACTTCCTGGGGGGTGAGTTACGAGATCCTCCATTCAGCTTGGAACGTCCCAGCTATGAGAAGCTGAGTCTGGACACGAAAAACATGGATAGATTGACCATGACGGAACGGTTATCTCCCCCAGTTCTACGAGTTGTGGTGCCCGGAGGCAGAAGTGTCAGAGAGGACCGCTCTTATAGTCACCCACCAACGGAGAATTTTTTTTTCCTTAGTTATTCTAGAAAACGTATCATTTTGTCAGTGAAGAGCGCCCATTGGATCACATTGTAAACTCAAAAAAAGTGTATTTTGTTTACTTTGAAATGTTGCCTTTTCAAAGTGTTTTGATTCCTCTCCTACGTTTCAGTTCCCGGATGTAGCATGAAGAACAACAGGATCGGCGAGTGCGGCCACGAAAATCGACACAGCCCATTATTGTTTTGTGCTGAAAGAAGCAGTTTATGTCTATTATTTGTTACACCGCCTTTTTCTGACAAGAATAATTTTTAAAAAATGATGTTAAGAAAAGTCGGTAGAGCAACTGCTCTCTAAAGAAAGAGCTCCCGAGTTCAAGCTTCAAAAAAGAAAAAAAGTCGACAGGAGCGTTGTTATCAAAAGAAAAAGTACCCAGTTTGAGTCTCGACCTGGCGAACAGCTTTAAGTTGTCAGCAGGTTTCATTCCCTCTGTTCCAAGCTACTATTTATTGCAATATGAAACGCAAATCTCATCCACAACGACAACGATCAGTATTTGTTTGTCTGCTAATATCTTATTAATCAAACGATACGTCTCATATTATTCATTCGGATGATGGTAATCAGCACTGAGACACCCTGCTAAACCCGCAGGACAGGACAGATAGAATAAATTGTGGAAAGGGTCCAAAACAAGGGGCTGTCAGTTACACTCGAACATACAACTTTATTCCTTGATCAAACATTACAAGAGCCCAAAAGTTTTTTTTAACACACAGCTTTAATCTTTGGGACTTAATTACTTGCAGAAAGCCACTTTAATTTAAAAACAGCTGAAGGCCAATAAAATAAAACGCAAGCATAATCAGAAATTTAAAAGGCAAGCCTTATCTTACAACAGTTCTTTAGTTAGCGTGAAGTAAAGAAGTTAAATTCAAATCGACTGAAGGCCGAAGGCTTAAAAACTCAATTTCTTTTTTTAACGATAAAGGGCTTACGTGAAACAGTACTTTAAACTAGGCTGAAGGCCTTAAGAGTAAAACAACTCTTATTTAAAACACAAAACCGGCTAGAAGCAATACAAGTACCAACAACAAGAACAAATTAAAAAAATAAGGCAATACACACAAGGGCGCTCAGATGTTCGAGGGTCGGTCTGTAATTCAAACAATAACACTCGCTTAGGTGAGACAGGCAGTCGGGCCAACCATTCACGATCCGACGACTACCCAACCGACCGACAGTCAACGGACCCACCAACAAGATAACTTCCACTTCACCCGACCAGGGCAGAACAGGGAGTTCAACGGAACAACGTAGAAGATATTGGCACCCTCAACCCATCATACACGGGGCTGTCAAACTACACACCGTTTCACGAACACTGCACGAAAAACTAGACAATGCTAACGGCAGTGACTGTACGATAACAAGGACGAATCACAAGTCGGCACACACAGCCGACCCATAAGCGATCGCCAGCCAAATACAAGTCGTCAGACAAGACGACCGACCGACGGCCAACCAAAGTCGTCCCCACTCAAATCATGTGTGTTGGCAACGGTCGAGCGAGTCATGGAGGTCCGGACCTCACTGCTGCCGCGCCCCGACGGAACTTGCGATGCCTGCCAACTCAAACACTGCCAGGGCCGAACTAACTGCTGGCGCTTTCCAAGTGACTTCACGACACACGACGACCGGGAAGTAACAGCAGTGCCGCAAAGATAATACGGCAGAGCTTATATCGATAAGCGCTGCTGCTGCCGCTCACGGGCAGGCAAAGCAGCAACCCAGTGACACAAATAATTGAAAGTAACATAACGAGGTGGCAGTACGCCAAAAACAGGATGTTAAATAAGAGACGGCACGAACACGAGACATGCGCGGCTCAAGCACACCGAAAAAAATATTAGTAACCGTCTTAGGAGGGCGCAAAGTTGGCTATGGGGCGCTGAAAATAGTGTAGAACTGGTACCAGGCTGTCATGTGACCCTCCACCAATGACGCAAGTCATAGCAGTAAATTACTGTGAATGTGCCAAATGGTTGCATGATATCAGCGCAGTGAGACCGGTCGACGTGGAGACGTCAAAGAATGGCTGAAAGTTGCTCATGAATACACCGAGAATGAAGTTACCCGATTTGTTGGTGTATCAAAACAGACTGTCCAAGGAACACTGTAACACTCGCAGCCATGTAACGCTCCTTAAGAACAGCGGTCGTTACAAGCTTCTACCCGACAGGGAGGGGACACCGGTGTCACACATTGTCAATGGCAACCTGTTCTAAATTGGAAACGAACTATTTCCGCCAGTGAATGGGGCTACATTCCAACAATTTAATTGACATTTAGAGTCGAGTGTCTCGCAAAAGGGAATTTCTCTCAGCTGCACTCAAAGCTGCACGTCCTTACGGAACCATACAACACAGAAACTGGACAATAGGTGAGAAAGGGTGACTAGAGGCGAGTAGTACGGTCCGACTAGTTGCAATTATGCCTCTTTACAATGGAATTTGTTAACATCCAATACCAATTTAAGAGATAAGGAATCTTTCTGAAGGCATTTGTCTGGAGTGTAGCGTTGTATGGAAGTGAAACGTGGACGACAATTATTTCAGACAAGAAGAGAACAGAAGCTGTTGCGTGTAGTGCTATAGAATTCGAAGCTGTTAGCATGAGTGACATAAAAGTAGATATCTTAGGTGTTGCGAAACAACTCAAATCACTTAAGAAAGGCAAGTCTTCCAGTCCAGATGGTATACCAGACACAATAGCGCCTTTCTTAGCAATCATATACAACCGCTCACTTCTTCATCTACATCAACACCCATACTACGCAAGCCATCTGACAGTGTGTGGCGGAGGGTACCTTGAGTACCTCTATCGGTTCTCCTTTATATTCCAGTCTCGTATTGTTCGTGGAAAGAAAGACTGTAGGTATGCCTCTTTGTGGGCTCTAATCTCTCTGATTTTATCATCGTGGTCTCTTCGCGAGATATACGTAGGAGGGAGCAACATACTGTTTGACTTCTCGGTGAAGCTATGTTCTCGAAACTTCAACAAAAGCCCGTACCGAGCTACTGAGCGTCTCTCTTGCGGAGTCTTCCGCTGGAGTTTATCTATCATCTCCGTAACGCTTTCGCGATTACTAAATGATCCTGTAACGAAGCGCGCTGCTCTCCGTTGGATCTTCTCTATCTCCTCTATCAACCGTATCTTTCACAGATCCCACACCTATGAGCAGTATTCAAGCAGTGGGCGAACAAGTGTACTGTAACCTACTTCCTTTGTTTTCGGACTGCATTTCATTAGGATTCTTCCAATAAGTCTGTCTGGCATCTGCTTTACCGACGATAAATTTTATATGGTCATTCCGTTTTAAATCACTCCTAATGCTTACTCCCAGATAATTTATGGAATTAACTGCTTCCAGTTGCTGACCTGCTATATTGTAGCTAAATGATAAATGATCTTTCTTTCTCTGTATTCGCAGCACATTACACTTGTCTACATTGAGATTCAGTTGCCATTCCCTGCACAATGTGTCAATTCGTTGCAGATCCTCCTGAATTTCAGTACAACTTTCCATTGTTACAACCTCTCGGTATACTACAGCATCATCCGCAAAAGCCTCAGTGAACTTTTGATGTTATCCACAAGGTCATTTATATACACTCCTGGAAATGGAAAAAAGAACACATTGACACCGGTGTGTCAGACCCACCATACTTGCTCCGGACACTGCGAGAGGGCTGTACAAGCAATGATCACACGCACGGCACAGCGGACACACCAGGAACCGCGGTGTTGGCCGTCGAATGACGCTAGCTGCGCAGCATTTGTGCACTGCCGCCGTCAGTGTCAGCCAGTTTGCCGTGGCATACGGAGCTCCATCGCAGTCTCTAACACTGGTAGCATGCCGCGACAGCGTGGACGTGAACCGTATGTGCAGTTGACGGACTTTGAGCGAGGACGTATAGTGGGCATGCGGGAGGCCGGGTGGACGTACCGCCGAATTGCTCAACACGTGGGGCGTGAGGTCTCCACAGTACATCGATGTTGTCGCCAGTGGTCGGCGGAAGGTGCACGTGCCCGTCGACCTGGGACCGGACCGCAACGACGCACGGATGCACGCCAAGACCGTAGGATCCTACGCAGTGCCGTAGGGGACCGCACCGCCACTTCCCAGCAAATTAGGGACACTGTTGCTCCTGGGGTATCGGCGAGGACCATTCGCAACCGTCTCCATGAAGCTGGGCTACGGTCCCGCACACCGTTAGGCCGTCTTCCGCTCACGCCCCAACATCGTGCAGCCCGCCTCCAGTGGTGTCGCGACAGGCGTGAATGGAGGGACGAATGGAGACGTGTCGTCTTCAGCGATGAGAGTCGCTTCTGCCTTGGTGCCAATGATGGTCGTATGCGTGTTTGGCGCCGTGCAGGTGAGCGCCACAATCAGGACTGCATACGACCGAGGCACACAGGGCCAACACCCGGCATCATGGCGTGGGGAGCGATCTCCTACACTGGCCTTACACCACTGGTGATCGTCGAGGGGACACTGAATATTGCACGGTACATCCAAACCGTCATCGAACCCATCGTTCTACCATTCCTAGACCGGCAAGGGAACTTGCTGTTCCAACAGGACAATGCACGTCCGCATGTATCCCGTGCCACCCAACGTGCTCTAGAAGGTGTAAGTCAGCTACCCTGGCCAGCAAGATCTCCGGATCTGACCCCATTGAGCATGTTTGGGACTGGATGAAGCGTCGTCTCACGCGGTCTGCACGTCCAGCACGAACGCTGGTCCAACTGAGGCGCCAGGTGGAAATGGCATGGCAAGCCGTTCCACAGGACTACATCCAGCATCTCTACGATCGTCTCCATGGGAGAACAGCAGCCTGCATTGCTGCGAAAGGTGGATATACACTGTACTAGTGCCGACATTGTGCATCCTCTGTTGCCTGTGTCTATGTGCCTGTGGTTCTGTCAGTGTGATCATGTGATGTATCTGACCCCAGGAATGTGTCAATAAAGTTTCCCCTTCCTGGGACAATGAATTCACGGTGTTCTTATTTCAATTTCCAGGAGTGTATATTGTGAATAGCAACGGTCCTACGACACTCCCCTGCGGCACACCTGAAATCACTCTTACTTCGGAAGACTTCTCTCCATTGAGAATGACATGCTGCGTTCTGTTAACTAGGAACTCTTCAATCTAATGACACAATTGGTCTGATAGTCCATATGCTCTTACTTTGTTCATTAAACGACTGTGGGGAACTGTATCAAACGCCTTGCCGAAGTCAAGAAACACGGAATCTACCAGGGAACCCGAGTCTACGGCCCTCAGAATCTCGTGGACGAATAGCGCGAGCTGGGTTTCACAGGATCGTCTTTTTCGAAACCCATGCTGATTCCTACACAGTAGGTCTGTTCCTAAAGACTGGAAAGTAGCACAGGTCACACCAATATTCAAGAAAGGAAATAGCAGTTATCCATTGAATTACAGACCAATACCACTGACCTCAATTTTCAGTAGGGATTTGGAGCATCTACTGTACTCGAACATTATGAATCACCTTGAAGAAAATGATTTAGTGATACATAACCAACACGGATTCAGAAAATATCGTTCTTGGGCAACACAGCCAGCTCTTTATTCCCATGAAGTAATGAGTGCTGGCGACAAGGGATCTTAGGTCGATTCCATATTCCTAGATTTCCAGAAGGCTTTTGGTACCGTTCCTCACAAGCGACTATTAATCAATTTGCGTGCACATGGAGTACCGTCTCAGTTGTGTGACTGGATTCGTGATTTTCTCTCAGAGAGGTCACAGTTCGTAGTGATAGACGGTAAATCATCGAGTAGAGCAGAAGTGATATGTGGCGTTCCGCAAGGTAGTGTCATAGGCCCTCTGCTGTTCCTGATTTACGTAAATGATCTAGGTGATAATCTGAGCAGCCCCCTTGGATTGTTTGCAGATGACGCTGTAAATTACCGTCTAGTAAAATCATCAGACGATCAATTCCAATTACAAAATGATGTAGAGAGAATTTCTGTATGGTGCGAGAAGTGGCAATTGGTACTAAACAAAGAAAAGTGCGCGGTCATCCACATGGGTAATAAAAGAAATACGGTAAATTTTGGGTATACGATAAATCGCACAAATCTAAGGGCTGTCAATTCAACTAAATACCTAGGAATTACAATTACGAACAACTTAAATTGGAAAGACCACATAGATAATACTGTGGGGAAGGCGAAACAATGACTGCACTTTGCTGGCAGAAGATGCGGCAAACCCACTAAAGAGACAGCCTGCATTACACTTGCCCGTCCTCTGCTGGAATATTGCTGCGCGGTGTGGGATCTGTACCAGGTAGGATTGACAGAGGTCATCGAAAAAGTGCAAAGAAGGCGAGCTCGTTTCGCGTTATCGCGTAACAGGGGTGAGAGCGTCACTGATAAGATACGCGAGTTGAGGTGGCAGTCACTGAAACAAAGGCGGCTTTCTTTGCAGCGAGATCTATTTACGAAATTTCAATCACCAAATTTCTCTTCCGAATGCGAAAATATTTTGTTGACACCCACCTACGTAGGGAGAAATGGGCATTATAATAAAATAAGGGAAATCAGAGCTCTAATGGAAAGATTTATGTGTTCCTTTTTCCCACGCGTCATTCCAGAGTGGAATGATAGAGAAGCAGTATGAAAATGGTTCGATGAACTCTCTGCCAGGCACTTAAGTGTGAATTGCAGAGTAATCATGTAGATGTAGATGTAGAAGAATGCTGAAGATTAGATAGGTAGGTCGAATCAAAAAGGGGGAGGTACTGAACTTAACAGGGGAAAAAAGACATCTGTGGCACAACTTGGCTAAAAGAAGGGGTCGGCTGATAGGATGCATCCTGAGTGATGAAAACACTATCATTTTAGTAATGGAGGGATGTTTGAGGAGTAAAAGTTGCGCAGGGAGGCCAAGGATTGAGTACACTAAGAAGGTTCAAATGGGTGTGGGTTGCGGCACTTATGCGGAGATGAAGAGGCTTGCACAGGATAGACTTGCATCAAAGCAGTCTTTGGAATGAAAGCCACAACAGCACAAGACCTCTAATGCACAAAGATAACCTTTAACCTGCATTTTGTGGACTGGGCAAAGACAGCTTCTGGTGACACGTGTGCCTGTTTCACGTACTTACTTAAGCTCTCAGGCCGCTTCACCACCTGACGAGACAGCAGCTCTCCTAGCGTATCGAGTGAAAACTATAGCGTCCGTGACATTTTTTATGGTGTCACATACACATATATGTACGGCACCCCTTTCCTGTCACATCACGACAACAAACTATGCATAAAAACGCGCATTTTTGAGAGCACTTTAACCCATTACATCCCAGCGCATTTTTTGAGAAATGACGAGGTTTCTTCAATATATTTAGTACAATAATGTCAAATAACGTAAATAGATTCTTTATTTATTTTTTAAAGTACTCAGATGAACAGAACTGCATGATCTACAAACAAATTACTGGGATAATACAGTAGCCTATCTCATGTTTATACAAACATTCAGATTTTGGTATTTCCGTTCAACATTCATTTTCATAAGTAAATTATTGCAGGTTGATTATTTGTAAAGGTAAATTATATACGAGTACACTAACCAAAATTACACATACTCATTATATTTTTCATTGTTATGATATTTCTGTATTAAAAATATCTTTCAGTTTTGAAGAAAAAGCTTTATCACTTTTAAAATCTAATGATTTGCAGTTCTAGCCACATATGTACGCTGTTACATTATTCCATCTTGTTTCGTGCGGTAAGGTTCAAAGCAGTTGCGACAACTGGTAATGTTACATTTCTTACAAATGTTACTCCTGTGTCTTTGCGACAAGAAAACTGACGACGTCTTCGGGAATTACGTGTTGACGAAAAGTGGTCCTTTCCATCATATCTCACTTCATGGAATGCTCTTCTTGGTGTTGATAAGGGACGTCCCGCTCTGCGATTGGTAGCCATTATCAGATACTGGATAGCAAGACATCGACGGAACTCTAATAAATCCAGAGATCTTACTCCATGTATCATTCGGTATATGATCCAGCGGTTCACAACCACATAAACTATTCTCGTAAAAAGAGTCCAATATCATTTCTTACCTCGTAAAGAAGTGGCATATTTCCCAACAACTCAGTCAAAATGAACTTTTTTTTTCCTTTTAATCTCCAGTCTTCTGACTGATATGATGCCGCCCGCCACGAAATCTCCTCTGCCAACCTCTTCATCTACTCAATTATTTTCTGGGTGTATTCCAATCTCTGTCTTCGGGAATTTTGCACTCCACAGCTCCCTCTAGTACCATGGAAGTCACTCCCTGACGTCTAACAGATATCCTATCATCCCGTCCCTTCTCCTTGCCAGCGTTTTCCACGTATTCCTTTCCATTCCGATTCTGCAGAAAATCTTCTCATTCCTTACCTTGTCAGTCCACCTAATTTTCAACATTCGTGTGTAGCACCACATTTCCAATGCTTCGATTCTCTTCCGGTTTTCCCACAGTCCATGTTTCGCTACTATATAATGCTGCACTCCAAACGTGCATTCTCAGAAATTTCTCCCTCAGAGTAAGGCCTACATCTGTTACCAGTAAACTTCGCTTGGTAAGGAGAGCCCTTTTTCCAGCGCTAGGCTGCTTTTAATGTCACCTTGGTTGGTCCACCATTGGTTATTTTGCTATCTAGGTAATACAATTCCTGAACTTCATCTACTTCGTGACCGTCAACCCTGATGTTAAGTTTCTCGCTGTTCTCATTTCTGCTATTTCTCATTACTTTCATCTTTCTTCGATTTACACTCAATCTATACTCTGTATTCACTAGACTGTGTAAGTAGGCTGTTTAGGTTTTTGTATTGGTAACGCGACCTCTGTATGAAAATCACTGGCTGTGCTGTGTGCAGTCTGTGGCTAGTTTGCATTGTTGTCTGCCATTGTAGTGTTGGGCAGCGGCAGCTGGATGTGAACAGCGCGTAGCGTTGCGCAGTTGGAGGTGAGCCGCCAGCAGTGGTGGATGTGGGGAGAGAGATGGCGGAGTTTTGAAATTTGTAAGACTGGATGTCATGAACTGCTATATATATTATGACTATTAAGGTAAATACATCATTTGTTCTCTATCAAAATCTTTCATTTGCTAACTATGCCTATCAGTAGTTAGTGCCTTCCGTAGTTTGAAGCCGGCCGCGGTGGTCTCGCGGTTAAGGCGCTCCGTCCGGAACCGCGCGACTGCTACGGTCGCAGGTTCGAATCCTGCCTCGGGCATGGATGTGTGTGATGTCCTTAGGTTAGTTAGGTTTAAGTAGTTCTAAGTTCTAGGGGACTGATGACCACAGAAGTTAAGTCCCATAGTGCTCAGAGCCGTAGTTTGAATGTTTTATTTAGCTGGCAGTAGTGGCTCTCGCTGTATTGCAGTAGTTCGAGTTACGAAGATTTTTGGTGGGGTAAGTGATTTGTGAAAGATATAGGTTAATGTTAGTCAGGGCTATTCTTTTGGAGGGATTTTTGAAAGTCAGATTGCGTTGCGCTAAAAATATTGTGTGTCAGTTTAAGCCCAGTCGTATATAATTTTTCAAAAGGGGACGTTTCATGTGTCGACCATTAGCCGAGAATACCTCACTGGAATCTTCTGATTTTTTCTTATAGTTTGTGTAATTAGTGTAGCTTTTGTTTATTGCTAGCGCGTAATTATAGAGAGAATTTCCTTTGTAGTTGTAATTTTTTATTGTTGTACAGTAAAACAGTTGTGGCATGCATGTAGATTTGCAGCAAGTATTTCGGAGCTGCGCTTGCAATTAACTAGATATTATTTTCAGTGCTATGTTAGTGTGTTCTCTTACTTTTGCTCTTCAAATTGTGTTTTTCTGTGTTGTCGTGTGAAATATTGTGACAATAATGGCGTGTGAAAAACGTGATACTAGGCTCCAAAGTAAACTGAGAAATGACAGTGAAGACGAAAGCAGTGTGTTAGCGCCACCGTGTAATGAATTAACTAATGTTCAACATTGTAATTTGGTAAATGTGCATAGGGAAATGGAGCGGGCGGCAAACAATGGCGTAGGCAGTGAAACAATTAGTGAACAGGGAAGCATTATCGATCGATCGGTCGGCAATAGCTCGCCTCAGGAATGCGAAATGACAGGACACAATTTTGCAAATACTGTAGATTCAGGTTTTGCATCCTCACCGTTTTCTCAAATAAGTCAAGACACATTTTCTGCTGGACAAAATGTGAATGTTGCCGGTGCAAATGCACTGCCGAAAAGCTTAGTGGAACCGATTCCAGACACTAATGCATTGTTAATACAGCTAACGCAACAAATGGAACAAAATCAGAGACAAACACAGCAAAAGCTTCAAAAGTTAGACACAATGGAACAAAATCTTCAAAAGTTAGACACAATGGAACAACACCAGAGACAAACACAGCAACAGTTAGACGCAATGGAACAAAATCTTCACACCACGCTTGAACAAACACGTGAAGATTTAACTACTGAGTTACATAAAATCGAATCGAAATGTCAAAAAGTCTGTAACGACGCAAAAACACAAATTTGTGAGCATATTCAACCTATTTTTTCGCGGCATGAAAATGCATTACAGGATCACGAAGCAGCCATAAAAGAACTGCAAATTATTGTTCATGAAAATCATGAGACCTTGCAAGCTAAAATTGACTCAGTTGCATCTACCGATTCGGTTACACAACTTGCAAAAACTCAGGAAAACTTAAAGCACACAGTAGAAAGACACATGGAGGAAATTAGTTCATTACCAGAGAAAGTAGTTGAACTTTCGGATCAGCTAAATAATTTATCTACGAAGGTAGAAGATAATCTGAATGACACAAAACCGGTAGTCTTTAATGACACAGAGGAGTGCGAACAAATTAGGAAATTCAAACAAAATCAGAATCAAATTAATACGCAACACCAAAGAGAAATCCGGGAAGTACAAGATCAGCTGACACAGGTAATACAAGAATTACGTATTTCAGAGGCCACTCGCGCTCCAATACGGGAAGAGGGACATAGAAATACGGAACAGCCACAAAAAAATAACTCAGGGCACTTCAGAAATTATGAAAGAAATTGGCAAGGTACACCGAATTTTGAGATGGAACCGCCGAAACGACGTAACAATGACCGACATGTGACTCGCCGACATGATGATTTTGACTATAAGCTGTTCATTACTACAAGTAAATTCGAAACATTTAAGAATTCTGGCAACGACATTCATCCACAAGCATGGCTCCATCAATTCTCTCATTTTTTTCCTCCCAACTGGTCATTAGAGCACAGATTAGAATTTATGTGTGGCTACTTAGAGAATGAACCAACTGTAAGAATGCGATCGGTCATTCACGATTGTCACAGTGAAGGAGAATTTTACCATGCCTTCCTCTCAGCATATTGGTCTCAAGCTACACAAGATCGAGTAAAACATAGCATGATAATGATGAAACATTTCGAACAATCTGAATTTTCCAGTCTTGTGAAATATTTTGAAGACATGTTGCACAAGAATCAGTATCTGTCAAACCCATACAGCCCCTCAGAACTCATCCGCATTTGCTTAATCAAATTACCTGAACATTTACGACATATTATTTTGGCAGGACGTTGCAAAGACGACGTTGAAGCTTTTCAGGGACTCTTACAAGAATTAGAAATTGACACTGATAATCGCGGAATGCGAAAACAGGAACACAACAATTACAGTTCACATCCGTCGCAATTCCGCGATGAAAGAAATAATAACTGGACACGACAAGGCTATTCTCACAACACAAATCGCTTACCTCACAAAAATCTTGGTTACTCGAACTACTGCAATACAGCAAGCGCCACTACTGCCAGCTAAATAAAAGATTCAAACTACAGAAGGCACTAACTATTGATAGGCATAGTTAGCAAATGAAAGATTTTGCTCGTAGCACAACAATACATTACATTATAGTACTTTCTTCATCACGGCAATAAGCATAATAACTACGATATCTATACGCAAAGCATCTCACTTTTGTTTATGATGAGCTGAGTACATTGACTTCAGCAGAACTTTGCTTACAGAGGACGATAACTACGACACTTCAACAGAATTATCTTACAGCAAGACGCACATTTAGCGCTACTGGACACGCATTTCAGTGATTAATTTTGTACTTAAAACATTTATTTTTAAAGATTTTTGAATTACAAAGAAAGTTTTCCGTGATACACTTCATTCCATTGCTGTAATCTGTAACGCCTGAGGGTATAATTACATTAATCCTCAGGGGGGTACACACCTACTTTGTGTACCATGTGTTTGGCAAGCACAAGGAGCCCTAGTTAATATGGTATTTGCTTATACAACTTTACACATCGGTACCACATTTCTCCAACACAGAATTACCCAGCTATCTGATTATTTAACAGAAAAACAATTTTTTTTATGTCAGTGACACATGTTTACGCAATTACACAGTTGGATAATTTCACACTTATAAAATTGTATTTTGTCTGTACTTTGTGAACTGTTCATAGTTTTTTGGAACCATTGTGATACTATGAGAGCATTGAATGATGTATTTGGTATGGGATCATGATTTTAAAGTACGTTTGAGGTAGATGACACTACTGAAATGAGCAGAGCATTTTTTTTTAGGTTTTGAAATTATTGGAGGAAGCTACGACGATTTTGAGAGTTGACTGAGGTGTTATGATGTTATTATTACGATGACTATGTGTATTATGCTGTTGTAGTATGTTTATGATCAATAAGCTGATGCTATATGAGTTATTTGAGTATGCTACGTATCTGTTATGATGAAATATTGAAGAAGTGTCGACGAATAAGGTAAGGAATAATGAGTAGTGGTTAAGGACTCTGGTTTGTGAAAAAGGTTGTTGGAAACCAAGAATCGTACTTTAAGAGTTATGAAATGTATGTAAATGCGTAAATGTATTACAATGCCGACGAAAAGTTTTTGGACTCTGTTATATCAATAGGATTTTGTTACTACAGATTTGTAACGCAAATTCTTGACCTGTGAAATATTTTTATATGAGACTATCACTGTAGCGGAAACTGCTGTCGTAAATATTTCCGTAAGAAAGTTAAGTGACCACCTGCATGTAATGCGTCATGGGCACCCAGCTGTGTCAGACGCCTGGAGAAAAAGCCATTAGTGTGTGCCTTTTCAGAGGCACAGGTGGAAAAAAAAGAGGCCATTATCCTCGCTATTGACAATCCTTTCTAGAAAGCATCGCAAATACAACACGCTCAAACTTGAAAACATATGATTATACTGTGGAGCTCTTAATTTATGATATTTACTAAAATGCCTAATGAAATGATGAGAAACATTTCACGGCTATTGTCTTGCTAGTTGAGGGAAATGCCATATGGCTTGTTTTATGTGTTTATTAACTCATTTTGTTTAATATCTAGTTTCTAACTGCACTTCAGCGTTGGTTAAAATAAAATTTAATAGATGTACTAATATAAATATTTTATGCCTACAGATCCAGTAAATAATCTTATGATCTATTAAAAAAAAACCAAGGAGCATAAAAAGACATTTCCCATCACAGGAATTGCATACGGAATTTTCTTTTCAACTACTTGGTAATTTTTTTGGTAGAATAACTTATTGTGGTGCACCACTTTAATTACATAGACATTAAGATGTGAATAGACATTTCCCTTATCTGCATTGTTGTCTTTAGTGTACTATTTTTACTGCTTGAGCTTTGTCATGTTTAGGTATAAGTTATTGCATTTGCTGCTGCTGTGTGCCAGGCATAGTGCTACTAAATTTAACTTTGTATTACTCTGTTAAGCCAGTTTTACTACTGATTTATTTTTCTTGTTGCTGCACATTGGCTCATATTAGTTGTAATGTATCATTGCTTGGTAATTTAGATTTACTGCAGCTTGCTTTGACAATTTCCATTTTTTATCATTGTTTGTGTTAATTGTTTTGTGCTGCTGCATTGCCTCGTTCCTTAGTTTAGCATCTGAGCTCAGTAGATTTAAGTTAGCTTAAGATGGGGTAGGCTATATGAGAGAACGAGTTGTGATGAATTGGAAGAAATGCATTGAGAAGCTATAAGAAAATGGTTTGGCCAAAAAAGTATTTTGAAAGAGGATATGAGCAAAAAAGTAGGGTTTAGGGACAACAGGTTTATGTAGGATTTTCTTGGAAATAAATGATGAGGTAAGATAATGGAAAATAAATAATGAGGTAAGAAATATGTGAACATATAAATACAGAAAGCATGCTTGGATAGGATTTTTTTGGTGGAAACAAATGTTGAAATAAGACGAAAGATCTATGGAATGAAGTTTTAGGTTGGACTGCAGTACCAAATGTTACACTGAAAACAAACCCTGCCCTTTCCTCTTGTGTTCTTCTGCTATGTGTTTGTGTACTCTTGTATATTTGTGTTTTTCCTGTTTTTATATGTTTACCTGACAAGACTTATGTTGTAGAATTTTTCTAATACTCAGCTACATGAACTATGATGAGGAATACTGTTATCCTCAAATATAATTTGCATTAATAATATGTTATTTACTTTGTAAAGATGTTAGACATTATTAGATCTGTTCTGTTTTGTTGCTCATATGTGAAGTTGATGTTTCGTTTCAAAAGTTATTCTGCTCTTTATGTATGTACCTATGTCATAGTTCTTGTAACACTGATGTGCATGTTTATTTCTATTCTTTTGTAAAGTACTACAAATGTTATCTGTACTATTATGTTCTTTAATGATGTATTTTGTACCTTTGTTATTGTATTCTTATGTTATAAAATTGTAATTGACACCAGTTCATCATATTAAGTAACTTGTAAGTTACATTTCACTGCACACGTTTCTGTTGGTCATAGTATATGGACAATATGTGAGAAGTAGGGACTTATAGTGTTTGCACGTGTGTTAATAATTCAGCAAGGGACTGGATAACAGCATTGCTGGTTCTAAGGACAATTCCAAAAACTTAGTGAGTGCACAAGTGGTGGTTTATGTACTTGCTATATTGTCCGCAAGACTCTTCGATGGTGATTGTGCAACTGCACAGTTGCGATAGATGGCTGCTGGCCGTCTCTACAAGGACTACAGTGGGTCTGTATCTTTGATGGCCCACCAATACCATTATCTCTACAAGGACTACAGTGGGTCTGCATCTTTGATGACCCACCAATACCATTATTTCTACAAGGACTACTGTGGGTCTACACCTTTGCTGACTCACCAGTACCATTATTTCTATAAGTACTGCAGTGGGTTTGCACCTCTGGTGACCCACCAATACCGTAATCTCTACCAGGACTACAGTGGGTCTGCTCTGTGATGACCTACCTACCAATATCCTTCAACTTCGACTGACTCTGCTGTGGGTTTGCTCTGTTGTGGCCCTTTACCTGTCTGCATGTCAAGAGTCAGCACTGTCTTTCTGTTGGAAGGACAACAATACTTCTTCAAGACTGCATGGAAAACCACTACTTCCATGTGCATTTTATTTACTGCTCAGACATTGAGAAAAACACTGCTATTTTACTGTGATGAACGATCAGGACTGTCTTTATGGACTGTGGGAAAATGTTAGCTTTTGACCAACATTGTATTAGTAAGTGTGTGCACTTGATTTCTTTGTTATTGTAATTATAATTATGAAAAAATTTTAACAAATATGTATTGGCCAGTGCCCAAAACAATTTGTAAAATTTTTTGTGGGGAGCATGGGGGCTATGTAAGTAGGCTGTTTAGATTTTTGTATTGGTAACGCCACCTCTGTATGAAAATCACTGGCTGTGCTGTGTGCAGTCTGTGGCTAGTTTGCAATGTTGTCTGCCATTGTAGTGTTGGGCAGCGGCAGCTGGATGTGAACAGCGCGTAGCGTTGCACAGTTGGAGGTGAGCCGCCAGCAGTGGTGGATGTGGGGGGAGAGATGGCGGAGTTTTGAAATTTGTAAGACTGGATGTCATGAACTGCTATATATATTATGACTATTAAGGTAAATACATCATTTGTTCTCTATCAAAATCTTTCATTTGCTAACTATGCCTATCAGTAGTTAGTGCCTTCCGTAGTTTGAATGTTTTATTTAGCTGGCAGTAGTGGCGCTCGCTGTATTGCAGTAGTTCGAGTAACCAAGATTTTTGTAAGGCAAGCGATTTGTGAAATGCATAGGTTAATGTTAGTCACGGCCATTTTTTGTAGGGATTTTGAAAGTCAGATTGCGTTGCGCTAAAAACATTGTGTGTCAGTTTAAGCACAGTCGTATTTAATTTTTCAAAAGGGGACGTTTCAAGTGTTCATTTCATTCAGCAGATTCTGTAATTCTTCTTCACCTTCACTGTTGTTTTTGTTGTGGTCTTCAGTCCCGAGACTGGTTTGATGCAGCTCTCCATGATACTCTATCCTGTGCAAGCTTCTTCATCTCCCAGTACCTACTGCAACCTACATCCTTCTGAATCTGCTTAGTGTATTCATCTCTTGGTCTCCCTCTACGATTTTTACCCTCCACGCCGCCCTCCAATACTAAATTGGTGATCTCTCGATGTCTCAGAACATGTCCTACCAATCGATCCCTTCTTCTAGTCAAGTTGTGCCACAAGCCCCTCTTCTCCCCAGTTCTATTCAATACCTCCTCATTAGTTATGTGATCTACCCATCTAATCTTCAGCATTCTTCTGTAGCACCACATTTCGAAAACTTCTATTCTCTTTTTGTCTAAGCTATTTGTCGTCCACGTTTAACTTCCATACATGGCTACACTCCATACAAATACTTCCAGAAACGACTTCCTGACAAATAAATCTATACTCGGTGTTAACAAATTTTTTTCTTTCGAAACGCTTTCCTTGCCATTGCCAGTCTACATTTTATATCCCCTCTACTTCGACCATCATAAGTTATTTTGCTCCCCAAATAGCAAAACTCATATACTACTTTAAGTGTCTCATTCCCTAATCTAATTCTCTCAGCATCACCCGACTTAATTTGACTACATTCCATTATCCTCGTTTTGCTGTTGTTGATGTTCATCTTATACCCTCCTTTCAAGACACTGTCCATTCCGTTCAACTGCTCTTCCAAGTCCTTTGCTGTCTCTGACAGAATTACAATGTCGTCGGCGAACCTCAAAGTTTTTATTTGTTCTCCATGGATTTTAATACCTACTCCGAACTTTTCTTTTGTTTTCTTTATTGCTTGCTCAATATACAGATTGAATAACATTGCGGATAGGCTACAACCCTGTCTCACTCCCTTCCCAATCACTGCTTCCCTTTCATACCCCTCGGCTCTTATAACTGCCACCTGCTTTCTGTACAAATTGTAAATAGCCTTTCGCTCTCTCTATTTTACCCCTGCCACCTTCAGAATTTGAAAGAGAGTATTCCAATCAACATTGTCAAAAGCTTTCTCTAAGTCTACAAATGCTAGAAACGTAGGTTTCCCTTCCCTTAATCTTTCTTCTAAGATAAGTCATAGGGTCAGTATTGCCTCACGCATTCCAACATTTCTACGGAATCCAAACTGATCTTCCCCGAGGTCGGTTTCTATCATTTTTTCCATTCGTCTCTAAAGAATTCGCGTTAGTATTTTGCAGCTGTGACTTATTAAACTGATAGTTCGGTAATTTCACATCTGTCAACACCTGCTTTCTTTGGGATTGGGATTATTATATTCTTCTTGAAGTCTGGGGGTGTTTCGCCTGTCTCATACATGTTGCTCACCAGATGTTAGAGTTTTGTCAGGACTGGCTCTCCCAAGGCTGTCAGTAGTTCTAATGGAATGTTGTCTACTCCGGGGCCTTGTTTCGACTCAGGTCTTTCAGTGCTCTGTCAAACTTTTCACGCAGTATCATATCTCCCATTTCATCTATCTACATCCTCTTTCATTTCCATAATATTGTCCTCAAGTACATCGCCCTTGTATAGACCCTCTATATACTCCTTCCACCTTTCTGCTTCCCCTTATGTGCTTAGAACTGGGTTTCCATCAAAGCTCTTGATATTCATGCAAGTAGTTCTCCTTTCTCCAAAGGTCTATTTAATTTTCCTGTAGGCAGTATCTATCTTACCCCTAGTGAGATAAGCCTCTACATCCTTACATTTGTCCTCTAGCCATCCCTGTTTAGCCGTTTTGCACTTCCTGTCGATATCATTTTTGAGACGTTTGTATTCCTTTTTGTCTGCTTCATTTACTTCATTTTTATATTTTCTCCTTTCATCAATTAAATTCAATATTTCTTCTGTTACCCAAGGGTTTCTACTAGCCTTCGTCTTTTTACCTATTTGACCCTCTTAACTAAGAATAGCAATCTCATCAGCGAATCGTATAACTGATATCTCTTCACCTTGAATTTTAATTCCTCTCCTGAACCTTTCATTTATTTCCGTAATTGTTTCTTCGATGTGCAGATTGAACAGTAGCGGCCGAAGTCTACATCCCTATCTTACACCCTTTTTAATCGGAGCACTTCGTTCTTGGTCGTCCTCTCCTACTATTCCCTCTTGTATATTACCCCTTTCTCCCTATAGAATTTCGAACATCATGCACCATTGTACATTGTCGAACGCTTTTTCCAGGTCGACAAATCCTATGAACGTGCCTTGAATTTTCTTTAGTCTTTCTTTCATTATCAACCGTAACGTCAGAACTGCCTCTCCGGTGACTATTTTTCCTGAAGCCAAACCCACAGTTACCTTGCAAATCCTCAATTTTTCCATTATTCAGTATATAGTTCTTGTCAGCCACTTGGATATGAGCTGTTAAGCTGATTGTGCTGTAATTCTCTATGGCATTGTGTGGATGATAGTTATCCGAGTCAGAGGGCATACCGCCAGACTCTTAATTTTACACACCAACATGAACAGTTGTTTTGTTGCTACTCCCCCCAATGATTTTAGAAATTCTGATAGAATGTTATTTATCCCTTCCGCCTTACTTGATCATAAGTCGTCCAAAGCTCTCTTAAATTATCGTTCTAAAACTGGATCTCCTATCTCTTCTAAATCGATACCTGTTTCTTCTTCTATTACAACAAACAAATCTTGCTCGTCATATAGGCCTTCAACGTACTCTTTCCACCCATTCGATCTCTCCTCTGGAATTAACAGTGGAACTGCCATTGCACTCTCAACATTACCACCCCTACTTTTAATTTCACCGAAGGTTGTTTTGACTGTTCTGTATGCTGAATGATTCCTCCCGACAATCATTTCTTTTCGATTTCTTCACTTTTTTCATGCAACCATTTCGTCTTAGCTTCCCTGCATTTATTTAATTCCGCCGCGGCTTGCTTTTCTGAATTCCTGCCTACATCGATCAACTAAAGTATTTCTTCTGTTACCCATGGTTTCTTCGCAGTTACTTTCTTTGTACCTATGTTTTTTCTTTCCATCTTCTGCGATTTCCCTTTTAAGAGATGCCCATTCCTTTTCAACTGTACTGGCTATAGAGCTATTCCTTATTGCTGTATCTCTAGCCTTAGCGAACTTCAAGCGTATCTCGTCATTCTTTACTGCTTCCATATCCCTCATCTTTGCGTAGTGATTCTTCCTGACTAAACACTTGCACTTCAGCCTACTCTTCATCACTACTATGATGTGATCTGGGTATTCCTTCCCATCCAGTATCTGGTTTTGGAATCTCTGTCTGACAATGATATCTAACTGAAATAATTCGTATCACCCAGCCTTTTCCAAGTATACCTCCTCCTCTCGTGGTTCCTGGACAGTGTATTCGCTATTACCAGCTGAAATTTATTACAGAACTGAATTAGTCTTTCTCGTCTCTCATCCCAAGCCAATTTTCACCTGTACCCAATTCTCTTGCTACTTACCCTAAAACTGTATCGCAGTTTCCCATGACTATTTGATTTTCATCTTCCTTTACGTACTGTACTACCATTTCAATATCCTCATATATCTTCATCCTCAGCTTGCGGCGTCGGCATGTATACCTGAACTATTGTTGTCGGTCTTGGTTTGCTGTCGATTCTGATAAGAACAACCCTATGACTGAACTGCTCACAGTAACACATTCTTTGCTCTGCCTTCTTATTCATAACGAATCCTACTCCCGTTATACCATTTTCTGCTGCTGTTGATATTAACCTATACCCATCGGACCAGAAATCATTGTCTTGTTTCCATTTGACTTCACTGACCCCTACTATATCTAGCTAGATTGAAGCTTACCATTTCCCTATTCGGATTTTATAGTTTCCCTACCACGATCAAGCTTCTGACATTCCATGCCCTGACTCGTAGAACGTTATGCTTTCGTTGATTATTGAATCTTTTTTCATAGTAACCTCTCGGAGATTCGAGTGGGGGACTATTCCGGAATCTTTTGTCAATGGAGGTATGATCATGACACTTCTTCAGTTACAGGCCACATGTCCTGTGGATAGAGGTTATGTGTCTTTAATGCATCCTCATGCAGCTGATCATTGCTGATTCTTCCGCCTTTAGGGGCAGTTTCCCACCCCAAGGAGAAGAGTGTGGCCTGAACCTCTGTCCACTCCTCCGCACTCTTTGACAAGGCCGTTGGCAGAGTGGGATGACTTCTCATGTTGGAAGTCTTCGGCCGCCAATGCTGATTATTAATCGAAATTTAAACGACGGCATGTTTCGATCCGGGACCGAGAGTGTTTTGATTACTAATGAAACCCGCCACTCCTTTTTTATGGGAACCTTCATGGCGCCCAAAGTGTTGGGTGGAGACAAAGTGGGCAGGGGTTACAAACAGTGGCCTGGCCACCACGTCCATTTCCCACCCTCCGGAAACCAAGGAAAGCGTAAGGAACGTAGAACAGAGGTACAACAAACACCAATGGTTTATTTATTTATTTCCTTTTTTTTTTAAATTAACGTTAGTACCGTCGAGAATAGAAGGAAACCTGCGTCGCGAGGGGGAGGGCGGAGCAAGTCGTAAGACTCACTGAGACTTTCGACGCATAGTTATTCCGAGAAGAACAATCCGGTGACTAGAGACTATATCGGTTCTAAATGCAGAAGAGACGGGGATCAACTCTTCGTGACAGAAACACCCCGGATCTGAGGTGGGTTAAGGAAGACACTGAAAAGGAAACTGGAGAAAAATTGTCTGCATTTTGGACTGTGGACAACTGCATAATGGCGTTCATTAAGGAACTGCCAAAAATCAGGGGTACTTTTCTCACCATCAGCAAACAAGTAGTGTGCTGTGTGTCCACAAATCCACTTCACAGAGTTCGTCTTCGCTTGCGGGAAGTATCGAGTTCCCTGGCTGTGTGTTGAGAGTAAATCGAAGAAAGTAGCAGAAATAAGAAGAGCGAGATTAGGAGATTAACAGCATTAGGATTGATGGTTACAAAGTAGATGAAGTTAAGTAATTGTGCTACGTAAGCAATAAAATAACCCGTGACGGACGGATCAAGGAGGACACCAAAAGCAGACCAGCACTGGCAAGAAGGGCATTCATGACCAAGAGAAGATTACTGGCATCAAACTTAGACCTTAATTTTGCGGAGGAATTTCTAAAAATGTACTTTTGGAGCGCAGCACTGTATGGTAGTGAAACATGGACATTGGGAAAGCCGAAACAGAAGAGAATCGAAGCATTTGAAATGTGGTGCTACAGACGAATGTTGAAAATTAGGTGGACTATTAAGGTAAGGAATGAGGAGATTCTGTGCGGAATCGGAGAGGTAAGGAATATGTGGACAAAACTGTCAAGAAGATAGAACAGAATTGTAGAACATCTGTTAAGACATCAGGGAATAGCTTCCATGGCTCTAGAGGGAGCTGTGAAGTGTGTAAAGTGCAGAGGAAGACAGAGACTGGAATAGTTCCAACAAATAAATGAGGACATAGGTTGCAAGTGATACTCTGAGATGTTAAAAACGTGATTTTTATCAGCCATCAATGCTTATTGTCCGTAACGAAATGGAAATCAGCATTGAAGATTTGCCAACATCACAGATCCCTGCTGACAGAACTACCTGCTGTACATTAGCCTTCCAGAACCCCGAGAGTTCGAAGAAATAGGCGAACAGTGAAAACCTCAGCTGTGCTGCATCTGCAAGATTCTTAGCCCATGACAAAGTGTTATTAAGTCTTTCAGCCTTCGAACAAACACCACCTGCCTCCAGCTGGTCACAGGACAGCATCGACCTCCGGGCAGCATCGTCATTTAGCTGTCAGTCTTGAAGACGTCAACAACTCTTGTAGTCAGATAGGCAAACCTACGTTTCTAGCATTCGTAGACTCAGAGAAAGCTTTGACAATCTTGGCTAGACTCACCACGTTACCTGTGATCTGGGTTACTGATCAGTGATATCGGCTTGTAATCCCGTGTATACATTATTTACTATTTTTTGCAAACAGTAGTGATTTGTAATCGTTTCCTATCACCTGGCATTATTTACTCCATGAGAGTATGCCCATAAATAAGAGGCAGAAAATGGATGTAATTGAACAACATATTCAGTCTACAATCTCACAGAAATATTGTCAACATTTTGTGTCTTGTTCGGTTTTAGTGGTATAGTTATTCAATATTGGATATGTATTTCAGTATACCTTCTGCTCTGAATGGGTGCAGCGAGAATATCCTCAAGTGTGAATACGTGTTTAATTGAAGAATTTTATACACTCCTGGAAATGGAAAAAAGAACACATTGACACCGGTGTGTCAGACCCACCATACTTGCTCCGGACACTGCAAGAGGGCTGTACAAGCAATGATCACACGCACGGCACAGCGGACACACCAGGAACCGCGGTGTTGGCCGTCGAATGGCGCTAGCTGCGCAGCATTTGTGCACCGCCGTCGTCAGTGTCAGCCAGTTTGCCGTGGCATACGGAGATCCATCGCAGTCTTTAACACTGGTAGCATGCCGCGACAGCGTGGACGTGAACCGTATGTGCAGTTGACGGACTTTGAGCGAGGGCGTATAGTGGGCATGCGGGAGGCCGGGTGGACGTACCGCCGAATTGCTCAACACGTGGGGCGTGAGGTCTCCACAGTACATCGATGTTGTCGCCAGTGGTCGGCGGAAGGTGCACGTGCCCGTCGACCTGGGACCGGACCGCAGCGACGCACGGATGCACGCCAAGACCGTAGGATCCTACGCAGTGCCGTAGGGGACCGCACCGCCACTTCCCAGCAAATTAGGGACACTGTTGCTCCTGGGGTATCGGCGAGGACCATTCGCAACCGTCTCCATGAAGCTGGGCTACGGTCCCGCACACCGTTAGGCCGTCTTCCGCTCACGCCCCAACATCGTGCAGCCCGCCCTCCAGTGGTGTCGCGACAGGCGTGAATGGAGGGACGAATGGAGACGTGTTGTCTTCAGCGATGAGAGTCGCTTCTGCCTTGGTGCCAATGATGGTCGTATGCGTGTTTGGCGCCGTGCAGGTGAGCGCCACAATCAGGACTGCATACGACCGAGGCACACAGGGCCAACACCCGGCATCATGGTGTGGGGAGCGATCTCCTACACTGGCCGTACACCACTGGTGATCGTCGAGGGGACACTGAATAGTGCACGGTACATCCAAACCGTCATCCAACCCACCGTTCTACCATTCCTAGACCGGCAAGGGAACTTGCTGTTCCAACAGGACAATGCACGTCCGCATGTATCCCGTGCCACCCAACGGGATCTAGAAGGTGTAAGTCAACTACCCTGGCCAGCAAGATCTCCGGATCTGTCCCCCATTGAGCATGTTTGGGACTGGATGAAGCGTCGTCTCACGCGGTCTGCACGTCCAGCACGAACGCTGGTCCAACTGAGGCGCCAGGTGGAAATGGCATGGCAAGCCGTTCCACAGGACTACATCCGGCATCTCTACGATCGTCTCCATGGGAGAATAGCAGCCTGCATTGCTGCGAAAGGTGGATATACACTGTACTAGTGCCGACATTGTGCATGCTCTGTTGCCTGTGTCTATGTGCCTGTGGTTCTGTCAGTGTGATCATGTGATGTATCTGTCCCCAGGAATATGTCAATAAAGTTTCCCCTTCCTGGGACAATGAATTCACGGTGTTCTTATTTCAATTTCCAGGAGTGTATTTTGTAGAGCACTGAAAGACCTAAGTCTAAACACGGTCCCGGGAGTAGACAACATTCCATTAGAACCACTTATAGTCTTAGGTGAGCCATCCATGACAAAACTGTTCTATTTGGTGAGCAAGATGTATAAGACAGGCGAAATACCCTCTGACGTCAAGGAGAATATAATAATTCCAAGCCCAAAGATAGCTGTTTTGACAGGTGTGAAAATTACCGGACTACTGAAACCACATGGTAGCTGTAAGAGTCGAGGGACACGAAAGGGTAGCAGTGATTGAGAAGGGAGTGAGACAGTGTTGTAACCTATTCCCGATGTTATTAAAACTACACTCCTGGAAATGGAAAAAAGAACACATTGACACCGATGTGTCAGACCCACCATACTTGCTCCGGACACTGCGAGAGGGTTGTACAAGCAATGATCACACGCACGGCACAGCGGACACACCAGGAACCGCGGTGTTGGCCGTCGAATGGCGCTAGCTGCGCAGCATTTGTGCACCGCCGCCGTCAGTGTCAGCCAGTTTGCCGTGGCATACGGAGCTCCATCGCAGTCTTTAACACTGGTAGCATGCCACGACAGCGTGGACGTGAACCGTATGTGCAGTTGACGGACTTTGAGCGAGGACGTATAGTGGGCATGCGGGAGGCCGGGTGGACGTACCGCCGAATTGCTCAACACGTGGGGCGTGAGGTCTCCACAGTACATCGATGTTGTCGCCAGTGGTCGGCGGAAGGTGCACGTGCCCGTCGACCTGGGACCGGACCGCAGCGACGCACGGATGCACGCCAAGACCGTAGGATCCTACGCAGTGCCGTAGGGGACCGCACCGCCACTTCCCAGCAAATTAGGGACACTGTTGCTCCTGGGGTATCGGCGAGGACCATTCGCAACCGTCTCCATGAAGCTGGGCTACGGTCTCGCACACCGTTAGGCCGTGTTCCGCTCACGCCCCAACATCGTGCAGCCCGCCTCCAGTGGTGTCGCGACAGGCGTGAATGGAGGGACGAATGGATACGTGTCGTCTTCAGCGATGAGAGTCGCTTCTGCCTTGGTGCCAATGATGGTCGTATGCGTGTTTGGCGCCGTGCAGGTGAGCGCCACAATGAGGACTGCATACGACCGAGGCACACAGGGCCAACACTCGGCATCATGGTGTGGGGAGCGATCTCCTACACTGGCCGTACACCACTGGTGATCGTCGAGGGGACACTGAATAGTGCACGGTAGATCCAAACCGTCATCGAACCCATCGTTCTACCATTCCTACACCGGCAAGGGAACTTGCTGTTCCAGCAGGACAATGCACGTCCGCATGTATCCCGTGCCACCCAACGTGCTCTAGAAGGTGTAAGTCAACTACCCTGGTCAGCAAGATCTCCGGATCTGTCCTCCATTGAGCATGTTTGGGACTGGATGAAGCGTCGTCTCACGCGGTCTGCACGTCCAGCACGAACGCTGGTCCAACTGAGGCGCCAGGTGGAAATGGCTTGGCAAGCCGTTCCACAGGACTACATCCAGTATCTCTACGATCGTCTCCATGGGAGAATAGCAGCCTGCATTGCTGCGAAAGGTGGCTATACACTGTACTAGTGCCGACATGGTGCATGCTCTGTTGCCTGTGTCTATGTGCCTGTGGTTTTGTCAGTGTGATCATGTGATGTATCTGACCCCAGGAATGTGTCAATAAAGTTTCCCCTTCCTGGGACAATGAATTCACGGTGTTCTTATTTCAATTTCCGGGAGTGTATATATTGAGCAAGCAGTGAAGAAAACACAAGAAAAATTCGGTGTAGGAATTAAATCCATGGAGAGGAAATAAAAACTATGAGGTTTGGTGTCAACATTGTATTTCTGTCAGAGACAGCAAAGTTCCTGGAAGAGCAGTTGAACGGAATGGACATAGTTTTCAAAGGAGGATATAAGCTGAACGTAAACAAAAGCAAAACGAGGACAATGGAATGTAATCGAATTAAGTCAGGTGAGGCTGAGGGAATTATGTTACGAAATGTAGTAGATGATTTTTGCTACCTGGGAAGCAAAATAACTGATGATGGTCGAAATAGACACGATATAAAATGTAGACTGGCTATTGCAAGGAAAGCGTTTCTGAAGAAGAGAAATTTAACATCGAATATAGATTTAAGTGTCAGGAAGTCCTTTCTGAAAGTATTTGCTTAGCTTGTAGCTATGTATGAAACATGGGTGATAAACAGCTTAGTAAGACGAGAATAGAAACGTTCGAAACTAGGTGCTACAGAAGAATGCTGAAGATTAGATGGGTAGATCACGTAACTAATGAGGAGTACTGAATAGAATAGGGGAGAAAAGGAATTTGTGGCACAGCTTGACTAGAAGAAGGGATCGGTTGGTAGGACACGTTGTGAGACATGAAGGGTTCACCAATTTAGTGTTGGAGGGAAGCGTGGTGGGTAAAAATCGTAGCGGGTGACCAGAGATGAATACACTAAGCACATACAGATGGATGTAGGTTGCCGTAGTTACTCGGAGATGAAATGGCTTGCACGGGATAAAGTAGCATGGAGAACTGCATCAAACCAGTCTCTGGACTGAAAACCACGACAACAACAAAAGTTCTGTTTGTTGTTGTCAGTTACAAGACCAGGCTTATGCACGAGGGAATGGATGAACAGTTGGGATCTGTTAACCGACTTCACCTTTCAAGAACTAAGATTTTCTGGGAAATGCCTCAGCTGTAACTGACTGTGGAAATAATTTTAGCTTTAATGAATAGTGCTTCTTTCGTGTGCATGGGTTGCCATTACGATTTCTCTACAGGATCTCCTACAGTATCTTTTGCAAAGATAGTTCAGTAAACTCTGTTTCCTGAATTTAAGCTAATTAAAATTATAAATTTTTTTTTAAATTTATGTTTTAATCCATGGTTACTTTATTTTATAAAAGTTTTACATCTGCTTAGTTTCTCTGTCATGCTAGTTGGTATCATTCACCGCTAATCTTAATATCGTTGTCTAGTCACCATTCGCTGCTAAGAAGTGTTCCAAAATCTTTATCCGTTCCGATCACACACTTCCGAAGAGGTTGTTCTCTGTAAACACGACAAATGCACCGCAAATGTCTCAGGAGCGACTACAGATAAATGGTAACCTCTTGTTTTGGAATGAGAAACTGCTGCTGAAGGCCGGCCGCGGTGGTCTCGCGGTTCTAGGCGCTGAGTCCGGAACCGGTCGACTGCTACGGTCGAAGGTTCGAATCCTGCCTCTGGCATGGATGTGTGTGATGTCCTTAGGTTAGTTCGGTTTAAGTAGTTCTAAGTTCTAGGGGACTGATGACCTCAGAAGTTAAGTCCCATAGTGCTCAGGACCATTTGAACCATTTTTTGCTGCTGAAAGAGGAAAACTGATGTCAAGGAGTGCAGAATGCAGTGGAGACTATCATATTAATAGAGCAAGGATTACCACAGGAAGCATAGAATTGTTCTCATGATTAGACGACATCTTAGTCCGCCTCCATTGCTGCTAAGCGGAGGATCCCGATTCGATTCCTGGTACTGAAATAGGCATTTTTTTCCTCGATGGGAGAAGTACGAGGTGCTCTTAGCTTCATGAGGCCATCTGAGGAGCTATGCGAATCAGACGTAGCGGCTCCAAGGTAAAAAGTACCGACAAGTAAGAAAGCCGACGACTGGGAGAGTGGCGAGCTGAGCCTACGCCCCTCCACACCGCATCCATTGACGCCGTTGGCAGAGGATGACAGGATGACACGGCGCTCAGTCGGTCCGGATTGGACGATCAGGGCTAGAACATGGAGCCTTGCTTGCTAGGCGAGATCCTCAGACGCTAAGTGCAATGGTGCCCAAGCATATAGAACAAATCCTAATTATAATACACTACTGGCCATTAAAATTGCTACGCCAAGAAGAAATGCAGATGAGAGTATTCATTGGACAAATATATTATACTAGAACTGACATGTGATTACATTTTCAGCAATTTGGGGGCATAGATCCTGAGAAATCAGTACCCAGAACAACCACCTCTGGCCGTAATAACGGCCTTGATACGCCTGGGCATTGAGTCAAACAGAGCTTGGATCGCGTGTACAGGTACAGCTGCCCATGCAGCTTCAACACGATACCACAGTTCATCAAGAGTAGTGACTGGCGTATTGTGACGAGCCAGTTGCTCGGCCACCATAGACCAGACGTTTTCAATTGGTGAGAGATCTGGAGAATGTGCTGGCCAGGGCAGCAGTCGAACATTTTCTGTATCCAGAAAGGCCCGTACAGGACCTGCAACATGCGGTCGTGCATTATCCTGCTGAAATGTAGGACTTTACAGGCATCGAATGAAGGGTAGAGCCACGGGTCGTAACACATCTGAAATGTAACGTCCACTGTTAAAAGTGGTGAGCGAGACGTGTAACCAATGGCATACCATACCATCACGCCGGGTGATACGCCAGTATGGTGATGACGAATATACGCTTCCAATGTGCGTACACCGCGACGTCGCCAAACACGGATGCGACCATCATGATGTTGTAAACAGAACCTGGATTCATCCGAAAAAATGACGTTTTGCCATTCGTGCACCCAGGTTCGTCGTTGAGTACACCATCGCAGGCGCTCCTGTCTGTGATGCAGCGTTAGGGGTAACCGCAGCCATGGTCTCCAAGCTGACAGTCAATGCTGCTGCAAATGCCGTCGAACTGTTCGTGCAGATGGTTGTTGTCTTGCAAACGTCCCCATCTGTTGACTCAGGGATCGAGACGTGGCTGCACGATCCGTTACAGCCATGCTGATTAGATGCCTGTCATCTAGATTGCTAGTGATACGAGGCCATTGGAATCCAGCACGGCGTTCCGTGTTACCCTCCTGAACCCACCAATTCAATATTCTGCGAACAGTCATTGGATCTCGACCAACGCGAGCAGCAATGTTGCGATACGATAAACCGCAATCGCGATAGGCTACAATCCGACCTTTATCAAAGTCGGAAACGTGATGGTACGCATTTCTCCTCTTTACAAGGGGCATCAAAACGTTTCACCAGGCAACGCCAGTCAATTGCTGTTTGTGTAAGAGAAATCGGTTGGCTATGAGCACTATGGGACTTAACTTCTAAGGTCATCAGTCCCCTAGAACTAACTACTTAAACCTAACTAACCTAAGGACATCACACACATCCATGCCCGAGGCAGGATTAGAACCTGCGACCGTAGCGGTCGCGCGGTTCCAGACTGTAGTGCCTAGAATCGCTCTGTCACCCCGGCCGGCAGAAATCGGTTGGAAACTTTCCTAATGTCAGCACGTTGTAGGTGTCGCCACCGGCGCCAACCTTGTGTAAATGCTCTGAAAAGCTAATCATTTGCATATCACAGCATCTTCTTCCTGTCGGTTAAATTCCGTGTCTCTAGCACTTCATCTTTGCGGTGTAACAATTTTAACGGCCAGTAGTGTATGTATATTAATTTAAAATTAATACAAAACTTATAAATTATAATATTAGTACGCGAACATGAAAATTGAAGTACCGAATTTTAAAATTAATTATACAAGGAGCCCAGTGAATGTTATACAGTTTCGAAGGTGCTTTGCCATAGAGGTGCACAAAAAAAAATCATTTGTGAATGTAGCCATTAGGAGCGGTAAATGGTATTACATGCTTTCACATTCATAACTCTGATGCTACCTTCTCCATCAACGCATTAAAATCTCCAATACTTGGACATCGAAATTGTGGTGCTACCGACTTCTGATCTGAAACTTCCCGACAGATTAAAACTGTATGTCGGACCGAGACTCGAACTCGGGATCTTTGCGTTTCGCGGGCAAGTTCGCAGAAGAACTTCTGTGGAGTTTGGAGGGTAGGAGACGAGGTACTGGCATAATTGAAGCCGTGAGGACGGGTCTACATCTACATGAACATGGTTACTCTGCAATTCACACTTAAGTGCCTGGCAGAGGGTTCATCGAACTATTTTCATACTATTTCTCTACCATTCCACTCTCAAATGGCGCGTGGGAAAAAGGAACACCTAAATATTTCCGTTCGAGCTCTGACTTCTCTTATTTTATTATGATGATCCTTTCTCTCTACGTAGCTGGGTGTCAACAAAATATTTTGGCATTCGGAAGAGAAAGTTGGTGATTGAAATTTCGTAAATAGATCTCGTCGCAAAGAAAACCGCCTTTGTTTCAGTGACTGCCACCCCAACTCGCGAATCGTATCAGTGACACTCTCAGCCCTATTGCGCAATAACACAAAACGGGCTGCCCTTCTTTGCACTTTTTCGATCCTCCGTCAATCCTACCTGGTAAGGATCCCACACTGCGCAGCAATATTCCCGCAGAAGACGGACAAGTATAATGTGGGCTGTCTCTTTAGTGGATTTGTCGCATCTTCTAAGTGTTCTGCCAACAAAGCGCAGTCTTTGTTTCGCCTTCCCCACAATATAATCTATGTGGACTTCCCAATGTAAGTTGCTCTTAACTGTTATTCCCAGGTATTTAGTTGAATTGACAGCCCTTAGATTTGTGCGATTTATCATTTACCCAGAATTTATCGGATTTCTTTTAGTACCTATGTGGATGACCTCGTACTTTTCTTTTTTTAGTGCCAGTTGCCACTTTTCGCACCATACAGAAATTCGCTCTAGATCATTTTGTAATTGGAATTGGTCGTCTGATGATTTTACTAGACGGTAAATTACAGTGTCATCTGCAAACAGTCTATGGGGGCTGCTCAGATTATCACCTAGATCATTTATGTAAATTGCCGGCCGGTGTGGCTGTGCGGTTCTAGGCGCTACAGTCTGGAGCTGAGCGACCGCTACGGTCACAGGTTCGAATCCTGCCTCAGGCATGGATGTGTGTGATGTCCTTAGGTTAGTTAGGTTTAAGTAGTTCTAAGTTCCAGTCGACTGATGACCTCAGAAGTTAAGTCGCATAGTGCTCAGAACCATTTGAACCACTTATGTAAATCAGGAACAGCAGAGGGCCTATGACACCACCTTGCGAACGCCAGATATCACTTCTGTTCTACTCGATGATTTACCGTCTATCACTACAATCTGTGACCTCTCTGAGAGGAAATCACGAATCCAGTCACACAACTGAGACGATACTCCATAAGCACGCAATTTGATTAATAGTCGCTTGTGAGGAACGGTACCAAATCCTTCTGGAACTCTGGGAATATGGAATCGAACTGAGATCCCTTGTCAACAGCACTCATTACTTCGTGTTCGACAAGAACGATATTTTCTGAATCCGTGTTGGTTATGTATCAGTAAGTCATTTTCCTCAAGGCGATTCATAATGTTCGAGTTCAGTATATGCTCCAAAATCCTACTGCAAATTGAGGTCAGTGATATGGGTCTGTAATTCAATGGGTTACTCCTATTTCCTTTCTTGAATATTGGTGTGACCTGTGCTACTTTCCAGTCTTCAGGAACAGACCTTTCGTCAAGTGAGCGGTTGTATATGTTTGCTAAGAAAGGCGCTATTGTGTCTGCATACTCTGAAAGGATCCTGATTGGTATACCATCTTGACCAGAAGACTTGCCTTTCTTAAGTGATTTGAGTTGTTTCGCAACACCTAAGATATCTACTTTTTTGTCACTCATGGTAACAGCTGTTCTGGTTTTGAATTCTGGAATATTTACTTCATCTTCTTTCGTGAAGGAATTACGGGAAACTGTATTTAGTAATTCCGCTTTAGTGGCCCCATCATCGGTAACATTTCCATCGCTATCGCGCAGTGACGGTATTGACTGTTTTTTTGCCACTGGTGTACTTTACATACGACCAGACTCTCTTTGGGTTTTCTACCACATTTTGAGACAAAGTTTCATAGTGGAAACTATTAAAAGCATCTCGCATTGACGTCCGCACTAAATTTCGAGCTTCCGTGAAACTTAGCCTGTCTTGGGGAGCTTCTGAATTTGGCGTGCTTTCTTCGTTGCTTCTGCAACGGTGTTCTGACGTGTTTTGTGTACCATTGTGGATCAGTCCCGTTTCTTATTAACTTATGCGGTATGAATCTATCTATTGCTGTCAATAAAGTAGCTTTGAAATAGAGAGACACAATTTTTGTGTAGACAAAGTAATGGTAGTCGTGTGGACGGTGATATTGATAATCCTACTGCAGTTTGAAAGACAAATTTAAATGTGCACTGAACGTAACTCCAAATAATTATGAGAGTTATAACAGCAGTTTGATGAATTAACAGCGCAGATTTTGTAATGCAAACAATTTCGCACCTGAAGTTACTTTATGCGATACAACGGCATTCACATTGTGTTGTCATAAGGAAAAATTAATTTACTGCCGTTAACATAAGATTTATTTTCCAACGCTCTGCATCAAGGACTCGCTTCACATGATGGAACAATTTAAGAGAAATCAAAGAATTATTTCAAGAACACTCGTAGCTACAATGCAGCATTTGTTATGGTCATTTATGGAGCTACAATTTCAGATACAGTTTTACATGGAGTATATCACTTTAAGACAATGACTTTTTTAATCACAGATCAGGTCCAGTTACTCAATGGGTCGAATTTCGAGCACAGTCAATACTAGTTATTATAAACATGTAGATGTAGAAACACTACGGGGCATAATTCCCAATGTATTATCCTCAAACGCCATCGAAAGGAAGCCGGCCGCTGTGACCGAGCGGTTCTAGGCGCTTCAGTCCGGAACCGCGCTGCTGCTACGGTCGCAGGTTCGAATACTGCCTCGGGTATGGATGTGTGTGGTGTCCTGTGAGGTTTAAGTAGTTCTAAGTCTAGGCGACAGATGACCTCAGATGTTAAGTCCCATAGTGCTTGGAGCCATTTGAATTTGAACAATGAAAAGGAAGCAATGATTACTTACACATATTGTACACGGGTATGCAACACTAAACGATGTAAGTATTTCCGTATGATGTGTCACTGCCAGGTAACGTAGTCGATGAGACTTGGGTCAAAATAAAAAGAACTGCTACACTGTAGTACAGAAGGTAATTGATGGACGACAACGAGCAACAGGTCGAACCTCTTGGAACAAGGTCTGTCCGTTCCCCCGACTTACACTACGTCGATCACGTGTGGGATGCGTTGGCGCAACACGTCCACATGTACCAACGACCATTCAGAAGTTGGCAGCAGTGCTAGTGAATGAATGGAACCCCCTACCACAAGAAGTCCTACCAAACTTATAGCAAGCGTAGGAGCACGCTGCAGAACATGCGTTGCCGTTCGTGGTGACCAAACATTGAGATATGCTGCGGCTCGCGTTGGTGCCATTGCTAGGTAGGTGTCGTTTGGTTGGTGTAGTTACGGTTGTCATCTTCTTCTTCTTGTGTTCATTGGCGCCACTCCATTTGCAAGCGTTGTCTGTCCGCCAGTGGCAGTAGCGGCGGTTATCGAGATATAGTAATGGTGGTACTATCTTTGGGGCGACGATGTGGTGTTTCCGTGTCGTGTGAGCCGGCAGTTCGGTTGGGGACGGACGAGCAGCCAGACACACGCAGCGCGTAACCACGCCGGGACCACTGGCGTCACACATGCACTGCCGGATGGAAGGGCTGGAGTCGCGATGGGTACAACCTCGTTGTCAACCGGACCCAGGAAGTTTATGTTGAGTGGGTCTTAATTCAAGTAGTGAAACCTCCACCACCGTGAGATCTCGCGTTTTTGCTTGCGTGTTGCTGCTCGCAATGTCGCCGAGATGAAGAGCAGCGAGTGGACTGTTTGGGTTAGGAACCTAATTAGCCTTCCTTCACTTCTTAATATTAATTGTTGCATTCTATATGCTATTATTTGTGAAGTACAACCAGTGGTATTTATCCTGCCTAGTGGCCGCTAACGCCCCAGTTACCTGCCCTGGAGCTTAGCGTATGTTACAGCAGTGTACTTTTCCTCGTCTTGCCGCTGCTGTCCAGTAAGCAGTGGTTCGACAGCTTCCTTTATTTGTAGGCCTGGTGGTGTTTGTTATTTTTTTACTACTCTGGTAGTAGTGGTTCCTGTGTGCTTCCGGCCGGCCGGAGTGGCCGTGCGGTTCTAGGCGCTACAGTCTGGAACCGCGTGACCGCTACGATCGCAGGTTCGAATCCTGCCTCGGGCATGGATGTGTGTGATGTCCTTAGATTAGTTAGGTTTAAGTAGTTCTAAGTTCTAGGGGACTGATGACCACAGCAGTTAAGTCCCATAGTGCTCAGAGCCATTTGAACCATTTTGTGTGCTTCCGGATGCTCTAAACACTGGAGTCTGAAGACGTAGTGCTGACCGCCGGTTCCAGCTTCGGTGTGTTATTCCATCATTACATTGCTCGTCGCACGTTAGGTAGATTCGGCAAGTGATTATTGGTCATGCGCTTAAACTGACACAAGTCTAAGTTAGGCTACCATCTCGTGAAGTGAGTGCAACTCTTGGCTGTCTGTCTCATCGCTTGCGAAGTTTTGAGTGGCTTTCCCAGGTCAATCCTTGGAGCAACGTCTGCGCCCACCCTTCCCCCCCCCCCTTCCCCCTTGGTTTTGTCAGATTTGATGATTGTTTTCTTTAAAAAAATATTTTAATGACTGTAATTTCAAGTTTGAAGATGTTTAACTGGTTCTTAATAGGATTGCTAGTCCGGCCTTCAGCCGTGAAACAGTTTTAAACTATTACTATTGGAGCCTTCAGCCGACAAGTAGTTTGAATTTGTTGTCATTAAGGCCTTCAGACGTGAGTGTTACTTGTCTTAAAATTTTAATTAGACAATTGTATTACAGCAGTGAGATTTTGATGGTTGTTCTTTTAAAAATATTTTAATAAATGTAATTGCAAGCTGAAGAAGTTAACTGGTTCTTAAAAGATTTCTATACAGGCCTTCAGCCGTGAAACAGTTTTAAATTATCGATATGGGGGCCTTCAGCCGGGAAATAGTTGAATTTGTTGTCATTAAGGCCTTCAGCCATGGAACACTTATTAATTTATTGTCACCTTTTATTGGTTGTTGTTTCCAAGTAAAGTGTACGTGATTGAAAAATAAACTAACCAACAGTAATTGATTACGGCCCCGTCCACAATCTCAACCCAATCCTGCCTTCCTTGGTACCAGGCCTCAAACACCGTATTAAGAGCCGGCCGCGGTGGTCTAGCGGTTCTAGGCGCTCAGTCCGGAACCGCGCGGCTGCTACGGTCGCAGGTTCGAATCCTGCCTAGGGCATGGATGTGTGTGATGTCCTTAGGTTAGGTAGGTTTAAGTAGTTCTAAGTTCTAGGGGACTGATGACCACAGATGTTAAGTCCCATAGTGCTCAGAGCCATTTGAACCGTATTAAGAACCACGTCCGGCCTTTTTGTAAAATCCAGGGGACCATCGTCAATAGCGATGACCTCCGTGAATGAATAAAAGTGTCATTTCTGTTCCTCTCATTGCGTATTTCTTTCAGTTACCTTCTGTTCTCTACTGTAGTAACTGTTTCTATGTATCGTCCAAGTTTCATCGAGATATGTTACTTGGCAGTGACACATCACGCGAAAATTACTTTTGTCTTTCTCACGAGTGCATGATTCCAATTAGTTTGTTCACAGTTAGGATTGGGAAAGTGATAAATGCGTGCTCATGGGTAATCCCACGCAGCGGCAGTTGATGACAACAGCCGCCGAAACTCGACCGAGTAATCTCTTCTAGCTGTAGCATAGAGGTTTTATTTTCTTCTGGGGGCGTGCACAAATAGACTATAGCCTAGTGGTCTGAAATTTATTGCCTGAGTCGAGTACCGAATTAAGTGGCGAACTGCTTCACCGGCAGAATGCAAATTAACTCTCGTCTCCGCCTGTTGCAATTATTAATAATGAACGCACAGCCATCTCTATTATAGAAGACCGCGAACCGCCGACCTGTTTTTCATCCCGTAACTCGTTCCAGGCTGTAACTTCCTCAAAAGCGGACTGGCTGAAATAAACCCTCCGGGCGGGTATTCACTAAATTAGGAGGCGTTGTACTTCCATTAACACTAATTCCAGACCGTTACGGCAATATGCTTGATAAGGTTCGGCCGACGGAAGGTACACCGAGTTCCTTGTAATAAGCACTGACCGTCTATTTCTTACGTAGGAGATTAACAGCTACGCCTCGCACTGATTTAAGAAATTTGGAGGCGGGTCATACAGTCAAAATTGCGGTCCTATTTTCCAGCTTTCTGTGTGATATATGCTCCTTCAACACATTTAATATTTCGTTTCAGTGGAGTTGCTTAGAAATATACTGCTAAACTGCAAGAAATTATTTTTAAAAAATTCGTAAAACCTTTTTAAAAAGGACTAAAAGGTATGAACCAATTTATTCTAGCACCATATAGATTCGTAACTCCTTACGGAGAGTCTTCAAAATTTGTGCTTGTGAATCTTTAATAGCTATGGCAATACTTGTAAAACTAAAAACAAAAATGTGGGACTCGTGCAATAGATAACTGATGCTAAGTAGTTCATCTAAGTGATTACCAGTTTTATTGCACTACAAATGATATTAACTGTTGTTTGATTGTTGTTAACGACAGCTACTCTCTAATCTGCTACTATTACCTACTGCATACGCCCTAAATTTTTTTCGTTTTAGCTGTCATAATAAAAATTGGCAAGCACAGATTTTCATGACTATCTGCATGGCGCTAGAAATCTTTATGGGGATAGAGACACTTATTTTATATCTTTTATTCGTTTTTAAAAGCGCGTTATACTAAAAAAATATTCAAGTAATTATTTTCTGTTTTCTAGTTTTGTGTGTGTGATATTTTTCAAACGATTCTTAACATTTTTATGAGATTACAACAGAGATGTGCCTTAAATTTCAGGTTTATTTCAGTTTCTCTTCACCTGTGTTCACCAGCATGTTGCTTCCTCCTATGCATATCTCGCGAAAAGAGCGTGCAGAGTAGAAGTTAGAGAGCTTCGACCTGAACGGCCTACATGAAATCGTTCTTAGCGCGAGACGTTTATGACTGGAACAGGAAAAGATGGAAATAGCAGTGGTACGCAACACCAGACAAGGATGTTGAGTTAAAATTGCATTGTTATCAAGTTCTGGGCTATGCTAAATTGAAACTCTCAAGTCTCTAGCTCTCGAGAAGTTAATTTGAACTCAATTACAAAATTTGTACCAAACAGAGAAACAAATAAGAAAGTGACCTAATAAAAATTGTTCAGACAAAGGAAGCAGTTGATTTGACATGTACAAGCCGATTGAAAAGATAACATCAGAGAAGACACATTTAAAAAATCTGCCGAGATATCCTCAAATACAGGGTATTCAACTACGCCTGCCGCTGTCGTTTTATGCAACCAGCAATGTAAATGTGGCTGCCTAAACCATGCGCGAGATTTTCATATTCTTTCGCGTTCTACGCGCAAACTAGTAGCCCTGCAGAAAAAAAAATGAGCAGGCCATTTTTGCAGAAAATTTAATGTAGTTAAATTTTGTACTTTCGCTGGATGACAGGGTTTTTGAGTTGTTCATTATTCAAGGAAAACGTACAAAATTGACCTTCAAACGTAACTCCAAATCACGCTCATCCCTCACCAGTCAGGATTTCTAGCATGTTGCTCGTGGCAGTCCCTCCCATCACTACAAAAATCTCTGACTACAGGAACTATTCTCGATATTCAGCCTTTTCTGTCTCTATTCATTGGGCTAATACGCCACCTGCATAGCTATTTCGTCAAGATTATTAATTTAAATTTGAGCGTGAGGGTAATGACGGAATAACGACTGTTGTAAAACTACACGTAAACTTCACAAGCACAATAGCCTCATAGTCAGAAGGCCTGAGGAATACAGCGATTCACAGCTTATTTTATGCTGTTAAAATTCACAAAATTGTTAAGTAAAATTTACACAGATGTGTATTTCACAATTTGTAAGTGTCCTATTAAACCGGTGGCGTAATAAGGCCAGCAAATGAAGACCAAAAACAGTTCGAATGTGGGAAATAATTGGTGCAGTCGCAAATTTTTGGACAGTGGTAGGAGGGAGTGCTACGAATAAAATATTAGAAATCCTAACCGATGAGAACTGAGAGTGGATGTGAGCGTGTGTTTTTCTTGAGTAACTCGGAAACCGAGGCCTCTAGCAATAGCATACACTAGTACAAAAGGTAACTTCATTAAATTTCCTACAAAAAAGGATAGGCGCGTTCGAAAAAGGTGTATTTCAAAGACAGTGTTTTATAGGAAGAGGTTAGGCGACGCTGTAAGAAGAGAGCCGCAATATCTCTGTGATCTTCCCCTACAATACCTGTTCACTATAGACTAACTCACACTGGCCGCTTGTCACGTCACGTCTCGTCCCGTCGAAACATTCAGCAAATCATTTCAAATGACAGTATCCACATTGGCCGTCCCGTCCCATGACGTCACGTCACGGCACCGTTAAGGCCAACGAGTTAAAATTTCATAGAGTGGCTGAGATACTAGTTACAGCGCTCCTAGCGGCAACCAACGCTAACTCGGCCGCCATGTTCTCCTTAGTCAAAACATTAGGAAAGCGTTACTGTTGTTTGAGTTGCAAGTGTGTCAGCTGCTGTGATATTACTGCAATATTTAACTTTTCTAGTTGACTTTTTTGTTACAAAATATAAAGTCAACAAGCCTGCAGTGTGTTCAGCGTTCAACTGCACAAATCGCAGCGATAAAACAACAAATATTTCATATTATAAGTAAGTATATTAGTACCGAAATACGACACACGTTTTTTAATGTTTATTAAAGAGTCATTTGCATTGGAACTGTAATTATGATTAAGACAAATGCAGGAAAGTAATTTATTTATCGTTGATTACAGATTTCCTTTAAAAGATAAGGAAATTACGAAAAGATGGGTTATAAATATGAAACGAGAAAACTGGTTTCCTACTACAGCCAGTTACCTCTGTTCAGCTCATTTTGAAGAGAAATATATGTACCACACAAATTTCCAGAGGCGCCTTTTGTCAAAAGCAGGACCTACTATCTTTAACTTTCCACCACATTTACAAAAGCAAGATAAAGTATTACGACCACAACCCAGAAAGCGATCTTTCGACAATTTGCAAGATAGTGCTGTTACAGTGACATTATTAGCACAAAGTAAGTCAATGATTTAATTTTACTCCGTGTTCTTATTACTTTGAATTACATACTTTCTGTTATAATCTTATCGTGTAACTCTGTTATAAACTTATGATGTAACTGCATTCTTTCAGTGCCTGTCGGACCCATATCTGTTTCTGCTGACCGCAATTACTGTCTACCAAGCCCTAAGAAGTTGAAAACACAACATAACAGAGTACAAGCAGAGAATGTGCGACTAAAGAAGCGGATAAAGCAAATGAAGCAACTTAGTGTACGACACAAAATAAGAATAGTGCAGTTACAGACTTTAGTTGCTGGTTTGAGAAGAAGGCTATGTAGTTCAGTTTCTGATATGTTAAACAGTGAACATGTAGTTGGTTTGTTGAAGGAGCTATTGGAACTTCAGTGCTAAAGTATGCCATTATTCTCAGCAAATAAGGAAATTTGCCCTGACCCTACACTTTTATTCCGCCAAGGCATAGCGACAAAAATATCGCATTTCTGCGCCCGTTGCTGTTTCTAATAGTTAACCACAGCATATTTAGAAGTTTCACCGTAATATTCTGGTGGTACCTGCTCTAATTGCATTAATTTATGGGCAACAAGTAACATTATAGTGGATGGACAGACTTATTTGAGTTGTCTTGTAGTGTTATCTACATCGAAAAGTTTAGCCATATTTCGACAAAAACATCCCTTTTCGCTGTCAGTGTACACTGAAATCACTGCTGTCCATTGCTTTTTTTAGAAAAAATAAAGCTAGTATGGGCTATTTCAAGTAAGTCAAACGCGGTTACAAGGGGGCGGGACACAGCAGACGAATGCCTTGACTAAAGAAAACATGGCGGCCAGAACTTCAATTTGCTTCAAACATGGCGGACCTATAGCCACTCTATGAAATTTTAACTCGTTGGTTAAGGTACCCCGGCAAGAAAGTTTTGACGGCTGACGTCATCTGTCCGTTGTTGGCCACGAGACCCCCCAGCTCATTTCCTCCCGATATACGGCCATACACAGGTCTCCATATTTCGTTTAGTTTTGGTTTGAGTGGTTAATGTTACTTGTTTTTGTTTGTTATTTGTTATAAAATTGTTTCGTTTCGTTATATCTTTTGTTAAAATTTATAATAAATGACGGAAGATTAATTGAAGAGTGAGGCAACAGTCTGAATTGTATGACATGAGCGTACCAACTTACTTGCGCTGTACTACATTTTTTAAGTGGGTGTTTATACATAATGGTAAGGCATTTCATATTTTACAATGAAATGCATGCAATATGGCTGCAACTTGAAGTGAAGAAAGTATTGTGATTAGTAAGTGGAATTTATTTGTATATTGTCAAGCATTAGCAGCGTTTCATAAAAAAATGGCCCGAAACCTTCAGACATTGCAAGCTGCTTGTTTGAATAGGTGTATGTGGCAGGCTATTTATTGTTAAGTAGCTCTCTGGATTGTGTGTGAAACAGTTTTGCAGGCATCAGTGATGAATATTTATGCGGTTTCGCTAGCTAATCCCAGTACAAATAAAGCATTTGAACTGTTAAAAGCCAAATACAAGACGTAAAGAAACTTAAAACAAACGAATTTTTCACGGGATGTGAGGGCAACTCATAACATTGCATGTCATTTAATAATTCTGGGTGCAGTTTGACGTAACAAATAAAACAAACTGATGCATCGGTTTTCTAAAACATAGAATGAAGATTCCTCTTCCTCGACTTCCTTGTATAGCGTGTGAAATTCCCTTTTTGTACCACGTAATGATAATTTTAGGAACCACACACTTTCTTGTGTTGTTTTGCTCTTCTGTCTTCCTTCTCTAATATACAAGCTACCCCTGCAAGCTGTGAACCATTTGAGTCCAATTAACGTAATTTTCGTGCAAATGTGGACTAAAATATTATCGTGAGTAAGCTACCACTCTGTGTTATGTGCACTTCACACGTAAAAACAGTTGAAAGTCGTCTTGCGAAACTCGCCACTCCGCCGAAAAAGTCAGTTGAGAACAGCCACGCGAGTTGAGATCACGTGACATGCCGTGACGTGACGGACAGTGTGAATACACCTTGATGAGACGGTGACGCGACGGACAGTGTGAATTTGCCTTACCTCGTCTTTTACAGCCAAGATCACTGTACGACTAATAGTTTAAGCACGGCGAGCGTTGCGCATGATTTTTGAAGGCTAGATGTAACATTGCGTGTTGGATACAATGACAGCATCACGTTTTCCCACACACACACACACGTGATTTTGCCACAGTGCGCGATTGGCAGGAAAACTCAACCGGGCTCACACATCAATAGGGTAGACATACAACCGTTTTCTATTTGTTTTCCGATTTCTTATCCACAACACTAATTTTATAGCTCAACAGAGTGTTACATGTTATTTTACATCCGCTACTTGGAAAGTACGCTCGTCACAGAGAATAGTCCCTGGCTAAGCTGTTCCAGCAATACTGGTTCACTGTCTCGTCCTTTCTAGCCGAGATCACTCAAATACTGTGGTTCTCTTCTCATCGCGTCGCCTAGCCTCTTCCTACAAAACTCTGTCTTTAAAATGAGCCTTTTTCGAATGCCCGTATCCAATACACAGGTTATGCTAATGTTATGTTGCTAATTTTACACCTCCGCCCTAAGTGCAGTCCAATCCACTCCTGCTAAGACAGTGTGGTTTCGTGTCCTCGGAACATTGGCAAGTACACAGGTAGAATTTCTCATCTTGTCTATATCATCAGTTGCTAATACCCGGCCGTAGGGCTTGTACCACCTATGTGGTCGGATTTAGTGTTACATAGTATACTCCTAGCTCACTCATTTGTTACATAGTTTAATTCTTAATTTCTTTGCGTGTTTTTGGTACTTGCATTGTTTAATTCATAAATTTCGGGCGTATTATAGTATTTGAGAGTTGTAGCATCGCGTTTTAGTACCTGAATAGTGTAAATTCGCGTAGTCGTTTGTCTACTGTTTTGTTTTGAACGGCCAGTGTCGGTTGGTCGCAGTCAGTGTGCTCCCTGCCGCCGTTGGATAAGCAGCTGAGCAGCAAGTCGTATACTCCTAGCTCACTCATTTGTTACATAGTTTAATTCTTAATTTCTTTGCGTGTTTTTGGTTCTTGCATTGTTTAATTCATAAATTTCGGGCGTATTATAGTATTTGAGAGTGTAGCATCGTGTTTTAGTACCTGAATAGTGTAATTTCGCTTAGTCTCCTTCCGCCGCCGAGCAGTGTCAGCAGTGCGCAAGTAGCAGCATTACTGCATTTACTAGGCAATCTTGTATTTTAATAACCGTTTAAATTTTGTCGATTTGTTTGCGCTCTCTGTAGATTAGTTCAGACGTTCTTTGCAAAACAGTTTTTAGCATGGATAGGGACTGCAACTGCTGTGTTCGGATGGAGGCTGAGTTGGCATCCCTTCGCTCCCAGCTTCAGGCAGTGTTGGCTTCGGTCACACAGCTTGAGGCTGTTGCCAATGGGCATCACTGTGGGGGTCGGGATGGGGGTTTGTCGGGGACGGCCAGCTCGTCCCACGCATCCCCTGATCGGACTACGACTGTGGTTGCCCGGGATACTGCCCGCATTGAGGCTGATCCCTCACCTGTGGTAGAGTGGGAGGTCGTTTCAAGGTGTGGCGGGGGGCGAAAGACATTCCGGAGGGCTGAACGGAAAGCCTCTCCAGTTTGTCTGACGAACCGGTTTCAGGCTCTGTCTCAGGCTGATACTGATCTTCGGCCTGACATGGCTGCTTGTCCTGTTCCAGAGGTTGCCCCTCAGTCTGCAAGATCCGGGCAGTCGCAGAGGGTGGGCTTACTGGTAGTTGGGAGCTCCAACGTCAGGCGCGTAATGGGGCCCCTTAGGGAAATGGCAGCAAGAGAGGGGAAGAAAACCAATGTGCACTCCGTGTGCATACCGGGGGGAGTCATTCCAGATGTGGAAAGGGTCCTTCCGGTTGCCATGAAGGGTACAGGGTGCACCCATCTGCAGGTGGTCGCTCATGTCGGCACCAATGATGTGTGTCGCTATGGATCGGAGGAAATCCTCTCTGGCTTCCGGCGGCTATCTGATTTGGTGAAGACTGCCAGTCTCGCTAGCGGGATGAAAGCAGAGCTCACCATCTGCAGCATCGTCGACAGGACTGACTGCGGACCTTTGGTACAGAGTCGAGTGGAGGGTCTGAATCAGAGGCTGAGACGGTTCTGCGACCGTGTGGGCTGCAGATTCTCGACTTGCGCCATAGGGTGGTGGGGTTTCGGGTTCCGCTGGATAGGTCAGGAGTCCACTACACGCAACAAGCGGCTACACGGGTAGCAGGGGTTGTGTGGCGTGGGCTGGGCGGTTTTTTAGGTTAGATGGCCTTGGGCAAGTACAGAAAGGGCAACAGCCTCAACGGGTGCGGGGCAAAGTCAGGACATCCGGGGACCAAGCAGCAATCGGTATTGTAATTGTCAACTGTCGAAGCTGCGTTGGTAAAGTACCGGAACTTCAAGCGCTGATAGAAAGCACCGAAGCTGAAATCGTTATAGGTACAGAAAGCTGGCTTAAGCCAGAGATAAATTCTGCCGAAATTTTTACAAAGGTACAGACGGTGTTTAGAAAGGATAGATTGCATGCAACCGGTGGTGGAGTGTTCATCGCTGTTAGTAGTAGTTTATCCTGTAGTGAAGTAGAAGTGGATAGTTCCTGTGAATTATTATGGGTGGAGGTTACACTAAACAACCGAACTAGGTTAATAATTGGCTCCTTTTACCGACCTCCCGACTCAGCAGCATTAGTGGCAGAACAACTGAGAGAAAATTTGGAATACATTTCACATAAATTTTCTCAGCATGTTATAGTCTTAGGTGGAGATTTCAATTTACCAGATATAGACTGGGACACTCAGATGTTTAGGACGGGTGGTAGGGACAGAGCATCGAGTGACATTATACTGAGTGCACTATCCGAAAATTACCTCGAGCAATTAAACAGAGAACCGACTCGTGGAGATAACATATTGGACCTACTGATAACAAACAGACCCGAACTTTTCGAATCTGTATGTACGGAACAGGGAATCAGTGATCATAAGGCCGTTGCAGCATCCCTGAATATGGAAGTTAATAGGAATATAAAAAAAGGGAGGAAGGTTTATCTGTTTAGCAAGAGTAATAGAAGGCAGATTTCAGACTACCTAACAGATCAAAACGAAAATTTCTGTTCCGACACTGACAATGTTGAGTGTTTATGGAAAAAGTTCAAGGCAATCGTAAAATGCGTTTTAGACAGGTACGTGCCGAGTAAAACTGTGAGGGACGGGAAAAACCCACCGTGGTACAACAACAAAGTTAGGAAACTACTGCGAAAGCAAAGAGAGCTCCACTCCAAGTTTAAACGCAGCCAAAACCTCTCAGACAAACAGAAGCTAAACGATGTCAAAGTTAGCGTAAGGAGGGCTATGCGTGAAGCGTTCATTGAATTCGAAAGTAAAATTCTATGTACCGACTTGACAGAAAATCCTAGGAAGTTCTGGTCTTACGTTAAATCAGTAAGTGGCTCGAAACAGCATATCCAGACACTACGGGATGATGATGGCATTGAAACAGAGGATGACACGCGTAAAGCTGAAATACTAAACACCTTTTTCCAAAGCTGTTTCACAGAGGAAGACCGCACTGCAGTTCCTTCTCTAAATCCTCGCACAAACGAAAAAATGGCTGACATCGAAATAAGTGTCAAGGAATAGAAAAGCAACTGGAATCACTCAATAGAGGAAAGTCCACTGGACCTGACGGGATACCAATTCGATTCTACACAGAGTACGCGAAAGAACTTGCCCCCCTTCTAACAGCCGTGTACCGCAAGTCTCTAGAAGAACGGAGGGTTCCAAATGATTGGAAAAGAGCACAGATAGTCCCAGTCTTCAAGAAGGGTCGTCGAGCAGATGCGCAAAACTATAGACCTATATCTCTGACGTCGATCTCTTGTAGAATTTTAGAACATGTTTTTTGCTCGCGTATCATGTCATTTCTGGAAACCCAGAATCTACTATGTAGGAATCAACATGGATTCCGGAAACAGCGATCGTGTGAGACCCAACTCGCCTTATTTGTTCATGAGACCCAGAAAATATTAGATACAGGCTCCCAGGTAGATGCTATTTTTCTTGACTTCCGGAAGGCGTTCGATACAGTTCCGCACTGTCGCCTGATAAACAATGTAAGAGCCTACGGAATATCAGACCAGCTGTGTGGCTGGATTGAAGAGTTTTTAGCAAACAGAACACAGCATGTTGTTATCAATGGAGAGACGTCTACAGACGTTAAAGTAACCTCTGGCGTGCCGCAGGGGAGTGTTATGGGACCATTGCTTTTCACAATATATATAAATGACTTAGTAGATAGTGTCGGAAGTTCCATGCGGCTTTTCGCGGATGATGCTGTAGTATACAGAGAAGTTGCTGCATTAGAAAATTGTAGCGAAATACAGGAAGATCTGCAGCGGATAGGCACTTGGTGCAGGGAGTGGCAACTGACCCTTAACATAGACAAATGTAATGTATTGCGAATACATAGAAAGAAGGATCCTTTATTGTATGATTATATGATAGCAGTTACTTCTGTAAAATATCTGGGAGTATGCGTACGGAACGATTTGAAGTGGAATGATCATATAAAATTAATTGTTGGTAAGGCGGGTACCAGGTTGAGATTCATTGGGAGAGTGCTTAGAAAATGTAGTCCATCAACAAAGGAGGTGGCTTACAAAACACTCGTTCGACCTATACTTGAGTATTGCTCATCAGTGTGGGATCCGTACCAGGTCGGGTTGACGGAGGAGATAGAGAAGATCCAAAGAAGAGCGGCGCGTTTCGTCACTGGGTTATTTGGTAACCGTGATAGCGTTACGGAGATGTTTAATAAACTCAAGTGGCAGACTCTGCAAGAGAGGCGCTCTGCATCGCGGTGTAGCTTGCTCGCCAGGTTTCGAGAGGGTGCGTTTCTGGATGAGGTATCGAATATATTGCTTCCCCCTACTTATACTTCCCGAGGAGATCACGAATGTAAAATTAGAGAGATTAGAGCGCGCACGGAGGCTTTCAGACAGTCGTTCTTCCCGCGAACCATACGCGACTGGAACAGGAAAGGAAGGTAATGACAGTGGCACGTAAAGTGCCCTCCGCCACACACCGTTGGGTGGCTTGCGGAGTATCAATGTAGATGTAGATGTAGATAGTAGGGCAACCTATCTTCGTGTACAAATGTGTTGAGCATCAGAAGAATGTGCTCCTTCCTCGTCTCGCCCTGATGATTTTGGCTTGTACCGCATATTTCGTAAACTCGTCGTTGAATTCAATAATCTGCACTTGTTTCAGTTCCCAGTCTATGCACTTCACCCTAGAAAAAGTACTGAGGACCCCTGTAGTTGCTTCCGAGTTATGATGAGAAAGCTTTGATGCCTTACACAGTATTCACCTATCGGATATCAACTCAACTCCCAATGGAGCAGCCAGTCTTGCCCTCCTAATTTCCACCTTTCCTAGAACTCTTACTTCCGATCCAGTACCAACACAGAAATATCATGTAGTGCACAATACGAAAACTGACAGTAACTTGATGGTTTCAATGGAAAATTCCCAATCCGAAGCATATACAGAAATTATCTTCTTCAGTTAAATACACAATTTCCCACACACTTCTAACATGACCTTGTCCTAAGCTTAGTGCCGAATTGGTTAGGTAAATCACCAGTTAATTTGTGGTAATTGTCAGCGTGCAAAGTACTGTTACCAGTCAATGGTATTAGAAATTGAATCCTACCCTGTAAACATAACCAATTACAAATGCTGATTACCTTAATCTACTATGGCCATACCACGGTACGCTAAACTTGCCATGTATCCTTACCCAGTAGTGGATTGCTATTAAATAGCTCCCAGTTCTCGCTTCCCGAGCACGGGGTCCTGGGTTTGATTCCCGGCGGGGTCAGGGATTTTCACCTGCTTCGAGATGACTAGGTGTTGCTGTGTTGTCTTCATCATCATGCAGAATGAGATTTTCCCTCTGCAGCGGAGTGAAAATCTCATTCTGGAAACATCCCCCAGGCTGTGGCTAAACCATGTCTCCGCAATATCCTTTCTTTCAGGAATGCTAGTTCTGCAAGGTTCGCAGGAGAGCTTCTGTAAAGTTTGGAAGGTAGGAAACGAGGTACTGGCAGAAGTAAAGCTGTGAGGACGGGGCGTTCATCATCATCATCCATCCCCATTACGGTTTGAGGAAGGCAATGACAAACCACCTCCACTAGGACCTTGTCTAGCACGGCGGTGAGGGTCTCCCGAATCATTCCGCTACGCTCTGTCAAGGAATATGGGACTTCATCATCATCAGTATGACATTATCACTCCCATCTGTAAACTACCCGCTCAGTTGGAATATCACTTCAAGATTAGTTTGCAGCCATTTGTGCTTCGTCTACATGTTTTAACTTTCGAGGCGTGCTCCAATAACAGGTGGTTGCTGCCACTTAACTTTACTGACTAGCATTTGATTCCTGTGGATGATCTCATTGCCCAGGAAAAAGGGCAAATTAATGTGGGTTGCCATGTGACTCAAATTGAGTATTGGCATTGGCAGAAATATATGTTACCTGTGACAGTGCCTCATAGCATTTCCTCTCCTCAAGCCCTAGTGCTGCTTAGTGTTATTATTTAGTTTTTGTACAAAATAGGTTATTGTAAACGATTCTCTAAACCACCACAACCTGTTGTTCCTAAGTGCCAGCCACCATACAACTTTAACAACCGGTGAAGAATGGGCACCCATCCCCCTCTCCTTAGACATGTATGGATAGTTATAAGATTAGTCATGTGAAGTGATTTTTAAAGGGATTTTTGGGATTGATTTCAGTACTCTTGTATTTAGCGGATAAAAATTAGTTTCATATTACTAGTGACAGAACAAAACTGGTAGTAATCAGGCTCTAAAATAGTTCTTTCCTTGTCGCTAATGGAAGTAATGTATTTTCATGCGGAAGAAACCCTATTTACTGTAATCCTTTTCATTGTGCAAACGCTCACCCTGGGCCACCCACTAATACCCGCCAGACGGAGTGTTGATGATTTATCGGCCTCACACCATCCCAGCATACATCACTTGCCACAGCACAGTTACATTCTGCAGCCGTACAAAGAGGCCTACCTCATGCCCATACAGGTACGTGGTCTCTACCGCCACATGCAATGCTCTACCCATCGCCACCGTGCACCGCACCTCTATGTTGTCACCAAACCACCCATACGAGTGTGCCAGGAAAGATATGACGAGGCCATGTTTAGTGAACCAAAACCACTCCATGACAAAAACGACTCAAAGACATAACAAAGGAAATATATTTTACACCCCTGTGAGGTAATAATAAATGAGCAAACTCTCCTTAGTTCATAAGTCCCACTCCTGCGCTGTTTGTCCAAGAGAGTTATGGCTTTCCATCACTTTATATTTGTTAAATATTTCATCATTAACTCCTGCAAAAGGGGAAGGATGTGTAGGTACTATCAACTTGGAAAGTGTAGAGGCAGTAGACTTCTAAATTGGATGCTGGGCAAACCACCCTCAGCCTCCCATGGCTTCAATGTGTGATGTTGACCTGTTCAGGTTATCACAGTAAGGAACCCTGAACAAGGGAGGCCGTCAGTGGGCTTTGTACACCCTCCTAAGCCGATGGGGCAGTGTGAGAGCGCCATGTGGTGCATCGGACGTGGGTACACATGGCACTGAGCAATGACGCTGCTCCTTCTTGCTCGCTGTCACCTGACCAGCTAACACATTCCTCTTCCACTCCCCTAAGTTATCCTTTACATTCTCGTCTTACTGGCCACCTCTACAGACCAGAGTTGGTTTTGTAGGAGCCACAAACGTGTACTCATTTTTGTAGAATAAACCCTCTGGGGTTCTTTATCCGGAACTGATGCATCCTTATTTATTCGACCACCCTGAACCGGATGCCCAGTTTCTGACTGCTTATGCCTTCATGTACAATTTCTTAACTTCGTCTACTTTGTAGAATTACGGTAAGTTTATTGCTCTGTCTCATTTCTACTACATCTACATCTAGATCCATACTCCGCAAGCCACCCAACGGTTTGTGGCGGGGGGGCACTTAACGTGCCACTGTCATTACCTCCCTTTCCTGTTCCAGTCGTGTATGGTTCGCGTGAAGAACGACTGCCGGAAAGCCTCCGTGCGCGCTCGAATCTCTCTAATTTTACATTCTTGATCTCCTCGGGAGGTATAAGTGGGGGGAAGCAATATATTCGATACCTCATCCAGAAACACACCCTCTCGAAATCTGGCCAGCAAGCTACACCGCGATGCAGAGCGCCTCTCTTGCAGAGTCTGCCACTCGAGTTTGCTAAACAACTCCGTAACGCTATCACGCTTACCAAATAACCCTGTGACGAAACGCGCAGCTCTTCTTTGGATCTTCTCTATCTCCATCGTCAACCCGACCTGGTACGGATCCCATACTAATGAGTAACACTCAAGTATATGTTGAACGAGTGTTTTGTAAGCCACCTCCTACTACTCGTCATTACTTTCACATTTCTTTGATTTAGTTTCAGTCCACTTTCTGTACTCATTAGACTGTTCATTCATTGCATCATGTCCTGTAATACTTCTTCATTTTTCACTGAGGATAGCAATGTCATCGGCAAATCGTATCACTTATCCCTTCCCCCTGAATTAATTGCACTCTTGAATCTTTCTTTTATTTCAGTCATTGCTTCTTCAATTTATAGATTGAACAGTATGTGTGGAAGAATGTAGCTTTGTCTTACATCCATTTTATTCAGAATATTTCTTTTGTGGTCTTCCATACTTATCATTTCCTTTTGTTTCTTTTAATTCCTTTTGATTCAAATCAAACAAATATGCCTTGATTTTTTAAAGTCTTGCTACCATTATCAACTGCAATGTCACAGCTGTCTCACTGGTGCCTTTGTCTTTCCACAGCCAAACCAACTGTCATCTAACTTAGGCTCAATTTTCTTTTCCATTCTTCTGTATATTATTTTTGTCCACGATTTGGATGCGTAAGCTGTTAATTGATTATGCACTAATTCTTCACAATTATCTGCCTTTACTATCTATGGGATTGTGTGGATGATATTTTTCCAGGAGTTTGATAGTATGTCTCCAGAACACTTAGTTGTCACTGTCCCCAATGATTTCGGAAATTCCGGAAGAGTATTATTTAACTCTTCAGACTTATTTGACTTTGAGTCTTCCAAAGCTCTGTTAATCTCTGTCTCTAGTAGTGGCCCACTGGATTTCTCATGTTTTCATATCGACTCCCATTTCTTCCTCAATCACAACATCAAGGAAATCTCCTTTTAGAGGCCTTCAGTATACTTTTTCTATCAATCAGCTCTCTCCTCTGCACTAAACAGTGGAATTGTCATTGCACTCTTAACGTACTGCCCTTGCTTTTAATTTCACCAAATGTTGTTTTGACTGTTGTGTTCTTTCCAATGACTATTTCTTTTTCAATTTCTTCATATTCTTCCTGAAGGCATTTCACCTTTGCTTCCCTCCACGTTCTGTTTATTTATTTTTCATAAGTGAATTATACTTCCATATTCCTGAATTTCCCCTGATCAGTTTTTTTTACACTTTTGTTTTGTCAATCAATTGGAATGCACTTTATTTTACCCAAAGTTTCTCCACAGTTACCTTCTTGTATCTATGTTAGCCAGCATGTGTCTGTCTTTAGAAATGTCCATTTCGCTGTAGATAAACTGTCTATGGCGTACTGGTTATCACAGTATCTACAACCTCAGAGATCTCTAAATCCATCTCGCCATTCCTCTTTACCTCAGAATCTCATTTCTTTCTTCTCTCATTCTTCTAGACGAACTGCTTAGACTTCAGCCCACTCTTCATCCTCATTAAATTCTGGTCAAAGTCTATTTTTGCTCCTGGCCATGCCTTACAACCCAGTATTTGATTTCGAAATATCTGTCTGACCATGATGTGACCAAACTGGAATCTTCCCCTTTCCCAAACATGCCGCCTAATCTTGTGATTTTTAGACAATTTATTTGCTTTTGAAAGCTGAAATTTACTGCAGGATTCCGTTAGCTTTTCTCCTCTCTCTTTCCTACACCAAGCATACATTCTCATGTAACTCTTTCTTCTGTTCCTTCACATACTCCTGTGTTCCAATCCCTATGATCACTAGGTTATCATCTTGTTTTAAATAATGAATTAACTCATCAAATAATTTCTCCATATCTTCAACTTCTGCTTGTGACAGCAGCTTGTAAACGTGAACAGTTGTTGTTAGTGTTGGTTTGTCATCAACTCTTGTGTCCGCCCCCGGTAGCTGAGTGGTAGCCAGCACGGTAGCTCAGCGTGTTCGGTCAGAGAGCTGGTTGGCCTCTGTAATAAAAAACTGAGTGGAAGGACCAACAACGAACTTGAACGGATGTCATGTGACCAATTACAACGATCAACAGCGAACAAAAAAAAAAAAAAAGTGGTCAGCCTGACAGAATGTCAATCCTAAGGGCCCGGGTTCAATTCTCGGCTGGATCGTTGTGTTGTCCTAATCATCATCATTTCATTCCAATCGACGCGCCGAAGTGGCGTCAAATCGAAAGACTTGCACCTGGCGAACGGTCTACCCGACGGGAGGCCCTAGTCACACGACATTTATCAATTCGGATGAAAACAATCCCATCACTGAGATGTTCACTGTAACTCCCTCTCTTCCCTACCTCCAAGTTCATAACAAATCCTACTCTCATTATAACATTTTCTGTAGAGTCTTGTACCGCAAGAAACAAGGGAGAAGATGTTACGGGTGTCGGTATCCTCTTTCTACAACATAAATACACACGTGTATTAATATGCTTGTGAGGCAGCAGGAAAATCCTGCGGAAAACTGCTGCCAGGGCACATGTCCAGGCCTGAGTACGTTTCCTGGGGTGATGACGGCGACGGCGATGGTAGGAAGGTCCAGGTCCATCGGCTTAGCGAGAGGGGACAGCGGTGACAAGGGTGCATCGTCCATCTGCTCCTCCTGGGATGCCCTAGTGGCACCAGCACGCGGCTGCGAAGGCTGCGCGGTCCCGAGAAGCTTTCAGTCTGGGGGAAGAAAAGCAGCAGAATCACAGGGCAAATGACACGCACGAATATAGTTCTGGTGGCGGCGCTGCAAACCATCACGACCTACAATCAAGTACGTATAAGAGCCAATGCGTTCCTGGATCACGCCTCTTTCCCAGTGCCCACGATTGCCATAAACTCTGAAAAGAACAAGATCGCGCGGCGCAAAGTGATACTTGCGGACCATTGGCGGCACCGAATGCTGCGGTGAGTGCAGCAAGTGTAGCAGTGTCCGATGGCGGCGGCCATGCAGAAGTTCCACCGGTGATGATCCGTTCGTGGGTGGGAGCGATAGGAGGCGAGAAAAAGTTGCAGTGCCTGTTCCCAGGTGTGGGTGGTTCAATGCTTGGCAATCTGTTGTTTGAAAGTGCGTACGAAGTGTTCTGCTTCTCTGTTGGACTGGGAGTGAAACGGAGCACTTGTTAGGTGATGCCATTTCGTTCACAAGACTGTTCAAAATCACGTGAAACCTTCTATGCAAAATATGGAGGACAACGCTTGAATGGTGCTACGTGATGTGGTAGAGTTCATAGGCACCTCAAATGGGAACTTGCTAAAAGATTCTACCACTATGAGCCAACGAGTGTTCCAAAATGGTCCTGCAAAGTCAATGTGCACTCTTTGCTGTGGGGATTGAGTCTTAGGCCAAGCTGAGAATTTCTGTGGCGGAGCGGATTCGTTTTCCACGCGTACGCGACACTGTGACGTCATCCGTTCAATGTGGGCGTCCATGCCCTCCCAAGCACAGTACCGTCGCGCTGTTAAGTGCGAACAATTCCCGATCGTCCTTGATGCAGCAATTGCAGCACATCCTTTTGCAACACTTGGGAATAAGCACACGCAATTGTCAACTGTCATTCTTAACTGGAATCACAGCCTGTTGAACTAAAAGGTTATGCCGACGTGCAAAATACCGGGGCACGACTGAGTTCTGGATACTGTTCAATGAATGACGCCGAGACGAGCGAATGTAATTCAACAAAATCTTGAGGTTTGGGTCTGCTTCCGCGGCCTGTGCAATTTTTCTGTAGTGTAATGGAAAAGACTCCAGCAATTCAGAATCCTGCGCATCGATTTGCCAACAAGATGTGGCAGATCCATGAAAATCAGAGTCTGGGCCAATCGGAAGGTGAGATAGGGCGTCTGTATTGCCATGCTTTGCCGTAGATCTGTACACTGTTTCATACTGATACTGCGAAAGCAACAAAGCCCAATGTCGCAATTTTTGTGCGGTGCATGTAGGAACCGGCTTTGTCGGATGAAACAAGGACTGCAAAGGCATGTGATCTGTCACAAAAAAGAACTTGCGAACACACAAATAGTGATAGAATTTTGTCACACCATACACAATAGCGAGAGCTTCTTTTTCTATTTGTGAATAATTACACTGAGTTTGCGTTAACAGCTTTGGGACAAAAGCAATAGGTCTGTCTTGTGCACCAATACTGTGTGAAAGTAAAACGTCGATTCCGTAGGAAGAAGCGTCGACTTGCAAAACTATTGGCTTGGCAGGGTCAGAATGTCACTTATGTCACAAAATGTCACATCTGTCACTAAGTAAAGCAATTCTGAATTTCTGAAATGCGTCTAGACGGTCTTTAGTCCACACAAAAGGTACATTTTGCGACGCAGGCGATGCAATGGAGTCGCTATCTGGTATGAACCCAATGCAGCATGTCATCTTGCCTAGTACTGACTGCAGTTCAAAAACCTTGCGAGGAACAGGCAGGTCACGGATTGCAAGCAAATGAGATTGGAGGGGGTACACATCCTGACTGTTTATCACATGACCTAAGTACTGTAGTTCAGTTTGAAAAAAACTTTTCGAGACGACACTGGAACCCTGCATCTGACAACAATCGAAAAAGAGTTCGCACACTGGCGATGTGTTCCTCTGGTGTACAACCTGAGACGACAGTATCGTCAAGGTAGTTTGAACAAACTGGCACTTTTGCAGTCAGCTGTTCGAAGTAACTTTCAAAAATGGCACTGCTGCAGGGCAAATGAAAATACTTGAACAGTCCTAATTGTATTTACAACAAACACGTTCTGTGATTATTTGTCCAATGGAATTTGCATGTCGGTATCATGCAAATCTATCTTAGAAAAGTAACGTCCTGCACCAAGCCTGTCCACGAGTTCCTCCGGACGAGATAATGGATAAGTGTCAACTACTGTCTGTGGGATGACTGTAGACTTGAACTCAACACAAAGGCGAATGCGATCAGAAGGCTTAGATAACAAAACGAGAGGACTTCCCCATTTACCAGCTTGAATGGGAGCAATTACACCATTATCTAGCAATTCTTTCAATTCACTGACTACTTTGTCTCTTAAAGCACCTGGAATGGGGCAGGCCTGGAAAAACTTAGGCTGTGCATTATCTTTCAGTGTAACATATGCTACAAAGTTATTAGCATTTCCCATTCCTCCTGAGAATAGTTCAGGAAATTCTTTAAGCAAGCTAGCTACATTGTCTTTTGGGTCAAAAGCCGAGACTGAAAGTACAATGTCTTGGATGCTGAGCCCAAACAAATCAAAGGAATCTAAACCGAATGTGTTCTCACTGTCTCTTGATTTCAAAACAGTAAAATACAGGGTGATTCAAAAAGACTACCACAACTTTAAAAATGTGTATTTAATGAAAGAAACATAATATAACCTTCTGTTATACATCATTACAAAGAGTATTTAAAAAGGTTTTTTTTTCACTCAAAAACAAGTTCAGAGATGTTCAATATGGCCCCCTCCAGACACACGAGCAATATCAACCCGATACTCCAACTCGTTCCACACTCTCTGTAGCATATCAGGCGTAACAGTTTGGATAGCTGCTGTTATTTCTCGTTTCAAATCATCAATGGTGGCTGGGAGAGGTGGCCGAAACACCATATCCTTAACATACCCCCATAAGAAAAAATCGCAGGGGGTAAGATCAGGGCTTCTTGGAGACCAGTGATGAAGTGCTCTGTCACGGGCTGCCTGGCGGCCGATCCATCGCCTGGGGTAGTTGACGTTCAGTTAGTTACGGACTCTCCATACAGTTGATTGTGGAATTTGCAGCTCTCTGCTAGCTCTGCGAGTCGATTTTCCTGGACTGCGAACAAATGCTTGCTGGATGCGTGCTACATTTTCATCACTCGTTCTCGGCCGTCCAGAACTTTTCCCTTTGCACAAACACCCATTCTTTGTAAACTGTTTATACCAACGTTTAATACACCACCTATCAGGAGGTTGACCACCATACTTCGTTCGAAATGCACGCTGAACAACTGTCGTCGATTCACTTCTGCCGTACTCAATAACACAAAAAGCTTTCTGTTGAGCGGTCGCCATCTTAGCATCAACTGACGCTGACGTCTAGTCAACAGCGCCTCAAGCGAACAAATGTACAACTAAATGAAACTTTATAGCTCCCTTAATTCGCTGACAGATAGTGCTTAGCTCTGCCTTTTGTCGTTGCAGAGTTTTAAATTCCTAGAGTTGTGGTATTCTTTTTGAATCACCCTGTATATAGTCCTAGTGTGGGATTTGTAAGTGCCAGGCAAACTACACTGTCCAAGCATTGGAATTTCCTGTTCATTGTAAGCAGTGAGGTGTTTGCTAGATTTAGAAAGGTGTGTGAGACTAACTTTTCGTTCGTGGCATGACTAAGCAAAGTTACTGAGGCAACTGTGTCTAACTGAAAGGTCACACTATGGCCAGCAGTTCGTAATGAGACTAATAGTTTGTTGGAACACTAAGGCGAAAAGGAGACACAGCCTTAATGTTACTTCAGTCAGAACCTCCTGTAGGTTTTGAAAACACAGTGTTCACTCCATGTGCACGAGCCTGTTTTTTCAGGGAGCGGGCAAAATTGGCGTTTTGTGCCGTTGCAAACAAACTGCTTGGACATGGCCTTGTTTTCCACATGGGTAGCACGTAGTGTTACGTGATAGCCAATCCTGTCTTTTAAGGCGAGCAAAACATCTACGGCAAGACTTCATTAAATTCACAGCTCTGTTCACATGTCTACGTGGCTGTCCATGTGGCTGTGTACACGCTCATTGTTGTGGCTGCTTGGGGCAGCTGTGAGCAAGGGGCGACTCGAGTCAACAAATCTGGGCCTGGTCAAACTTGTTAGTTGCTATAGCACCCGAATTGTATTGCTCTAAGATTTGTAATACTTGAGGAAGTGATGGATCAGAGTACTTCAAGATATGTCCCTGTATTCTACTATTTGGGACATTGAATTTTATAGCAAAAAATGGTTCAAATGGCTCTGAGCACTATGGGACTTAACTACTGAGGTCATCAGTCTCCTAGAACTTAGAACTACTTAAACCTAACTAACCTAAGGACATCACACACATCCATGCCCGAGGCAGGATTCGAACCTGCGACCGTAGCGGTCACGCGGTCCCAAACTGACGCGCTTAGAACCGCACGGCCACACCAGCCGGCAATTTTATAGCACCACCTATCATGAGATCACTATAAAAATTTGCTGCACCTACACTTAAATTTACATTTCCTAGTCATGCCCATAAATTCTGTGTACCACTGCCATTATGTGTGTTCCAGCTTTTTCTGCAAGTGAAAGAACTGGTGTCAAGCTGCAGCTACTTGGACAATCATGATATTGAGCTAATGCTCTGAATGATGTTTATGATGGTGTTATTAGCTTCATTTGTAATATTTGTGTTTTGTTTGGAAATTTGTGGTAAGAACTGTGGGACCAAACTGCTGAGGTCATTGGTCCCTAGGCTTACACACTACTTAAACTAACTTACACTAACTTATGCTAAGGACAACACACATACCCATGCCTGAGTGAGGACTCGAACCTCCAATGGGGGGAGCCGCATGAACCATGGCAAGACGCTTCAGACTACACAAGTACTTTGTGCAGCATTAGTGTTTATGTTTCCACACAAAATTATGTTAACTTTACTTGACTTAGCCATGCATTTAGTTTGAATATGCTGGCGGCCTGTAATGCTTCCCTCAATTTTGCTGTAACTAAAGGCCCAAATATCAGCTGTGGCTACTACCATGCAGCAGCACTTTCTTCTCCTTACCATTTTGCACACTTGTAGGCCTGTTGTTCACAGTTCAAGTGTCTCGCACAGTTCCAGTTCTTAATTCTGCTTGATGCTCTTCTGTGCTTAATTCTGGTAGTGGCTGCTATCTGTTCTTAGTGTTAATAATGAAATTATCAGATCACGTTATCTATCTCCCTGCCTTTCTACCAAATGCCTATTTCCAGTCTCGATGCTCCCCTTTGTCTGTGTAAAGAATCTTTTACAAAATCTGCATAGAAGAACTATTACAGTGTAAATATTGTTTCAATTTATGTTTTGAACTACCTCCTAAAAACTTTTGAGAATGTGGAAAGTAGAGAGATGGATCTATAATTTGAAGTTACTTGCATGTTTCTTTTTTTCATTAATGGGTGTTATGACTGTATATTTCTGTCTTTCATGAAAAGCACTGTGACTCAGATTAATTAAAAAACCACTCAAGGGAAGTACAAGATTTTATTATTTTGTTTTAAATACCACCATAGAGAAGAGAATTGTTGCTTTTCAGTGATTTCATTTCTTTATTGGTTGATTTAGGTACATTGACATCCATTTACATAGTATACGAATCCCTTAATAGTAAACTGAATGGATTTGCTTTCAAGGTTCGTTTCCACCCTCACTTTTCTTTAAATTAAGAGGAGTCTTATTTTGTTTACTCCTAAGTGAACAAGTCTTGACAGTAGTGAAAATGACTACAATCATAATGCACATGACACATTGTTCAGTCAGAGTCTAGATTCTGTGTGCTTATTACAATGGGTTTTCAAAGAAGCAAGGTCACCTGAATCTGCTTCACAATTTCCTGAAATTCTTCACAAAGTAATGAAAATTTATGTGATCATAACGTGTATAATTGTGATGAAACAGCACATTATTTTCACCTGTTTCTAACCAGAACTCTCAACATAAAAACTTCAGAAAATAAGACGGGTTTAAAAATAAATAAAGACAGATTATCCTCCTCATTGACATAAATAAATTTGGTAGCCATAATTTGAAACATCTTTCTATATGCAAAAGCAAATGCCCTTTGTGTTTCAAGCATGTAAAGATGTAATTATTGAAAGTATGCTTGATGACATGTGATATCTTCATAAAGTAATCTCAAGAAGAGTTTGTTCCATAAGTGAGAAAGCACCTGCAGTCACTTTACAACAGGAGAAGATCCTTCATCACTGTCTAGCTCATTCACAGGCTAATGTATTGTAGTAAGAGGACAGAAAAACAAACTTTTTCTTGCCTAAAAACACAATGACATTAATTTAGTTACTGAACTGGACATCACACTAAGATTCAAGGCTCATTATGTCTGTGAACAGTTCATTTCAATGGTAGATTCAGATACAGAAATGGAAATTTTCTTGAAATCCATAAATCTGATGACTGTTGCATATTCAGTAGCCTGGCATTGCAAGCAGCAATCTGATCACTATAAGAAATAGCTGGAACAAGTGTTTCATTTAAAAAATGCAGCAGGTGAATAATGCAGTGACTAAGTTTCAACAGCAATGACCTCTAGTTCGAACATAATGTCATAATGTTCCACAGTGCAGTATTGATCTTGAAACCTTGAACTGCTGAGGACTCATGAACAACGGGGAACTGATTTCAGACATCATGGATAATGAAGACATTACTGGTGCAGTATGAACTGAGAGTGGTAAAGCAGAGCAGTTAAAGATGAGAGTGAATAAGGAAAAGAAGAGCAAGAGATCACAGAAGATGTTCCCACTACATGAGAAATATTGGATAATGCAGTGTGAGTCAGCATCGTTTGATGGTTTTTTAGTACACAGTGACATTTTAAGATACAACAATTTATTTTATTTCAAAAGATACACAATGACTAACAGTTTACATTTCATACATTAATTTTGACAGAAATTAATTATTTGTGAAAGATAATGTCCTTTAAGTACTGGCCCTCTTTTTTTGGCACACTTGTCAACCCTCTGCAAGAAGTTTGTTATCCCTATCTCTAACATGTGATGGGGTATAGTGTGAATTTCTCTCAGTGGTATCCTTTAATTGAAGCACATTACATCCATTAGTGATGTACATTTTGTTCTTTAGAAAGTCCCACAAAAAAGTTGCATGAAATTAGGTCTGCAGAGCGGGATGGCCAGCCAACATCTCCTCTGCTGCACACCACTTTCCTTGGAAACAACCTCCTTACTTCATACATACACACATTGGAAGTGTGAGCTGTCACACCATCTTGCTGAAACCAAACATTTCATTGATCTATGCCATGGTGATGAAGTTCTGGGATGAGAAATTCACAAGTACATGGTGACAGCTCTCTCATTTTGTTCAAAGAAATAAGACCCAATGACATGAAATTTCCCTAATCTATGCCATGGTGCAATCCTGTCACAATGCAGTGTGTGCTGGTACAGTGGCTAAGGGTTGCTGGGAGACCAATAATGATAGTTTCCTTTTTGAACACTGCCTTTCAGCTATAAATGAGCTTCATCTGACATTAAAATCACAATTACAGGTTCTTCCTCCAACATCTCTTTCATTACTTCAGCAAAATACCACCTTCTCACAAAATATTGCAGCTTCAACTCCTGAACAAGCTCAGTTTTGTAGGGATGAAATTTTAGATGGTGTAAAATATGTCAAAAGGACACATTTTATAACTCAAAAGACTGTGCATGTCATCTTGTAGATCAATTGTCAATTAATAAGAAAATAAGAATTTGGGTAAGCTACTATGAACAGCACAGTGAATGTGTTATTGTAACAAAGATAGACACTACTTACCCCAGCAATAAAATTTTATATGTCAACTGGCTCTGCAGAAGATGAAGAGAATGAAGAAATGTATAATGAGATAAAAGAATTTATTCAGATAGTTAAGGGAGATGAAAATTTTAGTGTGCTGTAGAATTTTTCATAGAGTGTAATTTAAACATTACTAATACTTGAAACTTCCTGGCACATTAAAACTGTTGCCGATCGAGACTCAGACTCAAGAGCTTTGCCTTTCATAGGCAGAGCGACCCAAACATGACTCACTACCCATCCTCACAATTTTACTTCTGCAAGTACCTCATCTCTTACTTTCCAGACTTCACAGAAGTTCTCCCTCAAAAACCTTTGGGACCAACACCTCCGGAAGAAAGTTTCGTGGAGGAACTTCTCTGAAGTTTGGAAGTAGTAGATGAGGAACTGGCAGAAGTAAAATTGTGAGCACAGGTCATGAGTCATGTTTGGGTAACTCAGCTGGTAGAGCACTTGCCTGTGGTCATTAGACTCCTGTCATTAGACTGCCGGGAAAGCCTGAAGAGTTACATCAAAAGTCTCTACAGGGAGGAGATGTATCAGAATATCAAGAAGCTGGACAAGCTACGACAGAAGAAAGGGAAGATGCTGAGTTCTCTCAGTTTTTTGCTGAGGTGTCGAGATGGGGAAGTGGTACCAGTATTTGCCAGAATTAAACATCACATCAACTCCAGAGCGGTGAACAGGATAAAATGCAGAGCCAGCATGGCACTGGTGAGAGAGAGGATTCGAGATGTGCGCCACAGGTTAGATGTTGTGGCCAGGGAGCTGTTACACATTCATCTGTACATGGCAGCCTCCTTAACAAGAGAAGATTGGGATTGGGTAGACCGTGCCTCCTGGTCTTTAGCTGAGTGTGCTAGAAGGAATGCCTCTTCTTGCCAATCTGCAAAGTTTGACCGCATGAGTAAGAAAGCACAGCAGATGGAAGAGACATGCACTGTGACGAATCTGAGTGGCATACAGTTTGATGACACAACCTTAAAGGTACTCAGCAAGGGTCTCAACTTTGCTATGACCCCTAGAAACGTACCCATTTCAGGTTTCGTCAGTGCAGTAGAGCAAGTTGCAGCCACACTTCCACCTAATGTGGCAGAGGAAGTCCGCCGAGATACCTGCAGGGCCCTCACCAAGGCCAGGCTGCCAAACTTGAACATCACAACCAAGGAGAGGCTTGCACTCAAGAAACTACAGGAAGACAACAGCATTGTGTACTACCAGCAGACAAAGGGAACTCCACTGTCATCTTGCAGCGGGTGGATTATGATGAGAAAGTACACCAACTTCTGGAGGACCCTGCATACAGAATTCTGGAGTGTGACCCCACGGACAAGGTGGCCAAGAAGACTAGTACTCTCTTGAAGGAAACAGGGATGCCCAATAAGATCATCAGACAACTACGGGAAAAAGCGCCAGTGCCACCTAGACTGTATGGTCTGCCTAAAACACACAAGGAGGGCGTGCCCCTACGTCCTATTGTCAGTAATATTGGGGCACCTATGTGCACAACAGCCAAGTACTTGAAAGGTCTCCTGTCTCCATATGTGGGGAAATGTATTCACCACATCCGCAACTCAGAAGATTTCCTGCAACGCCTCAAGCAACTGCACATCACAGATTCGGACATCATGGTTAGTTTTGATGTGCTATCACTGTTCACCAGGGTCCCACTGAAGGACTAACTAGAACTGATTGCAGAGGAATTTGACGGTGCTCTGTTGGACCTGTTCAGTCATACACTGACATCCACATATTTCCTGTACAGAAACCAATATTACGAGCAAACTGAAGGTGTAGCTATGGGCAGCCCACTGTCCCCTGTGGTTGCCAACATGTTTATGGAGAGTTTTGAGGAGAGGGCATTGGAGACAGCCACATTTAAACCCACATGCTTCTTTAGGTATGTGTATGACACCTTCGTGATCTGGCCACATGGGATGGACAGGTTCAATGAGTTTCTTGAACATCTTAACTCATGCCACCCTAATATCAAGTTCACCATGGAACTGGAGCAGAATGGCCAGCTGCCATTTCTGGATGTACTAGTCCAGAGGAAAGCAGATGGATCAATTGGCCACAGTGTGTACTGAAAACCAACACACACTGATTTATATCTGCAGGCCAGCAGCTGTCACCACCCCGCACAGAAGAATGGGGTGCTGAAGACTTTGGTCCACAGAGCACATGCCCTGTCAGACCAAGAGAATCTACCTATAGAGATAGAACGTCTCAAAACAGTTTTCTCCAAGAATGGATACACAGACAGACAAATTGAGAGGGCACTCCAACCAGCCACTATACCACAGGTTCCTGAAGAAGACCAAGATGAAGCAAAGAAGGTGGCAAATCTGGCCTATGCTGGCTCTATTTCTGCCAGAATCAGTAGGATCCTCCGTAAACACAATATCAAGTGTGTTTTCTGTCCATCCAACAAGATCGGGGGACTGCTGGGGAGTGTCAAAGACAACCTGGGGTTACGAAAACCAGGGATTTACAATATACCTTGTCAATGTGGCATGTCCTACATTGGCCAGACGACAAGAACTGTGGAGATCAGGTGCAAAGAACATCAGAGGCACACTAGATTAAGACAGGTGACTAAGTCAGCCATTGCTGAACACTGTCTAGATCTAGATCATGCCATGAAGTATGAGGATACCAAGATTCTAGCACAAACACCCAGATTTTGGGACAGTGTTATAAGAGAATCGATAGAAATTAAAATGGCTGACGATCTTATGAACCGTGACACAGGGTACCAGCTAAGCAGAGCCTGGGATCCGGCTCTGGAATTGTTAAAGGAGCAATGGGGCCAGCTGCAACACTACACAAACAGAAGAACCAGAGACATGGAGATGGAAAACGAGCCCATGGCGGACTGCCAGGCGCACCAGACCGAAGATGGAACACCCAGAAGTGGGACTGGTGGGCGCAGGCCGCAGAGGGGACATCCAGAGCCGCAGCGGACGAAAAATGGAGCAGCAACGCTCCAACAGGTCGTGGTGAGCGGGCGCGTACCACAGGGGGAATGCTTGGTACCCCAGACCGTAGCTGAAACCCCCAGGAGCGGGGTTGGTGGGTGCGGACCGCAGAGGGAACACCTAGAACCGGAGCGGGTGGAAAACGGAGCAGCAACGCTCCAGGAGGTCGCAGGGAATGGGCACGGACCACAGAGGAAGCACCTGCAGCCGTTGGTGGAGGGGGAAGGCCATAGGCATAAATACTGGACCAGGTCCACTCGAGGAGCAGTCTCAGGTCGCACGTGATGAAGGTCATGAGCTATGTGACCGAAATATCGTGCAAGTACGACGCTGATATCTGGCAGAACACCCAACAACCCAAGATGTCAATAGCTGTGTATTTTGTAGTATATTTTATACAGCATAGTGCAGTACCACTCTAGTAGAAATAACTGTAGTGTTATTTCTTGATCATCATTTGAGTGAATTTTATATAACTGCTGTATTTGGTAAGTATTTTAAATATTTTGCTTCTAATGTACTTTGAAACTAAATATTGTACAATATATACCCGTAGTACAAAATCACATTGCATTCTGTGATTTTCCAAATTCTCCATGTATAATTTGTCATTCCATGTTCATTTCCAGTATACCACAGTCACAATGTAATATGAGAAATAATCCACATGCAGTATACTATGTAAAAGGATATATAAAAAATCTACTAACCAAGTGGCAGCAGGGGAACACACACACACACACACACACACACAAAAGGATTTAACTTTTACAAGCTTTTGGAGCCAGTGGCTCCTTCTTCTGGCAGAAGAGTTGAAGGGGAAGGAAGAAGGGTGAAGAAAAAGGACTGGAGTGGTTTAGGGAAAGGGGTACAGTTCAGATAAATCACTCAGAACCCCAGGTCAGGGAACACTTACCTGATGGGATAAGAAGGAAAAAGTGATTGTTGGGGACTGCACCGGACAAGGTTTGAAAACCTGAGAGCTTAAAAGTGGAAGACAGGGTAATATGCAAGGCAGAGATTACTACTAAAACATTGTGCATGAGTTAATAAGAGTGTAGAGCTAAGTGCATTGTATGTAACAGAGGTGGGAGGGGAATGGTGAAAGATAGACAGGTCAGAAAATGATAGAGGTAGAAAACTAAAATGGAGTGAAAAAAGGAGTAATTAGTGTGAAGAAATGCTAAGACATGCCCTGAAATGAGGCCCATTCTGTCTGAGATTTTGCCCACCCCACCTAGAATAGTAGAACAGCTTTTCATCACCCTCCCAGTCTTTGCAATATTCTTGTACATTAAGGCCATATGCATAGCGAGAACCAAAGACATTTTTTAGTGCTACTTCCCATCTGTGAAATTCTGAGTAATTGCTGTCTGGGGGAAGAATCCACATGGCATATGTGGTGAAACAGGCACCGAAATCATGACTGTCATGTTGTACAGCATGCTCAGCAACAGGATATTGTGTGTTGCCTGCATACACCCTCTGCCTATGCCCATTCATTCTGACTGACAACTGATATACTGATATAGTCATACTGATATAAAAGGCCAAACAGTGTTTACATAACCCCTGGTATACGACGTGTCGTTTCACACATGGCTCTCCCTTTGATAGCAAATATTTTTCCAGTTGCAGGGCTGGAATAGGTGATGGTAGGAGTGTGCATAGGGCAAGTCTTGCAGGGAGGATGACCACAGGGGTAGGAGCCACAGGGTGGGGAGATGGGTGCAGAAGGAACATAGATTTTGACAAGGATACTGCGCATTTTGGGAGGGTGATGAAAAGCTATTCTAGGTGTGGTGGGCAAAATCTGACAGAATGGATCTCATTTCAGGGCACGGTTTTAGGAAGTCATGGCATTGTCGAAGTAGCTGATTGATACATTCAAGAGCAGGATAATACTGGGTGACAAGTGAGTGCTCAGAAACTGGTTTTTTTTTGGAGGGATCGGCAGTGCCAGAATATGATGTGAGTGCCTACATTTTCACAGTTGCCATCCTTCACATGTCAAACGTGTCCTCCCATACAGACTTGGCCATTTGAGGCAAATATGCAGACTCTTTACAGCAATACACCACCACTCTCACTTCAGCCTTCACTGGATGTGACTAGCCAGATAGCCTAGGTCAAAAGCAGATTTCCCAGGCCATCAAATCCAACACTGGTACTGCTGATCCCTCCAAAAAACAACTTTGGAGCACAGCACTTGTCACCCAGTATTATCCTGGTCTTGAATGTATCAATCAGCTACTTTGATAAGGCCATGACTTCCTAAAATCATGCCCTGAAATGAGGTCCATTCTGTCTAAGATTGCACACCCCACCTAGAATAGTAGAACAGCTTCTCATCACCCTCCCGGTCTCTGCAATATTTTTGTCAAACCCTATGCTCCTTCTGCACCTATCTCCATACCCTATGGCTCCTACCCCTATGACTACCCCCTCTTCAAGACTTGCCCTATGGACACTCCTGCAACCACATATGCCAGCCCTGTAACTGGAAAAACATTTACTATAAAGGGAGAGCCATGTGTGAAATGACACATCATATTCCAGCAGTTATGTAAACACTGTTCAGCATTTTACATCAGCATTACTACTGCCCAGTTATCGATCAGAATGAATGGCCATAGGCAGAGGGTGTATAAAGGCAACACACAATATCCTGCTGCAGAGCATGTTGTACAAAATGAGAATAATGATCTCAGTACCTGTTTCACCACATGCGCCCATCTGGATTCTTCTCCAGACACCAGTTTCCCAGAACTTCACCAGTGAGAACTAACACTACATCATGTCCTTGGTTCACACTACCCATCTGGCTTTACACCCTTATTAACTCATGCACAATGTTTTAGTAGTAATCTCTGCCTTGCATGTTTGCCTGTCTTCTATGTTTAAGCTCCCAGGTTTTCAAATCTTGTCTGGTGCAGTCCCCAACAATCACTTTTTCCTTCTCATCCCATCCAGTAAGTGTCCCCTGACCCAGACTTCTGAGTGAGTTTCTGAATTTTACCCCTTTCCCTAAACCTCTCCAGTCCTTTTTCTTCACCCCCTCTGCCTTCCCCTTCATCTCTTCTGCCAGAACAAGGAGTCACTGGCCCCAAAAACTTGTAAAAGTTAAATCCTTTTGTGTGTATATGTTCCCATGCCACTGCTTGGTGAGTAGATTTTTTATCTATCCATATACATTATGTAATCAATAATTGATTTTGTTGTTGTTACATGCAATAGACTGTCATTTGTTGTGATCTTCAGTCTGAAGACTGGTTTGGTGCAGCCTAACTGATTACTTTCATTATGACATTGCAGCATACTGCCATTTGTTGCTGTGATCTTCAGTCTGAAGACTGGTTTGGTGCATCTGTCTATGCTACTCTATCCTGTGCAAGTCTCTTCATACATCATTCTGAATCTGCTTACTGTATTCATCTCTGTGCAAGTCTCTTCATCTCTGAATAACTTCTGCAACCTATACCCTTCTGAATCTGCTTACTGTATTCATCTCTCAGTCTCTGTCAATGATCCCCCCCCCAACCCCCTCCCCCCACTACACCCCACTCCAAACACACACGCACTCTCACACACACACACACACACACACACACACACACACACACACACACACACACACACACACGCAATCACACACACACACTCTTCCCAGCTCTAATATTTTTGACGCCGATTTAAAGCATGAAGTAGACGTACAAACTTCCCACATCTTTTACACAAGGTGACTTACTTGAGATACGCAGCCAATCTTCTTTTCTGGCTAGCTGGATGCTGGAAAACTCCCTTGACTTCTTCTCCATAGAATGATGCTAGGTACAGCAATATTTAAGCCTCTCTCTTTATTTGTTAAATAAGCCGATACGCGAACTTTACTTTTCGTCAACCAATGGCATATTTGAACTTCATACAGAGTAAAATTCTCCCTTTCCACACACATATATGACTTCCAGTAAGTCATTTGCTCCATCCAATGTGAGAAACAAATTTAATTACAATTATAAAAGAGTCAGCTTAATAACCATGACTCTACTTCACATGAAGCATAAAACTGGTCTTGCCTCTAACAAGGCTGGATTAAGAGTCTACAATAGTACCTTTTCTTAACTGTTCTTGTTATAATTAACAATAGTCAGTGACACCATAATCACAGAGCAGCACAAAAACTCCATGGTTCTTCCATAAACACTCACTAACACATCTATGGATTGTCCAACAGGTACTTGTCGATGCCATTCAACCGCCGCCTCTACTTTCTTCTCGCGACTGACAGCAACATTACATTGTTGGTCCCTTGAGGTCACAGAATGTGTCCTATCAATTGATTACTTCTTCTAGTCAGGCTGTGCCACAAATTTCTTTCCTCCCCAGTTCTATTCAGTGCTTCCTCATTAGTTATGTGATCTGCCCATCTAATCTTGCTCAGTGTAGCATCACATTTCAAAAGCTTCTATCATCTTCTTGCCTGAACTGTTTATCATCCATGTTTCACTTCCAATTACGGTTACAGTCCATACAAATGCTTTTAGAGAAGCTTCCTAATGCCTAAATCTATATTCAATGTTAAATTTCTCTTCTTCAGAAACACTTTTCTTGCCATTTCCAGCCTACGTTCTCTCTGCTTGGCCCATCATCAGTTACTTTGCTACCCAAATAGCGAATCTCATGTCTTGTTTCCTAATCTATTTCCATCAGCAACACCTGATTTAATTCAACAACATTCCATTATCCTGGTTTTGCCTTTGTTGATGTTCAACTTATACCCACCTTTCAATATGCTTTCCATTCTGTTCAACTGCTTTTCCTAGTCACTTGCTGTTTCTGACAGAATTACAGTGTCATCAGCAAATGTCAAAGTTTTTATTTCTTCTCCCTGAACTTTAATTCCTTCTCTAGTTTTTTCTCTGGTTTCCTTTACTACTTGCTCAGTGGACAGATGGAATAACATTGGGGATAAGCTACAACCCTAATCAATCACTGCTTCCTTTTCAGGCCCATTGACTATTATAACTGCCGCCTGGTTTCTATACAAACTGTAAATAGCCTTTTGCTCCCTGTATTGTACTCCTGCTACCTTCAGAATTTCAGAGAGAGTGTTCCAGTCAACACTGTCAAAGCTTTCTCTAGGTCTACAGTGACATAGGTTTGCCTTTCCTTAACCTATGTTTCAACATAAATCATAGGGTCAGTATTATCTTGTGTGTGCCCACATTTCTCTTGAATCCAAACTGATCCTCCTTGAGGTTGGCTTCTACCAGTTTTTCTGTTCTTCTGTAACAATTTGTTTTAGTATTTTACAACCATGCCATTAAACAAACAGTTCAATAATATTCACACCTGTCAACACCTGCTTTCATTATAATTGGAATTACTACATTATTCTTGAAGTCTGAGGGTATTTTGCCTGATATTTACACAGCTGCTCTTCTTTTCACTGAAGGCCTCTTTAATTTTCCTATAGGTGGTATCTATCTTTCCCTAAGTGAAATATGCTTCTAAATCCTGCTCAGCCATTTTGCACTTCCTGTCAACCTCATTTTTAGACTTTATAGTCCCTTTCACCTGCTTCATTTGCTGCATTTTTATATTTCATCCTTTTGTCAGTTAAATTCAATATCTTGTATTTTATCCAAGGATTTCTGCTAGGTCTTGTCTTTTTACCTATTTGATCCTCTGCTGCCTTTATTATTTCATCTCTTAAAGCTACTCATTTATCTTCTGATGTACCCTTTACTCATTTGGAATCAGCCATTGCCCAGCACTCCCTCTGAGGCTCTCAACAACTGCAGGTCTCATCTAATTTCCTACCTTTTTTGCAGTTTCTATAGTTTTAACCTGAAGTTCATCTAATTTCCTGCCTTTTTTGCAGTTTCTATAGTTTTAACCAGAAGTTCATAACCAACAAATTGTGATCAGAGTCCACATCTGCCACTGGAAATGTCTTACAATTTAAAAACTGGTTCTGAAATCTATTTCTTACCATTAAATAATCAATCTGAAACCTTCCAATGTCTCCAGGTCTCTTCCAAATAAACAGCCTTCTTTTATGGTTATTGAACTACATGTAAGCAATGATTAAATTATTCTCTGTGCAAAATTCTACCAGATGACTTCCACTTTCATTCCTTTCCTGCAGTCCACATTCACCTACAATTTTTCCTATTCTCCCTTTTTCTGCTGTTGAATTCCAACCTGCCATCTCAAGTAAATTTTCATCTCCCTTAGCTAAATGAATAATTTCTTTTATCTCATCATATATTTCTTCAATCTCTTCATCGTCTGCAGAGCTAGTTGGCATATAAACTAGTATTAATGTTGTAGGCATGGGCTTCATGCCCATCTTGGCTACAATAATACATCCACTCTGCTGTTCATAGTAGCTTACCTGTACTCTTATTTTTTATTCATTATTAAACCTGCACCTGCCTTACCCCTATTTGATTTTGTATTTATAACCCTGTATCCATCTTTGTTCTTCCTGCCCCTGAACTTCACTAATTCCCACTATATCTCACTTTAACATATCCATTACCATTTTTAAATTTTCTAACCTACTTGCCCGATTCAGGGATCTGACATTCCATGATCCGATATGTAGAACATCAGTTTTCTTTCTCCTGATAATGTCATCCTTCTGAGTAGTCCCCACCTGGAGATCTGAATGGGGGACTATTTTACCTCCAAAATATTTTACCCAAGAGAATGCCATCATCATTTAACCATATAGTAGAGCTGTATGCCCTTGGGAAAACTGTGGCTGTATTTCTCCCTCACTTTCAGCCATTTATAGTACCAGCACAGCAAGGGCATTTTGGTTGATGTTACAAGGCCAGATCAGTCAATCATCCAGACTGTTGTCTCTGTGACTGCTGAAAAGTCTGCTGCCCCTCTTTAGGAACAATATATTTGTCTAGCCTCTCAATAGATACTCCTCCCACACTAAAGGCAAGGTCCATGGTTTGGTGCGTGTGTGTGTGTGTGTGGGGGGGGGGGGGGTGATGGGGGGAGGGGGGAATGCAATATACTATCTTCAATCTTCTCATCTCTGATATTGCTGCGTTCGACATCAGAAATGTGTGAGAAATTTCTTGGAATGGGAAAGGGCCAACGTACTGCTTATAGATTTTATTCTTTTGGGAAAGAAAAGAAAAGTAATTATCTCCTAGTTTATTTCACTTGTAGAGAGGAACCAGATGAGGATGGACATGGTCAAATGATTGAGAAAGAAAACTCAAAATATATACACTGTATTACCTGGTAGCAATACATGGAAAAGACATGCATACACACAATGAAAGCTCAGAATGAACTGCCACTAAGATAGTCCTGCATCAGAGAGCTGCTGACCAATGAGTTTTGCTATATTAGTTAACACAAACACTAATGGGTCACCACAGAGACCGTCCCTCACAGCCTGGGTGTGTGGAGTTCTGTAGGGAAGGGGTAGTGGATGGCAGTACTGTTGTTGAACTCCTCTTCCCACAGGCACATGTGACCAGCTAAGTTGTGGCTGGTTGCCTAAGCACGGCACAGGTAGACTGTTTCTTGGCATGTCAATTGGATGGAGTGAAGTGTGACTGTTGCTGGTCAGCAGAGATAATAATGCGCAGGGTGAGGGTGGGAGCTGGTGTGGTTGTCCATAGCAAGACTGATGATTGACATTGGAGAGAGGAGGGGGTTACAAGGAGGCAGCATCGTCATGGCTACAGATGTATTCTGCTTCATTTGCAAGTGAAGAAGCTGTGGTTGCTTTTTAGCAGCTGCGTCAGTGAAGGTTCCATTTGCTGAGAGCTGGGCAGTGATAGTGTCTGGGTCTGAATCCTGTGCAAGTCCATACCTGTGAGAGAATGATTTCAGAGGTATTCCCTCATCGACCAGCCATTCCCCATGATGTCCTTCCATGATGAAAAGATCATTGATGAGTTTAACTGAGATCTCTTCAGACCAAAATTGTTGCATGTCTACTCACACTACAGATAAATACATCATCGACTGGAGTCATGTGAGTACTGATATTTGTGCATTTGATGCTATCATCAGACAGTAGTTTCCTGTAGGATCTGTTCAGGCTTGAGTCTATTAGGATGGAAACAGCCATCAGCTTCCCTTGAAGGAAGAAGTCCAACATGCTTTCGCCCTACCTAATCACTCTGTGTGGGCCTGACACATGCGATTGCATGACTGGTCAGATAGCGTTATCTCTCAACATTAGGAGAAGATTTTATGTGAAGCATGTGGTTGTGGAGATCATATCTTGAGACAAGCAATATGCCACTTCACCTTGTGGATGAGCATAAGAAGTTCTTTATCTGTTGGTGGTAGACAGCTCTGTGAAGTCTGCTGGTAGAGTTAGTGGTTCTCCATAAATAATTTCTGTGAGGGAGGTGGGGAGATCTTCCTTATATGCTGAACACATACTTAAAACTCATGGTAAGGCCTCTGGACATTCTGCTCTGTCACACCTGAGAAATGTTTCAGGTTTTCAGTGCCAGCGCTCCACAAGGCCATAACTTCAAGCTTGGTATGCTACAGTTCAGAAGTGTTGAATGAACACCACACAAGTGACAGAGCCTGTTCAAAAGTGCTGAGTCGAATTGTCTGTTGTGATCCATCATTATGGAGGCAATGGATTGAAATGGGAAATCCATGGATGGGAAATGCCTTCACCATGGTTTCTGCTGAAACGTCAGATACTGGTATAGCCTCAGCCCAGTGAGTTACTGTGTCAATTGCTGTGAGGATGTAACAGATACCACTCATTCTGGTAGGGGCCCAATGAGGTCCATGTGAACATCCTAAAACTGACCCTTAGGGATTGCACAACAGCAGTGTTGTGGCTGTGCATGCCATCTTATCTTGGAGCCTTAGTGGGTGACACATACTTGGGTACAAGTTTTACAATCACTTTTGACATTTGGCTACACAAAGTGTCCTGTGACAAGTCCTGCTGGATGGATGTCCAGAAAGAACAGCCAGTGTAGTTTATCAGATATGACTCTATTCATGATGAATGATTGAAGTGGTTGATGATACTGTGAAATGTCACACAACACCTGTGTTAATCAGCCAGAAATGGTGTGGCATTGTATGTCCAGACTAGTTGCGGTGCTGTGTAGGAGTCTGCATCATTATGTGTCCTGTAGTTGTGCTTCTGCTAGTTTCTCATAATCAGTATTCAATGAGACTTTGTTAATCCAGGAGAGATAGGGTGCCATGACATTGCTGCAGCATAGAGTTGCTGAACATTGGTTGAGAACTGTGCAATATAACCTAAATGGTGAAAATGCCATGTTCAGCAATCTTTTGATGGACTCTGGGTGGAATGTACCAGGTGCCAAATATTTGTGTAGGTGTCAGAGGCCTGCTATCAGCATCATCTTTGAAATGACATACTGCTTCATACACCACCAACAGTTCCCTGTCGAGAGGCGACCACTTGCACTGGGAATCCTCAAGTTGTTCAAGAAGAAGTTGTGTGGTTTTGTATTCTTGCTATTAACTGTTGGAGGACTGCTGTGATCACAGAATCACTCACATCAGAAGAGGTTGACAGATGTCAGTGGGTGGTGTGTGTGCCAACATCGTAGCCTGAGAAAGGAAGTCTCTAATTTGCTCAAATGCCTGTTGCATTTGTGAGTACTGTTCAATATCTCACTTGCCTGTTGTGTGGTTGTCTGCTAATTCATATGTCAGTGGTGCCTCAATGACAGTTGCATGACGTAGGTGTCTATGAAAAAAATTCACCATGCCAAGACAATGGAAAAACACTGAACACAATGTTGAATGCAATAAAAGATCAAAAAAATTATTGAAATTGGCTTAACTAATAGGGATGATCTAACGGAATAGTCCTATGTAAACAAGGAAATCCAATGAGCGAACAGGGTTTACCAAAAGATCTGCAGATCAATTGATAATGTTTTCTTTCTTGATACAAGTGATTTAGAAAGAATGTGCTTCACAAAACCTGTTATACATGTAAACAAGAAAGGCAAATAATATTTCTGTTTACATAAACAGTGAAATAAATAATCCAATTCCACTGGAGACAGAAAACTCAGGCAGAAAAGGCTCCACTCAAGACTGCAATCAGCAAATGGCTACCATAGATAAACCTAACCTCCTAGATTTATATATCAGTGATGCAACAGTTGTAAGTGAAACAACTTTAATAACATTGGCAGAAGGGGAATCAGTGTCAGCATCAGTCACTACATCAACAGCAGTAACAACAAAGAGTATAAAATCAGTAGCAACAGAAGATCTAGGATGCAGTGAAGTGGGCAGAGGAGAAGGACAATGGTGATGGAAGCAGCATCATTACCACAAGCAGAGCAAAAATCAACAGCTGCAGCAGCAGTAACATTTCATTCTGTTGGGAATCTAGTAGAAATAGCTGGATGACAAAAAGAATCAGAAAAATCCTCTGAAACTCTCAAATATCTCAGTTCTATTATGGAAAATAAGTGATCCAGCATTCTTACAGTTCTTTCTCAGATACAAAAGGACACACAGAAAACAGCTACAGGAAGTAAAAAAGGATGCAAAATGATAAGACCATACAGAACTCAAACAATAAAAGCAAAGTTATTTGGAATACAGTAAAACAAGAAACTGGCAACAAAAAGCCAAAGCAGACAAACAGAAAAATTAAAAATAAAGACATTTTAATAGATAACTCTTAGGACGTAGTCAAGTTTGTAAACAACTACTTTAGTCATATAGCAACCAGACAGAAAGAATAACTTCCAAAGATAGAACATACAACTAGAAATAGCTATTCATCTTACACAATGCTGATGCTACCCACCAATGGGGAGGAAATTGTACAACTGTACATTCATTTAAGAGTAAAATGTTCACAAGTCTAGATGAATCTCCAGTGTGTCTACTAAAAGAATGCATTAGCAGCATAAAAGCACCCATAACAGACATTATAAATGAATAATTCTCATTAGGTTGCTTCCCTGATTACCTAAAGCATGCAAAAGTTCACCCATACAGTTAATAAAAGAGTGTTCATTTGAGCTTAGACATATCTTAAGTTATTTGTGTAATCAATCACTTGTCACAGGAACATTCCCAGACTGGCTTAAATATGCTGAAGTTATACCTCTCCACAAGAAAGGGGACAAAGAAATGCCGTCAAATTACTGAGCGATCTCACTTTTGCCAGTTTTTTTAAAAATCTTTGAAAAGGTTACGTTCAAGCGTCTACTTAAGCACGTTAGTGAAAATAGCATACTGTCAATGTCACAGTTTCGGTTTCTTAAGGGTTCTGACATTGAGAAAGCTATTTACACTTACAGTGAAAATGTCCATAATTCATTGGACTACAGATTAGAGGCAACTGGCATATTCTGTGATCTGTCAAAGGCGTTTGACTGTGTGAATCACAGCACTCTTTTAAGTAAATTAAAATATTATGGTGTCACTGGTAGTGCTGCAAAATGATTTCAGTCATGTCTTACTAATAGAAAACAAAGGGTGTCTTTATGTAACACTTCAGCAGTAGGCAATCAGACATCATCTGACTTGGGAGAACTTACATGTGGTGTTCCCCAAGGTTTCATACTAGGTCCACTACTGTTTCTTGTGTATGTTAATGACCTGTCATCTGTTACATTACCAGATGCCAAGTTTATCTTATTTGCAGATGATGCAAACATTGCAATAAATAGTAAATCAAATATAAATTTAGGAAGGGCAGCTAATCAAATTTTTACTGACATTAATAAGTGGTTCATAGCCAGTTCACTATCATTAAACTTTGAAAAGACCCACTATATGCAGTTCAGAACTTCCAAGAGATTTCCTTCTGGGGTGTGTATAATATATGATGACATGGAAAAAGGAGAAGTTGAGAGTGTAAAATTCTTGGGGTTACAACTTGATAAAAAATTCAATTGGGAGCAACATACTAATGAACTGCTAAAACACCTGAACATGTCTGTGTTTGCAATGCGAATGATGTCAGACATAGGAGATATAAATATAAAAAATCTGGCATATTTTGCTAATTTTCAGTCCATTTTGTCATATGGTATCATATTTTGGGTTAACTCCACAAACAGAGAGTAATTTTTTAGAGTACAGAAGTGTATAATAAGAGTAAATGAGTAGTGTAAATCCAAGAAAATGGAAATGGAAATGAAGTCCTATGCTTCTTTACAGAGTGTAGGGGAACGACGCGGGAGACCCGCACCGCCTTACTAGGCAAGGTCCTAATGGAGGTGGTTTGCCGTTGCCTTCCTCCGACCATAATGGGAATGAATGATGATGATGAAGACGACACAACAACACCCAGTCATCTCGAGGCAGGGAAAATTCCTGACCCCGCCGGGAATCGAACCCGGGACCCCATGCTCGGGAAGCGAGAACGCTACCGCAAGACCACGAGGACATCATGTCAAAACCTATTCAAAGAATTGGGCACATTAACCACAGCTTCTCAGTATATTTATTCCTTAATGAAGTTTGTTGTAAATAATACATCTCTTTTTCCAACTAACTGATTAGTACACAGTATCAATACTAGGAATAAGAAGAATATACATAAAGATTTAAAATCACTTACTCTTGCCCAGAAAGGAGTCCAGTATTCAGCAACCATTAAGATTTAGTTTCAGACAAGGCACAATTTAAACATAATTGAAAAGAATTTTTGGTGGCCAACTCCTTCTATTCCATCCATGAGTTTCTCAACAAGTGCAGTAGACCATTTTAATGAAAATTTATTATACTTTAATTTTTGACAAGACTTGATTGTAACAGCCAAGCAACTACCTACTGTGTGAATGATGGATGTATGGAAAGCAGATGTAAGTCTTAAGTCTGTAAATAGTGGAAGTTAAATTTTAAATCTTGTACATAATCTGACTGTCCTTAACTGAGGATCACTGAAATGAATAATTTACTTTAGTTTTTGACAATACCTGGTTGTAATAGCCAAGAAACTGGCAAATGTCTGAATGATGGATTTAATGAAAGGAGATGTAAGTATTAAACCTGTAAATATTAGAAGTTTACTGACTGAGGATCATTAAAATTAATGAAACTCAAGTTTTTCTGATTACATTTTTGTATTGTGTTTATCTGACATGTTCCATACCCGGGTACCATTGCAAAACAGGTACTGGTACACTTGACATTTGTCAATTACATCACCATCTACCATGAATGGGAAACAACAATTTGACTAAACCATTTGTATTTTTTGGCATGGAACCAAAATATGCAGCAAAAATGGGTATTTCCCTTTTTGAAACACAAAGTTGACCCTGCCCACACAGAACAGTTGGTTAGGAGGTAGTCAATTGTAATGCAGACATATGTGCCCTTTCCATCTACAACACCCTGTAGAAGAGCTATTACATACTGATATCATCAGACAGTCTGACAGTACTTGGGCCTTTCCCATTCATCTTGCACCCAAAAAGGATGGTATATATCGTCTGTGTGGCAACTACTCATAATTTAGCAAGTGTCTCCTTGTTCAGTATGTTTGGCTGTAGTAAAGCTTCTTGCATATTCCCGTGAATCGAGTGGATATCCTAAATATGGTTACTGTCATCTCTTTTGGAATTCCTTTACATGCCACATGAACTCAAAAATGCAGCACGGACTTGGCAGAGGTTCATAGACAATATTCATATCAAATTTTCCTTTTGCTACACTTTCTTATATGATACTGTAGTCCTCTATATCTCTCAACATGAACATGAAGAGCACCTCAGACCAGACCTTTTTTTTTTTTTTTTTTTTGCCTAAACAAACTCAGTGTCATAGTCGGTTATGATAAATGCCAGCTGTGACAGCCAGAAGTTATACTCCTTGACCATTCAGTGATAGCACACAGGCTACAACAAAATGGACTCATCTCATTAGCCAACTACAATGGCCACAGAACTTTTAGGAATTACACCCTTCTTTCTCCCTCCCTCATCCATAGACAAATTTGTTTGTATGAATGTCATCATGTTCCGGAACGTGAACAGAAAATTGAAATAAAGATCAACATAAACATCATTTCTGCCCTTTTCATTGCTCATGAAAACCACACATTGCATGTTGTACCATCATACAGTGAAACCTTAAGAGTGGTGGTCCTGATTGCTGTACACACCAGTACGTCTAATACCCAATAGCACGTCCTCTTGCTTTGATGCATGCCTATATTTGTCATGGCATACTATCCACAAATTCATCAAGGCACTGTTGGTCCAGATTGTCCCACTCCTCGACAGCAATTGGATGTAGATCCCTCAGAGTGGTTGGTGGGTCATGTCGTCCATAAACAGCCCTTTTCAGTCTACCCCAGGCATGTTCAATGGAGTTCATGTCTGGAGAAGATGCTGGCCACTCTAGTCAAGCGATGTTGTTATCCAGAAGGAATTCATTCACAAGATGTGCATGATGGGGGCAAAAAGTGCTATCCATGAAGATGAATGCCTCACCAATATGCTGCCGATATGTTTGCACTATCAGCCGAAGCATGGCATTCACATATCGTACAGCCATTACAGCGCCTTCCATGATCGCCAGTGGTGTATGTTGGCCCCACATAATGCTACCCCAAAGCAACAGGGAACCTCCACCATGCTGCACTCATTGGACAATGTGTCTAAGGCATTCAGTCTGACCGGATTGCCTCCAAACACTTCTCCGATGATTGTCTGCTTGAAGGCATATGTGACACTCATCGGTGAAGAGAATGCGATGCCAATCCTGAGCGGTCCACTCAGTATGTTTTTGGGCCAATCTGTAGTGCACTGCATGGTGTTGCCATGGAAGTCGGGAGTGAAGTTGTGCATCATGCAGCCTACTGCACACAGTTTGAGTTTTAATACGAAATCCTGTGGCTGCACAAAAAACATTATTCAACATGGTGGCATTGCTGTCAGGTTTCCTATGAGCCATAATCCATAGGTAGTGGTCATCCACTGCAGTAGTAGTCCTTGAGCTCTCTGTATCTCCTCCATGTCCAAACAACATCGCTTTGGTGCACTCTGAGATGCCTGAATACTTCCCTTGTTGAGAGCCCTTCCTGACACAAAGTAACAGGTTGAACTACAGATAACATGATTTGATTTGATTTATTATTGGTCCTGTAGATCATACAATTTGTACAGCAAAGCACATCATGATATAGGACAAGTCCATTTGAAAATTATGTTAAGATGGTATATGATGAGAGATGACAGTAGTGCACATAACTCACATAGCAGAATACATACAGGATATATAGACAAAATATAAAAAATGTGGTGTGTGATGAGAGATGACAGTGGTGTGTACTGCACATAGCAGAATACATATAAGAGATACAGACAGAACAGGACTAACAAACAATAATTAAATTATATTACTAACTAGAAATATCTACGAGTGAATATACAGCTTATTACAAGTAATTAAAATATTGTGGTACATAGTTCACATAGCAAAATGCATATATGAGATACAGACAAAATATGAGTAACAAACAATAGTTAAATTATCTTACTAAGTAGAAATATCTACAAGTGAATATACAGCTTATTACAAGTAATTAAAATATTGTGGTACATAGTTCACATAATAGAATACATAGGCCTATATGAGATACAGACAAAGTATAGATAAGATACAATAATTAAATTATCTTACTAAGTAGAAACATCTACAACTGAATAAACAGCTTATTGCAAGTACTTAAAATTTTGTTTCAAGAAATTCATGTATGGAATAGAAACAGAGGTTTAGTAGCAATTCCTTTAATTTAGTTCTCATTATTTTTGGGTTTTTGCTTGTTTTTATGTCTCTTGGGAGGTGGTTGTATATTTTAATGCCCATACATTTAACGCCATTTGCATATAATTTTGTGTTGTGGGCTATAATTTGTAACCGTGTTTTGTTTCTGGTGTCATGTGTGTGGCGGTCTGCATTTTTGTTGAGGGTGTCCAAGTGCTGTACTGTAAAACAAGCTAGTTCCAATATATAGAGACATGGCAGTGACAGAATTTTTAACTGTTGAAATAGTGGTTTACAGTGTTCAGTTCTTTTTTTACATTTAGTTATTCTTACTACTTGTTTTTGTAACTTGAAAATTGTGAGAGAATCAGAGCTCTTTCCCCAGAAGATTAGGCCATAGCTCGAGACAGACTCAAACAGGGAATGGTACACCAGCTTCAAGGTATCTACACTGGCTGTGTCTTTTAATGATCGTAATAGATAGCAGGTTTTACTAAGCTTTTGTGCCAATGCCTCAATATGTGGTTTCCAGTTTAGTGTGTTGCTGATGGTACGTCCAAGAAATTTGGTGTCCTGCTTGTATGTAATGTCATCTTTGCCGATAACTATAACTGCATTGAAGGGGGTTAGATTTTGTCTAGTATGGAAGTTCATGCTTACAGTGTTTTGAGTATTTATGAGTAGTCTATTTGCTACAAACCACGATTGTAAATGACAAGTAGTTTCATTAACTGCATCTTGCAATGTGTCACCTCTACTGGTTATCAGGATATTTGTGTTGTCTGCATACAGAAAGGAGCTGGCATTTGGTATGTGTTCTGGGAGATCATTTATGAACAATATGAAAAGAACAGGGCCAAGGACAGATCCCTGAGGGACGCCATTTGTTGCATGTAATATATCAGACCTGCAGTGCCTGAATGTGTCTGATTTTCTTATTTCTACATATTGCTTTCTTTGACTAAGGTAGCTATGGAACCAACTGTGGGCTACACCTCTAATCCCATACTTATGGAGTTTCATAAGCAGCAGCTTGTGGTTGACCATGTCAAAGGCCTTGGACTGATCAAGAAATATACCGACAGCAGGTTGTTTATGGTCAACAAAACTTGAGCATTTTTCCAGAAATGCATACAGAGCATGTGTGGTGGACCTATTTTTCCGAAATCCATATTGGGAAGATGTGATTATGTTGTTAGAATTTAGACACATTTCTAATCTAGTTAACATACAGTATTCAAATATTTTTGAGAAGGCAGATAGTATAGCAATTGGCCTATAGTTTGTCATGTCCGTTTTCTCTCCCTTCTTGTAGAGAGGTATAATTTTAGTACGTTTTAGCTGGTTTGGAAATGTTCCCTCTAGAAATGAGGTATTTATGATATTTGACAGGGGTCCACTTATGAAGTAAGAAGCAGGGTATCACATCATGCCCTGCAGAATAAATCTTTTTGACTCTTTTTTTAATAATATCTTCAATTTCATATGGTGTTGTAGGAGATAGGAAAAAGGAGTTCAGAGGAGTATTGTTTTTGAGGCAAGAGTGTGCAGTGTTTGGAGAGTTAGCCAGGAGATTTGTGGGAGGAGAGTGAACAGTATTTGAAGAGTTGGTTAGGAGATTTGTGGAAATTTCTGAAAAATAGCTGTTGAATTTATTGGCAATTTTATGTGCATTAAAACATTAGTATCACTTGTGAGAATTTCTCAATCCTTGTACATTGTGACTGTATATGTTGTCACATTGTTCTATGTGAAGAAGATTTATGTCTGCTGTGTCCTCTTGCGAAAGATGTGACTTGACCATAAAAAATCTTCGTTATTAGCTGACACTTTTTTTGTTTTTCTTGACGATCTTCTCAGAGATGTTGAGATCTTGCTGCTTGAAGCTGTACTCCCAGAAGAAACGTGACTCTCCAATGACGAATATGATGCAGTGGGAGTATATTGTGATCTCGTAGACTTTCCTTGTTGAGCTGTTGATTGAATAGCAGTATCCAAATTTTGACTGTGTAATAATTCGCCGCTAATTTCTTGTGATTTTGTAGGTGAAGTTTCCCTATCTGCTTCTTCATTAGTTGCAAGTGAATTTTTTGATGCAGCTGTTTCTTTATCTTCCAATAGTACACTTTCATTAGTCATGGGTGCTTTTAGTACGATTGGCAGCGTGGTGTATTCATATATTTTGGACATTTCTGTTAATAATGCATTAGCAAGTACATGTTTTCGTCGGCGGTTTCTGTGCATTCCATGGCGAGTAAAGAAGCTAATGTCTAAGAACTTGACATGTTTGAATGCTTTACAGATTTTCTGAAACTTTCTGTTTGTGAAACTTATTTCGGTATTTACACATGAACTTTTTATTAAGTCATGTCTGTGTGGAATGCTTCCTGGTGGAATGCTTCCTGGTGGAATGATTGGAACTGATTGTCTATCAGACCCCCTCCATCTAACAGGTGCTGCTCATACATGGTTGTTTACATCTTAGGGCAGGTTTAGTGACATCTCTGAACAGTCAAAGGGACTGTGTCTGTGATACAATACCCACAGCCAACATCTGTCTTCAGGAGTTCTAGGAACTGGGGTGATGCAAAACATTTTTTGATGTATGTATATGGACACACACACACACACACACACACACACACACACACACACACACACACACACACCCTTTATCACTGAGTTATGTAAGACAGGAGGAGCCTGCTTCAAACAAGAGAAATGAATCACAAGACTCCTCCAAAAATACACCTTGTTCTTGGATTGCATGGAGTAAATTACAAACTACAATGTATTGTGTTGCTCACAAGCATACTCCATTCTTTTTGTCTGCTTTGTAATTGGTCAACCTGATTACTTATTTGTAATAATGTTATGTTTCATGGGAGGTGGTGTGTTGATTGCAGTTAAAAGCTGTTTAAATGCAGTTGTGATCGATACTGTGTCGGACTGTGAAATAGTCTGGATAAAGCTGTCAATCAGACAAGAATTGACCATTGTATTAGGACGTTTTTATAGACCACCAGCATCAGCAACGAACATTGCAGAATGTTTCAGGGAAAGTCTTGAGTACATAGGAAGTAAATATCCAAATTATCCATTAGTTATAGGAGGAGACTTTAATGTAGCATCCACTGACTGGGAAAATTACATGTTTATCACAGGGGCAGAAGCAAAGATTCATGTGAAGTTATTCTAGGAGTGCTCTCAACATATAACCTTGAGCAATTGGTTAGAAAACCAACTCAAGATGGGAACATATTAGATATCTTGGCGACAAACAGACCTGATCTTTTTGAGGAAGTTAATCTAGAAGAAATGGAAGTTAAAAAAAATTTAAAAAAACAAAGAAATAGCGTAGAGTTTTCTTGTTTGGGAAAGCAAATAAAAGTGTCATTAATGAATATCTTCATACTCAGCTCGAAGCATTCACTGCGGGACACAAAGATATTGACCATCTTTGGTTCAAATTTAAAGGTATTGTCCACCATGAGCTAGAGAAGTATGTGCCTAGCAAAAGCATAGGGGAGGGAAAGGATCCATCTTGGTAAAACAAACATATTAGGAAGTTACTGAGAAAGCAGAGAATTTTGCACAATCGTTTTAAACAAGTCACTGCCCCGCTGACAAACCGAAATTATGCGAAATGAAAGCAGCTGTCAGAAGGACAGTGAGAGACTCTTTTAACGAATTTGAAAGCAATATTTTATCTGCAGATTCGAAAAATAACCCCATAAAATTTTGGTCATACGTAAAATCTATCAACGCTACAAATAATTCAATACCTTCTCTTGCTGACAGTAAGGGTAATGTAACTGATGATGATAAACAGAAGGCCAAAATCCTAAACCTAGCTTTCAAAAACTCGTTTATGATAGAGGACTGCAGCACCATTCCCCCTTTCAATTATTGAACAAACGAAAGGATGGCTGACATAGTGTTTAGTGTATTTGGAATTGTAAAACAGTTAAGATCCTTCGATGCCAGATGGGCATCTGGCCCAGACTGTATCCCCATAAGATTTAATGTTGACTATGCTACAAATGTAGCACCATTCTTATGGGTCATCTATCAGAGATCATTGGAATGGCAGAAAGTTCCACGGGACTGGAAGAAGGCCCAGGTCATAGCAATCTATAAAAAGGGTATAAAATTGGATGCACGTAATTACCAGCCAATTTCACTAACATCAATTTGTTGTAGAATCATGGAACATATTTTGTGTTCAGACATAATGACCTTTCTAGATTCGGAGAAGCTCATCTGCAGAAACCAGCACGGTTTTAGGAAACAGCGGTCACGTGAGACACAGCTGGCCCTCTTTGTGCATGATATACAACAGGCTCCAGATACCGGCTCCAAGGTTGATGCCATATTTCTCGACTTTCGAAATGCATTTGACTCAGTTCCGCACTGTCACTTGCTACAAAAAGTGCACACTTATAGTCTATTCAGTGACATATGTGGTTGGATAGAAAGTTTTCTAACAGAGAGGTAGCAGTATGTCGTCCTGAATGGGGTATCTTCAACAAAAACAAGAGTAACTTCAGGTGTGCCACAGGGCAGCATAATAAGTCCTCTGCTTTTTACGATTTACATAAAGATCTGGTTGATAGTATTGACAGTAGCCTTAGACTGTTTGCTGATGATGCTGGAGTCTACAGGAAAGTAGTATCACATGAAAGTTGTGGACAAATCAATGAGGATTTGCAGAAAATAAATGAGTGGTGTAATGACTGGCAGTTATCTCTCAATATTAGTAAGTGTAATCTACTGCATATAACAAGGCAAAAATTCCCATTAATGTAGGAGTACAGAGTAAATGATCAGTCTTTGGAAGTGGTAACATCAGTGAAGTATCTGGGTGTGACTGTTCGAAATGATCAGATTACACAAGTAACAGGTAAGGTGAACTCTAGATTGCAGTTTATTGGTAGAATCCTGAAGCAATGCTGTCCTTCAACAAAGGAAATAGCTTACAATACGTTAGTTCATCCAGTCTTGGAGTATTGTTCATCTGTATGGGACCCTTCCCAGTTGGGTCTGATTCAAGAGATTGAGAAGGTCCAAAGAAGAGTGACAAGATTCGTGACTGGTACATTATCCATCACGAGAGCATTACAAATCTCATAGAAAGTTTGAAGTGGGACACACTTGCAGATAGACGATGTGCTAAACGGAAGGGGCTGCTCACTAAATTCCAAAATCCAATATTCACCAAGGATATAGAGCACATATTATTACCACCAACTTTCAAATTGCATAATGATCATCATTCAAAGATAAGGGAAATAAGAACTCATACTGAGGCGTTCAGACAGTCATTTTTCCCTTGCACGATCCGCAAGTGGAACAGAGGGGGGCAGGGGGGGGTAATATGACTTTGGCATGAACTGTGCCCTCTGCCACACACCGCTTGGTGGCTAGTGGAGTACATATGTAGAGGAAGATGTAGTAATTGTTAATGGAGTAAAAACTATTTTTTAGTGTATATTCTTCAAGAGATGTTTGAAATTTATAGAGTTCCTTTAAGTTGTTTTATGTCTTTTGGTAGTTTACTGTATATCTTGACTCCTTGGTAAAGCATAGATGTTTGTTATCTTGACTCCTTGGTAAAACATAGATGTTTGGGTCTTTGCTCTATTCATTCTATCTACATACAAGCAGTCACTGTATCTGGTATGATGATCATGTATGGGTATATTGGCTGCATATTGCTCAGTTTTTTTTTTTTTTTTTTCATTTCTTTTTTTTTTTTTTTTATATATATATATATATAGAAACTGCAGTTTGAAATATGTACTCACTTGGAACAGTCAGAATTGCACATTTCTTGAATATCTCAGTGCAGTGGACCCTTTTATGACTCTTGCTCATTATTCTGATGGCTTATTTTTGCAGTTTTAGCACATTTTCCAGCTTTTGAGCATTTGAACCCCAGAATATTATGTCATAGTTGATGACAGAATGTATGTGTGCATAGTATGTTGCTTTTAGGCCTGAACTATTACATACTGTGGTTCATAATCATAAGCCACAGAATACTGTGCTAATTCTTTTTCCAAGTACTCTGTGAGGGTCTGTTTTGAACAGCATTTTGTCAATATGAAAATGGGTTGCATTCACTTCCAAAGTCATACAGAAGATTGGTAGTCAGCGCACATTGTTTTGATGTATGGGGGTCATTGTCAACATCACTGGCACTGCCCAAGGAAATATCAGTTTCATGTCTTACGAAAAGGGAAGATTGTTCCCATTAATTCAAAGCACTAAACTGAACAAAATATAAAAGTCACTGTCTTGTACTCATAGTCCTCTGGTACCATAGTTGTTTGAAGATCCCATTGTTGTCACATATGAGATGAGATAGAGGACACAGGATAATCCATAATAGGTGCTGATGTCATTGTGGGGCCACCAGTGTAGAGAAAATACAGATAAGGATACCCATGGTCAAATGGTTGAGACAGGAAATGCAAAATATACACAATTTATTGTCCAGTAGCCATAAAAGGAAAAAGGATATGAATACATACAACGAAAGCTGAGGCTGAACTGCTGCAAAGATGGTTCTGCAGCAGATAGCTGTGCCGTCAACCAGAGTTTTACTATATTAGTTAATACAGTTGCTATTGGGCTGCCACACACAGGTTTGAAGTAGAGGCTTGAAATCAAGCCGACTGTGTGAATCAAGGTAGAGACATTCATAAAAACTTCTCAATGCATTTACATGCATAGCTATTGCAGCAACTTACATTGAACTGCATCTGGTGTAGATGAAATGTAATGAGCAACATTTGAGGCTGACTTCATACACTGCACTGACAAGTAATAGTGACAGCATACATGGTGAGTATGACTATTAAGTGTATATAAAGACTATTTGTCTTTTTATGGATGTAACTGAACCAAAACTGTTTGAAACATCACGGTAGATATTTTGTAGAACCACATTTAAGAGCACAATAAATAACCTTGGGAATTGTGGGTGGTGTCTTGATTAATTCATTTATTAGCAGCTACCAAGAACAGCCAGAAATCCTTAGGTGCCAAATCTGCTGAATAAGATGACTGAAAAAGTAGGGCCATAAATAGTATATGGATTCTTGGCTGGGGCAGAGAATACACTTGGTGATAGCAAATGTCATAGCTGGTTTTTATGGGCAGAAGGATGACAGCTTGGGTTGTGGGTGAAAAGAACTGTCATCAAAATTTTGGTATATATGTGACACCACAGCTGGTACCAGAGCAGTGATGGATGAGCTCTCATGGGCTGGATGAGATGTGGAAGGAAAGATCGTGCAAGTGTTTGTGCCTGGCCTGATCAGCTGGGCTTTGCATGACAAAGTGAATGTGTTTGGTGGTACTGTACTCAGTGTGGCAGACATGACTGCTACAGGCACTGGGATGGAGGGGATTCAGGAACCTTTCTCTTGATTGTCAAGTCAAATTATAAGGACATTTAACACTCTTTGACATTTTAATGGACATTAGCTGTAACCCAGTTCTTTGGAATTAAGGAAAATGGTAACAATATTTTCAATCTAGAAAATTTACATACATCCTCTTGTTTTGAATTCTTTTGTTTCAACAACAGTGCATTCACTCTCACTGTTACAGGCTTTTTCTTCCATCAAGTATTACATTTTAATGATTTTAATTTATTCATCATCCTAGGTGTAGAGTCTAAAACTTTTTAACAAACTCCTTAATTATCTTCAGGCCAAGTCCTTTAGCATGTTAAAGTGTATCCACTGTATGAATTAAGAGAATTTCAAGACATGGGCAGAAATGATAGTTTTTAAGGATATTTCTCTAAAAGTTACTTTATTTTTTGTTTGGATCCTATAGTAAGGTAAAAAAAGCTGAAAAATGATTAGGGAAGGTACAAAACACACAAATCTGGACAGGAATGGTAGTAATATCTTTATAACATTAGGAATAGAAAGTTACATGAGACCAATAGAGAAAATAGTGAATACCACCAAAAACACTGATTTTATTTGGAATGTGTATGAGGACAGGCAACCTGCCAATGTGAGACTGTACTTACTGTATTCAATAATATCTAGTGAGGTTTTAATATTTTCTGAATATTAAATAACATTGGTGAATTTAAACACCAAAGTTGGGCAAAATATAGAAAATTAATGCTTTTCTAGATCACATGCCTTGCAGCAAACCACTCCAGGAAAACCTTGCCATATGATAACAGCAGGAGATTTCTACTTGCTGACTACAGCCTATGTGATTAAAGTATACATGTGAGAGACAGGGATTCATGAACTATTGTACATAATGTCTCATTCAAAAATGACTTTCAGCTCAAGAGGTTAATATCTTTATCACCTGTTGATGAACAGACATAAAAATATATCATTCAGTTAAAGGATGTGAGGAACTCAGGGACTACAAGGCTGCTAGAGTATTGGTAATTACACATGTTGTAAGGAATGATAAGGGTAACGGTGTAGCAAATGTGACAAGAAAGAGATTTCCTAAACAGTTGACACGATTCATCTACATCTACGTACATATTCCATAACCCGTCATGTGGCTAATGGCACAGGATACTTTGTGTCACTATTAGACACTTCCTTTACTGTTCCACTCACAATGAACTAATGAACTAATGACGTCAGTTGCATTGGGATTCAGAATCAGTTGTGATGAGTGAAAATGTGTGCCTGACTAGGATTCACATCTGGAATCTCCTGATTACCAGGCAGCTGTGATAACCACTGTGCCACCAGGAAACAGTGTTTATCATAAATGTGCTGACTATCTTGGTACACTCCCTGGCTGACCCATATTTCCACCTAGCACTACGTATCAGCAATCCCTGTCCGTGTCCTCCATGCTCGCTAATTTTAGATTCCCACTGAAGATTGTGGTTTAACTGCCTATCGAGGAGAATCATTCATGTGAATGCATGGTATCTGTTCTTTCAGACATGTCCAAAAGAGCAGACACCAACCATAATATGCAGAATTTTATGTAAATTGAAGGTGGACAGTGAGAAAGGAAAGAAGAGGGAAGGAACTAAAGATAGCTTATGAAGATAACACTAAAGGCTGATATAGAACTTTTTTCCTTTTCACTATATTTTCTTTTACTTCCTTACTGCTTTATTTTCATCATATATTGACAAGGTTATTTCAGAATGGGTTTTGTAAATTTCACTCTTGGTATTTATGTTTCTATTTACATAGTGTAATTGTTACAAATGTGATTACCATTTTCAGTAATTCTGGTGTTCTATACTTTCTTATTTGTCAGTATTATATTTGAGCTAATTTAGTATGAACAGAGTAATGTAAGATCATTATTTTATATGAAACTGAAAATCGATATAATCAGAATCTTTGAAAGTGTTATCTGAAGTGGAGTAATGTACATGAGTGCAGTATATGAGTGCTGTAGAATCATATCGAAAGGTTGAAAGAGAAGGCATCAACAATGAGTTGGGAGCATGAAGAGAGTAGACGTGATTGTTGTGCTGCATATGTGCTGTTGCACATTGTGTTCATGGCTGGCAAAAAATATCAATTTATGATCTCTGTGTGTACCATGATTAAAAACCTAGTGGCTTTGTGTCATGTTGCTCATTTGCCAGAACTGTGGTAGATTATGTTAGAGTATATTCAGTTTTTGTTCCATAGACCCAAAAAAGAGATGTTTCTCATGGGTGTAGAACAATAGAACAAGTTAAAAAAAACAAAAAAAAAAACAACTGAATATAATAGTCACTACCTTCATCATTTATCAGGAGATTGTCAAAATACATGAATACATTATGGCAAACTGAAACTGCCAATGTGCACAGAATTAATACACTGTCAGAATGAAACATAGTTATGCACTTTTAATAAATTTGTCATACATAAAATACCTAGCCTTGACTGTTGTGGCTAAGTGCTGTCAAAACCGAAATCTTACAGACATTTTTACCTTAAGCTGGTCTAACAGTCCCTGTTAACATAGTCATCTGTAGTGTAGAAGGATTGCCGATCAAGAAGTCTTTCAAACTCTGTTTAAACTGTGTTTGATCTGAAATCAAGTTTTTAACTGTTGCTGGTAATTTATTCAAAATATATGTTATTGAATATTGGACCCGTTTTTGGAACAAGGTAAGTGATTTTATGTCCTTATGTAGATTTTTCTTATTTCTAGCATTGATAGTACTGAGCCATTGGTTGGCTATAGAGATATATTGCTTGCAACTAATTTCATTAAGGAATAAATGCACTGAGAAGAAGTGGTTTGAATATCATGTTTCTTGAGTACATGCCTACATGATGTCCTTGAATTTACACAACAAATGAGACATTTTACCTGCTTTTTGCAAGCTAAAAACTTTTGCTTGCTTTGATGAGTTACCCCAGAATATGATCCCACATGACATAATAGAAGAAAAGTAAGCAATGTATGTAAGTTCTTTTACATTTATATCTGCTACATCTAACACCATTCTCACTGCAAATACATACTTGTTTAGGTTCTTCAGCAATCCTGTGGTATGCCCTTCCCAACTGAATTTATTATCTAGTTTTAATCCTAGAAATTTAACACTGTTGATCTCTTCAATCTGCATGTATTCATTTGTTAGGAAAATGATGGAAGGAAATCTCTTATAGGTTCTGAACTGCATATAGTGAGTCTTTTCAAAGTTTAATGACAGTGAATTAGCTTTAAACCATTTATTAATGTTGGTTAAAATTTGATTAGCAGCTCTTTTCTAAATCTGTACTTGCTACTTATTGCAGAGTTTGTATCATCTGCAAACAAAACAAACTTATCATCTGGCAATGTAACAGACAAGAGCTGATTAACACACACAAGAAAAAGCAAAAGACTCAAGATCGAACCTTGAGAAACACCACATACAATTAATTCCCAGTCAGATGAAGACTGAATGTTTACTGCACAGGTATTTTGCAAACAACACCTTTGTTTCCTGTTAGTTATGTAAGCCTCAAACCATTTCACAGCACTGCCAATGACACCATAATATTCTAATTTATTTAAGAGAATGCTGTGATTCACACAGTCAAAGGCTTTTGACAGGTCACAGCAAATGCCAATAGCCTCTGATTTGTTATCTAATGAATTAAGTACTTTCACACTGTATGTGTAAATAGCTTTCTCTACATCAAAACCCTTAAGAAAGCCAAACTTTGACTCACTAAACATAAAGCTTTGATATACAGACTGGTAGGCTATGTGCACTCTGTAAAGATAATGTTCTCAATTTTAGACAGCATAAGGGTGTTTAGTGCATACTACAGGCTGTGGAATCAAATGGAAAATATGGTTATATATTTTTGTGTCACATATTGATATGAAGAACTTTAACTGTGAATTTATGATATGCTGATTGCTGCATGATTGAAGTAATTGCATAGACAACTGTACGCTGTACTTATTGTTCTATTTAAACAACAGACTAATGATTTGCACTACAACTGACTTGATTTACTTTCATACTTACTGTAGGAAAGCAAAAAACAATTTTACCATCACTTTTTGCACATGTTTAGCAAAAATAAGTGGAATATGAGTATCATAAATTTTCCCAGTATGTAGCTATTCATATAGTCAGTGTGACTGGAATTTTGGCATTAGTGGGGAAAAGTTGGATGAGGGAAACTACACATTCAAAAGAAGAGTATGTCCTCACTCCTTAAACACTGCAGGGAGAAACCATTTCAGGTCATGGACAGAAGTGAGCTTATTAAATATTGGAAGAAAGGTTTAAAGGGATTTGTACGTGAATAACTGTCAAAAAATTGATTTTTTAATTTTTGTCTTAAAAACTTCTTTGTAGTTTTCTGAACTAGAAAAAATTTCCTTACAGAAAAATTTACCACAGAAAGAACCAAAATTAGATGAATTTAAAATTAGCTGCATGCACCATGACATCCCCATGGCAGACAGCCAGCTCTGTTAAAAATAAAGTTTTCTCTCATTTGTTTCGTTTTTATGACTTTTTAGTCCCTTAAGTTGGCTAACCTGCAAAAGCTTTACAGTTGCTTACCTTTTGTTTATGCAGAGAGTTTAGTCATTGTTTGCTGTTGTTTTGGTGTGAATATTTTTTTTACAGCAAAGTAACTGTGTGTGTGAGTTTCTTATTTCACTTGAAAGCAATGGAAAGAATTAAGAAAATTGTTGTTAAACAAAGTAAATTTTATGGAAATCAGTTCAAGATGGATTACCCTGCTAATGCTGAAATACAACATGATACCACATTTCAATCAGCTTCAACTATTCCAAGTGCTTCGAATGGGCTTGACAGTATTAATGCTGATAGTTTTGAAATGCCAACTATTGATTCAGGCTGTGTTATTGTTGAACGCTCTGCTCTATCTGAACTACTAAATAAAGCTTTTCAATGTAAGGAATATGATGGCAATAGTGGTATAATGGTAGTTGAGGAAATACACGCTAGAAGAAGTTGTGCATCAAAATTAAGAACTGTTTGACATTTCTGTGATTTAAGCAAATATGGTTATACTTGTGGCATAACTAAACAGAGAGTGTATAACACAAATATTAAACTCGCTTATGCTATGAGGTGTATAGGCAAAGGATACAGAAGTGCACGAATGTTCTATGCTCTTATGTACTTATCCCTTCATACAAGGTTTGACAGGTACAATAAAATTATTATACAGACTTTACAAGAAGTAGCAAACAACAGTATGAAAAATCCTGCTCAGGAAAGTGTAGACATGTATGACAGCAATGTCAATACATGTATGTCTGCAGCCCTGGTTGCATCCTGGCAATGAAGAGGCCATAGTTCCCTGAATGGTGTAGTGACAGCTACCTCCTTGGACAATGGTAAAGTCATTGATGAGACATGTATTATCAAGTACTGTTATGGCTGTACTAATGGAACTGAAAATCAGTGTTTGGAGGGATGGAATCTGAAGGTGTTGCGAGGATATTTCACGGGCCAGTGGAGAATATGGTGTGATGTGTACATCTTACCTAGGAGTTGGACATTCAAAAGCATATCAAAAGGTATGTGAATTCAAACTTTATGCTGATACAAAAATTGAAAAAAAAATGGAACGTTTTGGACATGTCCAGAAAATGTTACATACAAGACTGAGGAACTTGAAGAGGAATTTGAAGGGAAAGAAATTAGCAGATGTTAAGTGCATTTGTGGATGTGGTTGGCTTACAGACAAAGTAAAAGGTTGCAGTATTATTATGGACAAGCCAGAAGACAAAATTAAAATGATCTCAAGGGAATGAAAAAGGCAGTATGGGCTACTTACTTTCATAAATCCTCCACAATTGAAATCTGCACACAAAGCATGAAATGCATTTGAACTATGAAGGGAAGGGAGAAAGTTTGTTTGTGATCATGTTAGTGAGATAATTAAAGAAAAACTTATAAGGAATAGAACAATCTATCAGCTTCTTGTACATCTCCCCAACAACAGTGAGGAAAACAAAATGAACAAGAAAGCAGAATGAAAACACAACATTGCTGACAATACTAATTTAAACTAAAGCTATGTGATGTTGTAAACATGATACCCAATTATCAAATCATCTAAAAATTTATCACCATAATGTGCAATCCCTGCATAATAAGATCGATGAAATTAACGTACTGTTAACAGACTAACTTAAAGATATCTCTCAGTGTTATGCATTTCTGAGCATTTGCTTAACCCAGAATTAATCCAGAATACAAAAATAAACAAATTAATTTTGGCTTTTTACTTCTGCAGGAAAAACAGCAAGCAGGGTAGGGTAGCAATCTACACAAAGGATAATGTATATTTTATTAACCTACCTGACTTTACTAGAACAAATCATTAAAAGGATTATGAAATTACAGACATAAAAAATTACTCAGTTCAACCTGTTTATTGCTACAGTTTACCATCACCATCTGGAAATTTTGAACTCTTCTTAAACAAAATGGAGTCATCACTAAATAAAGTAAATAAAATGGATTGCGGGTTGATAATCCATGGTGACTTCAATATTGATTTCCTCATAAATAGTGGAAATAGAGAGACCCTTTCAAACCTCACCACATCCTATAATTTCAAGGCTGAAGTAAAAGCTGCTATACACGTAATAGAAACTTGCCAAAACGCTGTAGATCAGTTTCTAGTGAAGAAGAGTTTACACAACACATCACTAAAAATCTTCAGTGCGGGTTTTAGTGACCATCTTGATCAAATATTAAGTATAAAATTAAAAGGCAGTAGTATTAACAACATGTCTTTCAGAACCTCATGTAGAAGTTATGATCAAGACATTGTAAACTACTTCAACAACTTATTACAGAAAGAAAAATGGCCAGAAGTGTACAAAATGAATGATATAAATGAAAAATTCAACACTTTCATTGGTACATTACCCATTTCTTTGAAATTGCATTCCTGTGGAAAACATTAACCATACAGGGAAACCCTAGAACAAACAGCTGGATCACAAGGGGAATAAGGATGTCATGCCAGTAGAAAAGACTACGCCACGAAATATGTAACTCAAAAAATTCATTATTCATTCATATGTGCTTACTATAAAAAGTACTCCAAAACTTAAGAAAAGTAATAAAAGCAGCAAAAATAATGCATAATGATGAATACATTTATAATTCAGCTAGTAAATCAAAGGCTATGTGGAGTGTTATAAAAAAAGAATTTGGAGAATACAGACAATCTTGCAAAAATATAGCACTATCACAAAAAATTTAAAAAGAAAGAAATCCATTAGACATAGCCAACACATTTAGCAATTTTTCCACAGGTGTTGCTGATAATATGTTACAATCTAACTTTAAGAGCAACCAAGCAAATGAATACATAATATGCCCATGTAGAGGATCAATGTACATCAGTTTTGTTTCACAAGATGAAAGGACTAAAAAATGCCAACTCTGCAGGCATTGATGGCATATCTGCAACAATATTAAAGAAGAGTGCATCAGAAATAATTGAAATACTCACACACTTATGTGGTTGTTCACTTGAGGCAGGCATTTTCCCTGAGGTATTAAAAACATCAAAAGTTATTTCTGTATACAAAAAAGGTGAGAAAGATAATGTAAACTGCTGCAGACCCATCACAATTTCCTCTTGCATCTCTAAAGTATTAGAAAAAGTCATGTATGACAAACTTATGAAATTTATAAATAAAAACAGCAACCTATGTATTGAACAACATGGATTCAGAAATAAGAGGTCAGTGATTTATGAGTGCATCAATTCCATCCTAAACCTGATGGACAAAAGAACAGAAATCAATAGGCGTATTTATTGATGTGTCAAAAGCTTTTGACATGGTGGATTATAAAATTCTGCTAAGAAAACTTGGAAGATATGGTATTCGAGGTCTATCTGTCTGTCTGTCAGTTCCTTCCAGACTAATCAAAAGCAAACAGTGTGCATTAAGCACATAAATATTGAACTAAAAACTGTATCTGTACACTTATCTGACAAATTAAATGTGGTGTACCCCAGGGATCAGTTATGGAAGACCTTCTGTTCCTTCTGTGCATAAATGATCCAAACTTAAATGCTGATGCAATAATAATTGCAGATGACACCACAATTCTACTAAAAGGAGACAGCAATGAACAGTTACAGCAGACAATAAATGAGGTCATGAAACAAACTAACAACTGGGCATCGATTAATCAGCTAGTAATAAACAGTAAAAAAGCCATTGCACTAGAATTTCACAATGACATGTTTATCCCATCGGTTTCTATCAGTGACAGACTTGTTGGTAACAGTACTGAAACAAAATTTTTAGGACTTTTGCTGCAGAGCAACATCAGATGGAAAAGCATATTGAATATCTCATTGCAGAACTGAGCAAAACATGTTACCTTCTTTGCTCATTAAAATCATGCTGTAGTGAGAAAACAGTAATGAATGCATATCATTCCAACTTTCATTCTAGTCTCAGATATGGGGTCACTTTCTAGAGAAACTCTAAAACAGCTGATAGCACTTTTAAACTACAAAATAGGGCCATTAGTATGTTGTTTGGGTGCAAGCCTAGAGACTCTTGTAAACCTCTGTTTGAGAAATCTGGTATTCCTCCATTACCTTGTGTATACATTATGGAACCCTTTTATTCTTTAAAATAAATGTAATAGGTAAGGACTGCAGACTGTAAAAAAAACTGTGATATACATGTTCACTTTACCAGAAAAAACAGAAACTTATATATAACTCGAATCAGCACAGCCTTGTGCCAAAAAGGTACTTTTCACATGGGAGCCAAGCTTTACAACAATCTTCCAGAAAACATAAAAGCTATTACTGAGGTCAATACCTTTGGAAAATCTCAAAAGTCATATTTACAGCATCACTACTTTTACTCCATTGAAGAATATTTAAATTTATGAAGTGTTTTATGTAAATACTTATGTATAAAGTGTACTATTGTAACCTTAAATACATATGCCTAGAAATGACTTTCAGCTCTATATTTGTAACTTTGTGATGAAGCAAGCTGGGATAATTTTAATTCCCCTCTTGTTTTGTGATCTGCCTCCTCTAAATTCAATTTTCCACTTTTCACAATTAACCATTAACATATGTGAAAATAATCTATATTTTTGTAAAAGAGGAAGGTTGGCCCTCAGTTCCAAAGGGTTTAACACCAGATATAATTGTACTGCTTTATGTGTGTATTTGATTTTCTAATTTATTTTGGTTATTCCAAGTTAGTAACATTCAGTATAGGGCGAAATCAGTAAATGTTTTGTAACTTAAATTCTATTGTTGATGTATAAACAAATATAAATTCTGTAACAATTGTAAATATTTGAAAGACAAAATGCTAGCAGTCTTTATGTATCTATTTGGCTCTAGTCAGAAAAATGTTAGCAAAGCCAGCCCTTCATTAATCCCAATGTAATTAAAAGATTTGTCAAAAGTATTGTTAGCATAACTATATTTGTTAATTTCATGATTTAAACAAATAATTCGGCCTAACTCTTGTAGTAGAAGAGACTGTTAAAAAGATAGAATTTTGCAATATATTCAGTTAATTTAATGAGTTAAGTTTTAATTGTAATTTCTGTAAATTTAACTTTAAACAATGCATAGTTTCAGCACCTATTATTATGATTTTTGGTCACAAGACAGTCAGTCCACGGCCGAGTTTCAGACGAGTAACCTCTACTGGTTAGAACAACAACAATGCTTCAAATTAACTGTGGACTAAGTATTAAGCAATTAGGCCATGTGTAAAAACAGTGACAGTGTCTGCTCCATACATATCTGACTATTCTTCAAGAACTGTGAACTTTGTGGTTAGGTTTTCACTGCTTGTAAACGTTTAACAAGAAACTTTTGTAGCAGTGTGTGGAAGCTTGCCTGCAAACTTTTAATGAGGCTTATCAAAGGTTAAACAGTAGTACACTGGCCATATAACTGTGTAATATTGGGGGTTGTGCAAAGTGAAAATTAAAGTACCATGAAACACAACTGTGCACCTGTCAGCTACATACTCTGCAGTAGTCAGTGTTGGAATCCACAACCCATTTTTTCATCCAGTGTAGCAATGCAGTAGGTCAGCACCAAGGACAACAGTCAACAAATGAAGAAAATAAAAGCAGGTGGAACTGCCACAACTTGACTTGTCCAGTGTCTTATGCATAAGCTGTTTTGTAGACAAAAGGACCAATAAATACAATAGCAACAGGCAACAACAACAACAAACAATAGTGGCGCAGTGGTTAGACACTGGACTCGCATTCGGAAGGACGACGGTTCAATCCCGCGTCCGGCCATCCTGATTTAGGTTTTCCGTGATTTCCCTAAATCACTCCAGGCAAATGCCGGGATGGTTCCTCTGAAAGGGCACGGCCGACTCCCTTCCCCATCCTTCCCTAATCCGATGAGACCGATGACCACGCTGTCTGGTCTCCTTCCCCAAACCAACCAACCAACCAACAAACAATAACCCATTCATGCACTCTGCTCACCTGGCAGTGATTCATGGTGTGGCTACCAGAGGGCTGTTACTTAAGGTGAGACCTACAACCATAAACATTCATTGCCACTTGCTATAATGGAAGTTGTAAAACCTATATACAGGGATCTTAGTGACACAAGATTATTAGAGAAATGTTTACATGGTAGGACTCAAAATCCAAATGAAAGTTTCAACAATTGTACATGGGAATGGATACAAAAAACGGTTCTAGTAGGACTAAATACTTTGAAAATAGGTGCGCTGTATGCTGTTCTATGTTGCAGTGACGGTGCAGTGTCAAGGCTTAATGTTATGGAACTGATGGGAGTGCATGGTGGACTAAATATGCATAGAGCTCTAATGGCCATTGACAAGGAGACTCTTTGAAGTGGAAAAATCAGTGTTAAAAGCCACCAAAGAAGCAAGAATAAAAATAAGAAATGAGAAAAGGAGAAGAGAGGAAGAACAACAAAGGAAACAAGATGAATATAGACGTGGGATGCATTAGTACCATGCAAGTTCAATAGAAAAAGCAAGTTTGAACTTCAACTTGCATTTTCCAAGAGTTAAATTATGTCACCTTCTGGTACACTTTGGTTAAAAACTGTCAGATACAGAGAGCTGAAATTTTGTATACTGTCTTAAAACATGCTTAATTAAAAAGTAGACCACTCTTGTGACTTCAGTTTGAAAATAAAATGCTTTTTTGAAGGAAAACCCTGAATTCATTTCCAAAATTTTTGATAATCATACCTAATTTTTTTTGTACCACAGTTTATGACAGCACCAATAGTCTGCTTTAGAGATAACAGTATAAAGAACTTACAGGAAAAAATAAGCATTCTACTTTATTCTACTTTAAGCATTCTACTTTATTTTTCATTTCAGCCACATGTTACACTTTCCACCTTCTAATACCATGTCACTCTCACAACATCCCCACAACGACCCCAGTAAGTTTTATTTACATTCCCTCCACAAACATGCCTTCGCCCTAGCCAGATTATGCTCACATATTTTATTTACTCAGGCTTGTCTGACATTTGGCATTACCCCCAAAGGCCCCACACTTAAAGTTCCCATCTCTGGCTGTAACACTTCTTTCCACCAGTCCCTGTACCACTTCCAAACTGAACAATCCATTGCCTCACCCACCTAATCCTTCACCTACACGTCAACTCAGCCAATGAACACACCCGTCAACTCCTATCCTTAATAAAAGTCCTCAATCTTTCCTCTCCCACATCCACACTGGCTGTTCAGAGCAGCCTCCTACAGGCCAACTGCAAATTAGAACAGCATGCCACCCTCCACCTCAAAAAATTATCCAATCACCTGGTTTCCCACCTCCGGAAAGGCAACTCACTCACCCTTCACAACCTTTCCAGTAAACCTCAACCTCCTCTCATTGCACACAGACCCAGTCTCTCCCATCTACTCAATCTCCCACTTCCAGCTCCATTCCTCCCCAAAACCTCAAAATTCTAATCAATACAATCTCAGGGTGTATACGACGCAGGACAACTGGGGGATCCAGGAAAAACCCGGGAATTTTTTCATCCAGGAGAAAACCGGGAAAAACCCGGGAATTGTTTAGAATTCCGGGAATTTTTCATTGTTTTAGTTTTCAGTTACATTTGTGTCATTTTTACTGGTAAGAATAAAGAATATTACTGTATCCCACTATTGCAGAATAACACTGCAAAAACAAAACATGAACGGGAGGAAAAAAAACGAAAATAAAACTTAAGTTGCAAAGGAAATGCGCTGTATACAACAACACAACACAGTGCTCATACAAGCATCTGCCAGCAGCAAAGTGTGTCAAAGGCTTTAGGAAGACTATGAAAGGCTTCATAACAACAAATTGCCTCCAATGAGCATGATGTGACAACTGCATAAAGATTCGTTTGAGCAGTTGCGGGCGGGCTCTTGTGCATGTGCAGTTGAGTCTTGTATGAGTAGTACCTTCCTTCACTTTTGGTTACGGAAGTATGGCTGGGCACCACTACTTAATATTGCACTGGTTCTGAAATATAGTAAATCTGGTGCTGATGCCCAGAGCAGTCTGAGTTGTGGTGGGGAGATGGGTCGTATCCACGTGAACTGTGTTTAAGTTCAGTCATTTTATTGTTTCCTCTTCATTTATTGTTCTCACGTTAAATGATAACAAACGGATTTTTGGGGCCGGGAGTTATCAAATGAATTAAAATACGTTTGCATGATTATGGAAGTCTAACATATGTTATTTCTTTTAGATTTTATTTCCACCTTCCTGACGGTCAAGCATTGATCGCCTTGCAGAACAATGAAGTTATTTTTGTCGGTTTGCTAAAGAGCTTTGGCTTTCATTAATCTTTTCTGCTTTATTTGAAAGGAAGTGTTTAATTTCACACTATTGGCTAGTTTCAACTGTTCGCTGCGCTTCAAGTGCACGTATGTCATTATGCCATAATAAAGAACCAAACATGAGATAATACAGTACTGGTAGTCCATATAAATGTGCATTTTAAGCCGAATTATGCATTTTAGTATGGTTCACGAAATTCCGATGCTCTTGAAGTATCCTCTGTTGTCTTGTGTCTTTTATGACATAATGTAAGATCTTTTAATGTTTCACACGTACGAACATATGGGCTTCCTGTGTCATCATAGCTGCGTAAGCACGGTGATGCCTATTATATGGCTCTCTCTTCCAACTGCTGAAATGAACCTATTTTGAACAGGTCACAGGAAAATATTGTGAATGGTGGTTTGAAAAGTGTTACATTCATACCAAATTTCCTTTTACGCAAGATGAACTATGTGCGAGAATGTGCGATGATTTTCTTAAATCACAAAGCATTTGACTCTCATTTAAAAATCAACTCTTCAAGGACAACCATTTAGAAGAATTTTCGAGCCCAGAAGACATTTACGTCATTATTAAAAATTTTACTGGCACATTTGCGTGATGTATCTTGAAGCGTAACACGGGCAAAAAAGATCAACATTATATGTGGAAGCTTAGCTTCTCTTCCAGCTTATCAATCTTCGAGACCAATATTATATGTGAATGCTATGTATATTAATTTAAACCATTAACTTTTCTTATTTGTGTGTTTGTGCTACTTCAGAGTGATCTTGCTATTGGCTGACTACATCACGTGTCTTCAGCTGGCGAGATCACGTGACATGAGCTATGACTGACTTACAAAAGCGCATTGCAATCTCCATTTCAATGCTTCGGAAAGTGACATGCGGTGTATGGCGGAATTGAAATTTATACCTTCATAATACGGAAATATGCAGCATGTTGCTGAACATTAAAGGTCTTTCAAAACGTGTTACCCCCCCCCCCTCCCCCCCCCCCCCCCCCCCACTGAGTTTTGTTTTCTAAAGTGCCGGGAAATTCTACAACAGTATATAAAACCATAAACATTCAAAGAATTGATGAGTTTTACAGTGCCGAGGAAGAAAATACTGTCACTTAACATGGAAAAAAGTGTGTTTTCACCCGGGAGAAAGTGTATTTTTAACCCAGAAATCCGGGAATTTTTTTCCTTGTCCACTTATACACCCTGAATCTGGAACCACAGTCCCTAATTCAGTAGTTAACCTTTCCTCCAAACCTCTCTCCCAATCCGAAACCTCTGTCCTATCCAAAGGCCTCACCTTCAGCCCTACTCCCAGATTCAACCAAACAGCCCTCGTCAAAGATTTACTGTCCTACACTCATACTCTCTGCTGGAAGTATCACTTTGCCACAAAGAAAAATGACCCTAATCCTACTCCTAATGATCCAACTCCCCAAGACACTATCCAAATTGAACCCTGCCTGGAACAGTTCCATCCCCCGTCACAGTGGGACCCACCTCCTCGTCCTCAAAATCACTCTCTCCAACCTTCCAGGAAATTCTCACTTCCAGCCTTCCCTCTCAATCCTTCTTAAAAAACCTTAACCCTACTCCCAACATCACCATTGCTGAAGCCCAGGCTATCCGTGATCTGAAGGCTGACCGATCCATCGTCATTCTTCCGGCGGACAAGGGTTCCACGACTGTGGTACTTGATCATTGGGAGTATGTGGCTGAGGGACTGCGTCAGCTTTCAGACAACACTACATACAATTTTTGCCAAGGTAATCCCATTCCTGATGTCCAGGCAGAGCTTCAAGGAATCCTCAGAACCTTAGGCCCCCTACAAAACCTTTCACCTGACTCCATCAACCTCCTGACCCCACCGACACCCCACACCCCTAACTTCTACCTTCTTTCTAAAATTCACAAACCCAATCATCCCAGCCGCCCCATTGTAGCTGGTTACCAAGCCCCCACAGAATGTATCTCTGCCTACGTAGATCAACACCTTCAACCCATTACATGCAGTCTCCCATCCTTCATCAAATACACCAACCACTTTCTCGAACGCCTGGAATCCTTACCCAATCTGTTACCCCCAGAAACCATCCTTGTAACCATTGATACCACTTCCCTATACACAAATATTCTGCATGTCCAGGGCCTCGCTGCGATGGAGCACTTCCTTTCACGCCGATCACCTGCCACCCTACCTAAAACCTCTTTCCTCATTACCTTAGCCAGCTTCATCCTGACTCACAACTTCTTCACTTTCAAAGGCCAGACATACCAACAATTAAAGGGAACAGCCATGGGTACCAGGATGGCCCCCTTGTACGCCAACCTATTTATGGGCTGCTTAGAGGAAGCCTTCTTGGTTACCCAGGCCTGCCAACCCAAAGTTTGGTACAGATTTATTGATGACATCTTCATGATCTGGACTCACAGTGAAGAAGAACTCCAGAATTTCCTCTTAACCTCAACTCCTTTGGTTCCATCAGATTCACCTGGTCCTACTCCAAATCCCATGCCACTTTCCTTGACGTTGACCTCCATCTGTCCAATGGCCAGCTTCACATGTCCGTCCACATCAATCCCACCAACAAGCAACAGTACCTCCATTATGACAGCTGCCAACCATTCCACATCAAACGGTCCCTTCCTTACAGTCTAGGTCTTTGTGGCAAACGAATCTGCTCCAGTCCGGAATCCCTGAACCATTACACCAACAACCTGAAAACAGCTTTTGCATCCCGCAACTAGCCTCCCGACCAGGTACAGAAGCAAATTACCAGAGCCATTTCCTCATCCCCTTTCTGGGACTGGATCAGACTCCGAATGTGGCTCTCCAGCAGGGATACGACTTCCTCAAATCCTGCCCTCAAATGAGATCCATCCTTCATGAAATCTTTCCCACTCTACCAAGAGTGTCTTTCCACCGTCCATCTAACTTTCGTAACCTCTTGGTTTATCCCTATGAAATCCCCAAACCACCTTCCATACCATCTGGCTCCTACCCTTGTAACTGCGCCCGGTGTAAAACTTGTCCCATGCACCCTCCCACCATCACCTGCTCCAGTCCTGTAACCCGGAAGGTGTACACGATCAAAGGCAGAGCCACTTGTGAAAGCACCTACATGATTTACCAACTGACATGCCTACACTGTGAAGCTTTCTATGTGGGAATGACCAGCAACAAACTGTCCATTCGCATGAATGGACACAGGCAGGCAGTGTTTGTTGGTAATGAGGATCACCCTGTGGCTAAACATGCCGTGGTGCACGGCCAGCACACCTTGGCACAGTGTTACACCATCTGGGTTATCTGGATACTTCCCACTAACACCAACTTGTCAGAACTCCAGAGATGGGAACTTGCCCTTCAGTATATCCTCTCTTCTCGTTACCCACCAGGCCTCAACCTCCGCTAATTTCAAGTTGCCGCTGCTCATACCTCACCTGTCATTCAACAACATCTTTGCCTCTGTACTTCCACCTCGACTGACATCTTTGCCCAAACTCTTTGCCTTTACAAATGTCTGCTTGTGTCTGTATATGTGCGGATGGATATTTGTGTGTGTGTGTGTGTGTGTGTGTGTGTGAGTGTATACCTGTCCCTTTTTTCCCCCTAAGGTAAGTCTTTCCGCTCCCGGGATTGGAATGACTCCTTACCCTCTCCCTTAAAACCCACATCCTTACGTCTTTCCCTCTCCTTCCCTCTTTCCTGATGAAGCAACTGTTGGTTGTGAAAGCTTGAATTTTGTGTGTGTGTTTGTGTTTGTTTGTGTGTCTATCGACATGCCAGCGCTTTCATTTGGTAAGTCACGTCACCTTTGTTTTTAAATATATTTTTCCCACTTGGAATGTTTCCCTCTATTATATTCATATTTATATTTTCAGTAATGTATACCTATGATGCACATAAATAATTAGAATGGTTTATTTCACTTGCAACAAAAAAAATACAATTTAAAAATAGCACGAGAATTAAAGCCATGGTTCATACATAATAATGTTTCCAAAAGATGTCTTATAAGATGGTAAGCACTATATGGGATTACAAATCTTATCTTTGAGTACACTGTCTAGAAGACAAATTTTTTTCAAGATTTCCTCTTGTATTACAAACCAGGCCCCTTAATGGACTTCTTATCACCAAAACCACAGGGGAAATTTTCTTTCCAGCTGCAGTCCTTTGTGAGGATGCAATTTGGCAGTGATGGCACAATCGGAGCTACAAAATTATGTTTTAAGGTCTTTATACCATTTAAGTTCATTAAAAAGTCAGCGAGACTCTATGAAGATATTTCATTTTTGTCATTAATAGAGAAACCAGCTGCAACAGCAGCAAAGTTGTGCTTTCTTCTGGATACAGTAAAAGGCTGATATGAAGAACTTCTAGAGAGAGTAAACAGTGAAGAATCTACTGATCCTAAACAGGAACATAAACTATAATGGTCATGAACATAATTTTTTTTGTTAATGTACAGTTCAACTTAATAATAAAAGCAATATTTCAACTCAATTTTCATGTTATTTTATAGAGGTATCATGGTTTGATGAAAAAAAGGGCATAAACTGCTCATTAAATTTTGGATAATATATCATAAATAGAAGAAATATCTTCAGTTGTAAGGAATGATTCTGTATTTAAAAATATGGTCTAAGACAGAATTATAACATTATTGAAATATCATTGTTTTTCAATAAGATATAAACATACAAATCTTCAACTCACTTTTACCGGAAATGCATTTTTCAGACTTACACCGATAGCCCATCAAACACACCAATTAATCCACAACCTCAAGTGAGGATGCTCATTTACATTTGACCTCTAGCAGAAATCCAAAATTAGTGAGCATGGAGGACATGGATAAGGACTGTAGATTGGTGGCATATGTGGGAGTATGGGGCAGCCAGGGAGCATACCGAGATCACCCATGCATTTGCGTTAAGCACTGTTTATGGGTACACAATGGTTAACACAACTACATCATAAGCAGGGGATTCTGAGTTTGAATCGCAGTCCAGCGAGCATTTTCACTTGTTGCTGTTGATTCCACATAAAGTCCTGATGCACTTGATGTTATTTATTCCTTTCCTTTTCTTCTTACCACTTCTACCTTCAAATTACATAATATGTGCCCAAAAAAACATACACCTCACATTCAGACAGTTAATGTACCTCAATGGGTAATTAATCCACAGTCTTCAGTGCAGAACCACATTTACATTTGACCTCCAGCGGGAATCTAAAATTAGTGAGCAGGGAGGACATGGACAAAGACTGCATATTGGTGTTGCTAGGTGGGAATGTGGGTCCACGAGGTAGTGTTCTGAGATAGTCTGTACATTTGTGAAAAACTCTGTATCTGGGTGGCACAGTGGTTAATGCAACTGCCCTGCAGGCAGCAGATCTAGGTTCAGAATCCTGATGCAGTATACATTTTCATTTGTCACCACTGATCCTGCATAAAGTCCCAATGCAGCTGATGTCATTAGTTCTTTCACTTTCCTTTCCTTTTCCTGCCCATTTAAGAAAATGCAGTGAGTTCAATTATTCATGCCAAAGGATATCACATCAGAGACAAATATAAAGTATAGGCAGGAGTTAGTAAACAAGATAGAAATTTCTGAAGTTTCGAGTGCACATAATGGCAAAAATTTAAATTGAAGAAAAAACAAAAAAAAAAAAGAAAAAGCACACACACGCACACACTTTAAAGCTTTCTAAAGAACTCAGTTCAACCATTTTTCCAGTTTATTTCGTTGCAAACTTTGGAGAGAGACAAATTAGTAAGTCAATACTCTTTTTTTATTTTTATTCAGAAATGTCTGGCAGATATTTGTGCAAGTGTAGCTTGTCATTAAGAAATAAAGTCTTCAATATTAACAGGTGTGCCCTAAGAATAACATGTGGTGCTCATCCTTGGTAATCTTGTAAATAACTGTTTCAGGAGTTAGAGATTTTAACTACAGCATCACAGTCCAAATTTGTTGTAACAAATTTGGTGGAGTTCAGAAGGAATAATGTCATACACAAAGTAGAAAGATCTTTATTACTATTAATTAAAATGAAATAGTTCAGAAAAGGATGACTAATGCTACTACTAAAAGCTTTCATCACTTGCTCAAAACATAAATGCCTGACAGACAGCAAAGATAAATTTGAATGTTAGCTGAAAAAGTACCTTCACAGCAACACCTTCAAGTCCAAGAAGCTTTCTTATTTATAAATTGGTACCTTATTTAGTGAAATAGTGTTACATAATTACTTCTGTAAGGAAAATAAATATTTTTTAATTTTATGTGAATTCATCTGTAAATGGTCACTATGGAGGCATGATTCTTATTTCTGATAACGTAATCATGAATGTCTCTATTTAACTGTGTAAAGCTATTTGCTTTCAAGTGCATAACTGTTGCAAATGTATGTATGTAATGAGGTGTCAGTCATGATACTAAGTTCTCTAAATTTCTTTCTGCAGGATTATCTTGGAATCACATTTGCTATGGATCTAACATATTTCCCAGACTGTAAAGCAGTATGATAGGTGGGTATAGACTAGGCCATAGGGCATTGTTAACACTGTGTTTATGTTTTCTGTGAAGAATATGCTAGTGCTTACCCCCACTCCCAAGTCAAGTGCATGTCAACAATGACACTCAAGAATTTGTGATCCCTATTTCTTGGAGAACTAAATTACTTCATTCAATGGATATACAGGCAGTCTTTGTAGATTTAGTTGCTCGTAATTGTATGTATGTTGTCTTATTTGGTTTACAAACAAATTGCTTTCACTGAAATATTTATAAACCTCCCTCAAATTTGCAGGCACTTAATTTCAGTACTTCTACTGAGTCAGTTTTTACTATGAGTGAAGTGTCATCATTGCTACCTTGCCACTTCCACTGAAGCCATATTGTTTATATACAAAATGGAAAGAAGGGGTTCCAGAATTGACCCCTGGAAATCAGAATGCACATTTACAATAGGACTACCTGTCTTATGTTTTACTTTTGCACACTGCTGTCTGTTTTCCACAGATGATTTTATTACGTCAGCTGCCTTTAGCCTGAGCCCACAACAGTTTAGTTTGTGTCTTAGTCTGTTGTGACACACTCAATCAAATACCTTTGAGTGATAAAGGAAAATTTTCTTTGTTTATCTAATGCTCCAATAACAAAAATTCAAATGGCTTGAAGCACTATGGGACTTAACATCTGATGTCATCAGTCCCCTAGACTTAGAACTACTTAAACCTAACTAACCTAAAGACAGCACACACATCCATGCCCAAGGCAGGAATTGAACCTGCGACCATAGCAGCAGCACGGTTCCAGACTGAAGCACCTAGAACCGCTCGGCCACAGTGGCCAGGCTCCAATAACATCTTCTACAATGTTACTTGTGGGTGTGGAGGTAAACATAAATTTTCTAAAACCATGCTAAGCCTCAGTGACCATGTTGCTGTAATCTATAAAATGTAATATTCCAAATACCTTTCAAGGTTGTTTCTATAAGGTTATAAGGTATATGTGATAGTAATTGGCCAAACGTTTTCAGGATTCTTCTTAATGGTGATCTTATAAATGGGCATAACCTTGCTCTTTTCCAGATGTTTAGAAAATAACCCATTTTTCATAGTTGAGATAATCAAATCAGGGGTCTCACTAACCAATGAGTACAATATTTTACAATACTTTACCACAAAAGTTGGTATTCCAACAAGACCTTCTGTGTTTTTGGGTTTTGGAGTGTGCATTATTTTCGCTACCTCTGATTCACTTGCTAGTGGCAGAAAAATACATTGTGTGGCATTCTATACATTATTCACATTTTTTGGAGCTACTGTTTTCTTTTATGAGATTTTCTACTACTTCAACATAATGTTGATTAAAGACACTGCTAAAGACATCTTAATGTTTCTTTTCTCATCCTTTCCTGTACCCATTTATGTGGGACCATATATTCGTAGAAATGTTTTTAGAAGCTGAAATTTTGTTTGAGTACAAATTGGACTTAACTTCTTTTATTATCCTACTACAGACTCTCTTCTTGCTTTTATAAGTCTCAATGCTAGCTGCAGTTTTATTTATCAAGCAGTTTTCATATAGCATTTTCAGACCATTACTTGATTTTATAATGTCTGTTGCTAGCCATCACTTAGTATATCCATTATTTGGATTTATGGGGGGTACATGGAGCAAGCAGTATTTATGTAGAAGTCTAATGTTGAGCAAAAGTACTTTCATCTCTCTTCTATATTAATTATTGAGTGTACTTGTTTCCAATCTTCTTCCTGTAGTATTGTTTTCTGGCTTCAGCTGTCTAAATTATTACAGTATTTTTTTTTTCACAGCAAACACTGACTCCTGATATCTCAACTGCTTCCCCATAATGATCTGAGATGAAGTGTTTATTACTTACACTGTTTGTCTACTCTGAGGAATATTTGTAGTTACATGATCTATCAATATTTGTTGGGTCTGACAATGTCTTGTTGGGCTTTGTACGCCTAACTTGAGACTGTAGGTGTTACCTAGAACTCAGAAACTTCTTGTATGACAACTATCTTTTATGTATTATATCCCCCATTATAACTATATATACAGGAATTCATTCATGGCCTTATTTATAAGCATTTCTAGCTCTTTCAAAAAACTGTTTATTTCCGAGCTAGGTTATTGTTTCAGATCTAACATCAAATGCTTGCCCCTTGCAACTTTTTTTTGCATACCTGCTGCTTCAAAAATCATTTCTGAAATGTTTTCAACTGACCATGGTGTAAGTTCCCTTATCTCACTGCTTAAAACATATGCTGCAGTTCCCCCTCCCTTATGTTTGACTCTACAGAAATAAGTTAATCTTTTATAGTTTTCTAAATAGTAAACACTTATTTCTTTCTCTTTCAGGTCATGATTTGACACAATAAAAACTTGTGGTGTCTCAGTTGCCAATAAAATTTCTGTCTTATCAAGTTTAACTGACACATACTGAACATTTTGGTATAAAAAGTTAATGGTGGAGTTATCTATTACTTTTCCCCACCTGTGAGTTAAAAAAAAAATCTGGTTCCTGTTGTGTGTCAGCGTGTGACTTCTTCCACTTCTCCTGCATCCCTCTGGAAACTCTGCTGTTTCTGGTGTTGCTGCTGTTATTGATACTGCTGCCAGTGATGAGGATGGCTCTGCTGCTGCCGCTGTTGGTGATGGTTCTGCTGTTGGTGATGATGGTGGCTTTGCTGCCACTGGTGTTGATGATGCCAGAGAGATTGATGGCTGTGCTGCTCCTATTGCTGTTGGTAGTGGTTCAGGAGTTAAGACTCTGTAACTGCAGCTGCTATTTACAATGTTGTTGATTCATCAGCTTGTTGTGACAAACACTGCTGCTTGTGAAGGTGAAGGTTCTGCTGCTGAAAGAGGCATAGTTGCTAGAAGATTTGTCTGTGTAGCAGATTCTGTTGCGTATGTTGTGGTAGTTACACATTTCCATTGGCAAAGTCAGAACAAAATGAAAGTTATGTACTATAATTAAATACTGTAACATTCATTGTTACCAAATTAAATTTAATGCTTCATAACTGATTATACAAAGAAGTGCAATGAAGTCATAATTTTTTGATTTCACACAATGAACTGTTAGCTAATGAAACTGTTACAAACTACCGACAATGAAGTAAAAGTTACAAAAGATTGAAGACATCTGTAGAGACTGGCATTTGAATCTCAATGTGCACAAATGTAACATAATCAGAAGGACCCATCGATCAGTGGAAGTAGTCATAAGAATAAAACAACTATGGCTACACATCCAGAGTGAACTGAAATGCAGTTATCAGAAAAAGCAGATGCCAGGCAGATTCAGTGGAAGGATTTTCAGTAATTCAAGCTGCTTATGTAGGAGATAGCTTAGAAAAATTATTGCATCATAGATTTTTGAGTATTTCTCATGGACTTCAGTCAAAGATTGATACTGCTGTCCATACTAGTATGCCCTGTGTAAGCCTCTCCATCTCTGCATAACTGCCACATCTTACCTCCATCTGAACCTGCTTGCTGTATTCAAGCCTTGGTCTCCATCTACAATTTTTATAACCCATACTTCCTTCCATTACCAAATTGATAATTCCTTGATGCCTCAGGTTGTTTACTATCAACTGATCCCTTCTTTTGGTGATACTGTGTCACAAACACTGATAAACCAGAATGTTATGACCACTAACCAGTGTGATGTTAGATGCCAGCTGGTAGTGTTGTGGGCACATGACATGGTAACAAAATTATGTAAGCAGAGCAGACACAGATGGAGGAATGCCCTGAAAATACAGAAATCCATTGAGATAAGCGACTTCAACAAAGGGCAGATTATTATTATTCAGAGCTTGTGAATGAGTACCTTGAAAACAGTGAAGCTAGTTGAATGTTCATGCAACTGTTATGAACATCTATGGAAAGAGGTAGAGGGACAGTAAAACTACCACTAGGCATTAATTGGTCCAACATCTGTGACTCTTCACAGAACGAGTGGTTTGGAGACTTGCATGCTCTGTAAAGTAGAATAGATGGTGATCTGTGGCACCTGTGCTGAAAGACCACAATGCTGGTGCACACACAAATGTTTTGGAGCACACCGTCCATTGTACATTGTTGAACATGGTACTCTGCAGCAGATCACTCCTACATGTACATCTGTTGACCCAGCAACATTGCCAGTTATGATTGCAGTGGACATGAGACCACTGGGCTCTACCTTCAATCAATGGAAATGTACCGGCTCTATGAGTGAATCATATTTTTGCAATGGCTTGAAATATGCAGCATGGCATGGATGCAGGCTGATGGGAGGAGTATTATGCTATAGGAGACATTCTCCTGCTCTTGCATGTGACCTGTTGTAGTAATTGAAGACACATTGACAGCTGTGAACCACCTGCTTGATGTCTTCCTGATGGTAATGTCATCTTTCAGCCATATAATTGTCCATGTCTCAGAGACAGAACCATGCTATAGGGTTTGAGGAGCATCATAGTGAACTCATGTGGATGTCTCAGTGACTAAATTTGCCTGATGTAAATCCTGGGTAGCTATCGGCCAGATATGAAAATCAGTGGCCCATTATTTATGTGAATTACATGACCTGTGCATAGACATCTAACTCCATATAAGTCCACAAACCTGCCAGCAAACTGTTGGATCCCTGATACACAGAATCAGTGATGTATTTTGTTCCAAAGGTGGACAAACAGGCTATTAAGCTGGTGGTCATATTGTTTTGGCTCATCAGTTTATTTCTTTTCTCTCCAATTACTTTCAGTACTTACTCATTATTTATGTGGTCTGTTCTTTTAATGTTTAAACTGCTTATTGTTCATATTCCACTTCCATATAAATTTCTTCAGAGAATACTTCCTAACACTTAAACTGATATTCACTGCTAACATTTTTCTTTTTTTTTCAGAAATGCTTTTCTTGATACTGTCAATCTGCATTTTATATCTTCTCTACTTCAGCCATCATGAATTATTTTCCCTCACAAATATAAAAATTTATTGACTGCTTCTAGTTGCTCATTTCCTAATTTAATTCACACATCATCTGAATTAATTTCACTACTTCACATAACCCTTTTTAGTTTTGTTGATGTTCATTTTATTCTCTCTTTTCAAGACACCATGCATTCAGTTCAACTGCTCTTATGAGCCCTTGGCCATCTCTGGCACAATTACAGTATCACTGACAAATCTTTAAGTTTTTATTTCTTCTCTGTGAATTGTAATTCCCTTCCCAAATTTTTCCTTGGTTTCCTTCACCTCTTGCTCAAAATACGCATTAAAAAACACTGAGGACAGACTGCTACCCAAACCCATTGTCTTCTCAACTACAGCTTCCCTGTCCTTCAACAGTTATAACTGCAGTCTGGTTTCTGTACAAGTTGTAAATAACCTTTGTACCCTGTATTTTGTCCCTGATAGCATCAAAATTTCAATGAGTGTAGTTCTGTCAACAATGTCAAAAGCTTTCTCTAAATGTACAGACACTTTCTTCATCCTACCTTCTAGGATAAGTTGTAGAATCAGTATTGTTTCACATGTTCCTACATTTCTACAGCACACAAGCTGATCTCCATAAGGTCACTTCCACCATTTTTTACATTCTTCTCTAGATATTTCATATCAGTATTTTGCAACTGTGACATAAAGTGATGACTTGGTAGTATTCATACAAGCCTTCTTTGGAACTGTAGTTATTACATTCTTCCTGAAGTCTGAGAGTGTTACACTTGTCTCATATATCCTGCACAGCAGATGGAATAATTTTGTCCTAGCTGGCTTCCCCAAGGATCTCAATAATTCTGACGAAATTCATCTACTCTAGGGGCCTTGTTTCCACTTAGGTCTTTCAGTGCTTTTTCAAATTCTTCTGTAGTATCATTTCTCCCATCTCATCTTCACATACTTCCTCTTCTCTCTGTAACATCATCCTTGTGTTTGTTTCCCTCATACAGGGTGTCTCTCCCAAGAGCCATCAGATGTATTTTCCTAGGTGATTTGGCTGAGATTTGCTATTTTGTTTCTGCAATGTGTAGTTGGAGTCACCCAAACAGACACTACTTATCACATGTTTCATGCAACATGCAGTATAAATGGAAAATGATGGTTTGATTCCTTGGAAAGAAATGATTTTTAAAGTGGCAGCACATGAACTGCTCCAGAATAATGTTATTCTTCCCATTTCACTGCTCCTATAAATACATATCACTAAAGGAATATACCACTCAATTAATTTGGGGCTGTTCTATCAAATAGGCGCATAAAAATTCTCATTTAACATGGGAAAGAAGCTGACACTATCCATTGACACTGGGCTGACTCCATTGCAAAAATGAAATTGCAAATGTTTGTTAAAATGTCATAGAAAATGCACCTGACAACTCTTAAGAGGGACACAGGGTACAGACCCTCTATGTATTCTTTCCACCTTTCAGATTTCCATTTTTTGTCTAGTTCTGGCTTGACATCTGTGATTCTGATATTACTAAAGCTGCTTTTCTATAATGTAAATATAGGTTTCCCTTTTTTCAGCCTGTCTTCTAGGACAAGGCACAAAGTCAGTATTGTCTTGTTCATTCTTAGGTTTCTCTGGAGCCATAACTGATCTTCTCTGAGGTCAGCTGCTAGTAGCTTTTTCATTCTTCTGTGAATAATTCATGTTAGTATTTTGAAATAATAACTTACTAAATGAATGATCCAATATTATTCACATATATTTGCACCTGTGTTCTTTGGAGTAGGAATTATTACATTTATTTTGAAGTCTGAAGGTATTTCATCAGTCTCATATAAATTACACACCAGATGGAATTGTTTTGTAATGGCTGGTTCTGCCTAAGATGTCAATAATCCTGAGAGAATGTTGTCTATTCCAAGGAACTTGTTTCGACTTACCTTTTCCAGAGTTCTGTCATATTTTTCTTGCAGTATTATACCTCCTATCTGACTTCATTTGCTTACTCTTGTGTCTCTATCACACAGTCTTGAAATTTGTTTCTCTTACATAGAATCTCTGTGTATTCCTTCCACCTTTCAGACTTCATGTCTTTGCTTAGTATGGGCCTGTCATCTGAGCTCTTTAATATTCATACAGCTGTTTCTCTTTCCTGCAAAACTCTCTTTAATATTTCTATACACTGTATCTATATTCTCAAAATCATTCATGCTTCTACAGCCTTGCATTTCTTCTCCAGGCCATTCCTCTCTGTCAGTTTGCATACACTCAATCTGATTTTTAAAATATCTGTGTCCCCATCTGCCTGCTTTATTAGCTGTATTTTTATGTTTTATCTTTTCAGCAGTTATATGCAATATCCTGTGTATTATCAAAGAATTTCTACTGAGCTTTTTCTTTTTGACAATTTGGACCTCTGGTGCCTTCACTATTTCATCTCTCAAGGCACACACTTGTCTTCTGTTGTGTTTCATACCCCTGTTTCAGGAATTTACACTGAAGTGCCAAAGAAACTGGTACAGGCATGCACAATCAAGTTCAGAGATATGTAAAGAGGCAGAATATAGCATTGTGGTTGACAATGCCTCTATAAGATAACAAGTATCTGGTGCAGTTATTGGATCAGTTACTGCTACTACAATGGCAAGTTATCAAGATTTAAGTGCGTTTGAATATGGAGTTATAGTCAGAACATGAACAATGGGACACAGCATCTCTGAGGTAGGGATGAAGTGGGGATTTGCCCAGATGACCATTTTACGAGTGTACCATGAATATCAGTAAAATGATAATACATCAAATCTCTGACATCACTGCAGCCAGAGAAAGATCCTGCAAGAATGGGACCAATGAAGACTGAAGAGAATCATTCAATGTGACAGAAGTGCAACCCTTCTGCAAACTGCTGCAGATCCCAGAGCTGGGCCATCCACAAGTGTCAGCATGCGAGCCATGCAATGAAACTTCATCAATTTGGGCTCTCGGAGCCAAAGGCCCACTCATGTATCCTTATGACTGCACAACACAAAGATTTATCCCTTGCCTGGGCCCATCAACACTGACATTGGACTGTTGATGACTAGAAACATGTCTCATGGTTTGATGAGTCTCATTTCAGATTGTATCAAGTGGATGGCCATGTATGGATATGGAGTCAACCTCAGAAATCCATGGACCCTGGATGTCAGCAGGGACTGTTCAAGCAGGTGGAGGCTCTGTGATGGTGTGGGGCATGTGCAGTTGGAGTGATGTGGGACCCCTGATACATCTATATATGAGTCTGACAGGTGACACATATGTAAGCATCCTGTCTGATCACCTGCTTCCATTCATGTCCATTGTGTATTCCAATGGACTTGGGCTATTCCAGCAGGTCAGTGTGACACATGAAATGTCCTGAATTGTTACAGGGTGGCTCCAGAAACACTCTTCTGAGTTTAAATACTTCTGCTACCCACCAGACTACCCACATATGAACATTATTGAGCATTTCTCGGATGCCTTTGCAATGTCCTGTTCAGAAGAGATCTCCACTGCCTTGTACTCTTATGGATTTATGGACAGCCCTGCAGGATTCATTCCCTCCAGCACTACTTCAGACACTAGTTGAGTTGACCACCCCTGGTAGCTGAGTGGTCAGCGTGACAGAATGTCATACCTAATGGCCCGGGTTCGATTCTCGGCTGGGTCAGAGATTTTCTCCACTCAGGGACTGGGTGTTGTGTTGTCCTTATCATCATCATTTCATCCCAACACGCAAGTCACTGAAGTGCCGTCAACTCAAAAGACTTGCACCAGATGAACGGTCTACCCAACAGGAGGCCCTAGCCACATGGAATTTCCATTTCCATTAGTCAAGTTCATGCCATGTCGTGTTGCAGCACTTCATGCTTGCGGGAGCCCTATATGATATTAGTCAGGTGTACCAGTTTCTTTGGCTCTTCAGTGTATATTGTGTACAAAGTGAGTGGCATCTCTTTCAGTAGGATGGTATAAACATGATAGTTTACTGTAAATGTGAAACCAAATTTTATATATGTATGTTGGGGTTTCTGTTTCAGAAAGACTGAATAACACTTCACCTTGATTGTAAACATGTACTCACAGGTGGCTTATGAACATATATATGTGATGTGCATTAATAATTATTGTCTTTTGATTTTGTGTGAAGACTTTGTAGAAAGTTATTTTAATTGATTTATTCATAGTCTATTGTAAGGTTCAAAAAATCTCTCTCTCTCTCTTTCTCTTTCTCTCTCTCTCTCTCTCTCTCTCTCTCTCTCTCTCTCTCTCTCTTTTCCATCAGTCTTCTGACTGGTTTGATGTGCTCTGCCATGAATTCCTCTCCTGTGCTAACCTCTTCATTTCAGAGTAGCACTTGCAACCTATACCCTGAAATATTTGCTGGATGTATTCCAATCTCTGTCTTCCTCTATGGTTTTTGCCCTCTACAGCTCCCTCTAGTACCATGGAAGTCATTCACTCATGTCTTAACAGATGATACGATATCCCTTCTCCTTGTCAGTGTTTTACAAATATTCCTTTCCTCTTTGATTCTGCGTAGAACCTCCTCATTCCTTACCTTATCAGTCCACCTAATTTTCAACATTCATCCGTAGCACCACATCCCAAATACTTCAATTCTCTTCTGTTCCAGTTTTCCCACAGTCCATGTTTCACTACCATACAATGCTGTACTCCAGACATACATTCTCAGAAATTTCTTCTTCAAATTAAGGCTGATATTTGATATTAGTAGACTTCTCTTGGCCAGGAACACCTTTTTTGCCATAGCTAGTCTGCTTTTGATGTCCTCCTTGCTCTGTCCATCATTGGTCATTTTACTGCCTAGGTAGAAGAATTCCTTAAGTTCATCTACTTCATGACCATTAATACTGATGTTAGGTTTTTTGATGTTCTCATTTCTATTACTTCTCATTACCGTCATCTTTCTTTGATTTACTCTCAATCCATACTCTGTACTCATTAGATTTTTCATTCCATTCAGCAGATCATGTAATTCTTATTTACTTTCACTCAGGATAGCAATGTCATCAGCGGATCATATCATTGATATCTTTTCACCTTGAATTTTAATTTCACTCCTGAACCTTTCTTTTATTACCATCATTACTTCCTCAATGTACTGATTGAACAGAAGGGGAGAATGGCTACATCCTTGTCTTACACCCTTCTTAATTTGAACACTTTATTCTTGGTCATCTACTCTTATTATTCCCTCTTGGCTGTTGTACATGTATATGACCCATCTCTCCCTATAGCTTACCCCTACTTTTTTCAGACTTTTGAACATCTTGCACCATTTTACGTTGGCAAACACTATTTCCAGGTCGACAAATCCTATAAATGTGTCTTGATTTTTCTTTAGTCTTGCTTCCATCGTTGCTACCGCAATGTCAGAATTGCCTTTCTCATGCCTTTACTTTACCTAAAGCCAAACTGATCATCATCTAGTGCATTCTCAGTTTTCATTCCCATTCTTCTGTATGTTATTCTTGTAACCAACTTGGATGCATGAACTGTTAAGCTGATTCTGTGATAATTCTCACACTTGTCAACTCTTGCCGTCTTTGGAATTGTGTGGATGTTGCTTTCCCAAAAGTCAGATGGTAAGTGGCCAGAGCCTAGAGTCATACATTTTACACATGAACATGAATATTAGTTTTGTTTCCTCTTCCCCCAATGATTTTAAAAATTCTGATGGAATGTTATCAATCCCTTCTGCCTTATTTGACCTTAAGTCCTCCTAAGCTCTTTTAAATTCTGATTCTAATACTGTATCCACTATCTCTTCTAAATTGAATCCTGTTTCTTCTTCTGCCACATCAGACAAATATTCCCCTCTTAGAGGCTTTCAGTGTATTTTTTCCACCTATCCACTCTCTCCTCTGCCGGCTGGGGTGGCCGTGCGGTTTTAGGTGCTTCAGTCTGGAACCGCGCGACCGCTAGGGTCACAGGTTCGAATCCTGCCTCGGGCATGGATGTGTGTGATGTCCTTAGGTTGGTTAGGTTTAAGTAGTTCTAAGTTCTAGGGGACTGATGACCTCAGAAGTTAAGTCCCATAGTACTCCTCTGCATTTAACAGTGGAATTCCCATTGCACTCCTAATGTTACCAACCTTGCTTTTAATGTCACTGACAGTTGTTTTGACTTTTCTGTATGCTGTGTCTGTCCTTCTGATAATCATTTCTTTTTCAATGTCTTCACACTTTTCCTGCAACCATTTCATCTTAGCTTCCCTGCACTTACTATTTACTTCATTCCTCAGCAACTTGTATTTCTGTATTCCTGAGTTTCCTGGAACATCTTTGTACTTCCTCTTTTCATCACAGTTATCTTCTTTGTACCTATGTTTTCCTTCCAAACATCTGTGATGGCCCTTTTTAGGGATGTCCAATCCTCTTCAACTGTACTGCCTACTGACCTATTCAATACTGCTGTATCTATAGCCTTAGAGAACTTCAAGCATATCTTGTCATTCCTTAGTAGTTCTGTATCCCACCTCTTTGCATATTGATTCTGCCTGACTAAAATCTTAAACTTCAGCCTACTCTTCATCACTACTATATTGTGGTCTGAGTCCATATCTGCTCCTGGGAACGACTTACAATCCAGTAACTGATTTCGGAATCTCTGTCTGACCATGATGTAATCTAACTGAAATCTTCCTGTATCATGCAGCCTTTTCCAAGTATATCTCCTCCTCTTGTGATTCTTGAACAGTATATTCAATATTACTAGATGAAACTTCTTACAGAACTCAATTAGTCTTTCTCCTCTCTCATTCCTTGTCTCAAGCCCATATTCTCCTGTAACCTTTTTTCTACCCTTTCCCCTACAGTTGCATTTCAGTCCCCCATGACTGCTTTTCATCCCCCTTTACACACTGTATTACCCTTTCAATATCCTCATACACTTTCTCTATCTCTTCATCTTCAGCTTGCAATGTCGGCATGTATACCTGAACCACCATTGTTGGTGTTGGTTTCTGTCATTTCTGATAAGAACAATGCTGTCACTGAACCGTTCACAAAAACACACTGCCTGCCCTACCTTCCTATTCATAATGAATCCTACTCCTGTTATACCATTTTCTGCTGTTGTTGATATTACCCTATACTCATCTGACCAGAAATCCTTGTCTTCTTTCCACTTCACTTCACTGATCCCTGCTAGATCTAGATTGAGCCTTTGCATTTCCCTTTTCAGATTTTCTAGTTTCCCTACCACATTCAGGCTTCTGACATTCCACGCCCCGACTCGTAGAACGTTATCCTTTCGTAGATTATTCAATCTTTTTCTCATGGTAACCTCCTGCTTGGCAGTTCCCTTCTGGAGATCTGGAAAGGGGCCTATTCCAGAATCTTTTGCCAATGGAGGGATCATCATGACACTTCTTCAATTACAGGCCACATGTCCTGTGGATACATGTTATGTGTCTTTAATGCAGTGGTTTTCATTGCCTTCTGCATCCTCATGCCATTGATCATTGATGATTCTTCTGCCTTTAGTAGGGGCAGCTTCCCACACATAGGACAAGAGAGTGCCCTGTCAGCTACTCCACCCTCTTTGACAAGGCCTTTGGCAGAATGAGGGTGACTCCTTATGTCAGAAGCCTTTGGTCATCAATGCTGATTATTAATCAAAATTTAAGCAGCAGTGGGATTCTGACCCAGGACAGAAGACATTTTTGATTGTGAATGACGCTACCCCTAGACCAAAGGTGCAACAGTCTCATAAGAATCATATATTTAATCTGATTACCCCTAGAAAAATTATGTTTACAGCATTTTTTTTTCAATAACTTAGCACACATTGAAGATATATTTTTGTTTTCTACAAAATAATAAGTAGAAATGGAAACATAGCAGCAGGCATATTTGAGTTGACCAAGTCACAAGATACAAGTATGAAAGTATACAGTATGTAGTATGACAGCATAATGAACAATTTGAAGTACAAGAGATGCTAAAGAACAAACCAAATACATGCCTCCTACAGTGCTTGCATTTCAGGAGTAATGTTGAATAACTCTATATGTGATGGGCAAATGAGTAGTTGGTTGGTCTTGGTGAGTAACTGATTCAAACTATAACGGGGGCTAGAAACGTTTACTGCATATCCCTGCAAAGTGCATAGCAGAGGCTAATTCCAAATGTACCACATACTAGAGAATCTTCCAGTTCAATTTTGTTTATGCAGCATGTGAAGTATTACTGCTTAAGTGTCTCTATGTGTTAATTAGTCTAATTTTGTCTTTGTGGTCCCTATGGGAGTGGCACAAAAAGGGTGATATTCCTCACTTAATACTAGTTTTAGAAACTCTGTAAGTACACTTTCATCAGACTACTGGTGTCAAACTTCAGGTGTCTGCCAGTCATGGTTTCTGCATTTCTGCAATACCCTCCCATGGGTCAAACAAATTTGTGACCATTTGTGTTGCCCTTCTACACTTACATTCACTATCCTTTGTTGATCCTATTGGGTATGAGTCCCACACATTTGAGCATTATTTTATGATGGGTCACTTGTGTTTTGCAAGCATCTACTCTGTAGGCTGATTGCAGTTCCCCAGTGTCTTCCAATGTTCCTCAGTTGTCACCTGTTTTATGTGAGCATTCCATTTCACACCCATAAAAATTGCTACACCTAGGTATCTGCACAAGTTGAAGTGATATAGGCCTGTAATTATACCTCTGAAGTCTCCTGCAATTGCTTCTTGAATAGTCTTCCACTATTTTTGGATTTGGTGAACATTTGTTAACTAACATATACCAACACTACAGAAATTAATATTTAGTCATTCATATTTTATTGTTTCATATCAAAATTTCAGTGATCAGCTTGGATTCATGAACTTAAACTGCAAATTTATCTGAGGCTATCACTTCACCTAATCTAACTAAGAGTTGCAGAACAAAGCTTTAATGTGCCAAATTACTGATTTTATACTTTAACTACTGTGAACTGCCTGACAAATAATATAGGAACTTTGCTGATAATTACACAACATTTACATTTTTACTCTCAGCTACTGACTGAGTGATTAACTTCACATTTTTGGAAACAAATTACAAAATGTATGGTTAATCTCAACAATGAAAGGCAGATTGTGAACTAGTTCACAGCTAGGTACTTACTGTATTAGGTAGATGCTTGCATTTTGACTGCTGGGCATGAACCTAAAATTACATGACAAAACATAGGTTGTGTGATTCGTAATCACCAGAAATTGAATGATTCACGTTTTGTGCATGATGCCTCTTTATAGGTTGTGACGTCAGGTGCCATTTCGTTACTTTATATACAAAAAAATTACATATGTATTTCATATATTTTTATTTTTAATTTATCAGAATGAATTTTTCTTTTGTTAGAGCATGATTCTTTCTCTCAGGGATATTAACATGCATAAGTATATATGAAACGGCTTCTTAAACGGCCGCTGTTATTCATGTACCAACTTTAGATTTTGAACATGATGACTAAAATATAGTTGCCGTTAACTGAATTGAATGTAATTTTGGTAATTTCTATTTATTAATTGCAAAGCAAGGCTCAAGAGAATTTTGATTGTTGCCATGAAGTGGCCAAGATAAAACTTACTGAACCCATGGAATCTGTATAATTTAAAAACATGAACTTTAACATAAATTAATTATCTGATGCAATTTAGAAACATTCTTACAACAAAATCTCTCACATTTACAGTTACTGTTAACACTGAAAAATAAATTTATACTTTGGTGCGTAATGGCCGACCAGAGGCTGCATCAGAAGATGAGCTTCTCGCAGTGCAAATTACTGAAAAATGCTTATTAAAAATAATTAGCCACTGCGAGCATTTGAGGTGACAACTATTACAAAGAAATTCATTTTGTAATAATAATAACAAGTTTATTTAAGCAGAAATATGAATAACTTACATAAAATATGTGTAGCCACTCAATGGCTGCCTTCTGTATCGTGAAACAAAACAGTGTGAGTGCCATAAAATACGTCCTTCCTCCTCGGGCGTGCAATCGCGTCTCTTTTGATCCTTTTTTATTTTCATGGACATTAAATAAAGATGCCACTTTAAAATTATTGCTGCATATCAGTTGTTTCAAGAACATTAACTATATCTTTTACACTAATTATATTCATAAAATACTTTAACTGCAGTTTACAACCAATGAAAATGTCAATATTTATGTGACGTACAGTCACATGGGCCCCCTAGTGTGGGTGTACATAATAAAGTCCACTGTTTATGCACAGACTCACCATGGTTTTATATTTTGTTCAGTTTTGTGGATGGCCAAAAGTTTATGTTTGGCCCACCTATTTCAATTCACTGTACAATAGTCTGTTCATTACACAATTACGGGTGTCATACATAATTCACAATTACAGGTGAGTATGTCTATCAGCCCCATCTGTCTTTCTGTTTTATTATGAATAGGAACAATCTGGTATCTTACAGACCTGAGGCACCGTGACTGATGCTCCCCCATTCAGGTTACAAGTGTAAGGGAAAGAAACGGGCCAAAAAAACCCCTCCCGGAGCCTTCGGATTGTTGTTATTATGGTTAATTTTGATTTCCACTGAATGTGTAGCACCAGCACACAAATTAACAGACAAATATATACATATAAATTTATGTTACAAAAAATCATCATTAAAACATGAAATTACATAACATACAACGGTCTTTTCTCTTTTGTACAGATAGTTGCTTTAGTTTTTTTTTTTTAAAGTGGTCGGCGACAACAACATTTTTGGATCTGATCGAAGTAAACGTTGCCGACGGCAATTTGTTGCTGGTCTGGCAGTGTGTCACTGCTGGCATAGACGGTAGCGCATGAGACTGCTTGTAGCAGCCGGCACTGGTTTGTTGGCCCAACCGGTGACGTAAGCACGAACAGCTGCCGGTCGGTGGGCGGGGTGCTGCGGCCGCTGCACGGACAGGACAACCGTGTCACGCAACATGTAAACATTTCACCGAGTATCAGTTCATCAGCATAATAAAGTAAAAATACCTGCTATAAGTGTTGGAAGACAATTCATTAGTTTCCCAAACACTCCACAGTCACTTGTGTTCACCGGTTACGGAGTGCATTGTAAGAATGTATGAACAAATGATTTCCAGGTCTTTAAATAAGTTCTGGTATGAACTCACACATTTTACGCTGGTTTAACATAACTGTAGTTTTAAGCTAAGTGTTCACTTGATCGCAGTACGCATTGTCACTATGGTGAGTGTTCAGTTGAGTATGTCGCGGTGACACTTTTCGGTTCATATCACTTGGCCTGCATCACTTCTAGCGTGCATCTGCCAGTCCGGAAACCACAGTTCACTGTGCACTACCTTTAGTGTATTTTCACAGTCCACTGCTATGGCTCCGTTTATCAGAAGTCTCACTTCTTTGCCGAAACATTTATCCACACTGGGAATGTCTATCATGTTTTGCATCTAAATTGTTTTCTACAAAAGGCACACCATCTGAGCTATTAATTTTTATTCTTTTGTTCACTATACTTTTAGAACAGTCTTCCACTGTTAAACACAGTCACACATGTTGTGTTCTTGCACAGTTAACTCTTCACACTTTTATGTCACTCCAATATGTAGTTCAGTTTATCCGTCTTTTCACTATTTGAGCATTCAGATAGTCACTTTTAAATTGGAACATGGTTTATTGCATTTTACTAGAATTACATAATAAATAGGCTTTCCATTTTATAAGCTCCTTCTAGGTCCATTTATCACTTGGTATTCAGTTATTGACCTAGCTGTCGCCTTTTATTTAAAGTGTTGACCAGTATGTCGTACTGGACCCATGAGTTCACTAGGTTTTAGGACATGTGTATTATTTATTCATTCAACACTGATTCAGAAACTTTTGTCATTGTTGCATTTGCAGCTGCATTGCTTGCGTGCGGGTGTACCTGTAAGCACCTTCAAGCTGGAATCAGTGTGTAGGTTAAAGAGATATTATTCTGTTTGATCTTTTTTTTTATTACGTGAATTCTTGCATCTGTACAGTGATTCGCTGTTAATGTGCATGTCCAATGACCATGCGCAATGATCCTTTCCTTTTCAAGGTTTATCCTGTGCAGAGCGTACTTACGCAGATTCATTTGCTAATCTCTTTTCTGTCATGGCACTTGTTTAAGTGCAGTATTCTCCTTCTGTCACAACTCACTCATACATACTCTTAGCAACTACTCTATATCTAACAAGCACAAGTATAAAATCAAATAAACATGAAATAAATCTTACTAACTAGGCATACAACTTACATCTACCTTTACACACTACACATATTAGATTTAAACCCTTAAGTATCCCTGGATATAAATGGTTTTATTATTTGCCACCACAGCATTCTCTGAATTTCTCTCCCCACAGTTTGTCTTTTCGGCCACGGTATTGAATAGGAGGCATGGCAGAAAGTTTGCTGAGGTTTTGCTTGCATGTTGAACTCATACTCTTTTATTATCCCTGGTTTTTCTGAAAACACTTGCACAAATTGGTTCAGCACTTCACTCAAATCAGATTGCTGTGACAGCCTCAGGTAAGAAGATTCGGCTACTTTTGATGCAATATGTTGCTTAATGATAGCATTTTCCCATTCCCAATCGGGTTCCAGTTTGCTGCTGTCTTGATTTACAACAAAATTGTTGTGTCCAACGAGTCAGGATCCTGTAAAGTTACCCAGACATTCTGGCAGTAGTTCACATACGCGTCTGGAGTCCTCATTAATGCCAGATCAATTTGTCAGTTTAGATAGGTTAAGTTGCGTCTGGCTCGGGGAGGTCAATTTTTGCATTCAATTCCCTAAACACATCAAGGCCCAGGATGCAAGGTACTGTGCGATTTTTGACCACCAGGAACATGCACAGAATGGCATCATTTTCCAGGGTAATCTCTGCCTGCACCTGATTCTTTATTAACTGCACCCTGCCCCATGGGCACCTACTATCCTACGATTTTCTACTGGCAGGCTCAGTGACTTTTTCACACGATCCATGCACTTGAATAACTGCTCATCAATACAAGAAGCACTCGCTCTGTATCCAGTATTATTATTACTTGGACCCCATTTATCTTTGCCACAAAGGCAGCCTGCACATGCTCTATTTCTAGTTGGTCCGCAGGTTGTGGATCCACTGTCAGTTCATCTTTCAACTCGCATCCATCACTGTAGCGGAGCAGATTCACTCACACATTCTGGCTGCCCCCCTCTTTCATCTTGCTGACCATCTGGGAAGGGCCTACAGAGTTTATGGCCTGTCGCACCCTGCCGACACGTGATCAGATACAGCAGTTATTCGAACATTATCAGTCACAATTGGTGACATGCACTGCGGTGCGTACACGTGTGACTGATTTTTTGGAGGCTAAGGTGGAGGCGGTGGCATCAGGATGACATTGATGTAATTAACAGGCACATGACCTGACAGCATGTTTTGATGTGCCTGCCAGTTTGCTGGCCCTGCCCGCTGCCACTGCTCATTGTTAGTTCTCATATTTTTATTGCCAAAGTTGGAGTTTCCTCCCCCTTCGCCTCATCTCTTTTGATTGTAGTTTTATCCACCTCTTTTTGGTGAAGACAGGTTTGACTGGCCATGCTCGTATGTAGTGTATCCAGTGCTGTGCCAGTGACCATCCACAGTGGGAACACTATTCATAGTGTTTTTTTTTAGAGAAGTTCTCCCATTGCGAATATTCATCACTCTTTGAATACTCATTCTTAACAGGGCTATTATTGGATCGGTTTTTTCCTTTATGGTTCGCTTGTCCATTGTTTGTACTCCCCTGATCTCCCTGCCTGGCATCCTTGTATATTAAATCGAGGGAGTCTATGGTTGCCATAAACAACTCAAAGTCCATGTCAGGGACATGTACGAGCTTCTCTCTTATCGTTATAGGTAGTTTACCCTTCAAAATTCTTAGCACATCCCTGGCAGGCATGGGTTCATCCCAGTATCTCATTTTATCCAGGTATCTTTCAAAATATTTTCTCAAGTTACCTGAACGGGGATTGAATGGTTTGCGTAGACGCTCCTGAACAGACCTGGACCAGTATCTGGCAAGAAATTTGCTTTTGAATTCAGACAATGACGGACACCACTCCATGATTTCCATTGCCCACAGTGCCGCATTGCCTGTGATGAGAGAGATCATAAACTGAACCTTTTGGTGCTCATTCCATGATGCCAGGAGTATATTCTGGAAACTTTTTATAAATATTACCAGATGGACATTCTTTTTCTCATCATTAAACATCTGGAACTGCCTATATTTTAATAGTGATTCCTCATGCTTTACTTGTGCTACAGTTGGTAGCACTACCTCTCTGTTCATGGCAACAACGCCTGAACAATTGACTGGCGAGTACAGTTGCACTTTCTCGCAGTCAGCTTTTTCCGTTTGGCATACATTTATCGGCACATTTCTGCACTGTGTGTTGGTAGTATGTGGCAGGGGGGGTCAATGAGTGCTTGGCCCTCTCTAATCGAGCTACCGCCTGTGTTACGCAGTCGTCGACTCGCTGCTCAAGTGAGTTGGAAATTTCATCAACAGTTTTAACAATATCTTTCACTTGTTTTTCCAACATGCACTGAGCTTCGTCTAATTGATCTACGCATTCGTCCAACTGTGTGAGCTTTTGTGGAATGTCTTTGTTCTGGTCTACCAACTCAGCCACTTGCTGTTTTACTACACTGATCTCCTGTGACAAATATGACATCAGTGCCCTGTCACGTTGTTCAAACATTTCATTCATTTTTGCCAGGAACTGCATTCCCATTCAAGGTGTTCCTGTCTTTCCTTTTCCTCACGTTCGAGATGTTCTTCCGCTAAAATGTCCTTAACTTGGGTAATTAATGCCTGCTCCCATTCCTTGTCTCTCATGTCTAATTGTGCCATCAGCACCATTAGAAAATCGGTCATTGGTACAGGTAATTGCACAACATTTGCTGTTGATGCAGTAGCATCCTCCTTCCCTGTGTCAGTAATCGAGTGGATTTCTTTACCCAATTGAGCTTGATTCTGATCAGTGCGTAATATTTTATCTGTTGCAGGTTGCCCAGCTTCTGGTTTTGGAAGTTGAAAACCTGTCATTGTGGGTGGGTTCCTCACTGGAAACTCTTGTATATTTTCGTCTGTGTCATAGCCTGACAGATCTTCCCTCTCTAACCATTTGTCCTTGCGTGTCTTCACCATTTTGACTAGTATTAATCCTGACTGGTAAGACACGAGTACACACAAAATCTATTTTCCCCCAAAAATGATGCACACACAAAGTATACTAACTACACAAAGCACATACAAAACACTGAAATCAAGTAAAGCAAACGAGCCACCTACTACTATTACTACTGAAACTAACATTTACACTTTTGCACTCATAATATTTCTGCTGCACTGTGAAAAATTTTACTTCTGCTAAAACATTACTTTGGCAATAACTGCACTTGCATTTATTTGATTCACACAGCTGATTGTTTGATCTCAAATTCAGAACACTAATCACTGGCTCAGAATTCTAACACTGATATCTGTTCAGTAGTAGTAAGTGAATCTGTTTTACTAGCCGCTGACGTTAAAACAAATTGAATAAACACTTCTGGCAAATTTTAACTCAAGAAGATAAACACAGTGCATGGCCCCCGGATCCTTTCTTCCTTTAGTTTCCAACCCAGAAGCGGATGCATATACACCCTTACCTTTATTAGTTATTGTTGCTTGTGTTGTCTTTATCTCAAGCGAGACAATAGTATGCATCTAGTCAGCTTCATGTCCATATATCTTCACTGGTTGGATCTCGCACAAGTTTTGTATTTTGTGGTACATGGAAATAGATTACATATATCGCATTAATTTCACATACATATAATTACATACATAAAAAATTTTCTTTTAAATATAGTTTTCTAGATGGACAACCATATCTCAGTCAGTTTCTGTGTACTTAATATTGGTACATAAAATTTTGGGCCCTCACGTTGTTGGGCTCCATTTGTGATGCCGGGTGACATTTCGTTACTTTATATGCAAAACAAATTACATATATATTTCACATATTTTTATTTTTCATTTATCAGCATGAATTTTTCTTTTGTTAGAGCATGAGTCTTTCTCTCAGGGATATTAACATGCATAAGTATATATGAAACGGCTTCTTAAACGGCCACAGTTATTCATGTACCAACTTCAGATTTTGAACATGATGACTAAAATATAGGTGCCGTTAACTGAATTGAATGTAATTTTGGTAATTTCTATTTATTGATTGCAAAGCAAGGCTCAAGAGAATTTTGATTGTTGTCGCGAAGCGGCCAAGATAAAACTTACTGAACTCATGGAATCTGTATAATTTAAAAACATGAACTTTAACGTAAATTAATTATCTGTTGCAATTTAGAAACATTCTTACAACAAAATCTCTCGCATTTACAGTTACTGTTAACACTGAAAAATAAATTAATACTTTGGTGCGTAATGGCCGACCAGAGGGTGCATCGGAAGATGAGCTTCTCGCAGTGCAAATTACTGAAAAAATGCTTATTAAAAATAATTAGCCACTGCGAGCATTTGAGGTGACAACTATTACCAAGAAATTCATTTTGTAATAATAATAACAAGTTTATTTATGCAGAAATATGAATAACTTAGATAAAATTTGCCTTCTGTATCGTGAAACAAAACAGTGTGAGTACCATAAAATACGTCCTTCCTCCTCGGCCGTACAATCGCGTCTCTTTTGATCCTTTTTTATTTTCGTAGACATTAAATAAAGATGCTACTTTTAAATTATCGCTGCATATCAGTTGTTTCAAGAACATTAACTATATCTTTTACACTAATTATATTCATAAAATACTTTAACTGCAGTTTATAACCAATAAAAATGTCAATATTTATGTGACGTACCGTCACAAGGTGCTTATTTTACAGAAAATTACAAATTGTTTAATTACTCATAAAAAAGGCAAAAATTAGAGGACAAAAAGATACAAAAGACAAAGAAGTACTTTTTTTATCAAAAAGCTTTATTTATTTATTTATTTATGCATTTATTTTACCTGGCAAGATTAGGGCCTTCAGGCCCTCTCTTACACCTAACCAGGCATACTCAGATTCAACAAATTTCAGTGTCTACAGAAAATTAGGACATATAACATGTTATACAGTATTAATGTTAAAGAAAAAAATAGAGATTATAAAAGTAGTACAATGATAATTATAACAATCAAAAAATAATTATAACAATCAAGAATAATAAAAATAATAATAATAATGATAATAGCTAGCAAATGATATAGCTAGCAAATGACAAAGTTATTAGCACTATTTTGTGAGAGAGCGGTACTGTAAAAGTGGATTGCCAAAATTTGCTAGAAGGATTTGAGAAAGTGAAATTTTCTAATTGGGAGAATGAACAGACTTATTTAACTGCAAGTATGGATTTCTGGAAACAGAAAAATAAGAAATACAGCACTGTAGTACCAAATTTTGAGATGAGAACATTCTAGTACAAGAAAATTTTGAATACAAATACCTTTTAAAATGTGAAGCTTTTGGAAAAATTAAAAGATTTGTTTAAAACAGGGGAATGAAGGCTTATAAAAGAGATATATATACAAAGAAACAAATAAATTTTAGAAACCTTGAAAATTTACTTTCTAATGGTTTGCATGAACAGTAAATCACAATTATTTCTTTAGAGAAAATAAAGCAGGTAAACTAACTGTGCTGGTTATCATCAGCAAAGAAGGGATTATACAGTAAATAATAAAGTTTTATGAAGTATGTCATGGATGAGAATTTAGTTATTTTGTGTAACAAATGAATATGTGCTACTAGTACAATGATGTTAAAAAAAGTTGTCGCGCGGGAGCCGGACCATGGTCAGCTCAACAGCATCGTCGTGGAGCTGTGTGGGTAGATGTCGTGAAGGAAGGTCTGGCCACCGAACGTGGAAGTCATTGAAGTGCGACGGGCGTCCTAGTGGGCGCGCTGGTCGTGCAGCGACAGGTAGGCCAGCTGTTTGCGGGAGGAACGGAGCAACGATGATGATGTCTCCAGTGGGCGTGGCGAACACACAAAGCATATCCAGGTCGACGTCAGGCGAGCGGGGAACACATTTCACCAGGTGGCAAGGAATGGTGGAGGTTGTGTCATGAGCACCATATGAAGGGAAACACACAACGAACAGTGTGTCATTGCATAGTATTATAGAGATGTTGTGGATTATGTCCGGGGGGACAGGCACAAACACCTCGAGCAAGGGCATGTTCAAGATGGGGGGCGTGAGAAACCTCGACAGGGTGAGGCAGACGATGGGGGAGAGGTTGAAGGGACCGGAGAAGAGCATGATCGTACGTAAGCTCGACGTGGGGAGCATGTGATCACTCGACGGAGTGCGTGAGACCGGAGTAGAGGGTGAGGTCAGAGAAGAGCTCGGCGATTGGAGCTGGAAGTCACTCAACTGAGTGAGTAAGTCTGACATGGAGGCAGTGGTCAGAGCGTCATGAGCCATGACAGTGAGTGGCGTGGTCGTGGCCTAAAGGGGGGTAGAAGCAGGCTCGAAATGAGCAGGCTTAAGACTGTTGAGAGAGACTGTTACAACTGAATCTTTTATCTGGATGTCATAGGTGTTAGCTGAGCACCGGAGGACTCGGTAGGGACCGGTATATGGGGGTTGGAGGGGAGCACAGACAGTGTAATCTTGGAGCATGATGTACTTGCAATTGTTCAGAGATTTTGGGACGTGAACCTTAGGGCGGGAATGGCTGGCGGGTGGATAGATGTGGAGGTTGATGAAGTGGCATCTGATGCGGTCCACGAAGGAAGGTAAGTCAGGCTGAGGGAGAGAAGCAGAAGGTCTCCCAAGTTCGCCAGGGAGAACAATGTTTTGGCCGTACACAAACTCGGCTATTGTGCCTTCAAGGTCCTCCTTATAGATCGCATGAATGCCGAGTAGCACAAGGGGAAGGGCCACCATCCAAAGAGAGTTGTGGCACTGAAGAGCTGCCTTGAAAGTGCGGTTCCAGTGCTCAACTAGCCCGTTACTTTGCGGGTGATATGCTGTGGCATGGATCTACATCTACTTCATCTACATCCATACTCCGCTAGCCACCTGACAGTGTGTGGCAGAGGGTACTTTGAGTACATTCCTAGCCGGCAAACCAGCTGGCTCCATCCAAGCTACTACCCACCCACCCCCATTCCCTCTTCCTGCCTCCTATTTCTCTCTCCCTCTAACCCACCATATCTGACACTTCCCCACCAGAACCTATCCCACTATTGTCCAACCTACAGGGTACAGGTGTGTGTGCATCTACTGACGACTCAATGCTCCTGCTTTTCAGTGATGGTCTCCTCTAATACAAAAGTATTTATACTCTACCAGAGCTTTTCTACAACATTAAGATTTAGAAAACACCTACAAGATACTCACCAATGCACATTTCTCTTGATGCCATGATTCCCTTAGTTCCATGTCTATTTGAAAATGTTCATATTTTTTACATCAGCGGAAGTATAGAATGCTGAATTGACAGTAATCCATGTTTTTTATTTTACTTACTTTACTCGATGGATGCGCCAGATGCCGCAAATGTTACAAATCTCGTTGAACAGGGCCGACTCAAATTGTCTACCCAGGTCAGTCGCGATGATAGCTGGACATCCGAAACGCGATACCCATGACTCGACGAAAGCTCAAGAAACAGTTTCTGCCGTGATATTGGGGAGGGGGACAGCCTCGACCCAGCAAGTTGTTCACTTGATAGACGAGAGAATATAATGAAAGCTGTTAGAGGGAGGGAGAGGGCTGACAATGTCAATGTGAATATGCTGGAAACGCCCAGGAGGGATCAAAAAGGCGTCGAGGGGGGGGGGGGGAGGGGGGGTGAAGTGTGCTTGTGTACTTTGCAGCGTTGGCACGCGATGCAGGAGCTTGCCCATTGCTGGCAGTCCTTGTTGACATTTCTCCACATTTCTCCACACACTGGGGTGGGCTAAATTATGCAGTGCGTTGAAAACAGCTCGATGGAGTGTGGTTGGGATGAGGGGGCATAACTTGCCCATACTGTCGTCGCACCAGATCTCACCAGAAATGCCAGGGAAGGTGTTGTGGCCAAAGTATAGTGAAGAGGTAGAGTCAGAAATCAGGTTTTGTGGGTCCTCGTCAGTGGGTTGGAGGTTAAGCAGTTCAGAGAGGTCTAACAGCGAATGAACAGCATTGACTCGTGAAAGGAAATCAGCAACTATATTGTCAGCACCCTCTATGTGTCTGACATCGGTCATGAACTTAGATATGAAGTCCATGCATCTGAAACGGCGAGGAGGCAGGTCAGCTGGTGGGTTTGAAATGGCCACAGCCAGGGGTTTGTGGTCTGTTAAAACATAGAAAAGGCGTTCCTCAACATCGGTCGTAAAATGCTTGATCGCTTTGTAGGCCATGAGCAACTCCCTATCAAACGCGGAATATTTCCGTTGTGCGTTGGTGAGCTTGCACGAGAAGAACTGCAGAGGCGAAGTTTGGCCGTTGACTGTCTGGCTGAGGACAGTGCCAATAGCAGTATCGCTCATGTCTGTGGTGATGAAAAGCTGCGCATTGGGATGAGGATGCGTGATGGTGCAGGTCTCAGAAAGAACATTTTTGAGTGCAATGAAAGAGTCAGTCATAGCAGGGGTTCATGGAACGGGCCGAGATCCAGAGTCATGGTGCCTGCCAAGGCATCCGTCAGTGGAGCCTGAATCTCTGCAGCCCGAGGTAGATGACAGTGATAATAATTAATCATCCCCAGAAAGTGCTGGAGCTCAGTGAATGACAAAGATCTGGGTGGGTTTAGTATAGTTTGTACTTTGTCAGGGGGCAGTGAAATGCCGTCGGCAGAGACCCAAAAACCAAGAAAAGTGATAGCGGGTTGGTGTAGTTGGAATTTGTCTAGGTTGATCTCGATGCCTGCTGCTGTGATAGTGTCCATAACAGTTTGCACATGTTGAATGTTGTCCTCAATGGAGGAGCTGAACACTAGAATGTCATCAAGATATGCAAAGCAGAATTTTAGTCCGAATAGCACTTCGTTGATGAAGTGTTACCAGGTCTCGGTTGGGTTTTTCAGAGCGAAGGGCATGAATCGAATCTGAAATAACCTGATTGGGGTGGTGATTGCTGTCTTGTCTATGTCCTCAGGAGCCATGGGGATCTGGTGGTAGGCCTGTTCACAATCAATGACAGAGAACGTGGTCACACCTGCGAGGGAACTGGTGAAGTCGAAAAAGTTGGGTATGGAGTGGGTGTCCATAATTGTTCGTGCATTTAGCCAACGGTAGTCTCCGCACATGCGTCAGGATCTGTCTTTCTAGGGTGTCATGTGAATGGGCGTAGACCAGCTGCTGGCAGAGGGTTCGATGACGCCGGAGCTTAGAAGTTCAGAAATCTGCTTTTTAAGGCCGGAGAGGCACTCGGGACAAAGTCGACGTGGTTTACTGGAGATTGGGGGGCCTGGCATGAGGCGAAGCTTGTGAACCGTGCCATTGGTGATGACAGAAATGTTGGCAGCGGCACGGGAGGCAGTTTGTTTACAATGTGAGGCGGGCGGGGGAGGCAAGGCGAGCTCGTGGTGTTCGGAGCCACTCAGCGGATCCGACGGGAGCCGAGGCGGCAATGTGTCCCAGGAGTCAACATGACAAGATGGCCGCCGGCGCGAAGCAGTAGCACCGTGGTCAGGTGAGCTCGGTAGAGCTTGTGTAGCGTTAGTGAGTCCATTGTCTGAGGGCGCAGCCTGTGGCAGCACGGTCACGAGCGAAGCGCTAGCCACGAGTGCACTGTTTGTGTTGTCAGTGGCTGTCACACGGCAGCGCGCAGGAGCCGAAGTCGCATAGTTTGAGGTGCTGTCCGTGATGGGAGGGGTAGGTGCTGTCAGTACGGGAACATGTGACGTTCGTCGCGCATGTGCACTTGTGTCCAGCTGAGTGCCAAATGCTGCCGTGTTAAGGGGGGTGTGGTCCTGTGGAACTGTCAGTGCACATTATGGTAGACTTGATAGCACAGTTGAGAGGGGTAGTGGGAGGTAAGTACACGGCGGTTCGATTGCTGGGACAACAAGCAGATTCGGCACACTTACTGACCTTGCTCTGTCCCTGCTGCAGTGTCTGTAATTCCTTTGCTGCATCAGATAGCTAGAGCTGAGTTTCGTGGAGCCGGAAAGAGAGCTCGAAGTTTTCCTTGCATAGGCGAGTGATGCTTTCAAGCTCGACAAGGCACTTATGTGTGGTTTCTTGTAACGTCGTCGTCAGAGACGAGCATGTACGGATGAGATGAGCCCGGATCGATTTATCACGGGGGGGTTTGCTCAACAGAGCACAGGGGAAGTGAGTCTTGGAGGGGTGATGAAACTGGTGTTTCACACGAGGTCCGGTGAAAGTTTGTGGTGTTGCAAGAAGTCAATGCCTAGTATAGGTTTGTCAATTTCACACACTAAAAAAGTCCACTCAAATTTGCAGTTTGCGGAGAGTGAGACGACGTGTGAAGTTGAACCCGAGCATTGTAGTTTAGTTGAATTCACGGCTTGCAGTAAAGTATGATGAGGGCGGATGTTCGATGATGCTAAGGACGTGGACAGCAGTGAATCATCAGCGCCTGTGTCCACTAGGAAAAGGTATCCCGACGAAATGTCTTTAATGTAAAGTCGTCCACAATTATCCGGTAGTTCCTGGACAGAATGTAGCACTGGGGATGCCTGTCATGGTGTGAGCAGGAGGCGTTTGGGAAGTAGCAGGATGGTCTTCAGTTGCGTGGCACCTCACCAAACTGTGTGTGGAAGTAACAGTATGGGTGGTGCGGTTGCATTTCCTGTGGAACGTTTGTTGCCAGTGGCGGTGGCCGCATTCAGTGGTCGCAGCAGGCACAGTTGCAGGAGGGAGCGTGACCGTGGGTGGAGCTGGTGACGCCCCAGTAGCTTGCTTACTGCTTCCCGGATCGAGCTGAATGGTCGGCACAGTGTGGCCCCGGACGCTTCCGGCTGCAGGACGATGAGCCTGAACCTGAGACTTGTCAGGTAGGCAGTGGCTGGCGAAGTAGAGCAGTGATGCATCGTGTAGCTTGTCAGCAATTGTCACTGTTTGCTTGACAGGTTAGGGAGGCCTCTGAGCCAGAGCAAAGCAGATGTGAGGAGATAGTTTATCTGACCAGATGGCGAGGAGAGCTGTGTCAGAGAGTAGATCGGCGCTGACCAGGGTGCGTAGCCGTCTCCAGAGTTGGGAAGGTTTGTTGTTGCCAAGTTTCTCAAGGTGGAGCACTTGCCGTATTGCTGCCTCATTTGAGGGTGCAAGCCAACGTAGAACTGTCTCTTTGGCTAGAGTGTACCAGATAGATGAGTCTGGGTCATCGACCAGGTCAGCAATCAAGTCCTCCTGGTCATGTAGGTGGGTGATGAGGCACAGAAACCTGGCTGACTCATCAACTTTGTAATGGTTGAACACTTCGTCCACAATTTTGAACCAGGTTGTTGCTCTGTCAGAATTAAATGGCGGCAGTGCCGGTAAGCGTTGCAGAATATTCGGAAGAACAGGTTGAGCTGAAATCATTGGTGCACTGCCTGAAACAAGCTGTTGTTGCTGTAGTATTCCTGGAGAGTGTGCCTCCCGGGGATGAGGTGATGAGGGCTGGTCAGGTGGCAGCGTGAAGGTGACGCATTGTGGTTGAGCACGATCCATCACGACGTGGAAGGCCGACACGGGTGAGACACCGTAATGTGTCGATTGCGGTTGCGAAATCTCAATACATTTGTTCGGATTGACATGTCGCAGAAGACCAATGTGGATGAGGCACCGGGATGTGCCAAGAACGGTAGCGGAAGCTCGATTGGTGCCTGCTGTCCAGAAGCACAGTGTGGAAGATGATGTCGAACGTCGGATGGAATGTATGAATGTTCACTGTTCATAGTCACTCCACTCAAAATGGTGTGTGGATGAGGTGAATGTCGTGGCACAAAACACTGAGGCATGGCAGTGGGACAGAGATGGAGGTCAGGCACAGATAACAAGTTATTGTTCCTGTTGCCGGCTGAAGTATCGAAGCAGGAAGGCATGTGCTAATGCTTAACTGAGGCAGGAGCGAGCCTGGTCAGATGCTGAAGAGGTTGACCTGTGAACAAAGCAGTTCCAGCCATGAGGCAGAAACCCGCATGGGACTGCATGGATTGCGGCATGGCAAATCGTTCTCCTGGCGGTGGTAGGTTGTCCAATGAAGCATTTGCAGAAATTAGCATTGGTCCCACACTGCACGGAGATCCCTAAGACGTAACTGCACTGTCAATGAGGGCAGGCACATGTGGTGGGAACAAAGGCATCAGATAGCCATAGTCATGCACACTCCTAACCTGACTTATTGTTGCAGGCTCGAAAACGTCTGGCAAAATCAGTGTAATCATCGAGTGAGAGACATTGTGTTGCAGTCCTGGCAGGTGTACGTTACCCGGAACACGATGTATATCGATCACATCGGCGTTAGGCGTTGGGCTGAAGTCATTGTTCGAATGCTGTGTCGAAGTAATACACGTGAACATAACTGACGTGCAGGCCGCGGACACAGTAAAACGGCGAAAAAAGGAAGACTTTACAACTCGGGGTCACAAGTGAGGTGGATGCTCGGGTAAGATATACCAAACACACCTTATAATCAGGAGTTCATTTATTCACCTCTTCACAAAAGTAAGGCTTACACAGAACTGGACGGCAGAACTACACAAAGATAATGTTTTGCTTAGTTCAAAGATGACGCTCAGATCGATACTGATGTCGATCTCATCGGTGCCACAAATGTAAGTGTATCGAGCTAGAAGCTATATAATTAGAAAGTAGCAATATAATAATGTCCAATTTTATGTACAATTTTATGCACATTGTTTCCTAATGCTTGCCAGGAATTATCGGGAAAATTAAATTTCATAATTTGCATAATTAAAAAAGTAACATGTTATTTTAGTAAAAATCAAAATTTTGGAAACAGAAAAATCTGGGCTACAAAACTATAACACTGTATTTTGAAAGAGTTACATTTGAGGACTGGGACTGAGACACAGTTAACATCCCACTCTATTTGACACTGGCACCAAGTCTGGTGGTCTTTTCCTGCCATGGCAAAGGGCATGAAGAGTATCAAAACTGTCATAAGTAGAGACGAGTGTTTGAAGTATTAGAGGTGGTAGGAGTGGTGAAAAAGAAGCAGAGGGAAAAAATGAAAGAAAAATGGAAGACAGTTAAGGAAAAAGATCAGGAAAATGAAAAATGCAGAAAAATTCAAACGAAAATCACATGGAGAGACTAGAGATAACAAGAGGTAATTAGTGGGCAAGAATTTCTCATGAGAAACGTGAACTATATGACAGACAAAAATTACAACAAAAAATTGTGAGTTGGAAAGTTAACGGAAAAGTGATGAAAATAGACGAAAGCTTAAAAATAGAGCAAACAGAGAGAGGAAGTCATGGGAGAACATGGCATCTACTGTACATGGTAAATAAAAGAATGCAGGAGATGGCAGTAACAGTCTATCAGTGCAGTTTGACAAAAAGCAGATGCACAAAAACATGAAAAAGTCATGTAGAAGGAAGGTGCATGCCCTAATACGCAGTCCATTCCATCTGACACTTTGCCCAGCAGCACTAGAATAGCTTTTGGACCTCCCACCCCCCACCATCCGCCCTCTAATCTCCACAATATCCAGATCAGGCCCTATGCTCCATCTGCACCCATTTCCTTATCCTACAGCTCCTACCCCTGTGACTGTTCCTGCTGTAAGATTTGCCATATGCACCCTCCTGTCACCAACTGAATCAGCCCTGTAAATGGCAAAACACACATTATCAAAGGGAGTGCTACCTTTGAAACAAAACATGTCATGTACCACCTGTTATGTAAACACTATTCACCCTTATACATGCTCTGCAACATGGTTGTTGTGATCTCAGTGCCTCTTTCAACAAATATGCCATCTGGATCCTGCCACCTGACACCAGTTACTCAGGACTCCTCAGATGGAAACTAGTATTACAACATATCCTTGGTTCTCACCATCCACCTCACCTAAAATTATGTTAATTTCTTTGGTCTCAGCATTTATTTTTAGTAACTATTTCTTTTCTTCACTGATTTTCCTGATCTGTTTATCTTTGGACAAAGTCAAACATAAGCTTGAAAAAGGAAAATGATGGCCTTCAAATAAGCTCAGGTAATCTTAAAACCAGACTTGAATTTTGTTGTGCAAATGGTTTACAGGTATTGAAATTAAGAATATTTATTTAAATAAAGTGTTTATATATGAGCTAATATACTATTGTCATTGGCAGTTGGTAAAACATATTACAAATAATGAAACTTAGCTAAATACTGAATCTGATAATTTTTTGTGTATGTGACATTTGCATTACATCCATAATAGAAAATGAAAAAAATAAATAAAAATAATAATAATTAAGGAGTAGGCTTAGATTAGATTTACTTTCATTCCAATTGATCCGTAGTGAGGAGGTCCTCCAGGATATGGAACATGTCAGAAAAACAACAATACATGACAAATATTTACAACTAAAACAAATAAGCTAATGTACCATTCCACAGGTCCCAAGTGGAATGATCGTCATTTTTTAATGAACACTAAGAGTCATTTTACAAATACTAATGCACTGAATTTAAAATAAAAAAGTTTTTTATTTATTTATAAGGTAATAAACATGTAATACAACTACTGCAATACTTATTTACAATGAACACATTACTGCACTGAAATTGTGCAGAAGTTATGTTGTACTTATATACAAATCAGTTGGTTTTACTAAGAAATTCATCAATGGAGTAGAAGGAGTTGGCCACCAATAAATCCTTTAGGCTTCTCTTAAACTGAATTTCATTGGTTGTTAAGCCTTTTATGGCTGCTGGCAAGTTATTGAAAATGTGTGTTCCTGAATAATGCACACCTTGTTGTACAAGACTAAGTGACTTTAAATCCTTGTGAAGATTATTCTTATTTCTAGTATTGATTCCATGAATTGCGCTGTTGGTTTGAAAAAGTGATATATTTTTAATGACAAATTTCATTAAGGAATAAATATATTGGGAAGCAGTAGTTAGTATCCCTAGTTCCCTAAACAGGCTTCTGCAGGATGTTCTTGAGTTCACACCACATATAACTCTTACTGCATGTTTTTGTGCCCGGAAAACTTTAGCTTGGCTTGATGAATTACCCCAAAAAATAATCCCATATGACATTATGGAATGAAAGTAAGCATAGTATGCCAGCTTTTTCATTTTTATATCCCCTATGTCTGACAAAATTCGCATTGCAAACAGAGATATGTTAAGACGCTTTAGCAGTTCTGTGGTGTGCTCCTCCCAGTTGAATTTATTATCAAGCTGTAATCCCAAGAATTTAACACTGTCCACTTCTTCTATCTTCTTGTCATCGTATGTTAGACATATACTCTTGGGACAACCCTTACAAGTTCTGAACTGCATGTATTGTGTTTTTTCAAAGTTTAGTGACAAAGAATTGGCTAGGAACCAGTGATTAATGTCCACAAATATTTTATTGGCTGATCTTTCTAAGACTACACTTGATTTGCTATTTATTGCAATGTTTGTATCATCGGCAAACAAAACAAACTTGGCATCTGGTAATGTTACTGATGAAAGGTCATTGATATACACAAGAAAAAGTAAGGGCCCCAAAATGGAACCTTGTGGGACCCCACATGTAATTAGTTCCCAGTTGGATGATGCCTGATAGCTTGATACATGTCTCTTTCCTAATAACACCCTTTGTTTCCTGCCAGAGATACAAGATTTGAACCATTTTGCAGCATTTCCTGTTACACTATAATATTCTAGTTTACTTAAAAGGATATTGTGATTTACACAGTCAAATGCCTTTGACAGATCACAAAATATACCAGTTGCCTGCAATTTTTTGTCTAATGAATTAAGCACATTTTCACTGTAAGTGTAGATAGCCTTCTCAATATCAGAACCTTTTAGAAATCTAATCTGTGACTTTGACAGTATGTTATTTGAGATAAGATGGTTATAAAGACGACTGTATATTACTTTGTCGAAAATTTTTGAGAATGCTGGCAACAGTGAAATTGAATGGAAATTTGATGCTATTTCTTTATCTCCCTTCTTAAACAGTGGCTTAACTTCAGCATATTTCAGCCATTCAGGAAATATTCCACCGATAAACAACTGGTTACACAGATAGCTTAATATGTTACTTAGCTCAGAATCACATTCTTTAATTAACTTTGTTGATATTTCATCATACCCACTAGATTTTTTGATTTTAAAGATTTTATGATGGACATTATTTCTGTTGGGGTAGTGAGGGTCAAATTCATATTATGGAAGTTACTTGAAATGTCTGGTCTAAGGTAATCCATAGCAGCATCTACCGAACCTGACAACCCCATCTAGGACTAGCAAGTGGGGCTATCCTACCAGACTATAGGACTGTTGCAAGTGGAATTATCCCACCTAGCTGTATCTCACACAGTCCACTTCTAAATGGGCCTGTCCACTGCTCAACGCATGCTCTGTGTGGTGAATACCAATCTGTCCCAAGTTGTAATGTTATTCCATCGTGGATTTTCCAATGCTTGCTTTCAGGATGTCATAAGAGAAAAACAGGAGCTGGGTTTTGCATCATCAACTAATTTTTAGTAGATACTTAATCATGCACTTAGCCTAAAACTTAAGAGAAAATCTCAGACAGTCATTAAAAAGACATACCAACTGAACATTGCATGTTGTGTGTTAAGTACAGGTTTTGATGACCTCTAAGACATTAGCAAATAGTTTCTTGAGTTTCATGTAGGGTTTAATGCAGATGTGTTGTTTCTCTAATGCTGCCATCTCAAAATTTACAAACTGTACACCACAACATTCTCCTCAATATGGCACTGAATAATAACTAACAGACATGCAACAAAGAAATTTCTGGCAGTTACACATTAAACATAGGCATGTGCAGGGATGCTAGCATCATTTTGCCCCAACATACACTTGCCACAAAATTACAAATGTTCTGGAATGTTTTGAAGAGTCCTCACATACAAAGATAAAGTGGATGGCAGCCTTTCAAGATTGACCTAAGTGCTGTAATAAAGTATTTGCTTGTATTACTTTGATATAAGCAAATGGAGACAAAAGTAAATGTTTTGTGAAACAAAGGCTCTGATAAATTATATTCCACAGTACTAAGTATTGTGTTTCACGAAGTGCCCTCTGTAAAGTCAACTGAAACAATTAGACCATGCCACTCTCTGAAGAGACCTGCAGTGCCTTGAATTGAATCATGATGGGGCAAATACTTGTATGTTTGAAAACTGGACCATATTCTATTATGTTGCCACAAAAAGGTGAGACTTCTTCATAGTTACTATGTCATAAGCTGAAGAATAAAATAAAGTCACTGACAGCAAAGGGGCACTATAGACCGTCTGAAGGAAGAGTGATGCGTTGTATTTCCCTCACTGTTCCAATGACCAGTAGCTGCTTGATCAAGCTGTATCTGTGCAACAGAACTGAATGTTATTGTTGTCATCAGGACAAGATTGATATAATACTCTCCTTTCTCTTGGTAAGAGGTTAGATAATGATTAAGGATGACACTTGTCTCTAGGTGTATTGTCTATTTTACTGACATAAAAAATAAAAAAAATTAAAGCAGAAATCAGAAACTGCTGTTAATGATCTAAAGAAAATTCACTTACCTACTGAAAAACAATGTAATAATGAAGAGAAGACAGAATAATTATTAAATAATTGTTCACATGAGTCAGTTACAGAATTGTGTCATTTAAACTGACAGATTAAAAGACAGATATGTTTGCAGTCTCAACAACTAAATCAGTTAAATGAAAGTAATAATTTGGAAGACAAAATAAAACATGCACAAAACATTGAACAAACAGAACTGACAATACAGAGGATTTTGTTCTTAGTGTTGAAATTGCAGGCCTACAAGATGACTATAATAGGTTCTTGGAAATAGATTTGATCAAAATCATGATATGAGGAAATCATGTCAGCAAGATCTTGACAGAAGTAGGAACACTTTTGAGATAAATAAAATGTCTTACACAGTAGATGCAGAAACTTTACGTATTAAGATAATTTTTAAATTTCAGTAGGAGGCTATCAGATGCACAAATTAACTAACACTTCAGAAGTACTGTAAAAATAATTAAAAATGTGAATTATTTACTGTATCTAATTTGTACATACCAAATGATGGAAAATCTGGAATGGACTAATGGAAATACAGAAAGGATAGATTGTTACTTACCACATGGAGGAGGCACTGAGTGACAAACAGGCACATTGAAAAAAAACACTGCTAGATATTATTACTTTTCAGTAGAGACCAGATTATATGCATCATAAAAACTTTTAAATATGCATGCAAATATCCATGAAAAATACTTAAAAATGCCTGAAAAGTGCCAAAATAAGCAAGATCAAATAATAAAAAAAAAACATGGTAACTACTGCATGCATTATACCTAAAACTTGAACCTGTGCATATCAATTGAAAGGAAGAGTGCTGGCCACGCGAAAAATCGGTACATTTAGAATGCTGATATCATTTTCTAAATACTTTCTGGTAGAGATTAGGATGGGAGCCTTTCTGGGATTATTTTCAAAAAATCTGCAAAATGGGGACACATGCTGTGTTTCAAGAACTGTTCCTTCTTTGCTACTGTTGTCGGTAACAACCAGATGCGATGCGAGTGAGTCACAGCAAAACAATCTATATGTAGAGTATCAACTTTGAGATGTATCACACACAGAGGGGCATGCTCAAAAAACTCCATAATATTTCATTTAAAAAACGACATACAATTATGAATTCTTTTGAGTGGCATTAACTTTTAATTAATATTATTTTACCAAAGCATCATTTACAATTTTTTTACATTATTCTACTATTGTAAACATAAATGACCAAGTACCTTTCCAAATGTTTGATAGTAAGATTGTGTCTTCTACCACCCAAATTGTTTTTATAAGCAGAAAAGGACTGTTCTACATCAACTGAGGTAACTGGACAGTATTTGAATTTGGGTGCTATGTTGGCACTTATTGTTTGTCATAAAAGTTCACCTGTTCCATTAATAAAACTATCAATTTCGCACAAGGGTTCAAAGCCTGGGTTATTGTTTAAAATGTTTTCAAACTTTACTTTAAGTTTTCTTGGGAATACCTCCAGCAATGAGGAGTTCACTAGAATAATTTTATTCATTAATTGAATAGATTCATTCAACACTAAACCTCGAGTTTCAAGATTTTTTTAATACTTGTAAGCATATAGGAAAAATGAGTGCTAATCACAGCAATGCCTTTTTTAATACAGGAATCATTAAAAGCTTCCTTGCACTGGCAAAGTGCCAAAGCCTCTGCTCTATCGAAGTCATGTATTACCCCTCCAGGGACAGACGACAGATGACCTCACAGCATCTGAAATAAACACAAACACCCTTTCATCTGCAGGAGATTCTGGAAATATTTTTCTAATTCCCTCATTCACAAATCTGGCAATCATTGAATGATTTACTTTTTCAAGCTCCTTGCAGGCTGCTAAATAGGAAGAAGAAGGCCTTTCTTTTAAAGCACCAACAATTAAATTTGCAATGTAATGGCCACAAGCATCTGTAGTTTTGTTGACTGAAATCCATATAAAATGCTATTCTTGAGTTCATTGTGTATTTTTTCCAGAACATTAACGTAAATTGTCCATGTGTAATTAGTACGCAATGTTGATTCATCTAGTATTATTTAAGCAATATTGGTGCAGGAAGCCTTTGAGGGTAGGTATTGTAAGCAATATTGGTGCAGGAAGCCTTTGAGGGTAGGGATTGTAAGTTTGTGAAGAGGAATATTGCTTACAATGAAGGCTTCACATAGAGCCATGTTAAACTGAGTTTTTGGTTATCTTTGGGTAGATCCCTGCTACTGCAACTTGTTGTTGTCAGAAGTTGTTGTGTGGTCCTTTCTTCTGAATTCCTGTGATATGATGACTTGTCTTGACATGCTGGTCTATTTGAAACTTTTTTTTTAATGAAACGTTATTCTCACAAACTGAACACTATAAAACAATTCTGTCATATGTAAATTTTCCAGGACACTCAGCTATCCACAAAATGATGTTCCTTTTTTCAGGCAGCATGGCACACAACATGTTACGCACTCTATGTTATAAACATGTTAAACTGTGTACAAGTAAATAGAAAGCTAAACTGAAACAATGGAAGTTTGACTAAATGCTTGCATAGTTTAATTTAATTGTTCCCAATTTGTACCGTATGACAGTGGAGGGGATTGACTGGAGCCGAGATCGCAGCAGCATTGACTCAGTCTGCCTGTTCCTGTTCCTCTTCTGTAATGTTTTCACTATGCAGTGGCCTCTCAGTCAGCAATTGCACGCAGTTATAGGTCATGGTCAATCTGTGAGACATCAAAACTAGATCAAGCTAAAGACCACCCATCAAAATTTTTAAAATATTGTAAATATAGAGTGAAAATGTGGATTGTTACTAGTGTTTAGTTAAAATTTGCAATAACCAGTGAAAAGGAGCCAAATATGCAAATGCATGTGCAACATGCAATTGCATACACACTTCACATATGCATGGCTCCTACATGCACCTGGCCACTATTGTCTCCAGGTGCTAATGCCCCACTGTGCCAGTGTCTGCAGTGAGCAGTGATCAATGCTGGGATGGGGGGTGGGGGATAGCAGAGTAGGATAGCAGGATAGGGGCAAGGGAAGATGCTAATGCTAACTCTGGGAGTATGCTGGGATATAGTGCAGACACGATAGTAAGCTGTGGTGCAGAAACGATAGTAAGCTATGGTGCAGACACGGTGGTAAGCTATGTGCAGCATGAGAAGGTTTTGCTGGAGGTAGGCAAAGGGGAGAGGAGAGAAGGGAAAATGATCATTCACGTGTACTGGCAGGATAAAAGTCATGTTATAACAAACCAGAATTATGTGAGTCTTTAACCAATAACAGAGCATGATACTATTCTTGTTTGATGAAATTTGTGATTTCATTCTTTTTTCAGTCATGTTTCACCTAAAATTACAAATCTCTAGTACAAAAGACAAAACTATGGGACTGGTGTATTGTATAGAAATATTTATTTAACTTAATTATCCTACAAATTGCAGTTGTTTTATAAATGGCATATATTTTGGATTTCACCATATTTTGCTAACAAAATTTATCATAATATTTCATTACCTATTAAATCAAGAACTATTTTAGGTTTTCAAAAGCAAAAGCAAATTTTAAGAGAACAGTAATTTGAAAGAAAATATAAAATGCTTATTATTTTGAAAGTTGTATACACTATTATTTTTACAAAACTCTACTTCAAAATTATGTACAATAATATACAATTATTTTCCTTTTTATAAATTTTACTAAACTCAAGAGGCATGTTTTCTTTGTAACTGTTCACTCATGTTTGCAGACACCAGTTACTAGTTCTGGAATAGTCAGGAACTTTTACACTGTAATATATCATTTCTCATATGCACCAAAAGTAGTTAGTCTTCATCTTGGGCTCATGCGGGACAGCGTTTGTTTGGATGCAGAACTGTAAACTAGTCTGTGCTGTGGACAGAATGTGTGCCAACTATGACTTTTTATGTCAGAAATTGTAATTTGTATTGGATATGCATTTGGAATGTTTTATGAATTTGTTGATTGAGAACAGCGGTCAGTATGAAATCTGTGTTTGATTAAATTTGACTCTCTTTAGCAATGCACAGAAAACTGATGCATAAATTTCATTGTTTTACCAAACTTAGATGGGAAATAAAAGAAAATTTGATGGAAATGTGAATAAGCATCTTCACTAACATTCAACAAACCTGGACTGTATTAACACGATTCATGTTGTCCATCGCACTTCACATAGTGTAGACCGGGAACTGTCAGCTAGGCATGCCCGATGTAAAAACTGACTGGGCACGGTCCATGCTGCCTGAGTTGTTGTTGTTCTTCTTCCGGCAGAGGGCATGGCCGAATTCTCGCATGCCCTCTGGTGGATGGGACTTTACTTGCGGCAACTACTGTTCGTGATGCGCTGTGCTGATGTGCGCTTCCCGCGATCTTTCTGGTGGCTACTGCATGGACCTTTACATCATTCCCTGGACAAGAAGAAGTTCGGAGCCACAAATACTCAACAAAATAAGATGAGTATTAAAACATTTGCTCATTACATCATCCAATTTAGAAATGCTTTTTAACATTGCTTTTTCTCATAATTTATAACCATGCTTTTACTAAGCTATGTGACAAACTGAAAAAACTGCTATTAACTATTGTCCAACTTCATAACAATGACTTAAATATACATGGAGAGCAGGAGTGTTAGTACATCTAGAGTGGGAACAATGTAAGGGATAATAGGTGGAGGACAGGGACTAGCAATAATTAAGGCCAGGGGGGTTATGGGAAGGATATGGTGATGGGAGAGTTCCCACATGAGTGATTCAGAAAAGCTGGTGTTGGGGGAAGAATCCGGATGGCACAGTCTGTGAAGCAGTCATTGAAGTCAAGCACATTGTGCAGGGTGGCATGCTCAGCAACTGGGTGGTCCAGCTGCCTCTTGAACACAGTTTGGTGGTGGCCATTCATGTGGACAGCTTGCTAGTGAATAAAATGTTCTTGGACTTCCAGCCATGTCATTAAGTTAACATAAAAAAACCAGTGCGCATAGGCCATTGTCAAGTGGAATGACAACTGACTGGCTGCTAATATGTCCTTATGTACTATTGCTGTTGACTGTGACGTCACTGGAACTCATGACATCATTATAGAGGGTGCAGAAAAATTATATCACAAAATTTTAACCCTGGATAGCTGATGCCAGTAGGAACCAAAATTACTAATGTTGTGTAGGTTGACAAAGCACCATTTTTAAACTATGTGAACTTGGTGCCAAATGCTCTGATTTGTCATGGGATTGCCCTGTTGCCAGGTGCTCTGAACAAGGCATGACCATGAATGCTTTGCCTGCCGGAGACCGGAGATCACAATGTGTCCAAGGCAGCCCACACACTCAATTGTAGTGCACCAGCCTTCCACTCTGGGGGCCTGGGGGTGATTCCACCAGGTTCCCGACACATCCATTGTAGTTTCATGATAAGACGTAACGGGAATGTTTGTCAACAGCTGTCACTCACATATAGAAACTCTTTTACAAATTGTGTTGGCCTGAAGAGAGTCTTTCTTGTAGCTATGACATTGTTTACTTAAAGCAGGTGCTCGAACTGCTGACCCTCTGTTGCGACACAAGCTTGGTAATGTCGAATGGTGTTTTGCCAAACTCTTTCAAAGATTCCTGGCATTTCCCTGATGTGATTGGCAGCATGTTGAACACGATCCATTAATTCTTCTTTGTTTCTATGTGGTTCATGTCTGGGTGAGTGAACTAGAACCTTGAAGAATCCTCACAGGTAAAAATTTTGTGGTGTGAGGTCCGGTGATTGCGGGGGCCATGTCTTACAGCACCTCTGACAATTACCCAGCCATAAAAGAGTTCATTTAAATATCTGCACACAGCACAATTGTTATCTACAGGTGCACCATCATGCTGCAACCACATGCATAGCTGTATGTCCAGGGGAACATCTTCCCGCAGGCCGGGTAGAGCTTCTTGCAAAAAGTGAAGGAAATTTTCCCCGGTAAGCCGAGGAGGTAGACAGACCGGCCCAGTCTGATGGTCACTGACAATGCCTGCCAAAATGTTGAGCAAAAATCATTCCTGCTGTCCTTGGATGTTCATGACATGAAGATTTCCCCTTGCCCACTAATGAATGTTTCAAGTGTTGTAAATATTGTCCCTGTGGAAGGTGCACTCGACGATAAACAGCACAATGGTTGGGAAGTTGGGATCTCATGCAACACATTGCAGAAACCACTGGCAAAAACCAAGCCTGTGTTCATAGTCCATCACAGGATTTAGGTCTCTGACAGGTTGGAAACTAAATGGGTGCTGGCTGTCATCCCTCAAAAGCTCTCAGACTAACCACTGAGTGACCCCCATGTCATGTCCAACTGTCTGATTACTTGTCTTAGGTGCTTCCTTCAAGCTCTTGAGAACAGTGTCTTCAAATGCAACATACTGTTGTGTTCAAAATCTCCCAGGATCACCATGATGTCCTGCTAACGAGCCTGTTTCGCCAAGTCACCAGTGAACTGCTGTAAGCATTTGCGGGTGTAGGTGGCATATTGCTGGGTATCGTTCCTCGTACAACTATCAAGCTTCATGTGCATTACCATCAGCTAGTCCATTAACAAAAACCATATCTCACTGTTCTTCAAACAAACACTGTGCCACCATGCTTACTGTATGACTAAATCACAGGTGACATGTGTGTGCTCCGAAGTGAAGCTCACATGTGAATGCCTCTGATGTGAAGTGGAGACAAACAGCAAGAACTATTTGACATGTATGCATATCATATTGGGGCAGTGATGGGGTGAGGGACATTTGTATGTTTGAACCAACATCCATAGCACTGCCTGTCAACCGATGAATGACAACAGGGCAATCTCATGGCCAATTGGATCGTGTGGCGCCAAGATTCCATAGTTTAAAAATGGTGTGTTGTTGACCTACACAACATTGTTGATTTTGGTTCCTACTGGCATCAGCTATCCAGGGTTAAAATTTTGTGACACAATTTTTCTCCATCATGTATGTGAGCATATGCTGACTCCAAGTTCGATGCACCCATTTCAAACCAAAGAGAAATGGCTCCCACACCACACTTAGCTACAAGAAGTCTTCCATATTAATGGCATTGGCACTTATTTTTATTTCAATGGCCTCTTTAATTACACAGTTCCAGAAGCCATTAGACTGAGCCATGATAGAGGTTTTGTCACATTTTATCTGGTGACCATTTTCTAGAGCATGTTCAGCTAAAGCTGGTTTTTCAGGATAGTGTAGGTCATAAAACATCTAATGCTCCTTACTGCAAGGTTTTACAGTGCATACTGTTTGTCCGATGTAAGAGTGACTACACTCACTAGATATGTTGTGAACCGCAGTGTTTTGAGATTTGCTGCATCTTCAATTAGTCTCGGTAATTGCCAGATTTTTGACAGAGGCCTGACGATCAGTATGATTTTGTGTCTTTTTCAGCAGGTGACTTATCTTGCCTGATACAAAGCCACAGAATGACAAAAAAGCAAGTATCTTTTCCTGCACATTGTTGGTCTGATTGAGATTCTGGCTTGAGATCACTTCATTTATTTGGTGATCGTTGCAATATTGCTCCTGAAGAATCTGTGTAGATAGCTCAGCTCACAGAGCAGATTATCATCATCTGATATCATTCTTATGAGATGTACCTATGTTTGTAATATGGTGTGTATCTGTACCATATAATGATGTCTAATGGTGTGCAAGCTGTAGCAAATTTTTTTTATTTTAAGCAGAAAATAAAGTTCATCTTTGTACTTTAAATATCTGTGAAAGAGACCTTATCATCCCATTTTGTTACAATAATAGAACTGTGAGTCATTCCTTCTTCTCCATCTCTGTCTTTGAGCGCCAGTAATTTGAAGTTGTATCATTCCTGTAACCTGCATTTTGTATTGAATGATAATGTTCTTTGGACTGTTTTCTCTTTATTTTGGTGCTACAGTTTGAAACCCTATATTCCCACACTAATGAAGTTTATTTTATTTGGTTGTTGGTCTGTAAGTTAGTTGGAAATAATCAGGTCGGTGACACAATGGTCTTGTGCCATAAGCATGCTATTGTTTTCCCCATTTCAGTATCTGTAAGTGAAACCAGAGTCTGTGTTTTAATTAAGTCTAAGTCCAATTGTGATTATTATTATTATTATTGTTATCTAAACTATTTCCTTGCACTGACAATTAACAAAAACATAGTATTACATGATCCAGCTCACTGCTTTCCAACAGTGCTTCTGGGCCTGGAGCTACCTATTCTATGAGACTGAAATCAAATTCATATGAGTAAAGAAATTATCTCTTACAGCATCATTTCAGGCCATAAGAAAAGAATGAAGGATCTAATACTTTCTTTCAATTTTTATAACTATATGTTTTGTTTTCTTTCTGACAATGTGGCATGTCTTTTATTCAATAAAATTTTACTCTCTTACATACACTGATCATCCAGAACATTACGACAACCTATCTAATTGTTGGTAAGTCCACCTTTGGCACAGATAGTAGCGGCAGTGAAATGTGGCAGGGAAGCAATGAGGCCTTGGTAGGTCACTGGAGGGAGTTGCCACCACATCTGCACACACAAGTCACCTAATTCCTGTAAATTCAGTGGAGGGGGTGATGAGCTCTGACACTATGTTCAATGACATCCTAAATGTGTCCCGTAATTTTCATATCTGGTGAACTGAGGGGCCAGCACATCAATTGGAACTTGGTGCTATGTTCCTTGAAACATTCCATCACACTCCTAGCCCTGTGACATGCTGCATTATCTTGTCAAAAGACGCCATTGCTGTCAGGAAACATAACCGTAATGAACGGGAGTATATGGTCTGCAACCAGTGTATGATACTCCTTGGGCATCATGGTACCTTGTACAAGCTCCATTGGATCCATGGATGCCCACATGAATGCTCTCCAGAGCATAATGGAGCCACCTCCAACTTGTGTCCATACCGCAGTACAGATGTGAAGGAGCTATTCCCCTGTAAGATGACAGAAGCACATCATCCCATAGGCATGATGAAGAAGGTATTTGGTTTCATCAGACCATGCAACACTCTGCTTCTGTGCCATTGTCCAGTGCCAATGGTCACTTGCCCATTTCAGTTATAGTTGCTGATGTTGTGATGTTAACCTTGGCACGTGCATGAGTCGTCGGCTGCAGGGGGCCATTGTTAGGAGCGTTCGGTGCACTGTGTGTTGAGGTACACTTGTACTCTGCCCAGCATTAAAGTCTGATGGTAGCTCCACCACAATTCACTGCCTGTCCTGTTTTACAAGTCTACCCAGCCTATGATGGCTGACATCTGTAATGGGGAGTGGCCACCCAACTCCATGCTGTCTGGACATGGTTTCACCTTGGTTTTGCCACATGTTGAGGATACTTACTACAGCACTCCTTAATCACCTGACAAGTTGTGCAGTTTCTGAAATGCTCATGACAAGCCTCCGGGCCATCATTATCTGCCCTCAAATGGACAGCACACTCACTGATATTACATGTGTCATGTGCATGTCTGACTAGCAGTCATTCATTAGTAGGTGATGTTGGTGTTATCTGGACTGGTTCATACCAATAGTAGGTCACTGGTCATAATGTTCTGGCTGATTGTTGTAAATTTAAAACCAAAAAACTCGATACTGGGAGGAAAGCAAATGTTACAAACTATAGATTGATATGTTCAGATTTTCTGTAGAGGGTATGGCCAAGGCATCAATTTCATTTGCAGTGGATATGAATGTCAAGACAAACGTGTGGTTTCTGAAAATGGCCAGCAGCTTTTTCAGTTGTCACAGGGGCAACAGTCTGGATGACTGACTGACCTGGCCCTGTAACACTAACCAAAACGGCCTTGCTGTGCTGGTACTGCGAACAGCTGAAAGCAAGGGGAAACTACAGCCGTAATTTTTCCTGAGGGCATGCAGATTTACTGTATGATTAAATGATGGCGTCCTCTTGGGGAAAATATTCCGGAGGTAAAATAGTCCCCCACTGGGATCTCCGGGCGGGGACTACTTAAGAGGGCGTTGTTATAAGGAGAAAGAAAACTGGCATTCTACGGATCGGAGCGTGGAATGTAAGATCCCTTAATCGGGCAGGTAGGTTAGAAAATTTAAAAAGGGAAATGGATAGGTTAAAGTTAGATATAGTGGGAATTAGTGAAGTTCAGTGGCAGGAGGAATAAGACTTTTGGTCAGGTGAATACAGGGCTATAAATACAAAATAAAATAGGTTTAATAATGAATAAAAAAATAGGAGTGAGGGTAAGCTACTACAAACAGCATAGTGAACGCATTATTGTGGTCAAGATAGGCACAAAGCCTATGCCTACTACAGTAGTACAAGTTTATATGCCAACTAGCTCTGCAGATGACGAAGAAATTGAAGAAATGTATGAAGAAATCAAAGAAATTATTCAGATAGTGAAGGGAGACGAAAATTTAATAGTCATGGGTGACTGGAATTCGGCAGTAGTAAAAGGAAGAGAAGGAAACGTAATAGGTGAATATGGATTGGGGCTAAGAAATGGAAGAGGAAGCCGCCTGGTAGAATTTTGCACAGAGCATAACTTAATCACAGCTAACACTTGGTTTAAGAATCATGAAAGAAGGTTGTATACATGGAAGATCCCTGGAGATACGAGAAGGTATCAGATAGATTATATAATGGTAAGACAGAGAATTAGGAACCAGATTTTAAATTGTAAGACATTTCCAGGGGCAGATGTGGACTCTGACCACAATCTATTGATAATGAACTGTAGATTAAAACTGAAGAAACTGCAAAAAGGTGGGAATTTGAGGAGATGGGACCTGGATAAACTGAAAGAACCAGAGGTTGTATAGAGTTTCAGGGAGAGCATAAGGGAACAATTGACAGGAATGGGGGAAAGAAATACAGTAGAAGAAGAGTGGGTAGCTTTCAAGAATGAAATAATGAAGGCAGCAGAGGATCAAGTAGGTAAAAAGACGAGGGCTAGTAGAAATCCTTGGGTAACAGAGGAGATACTGAATTTAATTGATGAAAGGAGAAAATACTAAAATGCAGTAAGTGAAGCAGGCAAAAAGGAATACAAACGCCTCAAAAATGAGATCAACAGGAAGTGCAAAATGGCTAAGCAGGGATGGCTAGAGGACAAATGTAAGGATGTAGGGGCTTATTTCATGAGGGGTAAGATGGATACTGCCTACAGGAAAATTAAAGAGACCTTTGGAGAAAAGAGAACCACTTGCATGAATATCAAGAGCTCAGATGGAAACCCAGTTCTAAGCAAAGAAGGAAGAGCAGAAAGGTGGAAGGAGTATATAGAGGATCTATACAGGGGCAATGTTCTTGAGGACAATATTATGGAAATGGAAGAGGAGGTAGATGAAGATGAAATGGGAGGTATGATACTGCGTGAAGAGTTTGACAGAGCACTGAAAGACCTAAGTTGAAACAAGGCACCGGGAGTAGACAACATTCCATTAGAACTACTGACAGCCTTGGAAGAGCCAGTCCTGACAAAACTCTACCATCTGGTGAGCAAAGTGTATGAGACAGGTGAAATTCCCTCAGGCTTCAAGAAGAATGTAATAATTCCAATCCCAAAGAAAGCAGGTGTTGACAGATGTGAAAATTACCAAACTATCAGTTAATAAGTCACAGCTGCAAAATACTAACGCGAATTCTTTACAGACGAATGGAAAAACTGGTAGAAGCCAACCTTGGGGAAGATCAGTTTGGATGCCGTAGAAATGTTGGAACACGTGAGGCAATACTGACCCTATGACTTACCTTAGAAGAAAAATTAAGGAAAGGCAAACCCATGTTTCATTTGTAGACTTAGAGAAAGCTTTTGACAATGTTGACTGGAACAATCTCTTTCAAATTATGAAAGTAGCAGGGGTGAAATACAGGGAGCAAAAGGCTATTTACAATTTGCAAAGAAAGCACATGGCACTTATAAGAGTTGAGGGGCATGAAAGGGAAGCAGTGGTTGGGAAGGGAGTGAGACAGGGTTGTACCTCTCCCCGATGCTATTCAATCTGTATATTGAGCAAGCAGTAAAGGGAAAAAAAAAAAAAAAAATTCGGAGTAGGTGTTAAAATCCATGGAGAAGAAAAAAAAACTTTGAGGTTTGCCAATGACATTGTAAATCTGTCAGAGACAGCAAAGGACTTGGAAGAGCAGTTTAACGGAATGGACAGGGTCTTGAAAGGAGGGTATAAGATGAACATCAACAAAAGCAAACCATGGATAATGGAATGTAGTCAAATTAAGTAAGGTGATGCTGAGGGAATTAGATTAGGAAATGAGACACTTACAGTAGTAAAGGAGTTTTGCTATTTGGGGAGCAAAATAACTGACGATGGTTGAAGTAGGGAGGATATAAAATGCAGACTGGCAATGGCAAGGAAAGCATTTCTGAAGAACAGAAATTTGTTAATATCGAGTATAGATTTAGGTGTCAGGAAGTCGTTTCTGAAAGTATTTGTATGGAGTGCAGCCATGTATGGAAGTGAAATGAGGATGATAAATAGTTTAGACAAGAAGAGAATAGAAGCTTTTGAAATGTGGTGCTACAGAAGAATGCTGAAGATTAGATGGGTAGATCACATAACTAATGAGGAGATATTGAATAGAATTGGGGAGAAGAGGAGTTTGTGGCACCACTTGACCAGAAGAAGGGATTGGTTGGTAGGACATGTTCTGAGGCATCAAGGGATCACCAATTTAGTACTGGAGGGCAGTGTGGAGGGAGACCAAGAGATCAATACACTAAGCAGATTCAGAAGGATGTAGGCTGCCGTAGGTACTGGGAGATGAAGAAGCTCGCACATAATAGAGTAGCATGGAGAGCTGCATCAAACCAGTCTCAGGACTGACAACCACAACAACAACATCAATGTCAAGAAAGTGCAATGCATCATCTTTTTCTACTCCCATAATGAACTGTAAGTTACTATTAATGCTGTTGAGATGTTCGAAGAACTTGTGAAGTTTTTTGTGTCCATGGGCCCAAGTGATGACTGTGTCATCAATGTATTAGAAAAAATGATTAGGCCTCAAATTATCATGTCTATGGTAACATCCTCAAAAGTTTCCATAAAGGAGTTTACAACAACTAACCATTTCTCCCCAGTGTTCTTCCTGTAGTTCTCTCTAAACATGGTGATCAAGTAATTGTTCATGATTCTGTGATACAGTGCTTTTGATCTAGGATCTGTACCTAGCTGGTCCACATTTACTTGTTGTAGAGCTGGAGGACTACTTCTAGGTACAAATGTAAACAGAAATTGTAAGCAAAATGGCCTCCTTTATGCCGGCCACATTTACTTGTTGTAGAGCTGGAGGACTACTTCTAGGCACAAATGTAAACAGAAATTGTAAGCAAAATGGCCTCCTTTATGCCGGCCTGCATGTTTTCAAAGAACATCAATCATTTGAAGCTCAACTCATGCTTTCCTCACAAGACATCCTGAAAGTCATCAGATAAATCCAATATTTATTGCCTTCCAAAAAGCATTTTACATAGTAACACTTCAGCATTTATAAACAAAAATACGATCTTCTTCTTCTTTTCCTCAGGGGGGGAAGGGAGGTCTTTGGATTTGTGGCTGGCTTCATGTAGCCCTCCACAAAGCCAATCTCTTCATCTCAGAACAGCATTTGCACCCTATGACATCAATTACTTGTTGGACATGCTCCAATCTCCACCTTCCGCTACAGCTTTTACCCTTACAGCTCTTCTAGTAGCATCAGAGTTATTTGTGAGATATCTTAAGACATATGCTATTATTCTGCCCCTTCTTCTTCTCAGTGTTTTCTTTATGTTACTTTCTTCACTGATTTTGTGGAGAATCTTTTCATTCCTTATCTTATCAGTCCACCCATTTTCAACCTCATTTTATAGCACCACACCTCAAATGTAGATGTAGAAATGCACTGATTGTTTTCTTTTCTTGTTTTCTCACAGTCCATATTTCACTACCATGCAATGATGTGCTCCACATGTACATTCTCAGAAATTTCAACCTCAGATTAACTATGAAGTTTGATACTAACAGAATTCTCTTGGCCAGAAATAACCTCTTAACCAGCACTAACCTGCTTTTAATGGTCTCATAGCTCATCCATTATGTGTTATTTTGCTTCCAAGGTAGGAGAATTTGTGATGAGTCAGGATTTGATGGAATTTCTCTTCATTGCAGAAATCTATGATACCACTTGATTTTTGACCATGTTTACAACTATTTTCAGGTGCAAGGTACCTGAGTCATAGAACTTCCTGCCAGATTAAAACAGTGTGGTGGACCGAGACCCAAACTCAAGACCATTGCCTTTCATGGGCAAGTGTTCTACTGACTGAGATACCCAAGCATTATTCATGACCCATCCTCACACCTTTATTTCTGTCAGTACCTCATCTCTTGCCTTCCAAACTTCACAGAAGCTCTCCTGCAAAACTTGCAAGACTGGCACTCATGGAAGAAAGAATATTGTAGAGACATGTCTTAGCCACAGCCTGAAGGGTGTTCTAGAATGAATTTTTCACAGGAGATCTTCTTTGAAGTTTGGAAGATAGAAGATGAGATGCTTGTGGAAGTAAAGTTGTGAAAACAGGTCATGAACCATGCTTGGATAGCTCAGTCAGTAGAGCACTTGCCCATGAAAGGCAAAGATCCAGAGTTTCATATGCTACAAGGCTACACCATGATAATTAGTTTTCCTGTAAAAGTCACTAAAAATTTGTAAAACACAATGACATTTTAATTTTTTTGTATAATCATTTTAACATCTTTCATGAGAAAGTTAACAATTTTCTTATTAAATTGCCAATCAATATTATGTTACATTAATGTTGTGGCATACCATATGTAATTTTGCAAAAAAAATATGTAATGTATTTTGCTACTTTCATAATCACCTTTGACATTTACAATAGCTGCAAAGATTTTATATTTGTAATAAACATTGAAAATTTTGGAATTAAATCAAATCTTAAAAACAGAAGTTTGTAAACTTTTATTTTGACTCATAGAACATTCTAGATCCTTTCAGAACAAAGGGTAATTGATATACATTGCGATTTCAGTGCGAAAGGCATCACCATTATCTGACCTCAGTGACTAACTGTTCAAGACTTTTTCTTATGAATACACAGAACAAAGAAGATTTCACACGAAGTTTTTCTTATGAAAAGTGTAACTTTAACTGTTGTGGAAAATGTTTGAGAGGTGCCTACTGAACTGGAAGAACTGCAAACAGAAGGGGAAAGTGGATGTGTGAAAAGTAGCCACAAAAACTTCACTCATTGGTGAACAAAGACTTGGGAACTATTTCTTTTTTAATAAGGTTACACAGATTTCATACCTTCTTGATGCTACAGCCAACTACAAGTTACATAAAAACTTTCATATCATCCTTGAATTCCCTCCTATAAAACTGATTAAAAATAGGGCATTCACAGTTCTTATAACTAACAAATGATAAATTTTGGGACTGTAAATTGCTACAACAAAACTTAAAGAGAAACTCAGTAAATTCTTTAATTTTCTCTACTTTGTGATCCTGAATTTTGATGTGAATTTTATTGCTAATCTCATTTCTGCTACTCGTAATTCTCATCATATGATGAGTCTGTATGGTTGTGGTTTAACAATACAGGCATGAATTTTTTTAATTTTGTTATGTGGTATGCATATTCCATGGATCTGTACATGTGAGTGATTCGCCTGTATGTGGAACATGTCAATACAATTGTACAAATACAATTAATTCCACAGAATAGTAATATAACAGAATGACATAGATATCAATAAGTATCACTTTTTCTCATTTACAAGCTGTAAGTTAACTAGTGTAGCAATTCACACTATATCATTATAACTTTAACATTAACACTATAACATTAACATAATATTGTTTTGTCCATCTAATAACTAAGAGACTAAATACATCTATTATTATAAGGGAGTGATTTACTTCTGGAAAACAATTCCACTAAGGAGTACAGTGGATGGTCAAGCAGGTATTTTTTTAACGTACCTTTGAACAGCATTTCATTATCTCTTGTACATTTAATATAATTAGGCAATGCATTAAAAGTCTTTATACCAGCATACTTTACTCCCTTCCGTACAAGTGATAAATTTTTTAGTTCAACATGTAGATCTGTTTACTATCAGTTATATCCAAATTGTTAATTTTTAGGACAGCAGTTGTTTCATTGTCAGATGGTGCAGTACCTGTTTCTCTCTTTATTACATTCCAAATCATTCTGATTTTATTATTTGAACAATTAATTTAAGATTGTATGCACATACTTTTAGATTTTTTAATGACTTTAGTTAAAATTTTACAGTATGTCCTATAATAGTTCATCTGGAGGGGATTATTGGATTTTTTGGATATTATATACAGTTCTCTTTTTCTCTGACATGATATTTTTATGCCCTTGGTGAGCCATGGTTTTTGCTTGATTGCCTGTTCTGTAGTCTGCAGACCTTTTTTGGAAAGACACTTTCAAATATACCTCATAATTCATCAGTAAATAAATTATATTTTGTATTAACATCATTTGCAAGATAAACATAATAATTGTGTGAAAGCATTTCTGGTCAAATTCTGTGTGCAGCAGTCATTTGCACCATATTCATCGAGTTAACAAAGATGAGTTTCTGCACTTTTCAGCTTATGAATTTAAGTTATTGTCTACTCAAAAAAAAAAGGTCACTTTGTCAATCACATAAACTGGGCCCATACTGGTTGTGATGCAGACTGGTCTTAATATTAAATCCTTTCAGCCAGCCAATGGTAATGAAAGAGTGAACTCCGTCCTCAGAACAGTAGGGATGCAGTGTTGCCAAACAGTTCTATCCAGTAGAATGATGTTGCCAGACAAAAAACTGTTTAGTGCTCAAAGTAACTTTTTGCATGCTGCTCAAGTCAGGACCACCACTATCATTTTAGGTTAAAGTCATGAACACAGCTAATTAGGTCTCAAGTCATTGCATAACTAAAAGACTGTCTCATGGAACTTCATATCAGAAGTGTTAAAGAGGAAACCTCATCATTTGACATTTGTCAAGATTTTTCATCCTGGATAAATTGCCAAAAAAGGGGAGTTTTATACTAAAGGCAAAGAAGCAATTTTTGTACTCCATTCCAAATATTTGAAAGCCTGTGTGTGGGCACTATAATGACACCCTTGCCTCCTTTTACAAAACAATTGCCCTTATAATAATGAATCTGAAATGTGTACTCCTCTAGCATTAGTCTGTGCCACTTCAGTATATGTGTAACATTGTAGGAAAAAGGATGATATTAGATAAATTTCATAGAAGTACAATATTATAAGTAAAATTTTATAGCAATTTTTGTGGTAGTTACAAATTTGAGAATCATTGTCTCCTTTGTCTAGAAACAATAGAGAGGTTTTGCATTTTGTATTTCATAGTAGATAAGCTATTGCACAGTGACATTGTATGCTATTTTATTTCACATTTTGGTTTCTTATTGGAACACAAAAATTTCTCAATAAATGCTTTTTATACTAAAGAGAGCTTCTCTATTTGTGTGTAACCACATTTCAAGGAGATTGCATGTAGAAGCAAAAAAAAAAAAAAAACAATATTTGCACATACTTTCTGACAACTAAAGTTTGAGACAAAGAATGAGAGTCTGGCACACAAATTACATGCTAGAGGTGAACTCATCAGTGACTGTACTATGACTGACTGAACACACACGCATCTTATTTTTATATATTAGAACAGAGGTAGGCAACTGGCAGCTGGTGGGCTGGATCTAGCCCATGATTTGTTTAAGTCTGGCACGAGAAGAATTCTATGGGAGAGAGGGCAAGGCTTTCACATCGTGTTTATTTACTCTTGCACAAACAACTTATTCCTATGTGATCAGTCATCACAACTATTTTTTGACAAATATTTTAAAAAATGCTTCCTAGTAGTATTTGTGATTACTAAGACTCTAAGTTTCAAACACTTGAATGTGATGCCTGTAGATAAAAATTGCTAAGTTACTTCTTATTGCTTGTTGACTGGAACTACATATCTCATTAGTGTATTTGTATTTTGTCTTTCTAATCTTTCTTGTACAAACATTAATAAATATTTATTGTTCATTGTGGATGTACACTATGTGATCAAAAGTATCAGGACACCTGGCTGAAAATGACTTACAAGTTTGTGGCGCCCTCCATCGGTAATGCTGGAATTCAATATCGTATTGGCCCACCCTTAGCCCTATGACAGCTTCCACTCTCACAGACATACATTCAATCAGGTGCTGGAAGGTTTCTTGGGGAATGGCAGCCCATGCTTCATGAAGTGTTGCACTGAGGAGAGGTACTGATTTCGGTTGGTGAGGCCTGGCACAGTCAGCATTCCAAAACATCCCAAAGGTGTCTATAGGATTCAGGTCAGGACACTGTGTAGGCCAGTCCATTATAGGGATGTTATTGTCATGTAACCACTCTGTCACGGGCTGTGCATTATGAACGGGTGCTCCATCGTGTTGAAAGATGCAGTCGCCATCTCCAAATTGCTCTTCAACAGTGGGAAGCAAGAAGGTGCTTAAAACATCAATGCTGGCCTGTGTTGTGATAGTGGCATACAAAACAACAAAGGGTGCAAGCCCCCTCCATGGAAAACATCACTTCCTCTGAATTTTACTGTTGGCACTACACATGCTGGCACATGATTTTCACCAGGCATTTGCCATACCCACAACCTGCCATTGGATTACCACATTGTGTACCATGATTCATCACTCCACACAATATTTTTCCACTGTTCAGTTGTCCAATGTTTACACTCCTTACACCAAGCGAGGCGTTATTTGGCATTTACTGGCATTATGTGTGGCTTATGAGCAGCTGCTCAACCATGAATTCAAAGTTTTCTCATCTCTCAACTAACTGTCATAGTACTTGCAGTGGATCCTGATGCAGTTTGGAAGTCCTGTGTGATGGTCTGGATTGATGTCTGCCTGTTAGACATTACGAACATCTTTAAATGTCGGCGGTCTCTGTCAACCAACAGACGAGGTTGGCCTGTACGCTTTTGTGCTGTATGTGTCCCTTCACGTTTCCACTTCACTATCCCATCAGAAACAGTGAACCTAGCAATGTTTAGGAGTGTGGAAATCTCATGTACAGACATATGGCACAAGTGACACCCAACCACCTGACCACATTCGAAGTCCATGAGTTCCGTGGAGTGTCCCCTTCTGATCTCTCACGATGTCTAATGACTACTGAGGTCACTGATATGGAATACCTGGCAGTAGGTGGCAGCACAATGCAACTAATATGAAAAATGTATGTTTTTGGGGATGTCTGGATAATTTTGATCATATAGTGTATTAGAACACTGCAAATGTTTAAAGTGAAGGTAATTTATAATCAATTAGCTGAAACGTGTTGCTTTGTTTATTTATTTATTTTTTTAGTCATAAGGTTACTAGTTTACATCTGAAAAGGTATTCTCTAAGAAGCAGTTGTCATCTATAAATTCTTTTAATTTTGTTTTTCAATGTTAGTTAGCTATCTGTCAGACTCTTGGTGCTATTTGGTAAATGACCAAAGATTTTTGTGGCAGCACAGTTTTCCCCTCTCTGTGCCAAGGTTAGATTTAAGCCAAAGTAGTGAAAATAAGCCTTTTTCTTAGTGCTGAAACCATGCACAGTTGAGATGGGTTATTAATAAAATGTTTCATAAGTGAATGTATGTACAGCAAAGCTACTGTGAATATTACTCGTACCTTAAGTTAATGTCTGCAAGATTATCTTGTCTGGGCTCCAACTATTATTCTGATTACACACTTCTGTGCAATGTATACGCATGTCCTTAATGATGAATCCTCAAAATATGATGTAATATGAAAGCAATGAATGAAAATAGGCATAATAAGCTAATTTACTTATACATTCATCACCAAAATTTGTAATAACCCTAATAGCATAAGTATCTGAACTCAAATGCTGCAGTAGATCATCAGTGTGTTTCTTTCAGTTCAATCTCTCATCAATGCACACACACCAAAAAATTAGGAATATTCTGCCTTAGCTACAGACTTCTGCTAAAATTCCATATTTACTAATGGTGTTGCATCATTTACTATACAAAATGCTGTATACTGCCTTTTATCCAAATTTAATGATAGTCTATTTGTGGAGAAACACTTAATAATTTTCTGAAAGACATTATTTACAATTTCCTCTGCTAATTCTTGTTTGTTGGGAGTGATTACTATACTTGTATCATCAAAAAGGACTAGCTTTGCATCTTCATGAATATAGGGTGGTAAGTCATTAATATATATTAAGAATGACAAGGGACCCAAGATTTAACCTTGTGGGACCCCAATTTTGATACCTCTCTAATTTGAGGAGTATGCTGATTTTTGTGTATTATGTGAATTGTTTATTTCAACTTTCTGTAGTCTTCCAGTTAAATATGAATTAAACTACTTGTGCATTATCCTATTCATACCACAATACTCATGCTTCCCCAGGGGAAGTCAATGTTTTACACAAACTACTTGTGCATTATCCTATTCATACCACAGTACTTAAGCTTACCTAGGAGAAGTCCATGTTTTACACAACCCAAAGCTTTTGAGAGATTACCCAAAAATCCTAGTTGGTGATATCCAGTTATTCAAAGCATTTAATATTTGATCAATGAAAGCAATTTCCATTGAAAATGCCCATCAGAAAATCAAACTGACACTTTAGTAATGCTTTATTTTTACAAATATGTGAAGCTAGTCTTCAATATATTACTTTTTCAAGAATTGTGGACAAAGCTCTCAGAAGTGAAATTGGGTGGTAGCTGTCAGCATCAGATTTATCCCTCTTTTTATGAAATGACTTAGCCATGGCATATCTATCAGGAAAAACGCCCTATTTTGATGAGCTGTTAAACATGTGGCTGAGAATCTTACTTATCTGTTGGGATCAAGCTTTTAATACTTTGTTGGTAAAGAAACAATATTCAATAAACAAACAACATTCAATAAAGAAATAATATTCAATAAAGAAACAATATTCATGATGCATAAATAAATGTAAACATCTGAAAATTTGGTGAAGATAAATTTAAAGTACTTTCAAAAAGCATACTTTGAGAGATAATTTTTGGTGTAGCATGTCAGGAAAGGGGTGACATTCATATCAGTGCATTATCCCAAAAATGTAAACATCACAGGCACTATATAGTTTTGATTTTATGCGCACAGGAGTTGCTCTCATGTCAGGTGAAAAACAACCTGGGAGGTTAAGAAATCATGTGTCAAGTCCACAGGTCACCAAAATCTAGAACATGACCTTCTGGTATGTTCTAGAAAGGGTAATTGTTTAAATTAATATTTGTACTGATTTACTGGTTTTTAGTGGTGACTAATTTAAACAAAGCTACATTGCCTATAGTTTACAAAAATTTAAGGATGAATTAGTAACATACATTGTTTTAAATAATTATGAAATATAATTTCTGAAATTTTTAAATATTCCATTTATATTCACTTTTCCTACAATTTGAATGTATTTATGAAAATTTAAATGTTTTTGAATCATAACAATTTTTTATGTACTGAATAAATAAATTTCATGAACAGTTACATAAAAACACTACTTTTTGGAGAAAGTGAAACATCAAGCTTGAGAGGTGTCATTACAGTGAAAGTTATTCCACCAACTAGGGACAGGATACTACACAAATGATTAGTTTTACGGACCTGCACACACACTGTGACTGTGGAGATTAAGTAGTGCCTGCCATGATCTGATGTTGTGGCATGAAATCAAAGAGTGCCGGAATATGCTGGTGGTGAATAGTCTGCCATGCAGTTTGTAAGTGTGTCCATAAAGCATCAGCTGTGGCAGCAGGAGGACCTGAGTGAAAAAGCAGCTGATTGACCATATCTCAGACATTTTCAATGGGCAACACATCAAGTGAACAGCCAGGTCAGTGAAGTAGTGGTACACATCACTTCTCACCATATGTGACCAGGTGTCGTCCTGCTGAAATATAATATATGGAATGGCCTGCAAGAGCGGCAGTACCTCGGGCTGTGAAACCTCACTGATGCGGCAGTAGCTGTTCAGATTGCCCATAAGAGATAGGAGGGGAGATCACATGTTTCAGGCAATGGCACCCAAACCATCACGATTGATATTTGTCTGCCATGCCGCTAGAAAATACAGTCTGCCAGATTGTGTTCGCCATGTTGGTGTTGAATTCATATGCAGCCATCTCTTTAGGACAAGTTGAAACAGGACAAATCCAAAAACATTTCATTTTGCCACTCAGAACATCAGTGTCGTTGTTCACATGACCATTACAATCTGTGGCATTGGTAGATTCTGGTCAGTGGAAGCCGGTGCGATAGCATGTGTGCTATCAGTCCACCCCACAGAAAATGGCATCAGATCATGACCACAGAAACGTCAACACTTGTTGCAGTGCTCTAACATCATGTCAACATTATGGATGGAGCTGTTTTGTCCCTTATGGCCAAGAGTACAAGATGGAGATCATCTTGCACTCTGGTCACCTTGTGTTATGCAGCATCCTGTAGGCGCTGTGTACGGCCCACTTTCTTCACTGGTTCCACATATGCCTCCCTCCGTCACCCCTCTGAGCCTTCTACCATCGTCAATAGTTCTAAGAGCAGCCAACAGCTCCAAGATCACCATTCATGGGATTGCCAAACTTTGGCTCCAGCTTACACCTGAGATTCAATTCGCCAGGGCCTTCCATGGCACTGATATGGACGGTCTCATCACCAGGGTCGATTTCTTTTTGACTTTTTAGTCTCTCACCAGACCTTCATACAGCTGCCTTGCTTCATCACACTTTAGGCACATGCGTTCCTGGCTTCCTGGCTCCTTCACCTCCATCCCTACCTCACTTGTGGCTGCACTTCCTCCAAGTGCTCCCACCTGATGGGTTCTCTTGTTAGCTCCCTTGTTGACGTCTTGATTCAATGCTTAGACACAGATGCATTACATGCCAAAACAACATCCTCCAATCCTCCATCAGCTGATTGCTGAAGCATCAACCAACTTGGTGCATGCTCTCCACACAGTTGATGACCTCACTGCTTCCCAGCTGCCTTCTATTGAGGGACCTACCAACTCACCTGCTGTCTCTTCTTTGTCGGACATAATATACGTAGCTTTACGTGGCTGGGCGTTAGGCATTGCCAACACTATAGGCGCTAAGGAATTTACAGCTTCTCAAAGTTGGATTAGTCGCTTCAAAAGATCGCATAAAACTGTGGCAAGAAAAATAACAGATCCTGTATCGAGAAACAGGTCCGAAAATAAAGTGACTCGGACGGAAATGACAGAACCTTTTATTACGTATGCAAAGCATAAGATTGCTTGTTTTAGTGAAATTTACGTTTGCAATGCAGATCAGTCCGGTTTTCAAAAAGAAATGCAGCCTGAAAAAAACATTGCTATTCAAAGAGGAAAAACATACAGACATGACTACACAGTGCACGACTGCACTCACACAGTCATACACTAAAATGCCCATAATTAGTTTGGATGCTTCATTACGGCCTGAACTATATGTATGTCAACAAGGCATTTTACAGAAAACTAACAGAGGTAATTGTTGAATGCTGATCATACCAGTTTCCAATCTACCACTGTGACAATACTCTCAAGTTGCAGTCAATAGTATATTGTCAGTTTTTCTCTCCACAATTTCAAAATTTGATTAAATATGCGTGGCACTCCTCGGAAAATACTGATATTAGGCTTGATTCATTTCTATCATCAGTCCAGTTTTGTCTAACGAAGGCAAATAACGTCTGTGACTCACAGGTTTTTTTTTTCTTTATTGTCATTTTGAAACCTGTATACAGGCAGGCCTGCAGCAGCATACTACGCCGCTCTTTGGCCGCAGAGAATCACAAAGATACAATGAAGACAATTAGAGAGAAAAGATAGTGGACATATAAACGGAGACAAACACTTTTTAAAATACAAGGTGCCATTCATGGGCGTAGAGTCCAAGATAAAATTGTTCAGACACTTGGGCACAGACAGAAACGAAAATCGTCACATGTGAACGTAGGTGCACAAAACGAATAACACTGAATCACTTAAGCACAAAACGACGGCACACACAGAACACGAGGCGTTGATCTCCGGCGCGCGAATGTTCACTATCCGTGTACGAGTCCGGGGACCTGCCAAGAGAGGAGGAGGGGGGGTGGGAGAGGGAGAGGGGAGAGCAGATACCATGGGCAGGGGAGACAGGTGGAAGGGAGGAAGGGGGAGGGGAAACCCAGGGGAAGAGGGGTGGAGGGAGGGGACGGGAGGGAAGGAAAAGGAAGGGAGGGAGGGTGCCTAGAGGAAAGGACACAGGAAGTGGGGGGGAGGATCAAAGTTGATAGGAGGGGTAGATGGAGGGGAGGAGGACATCACCAGAGAGGGGGAGCTGGCGGAAGCCACCTTGGGAGAGGGTAAGGAGGGTGGAGAGATGGAGACCGGGTGGGACGTGGGAATACAGGCGCGGCAGTGGGCGGCGGTGGGAGAGGATGGGTGAGGCAAGCGGGTGAGGAGGATCGAGTTTGCGGGAGGTGTACAGGATCCGTATCCTTTCAAGGAAAAGGAGGAGGTGGGGGAAGGGGATGAGATCGTACAGGATCCGCGTGGGGGAGGGGAGACGGATGCGATAGGCGAGGTGGAGAGCATGGCGTTCAAGGATTTGTGACTCACAAACTCACGTCTTTACTTGTATGTTTTTGGTGTACAACAAAATTTATGTTTGGAACATTACATCAGTACTTCGCATTTTTATGGTAGTTGCATTTGTGTGTATTCCATGACAGTATGGGAAGAACTGTCTATTCCACAGCAACTTGGAAAGAATGTTGTACGTAACATATTAGTTTTTACTTGTCAACAAATGTTTAGTTGTATTACTGTCCCTTTCACTCTGTCATTGCTGTGGAAAGAGAGCGACGTGCAGCTAATGCCACCTTCTCCCTAGATGGCTTTGGCATAACGTAGCGAGAAAGGTCAGCCTTGCACAATAGGCAGTTACAAGCGCGAAAACCATGTAACAAATGTCTTACTTCATAAAGATTTTTCACAGACTTCCAAGTCATACCAGCAGCTAAGATAATGGACACGGAATTTTTTAGCTCACAGGGTAAAAAAAAATCAACAAAGGTTTCGACATGACAAGTCTGACCATTCTCTTGTAAGATCTGCAACACAGGCGTGACGCGACGCATGTTAAATTGGGGTTCCAACTATTGCTTAAGGAAAATCTGTTATCTCGTTAATGATATTATCTGATCTCTATGTCCTTCAGGAGAAATTCCCAATACCAAACCGCGTCAACAACTATCCCATGAATAGTGTCTGGCCAATGTGGCGATTTCTTCAGAGGTTTCACACACTTATCCCGGAATTTACGAATTCACGACTTATCTGGCCAATACAAGCGTTGCCACAGAAACGTGGAATTGTCTACATGTCCCAAATCATCTTTAACCCTTTGAGGCCCAGTGGGCACATTTTTTGTATTGTTTTCTGCAGTACCAGTGCCTTGCTCATGAAACCACTGGTGCTATTGAGCGAGAGAGTCTTGTAATGGTAGAATGAGGTACTCCTACAAATGTAGTACATTGTAGTAGTCGGTTATAGCGTTCAAAGCAATAGTCGGCGCGGATATAGTGCTACGTGACTGTAGGAGATTCGGCCAGGCGTTTTTTTATGGACACAATTGAAAGGAAAAGTAAGTACGTCTAAGTTGCTGTAACGTAAATTTTTGTTTGCTCATGGCTTGAAATGAAACCACTGAGATAGTACGTAGTTTTGATACAAAATTTATTACATTTTAGGCCTATTTTTGCTTGTTATTGAGGACTAAAATTTGTTTTAGGTATTATGAGTTCATGGAAACTTCGAGATATGTGATACTGTCTAGAAAATATGCGGGTTTGCTTTTTAATTAATCACATGAAATGATAGGTGGTCGAATACTCTATTCCCCAGTGAATCCAAAGTAAACCCACCTCCTTAAAACAAAAGATTGGTTAACTTTCGCCATTTTCATCTTATATTCTTTGCTTACTATTGATAATGAACATTAATGTTGTGAAAAGTTTTACATATATACTTCAAAGGGCAATCACCATCTTAAAACAACTGTTTATTTTTTGACTTTTTTTGTATTCGTTGCTTAGATACGCGAAAAATGTTAAAATTATATTTTTATTCACGCTGCTGGGACTCAAAGGGACAGAGACCAGGAATGCGTTGCTGTAGCTGGTGGACAAGAAAACGTTTTTATGTTAAATACTTTCAACACTTTCTAATTTTGGAGGACCGTTCCCAGCATAAGTAATGAAGTCAGTTGGTTTACATCTGTCTTCCTGTGCTCCGGCGATGGTTCAGACTCCAAAGCATGGCGAATCTGCCTGTCATAGACTTCAGGTATTCAATTTCTTTCGGTAAACTGTCAATGTCGGAGATACATTTCGGTATGTTCTTCGTGACAGTCTCCTGAGGACATCACCGCGTTGATTCGGCGGGTGGCAGCTCGTGCCTCTGTTAAAAATAAGAGTCATATATCTCATTAATAGAGACAATGGAGTTTACTTAAGCAGTACTGCTCTAAAAAATCTGCACAATAATCAGTCAGATCTAGGTATATACTATTGAGCAAAGGCTACAAAAATATTCAGATTTTGATAACATTTCAAAGTGGAAACCCGCTTTAGCAGTTCAGGAATGTAAAGCTCTGCACTTCACAAAATCTAAATGCATAGTATCTTATGACAGAAATAACGAGTGACAGTTGGATTCTGTCGCCTCATACAGTAACTGAGTGTAGCAATTTGTAGGTATATCAAGTGGAATCGCCACATAGACTCATTCGTTTGTACGCTGATTACTTATTTAGGGTGAGATAAGGAGTGCTAATACCTCAACTCATTACTGCGTCAGACATGTTAACAGAGCAAGTTACTCCTCGTGAATTGTTGTTGCATGCGGAAGGCTACGTTGGCCAACTTGTAAAGAGAAGGTCCAGTACATCTGCAAGATCCCTTATTCACCATCAAAAGGTTTGCCAACCTAGTGTCATGAAAAGTTATCTCGATGTCCCAGTTCGTCGTCTTCTCCTCAGGTAGTGGCTCCAAACGTGCATAAAATCGACTGTGAGTGATGGAATGACAAGTTGGAAAATCTCAATACTACTTTAATGAAAGTCTCGAAATAATAGGATGAAATCTTGTTTTATAATAAAAAATAAGGAAAAAAAGAATTTTCAGCACTAGTGTATCGGTAATACTTGAACGTATTCAGCAGCGTAGCAAGTTCATAAAAGCATTTGCACATGACTAATAACCCTTCGAAGACGGACACTCGCGAATTCGCAAATAAAAACTCTCCGAGGCACTCGCTAAATCACTTTTACGTGAAACATATATTTAGTCTACTACACATACGTGGTGCCTATCCAAAAACTAGTCCAAGTCTGTAACTGGCTAGCATCGGTGTTTCGGGCTTGCTTGCACAGGGTGCATTTCTGATTGATCGGTTTACTCGGCCAAAAACTGATAGTATTAAATAAAATTCTAATTAAATAGTGAGCTTGATTTCGGAGTTGCTGAAATCATGGTTAGGAAGCCGTCTGTGTGCATGATGTCCACAGTCTAGTTGGAGGCGTTTGCAAACATTTAAACAATTAATATTAATAAACAAAATTATGCGTTTGATGCCGAGCCTCGTAGTGCGAGTGACCATATTCTCTGTACGTTTCAGTACAACACAGCTCCTCTTCACGACTCCGTTCTCGCGTTGTGTGAGCATCTGTCGTTTCATGGGGTGGGGACTATTAAGGATCATAAATGCTTGCTGGCATGCAGTATCGTAAGCCTTCTTAAATTTATTATGAAATATAATAAAATATGGATGAAACTTGGGGCAGAAATTCCAAAAAAAAAAAACAGGCGTCAGACATTGGTTCATTAGTGGTATACCGGAAAAAATGCAGTCAGTCTACAAAGGTGATTGGTAGCAACAAACGTGTGCTACGCAGTTTAGAATATTGCTGAAATGTGAATGTACAAGGTGTTCAGAACAGTTCAAAAAGCATGCAAGAGTTGCAGGGTAGGCTGTGCTGAGAAATAATTGTAAGAAACAAATTCGATACACTGCTCCGTTTTCGGCTTAATTATCTTTGATGTTAGCTTGCCAGGCTGTTACTCGGACAAATTCAAGCAGCCTAAAGGAGCTGGTGTCGCCAAATATGTTCATTTGGTTTCCTAAGGCCAAACAAGAGAATGATACAAAAAGTGGACAGGGGGCGATAGTAAGCCAAACACTGCGCAGTTTCGTGTGCTATCATCTACGCTAAGAGGACAATTGACACTAATTATATCTGGCAGGCCACTTGAATCAGTGCGTGCGATGACCTAACTGGCTCTTATTGTAATCATACTTCCCGAAATTGAGAACAAGCAGACAGTTTGGTCACTAAACACTGAATCTTACTGTGAACGTTCGGGCCACGCGCAGCTATAAGGGAAAGGAACACCTCGAAGCATTTATCGGAGACAGAACGCTGGTCACAAGAATGTCTCACATCAGTGTGTAGATAATGCTTTCAGCCGAAGAGGCGGAAAAACTGAGTATCTAGCCACCATAGGGGCAGGGGCGAGAAAGAAATTTATGTTGCCCAGCCAAGGCGTTTGTAAACGCCCTTTGTGAAGAGGGACAGCGGCCATAAAAATTTACGAGTTTCCATGTTCACCGTGGGCCAGATGCTAACGAGGGAGCTGTCATGTGGTGTTGTCCCTCCGCCTGCCGAGATTTTGGGAAGCCTCAGGCTTTCGAAATCAATTTTAGAATGGAATGCAACATTTATGGCAGCTCTGAAATGGTTTATTTTGGGACACAAGAATTTCTCTTAGTTTAGCCACGTCCCCAGGTTAGACACACTGTAACCTTTAGGCCATCCACATAATGATCTCCATGATAAATATGTTGTTCACTTTAGATCTAACCAGAAACAAAACATGCTACCTAAAGTAGCCGTGGGAAAAAACAAGGTCGCAGATCAACATCTCCTCTCTGCAAGATAATTTATGAGTCAGGGAGTGGTAGTTCCTCCAGAAAGGAGAAGAGCTTAACTTTGATTAGGACTGAAAGAGGGGGAACATGGAGTTCATGGAGTCTTGTAATTGGCAAGAAACCCTTGTGGGCGTGGTTGCATGAGTGCGTTTTGGGAGTTCGCCAAGGTTTGACGGAAGGTGAGGGGAGGAGAAACTTGGTGTCCAGATTCACACTCCAGTCTGGAGAGGATTCTGGTCTTGACTCTTGTTACGAGTGGGTTGCACTTGGGACACTTGTCCTGAGAGTGACTTTGCACTAGCGTTGGCATTGACTGGGGAGCCTGTGATAAGAACTTAGCTGATCGAGAGCTTAAACCTAAGTCATCTCATAAAACTCACTGTGCCAAGGGCAATCTTATTCATGTCAGGTCTGCCACCTTGACGTTTGATCTGCCTATGCGTTCTGCCGTATAAGTAAGTCACATTGGTCCATGGTATGATTGGCGAATGGGAGTGTTAAACACTGGAATCTTCCGATATTTCAGACCTCTTTTATCGAATAATTGTGAAGCATCTAACAGCTAGCCAGTCACTACTTTGCATATTTCGTGCCAGAGATAGTCAATTACAGGAGCCACACGTCGCTGGTCTGCAGATTCTTGAATCACGACCATCACTTGACACAGCGCTGCGCATCAAGAAAGTGGTATGGTATAGCTGCTTCAGCTCATTGGGGCAGAAAGCCTTAGCTGCACCAACATAGTGTAACTTTTGTGTAGCGTAAATTCATCAAAGTCTATTACCGTTAGATAATTTCAGTTTGCATTATTCATGTTTTGAACCAGAGTAAATAGTTTAAACAAACGAACCATGGTCTTTGCCAACCAATCACCACCCAGCGGGGTGTTAACTATTTTTTGCATCTATGTGTGTTGCCAATAGATCATAACTTATTTGTTACCACACTTAACTTGTATTGTTTGTCCTATTTCATGATCAATAAACCTAATAACGCCCTCTAAATCCGCAGGGCAGAACAGGTGATCAGGATTGTGGAAAGGGTCAAATAAGGTGGCGGTCAGTTTCACTTCAAAATTCTAATTGATTGTAATTTAATAACACATTTAAACCAAAACGGCACATAGCCGAACGTTTACAACTACGAGTTTCAAAATCCAATTCTTTCACGGCTGAAGGCCTCCAAACAAAAAATCTTAAAAAAAAATAAACAAGATAAATTTCAAGTGACTGAAGACACGCAGTTAAAATTGCAAATAAAATAATTAAAATACATTTGTATATATCACAGCCAGGCTGAAAGCCTCAAAGCAAAAGTGGGTAGAACAAACATAAACAAGGTACAATACCAACGGCTGAAGGCCACAATTAAATGTCAAAATTTTAAAATATATTACCATAATCGTTTAGTGCAGAAGGCCACAATGTTTTCGCTTAAGGGGAAATTTTAAGGAAAACGCTTTAAGCAGCTGAAGGCCCACCGTTGATTTTACAAAAATTAAAAAAGTAGCTTAGACCTTTAAGTTTTAAGTAGCTGAAAGCACGCTAAATGAAAAGGCAACGCAACGACAGTAACTAAATTTAAGAATAAGATTTTAAGCGGCTGAAGGCTCAAAATTAATTTTCCAAAAGTTCAAAATACCTTAAACCTTTATGTTTTAAGTGGCTCACAGCGCACTAAATGAAAAGACAGCACAACAACAGTAACTTTCAGCAAAATATCCACTTGCCAGAATTCAGACTTACTTATACACGCTGAAGGCCCTTGATTTACATAAACCGCAATAATTTTTTTTCCTTTAAAGCATTGGCTGTAATAGATCACCAACAGACCAGTAAACACCCATGAAAAGGACAGTACAGACAACGCCACTCAGGCGCCTCCAGGGGGAGGGGGAGGGGGAGGGGGGGGGGGTTGGATGGGCCTGCCATTGGAACATTAACGTTCACTTAGGTGAGACAGATGGTGGCCCAACTACAGTTGATCCGTCGGTAACCCAACCAAGAGACAGTCACGGACCGACCGACCAAACGACTTGCTAGACACCAACCGGTAGACGAAAACTCAAAGACCAACCTGTTATGGACCTGATTATCCACAACGAAATATGTATTAAGCTGTCAAAACTACACAGTGTGTTGGACAGCGACAACAGGTGAGGAAAGGACACTGCCTGAAGTTACGTTACTGGCCAGGGCAGGTAACCAGAACCCTAACGGCCACAAGGCAGAAAATTCCGCTGGTACACTTGAATTTGAAATAAGGTAATATAGTTAACTCCACCAAACAGAACAATGCCTGAATTTATGTCAGTGGCCAGGGCAGGTAACCAGAACACTAACTGCCACAAGGCGGAAAATGCCGCTGGTGCACTTGAATTGTAGTGAACCGATGTGGTTAATTCCACCACACGGCAGCTCGATTTCACTAATTCGGACACCCGGTGTTGCTCTCAGGAAAAGCTCCCCAAAAGCGAACCATCGAAACGAACGAGACAACATGAACAGACGTGGCTTGGGTACTTAAGACACCACTCAACTTTGACGTCCTGGGTCGGTGAGACACGAAGCTCGTAGCGATCGGACAGCTCCACACACTCTCCGACACTGCGCAGAGACCACCAGCGGACTGCGCCACACGGAAATATCCTCCCTGGTCCGCACCAACAGGTTGACTGACCGCACACCCCCTAGCCGGAAACTATATGCACAAGACCAAAGATGGTACACGGTGCAAATATCTACACACATCGCTGCTGTCACATGTAGAAGGAGGAAGGACCATGGCAGAACCACAACAATGGCGGGAAACCAGACACAGATAGACAGCGTAGTTCAAGGAAATACATAGTTGGGAGCGAGCATGGCTCAAAACCTGTGCCATAATTTTTATGAAATATCAATCCTGTGTTGAGATATTAATCACCCATCAACAATTGACTACAATAACGACATTGCCTCCATTTCATTAAATTATTTCAGCATTCGAGTTAATTTACATATTAATAAATGTGATAAACCAATGCAGGCTATGAACAACCACAGTCAAAGGGTAAACTCAATTTGGCAGATGCATGGGCCACGTAGTCAAGTGGAAGGCTTTCTGGTTCTTGTGATTACTATCAATGTGTTAACGCATAGTCGCCTGTAACTTTCAAATCATGCCGGAAGTCCACCATAGTCTTGCAATGTTTCCACGGAAAACCTTCAGTTTGTTTCCAAAAATTATGTTTTGAAAAGCTATGTCTCATGCCGGTAAGTTTCAGGCATTAGAAATAACCCGCTTTTACACTGTTTCATTGTAGGTACAGATGTTCTCAAAGGTAGCACAATTAAAAGTTTTAAAAGTATTTTTAGCTTTCCGTTCCTCAATCGACAGAAACGGAAACCTTATAGCATAACTTTGTTGTACGTCTTTCGGTCTGCTCAGCTATTAAGAACCTTTTCTCAGGAACGGGTAGAAGCATGAAGTTACAATTTATGTAACATATTAAGGCCTACTGGCCGTTTGCGGTGTAAAAACTTTAAGCTTCTACGTCAGTGCGCTCAAAAGTACGCTCATTTCTGTCGAATACTTTGATACTCGAAAATTCACTCATCAAAACCTGTAGGGTATTTCCCGTCGATCTAGGATCATTAAATTTGACAAGAAGCTAAGTTTTACAGCGCAAGTAAAAGAAAAAAAATGTGAAAATTGTTAATTTGCAACCATACGAAAAAACTGTTTTGTTGTCATGTTATCCGTCTGTCTGCCTGCCCATTTGTTAAGACTCCTCTTTCTCAGGCTCGGGTAGACTTGTCAAGTTGAAATATATCACATCTTAAAGACTACGGTCCACTGGAGGTGTAAAAAATTTTAGCTTCTGTGGTAATGAAATCAAAATACACGGCCGTTTACACTGATGTGCCAAAACATTATGACCACTGGCCAGTGCGACAATGTGCCTGGTGCCGCTGGGGGCACAACACGCGGTAACAAATGTATGTAAGCGGAACAGATACGGACGGGATATCACCCTACCGAAGATATGGGCTCGCATGTGGCGAAACCCATTGAGATAAGCGACTTTGATAAAGGGTAGATTATTATTACGCAGAGCCTGCGAACGAGTGTCTCGAAAACGGCGAAGCTAATCGAATTTACACTTGCTACTGTCTTGATCATCTACGGAAAGAGGTGGGAGGGCAGTGAAACTACCGCTATGTATTAACTGACTGGACGTCCACGACTTTCCACAGACTACTACTAATACTACTACTACCACTACTAGTCTTTCTGTTAAGTAGGGCAGATGGTGATCAGCGGCATCTCTGCCGAAAGACTACAGTGCTGGTGCACGGACAGGTGTTCCGGATCACACCGCTCATCGTACATTGTTGAACATGGAGCTCCGCAGCAGAACTAGGCGTTCATACACTACTGGCCATTGAAGCTGCTACACCACGAAGATGACGTGCTACAGACGCGAAATGTAACCGACAGGAAGAAAATGTTGTGATACACAAATGATTAGCTTTTCAGAGTATTCACACAAGGTTGGCGCCGATGGCGACACCCACAACGTGCTGACATGAGAAAAGTTTCCAACCGATTTCTCATACACAAACAGCAGTTGACCGGCGTTGGCTGGTGAAACGTTGTTCTGATGACTCGTGTAAGGAGGAGAAATGCGTACCATCACGTTTCCGACTTTGATAAAGGTCGGATTGTAGCCTATCGCGATTCTGGTTTATCGTATCGCGACACTGCTGCTCGCGTTGGTCAAGATCCAATGACTGTTAGCAGAACATGGATTCGGTGGGTTCAGGAGGGTAATACGGAACGCCGTGCTGGATCCCAGCTTGGCCCTCGTATCACTAGCAGTCGAGATGACAGGCATCTTATCCGCATGGCTGTAACGGATCGTGTAGCCACGTCTCGGTCCCTGAGTCAACTGATGGGGACGTTTGCAAGACAACAACCATCTGGACGAACAATTCGACGACGTTTGCAGCAGCATGGACTATCAGCTCGGAGACCATGGCTGCGGATACCCTTGACGCTGCATCATAGACAGGAGCGCCTGCGATGGTGTACTCAACGACGAATCTGGGTGCACGAATGGCAAAACGTCATTTTTTTCGGATGAATCCAGGTTCTGTTTACAGCATCATGGTGGTCGCATCCGTGTTTGGCGACATCGCGGTGAACGCACATTGGAAGCGTGTATTCGTCATCGCCATACTGGCGTTTCACCCGGCGTGATCGTAGGGGGTGCCATTGGTTACACGTCTCGCTCACCTCTTCGTCGCATTGACGGCACTTTGAACAGTGGACGTTACGTTTCAGATGTGTTACGACCCTTGGATCTACCCTTCATTCGATCCCTGCGAAACCCTACATTTCAGCAGGATAACGCATGACCGCATGTTGCAGGTCCTGTACGGGCCTTTCTGGATACAGAAAATGTTCGACTGCTGCCCTAGCCAGCACATTCTCCAGATCTCTCACCAATTGAAAACGTCTGGTCAATGGTGGCCGAGCAACTGGCTCGTCACAATACGCCAGTCACTACTCTTGAAGAACTGTGGTATCATGTTGAAGCTGCATGGGCAGCTGTACCTGTACACGCCATGCAAGCTCTGTTTGACTCAATGCCCAGGCGTATCAAGGCCGTTATTACGGCCAGAGTTGGTTGTTATAGGTACTGATTTCTCAGGATCTATGCATCGAAATTGCGTGAAACTGTAATCACATGTCAGTTCTAGTATAATATATTTGTCCAATGAATACCCGTTTATCATCTGAATGTCTTCTTGGTGTAGCAATTTTAATGGCCAGTAGTGTATATTGACTCAACGACATAGTCGGTGGGCGCAGAACCATCGAGATTCGATTGTCGATCAATGGAAACGTGTCGGCTCTTCGGGTGAACCACATTTGTTTGCTTCACTAGTTCGATGATCATCTTCACAAATGCCTTCATCGAGCTGAATGGCGGCTCGAAACGTGCAGCGCCCCAAGGACGCAGGCTGTTGGGAGCAGTATTATGCTATGGGAGACATTCTCCAGCGCTTGTATGGGATATGTGGTAGTAATCGAAGACACGCTGAAAGCTGCGAACCACCTGCGCCCTTTCGAGCTTGATGTTTCCCCCGACGGTGATGTCATCTTTCAGCAGTGTAACTGTCCGTGTTTCAGTAGTTTGAGGAACATTATAGAGAAGTCACGCTGATGTCTCGGCGACCAAAATCGCCTGATGTTAATCCCATGTATCCCATTTGGGTCGTTATCGGGTGCCATCACCGCATAAACAAATTGGCGGCCCGTTATTTTCGCGAATTACACGACGTATGCGTAGACATCTAATGCCGCTTATCTCCACAAACCTGCCAACAAACTGTCGGATCCTTGATACGCAGAATCAGTGATGTATTTCGTCGAAGACGGACAAACAAGATTAAGCAGGTAGTCACAACGTTTTGGCTCACCAGTGTATGTCACACATTTTGACATCTTGCCAGTATCGGTATCGATAAAAGGCAAAAATCCTTGAAATACTTGTTTCTCGAGATGGATGGACTATCTGTACCATAATTAAGTTTGTACGGGATCCTCGGTGCCTAAGTCCTAGTCGCAGTTATCCGTATTTCCTTACACACCTGGTGATTCAGCTGAGACGTGCGCTTTAGATATTTTCTGAACCGTTTAATACGCCGTAATTCTGCTTTCATCCAGATGAAGTGTGAGAAAGTCCTCACTAAACGACGTATGTCTGTTTTCATAAACAAATTATTTACAGAGATATCAGTATCAGCTACGCTTTGTAATACGAAATAGCAGTTGCTGTATTATTAAAAATTACGATGCAGGCATGTTCGAAGGAACACTTCATTATATCTGTTCATAAATCAGACACTGCTGTTATCTGCCAGTACCAGGCTATCGACTCTCACTAAATCTGTCGTTCCTGGACAGGAATATTTTTAACGTACGAGTGCAGTTTGTGACCCAAGGGCGACGTCATATGGGAGTTTAGATCTGGCCATGATTCGTGCACCGCTAACCGCGGCGGCACAGTAGCTCAGCGTGTTCGGTCAGAGGGTTAGCTGCCCTCTGTAATAAAAAAAACTGAGTTAATGGATCAACGACGAACTGAAACGGGTGTCTTGCGACGTCCGCCCCGAGCAGATGAAACGAACGAAAACAAACAAAATGAGATTAAAAAAAAAAAAAAAAACAGGGTTAGCTGCGCTCTGTAATAAAAAAACTGAGTGAACAGATCACCGATGAACTTTATAGGTGTCACGGGACGTCCGGCCCGAACATATCAGACGAACAATTACAAACAAAATGAGATAAGCCGAAAAAAAGTAGTCAAGGCAACCGCTCTCGTAAAACGGAATATCTGGGTTCGAGTCCTGGCCCGGCACAAATTTTCATTATATTAGGAAGAATTCAGTTAACAGCTGGTAAAATTGCTGTTTATTTAAAAAAAAAAACAGTTTTGCGGCCTAATGCCGCCTCATCAGGTACAAACTACATGGTGAAATGCAGGAACGAAATGCAAATGGTATAGTGCCACCACATTCCTTGAATATTAAAATTAATAAAGGAAACTCTATAGTATAATCACAAAGTTAAAGGTCGTAGGCATATCCATCACTCCTAGTCAAAATTTACTTTTCAGTGAATATTGTCAATACTGTGGCGAGCGAAAAGTAACGAAGACGTGCCGCGCTCATTTAGGACAAATTGGTAATAGATGAAACTTGCGATTTGGGCCATATTTTAAGATCTGCCTGCACCTAAATAAAAAAAAAATATTGTGAGAGAACGCTAAAGATTTTTGTAGGGCCGGACTGGCGATAAGAAATCGTCACTGTTGGCATGATTAATCGCAGCCCTCTGCAGGTTGCTATGTGGAATGCATTAGGTGGCAGTGTCTTACTGAAGGGACAGCAGGACAACCAGGTGTTGGACAAAGTAAAAGAGGCCTGCACTTTATCCAACACCTGGTTGCCCTTCCGACACATCTGTGATACACTGGTACCTGGTACTTTCCACATAGTAATTTGCATAGTGCGCGACTAATCATGTTAACAGTGACAATGTTTAACGCCAATCCAACCCATTTAAAAACATTTAGCATCCTCTCTATACAAAATAATTTTGTCTTTTCGTTTTAGATGCAGGCAATTTAAAATAAATGGCTCTGTAACCGCAAGTTTCATCGATCAGCAATTTTTCCTAAATAATGCAGCACATCTTTGTTACTTTTAGCTCACGATAGTACTGAAAAATATCCACTGAATGATACGTGGTAGTTAGTGGTATTAAGGAAAACGTGAAAGGCAGGACCCACCGATGTAACTTTCTTTTCACGCAACCAGTTTATTTAACAATATATAATCATAAATTTGTTTTCTTTACAAATTAACAAATTTGTGAAATGAATAAGCTTTTACAAGAGAAATGAATACACGAACATGACAATAATCACAAGGGTCCGGACCTGCAGCCCGTCCGTTATCGGGTGAAATAGCGGTGTTTACTACCTCGCTGGACACAGTTTTCTTATTAACTGACGTTCTGCAACACATGAAAACACATAAGTATTATTAATAACAAAAATGTTTTAATTAATCAAACAGATGACGTAAGTTTTTTTAAAATTTGGAAACTGTATGCCGATAGATTCGGGGTTAAGATGCTCTCCGATGCTTGAAGATCAAACAAATTAGGAAACAATTATGACCATGATAAGGCTTGCTTCAAAGCGAGCAACCTTTTAATTTCAATCAGCAACCAACGTGCGACTCGATCTCAACCCGTCCCTTTAGACAAGCTTATTCTGACTACAGCCCTGGTGACAGTTGGCTGTTAATATGTCAAAGGCTAAATTGCTTGTCAGTTATGAAGGGCGCTCTAAAGGAACGTTTTAAAACATTACGTATAAGCACTTATTACAAGAGAACTCACTCTGCGGAACCATAAGATCCAGTTAAAAATACACCAAAGACAGCAACACACAGTTTAGTACAACAGGTAGTTTAGATTATCTGAAATACAATTAAAATCAAGGAATTGAACTGGTTAACATCTAAATTTAGTCACAAGACCCCTGTTTGTTTAACGGCAACCTATGCCTTGGTACAGTTGTTCCAGCTGTATTTCCGACCAGGAGCTGATTCATTAAAACATTAATGATCGGGTATAAACTAGAAAGGAAGGGCAATATAATATCAGAACAAATTTTCAAACGGCAACTGGTCTCTAGTACAATACTACGGTCTATATTTACGACCAAAGAGCCAACCGAGTAAAGCTCTTAGGGTCGGGTACAAACCAGAAAATAATTAGGAGGTCAGGTAGACAATGACACCAATCAACACGAGGATTACAGAATGTTACTCTCCTTTATCAGCAAGCAGCTCAATCGATCCACTGTGCGTTGCGGTGGTTACTGAGCGGTGCCGATGACAGCCACGTAGAAGGGGCAGCCAGGCCACGAGCGGTCACCCGACACGAATGTCGCCAACCAAACGACGGGATATCGGCCTGCTGCTCGTAGTCGACGCTGACTCCGGTGAAGTGCTCTGGTATCGTTACTCTGTGCAAACTCTCCTTGCGCAGCTCGTGGCTTCGGCTGCTCGGACCGCGTGACCGCTTCTTGTGTGACCGCTTCTTGTCGAGACGCTACCGCCAATACCCAAACTTTGTGCCTCCTCACTCGGTTTTTTTTTCTTTGTTGTTATTTTGAAACCTGTATTACAGGCAGGCCTGCAGCAGCATACGACGCCGCTCTTTAGCCGCAGAGAAACACAAATATACAAATGAAGACATGTAGAGAAAAAACATGGTGGACATATAAACGGAGACAAATACTTTTTAAAATACAAGGTGCCGTTCACGGGCGTAGAGTCCAAGATAAAATCGTTCAGACACTTGGACACAGACAGAGACGAAAATCGTCACACGTGAACGTAAGTGCACAAAACGAATAACACTGAACCACTTAAGCACAAAACGACGGCACACACAGAACACGAGGCGTTGATCTCAGAAGCGCGAATATTCACTATCCGTGTATGAGTCAGGGGACCTGCCAAGAGAGGAGGAGGGGGGGGGTGGGAGAGGGAGAGGGGAGAGTAGATGCCATGGGCAGGGGAGATAGGGGGAAGGGAGGAAGGGAGAGGGGAAGCCCGGGGGAAAAGGGAAGGAGGGAGGCGATGGGGAAAAAGGAAAGGGAAGGGAGGGAGGGTGCCAAAAGGAAAGGACACAGGATGTAGGGGGGAGGATCAAAGTTGATAGGAGGGGTAGATGGAGGGGAGGAGGACATCATCAGAGAGGGGGAGCTGGCGGAAGCCACCTTGAGAGAGGGTGAGGAGGGTGGAGAGATGGAGACCGGGTGGGACGTGAGAATACAGGCGCGGCAGCGGGCGGGGGTGGGATAGGATGGGTGAGACAAGCGGATGAGGAGGATCGAGTTTGCAGGAGGTGTACAGGATCCGTATCCTTTCAAGGAAAAGGAGGAGGTGGGGGAAGGGGATGAGATCATACAGGATCTGCGTGGGGGAGGGGAGACGGATGTGATAGGCGAGGTGGAGAGCATGTCGTTCAAGGATTTGGAGGGATTTATAAAAGGTAGGGGGGGCGGAGATCCAGGCCGGATGGGTGTAAGAAAGGATAGGGCGGATGAGGGATTTATAGGTGTGGAGGATGGTGGGGGGGTCCAGACCTCACGTATGGCCAGAAAGGAGCTTGAGGAGACGGAGTTGGGAGTGTGCCTTGGCTTGGATTGTCCAGAGATGGGGAGTCCAGGAGAGGCGACGGTCGAGGGTGACGCCAAGGTACTTAAGGGTGGGAGTGAGGGCGATAGGACGGCCATAGATGGTGAGATAGAAATCAAGGAGGAGGAAGGAAGGGGTGGTTTTGCCTACAATGATCGCCTGGGTTTTGGAGGGATTGACCTTGAGCAACCACTGGTTGCACCAAGCAGTGAACCGGTCAAGATGGGATTGGAGAAGGTGTTGGGAACGCTGCAGGGTGGGGGCAAGGCCAAGGAAGGCGGTGTCATCGGCAAACTGGAGAAGGTGGACGGGGGGTGACGGCGGCGGCATGTCCGCCGTGTACAAAAGTACAGAAGGGGGGAGAGGACGGAGCCTTGGGGCACACCGGCGGAGGGGAAAAAGGTGTAGGAATCTGTGTTATGGATGGTGACATAGGAAGGACGGCGGGAGAGAAAGGAGCCGATCAGACGGACGTAGTTAATGGGAAGGGCGAAGGTTTGGAGCTTGAAGAGGAGACCGGAATGCCATACGCGGTCATAAGCTCGTTCGAGGTCCAGGGAGAGGAAGATTGCGGAGCGACGGGAATTAAGCTGGTCGAAAAGGAGATGAGTGAGGTGAAGGAGAAGGTCGTCGGAAGAGAATGACAGCCGAAAGCCACACGGGGTAACGGGAAGGAGGCGGTGCTGGCGGAGATGCTGGTGGATGCGGCGGGTGAGGATAGATTCCAGGACCTTGCTGAAGACCGAGGTAAGGCTGATGGGACGGTAGGAGGAGACGGCGGACGGCGGTTTGCCAGGTTTAAGGAACATCAGGATATGGGAGGTTTTCCACAGGTCGGGCTAGTAACCGGTGGACAGGACTACATTGTAGAGCCTGGCCAGGGTGGAGAGGAAAGAGACAGGAGCTTCACGAAGGTGACGGCAGGTGACACGATCGTGACCAGGAGCGGTGTTGCGTTTCGTGCGGAGTGTAGCAATGAGATCCTGTGTAGTGATAGGGGCATTGAGTTCCGTGCGTGCAATGTTGTCCAAGTACTGGAAACCAGGAGCGAGGGCTCACTCGGACCAAGCTAACCCGTATATATATCGGCAAGCAAAGAGCTTCTGTGGACACAACCCACAGATACCAACTCTTCCTCATAGATATTGGCAAGAGGGATAGCCGATACTACCGTTGAGCTAGTGGCGCCAGACAGAACAGTCTACAAACTTAATGGCGCCACGGCTCAACGAATAGTAAATTTTGACTAGAGGCGATGGGTATACCTATGATCTTAAAACGTTGTGAGTATATTTTAGACATTCCTTTATTAATTTTAATATGCACAAAATGCGGTGGCACTTTACTTTGCTTTATACCATGTGGATTGTACCTGATAATGCGGCATCAGGCCACGAAACCAGTTGCGTTTTATTAAAAGACAATTAAACTGGTAAAGCTGTTGTTTACTAAAACACTACCGGTTTCGCGTTACCAGATATTAGCGGAACTCTTCCTAACATCATGTCTTTCAACAGCTGCGGATGCCCAGAATATAAAACAGTTCTAACAAATTTTCATTGGCGTCAGTCCAACATGCAGTTGATGGTGGTTCATGATGGCAACTGCGAAATCATTTCCAGTGAGCTTTTAAAATGGAACTATAGTAATTTATGCTGTTAATAACGTAGTTCCAAAGAGGTCAATTCTGCGGTCTTTAACTATGCAAATCTAGTTACTAGTTTTGGAGAAATTACAACACAATCGAAAAATACTGGCAACGCTCGCCTGACCGGTCCAGAGGCACTCAAAATTTGTCTGGAGCGAACGTGTGGATTATAAGCAACAGCTGCCAGAAGACCTACTTCGTCCTCCCCGGTGTTACAGACTTGATTCTTACTCGCTGTGTAACATTGCAGTGTCCTTCCAATCATTTTTTACATGTTCACCGAATTGTCATTCTTGTTTGACACTGTCCGCAGGGATCCATTTAAGTGAACAATTGAGTTGTTCTATTCATGTTATTTCCGCATTCTCTGTAAATAAGTACAGATTTAGAGCATCTAGCATATTAAATCAGCACTCCATCTGCGATGTAGTTGCTAGTCTGAGGATCCTTCACCTCGACCTCAAAGAATGTTGTGGTGTCACCGTCAGACACCACACTTGCTAGGTGGTAGCTTAAATCGGCCGCGGTCCATTTAGTACATGTCGGACCCGCGTGTCGCCACTGTGTGATCGCAGACCGAGCGCCGCCACAAGGCAGGTCTCGAGATACGGACGAGCACTCGACCCCAGTTGTACGACGACATTGCTAGCGACAATACGGACGAAGCCTTCCTCTCATTTGCCGAGAGACAGTTAGAATAGCCTTCTGCTAAGTCCATGGCTACGACCTAGCAAGGCGCCATTAGCCTTACATAGCTTGAGAGTTATAGTATAAATGTCTCAAGAAGAACGCTGTATTCATCACATAATAAAAGTTAAGTATAAAGCAGCTACGTACTTTTCTTGTTACCATTCAATAGTTATCCTGTTCCAGAATTCACGCCCGTCTGCGTTAGATAGCGTGCTTATCGGCCCCCTCAAAATAACACTGTGTCGGCACTTCTGTCGACACATCAAATGTGTCCTTAGTTTTTCGGGGGAAAGTTTACACCATAGCCCGTTAAGCGTCTAAACGAACATACCACGCTAAAGTACAGAGTCCTGTTGAATAACTAAACTTCCTGGAATTACATTCAAGAGTCACTCTATTTTTCTCAGACGGCTTCTCGGGGTTATGGCCCTGACATATTGCATATTAAATATATTATTTTGACAAGTCGAAGTCGCTCCTAACCCTATACTCTCAACCAGCCCTCCCATACCTTCAAACCTCCCTTTCCCCTCCCCCTCCTCCTCTGTCTGTTATGACATCCCCAACTCTCTATACATTTTCCTTCTATATCACCGAAATTATTTTTGTTTTAGATTTCCTTTTAATTGTCATTCATTCCTTTATATATAACTGAACTTTATATTGTTATGAATACTAAACTAGTAACAGCTGTATACTGTCCCTCCTTCCCTTCCCCCTGCTTAACCTTTCCTTCTCATTTTTAATCTCTTGACTGCTTATCTTTTCCGGTCAATGTTAATAATGTCGTCTATAATCTCTTTTTAGGAATATTGTTTTATTTACCAATAATCATCATGCTTGTACACATACTGCATTAATACCATTAATTTTTATGTACGTTTTCCTAATGTCTTTCTAAAGCCGGTTTTACGAATGTTATTTTTCTACCAAGCGTAATTATATTTGCGCTCATACGGCATTAGTCATATTAATTTATTGCCGATTTAGTAGTATGCAGTTCTATTGCCCGTTTAGCACTATTAATACCTTTTGTACTATCAATCACTTCATTTTGGCACTATGGATTATCTGTCTTTTATAATCTTCTGTATTTTCAGCCTCATATCAATTTTAGTTTTTAGTTTTAATTATTTGTGAGCGTGCGGGCTAGTCAGCTGTCGTAGTTCTTCATTTCCCTCAACCACCACCTGGTTGCTCTTCTTTCCGGGTACTCATATCGGTCTCCAGTGTACTTTTTACGGCACGCTGCCCGCTCGCACCACTCCGTACCACACAGTTGCGTCCGTCTGCTCCACAGGGCAGTCTGGTGTGTATGGCATGCGACCACCTCGCAGCTGACAACGTGAGTTCGTCTTTCTACTGTTACGAGCTAGTGAGTTCAACTTTTACTCGGGTTTTCACTCACATAGATCGAGGCCTCCAATACAATTCATGACCCTTTCCGTGTTGCTTCTTTTCTAAACTGACTAACCCGATCGCACTTTTTCTGTTGTGCTTGTAAATAAATTACCATCGGCAGATACTTTATTTACAATTACGTGTATACTAAATGGCCTTATACTATATTTCTTTCCTTGTTTCAGTAAATTTGTTCGCCTGAAGATGGGAATACAATTTTTCCAAAACCGGTCGTTTTTATACTAAAACAAACTCACAACTCAAGAGGGTATTTTCAACCTCACTACTTTCTCTTTGCTTGTGAAAGACGCATAGTTCTGAAACTACCGATCGAGGTGGCGGACCGGTTACCTCACCGGGCTCTGATTCGGCAGGACGACGGTTCAAATCCCTGTCCGGCCACCCTGATTATTTCCCCAAGTCGCTTAAGGTCGATGCGGGGATGATTCCTTTAAAAAGGCTAGACCGATTTCCTTCCCCATCCTCAACCAATCAAAGCTTGTAAGCCGCTTCAGATGACCTCGCCGGCCGGTGTGGCCGAGCTGTTCTAGGCGCTTCTCTCTGGAACCGCGCGACGGCTACGGCCGCAGGTTCGAATCCTGCCTCGGGCATGGATGTGTGTGATGTCGTTAGATTAGTTAGGTTTAAGTAGTTCTAAGTCTAGGGGTCTGATGACCTCGGCTGTTAAGTCCCATAGTGCTCATAGCCATTTGAACCATTTTCTAATGACCTCGTTGTTGAGGGGACGTTAAATAATCATCCTCCTCCTTCCTTCCTTTTTCAGACCAACGAGCACGTGACACATGTGTGCGACACAGAGGGAATAGAAGGGACAACCGATAGAGGTACTCAAGGTACGCTCCGCGACACACCGTCAGGTGGCTTGCGGAGTGTGGATGTAGATGTAGATGAATGATAGCTTCATTTCTTATGGCCCCTTTGAAACCGGTATCGCCACATTGCAACACTTGTTTCTTCTTAGTGAACGAGGCGTATTTCCTTATTTGGGTACACAGTGAGGTAACGAAAGTTATGGGATACAGCATAATATCGTGTCGGACCTCCTTTAGCCTGGCGTAGTGCAGCAGGCAGATGTGGCATGGACTCCACAAGTCGTTGAAAGTCCCGTGCAGAAATACTGAGCCATGCTGTCTCTGTAACCGTCCATACCTGCGAAAGTATTGCCGGTGTGGGATTTTGTGCACGAACTGATCTCTGGACTATGTCCCATAAATGTTTGATGGAGTTCATCTCGGGCAATCTGGGTGACGAAATCATTCGTTCGAATTGTTCAGAATGCTCTTCAGACCAATCGCGAACAGTTGTGCCAGGTGACATGTTTGGGAACATCAAGTTCATGAATGGCTGCAAATGGTCTCCAAGTTACCGAAAATAATCATTTCCAGTAAATGATCGATTCAGTTGGACCAAGGATCCAGTCCATTGCATGTAAACACGTGCCAAACTACACTACTGGTCAGTAAAATTGATATATCACGAAGACGACATGCTACAGAAGCGAAATTTAAACCGACAGGAAGAAGATGCTGTGATATGCAAATGATTAGCCTTTCAGAGCATTCACACAAGGTTGGCGCCGGTGGCAACACTTACAACGTGCTGACATGAGGAAAGTTTCCAACCGATTTCTCATAGACAAACAGCAGTTGACCGGCATTGCCTGGTGAAACGTTGTTGTGATGCCTCGTGGCGGGAGTAGAAATGCGTACCAGCACGTTTCCGACTTTGATAGAGGTTGGATTGTAGCCTATCGCGATTGCGACTTATCGTATCGCGACATTGCTGCTCGCGTTGGTCGAGATCCAATGACTGTTAGCGGACTATGGAATCGGTGGGTTCAGGAGGGTAATATGGAACGCCGTACTGGATCCCAACGGCCTCGTATCACTAGCAGTCGAGATGACAGGCATCGTATCCGCATGGCTGTAACGGATCGTGCAGCCACGTCTCGATCCTGAGTCAGCAGATGGGGACGTTTGCAAGACAACAACCATCTGCACGAACAGTTCGACGACGTTTGCAGCAGCATGGACTATCAGCATGGAGACCACGGCTGCGGTTACCCTCGACGCTGCATCACAGACAGGAGCGCCTGTGGTGGTGTACTCAACGACGAACCTGGGTGCACGAATGGCAAAACGTCATTTTTTCGGATGAATCCAGGTTCTGTTTACAGCATCATGATGGTCGCATCCGTGTTTGGCGACATCGCGGTGAACCCACATTGGAAGCGTATCACCCGGCGTGACGGTATGGGGTGCCATTGGTTACACGTCTCGGCCACCTCTTGTTCGCATTGACGGCAGTTTGAACAGTGGACATTACATCTCAGATGTGTTACGACCCGTGGCTCTACCCTCCATTCGATCCCTGCGAAACCCTACATTTCAGCAGGATAATGTACGACCGCATGTTGCAGGTCCTGTACGGACCTTTCTGGATACAGAAAATGTTTGACTGCTGCCCTGGCCAGGACATTCTCCAGATCTCTCACCAACTGAAAACGTCTGGTCAATGGTGGGCGAGCAACTGGCTCGCCACAATACGCCAGTCACTGCTCTTGGAATTGTGGTATCATGTTGAAGCTGCATGGGCAGCAGTACCTGTACACGCCATCCAAGATCTGTTTGACTCAATGCCCAGGCGTATCAAGGCCGTTATTACGGCCAGAGGTGGTTGTTCTGGGTACTGATTTCTCAGGATCCATGCACCTAAACTGCGTGAAAATGTAATCACATGTCAGTTCTAGTATAATATATTTTTCCAATGAATAACCGTTTATCATCTGCATTTCTTCTTGGTGTAGCAATTTTAATGGGCAGTAGTGTATCATGGAGGCACCTCCAGCTTGCACAGTGCCTGTTGACAAGTAGGATCCATGGCTTCGTGGGGTTTGAGCCACACTTGAATCCTACAATCAGCTTTTAGCAACCGAAATCGGGACTCATCTGACCAGGCCACGGTTTTCCAGTCGTCTAGGGTCACGACGGACATGATTAGGAGTCCAGAAGGGGCGCCGCAGGCGATGTCGTGCTGTGATGGCATTAATGTCGTTCGTCTGCTGCCATAGTCCATTAACGCCAAAATTCGCCGCACTGTCCGAACGGATACGTTCGTCGTACAGTCGCACATTGGTTTCTGTGGTTATTTCACGCAATGTTGCTTGTTTGTTAGCACTTACAACTCTACGCACTCGCAGCTGCTCTCGGACGTTAAGTCGAGGCCGCCAGCCTCTACTTTGTCCGTGGTGAGGGGTAATTCTGGTATTCTCAGCACGCTCTTGCGCTGTGGATCTCGGAGTATTGAATTCTCTAAGATTTTCGAAATGGAATGTCCCATGAGTCTAGGTCCAGCTACGATTCCGCTGTCAAAATCTGTTAATTATCGTCGTCTGGTCATAATCTCGTCGGTAATCTTTGCACATGAATCGCCTGAGTAGAAATGACAGTTCCGCCAATTCACTACCTTTTTATACCTTGTGTACGCGATACTACTGCCATCTGTATATGTGCATACCGCTATCCCATGACTTTTGTCACCTCATTGTAAAGTCATGATCTTAAGCGCAGTACAGCAAACGGTTTCGATTTCAGAACAAATAAAGCTTAAGCTGTGAATGTTGTAATTAAGTTATTAAAAAAAGTTCTCCTTCGAAAATACGTTTTTCTACAAGCCGCTCTGTATCCAAATAAACTATCGCATTTAGAAAAATAATATTTAAAGTGATTAGGCATGTTAAACTTAACTACAAAAAATGCAACCAAAACCTTTAACCGCATTTTTATCGTAGCCTTACTTTTCAAATTGGCTGGAAACGTAACCCGAGAACTGCACGAACGATTTTGATCGGAATATAATGCCGACATTCTAAATTGAATTCCAAGTCAGCGTACTTTGCCGTTTTGAGGTATCGTCAAAAGACGCTTTTGCATCGATTTTTTGGGTAAGAAAATGACATGTGATTTCAACATATCACCATTTTCTTAGAAAATATTTTGCAGTTATCCAATGTATGCCGACACAAAATTTATTGAAAATGTCTTATGCGAAATTATTTTGTTACAAGTCAATAGGAAGGCTTCGGGAATTCCCGACTGCAAGGAGTCCTTCCATCTGGTACAGCAGTTACACAAGGAGCGTGCGACAAGGACAGAACAATTATTTCTTGGTGACAAAACTGCAAGGAATAAAACTATATGATCCGATTTAGCATTACTTTTTATTTTACTTGAAACAAATCACGAAAATCTCCTGCTGTTCAAGCGTTCAAAGAGGGATACCCACCTAATATAACTTTAACAAGCTGCGGAGTGCCAATGCCAAGTGCACGGGTAGGGCTGCAAGGTTTTTGTCGCGCAGCTGCTTCGATGGAGTCGTTCGAACTGTGTCCGGTGTCATAGAACTTTCTAGTAGGAGTCGTATGCAAAGTTTCACAGTGTGTTAACCACTACACCACATGACTTACAATGACCATTCAACCGCCGCCAAGAACTCGACGAGACTGTTCGGACCATGGTTCAAGATGCGCACGGTTCTCCCAATGTCGTGTTAGATGTGCTTAATACTTGGGTTCTGCGCTACACCACGCGGTGTATAGAAAACATATGAAGCATGATCTCTTCATTGTTTTATGCAAACTTAACGCAAGTTACTTTCTATCCTTAAGGATTGTTAAGCGACACATAACCTACAAAAATGTTCAAAATACATGTTTCTGAGAGTACATTCATTTTATGTTCACTACTTCTTCCGAAGTTTATATTTATTTACTCGTCGTGGACATAGTTTTTTTAATTTACGACTTTTAACAATAGCTGGCTTAAAAATTTGTGTTGCAATGTTCTGCAACGTCGTTGGTAAAGACATAACGTTCACGACACGTAAATAAATGTAAAAAATCTCAGAGTTTTGAATCCCCAAATGATTTCCGAAATGGAATGTCTTGTGAGTCTAGCTCCAACTACGATTCCGCGTTCAAAGTCTGTTTATTCCCGTCTTGTGCCCATAATGTCGTCGGAAACTTCTTGAAATTAATCACCTGATTACAAGTGACAGCTACAACAATGCCGTCCCCTTTTGTACCTTTGTAAGCAATATTACCTCTATCCTATGACTTTGATCACCTCAGTCTAAAATCGTGAACTTTCGTTTAGTACAGCAAACAGTTTCGATTTCAAATCAAATGGAACATAACCTATAAATATTGCAATTATGTTATTAAAAAAACTTCTCCTTCGAAAATAGCTTTTTGCGCAAGCCACTCTGTATCTACGTAAACTGTTGCATTTAGAAAAATGCACCAATTCGTCGTTAGCACTGCTTTTACGATGAATATTTCGAGTGAAATGGAAGAGACAAAAAAAATTATTTCAAAAGTCAAACAATTACTTGGCTAAGCGAATACAGGAGTAGCACTATTTTTCTAAGGTAGGGGGGGGGGGGGGGGCGTGAAACCCATAAAATCTGTAATTCAGCGTGTGCTTTCCCTGCAATATTAGTGTGACGCAGCAGAGAACAGGATTCTAACAAGATACGTGACTGGTTTATTCAGTATGTGCTGTGAATTTATAGCTATCTAAAAAGTGGGTCTCAAAAAGCGTCGAACGAAATACGAAGAAATTCTGTGGGCACCAATAAATGGGAAATGTTCTTTGGATATATCTCTTGCAAAATAGGTCGGTTCGAAGAGAAAGTGCAGAACTGTAAAATATTCCACGAATTTTCTTTGATCATCAGTCATGCAAATAAAAGGGTTTCAGGTCAGAGGAAATTCTTTACTGGCGGCTTCGAGACGAAGAATTATTCTGCATCCTTGAACTAAGTTCACAATTCACTGGGGTATCTACGGGAGGGCGATGCATTTAAAAAGTGACCTTATTCGATAAGTGTCTACGTTGACTTCTCAAGCGAATGGACATGTCTTGTGTTGTGCTGTCTCTGCTGTCTCGGCTGTTGCAGAATACCCTTAGTAAACATCTGCCGCTGGTTTCTGGCAGATTCAGATTTTGCTCTTGTCAGGAACTAAACCCAGATCCTTGCCTTTTGGAGGTATTTTACTAAATTGGGATGTCCAGACACGACAAAGTTTTCATTCTGCTACAGCTCTGGAGAGCTCACTGGATATGAACATAGTCCTCAAAAGTCCTGTTGGATACGACATATGCCAAGATGTTTCAAAATAGCGCACATTCTGCTGAAAAGTGAATTATTAATTCTAGACTAGAGATGTATAGATAATGTGATCATCCGTTTAGATGAACTCTGTTATAACAACTTTATTTGATTCTTCAAATTACTGCGTTCTGAAAGACCAGGGAACCCTAGGACAAGCAAACGACTCGTAAAAGCGCAGAAACAATCTAGCAATTGTTTGAGCTACCCGGTTCTGGAAGTTCATCATTCAGTCATATAAGGCGCATGTTTGTCTCAGGTTTAATACGTTTGCAGAAGCTGCTGTGAAAACTTAGAATGAGTTTACTTGCCAAAATACCCACGCTACAGCGGACATTATGAACCTAAGGTGTAAAGGATTGTAGCTGAGGAAAACCAAGCAATGGACTACATAGAAACTCTGAGTAATTTGATTCAGATTGACTCGAGAACTATCGTGGGTAGTGTAGCGTTGACTCGAGAACAATCATGGGTAGTGTAGCGTTATCTCCAGAACGCGTTAATCTTGCTCTCAGAATATTGCCTCGGAGTCACTACTAATCACGTGTCTCCATTGTAAATGTACCGCCATGACCAGGTGCGGGAGAACCTGGCTGGTCCACTCACAGTGGCTTCTCACAAACTTCCGAAACAGATTTCTACGAATGAGGATAGAAAAACCACTGTCAGTGCAGTTGAACCTGAAATACAGTTACAGTTAAAGCCAAATCCGGGGATGTAACCTTGGAAAGGACACATCTTTGTTCCTAGTCCTTATTTAATCTGAGTTCATGTCGATCTTCAACGACCAGGTCGCAAGTTTTTTTCTTTTTTTTGTTTTTATTTCTGAGTCATCAGCCTTATGATTGGTTCGTTGCGGCAAGCTACGAATTTCTCTCCTGTGCCAAAACATTTCATCTCCGAGTAGAAATTGCACCTTATTTCCTCAATTATTTGTTGGATGTACTATAACCTCTATCATTCCCTACAATTTTTTCCGTCTACAGCTTCCTCTAGAACCATGGAAGTTATTCCCTGATGTCTTAACACATGTCCTGCCATCCGATCCTTTCTTCTTCTGAGTGTTTTCCATATGTTACTTTCTTCGCTGATTCTGCGGGGAGCCTCCTCATTCCTTATTAGTCTACCTAATTTTCAACATCTTACTGTAATAGTAGATGTAAACCAATTTTATTCACTACCACACAACGCCATAGTGCTCCAGGCGTACATTCACACGAATTTCTTCGTCAAACTAAGGTCTATGTTTGATACTACGAGTAGTAGACTTCTTTTGGCCAGGAATGCCCTCTTTGCCAATGCTAATCTACTTTGTTCGCTCGGATTGCTTCGTCTGTTATGTGTCATTTTGTTTACGAAGTAGCAGATTTTCTTAACTTCGTGTACTCTTCCTTACTTTCATCTTTCCATTTAACATGCCCTGTAATTCTTCTTCATCTTCACTGGCAATAGCGATATCATCTAATCATTGATATCATCTAATCATTGATATCCTTTCACCTTCAATTTTAATCCTATTCTTGAATCGTTCGATGTTTGATACTACGAGTAGCAGACTTCTTTTGGCCAGGAATGCCCTCTTTGCCAATGCTAATCTACTTTGTTCGCTCGGATTGCTTCGTCTGTTATGTGTCATTTTGTTTACGAAGTAGCAGACTTTCTTAACTTCGTGTACTCTTCCTTACTTTCATCTTTCCATTTAACATGCCCTGTAATTCTTCTTCATCTTCACTGGCAATAGCGATATCATCTAATCATTGATATCATCTAATCATTGATATCCTTTCACCTTCAATTTTAATCCTATTCTTGAATCGTTCTATGTTTGATACTACGAGTAGCAGACTTCTTTTGGCCAGGAATGCCCTCTTTGCCAATGCTAATCTACTTTGTTCGCTCGGATTGCTTCGTCTGTTATGTGTCATTTTGTTTACGAAGTAGCAGACTTTCTTAACTTCGTGTACTCTTCCTTATTTTCATCTTTCCATTTAACATGCCCTGTAATTCTTCTTCATCTTCACTGGCAATAGCGATATCATCTAATCATTGATATCATCTAATCATTGATATCCTTTCACCTTCAATTTTAATCCTATTCTTGAATCGTTCTTTTTTTTTTCTTTCAGTCTTCCACCGATGAACACACTGAACAACAGGGGAAAATGGCTGTCTTCCTTAACTAACACACTCTTTACTCCGAGCACTTCGTTCTCAGTTTTCCATTATTATTTTCCCCTCTTGAGCCTTGTATATAAAGCATATTACCCCTTTTCCTACGGCTTACTTTCATTTTTCTCAGAGTTTCAAACATCTTGCAAAATCTACATTGCCGAACCATTTTTCTTGGTTGACAAATCCACAACGTGCCTTGATTTTTAATAACTTGTGCATCGATCATCAAGCGTACCTTTCAGAACTAACATTCTGATCGGTTTACATTTCCTGCAGGCGAGCTGATGGCCATCTAAGAACTCCTCGGTTTTCTTTTCCTACGAGTTCGTAAATCAAAATCCTCCTCCCTCTCATGCTTCCAATAAAGATTCATCCAAACACTTCACAACTACAGCCATCCAGGAAATACTATCTCTTGCCCCGAAAGCATACGACGAGTAGCCACAATGTTTTGATTATCATCTCTAAGAATTTAAGTAATTAATTTTTTGTTTGCAGATGCATATCTTCGTACGCACTGACATTCCTGGCACCACGATATAGCAGCACTCCACTAGAGAAACCAAAACAGAAGGGCATAGTCCGTTGGTAAAGTGTTGTATAGTTTGGTGATTCAGTTTCGGAAGTAAAATCAGCGAAAACGTTGCAGATGTGTAAGGGCAATCCAGAAGACTTCTTTAGCCTGCTGGAGGCAGTGTATGAACTGCTAGTAGTGTGCGTTTTCCATAACGTCGGTCGGGTCTCGGAGTCTTTGTGAAGAACAGGGCATTTATTAGTGACATAAAAACAGCCACCAATTTAGCCGTATTTAGCTGTAGTGGGGAGAGTAATGACTTGTACTTAGAATAATATGTACGGTCCAGCCACATTAATGTGACCGTGCTCTATGTTCGACGTTAACATGCAGTAACCACGCACACACGGCACGTGGCAGCACTGGCAGTGGAGAGTATACAGTGTGAAGCACCTAAAACTTGCACCACAAATATTACGGAAATAGAAAGTAATGTTGATGTACGGTTTTCACAGAATGGACTGGTAGCCAGGGGTTCTTGCTGTTAGTCTATCAACAGCGTCTAATAATACTTAGAAAGTGTATTTTTTGACCGGACACCTTTTTGAAATGGATGAGTGCGCGCTGACATCAACAAAACAAATCTAGATTAGATTATCAGTGGTGTTTGTTGCAGGACTCATGCGCGAGTCGTTTACGAGATGTATTTTGAAAAGTTCCCGCACCGACACTTAAACAACGCTTATTGTTGTACGCAAGTGCATACAATAGCTATGTGGATTCTGACCAGTAACGAGATAACTGGCCATCACAGATTGTGTTCAAAATGACCACTGTCAGCGACAGTACATGCTTCCAGTCTGGTGTGGAACGACTGCTGTATACATAGCATTTCAGCGGAGATGCCCGAGCTGGCTGCAGTAATATATCATCGGGTATTGTTGATATGTCCTTGTAGACAACGTCGTTCAGTTTTCCCAACAGAAAAAAGTCTACATGCGTCAGATCCGGGGAACGGGGCCGTTCAAGGTACGCGTCCTCTGTGTCCAGTCCAACGATTTGGAAACAATTCGTGAAGACGTGCTGCAGTACTTCGTGCACTATGGGCTGGACAGCCATCATGTTGGTACCACAGGTCACTTCTAGCCTACAGAGGAACGTCTTGTAGCACCCGTGGAAGATGGTCTATTAGGAGGCTGCGATACCTGTGCGTGTACATTGTTCTGTCTATGAAAAATGTGCCTATGAGCTGATAGCTCACCATCCTACACCACACGTTTACACGCCATGGTGGCTGACGTACCACGTGGGGAAGCTTACGAGGATTGTCAACAGGCGAATAGTGCATAATTCGGCTGTTCACCTGCCCATGATTGGTAAATATAGCTTCATCACTAAACAAGATACATTATTCATCTGGAGTATCCTGTCTTAATGCCTGCGCACAGAAGTTAACACGATTCTCATAATCGTGTCCATGCAGCTTTTGATGGAGAGAGATGTGATAAGGATGGAATATATGTCGATGGTGAATGCGTAGGATACTAGCCCGACTCAAGCCACTTCCTCGTGCCATTGCGCGGGAGCTAACGTGCGGAACAGCTGCAACAGTTGAAAGAACATTAATTTCTCCCTCTTCTGTCTTCACTTGCTTCATTCTGTTAAGTGGTATAAGTGTTTCACTATTACTTTCAAGTAACTGGCTGAAGAGGTTGATAAATAACTGCCGATACGGTTGACGTCTATTGGGACATCTTGTCGCATACTCTGTACAAGAACGAACTGCATTATTCCTACAGTTCGCATACACCATGAGCATGTCGGCTTTTTCTGCATTGACAAATTCCATCGTCCACGCACGACGTACTGCTTCGACTGCCAAACACTAACTGTCCAGCAAGTCGCAATGCATTCAAGGAACACATAAGCACACTGCAGGCAAAGATAACAACATAGTACCTAGTATCTATGCAGGCTGAATGGCACAACCAAGTGTCGATGAATAAACTTTGCACAATACGATATTTCGTAAACGAGTTGCACTAGACTCCAGCAACATATTCCATTGACAATCTAATTTATTCTACTTTTAGTCTCTTAATGTCAACAGGCATTGTTCCATTTAAAAAAGTGTATGTTTGTACAAAAATACACTTTATAAGTATTATTAAGATCTGTTGGTTGGCTAACAATACTAGCCCATGGCTGCAAGTCCATTCTCTGAAAACCGCACATCAGTAGCACTTTTCATTCCCGCAATATATGCGGGGGAAGTTTTAGGTGATTCGCCCTGCATGAAGCATGGCTGAGGAATGCCAAAACAATGCAGTCGTTGTAATGCAGAAACGGTGCGATTTTTCTGAAGTCCATGAGAGTGTGATCATTGGCTTTCGGGCAAGAGTGGAAGCATTTCCGAAACGGCTAAGTTTATAAATTGTTTGCGTGCCGCCGTGTTTGATGTATACGGTGCACGGCAAAATGGCGCTATCCAGAACCGGCGCCAAGGCTGTTGTGGTGCAGCACTGGCTATAGATGACAAGGGTGAATGACGGCTGTAGAGATGTGTAAGGGCGAATAGACGTGTAGCTGTTGAGTAACTGAAGGCCCAAATGAACCAAGGGGCTACCAACCGCCTCCTCAACGACCGTTCAGCGAACGTTGATCATTATGGGCCTCCGCAGGTAGTGCCTGGTTCATATACCTATGCTGACCGCTGTTCTTCGTCGATGAAAGCTGGAATCTGAAGTCTAGTACCTCGACTGGACGTCTAATGAGTGACAACAGGTGGCCTTTTCAGATGAATCACCTTCTATGCTCCATGGGACACATGGTCGTTGCGATGTAAGCCGTGAAACATCTGAAAGCAAACACCTTGCAACGATCGTCGCAAGGGTCCAGGCCAGAAGAGGGGATGTTTTCGTGGCGTTCCCTCGCTGCTTTCGTCATTCTGGAAGGCACAATGGATTCGTCTACCATAGCGCACCATGTCCACCGCTATAAGTAGTTCGTTTTCCTCTGCACGATGGCATTTACCAGCAAGACAATGCAACGTTTCAAACAGCTCACAGTGTGCGTGAGTGGTTCGCAGGGCTCCACGAGGAGTTTACCGTATTGTTCAGGCTACCAAACTACCGGATTCAAACCAAGTCGAGAATCTGTGGGTCAACTTAGCGGAGTTGGCCATGGTACTGCGGTCGGCCTCGTTCTATCCCTGTCGGTGCCCCCAGAACCTCACTGACACTCTTCTTACACGTCTCGCGGCGGTCCGCGCTGCAAAAGGAGGTTATTTCCGCTTTTTACACGTGGTCAGATTAATGTCGCTGGACAGTGTAATTGTGTAGCAGTGTAGAGGATCAATACGGGTCTGCTAGTAAACATTTCTGAATAAATTTACGAGGCAGTACGCAGCGCAGTACGTCTCGGGCGCCGCACATCGGTAAAGGTGCGGTTCAAGTGCGACGGCTGTGGCGACGCAAAAAGCGGGGCAGTATCCATGTGGCTGTCCAATGACATTCGTTTAAGGGGTAATCCTCTTTGAAAATTCCAGAGCCGGCCGCTGTGGCCGAGCGGTTCTAGGCGCTTCGGTCTGGAACGGAGCTGCTGCTACGGTCGCATGTTCGAATCCTGCCTCGGGCATGCATGTGTGTGATGTCCTTAGTTAGGTTTAAGCAGTTCTAAATCTAGGGGACTGATGACATCACATGTTAAGTCCCATAGTGCTTGGAGCCATTTGAACCATTTGAAAATTCCAGAAAAATAGTTTTTTTGCGTGAAACGTTCTCTGGGATGTCTACTTTGTTTTAGTGTTTCATCATAAGGTCGCCAGCAACTTCTTTCAGCTAGTTACGAGACGATTTATGAAAAAGTATCACCAGAAAGCATTCACAACGGGACATAAGGCAGCATGCTACTTCAGTGGTGGCGTAACAGGCATTATGGATATTATGAACATGCTCTAACTTGAGATCGGACCAGCCTGCTACAGCTCCTGCACAAAAGCGGACGAAAAGCGCATCTAGCGAGCGGATCAGCGGATGACAGAAGCCGCCAAGGACAGCCGCAGGACCGCCATGGCCACAAAGAAGATAGAGGAGGACCTCTTTTTGGATCTGAAGGATTGTTGTATTGTCCAACGATCGCTGACTGGGTATGTTTAACTTAGCTACAAAACATATAACTCAAACCATTAACCGCATTTTTCAAACTGACCAGAAACGTAACACTACGAACGATTTTCATCTGAATTTAATGCCGGAATTGCAAATTGAATTCTATATCAGCGTACGTAGCCGTTTCGAGATACTTTCAAGAGACTTCAGTGCACTCTTTTGTATCGACCTTTTTGGGCAAAATGATGTCATATCTTTCGACATTTCACTATTTTCTCACAGCTTAATATTTTGCAGTCGTACTATTTATGCCGGTAAAAAATGTGTTGGAAATGTCTTACCCGAAGTTATTCTGTTAAAGGTTCAATAGAAGGGCTTAGTGAATTCCAGCCAACACCCCATGTTCCGGCTGCAAGGGGTCCTTTCGCCTGGTGCAGCAGTTACAATGAGAGACCGATGTGGACAGAAAAATTATTTCTTGATGACAAAAGTATTAAGGAATAAAACTATGTCGTCAGATTTAGTATTAATTTTTATTTTACTGGAAACGAATCACGAAAATCTCCTATTCTTCAAGCGTTCAAAGCGGACTTCCGACATAATGTAACTTCAACTAGTTGCGCAGTGTCATTGCCAGGTGCACGGGTAATGCTGCACGGTTACTGTCGCCTCAGTTGCTTAGTTGGAATCGTTCGAACTTCGCCCGACGTCGTCGAAGCTCCGAGTAAGAGGGGTATGCAACGTTTCACAGTTTGTTAACCACTACACACTTGACTTGCAATGGCCGCTCAACGTTCGACAAAAACTCAACGAGATTGTTCGGAGTACGGTTCAACATGCGCATGGCTCCCTCGATATGGTGTCAGATACGTTCAATATTTGGATTCTCGGCCACATCACGCAGTGTATGGCTAGTGTATGAAAAATGAACTCTTCGTTGCTTTGTGCAAACTTAACGCAAGTTACTTTCTATCGTTAAGGATTGTAAATGACACTTGACCCATATCTGCAACTTCTGGGAACCACTCTTCCTATTGTACTATGTATTATCATATCTTTCCTTTCCATTCGCGTTTGGAAAGAGGGAAAAATGACTGCTTAACAAGTTCAGGCCGGCGTGTACCACCGGTCGCACACGTTAGACCCGGCATGGATCACGTCTCGTGACATGCAGGCCTGATTAACATTCGTTACTTAAGCTCGCGGTCCACCTATTCAGTTGACGCCATAGCAGCGCTCCTAGGACATAAATTCAAAGCTGTAGCCCCCGTGACGTTAATATCTATAGGGTAAGGCACCGATACACTCCGACACACCACGCATGCGAATTATTCCTCGAAATAGCAGTTTTTGAGAATACGTTCGGTTTATGTTCACCCATCTTCAGTTGTTTACATTTATTTACTTGTCGTGAATACAATTCCTTTACTTACGACTTTTAACAACAGCTGTCATAAAGATTTCTATTACAAAGCTCTACAATGTCATTAGTAAAGAAACAATGCTTACGATGTGTATATAAATGTCAAAATCTGAAAATGGAGTGACAGGTATCTTGAAATGTCATCATGGAAAAGTAACGCCTCTAAAAGCAACAGGTTGCAGCTAATTCGTTACAAACTTCCTACAGTTTATATACTAAGATGGTATCTATTCTTTCGGAGAATGTGGGTTTCGCAGGAGGCGTGCCAGAGATAAATCCCTGCAGTCGCACTATCCTCTGTGTCCTCGGTGGTTCAGATGGATAGAGCGTCTGCCATGTAAGCAGGAGATCCCGGGTTCGAGTCCCGGTCGGGGCACACATTTTCATCTGTTGACGTATGTCAACGCCTGTAAGCAGCTAAGGGCGTTCATTTCTTATTAATACCTACAGTTTCACCATTTTCAGGGTTTTAATACGTCTCAACGAGCAAGGATTATTTTACTAATGTCAGTAAAAAGAATACAAAAAACCGCAATTTCGGGTCGAAAACGCGATTACGAGGAAGTTTTCGCTTGTTGCCCACAGGCATGACATTAGAGAGCGTAAAATTTAGTGTGTCAATGTTCACAAAGACTAGTAGCAAATATGTTTTAAAAAATTTGTCCAAAAATACTTGTGGTTACCGATAGTTAGGCGTATGTTGTTTCTGTAACACTAAATAACTTAACTTGTACTGGTGTAAGTCATGATCTACAAACGCGAGGCGAGCCAAGCGTTTCTTCCGTGGTCCGGACTGAAACCAATCATGGACCAGATCCGGCTCGAGGGCTGCCTGTTGACCACCGCACGCTGTGTTTCCCTTCAGGCGGCGTGCACCGCCGGTGGCTCACGCTCCACTGTACCAATTACGGTGCCAGAAATACACTAACGTATCAGCATGGTGCAACGAACAGCTGTGGATACGGTTTCGTGTGACCCTTCAACGAGAGAACTTTGTAAACAAATGAAATATCGCCGGCCGCGGTGGTCTCGCGGTTCTAGGCGCGCAGTCCGGAACCGCGCGACTGCTGCGGTCGCAGGTTCGAATCCTGCCTCGGGCATGGATGTGTGTGATGTCCTTGGGTTAGTTAGGTTTAAGTTGTTCTAAGTTCTAGGGGACTGATGACCACAGCTGTTGAGTTCCATAGTGCTCAGAGCCATTTGAACCATTTGAACCAAATGAAATATCACATAATTTGTGATTAAATTAGTGTAAACTTATTTTACGGAATCTCTCGTCGTTTCAAAAGATCAGACTTTCAAAATAAGAGGTCAGTGTATCAAAGTAGCAGCCCAGAGCGTTTGAATACGACCGCCGTCCCACAGGAAAAGCAGTGCCACCAGATCCTGGAAAGCATGAATATGTGCGCCACTCCACAGCGAGAACCCAATTCTCAGCGTCATCGTGAACGTGTAAAATATCATCGAACTGGCATGACGAAAGGTCGAGAACATCTGAAGTCAAAGGCAGTCACTACGCACTAATTTATTCCGCTATTCCAGGAGTGCCATGGTATAATAAGACACAAACATCGAGGAGCTTCACGGCAGTTAAGGCGCGGCTGAAATTTCGTTATTGCTAGTTCAACAAACACTTCTATCAACTGGACATAGGCGCCACTCTTCTAAATGTTTGCGGGTAGGAAGAAGATCCAAACTATATATTCCGACAATGTCGTCGGAACATGTATCACATAAACGTCCTTGCAAGTAATCTTAGGGTTCTTGATCATCATTCCAAGCAGCCTCCAAACCTTGTTAGCATCCAACGATAAAGACATATATAAAATACTGTTCAAGTTCGTCAACAGTCCCAATATCCAGATATAGCTCTCTGCAGTGCTAATGTAATGCTCTTAGTAATTAGAATGCCAGGGGAAGATCAAACCACAGTTAACTGATTATATTCCCACGTGCTACTCAGCAGGATATTGAACGCTTAGCCCACAAATATGTGTTTGAATACTGGTTTGTCTATATGTATGGCTGTAATTCGCAAATCTGGTTCTTGTATATTGTTCTCATGCTCTCTCTACGTTGTATTTATAGACCTGCAGATATATTCAATTCTCTATCCGCAGCTTTTGAAAACGGTCTTACAAGACATACAAAAGAAAATTTTAGTGCTGATTTAGATTCATAGTCATAATAATGGAATGAACTGGAAGTATCCAAGATGTGTACCAAAGGCGATTTATCATTTTTTGTTGCATAAATTAGTTAGCTAATTAGTTACATATTTCATAATCATTTGAACGATTCGTTTATCGAAATGATGTGGAACGAGTCAGTTTACACGATATATATACAGGATGAGTGTTAACATTAATTGACATATCATTTCATTCCTACCCATACAACAACACTTTTTTTCTTGGCTACTAGTTTTTAAATAGACATTTATCAATGGAGTAAAAGGTGTTTTCCAGGAGAAATGATTTTACATTAGATTTATAACTAGCTTCACTACCTGCCAGACATTTTATGTTTTGGGCAAATGAACAAAACTTTTTATTGCTGCATACTCAACTCTGAGCAACTGACAGGTTTAATAATGGGTAATAAAGGTAATTTTTCCCTCTTGTTGTAGGTATGTACATCACTTTTATTCTCAAATTATGATGAATCATTTACGACGAACCTCATTAGCATAAATATGTATTGTAACGGCGCAGTGAAAGAGCCTAGTTCCTTGAAGAGATGCCTGTATGAGGTCTGCGGGCGAACATCATATATTACTCTTGCTGCGAGCTCTTGTGCAATCAGAACTTCCTTTCTCATTGAGTAGCTACCCCAGAAAATTATTCCATACTACATTATTGAGTAGAAATATCCAAAATACGTCAGGAGGTTGATACGCCCATTTCCAAGATTACCAGTTATGCAAAGAGCAAAAGTAGCTGAATTTAATTTTTTTAGAAACTCATTAATTGCTTCATTCAGTTCGAATTTACATCAATATGTGCACCTAAAATTTGAAGCATTCTACCCTACTTAATGACTCCTGCTCATGTACCACATCAGCTGTTGATATGACTGTTGTACAGAACTGGATGTAGTTAGTTTTTTTTCTAAATTAAGTCCATTTTTAGAGAACAGTTTAATAACCTTTGGAAAATATCATTTACTAACTGTTCTGTTGCTTTCTCTCTAATGGGACTCATTATAACACTTGTATTGTCTGCAAGAAGTACCAGCTTTGCCTGTTGAACGTTAAGTGTAAGGTCAAGCACACAAATAAGAAATAGAAGTGGGCCCAAAATTGATTCCTGTGGGACTCCCCTTGTGATTTTATACTAGTCACTAAAATTTTTCCGACACTGGGAATTATTCAGCACAACCTTTTGCATTCTGCTTCTCAAGTGTGATTCAGACCAGCTATGGATAAAGCTATCAGCTCCATAAAATGTCAGTTTTTCTAAGAAAGTATCACATCTACTCAATCGAAAACCTAGGAGAGCTAAGAAAAAGTACCAACAGGTGATATATTATTATCTGAGGCTTCTGCTATTTGATGAGTGAATACATAAATAGGATTCTCAGTCTAGAAACTTTTTTGAAATCCAAATGTGATATGCTAAGCAGATTTTTCCCACTTAAGTGTGTGACTTATCTTGAGTGCATTACTTTTTCGAACATTTTGGAAACGATGTCAGTAAGGAAACTAGATGATAATTGTTTAAGTCTGTCTTGTCACCTTTCTTATGAAGAGGTTTAATATTTGTGTATTTTAACCTGTCCGAAAAAGTTCCCTGTGCCAGTGATGCGTTGTATATGTCACTACGGACATTACTTATTAAGTTGGAACAACTTTTCAGATCTCTGTTTGAAATACTGTCAGCCACACAAGAGCTTTCTTTTTTTAGAATTTTTAGAACTGTTTTATGCCAGTAGGACTTTAGTAGCATACCACCTCTGTATAACCTGTCTTACATTTTTGCCTTGTTTACTTGTTTCAATACACTGTGGATGTAAAATTAGTTTTATGTCGGCATCAGTCCTTTGATTAGCCTTTATAACTTCGTACCTGGATACAAAAATTTCAACTCATGTATTCTCTGATTTTTCAAAGCAGATTTACAGTGTTGAGATGACTGTAAGGGCACATTCTGAAACACAGCAAAAAGTGTTAAATGCCTCTGTGCGTGCTGTAATCTATCTTGTCTTCCCAGTACCTATGGGAACGATCCATAGGATGCTGTACTATACTACTATATTACTAAGTGCTGGGTCTTCACTTTGTGCTTAGGTTTTCTCTGGATAATTGGCGTTTATCTTCCAGCTGCCAGGTAAAGTTTTCCTTCATTTCCGTGACTCCCTGCGGTAGGCCAACAAATCAGCGACTATCTGCGCTGCCATTCTTTCTCTGCACTGAACATCCCCCATTAGTCGTATTTAATGTGAGTCATACACACTAGAGCAACATTCTAGGACGGGACAGGCGAGTGTTTTGTAAGCATGTCCTCTGTAAACTGATAGCATTTTCCCAAAACACTGACGTTGAACGGAAGTGTGCCATCTGCCTTATCTAAGAATGAGTCATGTGATCGTTCCATTTTATACCTCTATAAAGTCTTGGAATTTGTTGGAATTCGTACGATTTTATTTATTCCAGTTGTATTTTACTGATAAGGTGTCCACAGGATATTCGTTTTATTTATTTTTTTTCATTTTGTGAAGTGCACAACTTTACATTTCCGAAAATTTGGAGAAATTTTACAGTCTATGCTCCAATTTGAAGTCTCATCCAGATGTGACTGAATATTTGCGCAGCTTTTATCAGTTTCAGTTTCATTGTAGGTAATTTCATCATCTGCAGTATTCTTAGGTTACCGTTAATATTGTCAGGAAAAAGTACAATATCCAACACGTACAAAGGTCTTAATTCACACGTGCTGGGTATCGAAATAAGAAACTTTGTTGTGAGAACCTGACCTTTTATTCATTCGCTCGGTGACACTGAATGTACTGGTGGACAGTGACTGTCTTTCGTAGATGGAATGCTGTGCGTATAAAACGAGTTCTCCAGATAATACACCGATCTATATCCAAGGTGACGCCTATGAGTGACTGGACAAAGTCAGCGGACGATTATAAAAAGCTGTGGGGAAGTCCGTTAGAAAATCCCGGCTGCGACAACACGCCTGCTCTATAAAACGAGGCGTGGCTGTCGTTACGTGAGTAGTAATAGGCTGCAGACCTGGACAGCGTTCCGACGCCATGTGGAGACCCAGGGTGAGCCATGGATGATTTCGAGATCTTATGGCTTTTTCTCTTAACTTATTAAATATTGCAGCACAGTGGAGCTCTGTAGAGAGCAATGGGCTTGTTTATAAGTAACTTTTCTTCTACTTGTCACGATATTCTATTATTTATGTTTTACACGACGCATGTCGGAAAATGATTCCAATTTTCAAGTGCCTATTTCTCTGTCTACCATGCTCTTGAAAATATGAATCGTTTCCCGAAACACGTCTTGTAAAGTATAAATTACAGAAAATCATGACTGGTAGAAGACAAATTATTTATAAATGACCCATTTGTTTTCACAGTCGCAGGCTTTCACAAAGAATTTCTAATGGATCAACTCATAGAGAACCTTTGGGTATATATAACGTGATACAACTGCCCCTACTTCAAAACCGACGCGTGAAACTTTCATATTCTCTCTCTCTCTCCCTCGCTACACGGAAACAATTAGTCCTACAGAAGAAATGAACTGGACGTTCCTGTAACAAATTTAATGTAGGAAAATTAATATTATATTGGAATAAATTTTCGCTGGAGTTGTGCAAGAAAAACATACAAAAGTGACAAAGTGAGCTTCCGATGCAACCTCTCCCACATTCAGCCCCAGTCTCCTTCCACTACGCAAACATTTGCAACCAAACGAATTATTTCCCATATTCGATCTTTCTGTTCTTCATCGACTTGCCTTATTACACCACCGGTTTAGTCGAGCTGCTACAATTTGTAATACTAACGTCTGTTTAAATTTTATCTAACAGTTTTGTGAATTTGAACAGCATAAAAGAACAATTACGTCGTTATCAGGGCTTCTCACTACGAAACTACTGTGCTTGTAAGCGTTAAGTTTGAATAGGACTGACAACGTAGTTAATTCGAGTGTAATGTATACAAAAGTAGTTTTTGTTTCATTACAATCAAGGACACGTTTAAAATAATAATGTTAACGAAACAGCCGACCTTTTAGTGGCGTAAGAGCCCAATCAAACGAGACCAAGAAAGTTCAAAGGTCGGGAATAGTTCAGGCAGTTGTAAATTTTTGTTTCGTGATAGGAGGGAGTGCCACGAATAACACACTGAAAATCTTGACTGGTGGGGTAAGGGTGTGAGGCTGGAGGTGCGTTTGAAGGTCACTTTTTTACGTTTTTTTTAATAAATCGAAAACTGTGTCCTCCAGCGAGAACGTATCCCAATACAAAATTTAACTCCAGTTATTCAATCTGTATATTGAGCAAGCAGTAAAGGAAACAAAAGAAAAAATCGGAGTAGGAATTAAAATCTATGGAGAAGAAATAAAAACTTGGAGGTTCGCCGACGACATTGCAATTCTGTCAGAGACAGCAAAGGACCTGGAAGAGCAGCTGAACGGAATGGACAGTGTCTTGAAACGAGGATATACGACGAACATCAACAAAAGCAAAAGGACAATAATTGAATGTAGTCGAATTAAGTCGTGTGATGCTGAGGGTATTAGATTAGGAAATTAGACGCTTAAAGCAGTAAATGAGTTTTGCTATTTGGGGAGCAAAATAACTGATGATGGTCGAAGTAGAGAAGATTTAAAATGTAGACTGGCAATGGCAATGTAAGCGTTTCTGAAGAAGAGAAATTTGTTAACATCGAGTATAAATTTAAGTGTCAGGAAGTCGTTTCTGAAAGTATTTGTATGGAGTGTAGCCATGTACGGAAGTGAAACGTGGACGATAAATAGTTTAGACAAAAAGGGAGTAGAAGCTTTCGAAATGTGGTGCTACAGAAGAATGCTGAAGATTAGATGGGCAGATCACATAACTAATGAGGATGTATTGAATAAAATTGGTGAGAAGAGAAATTTGTGGCTCAATTTGACTAGAAGAAGGGATCGGTTGGTAGGACATGTTCTGAGGCATCAAGGGATCACCACTTTAGTATTGGAGGGCAGCGCAGAGGGTAAAAATCGTAGATGGAGACCAAGAGATGAATACACTAAACAGATTCAGAAGTATGTAGGTTGCAGTAGGTACTGGGAGATGAAGAAGCTTGCACAGGATAGAGTAGCATGGAGAGCTGCATCAAACCAGTCTCAGCACTGAAGACCACAACAGCAACAGATTTTCTACAAATAGGTTCTCCTCATTTTTTCTCTAGAACTAATAGTTTGCGCGTGGCGAGCGAGTGAAAATGAAAATTTCGCGCGTGGTTTATGAAAGCCAGATATAACATTGCGGATTGCATTTAGAAGACATTAGTAGGGACAGTTGAATCACCCTGTGTGAAGATGACGGCATCCGTTTCCCTGAACTGGATGCTCTGAATAAAATGCTCACGTTTAGACTGTTTCGAGGATACGTATTGCAGTTAGAAAGTAATTAAAGATATTTGATTTAACTTGTGCAACTTTCTTGAAATGGGGTATAAATCTCAAAAAATTCCTTAGAAAAATTTTAAAAATACACAGTGTGCAGTCAGAAATATTGTAATTTTATTACTGTAAGTTAGTTCAAAGTGTCATTTCAATAGGCTGACCAAATCTCAAGTACATGGGGAGTAATGGGAAAAGTGAAAATTTGATGCAGAACATAAAGTTAATGTCGTGTCGATATGTAGCTTGTTAGAGACAGTACTCGTTTTATAGTGGTCCTGAGTATGATGGCTGGTCTGTTGCAGCTCTGCTCGCTAGTCTATCCTGTGTGAGCTTCTTTATCTCTGCATAACCACAGCAACCCACAAATAACTTCCGGGAATTCAGCCAGGTAACACTTTCAGCGACCGCCGATATCTCGGCGGGCGAACACCCCGCCATTTTCAAGGCAAACTTTGCAAAGTTATTTGAAAGTTGTATACTCCAGGAGAAACTTAGGTCTCACACTTCAAACTACATCTTCTTGATCTTTTTATTAGATTCAAACCTTAGAGTCCCTCTTCACCTTTCACTTATCACACTTCCTTCCATTATCAAATTAATTAATTCTTGGAGGGATGGAATGTGTTCTATCAACATTTAATTAATAACTGAAAGCAATAAATTTTTGTAACTCCTTGTATTGTGATACAATGTGGAGTCCGACAGATACATAGCGGTTTAACAGTGCTAACCTGTCTAAAATTTAATTGATACTTTATACATTCATATGAATGTAAAAACAAAAGATCTGAGGCATATATGAATGGTATGAACATTTTCATTTTATTTATTTTATTTTAGCTCTCAGTGGTCGACAATAAGTACGGATCTTTATAGTAATAGAAACATTACATATTCTCGACATAGTTGGAACAGCTGCCCATACACTTCAGAAATATTTTAGTCTACAATCGCAATTTGCTATTTGACACTCTTATTTGGGAAGTGAGGGTGATGACTGTGTGCCAGTGTTTGGTCTGAGGATGGTACTGTGCACCGAAACCAGCAGCAAGTAGACAAAATAAAAAAAATTACGACTGTAGATTAAGAAACATTATTTTTAATAGAAATATGTAAGAGTAACGATTTGTTTTGTCTTAGTTTCTGGCCTATAAATCCATATTATTGTTATTTATAAGCGCTCATGCAAGCGATAAAATTACAATTATAGTACTGTACAACCGTTTTCAATAATCACACCGACCATCTTCAGACAAAAGTCATTTGATTTTGACACCATGTATGGTTGTACATGCTGCCTTTAGTTAATGTACGGCCACAGCGATAATATGATCTCAAGATCGTTGATGTGACAACTGAAGTGCGATAACTGTGATTTTGTTCATTAAAATAATCTATGAAAAGACCAAATCATTGTGTCTCCATTAAGACACTATGTCGTGCTTAACAAAAACATAAACATTTGTGTTTCAAAATACTGGTTCCTCTACACTCCTCTTTTAGTAAATGCTCCTGAAACATTTTGGAAAAAAAAAATCTTTAAACCGAACCCGCTTCATGCTCCGCCAATGAGCCAAGTAACGAATATGAATTCTGACTGGGAGAAATTATGTCTGTGGTTCCCCAAGATTCAATCTTAGGTCTGCGACTGTTCCCTATGTATGTAAACGACCTTCCATCAGATATACATCAAGTGGAATTAATTCTCTTTGCATATGACACTAGTATTGCAATCAATCCAAGCATATGTACAGAAACAGAAGAAATGGTAAACAAAGTTCTTAAAAGTATCATTGATTTCCTGCAAATGGGCTGGCCGTCAATTTTAAAAAGACAGCATATTCAGTTGTGAATATCTTGATTACTACACAAATTATAAGTGTAACTCATGACGAGAAAGTAATAAATAGAGTGGAAAGTTACTTCAAATTCCTTAAGGATCCATACTGATGAGAACTTAAATTAAAAAAAAAAACATGTCTTCAAGCTCCTAAAACGACTTAGTTCAGCCACATTTGAGCTTAGAATCATTGCAAATCTCGAGGAGAGACAAATCAGTAAGTTGACATATTTTCATTCAGTAATTTGATTAGGAATAATATTCTGCGGTAACTCATCTTTAAGAAAGAAAAGTCTTCATGGCACAAACACATGCTGTAAGAATAATATGTAGTATTCACTCATGATCATCTTGTAGACATCAGTTTAAGGAGTTGGACATTCTGGCTACTGCTTTACAGCATATTTATTCCCTCATGAAGTTTGTTGTACATACTAGACTACAGTTCACAAGGAACAATTCTATACATAAAACTATTACTACACCAGAATTAAAAAAAAATCATTATGTCACATTAAGGTTGTCTTTAGCACGAAAGGGGGTGCACAATGTTGCAACAAAAATTTTTGATCACTTACCCAGTGGTATAAACTTTGTGATACCAAAGCAAAATTTGATAACAAACTGAGAAAGTTTCTCTCGACAGCTCCTATTCCGCAGAATAATTGCTGTTACTGTAGTGTGTAAGAGGTGGTGGGTAGGAATTACTAATTCACATCTCGGTATACATTTTTTGTAATAAAAAATAAAAGAACTTAGAAATCTTCAGAATGTAACCGTACATGCAAATTAATTTGCACTGTGAATATAAATTGACTCTATCCACATAATTACGATCTACGTGCAAAATGAACCATGAGACATGGAACGAACTAACAAACGCTTTTCAAGCACGATTGCGTAGCCTATCAGCTCTAGACGTGCAAAGGTATTACTTGAAGTTAATGGATTCAGATTCTACTTTGAAAGCTTTTGCTAGCAAGGCAAGAAAAGTGTCGAAACCATATTTCCATCCAACAGAGAAATTGTTAGTACATATTCTGAAGAACTGTAGGAATTTTCATGACTTTATTAATAGTATATTTCCCTTCCTTATCGGATATAAATTTAAGTTCCTTTTCATTAACATACATACAGATTCGACTTTGTTTATCAATTTTCAGTTACTTTCATGGAACATTTTGTAAAAATGGATCACTTAGTTAGTTAGTTAGTTGGTTGCGTGTTCCATTGAACAATCGCACGGTGCGGTAGCCGTTAAGATGTGGAACGTGTCATGCGCACAAGAAATGCACGTATGAAACAAGATATTGTAATATGTATATATTACAATAGAGAGTTTACCCCATTATCCTAAATGGCACAAAATGCATATACTATATTTATAGATTTATTTATTCCTATTGAAGAAGGAGTTGTAAAGGAGATATGATCTCACTTTATTTTTGAAGCTATTACTGCTGTCTGTCAGACATTTTATTTCATCTGGTAATTTGTCGAAAATTTTTATAGCAGCCTATTTTACCCCTTTCTGTGCCAAAGATAGGTTGAGTAAAGGATTGTGTAAATCTTTCTTTTTTCTGGTATTATAATCATGAATGTCACTGTTGTTTTTAAACTGCTCCATGTTGTTGAGAACAAATTTCATTTGTGAGTAAATGTACTGTGAGGCTGTTGCAAGAATTCCCAATATTTTAAAAAGATGCCTACAAGATGTGCGAATATGAACCCCACACATTATTCCAACCACTTTTTTTTGAGCAGCGAATACTTTTTGTCTAAATGCTGAGTTACCCCAAAATATTATTCCGTATGACATCAGAGAGTGAAAGTATGCAAAGTATGTCAGCTTACTAATTCCTACATCCTCAAAATTGGCAATTATTCTGATTGCAAAAGTTGCTGAACCTAGTCGCTTTAGAAGATCAAAAATACGAATTTTCCCAAAAACTTAGTATGCTCTGCCCTGTCTACTGACTTCTGTTGATGTGTTACATTTATTGAAAGAACTGTACTTTTGCAGCAGAAAATTGGGTGTGCTGTGTTTTTTCAAAGTTTAGAGCAAGCCCATTTGCAGAAAACCAATTAATGACTTTTCCGAAGACCTTATTTGTATCATTTTCAGTTGAAGTTTCTTTTGCGGGATTAATAATGCTGCTTGTATCATCAGCAAACAGTGTCAGTTCAGCTTCCCGTTTCAGGTAGGAAGGGAGGTCGTTCACATATATCAAGAACAGAAGGGGACCTATGACTGAACCCTGGCGAGTTTTCTTCCTGTTTAACATATGGCTTATGCAACTGAACAGTGTCTTACGTTTAACCTGTGAATATAAAAAGATTCATTACTAAATTAAAAAATAAGGAAAATTTTGTATTTTTATTTTTTCCACTCAGTTTAATAGATAGCACAAGGAAATAGGTCTAGTTTATATCGTTTAAAGGCCTCAGGAATGTCTACGCAGTACTTACTTTCAAGGAAAAAAATAAAACAGTAGATGCAGGACTATTTTTGTCTTACCGAGAGCTCAAGGAAAGGCAATGATTGTCAGAGGGGATGGGTCGCCAAGTCATATATCACTATATATCTAACCGTAATAATTGGTTTGTGTGCTGATCGGCCCTACTTTCCCTGGTGCAGCCGCTGGTGTTGGTGCTGGTGCTGGCGGCGGTGATGGTGGCGGTGGTGACGTGCCGGCCGGCAGAGGAGGAGGCGGAGGCGCTGCAGCCGCAGGAGACGTTCTACTTCCGCCTCCGCCGCCCCCCACACTTCCGAAGGCCCTTCTTCCGCTTTGGCGTCTGGGTGGGCGTCGGCTACGGATACGGACACCCCTGGTGGGCGCCCTGGTGGCTGTGACAGGGCGGCCGGTCGACACGATGAAACGTCGCAAGGGTCACCTGCCACTGGCATCTTCTGGATGTCGTCTTGTTGCAGCCGTGCAGGAGCCAGTAACAGTGCAATCCAGTTATTTATTATCAACTGTCTTGAGCCATTTCAAATTGGGTTCCTCGCCGTCTTCAAACGTGTAAATTAATAAATATTCTAAACAGCCATAGCTGCGCACGATGATAGTTCTTTGACTTCTTTAAAATATCAATTACTCCCTGAGAATGTGTTTTCATTTCGCTAGACACAAATCACACTACACTGAAAATTTCAGCGTAATTTTGTCACCAATAAAAAAAACTGCAGTGAACAAATTTAGTAGTTACAATCTACCGTTGAAAGGCAACCAACGTGTAACACATAAGCAACTTATACCTGATGTAACAGAATTATTTTATATACACTCCCATATACGTCTAGTTGAAAACGGTTTAAATTAATGTTTCCTTTTCCAGGGAAACAGCTCAACTGCAAAAGGTGTTAGCGATAAGGAAATTTTAATGAAATTGTTTCGTAATAGAAGGAAAAATAACGATTAAACATTTGAACATAGTGACTATTGTTAAATTAATTATTTCATTATGTGCATCAACATGCTAAGGGCATTCAGTGTCTTGAAAATGATCCTCAGATACTGAAATTACTAAATATGGATGAAAAGTTATTAAATTTACTGTAATGAGTAGTGTACTGCAACATGAAAGGATAATAATATTTATTCCGTTAAAATGTAAATGTCGTGTGACAAGGGCCTTCCGTCAGGTAGACCGTTCGTCGGGTGCAAGTCTTTTGATTTGACGCCACTTCGGCGGCTTGCGCGTCGATGGGGATGAAATGATGATGATTAGGACATCACAAGACCCAGTCTCTGAGCGGAGAAAATCTCCGACCCAGCCGGGAATCGTACCCGGGGCCCTTAGGTTTTACATTCTGCACTCAGCTACCGGGGGCGGACGTTTATTCCGTTATAGTTGTACTACAGTCGCCTAGCACGTTTGACGCCTACAGACGTTGAAAAATAAAAAAAAGGAAACTAACTGTTGTGATAGTGATTTAAATTATAGAATTTTGTTTCATTACTAAAACAACGTGAAGGTCATATTACTATCAGTATCGTGTAGTTGTATGTTTGTCAGGAAGAACAGTTAAAAGTATATTGCCATTAATATCTATCATTATGAAAAAATATGTAGTTTCTTTTGTGTGTTTGAACACCACATATTAATTAATAAGCAAAATATCAATTCTAGTTCATAATCAATGGTTAACGCAGATAATACATTCCGGGAACAACTGGAATTCGAAGTTGTTCGTTTTGCAAAACTCATAAACTCGGTACAAATTTGATGCAACTGAGTTCTGTGTATGTTATCTAAGACTCCAAAATCACCAGCAATAAAAAAAAAACCTCATACAAAAACTCACATTAAAATTAAATATTGAAATTTTTCGTTTTCCCCGTGAAATTCACTAAATGCTATCGAGCCCAAGTCACTACAAGCAAGCATTAAGAAAACACCTTCAAAGAAACCGTGAAAAAAAAAAAAACATTGCTGTCAGCTGCTATGCAGGACGTCCAGTGCTACAGCCGCACAAAAGCACATGATTTGAAGTCTCACTTCTGCACAATGTAATGAGTTTATGGCGTCAAGCATCCCTAAAAATCAACATAACACTGTTAAAACCGTAGCAATTATTTCTCAGTAGCTTTTATATAAAAGAAAAAAGTGAAACTATTTTTTGTCTTTTTTACGTAACCTCTAAAAGTCTTCATCAGTTGTGGTGAGAAACAATTATACAGAGGCTCACATCCGCAGCCACTGTTACCTCGCCACAAGATGTGTGGGAGTCAAAGAGCTGCGTACCGGTTCGATTCAGCTCGCTGGCACTGCAGAAATCTTAGTACGTAGCGACTGTGGTGATTCCGAGAAAGTACTGTGGCGAAAATGGATGGCCGCAGATAGACCAGCTGCTTCATCTCTCTCTCTCTCTCTCTCTTTCTCTCTCTCTCTCTCTCTCTTTTATTTCTAATTTAGATTCGCCCGATTTTTTCCAACCGACCACTGAAAGTATTTCATTTGCCGTATCCTGACATAGTCAAGACAATCTCTGCTTGCAAGAAACTTGCACATATTTATGTACTGTTGCATTTGTAACTATGGCGCCGTAATTTTTGGTGTCATTTATGTTTTAATGCGGTTGCGAGCTTGGACCAACTCAAAGACTTCAAAATTTTTAAGTCAGTAGTTTAATACTCGAAAAGAAAGATGTTTGGACTTGCACCAGGGGTATAGTGCGTTGTATAGGAGGACGGTGAACCGTGAACTGAATTAACATTGTGCCTGTGTTTACTGTTACTGCACCAACTATCACGTAGAAACAACCGCTATACGCCTCAGGCTCGCTAATTTCGCAGTATATTCTCTCAGCTGTAGGATATGATAATGGAGAAGCGACAACTGGCAGAATATGCACCGCTAGCTGAGTGCCACCTGGAAATTTCCTATCTGGTTATCTCATGCATTACGATGAGTTGCAAAACAGTTATGAAATTCATTACCTTGCAACAATTCGTTAACTAGGACGACCCGTTGTTTCTTTAGTCTTGAATTGGCTGGAAGACCGAAACAAAAATAAACTCTAGATACTTCCTAGTTGATTTACTATATTCCCCGTGAGCATTGATCCTTCGGTTTGATCACTTCACTGTTTGTGTCATCCAACAACCCAATTATGTGCATCAGTGCAAATACAAACTGTGAATTTTCTGCAATATTGTACAAAATGTATGGCGTGTATTTTCATTAGCAAATGTAAAACTGCTCAGTCAAGGAGCGTTAGAAGATTTCATGAAAATGGTTCGAACTATGTCAAACGATTTTTGTGATTCACTTTAGATTCAGGTGGTCGGTGTTGACAAGTTTTTCAGGTCACTTAGTTAGTTACATATTCCATGAAGCAACCTGTACGATATACCATACTAACGAGGAAAAGTGACTTTGACTTGGCACATAATTAGGTGATTACTGCGTTTATCGGAAATGCGACACTCATCCACTATGAATACAGACGGGACAATCGGAGCCGACCAACCGCCGTGTCATCCTCAGCCAATGGCGTTATTTCTGTACATTGTTCAAGGACGTTGAGTCTTATTTAAATACGGCTGCATGCTGACCATTTACAGATGAGTTAACGTAACAAAAAACGACCTTTGATAACAGAAATAAGTTGTAACGATATTCCAATAAATAAGTCACTAATTTCTAAATAAAAGCTCTTCTATGGAATAGAAGAAGTTGTCCAGAAGGAACCTTCTTAGCCAACTTTAAAATTTAGCTTCGCTATCTATTTGACATTTAATATCTTAGGACAAGTAGTCAAAGATTTTGGTAGCACATCACTCTGCCGACCGGAGTGGCCGTGCGGTTCTGGAACCGAGTGACCGCTACGGTCGCAGGTTCGAATCCTGCCTCGGGCACGGATGTGTGTGATGTCCTTAGGTTAGTTAGGTTTAATTAGTTCTAAGTCTAGGAGACTGATGGCCTCAGATGTTAAGTCCCATAGTGCTTGGAGCTATATTCGAACATCATTCAGCCCTTTCTTAGGTAAAGTCTGTTTTCATGAAAAGTAATGAAGGCCATCCTTCCTCTAATATTGTAATTATGGTTTTCATTATTTCTTCCGAACTATAAAGGAATATTTAAAACAAATTTCATGAGAGATAGTGCATCTAAGTTAAAAGAGTTCAGTACTGTGAATGTAACCATCAGTTGTTAATTGTGCGCTATATGTACCCAATATCTTTCACGACTGCGTAATCTCATTTTCAAGTGCTAAAAAACAAGGAAACGAATACATACGTCTCAATACTACACATACTGTCAATCATTCAAATACCTGTATTGTCCTGAAGTGTAACATACTTTAAAGTTGCTATACCATTAGCTATCAGCGATAATGCGTTGTCTAACATAAAACTCTTCCATAAATGTCTCGCGTTGGCGTACAATACTCTCACAACGCACAGTTGTATACTAAAGGCAGATGACGTCAGCTGCCAAAGATAATGCGATCCTGTAACGTATACCGAGTGTCACTCGTAAGAGTCGTCAGGCGCAATTTCCCTGGTATTTCGGCATGTATTTGCAATTTTGTTTTTGCAACCTGTATCTGGTGTCACCCCAAAGAAATGCTGCTCATACATGTTTCATGCGTCACTCAGCGTCGACGGAATGGCGTCGGTTTGTTTCTCGTTTCTATCACTGTTATCGGAATTGTACGTGCCCCTCCGATAGAGCGCTACCAGATTAGTCTAGTGCGATATTCGTTTTACCTGTGCGTATTAACAGGAACAGTAAAACACGACGAATAAGCGGAACACAGCTGCGACTGCTGACAAGGCAAACTCCCCATCACGCCCCTCTCAGATTTAATGGTAATAGTGCCTGTGAATAGCCCGTCAAAAACTAAACACAGAACAAGCATGAAAACAAGAAGAAGGTGTACTGAATTGTGAAAAAAGAAGCGAAATAGAATCAGTGAACGTTTCATGATAGAGATATGCAACATCGAGTAATGTTGAACTCATCCTACTTCGTGGCTCTGTGCTCATGGTGCTGGACTACTGCGCGAGAAATCCATGTTCAAATCCTCATCCTGCTCCATATTTTTTTCATAAAAAAGTGTGTCCGTTCGGTCATTGACGTATCTGTTTGCTATATTCAAATTTGTGTCTTTGTCGTCATGTAATGTCAGTTTGCAACACGAACGTGCAAGGAAGGGATCTCCAGACGTACGTAATCCCTACATGTTCTACACAGGTATCACATTTTATGACTCTTGCAAACTGTCTTGGAAATTTCGTGTCTTGAATTCCTTTGTTGTAGACAGTTCACACCCGTTTATTTGTTGTTTTCAGTTCTGTAAGAGTTGTATGCAGCATCTCACCTGCTCTTACTATTTATCACATTTACTTGCGACGGTATTATACTCTTACCACATGCCTCATGTTCTACAACCTCTGTATAATCTAACGGCATCTGCTTGCTTAGCTGAGAGGTTACTCTGTACTCGATTTTTGGACATACCTCAATGACCGTCATTATGTCGTTGTCCGTCACCCAAAATACAGACAATTTTTGTCGAACTTCCTTGGGAGTGCTTTCCACGACCCGCCTCGCAGCTGGAATGTGTTCAGCCAAGAGAGAAGAAGGTTTCCTGTTTGAACCAATGAACATTCCTGAACAACTGAACGGAACACATCAGTTTCGAGAAGACGTGACTCAGCATACTACCACCGGGGCGCAGAAGGCCTCTGATCAATTACATAACAAAAATAAACAAAAAATAAAAAAGAGGTTATGTGCTTCCCTCCCATGCAACGGGCCCGGGTTCGATTCCCAGGCTGGCTGGAGATTTTCTCCGCTCGTGGACTGCGTATTGTGTTGTCCTCATTATCATTTCATCATCTTCACCGGCACGCGAGTCACTCAATGTGGGGTCGAACTTCCCCGGATGGGGCCTCCCGGCCGGAAATGCCGTACGATAATCTTTTTCAATATGACAATTGCCAAGACTACAGAAGAAGAGCAGACACGTCAGTGTCCGGACGGAAAGTTCTTGCAGTCCAACACCGTGACCACACAACCACGGCGGAGTGCCTGTTTAGTCTCCCTCAATGTTCCACATCTTGAACTTGGACTTTCATTGATTCTACTTTGCTTTCTTTTTCACAATTCGGTACACCTCCTTCCGGTTTTCATGCTTGATCTATGTTCAGTTTTCGACGGGCTATCCACCGGGCCATTCCACTAATAAATCTGAGGGTGGTGCTACGGGGAGTTCCACTTGGGAGCAGCAGGCTTCTGCATGGCATAGCAGTCAGCGCGGGCCGGGGAGGTGCTGGAGTACTGCTGGGGTACTGCTGGAGTACTCGTTATTAGTCGTGTTTTATTGCCCTGTTAACACACATTGCTGAAACTAATATCAGACTAGACTAATCTGTGACCACTCTGTCAAATGGACACTTAAAATTCCGCTTTAAAAATCATTTTGTTCGTAATTGGCAACAAACCGACGCTTTCCATAGACGCTGGCCACCGCATGAAAGGCGTGATGAGCAGCACCACTTTAGAGAAACAAGATTGCAAATATCTGCCGAAACACCGGAGAAAATGCGTCTGACGACTCTTAGGAGATCCATCCTGTACACCACAACCCCCAGTGATGCTGCTGTCCATCGTAAAATCTTTAAATAATGTACACTATGTGACCAAAAGTATCCGGACACCTGGCTGAAAATTACTTATAAGTTCGTGGCGCCCTCCAGCGGTAATGCTGGAATTCAATAGGGCGTTGGCCCACCATTAACCTTGATGACAGCTCCCACTCTCGCTGGCATACGTTCCATCAGGCGCTGGAAGGTTTCTTAGGGAATGGCAGCCCATACTTCACAGAGTGCTGCACTGAGGAGAGGTATCGATGTCGGTCGTTGAGACCTGGCACGAAGTTGGCGTTCCAAAACATCCCAAAGGTGTTGTATAGGATTCAGCTCAAGACTCCCTGAAGGCCACTCCATTACAGGGATGTTATTGTCATGTGACAACTCCGCCACAGGCCATGAATTATGAACAGGTGCTCGATCGTGTTGAAAGGTGCAATCGCCATCCCCGAATTGCTCTTCTACAGTGGGAAACAAGAAGGTGCTTAAAACATAAATGTAGGCCTGTGCTGTGAGAGTGCCACGTAAAACAACAAGGGGTGTAAGCCACCTCCATGAAAAAGACGACCACACCATAACACTACCGGCTCCGAATCTTACTGTTGCCACTACACAAGCTGGCAGATGACGTTCATTGAGCATTCGCCATATCCACACCCTGCCATCGGATCGCCACATTGTGCATCGTGATCCGTCACTCCACACGTTTTTCCACTGTTCAATCGTCCAATGTTTACGCTCCTTACAGCAAGCGAGGCGTCGTTTGGCATTCACCGGCGTGATGTGTGGCTTAGGAGCAGCCCCTCGACCATAAAATGCAAGTTTTCTCACCTGCCACCTAACGGACGTAGTACTTGCAGTGGGTCCTGAAGCAGTTTGGAATTCCTGTTTGACGGTCTGGATAGATGTCTGCCTATTAAACATTACGACCCTCTTCAACTGTCGGCGGTTTCTGTCAGTAAACAGACGAGGTCGGCCTGTACGCTTTTGTGCTGTATGTGTCCCTTCACATTTCCACTTCGCTATCACATCGGAAACAATGGACCTAGGGATGTTTAGGAGTGTGGAAATCTCGCGTTCAAACGCATGACACAAATGACATCCAATCACCTGACCACGTTCGAAGTCCGTGAGTTCCACGGAGCGCCCCATTCTGCTCGCTCACGATATCTAATGACTACTGACGTCGCTGATGTCGTAGTAGGTGGCAGAACAATACACCTAATATGAAAAACGTAGGTCTGTGGGGGTGTCCGTATACTTTTGATGACACAGTGTATCAAGTCCCAGCAAAACTGCACTTTTGTTGAAAAGTGCACATCCATGTAAAATAACCAATAGGGCACGTTAAAACCTAACACTGTTAAACAGGATAACCTTTTGGGTGCTTCCCAAGGAGGACATCGCTAAAATTGGCCCAGAAGTGCTCCTTGGACTTTCTGTCTTCTCATTTAAGATGCTAACGCAGTCCTCTCTTACACCACAAAAAATCTCATCTTCCTTTCTATGCATAGTGTTTTTGAAGAATGCTGTTATATATTTATGGAGGTGACATGAGGTCTTGTAAAATATCACACCTATGTACGTGAATTTTCTAAATGTTCCTGTCTCAAAACCGTTATTCTTATTGCGATTCTCAAAAGAAGATGGTTTAAAAATCTTTGTTGCTGGTACGCTAATATAAACGCTGTATTCTAAAGCATCTATTTAAGCTCACTCGCCAGTTCATATATTTCTTCCTCGGATCGTTGATACATTATAATTATGTCGGCAACATACCTTCTGTACATATATAGTTGATCACAGCAGTTAATCTTTTCCTCACAGAAGCTGTATCGTACGCATTCAAGAAGTTGTCCGCCATCTAACCTGCTAATGCGCAACCAATTGCTAAGTAATTCTACTGTGCGTAAAACATAAAGTAATTGAACGATAAGACGACTTCGTAGAATTATTAAATTCTTCCATTTCACTGTCAGACATCTTACCACGATCCCGCAAATTGTTTAAAATGGCTTTCGTTTCCTCAACTGGCACTGCTGTATACAAATTAGTTGCATCTAACTTGCACCGTGATTTAATTTGCTCTCTTTTATCAGTTGTTCCATCTCACTACCGTTTTTAACCGAAAAGGTTTCATTATAAGCATACCACTGAAGAAGTATCTTATTTAATCGTTCGATTAATTTTGATCCTGGTCCCTTTCTCCCAATGACGACGGGCCTCACTCATTCTTCGGCTTCACTGCTATTGGTCTTTTTCCCACCGTCCAGGTGATGAAATTCTGGATTACTTGCAGTACGATTATCTATTTCTTTTTCAGTAAACAAAAACTGCATTTCTTTCAAACTAGTGTAGTCACATTTCGCTTCTACAATTTTGTGCTCGAAAAAGAAACTATTGACATTATCCGTGTAATCGACTTGTTTCATGATGATATGTTTCCTTTGTCAAGTTTCACCACCAATGCTTTATTTTCTTTCAGTTTCAGATTTACTTATTTTAACACTTTCGCTCACCCTCCTGCTTGAAAATTCATTTCCAATTATTTTATTTGCGTTATGTACTAAATTACACTGTTCCTCTCCCGTCATTTTTAAACTATCTGCAATCGGTTTGGTTGCGCCTCTAGTTTACGCATGTTATTCTGTGGGCAGAACATTCTACTTCAAGCCTATACGTAGACTGGCAAATTCCTCATTTGAGAACTCTATTTTAGTATAGTTTCTAACCATTGAGTAAAAGGTTTTATTGCTCACTTAACACTTACCCGCCACATTTTTAACACAACCTTTCTGTTTTACTAAATCTGGTAATTTCTTTTCATGTTTTAAGTACAATCTCTTTCTTTTTAAGAACTAAACCAATGATATCCATATATATTTCGTCAAAGAGTAGGGCCTACACAAGAAAGTGCCTTTGATAAACGTAAATGTACCTAATGCATCATCCAACATGGACTTCTTGTTGTACAGTTCTCTAGTTTCACTATCTACCCACATCTTTCAATACCTTTTATTTAACATACTCATTAAATTGTTCTTCACATTCATTTTAAAGCCCTTCGTCACACAACTGGGAGATACACCACCGTCTACACACCGTTTCTTAAAACTGAAGAGCACTATATCTTTCACAATTTTAATTTTAACACAGCGGTAGCAATGGATGTCTTCAAGTACTTCCTGGTCCGAATTAATAATTTTCAGACTTGTAATTGCACCGCTCTTGGGCTTCTTTGTTTACTTGTGTACATGGCGTAGAGCCTATGCCTGGCTCCGCACGTTGTGAAGCCATCGTACAAGTGTCTCATGAATCAGTACTGAGAATGTTAAGCACCAATTGTCAAAATTGTGATACTGAAAGTTGCTAGCTCTATCTTCTTATATCGTGTTTTCTACTGAAAATCTCGTGCTTGTACTCTTGTTAACTTTACTATTACAGAGATCGCCAAAACTTTATTATTTTTTTTATTGGTCCTGTGCGCAACAAATAACTTACTTGGTCTTTCTTCTGCCACTGCTTGATCTGCTGCATTCCATTATTTAACAAAAACATAAAAAAACTGTTGTTCATGCTGAGTGCAATGCATGTTCTTTATGGCGGCTCCTGCTGTTGCTGCGGCTGCTGCTGCTTACTAGAACTACATATAATTCAAGAGAAAGGGTTTGGTCAAATCTAAACTCGATAAACGATAACCCAAACAAGTAAACTACTTTCTGAAAGCGATTCTTTCTCATTCAATTAACAAAACGCTAGAAGCTCTTTGAACAATCGCTTCGTTTGTAAATCTGCCTCCAGTGGCATTAAAGCAATATTACAAATTAATCAAACTCTTGAGACAGACTGAAATACTTCTCAATATAATACATAGGGAAACGATTCCCTGACAATTACAAAAGAAATCAATGACAAAAATCAATACTTAATCTAACAATGTTTTCCCTTAAGAATTCAACTCCTATCATTCTCAAAATTACCGTCTGCTGCTACGCACATACACAAACCCCTTTCTTTAAATTAATAAGCGCGCTGCAAATTATAAAAAAATATCAACTAAATACCAAATCGTGTGTCGCTGCTGGCGGACACGGCAGTACGGCAGCTCGGCGACGACCCCTCGCCCAACACACGTGCGCACCACAGCAGGCGGGCTCCTACACTGGCTTCCAAACTGCCACAAATTAATCCGTGCGCTGCGAAGCGCGACAACAATATCTTAGATTCCAGACCTTGTGTATGCGCGCTGTAGCCAACCTTTACAAGCTGCACCAGAACTCAACCATCAAAATTTCCAAGATTGTTCAGGGATAATTTCTGACACGGAACCTCTAGAGTGCGAGGTCTCAAATTCAGTTTTTCGTCAGGCTCATTTGATACGTTGTGTTAACAATTACGACAGAACAAATATTAGCTGCTAATGATTCACCACGTCCATCAGGAGGGCGAGGAAAATGAGTGTCATGGAGGTGCAGAGATCAACCGTTAATGGGATGCATGTATTACACCTGACAAAATGGGTGGCCGGCCGGTGTGGCCGTGCGGTTTAGGCGCTTCAGTCTGGAACCGCGTGACCGCTACGGTCGCAGGCTCGAATCCTGCCTCGGGCATGGATGTGTGTGATGCCCTTAGATTAGTTAGGTTTAAGTAGTTCTAAGTTCTAGGGGACTGATGACCACAGATGTTAAGTTCCATAGTGCTCAGAGCCATTTGAACCATTTGAACAAAATGGGTATCGTCGACATTCAAGAAATACCGAAAACAAACCATTAACTTGCACCATGAACATCGAATGAAAAACAGCGCGCCACAATGATTACAAAGGCTCGCACTATCAGGATCTACGGCGAACATCTTGGGTGTCACAAACCGTTCAGGACGTTCAGCTAGGTACCCATTATGAGAGAAAGCATGTAGTATCGTTTTGGTGTGACAGAGTGGTGAGAACTCTGATGGAATGCTACGGTATGCCAGGGTAACGTGTTGGCGACAGGATGGGCATCCGACCACTCTATGAACTAACCATGGCAAATAACAAATCCGTCAGTAACAATGCGCCTGCGCCAGTGCGGGAGACGACACAAGAAAAAGAAGAATGTCTTATTATGCTAAGGTAGGTGCATGGAGTGCCAGTCACACGAATATCCAAAGGATATACAAAATAAAATAACAAGGAGCTGCCATCATAACTTATTTCATCTTTGTAATAAAATATCACGAAAACTTTCAATACACTTTTTTAGTTCTAGTTCTTCATTCAAAATAAAATTTGAATATTTAGCGTAAATGTGAAAAAAATTCTCTCTCTTACACGAGATCTATGTACAGTTACCCTAGCATACGAAATTTCGTACTGTTAACGATGCTTTGTATCAGTTCTCTCTTATGATGCTTCCCAGCAAAGAAAATAACTTGGAGACGACTGTGGAAAATTCGTAATGTGGTGCGACGACTCTCTCCTATCCCTATCTTAATTATACATTCTACAGGAAATTGAATCAACTGTTGATACGCGGACGTGCAATGAATATGGCCAGCCACCAGACACTGTCAGTATTCGCAACCCTCTACCCTCAAGTACTTTTGACAGGAGGGGCACTAATAAATGAATCGCAGTCTGATCCTATTTTAATTATCAGACTCGGATGAAGAGTGATCGAAATTAAACTGCTAAATGTCTATGACAATACCATACATTTTAATTCCCGAAAGTACGGAACAAATTTCTCTAAATTTGTTTAATTCTCTAGAAATATAGAAATGTAATAGGGTGCTGCGAGAAACAGATGAAAAAATGCAAAGCACTTGACGTTGTACTGAGAACGTTGTTTTTCAGACGATGCCCCGAGAGTTGTAATTAAAATGACGACAGTTACTCATTCACAATTCCTAGCACCTTCATACCACATTAGTATATACACAAAGTTTATCATACGAATAATGATAATCATTTCTATGAAAATAATTTAATTTATACACAGAATACCGCTTCGGTGACGTAAATAATAGTATTAGGGTCAAGTTGCTTCAGTGCACCAAAGAAATAATTTGAATAAGATTACTGATAATAATGAACATAACTGGTATTACTAATGATTGAAAACCTTATAGACAAGTAGTTGTAACTATCTTTGTCATTTAACGACCCAGAGCAGAATAAAGGAATTGTAATTCTGATCAAATAAAAAGTCTTTAAAAATGGCTCTGAGCACTATGGGTCTTAACATCTGAGGTCATCAGTCCCCTAGAACTTGAACCTAACTAACCTAAGGACATCCCACACATCGATGCCCGAGGCAGGATTCGAACCTGCGACCGTAGCGGTCGCTAGGTTCCAGACTGAAGCGCCTAGAACCGCTTGGCCAAAACGGCCGGCTAAGTCTTGTCCACGTAATTAGTAGAACTGAATTTATCCGAGTTATTCGAACTTGTACAATCTAATACGACCATCGCAGCAGGAATGATAATGTCGAGGTTTTACCAGGATGAATGTGCTGCATTAATATGAAGCGCACGCTCTATAAGTAATCCTAAGCACATTTACATAGGTGTGGACTTAATTACAGACCAATGAGCGAGGATATTAGGTTACCTGTTGCTTCAAATCCCACCCCTACGATATACGCGCGTAAAGTTTGTAGGTAAACAACACCCACCGTTCAAAACTGTTGAAAAGGATACAGTGATCATGATTTATGATTAGCAAGGTAGGTCCTAACTGCCATAATTTTGGTATTTAAAACTTGGCACATAATTTGGTGATTACTGCGTCTATCGGTAATGCAACACTCATCCATTATGAACACAGACGGGACAATCGGGGCCGACCAACCGCTGTGTCATCCTAAGCCAATGGCTTCATTCCTATACATTGTGCAAGGACGTGGAGTCAACACACTCTCTTCTGATCGATGGCGGACTTGTAAATCTCTGAGCCGCTGCTTCTCATTCATTCTTCAGCTGGCGTCGCGTGGTCGAGTGGACCCCGTTCCAGCCCTCTCACCAACGAAAAACCCTGGAAGAGCCGGGAATTGAACCAGCGTCTTCTGCCTGGAAGTCAGCCATACTCAGCTACGGAGACGAACCACTGAGTTTATATTATTGTACATACTGAATACATTTATTATTCCAGAAACTTGACTTCGCCATTGTATTGTATTAAATCGGGGACCTAGAAACGACGGAGAGGCTTCGTCTCGCCGTAGCCCTCAGTGGTTCACAACCCCACAACAGGCCACAGCAGTCCACCCACCGCCGCCCCACACCGAACCCAGGGTCATAGGGTTATTATGCGTTTCGGCCCCCAGTGAAACCCCCCCCCCCTCCCCGTAGCCCGAACTGTTGGCATGGTAGAGTAATTATGGTGTACGCGTACGTGGATATCGTGTTTGCGCAGCAACTGCCGACACAGTGTAACTGAGGCGTAATAAGGGGAATCAGCCGACATTCGCCGAGGTAGATGGATAACCACCACAGACTGGCCGGCACTCCGGACCTCGACACCAATCCGCCAGGCGGATTCGTGCCGGGGACGGGCACATCTTCCCGCTGAGGAAGCAGCATGTTAGACCGTGCGACTACCCGGGAGGTTGGCTTCACTATTGCTTACAGTTTAAATCGAATAAAACCTGAGAAACATTAAGTACATAACATTCTCTTTGGTAGTGCACTAATTTGCGTGATGTGGCAACTTTTGTTAGGCTATAGCCCTATTTTCTGATGCCATTCACCTCGCTACAGTTGTTATTTAATGTAAGTGAGGTACACTTATGAGTCCAAAACATTATGTCCACTGCCCACAGCGGGACTGAATGTTGCCAGGTGGCACTGCAGGCATATGCCGTGGCAAGGAAAATATTCTAGCGGAACAGAAACGGATGAGGAAACATTCCAGCAACGATGTGGGCTGGAAATCGGGAAATCCACTGACATAAGCGACTCTGTCAAAGAGCAGGTTGTCATAGATCGGCCCCTGTGTGAGATTACGGCTGAACCGTCAACATATCCCTGTGGATGTCAGAAAGACCTGTATTAGGTGACCTTGCCGATAAGCACATCTCTCCCCATAGGATCGCCTGAATTTAATTACACATCTCACACAGTGGATAAAATAATGAATACACATCAAGTGTTGCGTGCATGTCAGTTTTGTCAAAAAGCAATACCCTTGAACTAATGAAGGAAAGGAGAACTACATCCAATCTTTCCTATTAAACTGGTGCAATTCGTTGCAACTGATGTACCAGGATCCCTGATTCTAAAATTAATGTCCAATAAGTTTTATTACAATAAAACAATAACGCAGGAGGCACAGGTAAACATTATGTTTCTTTCGTTTTGCCTTACCTGTGTCTAGGACTAGTGCGAAGGCTACAAATTTATTTTGTCCTTTTCCTCAAACCGCTAAATAATGTGAATGAATTTTCACTAAACCATTGTTACTAAATTGATAACTTATCTTTTGTATCTACATATCATAAGGTATCAATGGAAGAATTTTATGAGGAATAGAGAATAATATACAGGAACCACATGAATTTTTCTGAAGGCTTACAAAGAGACCAATTTTCCGTTCCGTAGCGGGTGAAGTGGGCAGTAACAATGAAATAGAACTCCATGTTTGTTTCTCAGATTTTACGGTACTTTTCTGTGTCTTCACGACCTAGTATCTGAAAGAATATCAAGCGGCTGCAGTAGACCATTTCCAATCAGACTTTTGTATTAGGTTAGATTTAACGGAATAGATGCGGTTTCGAATAATTTAACTTCGTTAACTGAAAATCACTTTTGTATTAGGTCAGATATAACGGAATAGAGGCGGTTTCGAATAATTCAAATCGTTCAAATGGCTCTGAGCACTATGGGACTTAACAAAATGGTTCAAATGGCTCTAAGCACTATGGGACTTAACTTCTGAGGTCATCACGGGACCGTAGCGGTCGCGCGGTTCCAGACTGTAGCGCCTAGAACCGCTCGGCCACCCCGGCCGGCGGGACTTAACATCTGAGGTCATCAGTCCCCTAGAACTTAGAACTACTTAAACCTAACTAACCTAAGGACATCACACACATCCATGCCCGAGGCAGGATTCGAACCTGCGACCGTAGCAGTAGCACGGTTCCGGACAGATACGCCTAGAACCGCTCGGTCACAACGGTCGGCTCGAATAATTTAAGGGATAGAATGGCAGATGATACCTTTGTATGTTAAAGCGTTTAGGAGGCAGTTTCATCGGTTGTATTATGAGTGTTTTTTGAAAGTAAGTAACTCTTGTTGGGGTAAACACCTTCGCCACTTTTCTCCACGAGTGGTGTGGCCACTTATCCTTGTCGCACGTCGTGTCGTGATTACTGTTTCACAAATGGAACTATCAAACTGAAAGAAATAACAAAGAACCGCAATTCTAGGTTAAAATGCTTTATTTGAACACTGACATTGTTAAAACTTACTACTCTCCATACATAAGACAACTCAAAATATAAAAATGTTTACTAAAAGATAACGAAACACCTTCCTCTGTCAGTATCAGTGATAACAATGGCGATATAGACTGACGGAAGAAATTGCTCATCATCATCATCATCATCATCATTTAAGACTGATTATGCCTTTCAGCGTTCAGTCTGGAGCATAGCCCCCCTTATAAAATTCCTCCATGATCCCCTATTCAGTGCTAACATTGGTGCCTCTTCTGATGTTTAACCTATTACTTCAAAATCATTCTTAACCGAATCCAGGTACCTTCTCCTTGGTCTGCCCCGACTCCTCCTACCCTCTAATGCTGAACCCATGAGTCTCTTGGGTAACCTTGCTTCTCCCATGCGTGTAACATGACCCCACCATCTAAGCCTGTTCGCCCTGACTGCTACATCTATAGAGTTCATTCCCAGTTTTTCTTTGATTTCCTCATTGTGGACACCCTCCTGCCATTGTTCCCATCTACTAGTACCTGCAATCATCCTAGCTACTTTCATATCCGTAACCTCAATCTTATTGATAAGGTAACCTGAATCCACCCAGCTTTCGCTCCCATACAACAAAGTTGGTCGAAAGATTGAACGGTGCACAGATAACTTAGTCTTGGTACTGACTTCCTTCTTGCAGAAGAGAGTAGATCGTAGCTGAGCGCTCACTGCATTAGCCTTGCTACACCTTGCTTCCAGTTCTTTCACTATGTTGCCATCCTGTGAGAATATGCATCCTAAGTACTTGAAACCGTCCACCTGTTCTAACTTTGTTCCTCCTATTTGGCACTCAATCCGTTTATATTTCTTTCCCACTGACATTACTTTCGTTTTGGAGATGCTAATCTTCATACCATAGTCCTTACATTTCTGATCTAGCTCTGAAATATTACTCTGCAAACTTTCAATCGAATCTGCCATCACAACTAAGTCATCCGCATATGCAAGAATGCTTATTTTGTGTTCACATATCTTAATCTCACCCCGCCAGTCTATTGTTTTCAATATATGATCCATAAATAATATGAACAACAGTGGAGACAGGTTGCAGCCTTGTCTTACCCCTGAAACTACTCTGAACCATGAACTCAGTTTACCGTCAACTCTAACTGCTGCCTGACTATCCATGTAAAGACCTTTAATTGCTTGCAAAAGTTTGCCTCCTATTCCATAATCTCGTAGAACAGACAATAACTTCCTCCTAGGAACCCGGTCATATGCCTTTTATAGATCTATAAAGCATAGATACAATTCCCTGTTCCACTCATAACACTTCTCCATTATTTGTCGTAAGCTAAATATCTGGTCCCGACAACCTCTAAGAGGCCTAAACCCACACTGATTTTCATCCAATTGCTCCTCAACTAATACTCGCACTTTCCTTTCAACAATACCTGAGAAGATTTTCCCCACAACGCTGATTAAAGAGATACCTCTGTAGTTGTTACAATCTTTTCTGTTTCCATGTTTAAAGATTGGTGTGATTACTGCTTTTGTCCAGTCTGATGGAACCTGTCCCGACTCCCAGGCCATTTCAATTATCCTGTGTAGCCATTTAAGACCTGACTGTACTTGATGAGTTCCGACTTAATTTCATCCACCCCAGCTGCTTTATTGCACTGCAATCTATTGACCATTTTCTCCACTTCCTCAAACGTGATCCTATTTCCATCATCATTCCTATCCCATTCTACCTCGAAATCTGAAACATTACTCATCGTATTTTCACCTACATTCAGCAACTCTTCATAATATTCCCTCCATCTGCCCAAGGCATCCACAGGATTCACCAGCAGTTTTCCTGACCTGTCCAAAATACTTGTCATTTCCTTCTTACCTCCCTTTCGAAGACTGCTAATTACACTCCAGAATGGTTTTCCAGCAGCTTGACCCAATGTCTCCAACCTGTTTCCAAAGTCTTCCCAAGATTTCTTCTTGGATGCTGCAATTATCTGTTTGGCTTTATTTCTTTCTTCAACATAACTTTCTCTGTCTACCTGAGTTCTAGTATGTAGCCATTTTTTATACGCCTTCTTTTTCCTTTTACAGGATGCCTTGACTGTGTCATTCCACCAAGCTGTTTGCTTCCTCCTACTTTTACACACTACTGTTCCAAGACATTCTTTAGCCACTTCTAGTACTGTGTCCCTGTACCTTGTCCATTCCTTTTCCAATGACTGTAATTGACTACATTCAACTAACTGGTACCTTTCTGAGATCGCTGTTATGTACTTGTGTCTGATTTCCTTATCCTGAAGTTTCTCCACTCTTATCCTCCTACATATGGACCTGACCTCCTGCACTTTCGGCCTCGCAATCCCAATTTCACTGCAGATTAAATAATGATCAGTCTCATCAAAGAATCCCCTGAATACACGTGTGTCCCTCACAGCCTTCCTGAATTCCTGATCTGTTATTATATAGTCAATGACAGATCTGGTTCCCCTGCTTTCCCAAGTATACTGGTGAATGTTCTTATGTTTAAAAAAGGAGTTTGTGATTACTAAGCCCATACTGGCACAGAAATCCAAGAGTTGCTGCCCGTTCCTGTTGGCCTCCATATCCTCTCCAAATTTACCCATAACCTTTTCATACCCTTCTGTTCGATTTCCAATCCTGGCGTTAAAATCACCCATGAGCAGAACACTGTCCTTGTCCTTTACTCTAACAACTACATCACTGAGTGCCTCATAAAAACTATCCATCTTATCTTGATCAGTCCCTTCACAATGCGAATATACGGACACAATCCTAATTTTCTTGCTAGACACTGTCAAATCTATCCACATCAGTCGTTCGTTTACATACCTTATTGCAACTACGCTCGGTTCCAATTCTTTCCTGATGTAAAGCCCTACACCCCATTGAGCTATTCCTGCTTTGACTCCTGACAAGTAGACCTTGTATTCTCCCACTTCTTCTTCTTTCTCACCCCTTAACCGAATGTCACTAACAGCTAAAACGTCCAGCCCCATCTTACTTGCAGCCTCTGCCAGCTCTACCTTCTTCCAAGAGTAGCCCCCATTGATATTAATAGCTCCCCATCTCATTACCATTTGTTTGCCAAGTCGTATCTTAGGAGTCCCTGGTTTGTCAGTTAGAGGTGGGACTCCGTCACCTCCAAAGGTCCGAGGCATTTTGCTCTGATTGTTGCCAGCATCATATTTAAAGTACCAGGGAAGCAGGTTGCTAGTCTTACTTGCCCCGAGTCCCATTGGGTTTTACCCCTAACGGCTGAGGGACTAACCGGTGGATTTGGTAGTCTTTGCCGTATGAGCACAAAGGTGACCACGACTCAGAATATGTCCGAGATGCCCAGCCTTATTCCAAAGTAACTGGTATCCCGACTGTCGGGACCACTTACTTTGCCACTCATACGTTGCCCATGGTTCATGAGCTAGGACATGACTACAGGAACCCACACCATGAACCATAGAAATTGCTTTACCAAAAAATTATTAATGTAGAGTAATGATGTTCTGGGAACATATTTAAATGTTTAACAATGCAAGATCACAGTTTAATGTAAGCTCTAGATAAACCATTGAAAATGTTACGTGTTGCCACGTTAATAACCGCAGTAACAGCCAGAATGTTGAAAGGAAGCATGCAGACGTGCATGCATTGTTTTGTACAGGTGCCAGGTGTCAGTTTGTGGGATGGAGTTCTATGCCTGTTGCACTTGTATGATTTATACAGGGATGGTTAATACTGTTTGGGGACGACGCTCGAGATATCGTCCAATGACGTCCCGTATGTGCTCGATTGGAGATAGATCTGGTAATCGAGCAGGTCAAGGCAATACGTCGACACCCTGTAGAGTATGTGGCGCTACAACAGCGGTATGTGGGTGAGCGTTATCCTGATGGAAAACACGCTCGGGAATGCTGTTCATGAATGGCAGCACGAAAGATCTAATCAACAAACTGACGAACAAATTTGTAGTTAAGCTGCTCAGAATAACCACGGGAGTGCTCCTGCTGTCATACGAAATGGCACCCCAGACCATAACTCCATGTGTAGGTCCAGTGTGTCTAGCAAGCAGACAGATTCGTTGAAGTCCCGCCATTGACCTCCTTCTAATCAACAAACGGCCGTCACTGGCACCGAGGCAGAACTAGCTTTCTTCAGAAAACGCAACAGACATCCACCCTACCCTCCAATAACTTCTCGCTTGATACCACTGAAGTCGCAATGAGGTTGGTGTAATGCACGCTACAGGGCGTCTGGTTCGGAGGTATACTTGAAGTGACAGTCGTTGTGTCACTGTGACGTCAACTGCAGCTCAAATTGCTGCTGCAGATGTAGTATGACGTGACACAGCCATACGCCGAATGCAATGGCCATCCCTCTGGGCAAGGCCACGTAGCCATCTGGAGTCCTGTCTACTTGTGACCTTATATTCCCATGGTCTCCGCTGTCAGCACACATCTACAATGGCTACGTTCCTGCCTCGTCCTTCTGCAATTACGCAAAATGAACATCCAGCTTGTGGTAGCGCTGTTACACGACCTCGTTCAGACTCAGTGAGGTGGTGAGAATGGTGTCTTTGTCGCCTTAAAGGCATTCTTGACCAATATCATCTCAGCATTTCCAGTCTCAAAGGCCAATGTTCACGACCGTTACAACGTGTATTTATAATAAACCTGATTTGCAACCTCATAGTACGGTTACTAGCACCACTCTTATGCGACTGGTGCATCTTCTAGACATAGAAAAACGCCTATCAACTCTCATGCAAGTTGCACAGCTCCTTCTTGGCGTTGTGACTGTTTTTTTTTTTCGTCACTAGTGTCACTACTTCTCAACAGACAGCAGCACTGTTCAGAGAAAAAACTGTACAGTGGCCACTTTTCCCATCCTGGCCACTTTACCACATCTCCCTACTGAAGTTATTATTCACTGGTAACCTACATAATTAGTACATTAATTAATTAATAATAGTAATTGCAGTGTGAGATACATTCACAAATGTTTGTTAAATGTTTTGAATGTCATTTTCCGTTTGCTCATAGCACTGTATGACTGCCGCCTTAATTTGATTTCGTATTACTTCCTTCAAAGATGTACCACATTTGAAGACGACCGTCTTTATAATGGGCATTCACTTCCGTTTGACATTTATACCATAGCATCTGGTCGGTGCGAGCTGCGCCCTCTCCTTCGTTGTCAACACTGGTAGGGATACAATGAAGTATTCTCTTAACCTCTTAAGCCCGCAGTGGCCACGCTACTTACCATCCTGCACATGAAGTAAGCGGCAACCTTTATTTAGCTCACGGCCGAGTTCATCAACTCAATTAAAATAAAGCACATCTTAAAATATCACTTTCTGTGAAGTACCCGGGAAGTGAGGACGAATTTGAAATTTGTGCCGTTTTGTCATATGACGGTCGGCAGCCGTCGTTTTTTCATGTTTGTTATTTTCAATCCTTCCTTTTAGTAGCCCGTAACTTTCGTGTGGTAGCATTGTTGTTTGATGTTTATTTTAGTCATGAAGCATATGAAAACGGAGCAACGTATTCAAGTGACAAAAAGTTATTACAAAAACGGTGGAAGTTCCACGGCAGCCGGTCGTGAATTGCGTAACGCTGCTCCAACCGAATCATCAGTTCGGAAGTTAATCCAGAATTTTCAGACCACGGGCTATGTTTCAAAAGTTAAGAAGCAGGACGATCGCGTGCTGTTGGAACATTGCTGTCGTGCGTGACAATATGACCCTAAGCCCCAGAAAATCTGTTCACCAAAGAGCTCAACAACTGAATTTATCACCAAGTTCTCTGCATGGAATCCTTTTAAAAGATTTGAAAATGGATGCGTACAAGATTCAACTTACACAAGAGTAGAAGCCTGCAGATCGTGGGAAGAGACATCGATTTGCTCAATGGGTCTTGGCTTGACAAGCGGAGAGCGAGAACTTCACGAAAAGAATAATTTTCTCAAATGAGGCGCTCTTCCACTTCAGTGGGTACGTGAGTAACTGCAGAATTTGGTGTAACGAAAATCCGCGAGTGACTGTGGAAGATGCGATGTATCCACAGCGCATGACTGTGTAGTGGCGGTTCTGGGCAGGAGGAGCGATCGGCCCGCCCCTTTTTGAAAATGATGAGAAAACTGTCGTCACTGTTAACGGCAACGGTTACCGAAACATGGATTCCGATTCATTTTTCCCTCTTGTTAATGAAAATGGTGATATTAGGTTTCATCAAGGTGGTGCGACATGTCACACATCCAGTGGAAGGATTGCTCTGCTGAATGAAAAGTTTCCTCAAAAAATTATCTCCTTGCGTGACAGCCAGGAATGGTCTGCCGGATCATGCGATCTTACGCCTTGTGATTCTTTTTGTTTGTTAAATCAAAAGTGTAACCTCAAACAAAATTGAAGTATGGAAATAGTGATACCGCTCCTGGCTCCAGCATTGCGTCATTGCTGGCAAATCGTCAGTGAAGTGATAAAAGATTCTCCTAAGATATATTGATTTTGTCCTTTACAGTAAAAACGGTAACAGTTATTCACATTTAAACTAAAACTTCTCACATAACAGTTAATGTGTGGACAAAAACATCGTGAACCATGGTGCTGGTTGCGTGGGCGTTGGCTCGCATTTGCAGGTGACAGGCAGATGGTGGGACGTCGTGTTGGTAGCTAGAACAATGTTCCAGAAAATATTTAATGCTCCCATCCTGCAGCGTAATGGTAGAATTGTTTCCGGAGATATACCAACGTCTTTGTTGTTCACAAAGTAGCTGAAGTGACGTCAGCTGGGAGAGATTAAGTGGCCCACTTGCGGGCAGTGTTTGAGGCATGATGAAAAATGAACCGAAACAACATGTTGTATGACAAGGATTGGAAGTACCCTTCCCGAAAGAAAGTTCGTTTGGCTAGAACACAGTCTCTCATAACCTGAGGTGCGCAAAGAACATCTGGAAACATAGCACACGTGGTTAAATATTCATCTGGTGCGACGTCAATCACACTATATTCAGTAGAAAAATAGTGTTATTCGCTACTAGCGTATATGTTCTGCTTAATTAATACGCCACCGATACTGAGAACGGTGGTCAGTGTTTCAGGAAAGCACTGTTCTTTTATGCACGTGCCGGTATTCATGTGTCAAAAATTTAGTATTTTCAAACACGACAGTACATTGCGATATCTAAGCCTTGGTAAGGGGGGGAAGCTTGATGTAGTTCGTATTTTATCCACACGGCGATGGCACTGGCTGCATAGGTTAGCGGTAATGTCAGTTGTTTACAGTCCCTTGATATTTTTTTCCAAAAGATATGGGTGAGTATCTGCGACATTTCTTCCGACAATACACCGATATGAAAATGGCAGTGTCGAGTGCAGGTATTTTTATTTTAAATCATATTTGTTCCACAATTTTCAGTAAATATTTGAAGCTGTTTTTCTTTTTGTAATTGTAGTAGAACATAAATTTACTTTCACTGTTTGAAGAAGTCTTGCTGCATTTTGAGCTTTCATCACGTCCAGTCTTTCTGTTTGACTGTGTGAAGCAAGTATACGTGGCACAAAAGCAGAAGTCCGATTGCAATGGGGATGGTGCTGAGATTAGAGTAACAAGATTTCCGATGCGAAGAAACAGAACACCAGTTGCGTTAAAACGCAACTATTGTGCTATTTCCTCATATAGGCGTTCTTCAAAAACGGTTGCCGAAAATGATGAAGAAAAATCTAAACGGCCAGACTGGTCTGCGGTGTACAGAGTAGTATGGGAGGAAATGCTGACGTAATCGGTGCTCGGCGCTTCCAACAGAAACTTCACCACACAGTTTTGACAGAACTGCTTGGTCGCTGGCTTTGGCAGAAACAAAAAAACAGGGAAGTCGATATGAAGTTGTGACGAAATCGAGAGACGGACCCAACGGGCACCTTTTATTGTGCCACTGACATGCAGTTACCATTGTCAGCGAAGTGGTTACCGACAATCTTGAACGTCCATCGTTTTCCTTTCAATTCTTGCTCTAAGGAGATAGGCAGACTGCTAGCTTGTTGATCAACAGAATATCTATTATTAAATCACTACTTAAATATACAGCTCTAAAACCGCTAGTATATTTACAAAGAGCAGCCGATGTTTTTGTAGGCCGGTACGTCGCTATTCTTTCCGTCGATACATCGATATAGCGATAGTTTTCTTTGCTATGTTGAAATCTGATAATGATAATTTATTAAATATCGATATATCAGATCCCGATTTTTTTTAATATTTACAATCCTAGCCTACTTAACAGTTCGCAGAATTGTTCGTAGTTTGTGTAGACAAACGTGTCACAGTACGCCGCATTTCTGAACAAACAATACATATGAATGCACTGAAACTCAGTACTAATAGTTAACTATGTACCTCAGTGTTTAATTACATTTTAATTGTCTAAAATTATAAGTAAATTGTCGTGCCCTCACCATAGGCGACTGACAATCGCAGTCAAAACACAGGTGAACTCAGTCGAAAACAGAACATGATACCTTCTCCTCTTCAACACGTCAGATCGCTGCACAGCTCTAATAGCACCTGTCAAAAGAAATGCTTATCGAGGCGTTAAAAAGGGTTCGTGGTATTCGGAAACAGGTGAGTGTCCACGCATACAGATCTCATTGGATCAGTATCCTACAAGAAGCAATATTCCCTATTGATCGACACCTTTTTGTCAAAGTAAAATGAGTGAATACTATGCATATCATACGTAATATTTCAAATAGAATCACTCAACTGAAATTCCGTGAATAGTGAAAAGCAGGAAAGTATATTACACAAAATAATGTACATGTTGAAGAAAACCTTTTCATATATTCTATAATTATAATTGTGCTTACATATGTTAAAACAAAGAATGTAATATTACTAACTATATACCGCTTTTAGGTAACATTTACATATAGTCTCTGTCTGTCAATCCGTACGTTGTTTGTGGAAGGGATTCAGATCTTGGAAGAATATAGCCCATTAGCCCTTCCGAATTGAGGTAGATTAGTAAACAGCAGCCAGGGTAAGGTATTCTGGCGATAAAGGCCAGAATATAACAGCTGCCATTTCTCGTTACAGTGACGACAGCGGATTAAAACTTCGTCACCAATCTGACAGGTGTATCTTTGATTTATTGTCATAGCAAAAAATTTCTTTCTCTTGCTGAATCTGAGAATATAATCATAATAGATTCTTTTGTAATCAGCTCTCTTAGTTGTGGTTCGCATAGCGTACGTCTGCAAATATTTCGAAGAAGTATAATATAATATCACACACTTTGCCCCTATTCATCTGTTTGGTAGGCGTCCTGCCACACCAGTTGCAACGACTTACCACAGGTTAGTAGCTAAGATCAGGTAGAGTTCTCCTTTCCTACATGGGTTCAAGGGTTTTGCTTTCCGACAAGGCAGACATGCGTGTGTCACTTGCTGTACTTTGTCTCACATTATTAAAGTAACAAGACTTGTCGATTTTGCAAGCACACTTTACTGCGCCCCGGTGGCCCCAGGCATGATGGTATACCAAATGAGTTTCTCAGCTGTTTCGTCAGATATGTGCATAAGCCATCCTGCCTGAGATGCCATTGGTAAAATAGCACTCTATTGAGAAATCGTTGATGCTTGCAGAGCTCCGCAGGTGGGTTATCCTGCAAAAGGTGCTTAATCTGTAACTAGTTTGCCTCTGCATCCTGAATTTTTTCTGCACAGATAAGGAATGTATCCTATTAACTTCACATGTAATTAGATAAATGTTAATATCGCATCCCTGATCGTTGACCAGGTATACCATCGAAACCCTCAGGTAACCGAGACAAGGCGCCAACCACAATATTGTCTTGGTCCCTGACATGGTTATCCAGAAAACTGTGCTCTTGCAAGGACAAGGACCATCTTGCAAGTCTTGTGTTCAACAGCTTGTAACTTTGCAGGAAACTGAGTGCCTGGTGGTCAGAATAAGCTTTCGTGTGGTAGCCATACAAATAATAATGGAAACATTTAAACGCCCATACCACAGCCAGAGTCTCAAGCTCTGTGGTCATGTACGACCTCGCACAACTCGTAAGTACCTGCTTGCAAACCCCATGTAACGCACGGGTTCACTATCTGTGTTGTACACCTGGAAAAGAACCACCCCCATATCAAAATTAGAGGCATATGTCGACAAACATAACTAATGTACTGTAGTGTCGCAGAATAGTAAAGAGTTGGAAACGTGGAATATTGTCAAAGTTTCGTTGCCTATGCCGAGAGCCAGAGGCAGTAGGTTAGCCAAGATGTGTCCGGTTTGATCCCATCTCGTGTGATTATATGGCAAAGAAACTCGAGGCTTCTTCATCCAAACTTGGATTTTTGTAGGCTATCAGTTACCCCAGCATCTTTAAACATCTGCAGCACTTGCTGTACGAGGTGGCGGTCAACAAACCATACACAAACAGAATCATTCAGTGTAGTAATTCCGGTCGTAGTACCACATCCTGGGCAGAAACGAACATTCCAGAGCTCACGTTAAGGCCGAAGGGTAACACTGTGACCTTATAGCTGACCCACAAATATAAATGCAATATACTTGCTCGCTTGACCCTATGAAAGCGCTGGATTTTCTCTTCTGTGTTTCCCTATCAGGGTTCTGACCGGGACTAGTACTCTATTTATGTCCCTGTCATAGAATATTATCTGCAGTTTTCCTCCTGGTTTCATGATAGCTACTAATGTATTGCTGTAAGGACTGTTTGAGGATGCAGTTATTCTCTAGTCAAGCATTTTCCGTATTTCTTTACAGACTGCCGGTCGCTTGGCCCAGCGGACACGGTTCGAGTTGTGGCAGTACATTTTACGTGGATGATCATCTAATATGCATTCATAGCCTCAGATAATTCTCAGTCTCATCAGAGACTATAACATTAACAGTCATTATTCGTTCTGTCAGCTTGTTCGCTAGCATGAAGATAATCTCTTACATTTTTCTGCATATGAGTTTTCATGCAAGGGCACATTGATTGTCATTTTGTAACTGCAGGGCAGGCCAGGCTCGATGAGCTCCCCAAGAAATCTAATTCGTACTCCTTGGCAGCATTTGTCAGGTGCAAGGTAACGTCATCACAACCTACTCTTACATTCTGATTGTAACGGAGAAGTCTATTATTGCCCTAGCGACCAAAAAATCAGTGTCTGCTGTGCATTCGATAGTTAAACCGTCCACGACGAGGAACGAGTGTGCAGACTGCACTTCCCCTAACTTGACCTGCAGCAATGCCTCGAGCTTGATGGGCTAAGATCTTGGGCTTAAGGCTCCAAGAATTTTGCGTCGGCTTACTCTAAGCGTTGGAACTTGTTCCTGTTCACTAATCCTACAAAATAATCGGGTCGATACGGTACTCAGATGCACGCAAGTATTCAAAACAACGGTAACCGGTAAATCATTTTCCGTGGTGCGAATGGCGGCTTGTACGTCGCGTTTCGCATATGTGCTACACCCGTTGCACTCATGGCACAACTCTCCTGTGATTCTTATCCCCTCATTAACACTTAATAGATCTTCATGGTGTTCTAAGCTCCTACAGTCCACCAAGACCCAGACAGCGGGGTTCTGTTGGTCTCATCTGCTGACATGTAGTGAACATCTTTGGAGTGAACATCAGTGATAGTCACTCCACGCTCACGACTACGTGATCTTTTATCTCGCCTGTCCGAAAAGCGATCATGCCACGATTGGGCTAGCGTCTACAATTTGTTTCGCGATAACGCTTTTTTGTCGTTTGGAACATGTTGATATATGTAGCCGAAAATAGGCAAATATTCCGAAGATACGAGAAGAACCCAGGGCGTATATCAGTTCAATGGATGGTATACAGAATCACTGTTAAATACTGTAGTTGGTAAGATGATCAAGCAGAGGAATATTTATTATGGAAGAGAGGATACGATCTTGCAGAGAAAGACATTTTGCTGAGTGGTTACTTTTGTTCGCCGGGTGCCGTATTAAGTAAAGATCGCGTATATATCATTTGTGTGTCAGACAACACAAAGCTGAGTCTGCGTCATCGCAACCATTCTGCTACTACTCTAGTTCTTTCGTTACTACTGACGCTGTAGTAACTCCGTAGTTGCAACCCGAAGTATCAGAATGTCTCTACCTTCTGCAGATTTCGGCTGTTGATATGCAGCATTGCAGCTGTGGAAACTGTCCCAAGTAATTCCAGAATGAGATTTTCACTCTGCAGCGGAGTGTGCGCTGATATGAAACTTCCTGGCAGATTAATCTGCCAGGAAGTTTCTGTCCCAAGTAAGTTTCTGTGATATTTAATTGGGATCCAAACTGCATCGCGCAGTCTTAGGTTGCCTGGAGTAATCGCTGCAATTCATCACTTACGGAGTCATCTACGATTTTCCCTCATATTATATGATGGACAACAGAGTAACCGTATTTTGTGCTGTCCTCTTCATTCCTTACCAATTTTGCCCAATTTGTTATTTTCAATAGATCAACTATTTACTTTCTTGGCCTCCACTTACATTTCTTACCAAAATTTCTCCTTCGAATACGGCTGCTATAAACTTACTGTGCCGAAGTTAATGTCCAAATAGTTTTATTTGCCGTTCTTTGATAGTCGCTTCGGCATTTCTCTGCTCCTTGATCTCTGTCAAACATCTTCATTTGATTATCTTTCTGTTCTGCTGGTCCTCATTAGCCTTACCCAGTGCCACATTTCCATCCCTTTTTGCCGCTGTCTGTCATCACTAGTGTCTAGCTTCCATGGACATAGCACATTTCACTTGACATCTTGACAAATTCTTACTTTTTTATTGGATGCTAACTACATTTACACCATTTTACGCGACCATTTCCTGCCATTAGGCCTGTTCAACTATTCACTAGCGGTTGTGTAAGATTTCGAAATTATGAGAAGCGGTAGTTTTGTTTGTGATATTTGCCACAGAAAGCACATTTTCTGAGTACATGTGCAAAGGCGACTCTCTGGATTTCAAAGTTTGTATTGTTGTCGAGTAGTCAGTCCGCACAGGTGGGAACTACTCTTTCAAGTGTTGGTTGAATCGGATGTGTTGACTTGGCCGTGCTGGTGTGGTGGTCTGACTTCGGAATGTTATTGCTGCAGCTTGGATCATATAGATGAGGTAATATCTGGCTATGCATTCGCGTGCTCCGACGTGGCAGAAAATAGCTTGTCGCGTTTAAGGATCATTTCAGTTTTGGGCTGTCAGTACCTTAATTTGTACTTTAACTAGCAGGATATTATATGAATGCGTCGTGTCTCTTCTTTTGCGCATGTACGAAAGAACGGACACCGCACGGAATTCGGAGCTGTGATGCACATTACGTAAACTGAAGGTGGAGGGGGACAAAGGAATGGAAGGGAAGGAACTATCGACGTCAGCTGCATCGGGACTTTATTTGGAAGCGGTCGCAACGAGCGAAAATGAGTGCTCGACTGGAATTCTAACCTGGAGTCTCTTGCGTACTATGCAGTTGCGTTAGCCACTACGCCACCCGGACACAGTGTTTACCACAAATGCACGGACTAGGTCGGCACACGTCTCGACCGGTCCACTTTCCCACTTAGCGCCACCTATCTGCAGTATCCGTCCATGATCCTCCATGCTCGCTTCTTTGAGATGTCGCAAAGAACAGAGACCATGTACTCACGTAACTGACTCACCTCTATGGGAAATAAATCCACCGTCTTTAGTGCGGATGCATAATTACGTTCGACCTCCTGTGAGACTCTAAAAGTAGCAAGTAAGGATGACATGGACAGGCACTGTGGATAGGTCGGCGGGGAACATGGGTCGGCCGAGAAGCGTGACGAGATAGTCCGTGCATTTTCTGTGTCCGGAAATGGTTGGTGTGCGTGCAACGCCAACAAATCGCCCCGCAAAACAATACGGCATAGCATCCGTGTCACAACAGATGCTGAAAGTGGCCTCCATGGGGTGCAATGCACGTGTTCACAAGTCGGTAAAGAGAACTGATGATATAAATTCTATAACTGTGATGGTCTGGTGCAAGGCCAATCGACAGAATCCTTCTCGTAGAGAGAAATCTGTGCTGATAATCATTTCAATCATTGCAGCTGATTGGGCTAGTAATGTGTAAATAGGCTGTTTAGGTTCTTATGTTGGTGAAGCCACGTAGCGCTCTGTATTAACCCTAGGACGCCCAAGCCTTTTTTTCTAACTTGGATGCCTAAGTTGGGGGGGGGGGGGGGGGTTGGCGAGCCCACAGGTATTAAATAAGTTTGCTGACGAAAAATTACAATTTTCAAAATGGTTTATGTATTTTAACTAAGGCATCGGTTTATAAATGTTGTTAATTGTTATAAATATGGGATTGAGTGAATACAAAATTGACATATTACAATACAAAATACAGATCTGTTCATATACAATAGACTGCTCTGAGTCCTCAACTTCAAGGTAAGAGACACACTTCACAATTTTTTCTGAACGTGTGTTACACACATGTTTATGACACTGTCCACAATACTGTTTTGGTTTACTTAGATTGTTGCGCTTCTGCTTCGTTGTTTTAGCTTCTCTTACACAAATATGGCACCAACCTTTCCCTGCAGGAGGCTGACGTACTTCTGTTGTCATTTCTTTGATTTTCTTTTGTAGAATTGATTGAACAATTTGGTTAGATAACCCTCTTGCATTGGCACTCCTTTCTTCTACCTGCAATTTCACTAGTTCCATCCCAGCTTGCAGAAGATAAAGTTTCCGTTTGTTGTGTTTCTTTTCATTCCATCTTGGATGTTGCTGGATGAATATGGTGGTTGCATTCATAGCACAAATGTCGAAGAGAGAGTAAAATACAGATGAGGCCATCTCTTTGTTCCCCTCTTGCAGATGTACATACGCGCCATTTGATCAATGGTATCAATTCCACCTTTAGTGGAATTATAATATGCATTTATCTCGGTTTTATTCTTCTCTCCTCCAACAGTGCCTTTATCTTGGTGGATTGTTGACAACATCAGTAAGTTTTTACTTGGTTTCGTTTTTGCTATATGGGACACCAAATTTACTGGAGGCCTACCTGTTGATGAGTCTGTGAACAAGAACATTGATGAATATAGCTCTCGATTTGACGTGTTCTTCACTAGGCCTGGAATATGCTTCCTGTTTGACTGGAGAGTTCCTACTGTAGTAACTTTGTAGTCTTGGTATAACTCTCCCGCCAAATCCACCGATGTGGAGTATCGGTCTGTAGTAATATTTCGACCAGAATTATTCACAGGTGCTACCAGACGTTTGACGACAGCTGCTGAACCCCGTTCTTCTTTCGACAAATTCTGAACATTACCTGCATAGGGTTCCATATTCAAGACGTATCTGTCAACTGCATCGGACATCATGAGTATAAGGATGCCTTACTTGCCCGTTTTATCCTTCATAAATACATTGAAGGGGCAGCGCCCTCTAAACAACTGAGCATCTCATCAGTGGTGAGGTGGACCCCTGGTTTATACAGTAGTGGAAACCTATCATTCACTTTGTTGAAAACATCACGGATTGCTGTGAACTTGTCTGCTTCCCTTCTTAGCTGGCAGGTACTTTTGTCATCAAACCTTATGATTGCAATAAGTTCCTTGAAACGTTCTCTTGCCATAATACCCTTGTAAACTGGCCGACCCATTAGGTCTGACCAAAGATCGTGTACACTAACAGAATTGTCCTTATTTGCCCCCATAAGTATCAGGATTCCTATAAAGGCATACAATTCTTTCTCATTAGTCAAAGTAACATTTCGCCTAACTGCCTCTTCATTTGAATGTTTTACTATAACATGCATGATGTCAGGCGTAAGAAGTAACTTCAAGGCTTCTCCAGGTGAATGGCAAACACCAGCTGGAGTTGCTCCTGCCTGCTCTCTTACTATATTAGCAACAGACCTCCGAGGAATTCTAGGCTGTGTGGTTATGTACCTTCCTCACGACTTGGCCACAATAACATCCTGATGGTCACTGCCTGAAGCTGCGCTATCTTCATCTTCTCTAACATCCAAATCACTTTCCCGATTTGAATCATACTCCATAACACCATGCTCATATTCACTTTCACTCCACGAGTCAGAATCTTCATCTAAAATTTCATTCAGAACTCTTTCTAAAGACGAGTCACGTATTCTTTTAGTCATTTCTAAGTCTGGGTGTGAACAGTAGAGAACTGCGCTAACTCACTGCAAGTTTACAAGATAAATAACAGCTGACTGACATCAACAATCACTTCCTCTGAAAGTAAACCGATTGTTGTGAATATCAAGAATACCAATCAACAAGAAACTAACTTGTATTGTTGTAGAGATGAGAAATACGAAATCCTACTAAGGGGAATCTTCTATAGCATGGAAGCCTAAGGGGGGGGGGGTTGTTGGACCCATAATGTTTATTTATTTTTTCTTTCAAAGCAGGAATTCTCTATAAAATATATTGACATTAACGTTTCATAAAATAGCCAACAAACAATAACTCAAAGGGAATATGTAGTATTAAAATTACTTGGGCAAAAGCAGGGGACATAAAAAAATGGTGGGTTCAACGAACCTCCCCCCCCCCCCCCCCCCCCCTTAGGCGTCGTAGGCTTAAAATCGCTGACTGCGCTGTGTGCAGTCTGTGGCTGATTGGACTCATTGTTGGATTATTCGCTTGTGTAGTGTTGGGCAGTTGCATGTGAAAAGCCTGTAGCGTTGGGTAGTTTGAGGTGAGCCGCCAGCAGTGGTGGATGTGGGGAGAGAGATGCCAGAGTTTTGAGATGTTAATATGAGCGGACGACCTGGACGCGTGTCCGTCAGAAAAAGGAAATTTGTATATATATATATATATATATATATATATATATATATATATATATATATATATAAATGACTTTTGAACACTATTAAAGTAAATACATTGTTTGTTCTCTATCAAAATAGTTAGAATCTTTTATTTAGCTGGCAGTACTGGTGCTCGCTGTATTGCAGTAGTTCGAGTAACGATGGTTTTTGTGACGTAAGTGATTCATGAAGGGTATAGGTTATTGTTAGTCAGGGCTATTCCTTTATAGGGATTATTAAAAGTCAGATTGCGTTGCGCTAAAATATTATGTGCCAGTTTAGAAATTATCAGAATAAGTAAAGAGAATACTGTCTGAGTACGTTCAGTTTTGCTCAGCTGTTTCTGTATCAAATAACTTAGAAGTTTACCAGCACAGCCTTTCTGTACATTCAAAGGGGAAGTTTCAAATGGTTGTCATGCAGGATACACATAATCGTACTTTTGTTCACACCATGTTGGTGGGCCACTTGCCTGGAGCTTGTACTAGAGTTTGTCTGTAGAAACTGGTCCTCTCGAATCTGATGTAAGCACAGTCCGCCACCTCCTCGTAAGTTCGTCTGTCTGAAAGGACCCATGATCACACAAACGCCCAAAAAGGATTGACATGTTGTGTGATGTGGTTGGTGTCAGCGAGGGTACTTGTTTTGATATGGCCTTGCTGCCTATCGACCGTTTCCATCTGTTTGCCCTTACACAAACACTATCTCGCTCGTTCCCGACATGAATATTGGACCATCCTTCTGCTCACTGTACGCTGCATCAGTCACACAGCCTGCAACACACAAGGAACGCATGGCGCATGGTCAGGGGAGCTGTCGTTCGTCAGCGCCATCTACCGTGGCAACGATACATTCCCGGACACATGTTTATAGGACATTTGTGCCTCCATTTCCAGTCAGGAATCCGTCACTGCAGTTTGTCGGTTTTATTAACGTTCATTCTGTATGTATGTATGTGTGTGTGTGTGTGTGTGTGTGTGTGTGTGTGTGTGTGTGTGTGTGCGCGCATATGTGTGTGCGCGCGCGTGTGTGTGTATGTGTGCGTGTGTGTGTGTGCGTGTGTGTGTGTGTGTGTTTTCCTCAGTTTATCTATGCTACTTGTCACAGAAGCCTTCACGAATACTCGGTGAATGGCGAAGAGATATGAATAAGAAGAAAAAAGAAGACTTTAAACCCCTAACACCGCTGCCAAGGTGTATAGCGAGGTGACATCATGGCTGTGAGGTAATTTTTGTGACAACACAAGAGTTACCGAAGGGAAATGCATTGCTAAGACTGTAGCTTCTAGACACTCGAAAATAAACCACATCCTTTTCTTTACTTAAAAATTACTGTTTATTTTTAAAATACAAAAAAAAATGTTTACATAGTTTGTGCAGAATTTATATCTACGAAACGGTAAAAATATTTTAGCATGGTGTGATACATCAGCACAAAGAAATAACTTGTTACAGAGTTATTCAAGTAAACGTCATGTATTATTCAGGTTGTAAAATTCTTATAGAGGACGTAACTGTCTATTGTTGCAACTTGACGACTTACAGATACAGTTTCCGGTGATACGTGAAAAATTACACTGTCTTTAAACAAATCAGCTCTACCGCAAATTAGGCAGTTTCATTCCGACATTCTGGTAGCGATCGAAACATACCAAGGAATACAATTACTCTTCATTGTACAAGACGACTTGACTTCAGAAAACTGTTCGTTATACTTTTTGTTGGAGAGCCACAGATATGAGCTACGACTGAGTTCTCAAACTCATCAATAATCTGTTTTTATCATGTGGGAAACAATATACCCACATTCTGAAAATATTTCTCTCCTCTGTTCGAATGTTTATGTTAAAAATGCGCTCCGGTAAGGTATTTTCAGCGTGCATCCTTGTATTACGAACTACTATTCATTTTAAGGGTTTTTTTAGTATGTAGTATTTACAAAACATAATCCCATCAAGAAAGATTATGAAAGAATGTGAAATGTCCAGTGTTATTGCTATCGGAACATTCACGTATCTCGGAACAGATTCACTGATGAGCCAGATTCACTAATGAGCTAGGCGCCTATTCATATGGTTGTTGAGCAACTTATCAGAATAGAAGAAATTTAGGGACAAATTGAAAAACAAGCGCGACAAGATGATTGCACGAAAACATCACGGGGATGATTAAGGAATCTAGTGCACAATGTGCAGATGTATTACAGAACGTCATGTCTGAGCTTCAAAAGACAGGTAACAACCAGTCACCAGAGGATCGGAATACAGTCACCGTGGTAGGGAGAATAATCTTTGTATAGTCACAGTAAAAAGTAGTAAACAATAAATTAGGCTTATCAGTATGTGCTACAAGTTGCCACTAAGATGTGACAATAGGGCCTTGGAAAGACATAAGTTAATAATAAACAAACGAGATAATAAGAAAATAATATTATTTCAGTAGGTGAAAATACTTTCGAAGTGGACCTAATTAGCTAAACTATGGTAATAAAATTTTATTGTCAAACACTGCAAGTGGATATTTGGCGTTCAAAAGTAACTCAGGCCCTTTCGTGTCTAGCAGAATATTCGTTGACGCCTGCACCGTAAGGGACATAGTCGTAGGGATAGTAGGGAGGGTAGCCCGTCGGGTAATAGTTATTTGTGGGATAGTTCACAGGAGGGTAGTTAGCTGTGGGGTAGGTGGGGTAATAATTGTTGGGATAGGAAGGGTAATATCTCGGGTAGCCCGGAGGGTAGTAGAATTCGGGGCTGTACTCCGGGTAGTAGCGGTTGTAGCCGATCATGGCGGCGGGGAAGCGGCTGCGCGGGGAGGCCTTGACCCCCAGTCGACTCTCCTTGACCAGTTCCTCCCCCGCCGCCCCCAGCGCCGCCCCAGGGTCCTCCACGGCGTCATCCGCCGCCTCAGGATCGACAGCTGTGCAGCGTCCCACCATCAGCAGCACCGTCACGAACACAACTGCCATCGCCTGCAACAGGTGGCAGCACCGATCCGTCAAATTTAGTCCACGACCACACAATGCGCTGGGTAACTCGAATCAACGAGCTTAAATTTCGTAGAGTGGCTAACACACGAGTTACCGTCAACTCAGCCGCCATATTGATGATGGTCAGAACATTGAGAGCAACCAGTAAATCATTTACCTGTGTGGAGAGTCAACTGCTTTATTTGATGAATAGTTTAATTTTTCTTTGCGATTTCGTTAGAGAAATATATATTAAATATGCCTAAAGTGCGTTTAGTGTTCAATTGCTCGAAACGATGTGACAGGAGCTAATACAGAAATGGGCGACAAATATGAAACGGGATAAGCGGTTCGCATCTGCCCAAACCACTTTGAAGAAGTCAATGGTGGCTCGTTACAACAGTTTGCAAATGGGTCGTTTTTTGGAGCTGTATTTACTGGAAAGTTTTTGCTTCTGTTATCGTAATCTTTCCCCTCGTGTTAGTATTTGCTATTAATTACGATACACACTGTATACAAATATTGCAGCTCAGCTCTTCTGACTCCCCTCTCCGCTTGGCGTCCCAAGAGGTCTTTTATATTGCCTGGGCCTTACGTGGACTTGGTGTTATAAGTTCATCCGATGAAATGCTGTCAAAGGGAACACAAATGCGAAACCAAGAATCAATGTATCTCCTCGACGGTCGACTTCAAGCATTCGATCTACATGAAATCGATTGCTTCACATCGAAACGTAATCTAAGTTTTCTCGTAATAAAAGGTGATTTCGGCTGGGAGACAGGGGAGGAGGTGACGTAAAAGTATGTGTGGGGCAAAGTACACAGAAGCTTTCTGGTCCTTTAAGCAGAATTTCAGCACGCTGTCACCAGGCAGAGCATACTTCGTCGTCATCTCAGTTCTGTACTGGGACCTCGTGGCAGTAGGGCATTTACAGCTGGATAAAACGTGGTAAATCACTTTTATACATTATCGATCTAAAATCGTATATTTTCGACTGAGTGTCAGGCGACCGTAAATCCGTCAAAAAATTGGATAAATTCTGTACCAGAGCTGACGGCTACAAGTTTCCAATACCCTAATCTATCTCCATGTCTTGAGTTGTATGTGTTATCTGTAAATTGCTGAAAAAGGTCTGATGGGGTAGAAGTTCACATTGCATACTTTTACTCCATCAAGACAATATTTGTGAACGTAACCCCGTAACCTGTACTTTGACTTGTAAAGTCCCTTCTAGCGTACTGAAGCCCTTTTATTGGCGTTTATTTACAGTAGATGCCCATTGCTCACCTTAGAGAACACGAACTAGTGTTTATTTTCTGTACCTTTTTTTTCGTTGGTTAGTGGTTTTTTCAAACACACTTCGAATATAGTTGCGTCTCGCGTAGTGCCATTTTTCCTCAGAAAGCGATGAAGAACATCAACTCGGCAGCCTAAAATAGCCGCTCTACTATCAAGATCTTGTGCTTACCGAAAATGGGATCTCAACATGGCAAACATTCAAAGCTATCTGGTTTCCAGAGGCTGCCTTAAGAGAACGTCTTAAAACCATCAAAGCTAGTGAGCAACTCGGCCGACTGAAAAACTTTTTTACTACAGGAAGAACAAGCTATAGTACAGCACAGAATTTCCCACAACAATCTTTTTTCGATATACTCTCAGATCGTTACGATATTTACTTTTTGAATTCGTTGTAAAATAAAGAATCCCTAATTTGTTTTTCCATGTATTTCCTTTTCATTTTCTTCAATATGCACGGCGTACTCTTGCCCCAGGCCTACATGCTCTTACCCTACAGCATGAAGTAAGAGCACGCGAAATTATTTTTCAGGAAAATGTTTATTACTCCTCTAATGATAATTGAACGACAATCACGCTATTACACAATGTGATTAAGTTGTCCAACTAGGTGTTGCACGCTTATCTGATATAATGTTATAAATTAAAAAAAAAGTAAAATCAAAAACTTTTACCCCATTCTCGGGTACAACAAGAAATTGCTCGAAACTATCCGTCTTTTTTTCATACAAATCATTGTACTTAGATTTACTGTCAGCTCTCATTGCGTGATTCAAGTTTCTGGTTTTGGTTCCGTTTTTAGAATTTATGTCTAACATTACCATTCTACTGAAAGTCAGAACCACTTGCCGTTACCTGTGACATAACTGGTATTGTGGGGCCTACCTTTCATGAGCTAATTTCATGAACCCTGACATGAGAGCACTGCTGAACTTATTTTTTGACACCTTCTGAAAAATCATTTAGAAGCAACTGAATTATCTCATCCAGAGCTGGACGTCGAAACTATAGATTCAATTAAATAGTTTCACCTAGAAGAGGATGTTTCGAATAATGTTAACTAACTGAAAGACTTATAAAAATCCATCAACAGTTTTAAAATACATTGCCTTGACAAAATCAGATTTCAGTTTCGTACTCCCCTAACCAAACACAATCATTTGATGTACATAATAACAGTATTTTGTTTAACTTTTATTTTTTGTTTTTGTAATGATTTATTTTACATATGTCTTAGCACTTCTGACCAGGTGCATTTAACATATTCTAAACATGATCCGCATACTAATAGCACCTGGAATTTGTGAGGGACTCAGGTTTTTATTATACTGCCCAGAACCATTCATAAAATTGGCGTAGTTTATTTATTTATATTTTGAGTCCTCAACGTAGTGGCTAGTTTGATGTTTTTTCCTCGAATTCCTCTCCAGTACTTGTACTCTACATCCTCAATTATTTGTTGGAAGTATTCCAGTCTTTGTCTTCCTGTAGCGTTTTTACCCTCTACAGCTCCCTGTAGTACCAAATGTCTTAAGAAATGTCCTACCTTCCTGTACCTTCTTCTTGTCAGTGTTCTCCATGTGTTTCTTTTTTCGCCGATTCTGGAAGAACTTCCTCATTCCTTAACTAATCTGTTCATCAAATTTTCAACATCCTTCTACACTATCACATCTCAAACGCTTCGATTTTCTTCTGTTCCATTGTTGCTACAGTCTATCATTTACTACGGTACAATGCTATTCTCCAAATGTACATTCTCAGAAATTTCTTTGTCAAATTTACGCCTATGTCTGATGCTAGTAGACTTATTATTCTCAGGAATGTCCCTTTTGCCTGGTCTAATTTGCTTTTTATGTCCTATGTGCTTCGTCCGTAGAGTGTTGTTCTGCTTCCAAGTCAGCAGAACACATTAACCTCGTCTACCAGAAATGGTCCGAAGTTTTTATCTCATATCTGTTGCTCCTCATTACATTCGTCTGTCTTCGATTTACTCTCAGTCTGTATTCTGTACTCATTAAACTATTCATTCCGTTCAATACGTCCTGAAATTCTTCCTTAGTTTCATGGAGTACAGTAACGTCATCAGCGAATCTTATCATTCATATTCTCTCACCCTGAATTTTAAATGCACGCAAATGTTTTCCGTCATTGCTACTTCGATGTACAGTTTGAAGAGTAGGGGCGAAAGACTGCATCCTTGTCTTACATTCTTTATAATCCGAGCTCTTCGATCTTGGTCTTCCAGTCTTAATGTACCCTTTGGTTCTTGTGCATACTGTATATTGCATAATATAGTTTACTTCCATTCTCTCAAATTACGAATGTCTTGTACCATTTGACATTGTCGAACGCTTATTTCCAGGTCGACAAATCCTACGAATGAATCTTGATCTTCTCTGAAGTCTTACTTCCTTTAGTACTTGAAAAGTCAGAACTGCTTCAGCTGGACGGTGTGGCCGAGCGGTTCTAGGCGCTTCAGTCTGGAACCGCGCGACCGCTACATTCGCAGGTTCGAATCCTGCCTCGAACATGGATGAGTTCGGTTAGGTAGGTTTAAGTAGTTCTAAGTTCTAGGGGACTGATGATCTCAGATGTTAAGTCCCATAGTGCTCAGAGCCATTTGAACCATTTCGAACTGCTTCTCTGGTGCTGTCACATTTCCCAACAATATCACTTAGAAATCAAACGAGTTCCTGGTCCTGATAAAACGACGTTGATAAATCGACATCAATAACGGTAATACAAAGGCTATTGGAAAAGAAAGTTCCGATCGTTCGCCAAATGGAAGCCACTGTGAAAATAAAAAATGTTTTATTTACAACAGTTAGCAACACCTTCCAGCCACTTCACTTCGTAGACGGCACTCCGACTTAGACACCTGTCGTACCGTTGCACCAACTTTCCAATCCCCTCGTCATAGAAGGCAACCGCCTGTGCTTTCCGCCAATACTCTACGCTGGTCTACAGCTCGTTGACTATATCAAAATATTGCCTTCAAAGCCAGCGCTTCATGTGAGCAGAGATGAAACTAGGGGCCTTCCAACTACAGCCTATTTGTGAGTGATCAAACACTTCCTACTTAAAACGTTGCAAGAGCAACTTCACTTCCGCTGCAGAGTGTGGCCGAAAGTTGTCATGAAGAAGGAACCGCATGACAGTTGTGTTATGTGTGCTGCATGACATCAGGCGAAATCTCTGACCAGACCCTCATACCTGGCGGCAGGCGCTATTTCCTAGACATCTTTGCATGATCATTTTTGTGCACTCAGAACTGAAAAGAGCGACGCGACACGATCGACGGGCATACTAGAGACACTGTCCAACACACTTCTGCAAAGCTTCATCGGATTTTCAGAGTGGTTTCCATTTTGCGTTAGGGCGGAAGTTACATTCCAGAAAGCTCAAAAATGGCGCTGAGCACTAAGGGACTTAACTTCTGAGGTAATCAGTCCCCTAGAACTTAGAACCACCTAGACCTGACTAACCTAAGGACATCACACACATCCATGCCCGAGGCAGGATTCGAACCTGCGACCGTAGCGGTCACGCGATTCCAGACTGTAGCGCCTAGAACCGCTCGGCCACCCCGGCCGGCTTCCAGAAAGTCCTTGTATATTCATAAGAGTTGTTGATTTGGGTATCTACTAACTGGAGCTCGACTAAATGGCAGAAAACAAATAGTTCTGAATGCAAAGGGTACAATATCAGCAGATGTGACGGTTCAAACAGAGCTGAATAAACGGGTCAGTGGAACAGAGTGTCATACTGTGATGGCTTGTACAGGGCACGTTGCTGAAACAGTGATGCGTGTATTGGGCCGGTGTTTAGAAGAGGGACATACATAGTTAAGAAAGGAAAATTGGTGCTTAAGTCCCATCGATGATGAGGTTATCTGAGATGGAGCTCGAGCTCTGACTGGGGAAGGAAAGTAACTGTACTAACGCCAAAGGAAGTATCCCAGTATTCGCATGAAAGTATATACGGAAAGCACAGAAAATCTAAATCTGGATAGTCCAACTGGGGAATAGAAGTCCAGAATGCCTCAGTACATGGTACTGAACAATTAGTGGATCATGCTATTTAACTACTCGACAGGATCACTGACTTATTGTACTTATGGCCGTTAGGAGCCAAACAGTTTCATTCATGTTGTCAATTAGAAGCACTTTGACACGTCGACCTGACTATCGTCCACAGCTAGAATCTGCCGTGGGCAGGTCTGGTGGAACACGTCCCGTTGCGTCGGTTTCCACTGTGGAGAAATCACGAACGTTTCAGTATCGCCGTCGCTGTCTTGTGAAGTGGCAAAACGTAGTGTTTTCGGACGAGTCCTACTTCAGCCTGCTGTACGGTGATAGCCGTGTAGAAGTCAGGTGCTGGCACAGCGACTGTGATCTGGAAGCCCACACGTTGGAACAGCTTGCCAAACTCAGTGCATGTCAGGCATCCAAAAAGTTCGGAGACTGATTTTATTCCTTGCGTTTAAGCGACGTCAACGCATTAACTAGGGTGGTAGCTTGAACTAACAGCTCTCAACAATAGATGTGCATTCGATCAGTCAGCTGTGAACAGGTTGTGTTAAGTAGTGGATTGCTGGCGCAGTGTGTTTTTGGGTCACAAACTGCTATGGAGGAACGTCTCTAAATCAAGTGTTCAAGATACTCATTAGAATCTTTTGAAGGATAGGGAAGGGTGTGCAAAGTCTGTACAGCACATCTTAACTCCCGAACAAAAACGACGACTCGTAGGCACGGACCACGACATGACTGAAAACGAAACACGGACAGGTTTTTCCCTGGGAGACATCATGAAGGGTGAGGAGACCTAGTATTACCAGCACAAACTACGGAAAATGAGAAAGTACAGTAACTGACATGAAGGATCAACGCTTTGACGACGTTAATGCCATTCGAACCTATGTTAAACGTGAGCTGAGCATCCCAAAGAATGACATTTATGATAATTTTATATGGTTTAATAAACGACTTGTGCATTGTAATCAGTTGAGGCGAGGCTATATAGAACACTTGAACCATTAAAATCACCATCTTAACTTCCCCTCCATTTTTCATTGATGCAGTATCGAAAATTTTTGGACTGCCGTGGCATTCTGGTTTGGGACGGCAATGGATAAACAAGTTACCTGGTGGCTATAATTAAACTTTCACTATTTAACATGTTATAACACGGAAACTAATTACCGTACGAGCACCAGACTTCGTAGCATTAATGTCCAGAATATGGGTTGCATGATTTCCACACGTCACAGCGTCGCCACTCAATTCCAACTATGGCCACCAGGTGCCGTGATAAATCATCGTGATTCACAGTCTCACCCACCTGAACAGGAACAGTGCACTTGCTGACGTGTCAACATGAGCATGGACAAAAGGAACACGGCATTGTTGATGAAGCTCTATTATCAAAACAACAATAATGCTGCAGCTGCACTTGAAACTATTAGGGGAGGGTCTTTTTTCTCCCCCTGCTGTGCTGCGCAAGATGACAAAGCTCGAATCAACACAGGAGAACAGGACGTCGCTCCGGCAACAGGCCGACTACCGGCTGCACCACAGGTGGTTGATAAAATCGCTGTTGCTATGGCAGACAATGCTGCGCATAACTCCCAACCGTCAGGCAGTGCGCGTGCTATATCACGATAGCTGAACATCCCGTGCTCCACTGTACGGAAGGAGCTTCAGACTATTCTCAAATGGTATCCGTACAAGATCGATATCGTACAGCAGCTTGTACCGCAGGACGCACAACGATATGTTGACTTCACTCTCCACTTTCTCGCAAGGATTGAAGAGGGCTCGCCGTGAACCATCCTGTGGACAGACGAAGCTCTTTGGTCACTGAAGGGTGAGGTAATGGAAATGAGCGTTTGGCGTCTTTGGCCCGGAGGCGCCTTGCGGGGCAGGTCCGGCCGCCTTGGTGAGGTGTTATTACATTGGAAGCCACATTGGGCGACCTGCGCCCCGGATTGGGGTGAAAAGATGATGAAGACAGCACAACACCCAGTCCCAGAGCGGAGAAAACCTCCGACCTAGCCGGGAATCGAACCCGGGCCGCCGGCCGTAGTGGCCGAGCGGTTCTAGGCGCTTCAGTCCGGAACCGCGCGACTGCTACGGTAGCAGGTTCGAATCCTGCCTCCGGCATGGATGTGTGTGATGTCCTTAGGTTAGTTAGGTTTAAGTAGTTCTAAGTTCTAGTGGACTGATGACCTCAGATGTTAAGTGCCATAGTGCTCAGAGCCATTTGAAACATTTTTGAACCCGGGACCGTAGGACGAAGGGTGAGGTGAACAAACAGAACTGCTGAGTGTGGGGAACTTCACCTCCAGTCACTATGCATGAAGTTCCTCTGTATGGTGAACGTGTCACCGTATGGTGTGGCTTCACGGCTACGTTAATCACTGGCCCATTCTTTTTTTGAACAGGTTGACGCTCAAGGACCAAAGGCGTTCATTATGTCTGGCCAGCGTTACTGCGGTATGCTTCGCAGGGTATGTTTTACCCAACCTATGGGAAGCAGACGCATTAAACTCAACAGTTTTTTTGCAAGATGGGCCCCCCCACCGTACATCGCTCGTGAAATTCATCTGCTTCTCCGAAACACATTTGGAAACTATCGAATTATCAGCCGATCGTTTCGAAATTCTTGGGTGGCACGACACCTGATCTCACTCCCTATGATTTCTGGTTTTGGGGCTTCCTGAAGGACAGCATATCAAGAGAGGTAGCCAGTATACTTACTAACAGGCATCGTTCTGCTGTGCAGAATGCAATCTTGCGCTTTCATACTCTTCTGTACACATATGGGTGCCATATTGAGCCCCTTTTGTAGCAGTAAGGGTACCGGTATGTAATGGTATGATGTACCGTAGCAGCACATTAAAAGTGTTTCAACTGAAGTGATTCTGCGTTATTTTTCATCTCCATGTCCTTAAAGTTAATGCTACCAAGTTTGGTCCTCAAACGGTAATTAGTTTCCGTGTTATAACGTGTTAAATAGGAAAAGTTTAGTTATAACCTCCCAGTATATCGACTCTTATGTTTTGAGAGCAATGTGAAAAGCAGCTGTTACATCATATAAGTTTAGAATACGAAGTACTAACTTTTCTTCAATCAGTTTCAGTTGCAATATTTCAACGGGTAAGTACCCAGCTACATGTGAGAATAATTTCTAGTCTTCGTAGGAAAACAAATGGAAACACTACTCATGTGATATGCAAGTCAGCTGAGACGTCGACAATCAAACATAACTAGCAGCCACAGTTTTTCCAGTTATTTTAAAAGTTTATCTTTCCTAAATAAATAAAATGTTTAGCAGTGCTATCATTAGTAACGTGCAGTTACATTTTACATATTCACAAATATTAGTCTTATAAATGATATCTATGTATAATTAATAATATAACATCTTTCGTATATTCTCTGAAATAATAAAATATGTATGTTTGTAGAAATACTGCATGTTTAACTTTGAGTTGTTCTAAGTTTTGTTAATAATTGTGCTGTATAATCGAAAGCGTATATACATGTACATAATTATATTTTCTTATACTGTACTTCCAAACCATGTATACCCTGCTGAAAACAGTACGTTATTTTTCGATATTTCATAATTTTATAATCTTATATTCACAGTGTCCCATGTTGTAATATACCAATGTTATCTTACCGGGACCATAATTAACCTAAATTTGGAAAGAAAATTGATGTAGACTGTTAAAGTACCTGAGGATGAGCCCCAGGGCTCGAATAGCGTCGTGTTTTAAAATAAAATCACGACTGTGACTGAAGGTGGTTATCTTTATTTTATGAAAGTAACAAACACTGACAGCAACGGATAAAACTGAGATACCTAGGATATGATTGGCAAATAACTTGGTCGTTACTATTCTTCCACAACGATTATTGATGATTTTTAGGGTATAACAGGTGTACGATTCATTATGAATAGGAAGGTAGGGCAGAGGGTGTGTTACTGTGAACAGTTCAGTGACCGGGTTGTTCTAATCAGAATCTACAGCAGACCAACACCGACAACGATAATTCAGGTATACATGCCGACGTCGCAAGCTGAAGATGAACAGATAGAGAAAGTGTATGAGGATATTGAAAGGGTAATGCAGTATGTAAAGGGGGACGAAAATCTAATAGTCATGGGCAACTGGAATGCACTTGTAGGGGAAGGAGTAGAAGAAAAGGTTACAGGAGAATATGGGCTTGGGACAAGGAATGAAAGAGGAGAAAGACTAATTGAGTTCTGTAACAAGTTTCAGCTAGTAATAGCGAATACCCTGTTCAAGAATCACAAGAGGAGGAGGTATACTTGAAAAAGGCCGGGAGATACGGGAAGATTTCAATTAGATTACATCATGGTCAGACAGAGATTCCGAAATCAGATACTGGATTGTAAGGCGCACCCAGGAGCAGATATTGACTCAGATCACAATATAGTAGTGATGAAGAGTAGGCTGAAGTTCAATACATTAGTAAGGAAGAATCAATGCGCAAAGAAGTGGGATACGGAAGTACTAAGGAATGACGAGATACGTTTGAAGTTTTCTAACGCTATAGATACAGCAATAAGGAATAGCGCAGTAGGCAGTACGGTTGAAGAGGAATGGACATCTCTAAAAAGGGCCATCACGGAAGTTCGGAAGGAAAACATAGGTACAAAGAAGGTAGCTGCGAAGAAACCATGGGTAACAGAAGAAATACTTCAGTTGATTGATGAAAGGAGGAAGTACAAACATGTTCCGGGAAAATCAGGAATACAGAAATACAAGTCGCTGAGGAATGAAATAAATAGGAAGTGCAGGGAAGCTAAGACGAAATGGCTGCAGGAAAAATGTGAAGACATCGAAAAAGATATGATTGTCGGAAGGACAGACTCAGCATACAGGAAAGTCAAAACAACCTTTGGTGACACTAAAAGCAACGGTTATAACATTAAGAGTGCAACGGGAATTCCACTGTTAAATGCAGAGGAGAGAGCAGATAGGTGGGAAGAATACATTGAAAGCCTCTATGAGGGTGAAGATTTGTCTGATGTGATAGAAGGAGAAACAGGAGTCGATTTAGAAAAGATAGGGGATCCAGTATTAGAATCGGAATTTAAAAGAGCTTTGGAGGACTTACAGTCAAACAAGGCAGAAGGGATAGATAACGTTCCATCAGAATTTCTAAAATCACTGGGGGGAGTGGCAACAAAACGACTATTCACGTTGGTGTGTAGAATATATGAGTCTGGCGATATACCATCTGACTTTCGGAAAAGCATCATCCACACAATTCCGAAGACGGCAAGAGCTGACAAGTGCGAGAATTATCGCACAATCAGTTTAACAGCTCATGCATCGAATCTGCTTACAAGAATAACATACAGAAGAATGGAAAAGAAAATTGAGAATGCGCTAGGTGACGATCAGTTTGGCTTTAGGAAAAGTAAAGGGATGAGAGAGGCAATTCTGACGTTACGGCTAATTATGGAAACAAGGCTAAAGAAAAATCAAGACACTTTCATAGGATTTGTCGACCTGGAAAAAGCATTCGACAATATAAAATGGTGCAAGCTGTTCGAGATTCTGAAAAAAGTAGGGGTAAGCTATAGGGAGAGACGGGTCATATACAACCAAGAGGGAATAATAAGAGTGGAGGATCAAGAACGAAGTGCTCGTATTAAGAAGGGTGTAAGACAAGGATGTAGCCTTTCGCCCCTACTCTTCAATCTGTACATCGAGGAAGCAATGATGGAAATAAAAGAAAGGTTCAGGAGTGGAATTAAAATACGAGGTGAAAGGATATCAATGATACGATTGGCTGATGACATTGCTATCCTGAGTGAAAGTGAAGAAGAATTAAATGATCTGCTGAACGGAATGAACAGTCTAATGAGTACACAGTATGGTTTGAGAGTAAATCGGAGAAAGACGAAGGTAATGAGAAGTAGTAGAAATGAGAACAGCGAGAAACTTAACATCAGGATTGATGGTCACGAAGTCAATGAAGTTAAGGATTTCTGCTACCTAGGCAGTAAAATAACCAATGACGGACGGAGCAAGGAGGACATCAAAAGCA